>NW_024429189.1:79321089-80817339 GCF_017639785.1 Mesocricetus auratus
AGACTGTTATGTAAGTTTGCAATTCATAGTCTTTTTTTTTTCTTTTTCTGAAACACATTGGTGTAGTTGACAGTCAAGTCACTATGTGTATTGGAATTACTGCTTGCCTTTGTTACTTGAAAAATGGTAAGTTAGAGCTATAATGACTTCAGATGCAAAAGGTGTGATACTTAAAGTTATTTATGCAGTCTCTTGAAAAGAGTTAGAGGAGTTGTGTATCTCACTGTCTTAGTTAAAAAATGAAAACAAGGAGTTCAATGAAATGGAGCAGTTTTCCTCCTTCCTGTTACTCTGTGTGGGGTTGGAACTCAGGCCCTGCATAGGCCAGGCAAGTGGTCTGACTACTCAGGATCCATCTCTCCAGTGCTCATGCTTGTTTTTAGAATAACAGCTTTGGCTAGTTTTTCTTGGATTAGCAAATTTCTTTAGTTAGGTGTGGTGTGCATTTGTTGTTTTTCTTATCTCCACCCTTGCAAGCTAGTAGAAACATGACTGTCTTAGGGCTTTTTGTAAGATTTTTGAACCTGACTTTTCAATTGAACTTAGCAATGACTTCATACTAGTGAAGTTTTATGGAAGGAATTAAGATGTCTTCAGGTGAAGACGGCTGATGATTCCTTTCTGTGATTTTTACATGGAAAGTGTCTTTGGGAGCCTCACTCTGGAGTGAGTGCTAGGTAGTTTTCTACAAGGCACCCTTTAAATTTCTTCTATGGCTTCATTAGTCCTTTGCATTTTTTAGTTTGGACCACCAGCCTGGATGGAAACTTTTGAGGTTTTAATGTACCAGATTTCTTTTTGTTCTGCTCTTAAATGTCCTCATTTGCTCTGCTATCTTTAGGGTAGATTCACCCCACTGGAGGTTGCTTCCATCATTGTGAATGAGAGTGACATCACGCTTTAGGTTTTTTTGTTTTGCTGAGAATTAAAGTCAGTCATTGAGCTTTTTAAAAACATCAACAGAGTGTGGCTCGCCATGCCTGTGAATCCCTCCTTCCCCCCAAGTTCCCTGGCGAGCTTGGTGAAACCCTCTGTGGGTGCCTCTTAGAAAGCTTCCTGCACTCTTCTCAAGCTTTCAAGTTACTAAATAAAATTATAATTCTACAAACATAAAGAAAAAGATGGGGTCATTCGGTGAAAAAATGAATGGGATTCGCAAGCCATGTTATTGTCGAGTTGTGAGTGGCTAAGATGCAGCCTAAGTAGAAACAGGTGTTTACCTCAGAAGGTTTCAATCTGCATAAAAGCTTAAGGGAGAAAGAACCACATGAAATTCAGCTCTCCTGGCTCACCCACTGCAGGAGCAGGCTTCATTCCAGTCACCAAGCTATGAATTAATGTTATAAAATCACATCTTACCTGGTAGCAGTCGGCTGAAGCTCAGTGAGGAGTGGTAAGCTCTCATTCTCGAAATGCCTGGTCGGCTGTGCTGTGGTGATCTCTTTCACCCCTGTGTCTTCCTTCTTGCAGCATCTCTCAGGCCCGCTAATCCCGTGGTGTTAGTTAGGACAGTTCACAGCAAGGTGAAGACTCCATTTGGGTAGGATTATGGAACTCAAAGGGTGAATTTTGCCTTTATCAGATAACAGCAGTTGATCTGACCACAGTGCTCAGGACTTATTAAAAATTCATTGGCTCTCTCGGCAGTGAGAAATCCTGATGACTCCTGCAGATGTTTTACGCTCTGGAAAAGTTCTGCTCACCTGTAATTCACAATCACACACGTTCCCAAATGATGCTGCTCTAACATTGTTGTGTGTTCCAGAAGCACAGATGTTCTCTAGCACCTTCTGCTTCCCTTGGCTTTTCTCCTGAACAACTTTCCGTCCTCAGCCTCCTGTCTGCAGAGGTGAAGAATTTCCTCTCTTCCCGGGTGCTTCTGTTAACACGTCGCTCTAGTGGTTTCTGAGTGGTGAGGGAAAAATCCAAAAGGAAGAACAGCTTTATCATATCCCAGACACTGAACATGAATGAAGCGCTGATAGGATCCGTTCAAACCAGACAGCCAAGTGGTGGGATGCCGCTCTCATACATAATGAACCCATTAATTACTCCTCCCGATGGACAGCGATGTTCCCTGGCAGGAAGAGGGAAGGGAGCAGAGGGGCGTGTGCTGTTCACTAGGTGCTCTCTGAGCAGCTTGTCACTGAGGAGGAATCCAGGGGAGGCTGTAGCTCTGGAGTGTGATCAGGTAGACCAGGCAAGAGTTATTTTGACAGACAGTTAGATGACGTATTTTGGAAGGAAGAAAAGAGAGCTTAGCTTAGCAAGAGGTAGCTGGAATGCAGTCCCCGGATGTCTTGCGAATGGCATCTCTCCTGCTGGAAACATGTCCTACCTTTGCCTTGCAGCATTGCAGAGGTTCTGTCCAGCTGTGTGTTCATTGTGTAGTTTTCTGAAAGAACTTTTCAGAGGTCTTAGATGGTAAGCATATACTGTGAGTAAAAAAAAAAAAAAACAACAACAAAAAAGACAGTGACAAGGAAAGGCTTTCCTTAATAAAAAACTCCCATGTTCTTATATATCTTTTGGGCACGTGTGTTTTTGTGTTGTAGTAAAGCATTACAAATCACTTGGTATAAAATGTATTGAATGGTCTTCTACCAGCTCTCTTTAAACTACATGAAATTCTGATCAGCTATATAAAGTATAGATATAAAAATGCCAGTATCATAATTTTTTCTACTTTAGTTGTTAAATCTGGCAAGGGCCTTTCACCCACTTCTCAGTGGAGCCCTTTTAGGACTATGACTCGCCACGAGGATGTTTTAATTGTTGAAAACTTCAAGCTTGAACAAAGGTGAAAGGAAACAGATAGATTCCCTATACACCCATTGCCCTGGTTCAATAACGCCCAGTTTTTTCCTCTTTATTGAAATACTTTAAAGGAAATTTCATTTATTTCTGCTTAACTGTATATAGTTTAAAACTACACAAGTCCTTTTCAGATGTTCTGTGTGGTCATCCACTAGCCACTCTACTCGAAATTCCTTGTTTCTCAGAAGCTTTCTCTTTTCCTAGGGTTTCTCAAGTGAGAATCCAAAGTGTACACTCATCCTTAGCTGTCAACATTAGAAACTTAAATCCTGAGATAACTGCATATGAGAAACAAGTAATTTTAATTTCATAATACCTTCCATGCTAATTTGTGTAGCATGAATATACAAGAGAAAATATCTCTGTTACTTTCTTGAACCCTTGTCTACTTAACACTGCTGCTATAATACTAAAAAGCATTATAATTTTGGAGGCATGGAGAGATGGCTCAGTGGTTAGGAGTATGTATTGCTCTTAAGAAGATCTGAACACCCATAATCCCAGTACCCATATTGGACAGGTTACAACTACCTGTAACTCCAACTGTGGGATCTGACACCTCTGCTTACCCCGTGCTCCTGTACTTGGGTCTCTGCACTCATGTACACATACCGCCTCCACACACATAAACATAATTAAGAAAATAGATCCTTTGAAAATTTGCTGTTGGATTGCTTCATTGCTTCCTGGGGATTTTCTGGAATGCAAGATCATGTCCCAATGTCTTGAAGTTATTTTAGGGGCTGGGCAAATGCAGTCAAATATAGTTGCTGCTGAGTAACACCACCTTGCTTGTTTTCTTACCAAACACAGTAGATGCTTCTGAAGTGAATACTCCAAAGTTTCACCATTGGTCTGGAACAGAGTTCTGTGAGGTAAAGACCTAGTCAGTAAGGCTATGGTGTTCATGAGGACCAGTGACTACGGCGCCACACATCTTTCTCATGCCTGCTGTTCTTCTCTGTGAGTTTTTCTTCCTACACTTGTGAACACCCAGCTCCTAATCAGACAGCGTTTGGTTGTCTGCTTAACTTTTCCAGGAGTGCAGGAGCATGAAGTTTGAGAAAGCTGTGTGCCGCTCCTCCTCTGCCGAAGTGTATTGTCATTCACACTCTCTTCTGTCTTCTCACTTCGCCTCCCTAGGTGGCTGGATGAATGAGAAATGAGAAGGTGACATATGGGGAACCATTAAAAGAACATGGACGGAAATTGTTTTTCTGTGCCCACCTGGGCTTACAGCCAATGCCAAGTGCTTCCAGCTATGGAATGCCCCTCTTGCAAGGTGTTCATAAATCATAGGTGGCACACTGCCAAGGTCCTCACTCTGTTGTTATGGTGTGAATGCTTAGTAACTCTGTGTAGCATTTTTACATGATCTCAATCATGCCTTGTCTCTTCTTAAATTAAGTTGTATGTGTTTATTACCTATACATGTGCCAGTCATTTATAGAAGGCCCAGGCAGTAGTACTATGACATACATACATACAAACAAACATACATACATACATACATACATACATACATGCATGCATGTGTGCACACACACTATATATAGTTAAAGCAGAAAGATGAGTCAAAATGCTGCTTTCGTCTTTCTAGGTGGTCTGTAATTATCCTTGTCATTTATAATGTACACTCGGCCTCAGGAAGGCGTTTTCCTATTGGGAAGTTTATGTGATTAATTGGTGAAAAGAGAGGCTGCACAGGGAGCAGGAATAGATTGCATGCTTTAGGTCTAAGTTCCTCCGCTATTTCAAATCATGATCTCCCAGTAGCCTGGCTATAAACTAAATTAGAAGCAAAACTGACTCATTTGGTGACCAAGATTGTTCCAAACCCAAAAGAGGCTGTCATCTTTTCACTTGGTGTGGGACCCTCGTCCGTGGAATAGAACCACTTACATTTAGGGTGGGTCTTCCTACACCAGTCAACCTAATTTAGATTATTCCTTGCATGCATGCTTGTTTCCATGGTGATTCTAAATCTTGTCAAGTTGGCTATTAAAGCATATCTAGTATTGATCTTGTTTATAGAATGCTACATTTACGTTCTCAGCTGTACATAGTTCTCTTCCCAACTAGGAAGATGTTGGGCTGTGGTATGGTCAAGACAATGGCTCCAGTGGCCAGCAGGCTCCCTTCATTCCTTACTGAGAGTGAGGGGTGTTTTTGATGCACCAGATTCCCATTATCATTTTAAATAGCAGCTCTTCTCCAGCATGACCAACATGCTATCAAATGAAACCTGAAGTTTCTCTGGGATCCCAGATGACACGTGGTGTTGAGAGGTGACCCTTTTTGAGAAGATGGTGCAAATTTAAAGAGAAGGGATGGTTTCTTCCTCTCATGTTTTGAATTTAAAAAGGAGTGTCACTTTTTTTTAACTTTCTGTTTCTTCATGATCTCCCAAAAAGCAGTGTATTTTAAAATGCCATACATGGATCACTGTTTTTTTTCACACGTGTATATGTGTGCACTCTTGTTGTATATTTGTGTTTGCTTGTGTGTGGCAGATGTGTGTATGGGTGCACATAAATTTGTATGAGCTACCAATGTTTCCCTTGCTAGTTCCTCACCTTACTCACCAAGGCAGGATCTATCAGTTGAACTCAGAGCTCGCCAGTATTGCTGGTATAGCTAGCCAGATCACTCTGGGAAATCCTTATTTCAAATGCTAGAAATACACCTACCACACATTGTGTGGGAT
Source organism: Mesocricetus auratus (assembly GCF_017639785.1). Classification (NCBI taxonomy): domain Eukaryota; kingdom Metazoa; phylum Chordata; class Mammalia; order Rodentia; family Cricetidae; genus Mesocricetus; species Mesocricetus auratus. The sequence continues at coordinate 79,326,614 of NW_024429189.1, forward strand.
CTGGGGATCCAAACTGTTCTTCATGAATGTTGGCAAGTGTTTTAACCATGAAGCCAGGCATTCAGTTAGCTAAATTTCATTGAAAATTTAAAAAGTGAGATTATAAGGAGATTTAATCCTTATAATAAAGTTGGCCAAAACAATTACATCCCTCCTATTGATCATATCTGAATAAACCAAGAGAGTATTTTCATCTTCAAACGTGGATTTCAGAAACACTTCTAAATTTCTTGAGGCATTCGTCTGTCGTTGCATCTCTAGTTTCTGGGCTTCAGACTTTGACTGTCTTTAACCTTTTTCTCCGGTGAACTGCAGTCAACCACTAGAGGTCTCCAGACCTCACTTCAGGAAGCTCTGATTTTACAGCCTAGCGCACAGAATGGATACCTCCAGGAGACATTGGTTACTAAGATTTATGAAGTATTCCTTTATGTTCCAGGTTCCCAGAACTTTACTGTGGCCTGATCATAGCTTTTAAAAAGGGTGGGGTCTCTGCCCTAATAGGGACAGATTCATAGGACCACATGTGACCCCAACCACAGCATGGACTTTGCATGCTAAGTGCCAGGTCCTTGAGATTTGCAGATTTGTCAGAGCTCCTAGAATACTCTCTAGATATTCATTCACAGTAAGGTCGCTCCTGGCCTCTGGTGCTGGGACCCTGCCCCTTTATTAGCCAGGAGCCGTTCTCTGTGCTAGGCTTCTTGAGTGGGCTCTGGCTTTTGTTTCTGTCAGCAGCTTTATGTATCTAATCTTCAGGGAATCTATTCACACATACACACACACCCCCTCTGTGACTAGGCCTCACAGAAGTTTGCTGTTTTATTCTAGAGAATTTTTGTTGTTGTTTGTGTCTTTGTCCCACTTGAACCTCTGGTTGCATAGAGTCTTTGAAATAGAAACATATCACAAGGTAGTGTGCCTCTCTTAGTGACCCATAAAAAGCACTGGGTGTAATGGCTGTCATGTATGAGGCAAATGCTTAATGGGCACCAGCAGTTGTCATTATCACAATGGAATGTAAAATACTATTACTTCTGGAAGGCACTGAAAAGAAAATGTAGCTCTTTCCCCCATTTCACACAGTAAATGCTGGAGCTCTGTCCTTTCTCAAGTGGGTGCATAACCTGTTCTCTTCAGTGCTACATATATTAGGAGGTCTTCAACTTGGTGCAGTTAGTATCAACTTAATCATCACACTCTTTCATAAGAATTTATTTATGGATAAATATTTTGAACTGGATTGTAATCAGTGGTTTCAAACAATTTCAAGGATGGCTTTAGAAGGCAGTCAGCAAAGTGATGATACAGAAAGCCTGGCAATTAGGTCATCTCTTATAACAGAGGTTCCATAGACAAATTGAAAAGTTATTGGTTAGTCATTTTTTAGATGATGGATCTATTTCTAAACATATACCACTGAACATATATCAAAAAGAATGAAATTCTGTCATTTGCGACAATATGGCTGGAACTAAGGTTATTATGTAAAATAAGTTACACGCAGACAACTTTATGTGACCTTACCTGTGAGGACTGGGGAGAGTAGGCAATGACAATAAGGTCTGTAGTGCTATTTCATGGTAGTGTAACTATTGACTAATGTACCATGCATTTCAGCAAACAGTAAGAGGGGACTTGGAAAATCTTCCTAATAAAAAGATGCTTGAAGAACTCAACATGTTTAATATGATTCAAACATTATGTAACATATCCATGTGTAAAACATGTGATGAAAACACATGGATATGATTACTATAGGTGCAGATTGTAAAACAACATTGGTGATTCTTCAGGAGTTAGGACATTTTTCATTTACTAAGTTTTGTGAATTATTTGAAGAGTGCATGAGAGAGACTAGCCTCAAGATTAGGTAGTATTACATAAAGTCATTAGGGATGGCTTGGGTAGAAGAGAGAAATAGAGACTTTAGTGTCATCATGAGGGTATGCAGGAATAAAGGGGGTACAGTACAGCAAGGCTTCAAGCTGGGGGACTGAGTGATTTAATTTGTTTCTTGTTATTGTTTTTCAAGATAGGATTTCTGTATGTAGCTCGACTGTCCTGGAACTCACTTTGTACACCAGACTGGCCTTGAACTCACAAAGATCCACCTGCCTCTGCCTCTGCCTTGCTAGTGCTGGACTTAACATGTTTTTAAAGGATCTCTCCGAGTCTTGTGGTGCATTAAGAAATCAGCAGACTTTTTGGTTCTCTGGCTCTTACAGTCTCTCTGCTCCTTTTCCACTATGGTTGCTGAGCTTTCGGTGTAGGAGTTGTGTTGAGAATGTATCCACTGGGGCTGGGCATCTAACCATCAGTTGATGTCTGCATCTTGACCAGCTGTTGTTTTCTATAACGGTCTCTACTGCAAAGAGGAGATCTTTTTTTTTTCTTTTTAAATGAGGTGAGAGCTACACTTATCTATGGGTAGAAAAGTAAGTTTTTTTTTTTTTTTGTTTTTTTTTTGTTTTTTCGAGACAGGGTTTCTCTGTATTGTTTTGGAGGCTATCGGTCCAGCACAGCCTCGAACTCACAGAGATCTGCCTGCCTCTGCCTCCCGAGTGCTGGGATTAAAGGCGTGCGCCACCACCGCCCGGCGAAAAGTAAGTCTTAAATCAGTTAGGAAAAATGCAGTTAGGAGTTATTCTGCTCTAGTAAAGCTGCAGTAGTAAGTTCGCTAAACTCTTTAACCTCACTAGCCCTGGGTAGTTGGCCCTAATTAGACTATTAGACACCTGTTGGTTACCACTGCTATTGCACCTTTAGGGATATCTTATCATGTGCTCATTGTTGCCGTTCATAGGTCTTGGCAGATTGTGCTTCTTAGAAATGGCGGGGAAGTTACACCCATGGTACTTCAACAATATGGCTTCTTAAGCTAATACCTGAACAATTACAACACTAATAAACATGTTAATGAGGAAGGGGGGAATCTCTTGGGGGCCTCATGTTCTGAGATTTATATGAAAACATTTTTTAGTATTTCTAATGGCAGCCAGCAACAAAACCTCTCTCAGACAAAAAGATCCAATCCCTCTTCTCAGTCCAAGTAGTCCAGTTGCCATAACAACCTGATAAGGGTGGCGTGTTTGCTGCAGTGGTTAAGGTTGTGTCCGTCGCAGTTTTCAGGGTTTTAAAATTCAGCATCACATTCACAGACGTGACAAAAAATTCCACCCATCCACTGATTTGATTTTCACTCAGTTAAATGTCCAAAACCATCATTCATTTACCCCATGTTGAAAAAGGTCCATGAGTTTGATGTCTAGCATTATGCTTTTGTGAATAATATATTGTGAATATACGTTTGTTTTCATTAGTAAATGATATAATTCACAGAAATATAAGGAACATCATATTAGAAAAAGGCTGAAGCTGATTTTCAGTGGTTTCTTATTTTGTAAAGGCAATTTGTATTTTCTGTTGTTCGCATACAAAGCAATGGGCTTCACTATGGCATTTTCATGCATATATATCATTTAACTTTGTGTCTTACTCATCTCCTTAAAGCCCACTTGGCTCCTTCTGTCCCTCCTCCCTTCAGTTTTCTTGTCTCATGCATTCCACCGCTCTGTCCTTTTCCCTCACCATTCCCTCAGAATGCCTCCCTCACCAAAACTCCCTTGTATCTGCAGTCCACATATAAGGGAGAACATGCAGTATTTGCCTGTTTTGAGTTTGGATTATTTTTACTTAACAATGATCTCCAGCTCCATCCATTTTACCTGTAAATATTTTGATTTCATTTTTCATTATGGGATGAATACAATTCTATTATGTGCTTGTACCACATTTTCTTTTTTTCATTTTACATACCAACCCCAGTTCCCCCTCCCTCCCCTTCTTCCACCCCTCACCCTCCCCATCCCACCCCCTGTCCCATTTTTTCAGCCACTCACCTGCTGGCGTTCATCTCAGTTGGTCCTTTTCCTGGCTATTGTGAGCAGTGAAGCAAAGACATGATTGTTGGAGTATCTGCATGGTATGCTGATGTAGAGTCATCCTGGTCAACCCAGGAGTGTGATAGCTGGGTTATGTGGGTCTACTTTTAGGAGCTTCCACACTGACGTCTGTAGTGACTACATCAATGTATGTTCTCACCTCCTGTGGACAAGGATGCTTCGTTTGTGCTGGCTACTTTTCATCAACTGAACACAAACTAGAGTTGCCTGGGAAGGGGGAACCTCAACTGAGGAAATGCTTCCATCAGGTTGACCTGTGGGGGCATTTTCTTAATGATTGATGTGGGAGGATCCAGTCCTTTATGGCTGGACCACTGAGCAAAGGGCAGGTGTTCCTAGGCTGTGTAAGAAAAAACTGAGCAAGCCGTGGAGAACAAGTCCTCCATGGTCTCTGCTTCAGTTGCTACCTTGGGATACCTGCTTTGAGTTCCTGCCCTGACTTCCCTCAGTGATGGCTTCTGCCATGGAAGTGTAAGGGAAATAAACCTTTCCCTCCAAGATAGTTTGGTCAGTGTTTTATTACAGCAGTAGGAAAGCAAACTGTAGGACCTCCCCCCATGTTTGTTGTCATTGGTTTTCTTTTTGTGCGTGTGTGTCCTTGCGTGTGTGAAGTGAGTGATATGGATCTAGTTTCATTCATTTACCAATCCCCCCAGTTTTCCTAGCAACGTTTGCTTGCAACTGTCTTTCTCTCCACTGTGTTATTGGTGGAGGTATCTGGTACAACTACCTAATTTTCCACAAAGGTTTCAAAAGCTTGTGAATATTTTGTTGCTGAAAGAAACCTCTGTTTCTGCGCAAATGTTTTCTTTTAAAAGGAGTACATCAGTCAAGGCAGTGGAGGACAGGGTGGTCCAAGAGCAGCTCACCTGGGAGGAGTGCTGAGTGTGATTCTCAGACGGCAAAGCAAGGGATGCTGGAAGGCAGTAGTGTCTGCTCGCCATCACTCTGATCTCTGGTTTCACCTTGTTGGGATTTGCATTTCTCTATGCATTTGGTGTGTCTATCTGATGGGGTCTGTTGCCAGATACAGTGTGGCAGAGCTTTCTCTTGTGTGTCCAGACTCCACTGAAGTCAGCTTCTCCAGGGCAGATACTGTGTTGTACTCATCATGTGTCTTCAGTGTTAGCACAGTAAGGCCAGGCAGGGTTATACCACACAGGGAAGCTGTGTAGGGAGGATATCATTTTTAAGACATAAAATGGGTGTAAATGAATGGTTGTACATGAGACCGATGTTGACATAGTAGGATAATTTTGACTCTGCTGGTGTCAGGGCAGCCAGCATAAGGTTTGAAGGAATTAGATATCCTGGGAGGAGTCTTAGCTGGAGTCACTTGTCCTCCCTGAGACTGGCTATTTGGGGTGAGGCACCAGGGACCTTTAGGAGTTAGGCTGTAATTGTTAGTAGAAGACATCCCAAGCCACTCCATGCAGCTAGGATCAGTCTGTTGGGGCAGGGGATTTCTGCTTTTTGTCTTTGGCCTCTTACAGTAGACTTTTTGATGCCCCATAAGGTGCTTGGGGAAGCAAGCAATTTAAATAACAAGGAGAATTTTGGCTTATCCATGTCATAGAAAATAGGTCTGGCAAATTAGTTGGGGAATTAGAAGACAAATGATGTCTTTCTCTTAGACCAGGTGAAAGGCAGGAGTCTATTGAATCAGAGTGAGATTGCGGCCCAGCCATGGAAGCCAGGGAAGAGCACTTCAGAAGTCAGTTTACCAGATCTGATGGTTGGTGTGTGTAGCAGGTGAGGCACAATGGTGAATGGGGGTGTGTGTTTGTATTGCACGCATGCGGGAGACCTCACAGATGAGAGGACAGCATCAGATGTATTGGAACTGGAGTTACAGATTCTAACGAGCTGCCATGTGGGTGCTGGGTCTCAAACCTGGGTCCTCTTTGAGAACAGTAGGCTCTCTTAACTGATGAGCCATCTTTCCAGCCCCTGGAGTTTTCTTACGCAAGCTTCCAGGTGATGATTTTTCTGTTTATCAAGGTAAGGAGAATAGATCAGAAAGGCAGATGTGAGTCAGATATTTTAAAAATATATTCCAGAATTTAAAACTTGAGGTACAGCTTCCACACAAGGGGTGCGGGCCTCCACATACGGTGTGGATGGTTTGAAGTATTAGCAGTTTGTATACAAGTATAAAATCACTTGCACAAACAGGTTAAAGAATAGTGGTTCTTAACTGATGAGCTAAGGGGTTAAGACAGGACTGGTTTAACCCACAGAAACAGTTGACCTGAACAAGGGGGGAGCTCTTGGACTCCAGACTGATGGCTGTGTTGAAAGCATGGGACTGATATACACCCCCTGAATGTGGGTGTCAGTGAGGAGGCCTAGGTAATCTATGGGGCCTTGGGTAGTATTTATCCCTGGCATACAAATGGACTTTGGCTGCCCATCCTACAATGAGGGATGCTCTCTCAGCCTGGACTCTTGTGGGAAGGCCTAGGCCCTGCCCTGGATGAAATGATAAACTCTGGAGATCCTCCATGTAGGGCCACACCCTTCCTGGGGATTGGAGTGGAGATTGGGTGGGGCACTAGGGGGCCTGTGGAGGGGGGGCCGGGGAAGGAGGGGAAGGAGAGGGAGCTGGGATTGACATTTGAAGCAAGCTTATTTCTAACTTAAATAAAAAAAAAAAGGAAGAAAAAAAAAAAAGAATGGTGGTTCTCAACCTTAGCCGGTATCAGAAACACCTGCATGGCTTGATATGCTGTCTTTGCTATGCGCACCCCCAGTTTCAGATACTGGGGGTCTGGGTGGGGCTGGAAATTCCTATTTCTAAGTTAGTTCCCAGGTGCCCCTGGTTGTGGTGACCCCAAAACATAAAACTATTTCATTGTTATTTCATAACTGTAATTTTGCTACTGTTATGAATTGTAATGTAAGTGTCTGATATGCAAGATATTTGATGTGACCCACGAAGGGGTCTAGACCCATAGGCTGATGACTGCTGTATTCAGCTGGACTTATACCCTGCTTTTGTCTGACCTTTCCCATGCAATACAGTGATTCTGAGATTCACCCAGTACAGTTTATCCCTTTACTTCTGAGTTGTATTCTATCACATGACCATAGCATAGTCTGGATCTAGTAGTTGTCTTACTGACAGAAATTTGTTTTAGGCTCAGTTTTGGGATGTTATAAAACTACCAGAGCCAGGTGGTGATACTGCATGCCTTTAATCCCAGCATTTGAGAGGCAGAGGCAGGAGATCTCTGTGAGTTCAAGACCAGCCTGGTTTACAAATTGAGTTCCAGGACAGCCAAGGCTACAAAAGAAATCCTGTCTTGAAAAATCAAATGAAAACAAAGCAAAAAAATCTCCCAGAGTCTTGTCTCTTGAATAAAATACCTAGGAGTACAATTTCTGGGTCATAGGGTAAATTTATACTCGATTTTATAATAAATCCCAAATAATTTTTCACAGTGATGTACTATATGAAGAGTTTTACTGGAATTAAATTTCCACTCACTCCACTGAAGATCCTAAATACTGATCAATCTGAGGACTTTTATTAAAGAAGAGAGACCTGTTGTGGAGGAGAACAAGGCAGCCTTGCCTTTGGAATGTAGACATTTACCCATAGTGCTACTTTAGCAGATTCTGAGAGCTGAAGTCTGTGCTGAGACTGAACTAAACGAAGTTCATGATTCTTTCAAAGAACATCCACTAATGTTTCCTGTATTCTAGTCTCATAGAGCTCATAAGTAATTAAGTCCTTACAATTTAAGAAAATAGAAGGGAGCACTTTTATTAAACTACTTTAATTTTGGTTTATCTGAAAATTCTCAGCATCAGAGAATCAGAGTAAGAAATCTGAAAGCAAGACCTCAGATCATTTCAAATTGTTGGGATTGACCCAGGTGAAGTTGGCATTCGGGGAAAGAAAGGTGCCATTCAGCCTGTATACCGTATAATAGGGTAAGTCTGCAGGTGTTGAAAAGTGTAATGTAAACCAGAAGTTGGCTTTCAAAAAGCAAATAGTACATGAAATTGAAAATAGTTCTTTCATTATTTATTTCCTCCTCTTATTTTTCTTATTGCTTTTCATGAATTCTGCTAAATTGCTCTTTTTACTCTCAGAATTGTAAGATGCACAGTGTTGTTGAAAATGAAGTCACTGTCATTTTTAGACTTGTTCAAAGTTGAAAGAAAAGGCTGGATCAGATGACCGCTGGAGATACCCTGTGATCCAGGACATTAGCATCCTAAACATTGCATAGTATGCCTTCAGATTTAAACATGAGGGGAGAATAGGTCAGGAAATATTTAATGAGATTCTTGTTTGCCCGCATTCTAGACAAAGAACCTAATTATATGCTCAAACCAGAAAGATAACTTGATTTACATTTTACTTCTCACAATTTGGTTGCTATCTGGATTTGTTTTTTTTTCATAGATTATTTTAGGGTCCATTTTGAGTCACTAAGGCAAAAGCTTAAGCAGAAAGGAATATATAGTAGAGTAATCTAGGTACTGACCAACATAGACCTTTTAGTGTTTTTCTGACAGGTCAGGCTCCGAAATTTATTAAAAATAACAATAAAACAAAAAGTGCTGTGAAGTTGGGTAAATGCTGTTCTTCATAGTGTCTGAAAAGCAGACATCTTTTGTACTGAATTCTTACCCTTAGGCACTGTCCAAGATGGTTCACACTCCAGTGAGTGAGATGTGTAACTACTTCATACTTTACAACTGGCTCTTTTAATGACTTTCTAGACATAATCATTAAGGGTTAGGAAGACATTGGCATGGATAGCTGAGGTATTGCTTATCTCAAAAGAGTTGAATTTGTAGGACTTGGAGGCAGTAAGAAAGATCTGAATTTTTTATTATGTAATTCTTCATTGATTCTTTGGGAATTTCACATTATGTACTCCAATCCCACTCACCTCTCAGGCCCTCCATATCTACTTCTCACTCCTGTAGCATCCTGCCCAGAAGACACCACCCTAAATTAATTAAAAACAAAGAAACCCACTTTTATCCTTGTCTTTTCAACACCTCTTTATTCTAGTGACTTTGGGAGCGGTGGCATGTCACAAAGTATATACCGTTTTGTCCAGTCAGCCCCACCTGAAAAATGTTTGTTGTAATGAGTCATTTTTGGTCTGGTTCAAGATAGATCTGGATTTTCTAAAACTACTGTTGGGGTACTCAGGTTTTTCTTTTTTGTGGACAGTGTTTCAAATAACAAAGAGTCCTTCCAGGTTCAACTGAGGGATGATGCCTTGAATGGATATCAAATGAAATACCTTCAAACAATGGCACCTTGGGGAAGCTGGGTTAGATCTATAGTAACCCATAGAACAGAGGAATTTCCTTACCTTTATATTTAGAAAGGAGGGGGTCCTCTGAATTTAGATGGGAAGGTTCTTAGAGTTTAGAGAGGAGGTGTCTGAGTTTAGCCCTAATTTAGGAAGCTAATCCTATTGTCACACCCTTTCTCAGGGCTGCTGTGTGGCACAAGTTTGGTAGTTGAAGGAAGGAACTAGATAGCTAGGAAGGTATGTTTGGCTGATTCTCCTAGCTGGGCCACAAAAGCCAAAATGGGTCACCATAACATGAACTCTGAGTTAGGGTTGCAAATATTTGCTTGTTCCCCTCTCACAAGTTTGAAAGCAGTCTTGGACAAGGTCTTAGCAGAGTACGAGAGTTTGAGTAGCGCATTTGTAGAAGGGCCCCAGCAGCTGTCTCTCGTCACAGAGGAAAAAGTTTATCTGGCTGTTCTGCCTGATCCCTTTCACTTTTGTTGTTTTCATTCTTCTTTTGTGGTTAAAAGCATTGAAGGCCATTTTAATGGAGTTCTTTTGAGGGCTTGAAGGTCATCCTCCTGCTTCTGAGCTTTTGTATTGCCTGAAGACAACTGGGGATAAAGTGATATGTAGATAGCATCTTCCTGCTTCCCTTTTGGGACCTAAATTGGTATATTTAACAGGTGCTGCTACAAATTAGCTTATAAAGGCTTCTTTTCAGCCCTTTGAGTGATTTTCTGGCTTTTATCATAATTTTCAGCCTTGGGGGTAATGTTTTTCATACCCAGGTCAGTCAGGTTAGAAAACGAGCCATGTGTGCTTTGTAGGCAGAGCCAGGTGGATAGCCACGCCCCCTGTTCCCTTCCCTCTACCCCAGGGTTGATAAGATTACCTGTAGGATACCTGTTAGGATTTTGGCTGTGAAGTCTACTAGGAAATGCCACCGCTGAGCCCCATATGTTGTGCCCAAATTCTGAAACCCCCAAATCACCAAGAGTGAAAGTAAAGAGTCTTTTATTGTTTAATGAGCTAGCCCAGTTAGCTCAGGCCCTTCGTGCATTAATGCTTGGAGAAGGACCCTGAGAAACCAAGAGGGGAGGCAGTGGATATATTGGGTGTCTAGGAGTATGCAACAGTCTCAGGATTGGTGAGCTTCCTAGCTTGGGTGCGGTTGCTATGTTCTGTATGGCACTGTTGTGCACTTACATGTAAAGCACATCCAGAGTCATAAAGCACAGCTGCACCAGCTAACTTCTGATTGGTTCCTTGCCAGGAGGAGGGTTTCCGACCTCTAGTGGCTAGGACAGGAGGGGCAAGGTCAGGTAAGCACATGTTAGCCTGTCACGACTGTTAAAGCAGGGGGCTGGTTCCTTCACATATCCAGTTTTTCTTTTCTAATGTGATAGAAGAGAAAGTAATGTGTTGGAATTCTTTGGTATATTGGACAGTGTCTTCAGAGAAAGAACCAAGATTTTTTTTTAATTGAGACACAGGGATACGTGTATATATACAAATCAGACACTCCCTGAAGTGGCAACTGGGGTCAGGAGCTCCCATGCAGTTTAAGAAGTATTGAGTCGTTGAGTGTATAGTAGAAGAGAAAAAGTTGGGGTTAAGGGAAGGCAAGGCAAGGGAGTGCCAGAGACAGTCGGGGTGGGCTAGAGAACAAGCTCTTTGAAGTTAGTGCCATTAATGTGAGAGAGAGCCTTGAGATTGCTGTGGAAGAACAGTGTTGAGAGGCTGTTGATTAGAGTCACAGGGAGAGAAGGAGCCTTGACAAAACTCCTGAGGGAAGGTGTCTTATTCACTCATCTATTGCTGTGAAGAGACACCATGACCATGGCAGCTCTTAAAAAAGAAAGCATTTAATTGGGGCTGGCTTACAGTTCCAGAGGTTTAGCCCATTATCATCATGGCAGGGCATAGCAACACACAGGCGCTGAAGCTGTATCTGAGACCTTTACATCCTGATCTGCAGGCAGACAGAGACTCTGGGCCTAGAGTTGTTGTGCCCAAATTCTGAACCCCAAAATCACCAAGAGGCCCATTTTGATGCAAAAGCAAAGAGTCTTTTATTGTAGTTGTTTAATGAGCTAACCCTATTAGCTCGGGCCTTTCATCCATTCACCACGTTGGATGGCTGGAGAAAGACCCCTAGAAATCACGAGGCAGGGATCTTAAAGGGCAGCGTAAGGGGAGTGTCTAGGGGTATGCAACAGTCTCAGGAGTGGTGCACTTCCAGGCTTGGATGACCTGCCCTATGTTGGTTGGTCAACTAGTTGTTATGGCCCATAGGCCCTCCCAGGGTGGTTGCTATGTTCTGTGCACTTGTCGGTAAAGCACACCTAGAGCTGTAAAGCTGCCAGCTAACTTCTGATTGGTTCCTTGCTACAAGGAGGGCATCTGACCTCCTAGTGACCAGGACAGGAGCAGCAAGGTCGTACGAGCACCTGTTAGCCTGTCATGGCTGCTAAAACAGGGGGAGCAGGGGGCTGGTCCCTTCAGTGTGGCCCATTGTTTTGTGACACCTCAAAGCTCAAATCCCCAACAACTTCTAACTTGCCCTCCACCTCCTCCCAAACTTGGCGCTTTGGGTGTGTGTAGATGTCTTTTGATAATGCCTTGATGGGCATTTAAATATAGATAATGATTGATAGATTTTTTTTATTCACATTATTTCTTCCTCAGATGGAAACTTTATTTCCACATCGAGTTTACCCATCTTAGAAATTAGGCAAAATGTTATTTTAAAAGCTTATGCACATTTCATCTCAACTTTTTACTTTGTGCTGTTTTAGGAACCATTTTTAAAGAGTTAACTTAATGCTCTTTCATCATTTCTGCAATTTCACATCTTTTCAGGGGTTATTGTAATTTCTTTTTGCCATTGACTGTGTCGGAGTCTGAGTCAGAAAGGGAAGAAAAATTGAAATTGCAGTGAATAAGCCTTAATTTCCTCCTAGCCCGTAAATAGTGCAGGTGTTACCAATTATGGACAAGCATCTATCCAAACCTTCAAGCATGTGGGGCTTGGAATCACCTCTAATAGTTAGGGGAATAATTTACAAGGTGCCATGTTTTGCCTTTTCCAACTCCCTACATCTGTAACTCTCAAAGGAGATAATTTGTTTTTCTTCCTTACCCTCTCACTTCCCCTCTCTTTTTTCCCCTATCTCTTCTCTCTCTCCTCCTCGTCTTGCCTCCCGACCCCACACAGGATCTCATGTAGCCCAGGCTGGTCTTAACTTGCTATGTAATTGTGGGATGACCATGAACTTTGGATTCTCCTCTCTTCACCTCCCAAGTGCGGGGGATTAATTACTGGCAGACAGTACTGTGAATACATCCCCAACCCCAATTTGCTTATTTAAATTAAAAGACAAAACAAAACCACAACAATAACACTTTTAAAATGATGGACTTTCTTTCCTGTTGGCCTGGGATTTATGGCCATCCTTCTGTTCAACCCTCTGAGAGCTGGGATTAGAGTAGAGAGCTATAGTCCTACTCTTAAGTAGTGAGGTTTCTGAGAATATCAAACTCCTGGGCTCAAGTGATCCTGCCCAGTGGCCTAAGTAGCTGAGACCACAGGTGCATGCCATCAGCCCCAGGCATTTTCCCCCCTCCCGGCATGTGGAAAAAGGGTGGACTTACATATTTAATGGAAAATGATACTGTTCTCACTCTCATTTGTGAGCAGTTGTTATCTACACAGCCACATCTCTAGAGACTTCCACAGCAAAGTCAAGACAGAATTGCATTGAGCATATGTCTTTGATTTCTTCAGGAGTGTAAACCCTGAATAATCTAGTGATTGCTATAGAAATTGGATGGATTTCTGAGCTCCAGAGTGTTCTTCCATGGTAAAGAAGCTGAGTTATGTGCAGCAGGCATTTAGGATATTAATGTTTGGCCTTGATCTCAGCCAGCTTTGTAGAGTTGAGGTTGACTTTTCTCAGGAACAGAAGCAGCTTTCTCAGTAAAGCCCTGTCTTTGTTTTAAACATTACCTCTGTTGAAATTCCCTTCTACACAGTTACTATTTTTTCTTTTTGTTTTTGTTTTTGTTTCCTTCCAAATTAGTCCTTAAAACTTTCTCTTGATTAGATGTATTGGCCTGATAATTGTGGTTCTAGAACAGGAAGTAATTGTTTCTGCCATCTTCAACTCTTTATTGTGAGCCTCGTTTTAGGGTTTCCAGACAGGTACCTTCTCCCTCCTCGTTGGAACTAGCCTAATAATAAGAATTTGTTTAAGGCTGAAGATATTTTTCATATGGCCTGAATGCAAACTTAGCTTTTGAAGTCACTGTGGCTCATTTGATAAACACCTTGTGACTTTTCCTAGACTTTGACATCTGGCAAAGTAGTTACTATAGACATAATTACATTGAAATTCTAAAGTTTTGTTTAAATATTTAAAGTAAATTTCACTTATTGGAAATAAAGTGGAATTAATTTAATGTTGCATAAGTTATGTGTATATTTTCAAAGTATAAACAATTTCTATTAATGTTTAGTTTGGTTTTATCATTCTTTCTAAAAAGATCTTTTGAACTGTTGTTTGGGCCTTCTGTTTTGAGCTTGGGATACTGGTGAGGGTTCAAAGAATGGCAAGCAAGTTTCTGGTCTGAGGAGCTTCTAGCTCCTGGAGCAGAAGGATTTGTAAGTGTGAGACCAATGCCCAACAGAGGTACATAATCTGTGCATGGTCACAAAAAAGGAGCGAGCATTCTCCACAGGGAGATTTATACAAAGGAATTTCACAAAGCACCGGTTTCTAGTGATGTGTAGGGAGAAATGGGCACTGAGGGCGGAGAACTGTGTTGGTGGGAAACGTCAGGCGTTCAAAAGAGGAAGTAACCAACAGTGTTAAATGCCACAGAGAAGTCAAGTATGCTGACTCGTTTGGAAGTGTTGGGGCTGGAAGCCATGATAGAAGGGTGCTCTACCACTTAGCTACCCTCCAGCCTGAGTGAAGAAGTTATTCATCTGTTGTTCTGTACGGCAGTCACCGTTGAGTGGGTAGCCTCAGTGGAGCTGTGGGTGCCACAGCTCCAGTGGAGGGGTTTGAAGAGTGAATAGGAAGAAACTCGGCACACAGCTGTCTGAGAAACTTATTAGAGAAGACTCAGAGATGTTTGTTGTAGGAGACAAGTCCATGGAAAGGGGTGCATGGGAGACTGAAAGCATGGGAAGCTTGAGCTCATTGGCAGGTCTAGGAAGAAAGGGTAGCAACATGGAGACTGGAGTTCGAAAAGGAGGAGAAAAATGTATAATTGTAAGTTATTGTTGCTTTTCTTTCCTTGACTGGCATTGTGTACACCGTGCTGTGTTCACACTGCAGCAGGTACAGCACCCGCAAAATCCCAAGAACACTGTATCAAAAGGAGAGTTCAGAAAGGGAATGAGCTGGAAATGGTCCATAGAGGTTCTAGAATGATTGGAGTTATGCTTAGAGCGCACACTGAAGAGTATGGACGTAGAGGTGCTGTTTGAGAATTTGAGGTTGGATAGATTGTTTCCCATATATGGGGCTTATTTGGGTTTCAAGGAGGCCATTAAGGTGAGACTAGAGGAATGCGACCCCAGGTGAGGACAATCTGAGAGCCTATGAAGGAAGCTTGGCATTAATGAAGAGTTTTGGAGGATTGTTAGATCTCCTGGTTCAGGAAACTGATGGCTGTAAGTCTTACCATGGCACAGCCCAGCGCTAGCTGTTCAGAAACCACCCGAGGAGGACTGTGAAGGGTGTTAGGAGCAAGTGGAACCTGGGAGATGGAAGGAACTTACTTGCCTTGCTCCCACAGGCTGCCTCTGGACAGGTCTGGTGCTGAGGGTGGAAATGTCATCCAGTTCTAGCCTGGCTGAGTCTCCGGCCCTGGCTGCTTACAACCATCACCTCTGCTTTAGAGACAGCAAGTTGTGGAGAATTTCTGAGCCCCACTGTGTCTCATTCGATATGGTTTGTCCCTCATCACCTCCCCTTCCCTTCAGATCTCACCAACCCCATCTTTCCCTCTTCTGTGCAGGGGCAATGAGATCCCTTTCTTTCTCTGTGTTGTACCTAACTTGGACCTTGGTTTTTATATGAATTGTAGTAACTTGCTCACAGCTGTCTGTGTCTATGACCACACTGGAGTCTTTGAACGGGTGTGGGATATGCCTTTTGTCTTTGAAGGCCCATCACTGTCAGGCATTTGATGGGATATCTAAATGAGGTAACTTGAAAAGAATTGCCATGTCTAAATAGACTTCAGAAGCCATGCTGGGTTTTTGTTTTGTTTTGTTTCAAGACAGGGGTTCTTTGTGTAACCTTGACCTCAGACTCAGAGTTCTGCCTGTCTCTGCCTCCCGAGTGCTGGGATTAAGGGTGTGCACTCCCCCTTAGGTGCATTCTTGGCTTCTCAACTCCTGTCATTCATTGCCTTACATTTTCACACCTTTATTATCTCAATCCTTACATCTTTATCGAGATACTAAAGGTGTAGTATTGTAGTGTCTCCTTGTAGCATCGCCATCTTTAAAATACTGGTAGACTGGAGATACTTCTCTTGCTTTAACTGCCGAGATGGCTCAATTCATCCACAATCCCCATAGCTAGGCGTCTTAGCTAGAATCACCCTCGTAGATTCCTGGGAGTTTCCACTGCACTAGGTTTCTAGTTCTATCCCTGAGGCCCCACCCCTCATTCCATCCAGTACCCTCTCCCTCCATCCTCCCGCATCTGGTCCCTCCTTGCCTTGCCCAGCCTTAAAACAAGGGAGGTCCCTAGTCTTACTGCAATACAACAATAGAAAAAAAGGAGCACGGGGCGTGAAGAAAGAATCTTGAGAGTGGAGTGTGGCGGGATGTTTATGTAATCCCTGAACTTGAGAAGGCAGGAGGGTTGTGAGTTTCAGGCCAGGCTAGCTACAATATAAAAGAAAATAACACCCCATAGTCTTATACTTCTAGTCCGTGTGTTTCCCCCATCCCCTGCCAAGACAGGATATTTCTGTGTAGTCTTGGCTGTCCTGGAACTTGCTCTGTAGATCAGACTGGCCTCAAACTCAGATTTGCCTGCCTCTGCCTCTGCCTCTTGAGTCCTGGGATTAAAGGCATGTGCCACCACTGCTCAGTGCACCTTCAGTCTTACACACACGTTAAATATCCCTGACACTGATTCCTAGTTACCTGTGTGCTTGAGACTGTTTCCATTTAGCTCCAGTAGATTTTGCCCTGGGATGTAGTTAGAGAAATTCATACCTCACCCCCCTGCACACCAGAAAGATTTATTTTTGTCACTTTTGATAATGAAGCCTTTAAAGAGGTGGAATTGTTCTTGCATTTTCTACTCGTCAGATCTCATTGCTGCAGTTCCTAGCACAGACACAGTAGGGCTGTTGCTTTTGTTCTGCATGACTATTTGTAGTGGCATCTGATTGTAGTCCTTACAATGCTTGTTTACTTGGGTAGCTCCCAAATGCTACCTAAGTGTTTCAGACGTTTTCTTTCTTTCTTACCCTTTTCTTTCAATCTTTCGACACAAGTTTTCACCCCTTTTGTTCCATTTCTTGTGATTAATCCCCCATTTCTTAAGGAAGCATTTTTTCCCTTCAGTTGATGGCTGAGGCATAGCAGCGGCATGCTGGTGGTGTCTGGGATCCAGATGGGAAAGAGGCTAGAGAGGCTGGCAGCTTTTGCTCTGGAGTTTGCCATCTTTTACTAACCCTGTTTAGTGGAGGTCCTGCTTTTCATCTGCATGTGGTACCAGGGCTGACTTAGTCCAGAGTTCTGTTCCATTGCTCTCTCCTCTTTAGACCTGGGGACGTTCTGAAAATATTGATAGCCA
Source organism: Mesocricetus auratus (assembly GCF_017639785.1). NCBI lineage: Eukaryota > Metazoa > Chordata > Mammalia > Rodentia > Cricetidae > Mesocricetus > Mesocricetus auratus. Next base: position 79,343,684 of record NW_024429189.1, read on the forward strand.
GGCACATTCCATGTGTGTTAGTTAGCTTTCTGCTGCTTCGACAGATACCTGAGATAAATCAAGTTAAAAAAGGAAACATTTGTTTTGCCTCATGGTTTCCAAGGTTTTGGCCCAGTTACTCTGAAACTATGATAAGGTTGTGGTAGCATGTTGAGGAGATGCTCACCTCATGCTCTCAGCCTAGGATGCTGAGAGAGAGGAAGGGAAGATGTCTTAGGGTTTCTCTTGTTGTGCAGAGACACCATGATCATAGAAACTCTTATAAACGAAAACCTTTAGTTGAGGTGGCAGCTTACAGTTTCAGAAGTATAGTTCAATTATCATCATGGCAGGGAGCATGGCGCCATCCAGGCAGCCATGGTGCTGGCCTTATCAGCACCTTACATCTTTATCAGTAGGCAATAGGAAAATGGATTGACACTGAGGTAGCTTTAGCAAAGGAAACCTCAGAGCCCACCCCCACACTCCCTCCAACAAGGACACACCTACTCCAACAAAGCCACACCTCCTAATAGTGCCCCGCTCTATGAGTTTATGGGGGCTAGTGCATTCAAACCACCACAGAAGAGAAGGAAGAAGAGAGGGAAAAAAGGACAGGGTTCTAATATTCCTTTCAAGTTCTTTCTTCAGTCACCTTGTATTCATTGTTAAAGACTCTGCCACCTCTGGTAGAACCATATGCCAGCAATCGAGTCACCACACAGAGACCACTGGGGAAGGGGGCATGTAGATATGTAGATACTAAGTTCAGCATGGACCACAGGCTCTGGCAGCAGTTAGGCACCAGTTTGACATCCTCTAGCTGTTTGAAGCTTGTAGCATAATTGCTCGTTCAGATAGCTGCTGCTTCTGTTACTAGCCTCACACACCTGCATCTCCCAGTTGCCCCTGCTCCCTTCCCACCCCAGCAACTTTGCTGCTTCCCCGTGAAAGACATGTGCTTTGAGATCTGTGCCACTGTGCCTTCTGTTTGGAGTGCTCTTACCCTTGGGATGTGTGGGGCTGCCTTCTTTCTTTTACTTCTGTACCCTGAAGCAGCTGCATCACACTGCTTACCCCTGGCCTGTTCTCCACAACCAGTGCACTTAACATATCAAAGGCATCCCAGGCTCACTGGCTTATGGATTCCTATAAGGGAAGAGTTACCCTTGTTCCCTGGAGATCTCCGTGTGTCTAGGACAGAGCCTTGTACCCAGAGTGGCTTATCAGTTGATGGGATTTTCTAGAGATTATTTTCTTCTGGTGTTGGGAAGAGGCTTAGTTATGTTTTGAAGCAGGAAGGGTAGCTACCATGGGTGAAGAGTTGGAGGAGGGTTGTCTAATAGATCTTACTAAGGTTTTCTGTTGGCCTCTCTCTTTCAGCCCTACTTATCCTCACACATTGGGAGATATCCACCCCTACTGTTCCTAAACTTTACCTATAAACTGTTCTGGAAGTTTGTATGAGCAGAGAGGATGTCAGGTCAGGCCAGTTTCCCCTACCTTTGATTGCTGTCATCACTTCTCATTTTCCTTATAAATTTCAGCCGAGCAAGGTGGCATGTGGTGATATATTGTTTATTATCTAATAAAGCTTGCCTGAAGATCAGAATGCAAAGCTAGCCACAGCCATAGAGCCATAGAGGCCAGGCAGTGGTGGCACACACCTGTTAATCCCAGCAGCTACACTAGTTAGCCGTAGAGGCTGGGTATAGTGTGTGCCTTTTCTCCCAGTACTAGAGAGGAATATAAGACAGGAGCTCAGGGTCTCATGCAGCTTTCAGTCTCCAGTCACTCTGAGGAGAGGATCGCCCCAGCCTTGGTAGAGGTGAGAACTTTCTACTGGCTGGCTGCTTTGCTTTTCTGATCTTCAGCTTGAACCCCAATATCTGTGTCTGGGTTTTATTATTCATGCTACAGTGGCAGATACCTGTAATCCCAACACTAGGAGACTAAGGGAGGATATTGAGTTTGAGGTTAGCCTGGGCTACATATAGTGATCTCCAGGCCAGCCTGGGTTATAGTGAGACACCTTGTCTCAAAACATAAGCATAAGGCCTTTAGTATTGTTTAGGAAGAGCTGGTTCATGTTTGAATTCCATCTACTCATTTAAACAGAAGTCCTGTCCTCCTTTATTCCATTTATTCACTTCTCTGGAGTCAGCTGTGTGTCAAGCAGCCTGAATAAAGCACATAACTCATGTTCTCAATAACATTGGTAAATGAAGGCTTTGGGGCCAGTGGAGTGGTTCAGGGGGTGAAGGTGCCTGCTGTTAAATGTGATGCTTTGAGCTTGATCCTCAGGACCACATTGTGGTAGGAAGAAAGAAGCTCTGATAAGTTGTTTTCTGACCTCCACATGGATGCCATCACATGTGACCGCACCCTCTACCACACAAACACACAAAGAAAATGCAAAAAAAAAAAAAGTTTAAAGAGTTAAAAAGATAGATTTGGATGAAAAGGCACAGGAGTTCTTTTTATCATTCTTGTAAGATTTCTGTTTGCTTGAGACCATTTGAAAATAAAGTCTGTAGGGCGGTGTCATGTAGGGACTGGATCATTAAGAGCCTCTTGTGCTGTGCCCGCAGTACTGAGAGCCCTGTGAGTACTGAAGATGGGAAGCGGTGGAGGACCCTGGTAAATGAGGCTGGGACTGAGATATGCAGGGAGGTGTGCAGCAAGGGAGGCCAGGTAGGAAGCCTTAGTAATAAGCCAGGAAAGATGAAGGCCTGGGATGAGACCCCGAGGAGGCAGACAAGCAGCTTTCCCCATAAAGCCTGTTCTATCAGGTTCCTGGGGGGCGGATGGAAGCTGTTTCTGTGGTAACAGCTCGTGGATGTGAGCTTGTTCTTGTGGACTGTCTCTTGTGGTTGCATCCAGACACGGAGGACTGGGATTGATGACAGAACTGACATTGCAGCGCACATGAGACACGCCAGGAGGGGGCATGAGCCCTGATCTTCAGGGAGTAGCCCCACACGCTCCCTCATAGATGCTGCTTGCAACTCAGTTCATCTGGCCTGATGGGTAAAACTGTGTAATTTATAACAAATTTCTTTCTAATTATCTCACCCATGGACTTCCTGTTTCATCGGAGTTCATACTCCGTTTTGCTGGGCAGCTTTTGCTGATTCTTGCTGCTGTGGAGATTGTAGCGTGCTGTACCAGGCTGATGTGTACTGCGAATACTTTGGCACATCTGCTTCCATAGAAGGTATTGCTGTCATTTTTTTTTTTTTTCCTCTCACAAAACAGCTTTCATATGGATGCTTGCAACAATGATAGTGACTTCCCTTCCACTGGCCAGCACCGTCCTTGTACTTTCCCTCATGGAAACTTTGCCCCATAGTTAAAGATGGAGAGCTGTGTAGTTGACCGCATGCCTCACAGGCTGTCAGCACTGAGCGAGGTGCTGAGGTTCCCCTGGGCTGCTCTGGTACAGGGATCTTGCCCTTGTTACCTGTCTACTCCCCATCACTTACTGCAGTGGGGCTTCTTGCTTGCCGACTGTTGGTAGGAGCAGGAAAGAAGCAGTGACTTTTACCAGTGAGCCGGATTTGGAGTCAATAGTAGGTTCCTGTTCTGTGTTAGATATATCAATTATTAATTGAAGATTTGGAACAAATGAAGCAATTAAAAATGTTTTAAATACGATTAAAAAACACACATGTAGTTTGCCAGCAAGTCAATTTTTAATTTTAATTTTTTATTATTTTAATTTAAATTAGAAATGATACATATCAATCCCAGTTCCCTCTCTCTCCCATCCTCCTATGCCCCCCACCAGCCCCCATCTCATCCTCCTTGTGTTTAGGCTGAGAGAGTATCCCTCTATGGGGAATGGGCTCCCAAAGTCCATTCATACACTAGGGATAAATACTGATTCCACTACTAGAGGCTCCATAAGACTGCCCAGGCTTCCTAACTGACACCCATGTTCAGGGGGCCTGGGACCATGAGCTTCCCCTTGTTCAGGTCAGTTGTTTCTGTGGGTTTCCCCAGCCTGGTCTTGACCCATTTGCTCATCACTCCTTCCTCTCTACAACTGGATTCCAGGAGTTTGGGTCAGTGCTTAGCTGTGGTTCTCTGCTTCTGCTTCCATCAACTACTGGATGAAGGCTCTAGGATGGCATATAAGGTAGTCATCAATCTTATTATAGGGGAACAGCATTTAAGGTAGCCTCTCCACTATCAGCAAACCACTTTTAAGTGTGTGGTTGAGTTGTAGTTCATCTTTAAAATCTGGAACTCTAGTCATTAAACAGCTCTACTTTTCCTTCCCTCTCTTGAGTTCCTGTTCACCATCCTCCATGTATTTGATTACTTTCATAGCTCTTTTAAGTAGAATCAAACAGCATTTGTCTTTGTGTGACTGTTGTGTTTCTATTGTTATCATGATGCTCTCAAAGTCCATCCATGGTGGAGCCTAAAACAGGATTTCGTTTTTGAGACAGAGTAATGTTCCATTGATTATATATATATCACATTTAGTCTATTCATTTATTTGCCAACAGAGACCTCTGGAATATTGTGAATATGATGTCTATTTATAACAAGTGTCCAAATCTTTCATTGATATTTTTCTTTCAGTTCATTTGTATATACCCAGAAGTGGGATTTCTGGATGTGTGGTAGTTTTATTAATGGTTGTTTGAGATGTCCCATAGTGGGTATATCATTTTACAGTCTTAGTGGTAGTGTAAATGTGGTTCAGTTTTTGAACATACCTGATAGTATGCTCAGGTAAAACAAATGTATTATGATAGTGAGCCAACATATATTTTTTTTTTTTGAGACAGGGTTTCTCTGTGTAGCTCTGGCTCTCCTGGAATTCACTCTGTAGACCAGTTTGGCCTTGGCCTTGAACTCCCAGAGACCCACCTGCCTCTGTCTCCCAAGTGCTGGGATTAAAGGCATGTACACACACACACACACACGCACGCACGCACGCACGCACGCACGCACGCACCCCACACACAGAAATACCCTTGGAACTTAGGGCCATGTTCTTGTTAAGCAAGCACTCTACCGTTGAGCTAAATCTCCAACCCCTTTAATCAACATTTTCAGTGAATGTTAAAGGAAAACTAAAAGACTTTACATTTTGATTTTTTGGCAGTTTTTCTCTTCTTCTTCTTCTTCTTCTTCTTCTTCTTCTTCTTCTTCTTCTTCTTCTTCTTCTTCTTCTTCTTCTTCTTCTTCCTCCTTCTTCTTCTTCTTCCTTCTTTCTTCTTTTTATTTTATTTTTTAAGACAGGGTTTCTCTGTATAATAGTCCTGGCTGTCCTGGAACTTACTTTGTAGAACAGGCTGGCCTCCAATTTGATCCTCCTGCCTCTGCCTCTCTGAAGTTCCGGGATTAAAGGTGTGAACCACCACCATTCAACAAAAACTATTCCTTTCTCCTTGCTGTTTTTTTGGGGGGGGGATTGTCTTTATTTTTCTTCCTGTTTTGTTTTTAAAGATTATTTATTTATCATGTGTACAGTGTTCTGCTTGCATGTAAGCCTGAATGCTAGAAGAGGGCACCAGATCTCATTATAGATGATTGTGAGCCACCATGTGGTTACTGGGAATTGAACTCAGGACCTCTGGAAAAGCAGCCAGTGCTCTTAACCTCTGAACCATCTCTGCCCCTCCCCCCATTAAAATTATTACCTTAATTTATTTATGGGGGAAGAGGGTTGTTCCATGGCTCCTGTGTGCAGGCTGGAGGACAGCCTGTGGGGATTGGTCCTCTCCTTCCACCCTCTGAGTTCTGGGTTTGAACTCAGGTCGTGAGGTTTGGAGGTAGGCATCTTTACCTGCTGAGCAAACTCAGTGGCCCAGGTTTTCTTTTATTTACTGAAAAAAATAGTTGATTTTCATACACCAGATTTTGATCATGGTTTCTCCTCCAACTTCTAGATACTTCTATCCCCCATCCACCAAACTCCATGCCTTTTCTTTCTCAGTCTATCATAGAATGCAAAGAAACAGGTGAAGGGAGGGAGGGTGGAAGGAAGGAAGGACACACACACACACCATAAATACACAAGAAAAGAAAGAACACAAGAAACACACACATAACCCATAAAAAGTCAGAAACCATAATATATGTACAAAAGACTAGTAAAACAAACAAACAAGAACACCCAAACAAAGCAATAATGAGACAAAAGTCTACAAAAATACCATTGAGTTCATTTTTTGTTGGCCATTGACTGCTGGGCATGAGCCTACCCTTAAGTGTAGTGAATGTACCAGTGAAATTCCATTGGAGAAAACGAAAATTTCCTTTGCAAGTGGTTGTTAGTTACAGATAGCTTCTTAGTTAGGGATGCGAGTGTTAATCTCACCGGTTGAGAGAGTAAGACCACTATCACAAATTAAATCTAAATTTGAAACAAGCTTTAATTAAATACTGGCCAGGTTGATGGATTCTATGGCTAAGTCTATCTCTGTTTTCACAGAAAATGGCCCTGAGTCATGTTTTGCAGGGCCTTAAAAGGCAAAACCCATAATTCACTGCATTTTCCATGTGGTCCAGTCAGGGTCAGGCATATATCCTGATGTACTTCCTGCCTTCATACCTGGTGCCTACATCCAATCAGGGGCAAGAGTACATTCTGACATTTTTCCTGACCATATACCTGCTGCCTACATGTGATTAAACACATCTGGTGCAGGTGGATCAACGTACTTGTTTAGGGGAGTGAAAACATGTGGCCTGTTACCTCCTATAAACTATCTGTCCTTGGGCAAGAGGCTCGAAGATCAGAGGCATTTTTGTTTCACACATCTCTTAGGCATGTAACTTTGACTCTCACAGGAAGCCATGTCCAGATTCCGTCTCAGCTCTGGGACCCCCATCTGGTTTGGGCCTCTGCAGCTCTGTGCACGCTGCCATTGTCTCTATGAGGTCATACGTGCATCAATCCTGTTGTATCTGGAAGACACTATTCCTTGGAGCCATCGTCTCCTGTGGCTCTTACAATCTCTCTGCCTCACATTCTGAATCCCTGATCCCTGAGGGGGAGGGATTTGATGAAGACATCCCATTTAGGACCAAGTTTTCCAAAATTAGGCAGATTTTCTGATAGAAGTAGTGAACTCCAAGAAGCCTTGAGTTATGAACGAAATCTCCAGAACAAGCTAGTTTTGAACGGTCCATGAACATCCACCAAGAACAAAAGCTTCCCAAAGCTGCTTGTTACATACCCATCACAGCTGAGTACTGATAAAGGCACTTCTTATTTTTGAGACAGGATTTCTCTGTGTAGCTTTGGAGACTGTCCTGAAACTCTCTTAGACCAGGCTGACCTCAAACTCACAGGGGTCCGCCTGCCTCTGTCTCCCGAGTGCTGGAATTAAAGTTGTGCACCACCACTGCTGGCTTGCAGTTCTTAATGTGATACACTTTGGAGAGGAAGGTCATTGTGAATGACAGCATGAAGAACATGAATGATACAGAGAAATTCATTCCTGGAATTACACAAACAGTCTTGGCATTGAGAGCCAATATGCAATATATTTTCTCTGAATTTGTTAATACCCATAATTAGAAGTATTTAGTGGGGGGCAAGTTAGTTTTCTTGTAATTTTCATTGACACATAACAGTAAGCCTTCAAATCTGTAATGATCTGTGCCTCAGAGCTAGAGAGAATTCAGAGGACTGGTTGATAAATAAACACTGTCTTGCTATATAATTTCCCAGGACTGGGTGTTTTTGGTGATTGCGTTTTAGGGTAGACTGTCCTTTATTTTCTTGTTCTCTGACATGGCTGGGACATAGAAGAGTGCTTCCTGTCTACACAGTAAATGCTGACAAACTGAAGCACATGGACTGCAAAGTATTGTGCTTTCCCTGGTTCTTGTGAAGCTACTTTAACTTAAGTAATGATTTTGTTTTCAGTTTGAACACTGAGTGTGAACCTGCTGTTGGATGAGTCCTCTGTTGTTGCTGTATTTCTTTTTGTATAGGGCATCTGTGGCTGGGAGAGTGAGGGTGCTATTGAGAGAAATGGGCACTGTGCAGCTAATGGTTGCTGCATTAGTTACTTTTGAGTTGCCATGGCAACTTGAGGAAGGAGAGGTTTACTTAGACTCAGAGGGGACAGCTCTGCATGGTAGGAAGATGTGAAATGACCTTTGTTTCTTCAAATGGCTGCAGATGAGCAGAGAGGTAGAGGCAGGTATAGCTGTCAAAGGTCTGCCTTTAGTGGTCTTCATCTGTCCCATGGGGCCTCCTAACATAGCACCAGCTGTGGATCAGGTGTTCAAACCAATGAACCTGTGGAGAACATTTTACATTGAAACCCTAACGTTGTGTCCTGATCCCATAGGTACATGGCCATTTCATTGCAAATTTCAGTCAGTCCAACTGCCAAAGTCTCCATTGTTGAAACAGTCCCAATAGTGTTCAGAAAGTCAATGTCCAAGGGCTTTTCTGAGATAGTGACAATCTTACCTGTGAGCCATGCTTTAAAATTTTTTTACTTTCAGCATGTAGTGGCATAGACTAAACATTCTCACAGGAAAGATTGGACTAAGCAAGACTGAAATCCAGAAGTGCAAACCAGATGTTGTAACTTCATTTATGGTATACAGGACCTGTGATGGTAACATCTGGGCTCCCATTGCCTTGGGCAGCCCCACTCCTTTGCCCCTGACATTTTCAGCCAGTGTTGATGCCTAGAGCTTTTTTCAGCAGATGTTATACATTCCTGACATTTGTAAACTCATGGGTCTCCATTGCAACTTAGGTTTTAGTATCACACATTGACCCCTTAAGGCCTCTCTGCAGGGAATACAAGCCTGACATATATTTCTTATTTTAGTAACTTTTGTTTCTGGCATCTTGGCACCGTCTCTGTGGTACTATTACTCTTGCCTGTATTCATTCCTATAAAACCAGAACTATGAGGATGATACCATCTTTTGTTGTCACCTTGTGATACAGCTTTGTCCCTTCTCTCCACCCCTTCCTCTCTCTCTCCCTTCCTTCCTCCTTTTTTGTTAATGAAATGAATTTGTTTGATCAGGTTGCCATAACAAATACTGTAGACTGAGTAGCTTAATGTAAAGACAGGAGTCTAAAACCAAGGCACTAAGCATAGTCACTGTCTGAAGGTTGTCTTGTTGGGTTGTATGTGGTCACCTTCTTGGTTTGAACCACAGCCTAAGAATTTTGCTGAGAGGAGACATAATTCATTCAGCAGGAGAGTTTAAGTATTTAAAATAGTCTTAACAGCTGCGATGGCAAAACTCCCAATTTATATTTTTTATGATTATCATGGTTGTTTTTAGCTTTATTTCCCCACACCTAATACCTCATGAAATCCCCCAGTTTTTCACTGTCATAATGGCTGCGACCATGTGTGCACACAGCTCTGTCTGCTTGTGCCTTTTTGTGTGGTAGACTCCTTAAAAAAAACGACCGATGCCCCAGGCTCTCCCTGTCTTCAAGGTTATTTTTATGGCCACATATGACAAAGAGTCCTTCAACTAAATCTCAAGATTGTCAGTTTGTGCATATGTGATTCAAAACAGAAAATGAAGCCATCAGAATGATGTCTGTATATGATTACCATGAAACTTTCCTTAACAATTGGCCTTAGAGATAGTCTGTTTTACATTCCTCTTCTGTATATGAACAAGCAAAATTCAGAAATACTTCCTGGGTTTTGAGGTAGATAAGATTATTTTCAAAGGAAATAAAGAGTATTTATGGTGTCTGTCTGTCTGTCCCCCCCCCCGTGTGTGTGTGTGTGTGTGTGTGTGTGTGTGTGTGTGTGTGTGTGTGTGTGTGTGTGTGTGTGTGTGTGTGTGTGCGTGCGTGCTTAGTGCTTTCCTGAGCCTGTAAAATGATCTTACTGTTCCCTTCACCATTGAGGAAGCAGGTTTAGAAAGAAGGTGTTGACTCCCACAGCCGGTCATGGTCTAGAACTACTTCTGCCTGATGCTGGAGCTACATTCTGTTGACTAAGTTACTTCCTTTCTGGGAGACTGTGACTGATACCAAGCACGAACATTGCTTTCATGCTGTTTCTCCAGATACTGATTTCCCAGTGAAGGCTTACACTCATCCTCATGCATCCCTCCTGCTCAGTGAAGGTCTCAGTGTTCCTGAGAGAGGCCACTTACAGAAAGCCTGCCAGAAAGTATGTGGCTGAGAAGTACAGTTGTGGATGGGGCTGTCGCAGATCCTGCTGTATTACTTTCCTTAGGTATTTGTGCTAAAGGAATTACACACCAGCAGTGAGAGCACAGGGCTGTCTTTCACAAAGAAAATTCCTGTTCCAAACTCTTCTCTCACCATGATGTGTTTATTCTTTTGACTGATGCTGGTTTTTAGTTTTAAACATGTTTGAAGGTAAAATCTAAGACTTTATCTTAATAATTTATGATACAACTCTTCATCGCTAGTGGAAATCACTTATCAACAGACTTGATGACTAAAAGAAAAAGTAACAGTTGGAACAAGATTTTGCTACAGCCCATTGAGTAACTTTTAGAGGTTTCTCTGGCATTGTAAGAGGATGGGCAAGTTATATGTAGACATCAAAATATGCTCACCATGCCCATGTAATGGATTAGCACAATAATTATGTGTGATCTGTTCTCAGATGAGAGGACTCAGTTCCAGTAGATGTCTTAGCAGTTTTAGGAGTTATTTTGAAGGCAGAACCAAAAGACTTCCCTTTTCTCAGGGGCCTAGGCTCCCTAAGAGGTAGTGTTTGATATTTGTGTGATGTAGTTGTAGTTAACTTCTTTTTGAGTTTTTACTTTCTGCTTTTATTTAAAAAAAAAAAGGTAGATAATTTCTCTCTGAGACCTTGATCATAACCAGGGTTAATATGTGATGCAGCAATGCTAAAGAGTGAATGAGTCACAGGCAACACCTCATTAGCATTGTAAAGATAGCTGGGGAGTCGGGAGACTTCAGCCGGAAAAATTGTCAGTTTAACAGCTTGAACCCTGCAGTTGGAAAAACATCATTTTCTATTCTGCATTTTAGAATTAGCAGGTTTATAGCCATTTGTTGGATATAGACAGGATGTTCTTTGTGTCCTTGTGACAAAAAAAAAAAAACTGGCTTCCTCTGCTGCAGCTCCTTCTTTCAAATATTATTAACACACAGAAGGCTTTGGGTATTGACCATTAAATAGCTGTGATGTGGCCTTGTCTAGGATGAGGCTGTTTTTTCTAACTTAGCTTATACCAGCCCAAGAGTAGTCCACGGCTGGAGGGAAGAGAGTGGAGCCCCAGGGGAGGGTTTGGCAATTAGGGGCCAGACCCAGTTTACCTTTCTAAGCCTTATTCAGTTAAGAGTGCTCCTGTGGGGTGAAAGAGACACCATCGAGCCCAGACTACATTGTCACATTCATTTTTCTGCCTCGCTACAGTCCACCCAGGCCTAGCCATGTCTGTTTTCAGCTTCGCGGTCTTCGTGGTTTCACAGGCTGCCTTTGCAATGGTTCCCATTCCTCTGCCTCTGGGACTCTGGAGCTGCAGCAGTGTGAGAAGGAGATGGTTCTTTTAGCTTGAACCCCCTTAAGTAAACTCTTGCCTGTCTTATGTTTTGTAAAAGTAATCCTTAAGCCAGTGACTTCAGAGTGGTTTGAATAAGGATCAAGTGGGAAAGATGGTTTGAGCTTTTACTCTTTCTCCATATACCAGAGACTAAAGGTTGATGAAGTACTCAACCTTACATTATTGTACACTGTAGTTTTGGTTGTATTTTATCATCTCTTTTCAAAATGGTGATACATACTGTATTGATTGGGCAGTCCACCATTGTATCAACACTTATAATTTAAAAATATTCTTGAATCATGCAGAGCATTTTCATTGTTCTTGATAACTGCATTTTGTTCCTGTTAGTTTCTTTTTCACATGTGCACATAGTAATATAGTTGTACAGAAAGCTTTCCTGGGAACATACGGTACTGACAAGATGAGTGAGTGGCTTACAACATGTGTGCCTACTAGTGGAACTGGAGGCTCCAAACTGTGTGTTGGAGTTGTATACAGTTGCTAGGAATTTGCAAAGTGGGTTTGTGTCATTATAATTTATAATGTATACCATGAGTGTATATTATAAAAAGCACTAGGTCCTCAATGTTGGGTTTGGTTCTCAGATTCTGCACACACACACACACACACACCCATACACATACCCCCCCCCCCCCACACACGGGGCAGGGGTGAGGAGTGAGGATGGGGGAGGGGGAGGGAAATCCAGCAATACTTTAGTGGTTTCCATTTTGATTATCTTTCTCTACTGGGAATCTGTTGAAATTCATCGGATGGGATCCTGGATAATACTTTGCGCCGGAGTGCAATCCCATCTCAAAATCACCTCCCAAATGAGTGTGAAGACTTGATGTTTGTTTCTTTTTCTGATCTCTGTCTTTTGTCAGGGGAACTAGACTTACTGCGATGAAATCTTGTTATACATTGGCTGTACTTCTAGACACAAAATTAATTAATCAGTTAATCTTTTTGATTAATTGGATATTACCTTCTGATTGCTTGAATTCTGATGGTCAAACTTTTTATTAATGAAAAATGGGGTAAGATAATTAAAAATTAATTACTTGGCTTTCATGCAGCATTGTTTAGTTTAGTGAGGTTAGTGAAAGTATTCAATACTCTTTTAATATGGTTGAAATACCTGTCAAGTAAGCCCATACGAAAGATCCTATAAAAAGCCCATACGAAAGATCCTATAAATGGGCTTGCTACTTAAATTTCTGGACAGCCACTTTTCCTTATGATTCATCATTTGGATCATGATGGGAAAGTACTGGCAGGAAGCCGTAACTTTTGTTTCTTCTAAAGAGTTAGAGTTTTCTGAGCTGTGAATTGAAAGTTACCCAGCAGTCAGCCCAGGGAGTTGTGGGGTTTAACATTGCTTTTATTCTGACCTATATTTACTCATATTTGGGAGTACACAGCAATTTTTCAATACCATTTTACATTTAGTGGGAACATACTACCATGTGGCCTCAAGCCTTCAAGAGTTGTAGATTACAGTTTATGCACTCATGTTCTTTTGTAGAATGTTTTTATATCTAGTCCTGCACAGGTTGTAATGTGTTAGTGAGTAACTTGGAGTTGCCAATAGTGCATCTGTGTTGCATTAAGGAAAGAAAAGCACATTCTCTTAGAGTTGTTTAACTAAGAGCAAGCCCAAATTTGAATTATTTATTTCTTGCTCCCTGTGTCTTCCCTCTCTGTCTGTGGTATGAGTCTCAATCTGGGTCTGCCTAAAGGCTGTCTTGTAAGCCTATTTGTCCCTGTATCTGCTGTCCCTGTGTGTGCCTACGTATGAAGTCTCTGTATGTCTGTAAGTGCTGTGACTGACTGTCCCTCACTCTGGATTTATTGAATAGCACAGAACATATCACATAGGGGAAGGAATGGGGTAATTTACAGAAATCTTTAACAGAGTCTTACAGGGATTAAGTCTCTAGCTCCAGCTGATCCCGTCTGACCCAGATAACATTGTTTATCAACCGGTAACCATAAATGGTTGCTTTCAGCCTATATGGTAGATTTTAGGAAGTTGCTTTCCACTTCTGTATTTGCTTCTCTTCAGCAAATGATTTGTATGCATTATCTGGGACGTGGGAGAGTACATAAGATCCCAGCTATGCATTAGCTTTAGTTGTAAATGCTAATTACATGGGAAATCTAAGGCAAGTAAAGTTGGCTATTACAATGTTCTCTTAAAAACAGGTTAAGCAAACAGGCTGAGTGTATAGTAGGACAGCAGTCTTAAGTGTCCTTAATGTGTATTATTAACTCTGGCTGTGAGGTTCAGTAGAATTTCAGTGTCTTTAGAATATGAAATATTTTCAGAATATTGCATTGCCACATAGTACCCTGTTTTTATTTTGTTTAACCTGGACTTAGTATTGAGTCAGTAAATCTCCTTAAGGATCACTGAAATAGTTTTTCGTTAGCATATGTTGCATACAATTAGCGGTTTTATCATGACATTTTCATGAATATGTAATATCCTTTAATCATATGACTCCTCCCATTTGATCCTTATTGTCACAGATGGACTCAGAACAGTACTTCTTATCTTGGACATCTAGATTTCGAGGTGCTGTATGGGTCTGGTTATTATTCCCCAAATACAGTCTTTCCAGTCTGGGGGCAAAGCAGAGAAAAACAGCAGATAATTCATAAAATGTTTGGAAGATATTTCTTGATGGCCCCTCCCCATGGTTTTGGAGACTTTCCATGTCATGTTAGAGCCATTTTCTCTCCTGTTCTTCCAGACACTTGGGGCATTTATGGGGCTCCTTTGGTATGCCTCAGCAGAGGACTGATCTGCAGTGGTCATGAGGAAGGGATGGCTGCTTCCCCGTGGGCATAGTGCTCTTCACCAATCTGGTATCATAGATGCTTTGTTAATCTTCTTAGTTGCTCAATACCTTATGCTTCTATTTGTTCTGAATTAATTTTCCTTCTTAGCTGATCTGCTTCCCTGTGTATTTAAGGACATCGCGTTTCCCACTTATCACCTGCTGCTAATCTTCAGCAGTAAAATTAAATTGACATTTATTAAAGGATGTTTTGATCTATCTTTGAAAAGGGTAGTAAAGAGTAATTAGTCAGAGTAATTACTTTTTTTTTCATTTTGTGTGCAAATTTAGGTTGGTTGCTGAAACCGATTCTAATTTTATAATGGTGGCAAAGAATTCCAGCTTTACTTTCATGGTTTGTTTAAGCAGTTAAAAATCTGATGAATCCTTGAAGCATCTGTGAATTTGCAGCTTATACAGCCCACCTGCTTTGCTTGGGGAATATGAGGCTGGCACCAGCACTTGGTCCTTGTTTCATCTTGGCCAGAAGTTAGCCCCAGTCCAGTTAGTTGGAAATAAATGCTCTTCCAAAACATGGAGTGGGCAGTCGTTGCCCATGCCTTTAATCCTAGCACTTGGGAAGCAGAGGCAGGTAGATCTCTGTGAGTTCACGGCTAGCCTGGTCTACAGATTGAGTTCTAAGACAGCCAAAGGCCAAGGCTACACAGAGAAACCCTGTCTCAAAAACAAAACAAAAGAAAAGAAAAAAGAAAGAGATACTGATAGTACAGATTTCCTGGGGTCCTGGGTTGAACATTACTGGTGACTAGAAGGTGACATAAAGGGAAAGCAGTAGGTGTCAAACAAAGAGCAAACCAAGACTAAAACAGGTGCACTTTATATGCTGACCAAAATTCATTATTCTAGGTCAGCGACCCTGTTTTCCACTTCTATGTCCTAAAACCTCACCAAGCCAGGTATGATGGTCTACAACCATAATCCCAGCATCTTAGAGGTGAAGCAGGAGGATTCCAAGGTCTCTGGAACATAGTGAGTTCTAGGTTAGCCTGGGCTACATAGCAAGACCCTGTCAAACTATCCTCCAACGAAGGAATGAGTGAATAAATAAGTTGCCACCAGGAGCACATTTTTGTATGTGGGAACTAATGGATATAACTATGTTGAAACTTCCAAAGAATTTTTGTATTATGTTCAGTTTTATTTTACTTTTTGTATATAACTTTTTTCCTACATGTATGTATGTGCACCATGTACATGCCTTATGCTCATGAAGGTTAGAAGAAGGGTGTAGGATCCCCTGGAAGTAGAGTTACGAATGATTGTGAACTACCATGTGGGTGTTAGGAACCAAACCTGGGTCCTTTGAAAAAACAGGCAATGTTTTTAGGCTCTGAGCTACCTCTCCAGGCCTGTCTTTGAGTTTCTTGAGATCATTATTAGATTGTTTTTGCTAGGCTGATGATTCTTTCCTCTAGCTTGTGAATTCTTAGGTTGCCTCCCAGTGCTACTACCTCCTAACAGCAGACAGGCCTGGTGCTGGAGAAGTAGCTGGGAGCTTATGTCCTGATCCACAGGCTGAGAGGGGCGAGGAAGGGAGAGAAGGGGGAGAAGGAAAAGGAGAGGGAGAGACAGATAGAGAAAAACAGAGACAGGAAGACACAGATACACACAGACACACAGACACACAGACACACAGACACACAGACACAGACACAGACACAGACACACACACACACACACACACACACACACACACACACACACACACACACACACACACCATTTAGGCTTTTAAACTCCCAGTGACACACCTCCTTTAATAGGGTTGCATCTCCTAGTCCTTCCCAAACAGTTCCACCATCTGGTGACTGAGTATTCAAATATATGAGCCTCTGAGGCCATTCTCATTCAATCACCACATAGCTTCACTGATTGTTTTTCCGTCCCAGTCCATAGGTAGGCGCTTTTGAAGACCTGACCAGACCTGTTTTAGGCTCAGGACTACTCTGTCATGCAGGAACCCCTATAGGACAGTTTCTCTTTGTTGGTTCTCAAATACTCTGTGAAGGACAACCAAGCTCCTTGTGTGCTATTTCCAGGGTCCACACAGCAGTGAAGTCAGGTGGCATCCACTTCATATCCTGTCTGTTCATGGACAGAGAGCCCTGTCTTCTTCTTTTTTCCCCATTCACCTAGTTTTTGGGGAGCACTGTTTCTGTGTATAGTTCCCCCATCACTTAGTCTTAGCCCCAAGAGAAGGTCTGCATGCATTATCTTCATATCTCTTGATTGTGCTGGCTCCACCTTCTCTGTTGAGCTACAGCTCTGCCTGCATTAGATGAATCTGCAGCTTTCATTTCACTGGTTCTGCTTTCTGTTGTCATATTTAAGAGCTCCTCTCACTTTTCTTTCACAGTGTGAGCTCTGGATTTCAGAGCTATCAGGTTTTCTTGTAAAGAAACAATATTGAATCGGCAGCACTACCAGTTTGTTCATGTGTTTGGTGTTGTGGCTTACTTAGAACTGTCTGCACTATTCCTTAGAAGTTCTGCTCTATTAAAGAGAGACTGTCGGTTCAACAAAGTGGAGAAGAGACTAAACTGATGGTTGAAAGAGTTTATATGAGTTAGTTTCTGCCTTAATTCTTTCCCACAACCAACCCACTTCATCACTGGGCATGGTAGGATACACACACAGTCATCTGTCTGCCTGGCACTGTTGTGTTCTTAAGCAGGGAGAGTATGGGTACTCCTGGAAGTCATTCCTGTATCCTGATGCCTGACTCTATAGAAGCCACATAAATATGTCCCCAATTCAAACCCCCTTTATCTAGATTAGTAGTTCTCAACCTGTGGGTCTAGCCCCTTTGGGGGTTGCTTATCTGATACTCTCTATATCAGATATTTACATTATGATTCATAACAGCAAAGTTACAGTTCTGAAGTAACAACAAAATAATGTTAATGATTCAGGGTAATACTTTGAGGACTTGAAGGTCACTGTGAATGGAGTTTTATTGGAAAGAATGTTTTTAACAGATTTTAATCAAATTGTATTACTTTTTTTTCAAATGCTACAAAAACATAGGAGCACATGAACATATATTAGAGTCTAAGAAGGCCTTGGAAGGGGCCTATGCAAATGAGTGTCCCTGAAACTTGTTTCATTGGCTTTATGTAAACTGCTTCAGCTCAGGCTTTGTCTTCTATGGTTGAAAGCAATTTCAAGTGTCATAGTGAAATATGGTTCAGAGCAATGTTTTTAAGCTGCTGCTGCTGCTGCTGCTGCTGCTGCTGCTGCTGCTGCTTCTTCTTCTTCTTCTTCTTCTTCTTCTTCTTCTTCTTCTTCTTCTTCTTCTTCTTCTTCTTCTTCTTCGTCTTCTTCGTCTTCTTCGTCTTCTTCGTCTTCTTCGTCTTCTTCGTCTTCTTCGTCTTCTTCTTCCTCTTCGTCTTCTTCCTCTTCTTCTTCTTCCTCCTCCTCCTCTTCCTCCTCTTCCTCTTCTTTGTTTTTTTGAGACAGGGTTTCTCTGTATTGTTTTGGAGGCTGTCCTGTAACTCACTCTGTAGACCAGGCTGGCCTTGAACTCACAGAGATCCGCCTGTCTCTGCCTCCCGAGTGCTGGGATTAAAGGTATGTGCCACCGATGCTCGGATGCTTTTAAGTTTCTTATATGTGTAGTTGTCATTGGAAAATTTGTTGAAGTAGATAATTTGTTATCACTTAAAGTGACAGACATTTAGCACTTTCTGCATTCCAGGCACTGTTAGGAACACTTAACCATGTTATTTTACCTAAGCATCAGATTGCTTTGTTATTTTTATTTTATGGAATCAAAATCTGGGGCAGAGAACTTGGCTATTCCATCTTGACCCATAAGCAAGTTGAGCTGGGGCTAAGGTTTATCCCCACAGCCTTCATCCTTGAGGCCACTCCACTGTTCTCTTTTCCTGAGAACCACCAGCCTTTAAAGGTGCAAGAGGTTGAACACTGACCTTCTGGAATATTTATGTGTTAATGTCTTTGTTCTCCCATCAGAGGAAAGCTGTGAAAATGGAAAAAAAAAGTTGAGGAAAAGAAGCTAAAATGAAAGAAGTGCTAATTAGGATTCCAGAGAAAACACCACAGACTGGTTAGACAGCAAGGGCAGATAAGCACATAACTGTACTATGTCTTCTACATTCTGAGCAACACTTCTTACATTGTTAACACTTGCAGCCAGAATGCTTTCCTGCTACATACAGATGATTCAGGAGTGTCTCTTCCCCATGTGAAAAGCCATGTTTAAATGATAAATTCAGGTGCAAACGGTGTCTTGGAAAAGCAACACACATAGGTTTGTTAAAAGAAAGAATACTATGTAGCGTCTCCATTTACTGAGTAAGAATAATGAAGAGAAAGTAGATTAAGTAATACAGGGATAGTTTGAGGAAGCACAAAGAATAATTTCTTAACGGTAATTTTAGAACAGGCTCCAAAAGGCGAATATGGGATTTTTGTCTTTAAGATATATAAAATACAATTAAAGCATTGTGTCTCCAATAAAATTGGGATTGACTTTGAAATTCTTCTTGATATAAAAAGAGACTTGGCATGTAATTAACCTTACTGTGGCACTTTGGCAGATAGATAAATCTCTTAAATTATGCACCTCATTTACTCAGTTTTACTACTTAATATTATCCATCCCTCACCCATTCTTATACATATGGCTCACCTTTACATGTTTTATACATTTAACAGCCATTAGCCCACAGTCTGGTGGTGAAAGCAGTGCTCTAACCTTCTCAGAGCCTGTATTTCCACAGTGCTTCCTCCACACAGTGGGCAGAGCCAGAAGAAGCCCCCGAGAATGAGCAGTGCCAGTGCCATTTCCATCTATTGGTAGAATGAATCCCTAGGATTTTGTAAAAATCATGTTTGTTTGAGACTTTTTCTGATAGCTGTCTTGGAACATCACTGAGGAACATATAGGACAGGGGGTGGTGGTGATGTACTGAGTTTAGTGAGGAGTGAGTTTTTAATCCTAATTTTGACACACACACACACACACACACACGTTTTTTGAGACAGGGTTTCTCTGTGGCTTTGGAGGTTATCCTGGAACTCACTTTGTAGACCAGGCTGGCCTCGAACTCACAGAGATCCGCCTGCCTCTGCCTCCTGAGTGCTGGGATTAAAGCTGTACACCACCAACGCACGGCTTGTGAATAATATTTTTTAAAGCAAAATTTTATAGTATAAGGGTATTTACAAATAAGGCAAAATGAGTTCTAGAACATTTTTCTATAGTGTATCATAATCTATGTTGCAAACAGTTTTTATAGTTTAAAAACATGAGCTACATATTCGTTTTGTTTAATTCATAAGAAGAACCACATTTTCTCAATTATATATTCTCTAATTCCTTCAAATAATGTTAATAATTATGGGTCTATAACAACATGAAATATTCTGAAAGAACACATTGTGTCCAGAATGCTTAGATATAAAAAGCTTTAATACTCCAAATAATAGTAAAAAAATTTCACAAACATATTTAATAAGCTAGAACAAGACACTCAGAGTGGAACATTTAAAAATGACATATTTTGAGGTATGTTTTGATGTAAGTAGGCATAGATGAATACCTTTATTTGGATATTGAGAAATTATCAAGATATCCGCCAACCGACGGCTGGCTGGGTTCAGGTGGATTCCTGACTCTGGTGTCGGGCACTGGACTCCTTACTTGGAAGCACTCCCCGCCTCTCCCTCTTTCCACTTGTCTATTCTGACGTTCATCCTCACCAGGCAATGCAGCTGTATAGTATGTCCACCATCATAGGGATGTCTTTTGGTCAGTGCTGTGCTAGAGGGCTGTGTTAAATCTCATAGCTTCCCTTTACTGACTACTTGGAATCACATATGGTGTCCAAGTACTGACAGTAATGTTGCTCCTCTCCGTGTAGATCTGGCACTCTAACTGCTTTTTCCTACTCATCCTGACTTCTGTCAGACTTTTGTGCTCACCTTAAGATTTTCCTGTATGTTTACTTTTCATTCTTTCTCTTCCTCCTGTTTTTACTTTCCTTGTCTCCCACCTTTAGTGTCTCCCCGGCTTGCCTTCACGTTATAACTTGTGTTGTTTCTATCTATATAATACTATTGTGTTAACTGTATGAAACTGGTTTCTGCTGTACTGAACTCAACCTGATGAACATGCACACCTGCAAAATGTGTATATGCAAAATGTATATATAAAAGACTATATACATTGTCAGTAAGAATTGTCTGCAGGTTCCCTTAGAAGTAGATCTGCTCAGATATCTTTAGCATAAAACCTGTCTATTGAATATGACCCCAGCAACTTTCCTCTCTCTTTTCCCTTTGCTCACCACAGCATAGCCTGTTTTTCAAGCACAGCAAGTGGACTCCTGACTCTAGTGTTGGGTACCTGGATTCTCTAACTTAGAAGCATCCCCTGCTTCCCCATTTCTTCCACTTGTTTATATCTGACATTTATTTGTACTTGTTAATGCTCACCAGATGCTGTCACTTGTCACTATACAGCTTTTTGTTTAAGGGTGGCCAGATTTTATGCGACCCGCGGGGATGAGGTGATGAGGGTCGCTACTAATTTGGTGGGCCTTCACGAGCAGATCCGATCTGGAAAATGAACTTCAAGAGGTTAAGGGAAGCAGGCTCAAGACAACGTTCGCTGATCAAGAGCCTTTATTTTTGGGGGGCGTGCTGGAACTTATAGAGGAAGGACCTCAGGGGGTGGTACAAGCATGTCAATCAAGTCTCAACTCAAATATACACCAAATACGGTAAAGACAAAGCTGTAATTTTCCATCAGTCATCAGTTGCATTCCACAAATGCTTGTCAGCGTAAGTCAGGTGCAGGAATTAGGGAGGGGTAGGAAGTATTCAATGGAACACTTTAATCTTTTGTTGACAAAGACAATTACTCTGTAAGGGTACTTCCCCCCTGGCTAGGCGGGTGGGCTGCCCTGTGTAAATTTAACTTTTATGGTTAGCCTTTTCCTTTGTCTCAAGGGCATGTGTGCTCGCAGTCACGTAGTCAGAAGGCCAAGAAACGGTTGACAGATTCCATTTTGTTCAAGGTTCTAGCAGTCCCCAACAATTTTACCCGTTTCTTGGAGGGTGCCATATGTTTCAAGTATTCAATAAATATTAGATAGAGAAGGTGATTCTCTACAACATGATGGGAAAACTATGTTGTGGAGGCTAAATATGGCCCACTGCTAGCTAGCCTTTGTAGATAAAGTTTTATTAGAACACAGTCACACTCATTGGTTTATTTATCACCTCTCTTTGAAAAGCTCTGGTTGTAGAAAAGGTGAGCAAAAAGGGGATGCTATCTTTAATTAGTGCAGCCAGAGTCTTCTGATTATTTTTCCCCGAGCCAGATTTGACACCAATGACTGTTAGGAATAGAGGTGGCTTCTTAGCTACTACTATGAAAATGCTATTTTCATAGATTTGTCAATAAAGTAGATAAAAGTAAAAGTACCATTTCCCATTCAGTCAACAAACACAAATGAGAAGATTGGTACTGATGTGCATGGTATAAGAGTTTGTTCTCATCATGTAATTAATGGCTGTGTGAGTCGATAAGCCTTTGAGGGGAATAATTTTAATAAAAACATTTATAGATAAGATTTTCTGTAAAAATATATTTTTTTCTTATTAACTTTTTTTCTATTTTTTTCTGATGGTGTCTCTTAGCTTGGGCTAGACTCAAACTCTCATTGTTGCTGAGGATGACCTTGAACCTTTGATCCTCCTGTTTCTACCTCTCAAGTATTGAGATTGCAGACATGTGTCACTATACCTAGCTTATACTTTATTCATTTTTGTGTGTGCATTTACTAGTGTGTGTGCCCACATGTGTGCATGTGGGATGACCGGTCAACATCAGGTTGGTCTAATGAACTTCTTAATTTACTTTGTGTCTGTTTGCCTGTGTGTATGCTCATGTGCATGTAGGTTCACCCAGACATGCATGTGTGTGTGTGTGTGTGTGTGTGTGTGTGTGTGTGTGTGTGTGTGTGTGTGTAGGTCAGAGATCAATATCTAGGTATTTCTTAGTTACTGTGCTTCTCCTGTGATATTGTGCCTTGACAGAGCAACTTAAGGGACATAGGACTTGTTTTGGCTTATTGTTCCAAGGGATTCCTTCCTTCAAGGTGGGAAAGATGTAACAACAGACAGGAAAGGCATGGTGTTTGGAATTAGTATCCAGAAAACATGGACCCTTTCCAGATGTGCTTTCTGTATCCATTTTTAAGGTTCTGTGTATTGTCTGTGCTGTCATCACCTGGATGATTCTGAATTACACCTCGGTTGCATGGGTACTATTTGAAGGGTATCAAATTTGTCTAGTTAGGAGTATCTTATACTATTTGCCTTTGCTGTATAATATCACCTCTACATATATTTGAACAATGTTTAAGTTCGGAACTTAGTGCGGGATTTGTTATGCAAACAAGACACCAACAAGGATCTTCTTACAAAGCATAAGACAGAAGGCAAGGCATATTTCACATGTTGGAGGAGAGGAAGTCAGCAGCATTAACTTCCATTTATAAAGGTGCATTAACTCTGGCCACAGTGAGGAAATTCTTTTTATTCAAAAACATATAATTTAGGAGAAAACATTTAATTGTAAAATGGTACTTTAAGTCTTGGGAGATGTACCATGCTTCATAAACTTTTACAACATGCTCTTTCACTTTGACAAATTAAGCACTGTTCAGCTTACATCGTCTAATTTGTTTAATAGACAAGATTTAGAAAAGAATTGCTAGATTCATATCAGTAGCTTGAATTTATAAGTAGGAGTAAATGGACTTAATTTTTTGGTGGGGGCGCTCAGGTACATTTATGGGAGCAGGTATGAGTGCACATCATGCCTGTGCATAAGGAGTCTAGAGGAAAATCTTGAGTGCCATTGCTCAGGACTGTTCCCACCCCCACCCTGCATATAAATATATATATATTGAGGTAAGGTCTCTCGCTGGGCTGGAACCACACTATGTAGGCTACACTGGCTGGCCACCAAGTTCCAGGGATCCACCTGCCTCTGTCTTCCCAGTGCAGAGATTACAAGTGTATACTGTTATGCCCAGCTTTATTACATAGGTTTTGGGGATCAAACTTGTGTCTTCCTGTTTGCAAGACGGTACTTTACCATTTGCTCTCTCCTCTCCTCTCCTCTCCTCTCCTCTCCTCTCCTCTCCTCTCCTCTCCTCTCCTCTCCTCTCCTCTCCTCTCCTCTCCTCTCCTCTCCTCCCCTCTCCTCTCCTCCCCTCTCCTCTCCTCCCCTCCCCTCCCCTCCCCTCCCCTCCCCTCCCCTCCCCTCCCTCCCCTCCCCTCCCCTCCCTCTCCTGAGACAGAGTTTCACTGTGTAGTCTTGGCTGGCCTTGAACTCACAGAGATCCATCTGCCTCTGCCTCCTGAGTGTTGGGATTAAAGGCATGTGCCACTACTGCCTGGTTTGCACTATCTCTTAAGCCCTGCAATTTATCATTTTTAGGTGTTTCCTTCCCAATGCATCCTTGCTGGGTTAATTATATAATATAAAACTAACATGCTTTCAAAAGTCAAAACTATATAGGACACATCCACAAAAATGACTGCCTCCTCTTGGTCTACCCTACTTCCCTCTGGTCCTTGGTAACCTCTGTTTTCTGGCTTATTGGCCTTTAAAATTTTTAAAAGATGTTCATTTGTGTGTATGCTTGCAATCTCTCTCTCTCTCTCTCTCTCTCTCTCTCTCTCTCTCTCTCTCTCTCTCTCTCTCTCTCTCTCTCTCTCCCCCTCTCCCTCCCCCTCTCCCTCCCCCTGTACTGGAGTTAAAGGTGGTTATGAACCACCATGTAGGTTCTGGGATTCAAACTTTGGTCCTCTGTAAGAGCAAGAAATATTCATAACCACTGGGCCACCTCTCCAGCTCTGCTTCTTCACCTTCTGAGGTTGTTTTGCATATGCTTTTTCCATCTCATCACTATTGAAATGTCAATGATAAGTAAATATTAGAATGACAGGAAATAAATTCATGGTTGCCAGGGTCTAGGGAGACTGGATACAGATGGGAACAACTGTACTGGGTACTGGGTTTCTCTATAGAACAGTAAAAATGATCGACAGCTATAAGGATGGTTGCACAGCTCTAAAGGTATCAAGAAAGTTTTAATTGGGTGCTTAATTGTGCATGCTGTGTGTTATATCAGTAAAACTTTAAAGATGCATGTACTCCTTTTCCATATCGCCTATTTTTTATTTTATCTTTTTAAGGTTTGTTTTTAATTATGTGTATGTATGTATGGGTATGTGCGCATGAGTGTGAGTGCCTATGCAGGCCAGAAGAGCTGGGCCTGAATTTTTAGAGGTTATTGTGAGCTGTCTGGTATAAGGACTAGGAACTGAACTTTTGAATGAGCATCGAGCATTTGTAACCATTGAGCTATCTCACCAGCCCTCACTTTGTTCATTTTGTGCATGCAGCTGTACTTTGTAGGAGCTATTTCATAATTGTTTCTGAAGATCTTTGCTCTTTTCTTTGGTAGCATAGTGCTCTGATGTGTGTATATGCAGTTAGTCCACTCAGATTACCTTCTGTTCACAAACGCGTTGATCATTCCTGACTGTAGATGGAAGTTTCTGTCCTGCCCTGTCCTATGGCCATTCAGTCCCAAATAAACACAGAAAGGCTTATTAATTATAAACTGTTTGGCCTATTGCTGGAGCTTATTACTAACAAGCTCTTTTTTTAAGATTCACTAAATTTATTTTAAAAATCATAAAGCATTTTTTAAAAAGAACATTGCATTCTGCACACTGCTCTGAACAAATGCCAGCGACATGTGGACTATTACTTTCCTCCCTGTCCCATCTTCCCACAGTGTTACAAATGACCACAAAGCAAGGTGTTCATTGGGGGGAATGTTTTCTTAGAACCACCAACAATGAACAAAAAATAAAACTCACCCACTCTGCTGCTATTTCAAGACTTCAGGGTTAAATTTTGCATGCCCTCTCCCCAATCCTGTTTGTAAGGAACCAAAACATCACATCTGGTGAACAGCAAAGATTTCACTACACCTCAAGTGCAGAACACCTATGAAGCAGAGCAATGTTGGCTTTTTAAACAGAAGCAGATAAAAAAAAAAAGATGCTGGACTCCTTCAGTTCTTCACTAGTCTTAGAAAAACTTTCTAGGATACTGCCTCATACTGTTCTGCAGCAAATACTATGCGTTCTGTATCTGGTCCTGTGTTCCTGTAATGGTAATGATCTGATGATCTTTAGATCCTTCTAAAGGCTCATCAGTTTTGATTAATGCTCCCGACTCATGACAGATGTGCTTGATCCACTGAACACCTTTGCCAATAATGGATCCAGCCAAATCTTTGGGAATAGTTACCCGTGTAGTAATAATAGGCCCACCAAGATCACCTTATGAGCCATGACCCCCTGCATAGGAATAACCATATCCAGAACCACCGTGTGGTTCATAAACCGTATAACATTCTGATGGACTCTCTGTGTCAATTGCAGAGTCGCAAGTGTCATCAGCACTGAACTCAACCATGCTGTTATAGTGGTTGCTAGGCCTTCCTCTTCTGTCATAAACCATTCGATCTCTCCTGGGTGGTGGTAGTGGTGGAGGAAGAGGAAGAGTCTGAGCTCTGCTGCTGCCCTGGCCACCTTGACCAGGAGGAGGAGGAGGAGGAGGTCATTGAGGAGGGCTCATATTATCATAATCTCTTCTAGCAGGAGGCATGGGATGCCCAGCCTGACCAGGAGGCCTTCTGTCAAAACTACCTCTTCCTTGCATGGGAAATCCCACACGAAATCCACAGCAGTCATCAAACATCATTGTATAACCACCATAATCATAGGTTTCATCATAAAAGTTGAGATCATAAGGTTGTGCGCGTCCTTTGATGGGAGACTCGGATATAAATAAGGTCAAGGGTGATCTTGATGCACTCTACAACCCTGCCAGGCTTGCCTCCAATGCACTGTTCCTGAAAAGCTTGATTGTTGTCCGAGTGTTTTCTTGAAGGTCTTTCATTTTAACACCCTTGACACCAATAATTCCTCCTGCCAGACTTTGATGAATTAACAGTCTCAACTCTCAGTCAAAGTCACTTCCTTTATAGTGTTGGTAATTTAAGCATTCTTCAGCATCAGATTCAAGCGGGAGCTGGTTGGTTGCAGTGGGTGATGGCAACTGCAGGCCCTCTTCCAAGGTAGGAATGATTTTCTTCAGAATCTCTCTAATTGTTTCAATATCAGCACTGGTACTCAGTATGGTCTGTATGGAGAGCCTTAATATTCTTGCCTTGTTTTCCAATCACTGCCCCAGCATTCTTGCTCTGAAGCAAAATGTGCAGTCCAAACATCTCATCGGTATTTCTATATCTTTGAAAGGCTTGCTCCTCTTCCATATATTCTTCAGAGTGTTTACCAAATTCACCACTGGTTTCGATGTTGGGAAAGGTTTTTTCTGGCTGCTCAGTCTCCATTTTCTTGAGTTAAATGGGTACACCAGTAGGCTGCAACCAAGCACAGGGCGAGCATGAGGTGATGTCTATGAAGTGGGGAAACAGGGTAATGGTGTCAATGGTGTCTGCAGTGCCATTGCCTGGAGAGCCACTGTCCTCTCTCGTTCACTCTGGGGAAGGTCCAGCTTGAGTGGTTCCCTCCTTTCTCATCCTCACCGCCATCTATCCATAGCCCCAAACTCTTGCTGAAGTGTCAAGGTGTTGGTTTGACAGAAGAAAACTGGGAATTGAGGATTTGATGAGGCACAAAGTGAGGGTTGAGGCCGTCTGTGTAGTCCTGGCTATCATGGAATTTGCTGTCTTCTAAAATAAACCCTTACAGCATAAATTAACCCATAATTCTTATCTGTTTAGCCACGTGGCTTGGTAGCATTCTCATCTTGCTTGCTCTGTGTCTGTGACTACATCTGTGCCTTTCCTCTTCCCAGAATTCTCCTAGTCTAGTAGCCC
Organism: Mesocricetus auratus; assembly: GCF_017639785.1. Classification (NCBI taxonomy): domain Eukaryota; kingdom Metazoa; phylum Chordata; class Mammalia; order Rodentia; family Cricetidae; genus Mesocricetus; species Mesocricetus auratus. Next base: position 79,371,018 of record NW_024429189.1, read on the forward strand.
TGCTACTGGCCAATTAGCGTTTTATTAAACGAATACGAATGACAAATCTTTACAGTGAACAAGAGCATTATCCCACCTCATGAACTTTTTTGATTATAAGTGGCGTTGGATAGGTAATGATGTACATTTTCACATAGGTGGAGAGTTTTTCCATGAAATGTTACATTTCCTTCCATTTTGTCAGGTTTTCTTCACAGGCTTGTCTTGTTCAGAATTTTTAACAGTGAGTAAGAGCTCCTGATTCCTCATTACCTTGCCAACAAGGCTGTTAGCCAGTTTCTATCAAGACAGTGTTATCTCAGTATGGATCAGATTTGTGTTTCTGATATTGTTAGCCAATTTGAACATCTTTTCAAGTTTTAGGGACCATATTAAGATTTTGGCAATTGTCTTTTCATATTTGCTAAGTTTTCTTTTCACATTAAAACTATTAGTGAAACAAAGATTCCTAGTCTGCTATTGGTCATAGCACTGACTCTTCACTTGGGAAACAAAGGACAAGGAAAACCTTGGCATCTCTGCCTACATTGTGAGTCTGTTTCCTTTGCTCTGAGTTATTCTCTGCTGCTTGGATTCCAATAACAAGGAATCTAATGGATAAATGTCTTATGAAAGAAGTGCAAACTACGCCCCAATGTCACCCAGACCACATTGTGACCAAGAATGCTTCTATAAACACACTTCCTGACCTCTGCTTTTGCTTCCCCTCCTTAAACCTGAAGGACATGCCAGCACTCTTGATAAGAGGGCTGAGGACACTGGCCCCTTACTTCCTGGGAGAGCCAGGCTGATTAAAATACCTTTCCTTCTTTTCATCAGGACTTTTCCCATGTGGTTCTGGCTTATGCGATTAGATCTGACTTGCTAAAACTCTTTCAGAATTGGGCTTTCTTAAGTTCCATTTCTGTATATTTTGGTAATCTTTCTACCCATTTGGTTTTTGACGTTGCAAATGTAGTAATGTTTTTCTTCTGTGGTCAAATTTATTAATATTTTTAATGTTTTTTAAAAACAAAAAGCAAACAACTGGACTTCAGTTGTGTCCAGTCTGGCCTTGAATTCTCATTATTTTTATCCCAGCCTCTTCAATCTTGGAGTTACAGGCTTAATACCACTGTGCCTGGCTTATATGTCTGGAATTTTCCTCATAGTTCCAAAACCTACTCCAAAATTCATGTTAAAAGCAATTTACAAAAAACAAAATAAAATAAAACAAAAAATAACACATAACATAGCAATGATAAAATGAAAAATTAAAAAAAATTACCTATATTTTCTTCAAGTACTTGTTGAATTTCACATTTTTAATTTGGAATTTAAGTGTATTCAGAGTTTTTGTTTTTAATTCGATGTAGTGCAAAGAATGGATCTAATGTTATTTTTTCTGTTTGCTATCCAATTATATCTATTCTGTTTATTAAAAAGGCTTTCATTACCTCAGTAACTTGAGATATACTTTATATCACCTGTTGCTGTGGATCTGTTTCTGGACCTTCTCTTCCATTGGCACCTCAGAGTATGTATGTGCTATAATTGTTTTAATCAAAGAGGCTTTTCATGTGGTTTGATATTTCTTGTATTGCTTCCTTTTCATTGTGTTCCTACCTGTTCGTGCATATTTATTTCTGCATTTGAACTTTAAAAGGAATATCTCCAAACTGACTATAGAAAAACTCATTACAGTGTGGGGAATTGCTTTGAACATACACATCGTCTTTCATATATTCTGTCTTCCCCTCTCCTTAACTATAAGCACTTTGTATCAGTGTCATTTTTCTATGTGCTCTCTCCTGAGCTCTCATTAACGTCTTCATAATGAACCAAATGTATGGTGTTATTTTCCTTAGATGATCAGTTGTCTTTTGAGGTGATTAAAGATCACCTATCTGTGTACCCGTGTAACCATTTCATCTCCCTACTTTCTTTAGTGTCAAGTTTCCATGCAGTGTTCTTGCCTTATGACAAGGGATGTAGATGTTTTCGTGTGTTCCAGGATAATGTGCAGAAGCTGAAAGAGAGGAGCTTCTTGTCTTCTTACTGCCCATGGGAAAGACATTCAGGATACTAATTATTTTCTTGATCATTTTGTTATGACTCAGAGGACTGATTTTCAGTTTTGCAGTAGATGTAAACCTTAATGCCTTAAGGTAATTTGTGTGAAAGATGCATCTGCATTAGATCTCATCCAGGCTCAAATGGCAGCCACTCTGTATCACCTTCACCATGAGACTAGGAAGTACTGCAAGATGACTTTAATATTAGATGAAGCAAGACGTAATTAGGAATAGAAATATGTTCAAAATCCCCTATGTTCTGTGATGTGCTTCATAGTCCCAAGTTAATGATGTTTTGACTGTGTCTTTTACAGTCTTTATTAACACAGTAGCTTCAGTCTTGATTATTGGAGAATAATAGTATTTGGAACTAGTATGCATTTCTGTTCCCTTTTAACTCTTGTCAGCTTACAAGTCTTTCAGTTTCCAAGTGGAGCTGTGACTTCAGCATCTCTGCCAAAGATTGTGAGCTGTACTTCTGTGTTTTCCTCTGTCATGTTTTCCACATGATAATCTCAAAAAAGGGCACCCAGTCTATAAACATTGGGTTAACTTTCACCTAAGGAATATTTATTTATAAAGTTCCATTCAGAAGTGTTATTTTCCATTGTTCTAAAAAAACTTGGTATGCTGTTAAACTTTCTCTCCCAATGTTGTGAGTATATATGCACATGAGGGTTGTATGTCCCCATGTTTTAATGACTGATTTGTTTCATTAGTGGTGAAAGGTAAACCCTTCCTAAAAAGAAAACACAAGAGAGCCAAGATTAGAACAGGTGAGTGTTTGAAATGGACAGAACTTAAGCTCACATATGCCCGTAGAAGAGATCCTTGCATGCTGATGGAAAGCAATGCAGGGGATATGATACCTTTCCTACTGTATTCAAATATTCAAATTACTTCCCTGCCTTCCTCTTCTGCAGCTTCTATGTCCCTGCACTCTCTCTCAATTCATAATCCCTTCATTGTACACACACATACTTTCTCCCTCCCCCTCTCTCTCACACACACACACACACACACACACACACACACACACACACACACACACACGCACATGCGCACGCACACACACACACACAGCCTGCTGAGTCTATTTAGTGTTGCTTGTGTGTATATGTTTAAGGTTGACCACTTGAGGGTTACATAACACATTAATTAGGAGACTCATCACTGGAGAAGGCTGATTCTCTCTCTCTTAACAGCCATTAATTGCCTGTGGTATTTCATCTAGGCATGAGACCTTGTGAGAGTCCCCCATCAGCAATCACATGTCAACCGGTGTGATTATACATATCTTTTAAGACAACTATATTGTTGAGATTTCATGGATGTAGCTCCTCTGTCATATGTAAGACACACATATCCTTCTTTTGAATCAACCAACAGTATGTCATTCATATAATGGTAAATTATGGATTGCGGACATTTTTGCGAATTATTTATAAAGGTTTTTGAACAAAATACTGGCATAAAGTAGGACTGTTTAACATTCCCTGTGGTAACACCTTCCATTAAAATCTCCTATCTGGTTGAGAATTGTTATAGGTAGGCACTGTGAAGGCAAATTTTTCCCTATCTTTTTCTTTTAGATCAGTTACCATAATAGGCCATCCTTTAGATATCAGAAAGAAATGGCATCCCAGGTAATATAGAGCTCACAGGTTGAATTACTTTATTGATGGCTCTCAGATCAGTAAGCACCCTCCATTTACCATACATCTTTTTGATAACAAATATAGGAGAATTCCATGTACTGGTAGATTCTTCAACATGTCCAGCATTTAGCTGTTCCTAAACCAGCTTTTCTAAAGCCCCTAGCTTCTCAGAGGTCGTAGGCCATTGCCCTACCCAGACAGGTTCATCTGTTAGCCATTTTAAGGGTAGTGCTTTTGGTTCCTCTGTAGGTTTGGCATTAGCATCCTGTTTCTGTACAGCCTGTATGTTTGGCATCTGTTTTCTGTAGTGCCTTACAGTATTTTTTCTACCACTAAGAGCTTGTTTATGATTCATATCTGATACAGAAGGAATGTTAATCTGGGTATTCCATTATGGCAATAGATCCTGACCCCAGAGATTTATAGCAATGTCTGCAACATATGGCCTCAGTCTTCCTCTTTGGCCTTCTGGCCCTATACAATCAACCCATCTCAGTCTTTGTTTTACTTGAGATAGGGTTCCAATCCCTAAGATTGAACATTTACTTTTTGCATTTAGGAGGCCAAGATTCTTGAGTTATAATAGTAACATCTGCTCCTATTAGCACAATGTTATTTATCTGAACTATTAATTTTGGTCTTTTATCATGTATAGAAGTCTGCCAAAATATACATTTTTTTGTTTCCTCCTGTTATGATTGGTTCATCCTCAGTAGCTAATCTGTCATCCAGAGTGCTATTATTCTTTACAGTAGGCAGTGGATCTTCTAATTGTCCTGGGAGGGATTGTCCTCCATAATGACTGGGAATGACTGGACCACTTTTGACATGGGGGTCTTCAAGAGGCCCCTCTAGGCATTTCCCAATTGTAAAGGGTTACCTTATTTGTCTGGGGTCGACCTACATTCATTGGTCCAGTGTTGGCCGTTGCCACATCTCCTACATAATCCAGAAGGCTGAGGCCTTCTGTTTGAATCATTCTTAGGAGGAGCATTATTTCTAGGAATACTTTACCTACAATTCCTACTTATATGTCCTATTCTACCACACTTAAAACATCTGGTATTTCAATGTCTTTTTAAATTTCTGGAGATTACTTCTCCTCCCCAAGTTTCTGTCTCCTCATGGTTAAGGCATTTAACATCTTGGTGCGTCTTCAAACCTTTAGAAATTGCCTCTCCTACCCAAGCTTCTGTACCTTTATCTTTATACTAAATATTGGCTGTATACAAGACCTATTCATCCAATGGTGCTGATCTGATTTTTAATGGCCAAAGTACCTGTTTGCATTGTAGATTTGCATTCTTATAAGCTAGAAATTCTATAAGGATTCACCTAGAATCTGAATGAGTTACCTGTAATCCTATTGCTCTGGACAATCTTTGTAAGAATTCAGTGAATTCTTTCTCTCGGTCCTTGTACCATCTTGGTATAAAGTTCTATTTTCTCTCCTGGTTCATGAACATTATTCAAAGCATTCAGAGCTACTGTATGGCATAAAGACAAGATGTGTTTGTCATATTCATCCTGAGCCTGTAGGTCAGTATAAGCGCCCTCACCAAGAATTTATCCTGGGGAGCTTCATAACCTTTCTTTAGATGTTGAAGCTCAAGGACCCTTGCTTCCTCCCTCTATAAAGCTCTCCATTGTATTTGAGACAAATTTTCTAGTACAGATGAAATCAATTGACTCCAATCCTTTGAGGTCACCCTATTCACACTAGCCAAAGAATGAAGTAACTGTCTGACATAAGGGCAGTGAATACCATAAGAGTCAATGGCTTGTTTGAGCCCCTTAAGGTCTTTCATCTGTATTGGTTCCCACTGATAAGCAATGGAACCATTAGGATGCCTTGTAGTTGCTGGTTTTTCAGACATGGATACTGGGAAGGCCATAGGAGATGGCATAACAACCTTAGGAAGATCTTCCTGGTGTCTGAGAGGTGTAGGTAAACCTCTGTCATGACCTGTTGCTAGTACATTTGAATCTGATTTATCAGATTGTGACCACTGTTTCTCCAAGTGATTGAATTTCCTGGGTCAAAAATTTTTCTAGGTACTTCATAGAGTCTGCCCATTTCTTGGATTGATCATTTATACGAGATTCTAAGCATTTAATATTCTCATCTTTAGATATTATCTGAATGGCATGTAAGTTGCCTTCTAGGAACAGTGATCTCTCTCTGATAGCTGGTCATTATTCTCAGACATGGGATAATTGTTTCAGTAACTTTAACAATCTGGTGTTTCAGATTTTGAGTTTTATTTGTCGACTCATCAGATATGGAATGAGTTGTTTCTGATAGCCTTATATTGTCCTGCTGAATCTATTCTGTTTTGGCCATAACATCAGTAAGTTGTTATGTCAGTCTTGTAAGTTGTTATGTTTAAGTTCCAAGGTATCTACTTTGTTAGACATTTCTCTATTGACCTGAACATTTTGAATTTTTTACTCTAAGTTTTCAATCATTTGTACAATTTCTCTGTTTTCTGCCATGTTATTAATGCATCTCTTCTATATTATTATACATGTTATGAAATAACCGTTATCATCAGACACAAATACATTTGGAGCAAGTCATAATTCTCTCCCAGGATGTTATTCATGAAATACGCAATGAGATTCCTAACATTCTACATTATTAAGATTATCTGCCATGGTATAAAGTAGGTAATCTCATCAGCAGTTTAAACTACCAGCATGCAAAACTCATCTCCATTGGTCTCGGGTTGAGGAAAAGGATTTTACCTGCAATAACTATGCTTGGCCAGCAGGTGGAGCAGGTGTGCCGCCAAACACAGCTCTTCTGCTGGTGCTCTGTATTTCCCAGTGGCATCTGAAAAATCCTAAGTAGCTTTTACAGAAATTTAGGACTTTATTAAAAGGAAGGGAAATCTACTGCGCAGATTGCAGTAACCTGCAGGAGGAAGGGGCCAAGTTTGGCAGGCGGCCGTTAAGGAAGAACGAGGCTGCTCGAGAAATCCGGGGTGGGCTTGCTCAGTTCTGCAGCGGTGGTGGGAACTGGACTCAGTGACTCAGGGGCGTGTGGGGCTGGATCCAGCAGTGGCCTGAGAACAAAGGAGATGGAACTGTATTTGGTGGAAGGAAACTGCATGGACTAGCAGAACCTGACTGAGTTGGGAAACCCCGGTGACTTAGGAGGGCCTCCATGGATGCCGAGTCGCACCAGGCCATAAGGCACACACGTAGGCTGGCAGTTGCCACTTGGCTGGGGAAGGGAGGGAGGCGGAGGACTGGGAGGCTGGGTAAACTTACTTGCTGACACCAGATAATGCGGAAATATTAAGCTACACAGAATAGGGATGTCCTGTGATATTTTATTGAGGGAGAAATCACTTACTTGAGAAGTGAAGAAAGCTGAGAACCAAAGGTCTGCACGCTGATCTCCAGGCTGCAACCGGAAGAATCTCCTCCCGATAGTTCTTTTTATCCCCTATGCGTTCTATGTACCTGTGAACACACCCAATCGGGTGTGGTCAGCCCTATGGGTACATAGATCTGTCCCTAGACAGCAGTGGTGGTGAATGACTTTAATCCTAGCACTCAGGCGGCAAAAGCAGACAGATTGCTGAATTTGAGGTTAGTCTAGTCTATAGAGCGAGTTCAAGCACAGGACTACACAGACTCTTTTGACAAAAGTAGAAAGAAAACAAAAGCACCCCTTCCCTGCAAAGCCAATGTTTCTCATCAAAAAGAAAGAGAAACTCAAAGTTGAACACAGATGGGGAGAACTGGTGATGCTTTTGAATTTGTTTTGCAGTGTAATATCTGCCTCCCTTGTTTCAGAAGATGTTTGCCTAGACTTTGTATGCCACCTTAGCAGTGCTACTTGGTCAGTGGGATGAGTTTTAACAAGATGGCATTGGCACAGAAGTGATTTTGCTAGTGATAGTGACTTATCAAAAGTAGAGGGATGACTAGAGTTTGTCCTTCAAAGAATAAAGGACAGGTACTTTTAAAGAAAGGAGGGAGGAAGTACTTAATTCTCTGTGTTTCTCTGTGTGCATGTTTGTCTGTCTGTGTCATATGTACACTTGTGTGAAGGCAGCCTTTGCCAAAGGAGGGTGTTAGTGGCCTTCTCCGCTACTCTCCACCTTATTCCTTTGAAGCAGGGTCTCTCCTTGAATGTGAACTTGTGTGTGTGTGTGTTTAATTTTTTTTAAATTAAAATATATCACTCCCCTTTATCCTCCAACTGGAGATTGTGTTTTTCAGATAGGCAAGCAGCCAGCAAACCCTAGGTGAGCCTCCTGCCTTCATCTTCCCCCACCCCCGAGTGCTAGAATTATAGGCCCATGCTCATCTTGTAATATGGTGTCTTAGGGTTTCTCTTGCTATGAAGAGACACCATGACCATGGCAACTCTTTTTTTGTTTGTTTGCTTTTTTTGTTGTTGTTTTGTTTTGTTGTTTTTCGAGACAGGGTTTCTCTGTGTAGCTGTGTAGACCAGGCTGGCCACAAACTCACAGAAATCTCCTGAGTTCTGGGATTAAAGACATGCACCAGCACCGCCTGGCCATGGCAACTCTTATAAAGGAAAACATTTAGTTGAGGTGGCTGCTTACAGTTCATATGTTTAGTTGGTTATTTTCATGGTGGGGAGCATGGTGTCATGCAGGCAGACATGTTGATGAAGAGGTAGCTTGGGGTTCTCCATGTTGCAGGCAATAGGAAGTACCTCATTACTTAGATCTCTTTCTGGCATAATGAATGCCCTCTTGTATGAGCTGGGCATTTTGTTAGATATGTTCTCTGTTATCACTTTTGATATCCTAGAGAGACACCTCCAGTAGTGATCTGAGAGAAAGTAGAAGACCTGTGCATCACCTAGGAGGATGTTTAGGTAGGTCTGTGTGAATACCTGTGCAAACTGGCTTTGGGTCCTGTCTCTTCTGCCCACTTTCTGCCTGTATCACCAGCACTTTCATAGGGCCAAGCATAGTGCCTATAACTATGGGGCATGTAGTAATGTGCTTGCCTTTTAAAAAGTTTCTTTCTCTTTATGTCTTTCCTGCTATCCATTTCTAAACAGAAATCTTATTAGATGTTTGTCAAGTCCACAGTCATCTCTCAGCTTCCCGTCCCATGTGGTTTTGATCACTTCTACCTTTCCATTAGAAATGATAGGCAGATGTGCCTTACACAGACACCAAGGCGTTCCCCACACAGGTGCATTTTAACAGCCAGCACTCTATTGACTGATAAGCAAATGGTTTTAGTGTTTAAAATATTCTAGAAAACACAGAGTTGTTTGTAACTATGTGTGCCTGATAGATTGTGCTTTTAGTCATTCTAAAGTTATTCTGATTTTTCAACATTAGAAAAATGAAATATTTGAGTGTTTTTAACTGGTAGGTGGGTGGGTGAGAAGGAATATAGCTGACACCTGTGGCATCAAACTGAAATTTTTTATTTCTGATGATGAACTAATTGCTGATTTCGAGGAATGGTGCAGAAGCAGTGTCCTCAGGCAGGAAGCCTCGCCTTTTCTGCCACAGAGGGTTCCTTAAGGCAAATGTTATCAGCGAAGAAAAGAGCAAAGTGTTAACCCTTGTCACTGTGAGTGTCAGCACAGGGCACACCACTCTGTGAGTGTGGGTGCACAAGATGTTCGTCCACGTGTGAGGGCAAATGCTTCTGTGATCGTTGGTCCCTCTGTAGCACAAACCTGACCCGCCAGCCTGTCTATCGCCTGTTTACTTCATCTCTTTACCTAGTAGGTGAGAATGTCTGCTGGAACTTGGGCAGTGTGGTACCCAGCCTTCCAGCCAACTCAAGCATGAGTGCTCGTAGACCAAGCTGGGGGACGGAATTTGACAGATGACCTAGGCAGGCAGCAGAGAGCCGTGGGGATTACTGTGCAGAGTGTTCGACAGGCACAGTTTTGCTGTTCTCTGAAGCCAGAATCCACAGACTTCTTCATGTTTTACTCCTTTAGTTTTGTCCTTTGGGCATGTTTCTGTGATCTTTGAGGTTGCTTTACTTTTTCTCTTGAAGCCTTCTCTGTGGACAAGCTGAGCCCCACACTTGCTGCAGCTTTGTCCACTAACTACGTCATTTGTCATTTTGACACACCAGTTTGGCCAGGCATGATGGCATACACCTGTACTCCTATGAGGACCAGGCAGAGGCAGCAGGATCTCTGAGTTTGAAGCCAGCCTGGTCTACAGAGTGAGTTCCAAGACAGCCAGGAGTACACAGAGAAACCCTGTCTCAAACAAAAAAACAAAAACAAAAACAAAAACACCCCAGTTTGTACACAGTATGGAGAAGACGGAAGCCACATAATCACCCCAGATAAATGTATAAACAAAGAAAGTATGTTATAAAAAATGCACAGTGGAGCTCTCTTCAGCTTTTCAAATGGAGGATATTTGGACATGTGCTACCCAAAGGACATTTTACTAAATGAAATAAGCTAATTACAAAGGGACATGTGTTCTATGATTGTACTCATGTGAATGTCAAGAGTAGTGAAATCCTCCGAGATGGGAGATAGAATGGTGACCACCAGGATCTGGGGTGAGGGAAGATGGGAGTTACTATTGCATGAACATAGGATTTTAGCTTGAAGATGAAAGATGACAGTGGTTGTAATGAAAGACTTAAAGGCACTGAAAGTGACCAAATGGATAATTATGGATAATATGTTAATATATGTTTTGCCATAATATTGAGAGAGAGAGAGAGAGAGAGAGAGAGAGAGAGAGAGAGAGAGAGAGAGAGAGAGAGAGAGAGAGAGAGAGAGAGAGAGAGAGAGGTGTGTGTGAGTGAGTCTAGTTTTAGGCACATAAGTGCCATGCCTGAGGAGGCCTGAAAAGGGCATCTGGTTTCCTGGATCTGGAGTTGGGGCTGTAAGCCATCTAGCGTGGGTGTTGGGAGCTGAACTGCCATCCTCTACAAGAGCAGTAGGTGCTCTTAACCACTGAACCATCTCTCCAGCCCCTTTCCTATACATACTTAGTTTTAAATTATTCACTTAATAGACAGAGATAAACTAAATCACTGACTTTAGTTTGAAATAGTGACAAAATAAGAGTGGAGATTTACTTGATGCCCCACAGCCTTCCCCAGCAAATTCCGAATAAAAAGAGAAATAATTAAGGATTTGGAGACCTCTGCATACTGGCACCTGGACTGCATCTGGTACAGCATGACAGTGGTCCAGGTGTTGTTAGGATGTGTCCATCTGGCTAATGTGTCAGATACCACTTTAGCTGGACTTGTCACTGCAGTGCAGACTTGACATTGACGGAGGCTGTCACTCCCTTACTCTGACTCTGGTGTTTCTAAAACAGAGTGCCAAGGCCGGCTGTCAGGACACACTCCGGGATCTTGAAGGGAGAGGGGATTTGGAGAGTTGGTGTAGTTACTTGGCTTTTATGCTAGATATGCCTTTTCATGAACCATTGCTTCTAAAAGGTCATTACCCTATGAGCTGCAGTTTTATAGATTGGGGAGGGGGGGAGACTTAATTTAGCTCATAAAGGAGAAGGAAACACACTTGTGCTTTAGGCCAGGCTGTTGCAAGGTCTTCATAGTCTATTAGTAGTTGCTGTGGAAGCATGGATTTCATGCTGTTCGCTGTTTCTCATTCCTCGCGGCACTCTCTCTCTCTGACAGCTGGAGACTAGATAAAATTCAGCACTGTGGGAATCAAATAGAGAGCTCTTCTGAAGTCCTAGTAATTCTTAAAACAGGAAAGTACTTGAAATACTCCTGCCACACCACCAGCTTCAAACTCAGAGATAAGCTTCCTAAACAGCAGAGATGCAGGCGTGAAGACGAAGTTTGAGGTGATGAGATAAGATGTGGGCAAAATTGATTACTTCATAGTCTGGGGCAAAGATTTAATATGAATATAAATACATATGCATATAGATAACATATATTCCATATGTTTATCATATATATGAGTGTATAACCCAAAGCTATGAAAGTCAAATGACAGTGTAAAATAAATATATGCAACATACCAAATGAAAATAAGAAGAATAGTGAAATTTCTATCTTTTTGTGACTGGCTGTTACATTTGGCATAATGTCTTTATGCATCAAAAATTAAAATAAAATTACCATGTAATTCAGCAATTCTGTTTCTGGATGTAGATCTCCAAAAATTTAAAGCATGAATTTTAACAGATACTTGTACACCCAAGTTCATAGAAGTATTATTAATACTAGCAAAAAGGTGAAAGCCACACATGCCCATAGGCTGGTAACTGGGTAAACAACATGGTCAATGGATATGCAGCAGGTTATTATTTGGTCTTAAAAGAGTATGTCTCATTTTTTTTGTATGTGAGAAATAAACAATTGAATCTATAAAGCTTCTGAGATGTCTCCCATTTTATGTTATTTTTCAGTTTTAGAATCAGTGAAAACCTATGTGATGAAAGTATTAATGTTGCATAATTTTTCAAGAACATGTATTTCCTACCATCCCATCTGTCCTTTGAGGAAACATAATTAGTAAGATTGTATAATGACATAAGAGCATAAAATGAGTCTAAGAAGACTAAGATGCTGAGTCAGTCAGTATCTTAGTTGCCAGCAACAACTGCTGTGGATGAATCAAGCTGAGTTTTACTGAGTTTTGGGGCAGTTGACACTCTGGGAGGGCTGGAGAACCATGCTCAGAAAAGAGTGTTAGGAAGGAGCCTCAAATTACATTGCAGAGCTAGTGAGAGCGCATCCACTGCTGCAAGGAAACTACCTTCTGCCATCTGAAGTAACACTGCCCAGCGGGCACTGCCTCTGTCCCCATCCTTTTAGGAATGGAATTCTGCACAGACACTGGGCCTCACCACTAGTTTTTAATTCAACCACTGGGGATTAGCATTGCTGATCAACCGGTCCCTGTTAATGCACACGTTTCTTGGAGCATGAGATGCTGGGGGTAGTGGTGTGTTTGACATTGTCTGATGGTGGTAGGTCTGCACTTTAAAATCAGAAAGGAGATTCAGACACTAGCAGTCAAGGTATGATAAGCGGCCCCAGTACATGACAGTTGCTTAGCAGTTATAGATGGGACAAATTGATCATTAAAGTATAGGGGAATACTGCTAAAGATAAACATTGATTGAAGCAAAAATTAATTGAACTATAAGGTTTACCCTAGAGTCTTGCAAGATGACATTGTAAATGGGTTGGTTTTCTCAATTTCTTTTTCATTTGTAATTTGTGTATAAATGCCTGTGTTTGTGTGTGTGTGTAATCTGGGTTTTTTATGTTGTACAGTCGTATCTGTAAATAGATGTTACTTTACTTCTGACTGGGATGCCTCTTGTGTGTGTTGTCTGTTTTGTTGTCTTTAAAATAGTGTGCTAAATAGCAATGGTGAGTTTGGGCACCCCTGCCTTGTGCTGGGGCTCACTGGGGATGCTGTCATTGTTTTCCTGGCTGTGATATTATTGGCTATAGGTTTTTCACAAAGGGCTCTTACTCTTTTGAGTAATTTTCCTTCTGTTCCTAAACTATTAAAAGTATTTAATCAAAGAATGCTGAGTTTTATCAGTTTCCTCTTCTATATCAGTTGTGATTGTCATTCAGCTTTGTTTTTCATTTTGTTATTTGATGATTCATGTTAATTTTCCAGTGTTAAATCAGCCTTGCATGCCAGGAATTAAATCCCACAAAGAAAATACTTTGGAATACATTTAATTAAAGAGGTGAACTGTTTTTATGTTAAACTTTAAAACATTAATGAAATTGGAAAAGTTATAAAGAGATATTTCTTGCTTACTGGAGTACAAAGAATCAATATTGGTAAAATATCCATATTACTTATGTTAGTTTTTTCCTTATTACGGCTTAAGATAAACAATATAAAGAAGGAGAGAGATATTTTGCTTATGGTTCAATACATTGTGATGGAGATGCAAAACAAAGCAGACAGCTGACAATGGAGGCCACAAGGAAGAGGCCGTTCACCTTGCAGTAGGCAAGAAGCAAGAGCCAGGGTGAGCTACAACGCCAAGGACATAGCTTTGGTGACTTTCTTCCTCCAGGAAGGCACCAGCTTCTGCTCTTACCACCTCCCGAGCATCTCCTTACACTGTGAATTCATCAGATATAATTAATCCATTGATTAAGAACCTGTGATTCAATATCTATGGGATGCTGTTCAGACACAGCCAGAGATAGGCTTTATTCTAATCAAATTGTTAATAAAGATGAACTGGGACACTGCTCAAAATAATATATACATTTAGTACAGTCCTACCCAAGTTTCATGGTATTCTTCACACAAATAAAAACAGGAATCCTAAAATTATGTGAAACTGGGAGAAGAAACCCCACGTAGCCACAGCAATACTGAGGAAGAAAAACAGAGTTGGAGGGACTCAGAATTCCTGATTTAAAATTTCATGTCAAAGCTAAAGTAATCAAAATAATGTTGCACTGATGTGCAGCAGAAACATAAGCCAAGGGAGTGGCAGTGAGCCAAAAATAAATCCAAACTCATGTGGATGTCTTAGGACTTCTCCTGCTGTGATAACACCATGATCAACACTGGGAGAGAAGGGTTTTTTTTTCATCTTACAGCTTGTAATCACCACAGAAGTCAAGACAGAAACCTGAGGCAGAAGCTATAGAGAGGCCAAGAGGAAGTGCTGCTTAGTGGCTTTCTCAGCCTTCTTAGAGCACTCAGAACTACCAACACAGGAATGGCCCCACCCACAGTGATCTGGGCCCTTTTCCATCAAACATCAATCAAGAAAATGCACCATAAGCTTCTATGTTGGTCAAAATGGAGACGTGTGTTGGCAGGGTGCATTTTCTCAATTGAGGTTCCTTCTTTCAGAATGACTCTAGATTGTGTCAAGTTGACACAAAACTAGCCAGTACAATTGCCAACTTATCAGGTGCTAAGAATACAAGGTGGGAAGGATAGTTTCACAGAATACCCAGAAAACTGGATATTCACAAGTATAAAATTGTACCGTTTTCTAATACTGTACTCAGAATTAACTTAAAGTGGATGTTAAAACTGGGATCATAAAACCCTTTGAGAATTTATGATGAAAGCTATTTGACATTGTCTTTGGCAATATTTTTAAAAATTTTAAAAGTTATACCCAAAGCTTAAAATAAAAAGCAAAACTAAATAGTAGAAGGGACCACTAGATCAAACTGAAAACCTACTGCACCACAGAGCAACACTCAACAAAACAATCCAGGCAGTTCTGGATTAGGAAGAGATGCTTGAAGACCTGATGAGGGGTCAAGAGATGACTTTTATACTGAACTGTCAGAGCTTAGCAGCAGCAGAATGAATACCCTGATATAAATTGGGCACAATCCTCAAACAGACTTTTTTCCAAAGAAAATAAAAAGTTGGTCAAAAGATGATGAAAATGTGTTCAACATTGCGAATCCTTGGGGAAACCCTGATTCACACCACTTCATACATACCCACCAGATGAAGGACAGAGGATAAGCAGGGCTGTGCGTGTGGGGCAGGAAGAAGCCTTGGTGTGGATGCTGTTGGTGGAAAGGAACAGCAGTGTGGCCAGTAGCCATTGTGGAAACATCTCAGGAGGTTCCTAAGAAAATGGCCTTATCATCTAGTGAGTTCTCTTCTGGACATAGGCCCCAAATATGTGAAATTAGTATGGCAAAGGCTTGTCTGCAGTTTCATGTTCATTAATACTATAGAGTAACCAAGACATAGAGACAATTTTAGGGTCCACGAATAAGAAACAAAACACAACAACAACAACGAAAGCAAAACCTGTTATAAGCTGCTATTCAGTCTTTTATTATTTATTTATTTTGTTTTTACAAGACAGGGTTTCTCTGTATTGTTTTGGAGGCTGTCGGTCCAGCCCAGCCTCGAACTCACAGAGATCCACCTGCCTCTGCCTCCCGAGTGCTGGGATTAAAGGCATGCGCCACCACCGCCCGGCTTTATTCAGTCTTTTAAAAGAGACCCTTTGTATAATGTTTAAATCAAATTTAGCATACCCGTCTCTTTATTTGATTTTAGTCTATGTATATGAGTGTTTGCTTGCAAGTAGGTATGTACACTATGTATATGGCGGTTGCCCTTACAACCAAGAAGAGAGTGTTAAAATCCCTGCAACTGCGGTGTTAGAAGTAGTTGTGAGTGACTATGTGGTTGCTCTTAACTCTTGCTGTCTAGGGGACCAGCCTCCAGTAGCACAGGGCTCAAAGGGAATCCATGGGGGTGCTAAGACTTTTTTATCTGAGGGGTTAGGGAAAAGACACTTACACACTCTTTTGATGGTTTCCTTCAGACCTTTTCTTTATTCTTTGTTTGTATACTGATTCTGTATTCTATATTCTCTTTTCTTATTTCTATCCAGAAATGTCCCCTCTGTCTCTCTTGATGTTTTCTTTCTTCTTTATCTTTTTTCTTCCTTATTCTTTCATTCTAGATGTTTTCCTTCTATCTCTATCTTTATTCTTGATGTTTTCCTTGTAATTTCTTTTAACTCTATACTTTCCTTACAACTCATATACCCCCAGCAAAATCTTTTAGACGATATAAAAATTACGATGTGGTTACTTTCTATTTTTAAAGTAAATGAATACAGAGGCGACAAGCAAGAAACAGCATGTTTACCATATCCCTTAACATGATTAAACATTTTGCATATTACAGGTGAAAAGCAAATTATCCTAAGAACCCAGGTACATTCATACACAAGCAACTTGTTATAGATTAATGGTGTAGGCAAGCATGGTATTCTTTTACTGGCAGACTGTGTTTTGTGGTTACAAAGAAAGGACCAATCACTTATTACCTATCTTGAAAGCTAATCTTATAAGGAATCTTAAAGGAACCACAAACCTAAACTTTTTTTTTACAAGAAAAACAGTCAGCTCTATTTTAAATCTTTAGGGTGCATACCCACTCATCAGTGGGTTTTTTGTTTTTCATCAGGAGATTGAGGGCAAAAATGGATGTGAGGAATTAGTCACCATTGGTCATCAACCAATCCTAGCAAGAAAGGCACATCAGCTAATGATAATTGGGCAGCTTTGTTCTTGTTCCCTGACCTTAATGAGTTCCTCACCCAACTATGCACCTCTCTAAAACTTGTTGTCTTCTTGGGTTTTTCACCTCAAAGCTATTTAACGAAAACATCTTAGGCTAACTTTAAGTTATTTTCATAGCCTTGTTTCAGCTATGATGCACTCTGAAACCTGTGAATACATCTCCTACCATTAAGATTAGAAGAATTTAAACTAGCTAGGCCACCATAACTCAGCTGTTTTTCTTAATCATTAACCTAAGCCACAGTCTATACGACTCCTCAATAGAAACGCGTGTTCTAGCTGTGTGACACTTCCTTGCTTTATTTTTTATCATCAAAATTCTATTTAAACATTATTATTATTATCAGTTAGACAGTACAGCTTAAGAGGAAATCATCTTCATAATAACCCACAGGTAAAAATGCCCAGTAGAACAGAAAAGTTTCTATGAAGTCAGCACACAAACATGCAGGCAGTGGGGATCTCCCCACACCCATTCACACTATACCAGATACCAGGGAAAGATGGCAGCAGCAAACGCGTAAAGGCACAGTTGGAGCAAAAGACATTCTGGAGTCTGTGGTCCTGGCTTTTCTTATCCGAGAGTCATCCATCAGGGATTTTCCTCCTGTGGGCTGACACCCTGAGTTGGTTGGCCTCTGCTGTTTCTCTGACATGGCCACTGGCACTTAACCACTGAGGAGTCTTTCTAGCCCCTGTCACTTCTTTATTGGGACAACTCTAACACAGTTTGATTGTGGGAAATGTGTAGTTTGTTACTATTATCTGTAGTCACCCTGCTGCACAATGATACCCTGGAGTATCTTGCTCATGTTTGCCTTGACCAGCCTTTCTCTCTGCTCCCCTGAATTCTCTCCCAAGCCCTTGGTTAGTGCCATTCTATTTTCAGTTTCCAGTAAATCAACTTTTTTAGTTTCTATATAAGAGCATGTGTCATTCAGTTTTATAGGAATATACTATGAAAATAGGCAAAATTAACCTGTCATTTAACTCATGACTGTATTTTATTTGGGTGATACAGAGACTTCTGGGGGTACCTATTATGTTGTTTCTGTGTGTAGGCATCACATATGTGAGCATACTGCCCAAATAAGCCTCGGTCTGTATAATTAATATGTAGACCTAGATATACCCAAATATATTTCAATAAACAGGATAAAACAAAACAAATGAGAAAGATCCTGGCATATTACATGGCACAAGCAATATACTAAGTAAAGTAACATGCACAAGCCTGTGAGATCAATCTTCAGTACCACAAAAACAGCAGCTAGCAGCTGGGGAGCCGTTACTGTGCAAGTGAGAAGCCCTGAGTTCAAATCCCAACCATCCATATTAAAGTCAGGCAGGTGGCCTGTGCTGTGTGTAACTCCAGTATTGGGCCGATAGGCAGATGCCAGGAGCTTATGATGTGTTTGTGACTTAGTGAGAATTAGTGTCTGAAAACATAAGGGAGAGACCTATAAAGGAAGACGCCTTTCTCTGACCTCTGAATGCATATGTGTGTACCTGCAACACACACTACCTTCCCATATAGATAAATATGCACATAATATAAACAAGGATAAAAAATAAAAATCCACACAACAAAATAAGTTGGGAAAATTTGAGAAACAGGAGTCTCACTGAAGGTAAAAAGGGCACTGAAAAGAGTTAAACCCATGGTTTCTCCTAAAATTATTTTCATTATTGTTATTAAAATTAAAAATATTTTTGAGACAGGGTGTTAAGAGAAGCTTTTTCTTTGAGAGAAGCCTTTCCGCCAGCCTGGTTCCAGCGCCGCATGAGTCCCAAATAAACACACAGGAGGCTATATTAATTATGAAGCTGTTGGCCTTGCTTGTTTCTTACTGGCTAGCTCTGACCCAAGTAATTACCCCATAACTGTTAATCTAAGTATGTCTATTACCGGAGAATAGTTCCGGGCTCCCACCCCATGGCGTTACATCTCGACGACTCTCTGTGTTCTCCTTCCCAGAGTTCTCCTGGACTCCTAGTCCCTCCTATCTTGGTTCCCTATAGGCCCAACAGTACTTTATTGACAAATGCACAGGACTTCCCCCAACAACAGGGTCTCTCTATGTAGCCTTGGCTATCCTGAAAGTTGTTATGTATTACAGGCTTGGAGGCCTGCCTCTGCTTCTGGAATGCTAGCATTAAAAGCATGTGCCACCACGCCCAGCTTATTATTGCTGTTTAGAGGCAGAATTTTGCTCTGTAGCCCAGACCACTCCTGAATTTGAATTATCCTGCTCCTGCCTCCAGAGTGTGAATGCTGCTGGCATTGTAGGTGTGTGTGACCAAACAGCTGCTTTGTTTCAAGCTCGCTTTTAATATGACTTCCGAGTTTCCAGCCTCAACCAGGAGTCAACATGAGAAGGGAGACAATATGTCTTATCGTCAGTCACTATTAGTTGACTATTACCATTTTGAACTTGAACAGTTAGGACTTAGGAATATAATTTGTTTAAACAAATTATCTCCAGCTAAATGCCAAATTTTATATCTTGTGGTGTGACTCAAAAAACACAGCACCAAAATTAGTTTATTTGACTTAGGTGGCTATGTAGTCAGACTTTTGTATGAAGAGACATTTAGCTGTTTTTCTAAAACTCTGCTTTTCTACAATTAAATAAACTGTAACCTCCAACAGATACCTGAGAGTGTTTCGCTTTAATATGGCTTTGTGGGGGAGGTGACCTCCTAGATCCCATATGGTTTCAAGGACTTGCTTTCAACGGGAGAATTGTAACTGTGTGGTCCTAGTAAAGAGCAGAGAGAGAAGGTGTGAGGCCTTGGTTCATAAATGCAGATGTAGATGCTAAGACAAGAATGCACACAACAGTTGTGACCTTGGCATTCTCACTGTGAGTTTCAGTAGAACTGCTAATCATTTATATTCTCTTTCTCTGTCCTTATCGACACATGACTTTGTCCTTGTGTGTAAAAAACGTCCATGCTATGATTTGAGGATCTTTCATTTTGATTTAGAAGAATGTGCTGTTATATACTCTTGGAACATACTTTTGTAGAAAAGAATTACCTGGGAGAACAGTTTTTCTGTAATTAAGGAATGTTACTAACTTTTCTGTGACAATTAACAGCTGTAAAAGCTTGCAATGAAGCAAACAAACACTTCTGAATCAATGCTGCAGTGTCAGGAGGGAACTGCCCCTGCAGATGGATGGACTAAACCCAGTGACATGGTCTTTGGGTCCCTTTACCCGGGCTGTTTTTAGCTCGATTGCCACATAGCTGGATCAATAGAGAAAATTGAGTTTGAGCATCAGTAATTGCTGGTGCTGTGATGTGTCCCATGCTTTATTTCATGAACCTCTTCAGTGCAGGAGTGAAAACGTGGGGCTGTTACCCCTCAGTAGTTCCCACACCACCTGCTGAGTTAAATATACTCAGATGTGGGGCTTTTGCTCCCGGCTCAACTTACCTTTCTGGTCCATTGGACTTACTGCTAATGTGCTCATCAAACTGGGTCGTGTGATGGTTGATTTTTTTATTAATTTGTTAGGATCTAGAAACACCTAGGAGACAAACTTCCGGATATGCCTGTGAAGGAGTTTCCAGATTGGGTCGAAGTGGAAAAGATCTAAGTTTAGACAGCACCAAATGGAGTCTTCCCTCCATTGAATGAAGAGAAGAAGGCAAGCTGAGCACTCACGCTCATCTCTCTTTGCTTCCTGATTTGTGGATGCCGTGTGCCCAACCGCCTCAAGTTCTTAGTGCTATAATTTCCCCACCACAGTGCACTCAAACTGTGAGCCAAGATGTGTTTTCCTTCCTTAAGTTGGAAGGAGAGAAGTAACTAACACAAGACCTCTTCCTGGTTATCATTCCTCTTGCCTCTGCCCTGTGAGATTGTAGCTCTTCTGTTCTTTGCTGGGAAGGTACCCCACTTCTCTCCTGAGCCATCCCTTCTCTTCAGGCACTCCTCCCCTGAATCTTCTAGAGTTCTTAAGCCATTGCACTTAACACACCATTTTGTTACATTTGTCATGTTTTTCCTTGTTTCACAGTTAGTTGTTCGTGTAGTGGGTTCAAATATGTTCTTCCAAAAAGGTATTTTCATGTTCTAGTCCCCATTCTTTATAACATTCTCTGGGAATAGTGGCCTTTGCAAATGTTGTGGGGATGAGGCCATGTAGGATTAGGGTGGTGTGCTAGCTAGTTTTATGTCAGCTTGACACAAGCTAGAGTTATCTGAAAGAAGGGAACCTCAATTGAAAAAAAAATGCCTCCATAAGATATGGCTGAAGGGCATTTTCTTAAATAGTGATTGACGGAAGAGGGACCCAGCCTGTTGTGGGTGGTGCCATCTCTGGGCTGATTGTCCTGGGTTCTATACGAAAAGCAGGCTAAGCAAACCATGAAGAACAAGCTGGTAAGTAACACCCTCCATGGCTTCTGCAGCAGATCCTTTGTCCAGATTCCTGTCCTGACTTCCTTTGATGATGAATGGTGCTGCAGAACTGTAAGCCAGATAAACCCTTTTCTCCTCAAGTTGCTCTGGTCATGGTGTTTCATCACAGAAATAGAAACCCTAACAGGTAGGCTCTGGTCCAATATATGGTGTTCTCAAGGGGGAGGGACGTTTGACCCTAGACACAGAAGAAAGTGACTAGAGTGATTCAGTCAGGGTGATGGGATGGCAAGGCATGCTGGTAATACTGACTGCTAAAAAGTTGTAAGAAGGAGTCCCAGCTAGAGCCTTCAGAGGTGCCTGATCATGTCAGCACCTCAAGGACAGACTCCACCTTTACAACACTGAGTATAAATTTCTGTTGTTTCAAGCCACATTATGACATGAAACCAGTACAGTGTATTTATCTGATCTTTACTCTTCCACAGACTTAATGTTAATTCACTAAGAGCTTAGGTTCTATTTAATTCATTGATACCTCATCATTCAGCTACTGAGTAAGGAAATGTTCGTGGTTATTGAAGTAATAGTTTATGTTGAATAAAACTGACCCTTAGTAAGCATGCACTTTATATAAATGTACAGTCTGTTGCGTTTAGTCATTTTTGTCCACCTAAAGTTCTCTCATGTTCCTTTGCATTTTCTTTCAAACAACCATGGATTTGTAAGCTTATCGCGTTCAGAGTGTCATATAAATGAAATTGTGTAGTATGTACCTTTTGTAGCTGACTCTTTCCCAATGCAGAATGCACTAGAGATTCCTCCATTAGAGATTCCTCTATGTTGTACCTATCAATGTGACTCCATTTTATTGTTCATTCAGCTAATAGTTTGTCATCCCATGTCTGTTACTGTGAAAATGCTCTTTGTGTAGATTAATTTACAGGGCATTATCTTCCCTTTTATGGTTCATGAATCAAACACAAAATAATAGAATATCTTAAGAGCCATGCTGGTGTATGCACAGTGCATTATGGGAGCCCAGAGAAGGAACATTTAACCCACATTTGGAGACTCACAGAATGGTCTCCAGAGGAACCAGTGTTTGAGATATGGGTGATTGATTGATTGGGATCCACTGGGAGAGGTGGATACAGCACATGATTTGATTGTTAAAAATTCAGAAGCTCTGAAAGCTGACGGGTACACTATTAATTAACCTGAAATTGGCATGGTTGGTGTTTACACTTTGACTATTAAGCACATCAAATGGGGACTCCTCCCAGCACAGGACTGAGTAGCTGAGCATTCCAGCCAGGAACAGCAGGTAGCTGAATACAAGACAGTATGGGGCATTTTTGTGTATTGTTTGTTTCATCGTTGTGAGCTCTGGCCCAGTTTCAATTGATGACTACTTTCCTCAGTGCAGGTGTATTTCCTAATCTCTTTGCAGGATGGATAACTTGGAGAGAAAGGTATTTGGAATGTATGTCAGAAGTGTGAGCTTTACTTTGTTGGGTACTTTATGATTTTGTTTTCCTATAAATACGTATTTTTGTTCTGGAGTATAGAGAAACCTCTTTAAAATCCTATATGAGGCCACTGGCAGTGGGTCCAAGATCAAACACTAATACACAAACTGACTTAGTGGAGCCCATTCTATATGGAGAGATATCTTGCTCAGCCTAGATACAGGGGTGTGGAGGGTGAAGAGGTGCTTTGGTCCTGCCTCAATGAGATGATGACGATGATGGGGCAGACTTAGTAGACTTCCTATGGGAGGCCTCACCCTCTCTGAGGAGCAGGTGGGAGGTGGGGGGAGAGTGGGGTGAGCAGGAGGAGAGGAGGGAGCGGGAACTGGGATTTGAGTGTGAAATATAAATTAATAAAAAAAGAAAGTTAAAAATAGTTTGATCTTTGAGTCTTCCTTTTAATATTGATTGCGTAGAGGTGGAGCAATATTTAGTGTAGGATTACCACTACAGCATACAGAATGCATATAGACTGAATCTTTGTATGATGAATCCCCATGAATTGCTTCTTTTACAGTATGACTGTGGAAAAGGCTCTCTTCCTGGTGTGGACTAAGTGCTCAATGCCACTTTCCATAGCATGTTTAGGTGTCTGTTTTTCTTTACCTTTGAGTGGTTGCTCATACTTGGCTGTGCTCAGTGGTCTGTAGAGTACTTGAGTTCCAGTTCCTTTGGTCTTTGGCATTCCCTTCTGAAGATGGTTCAGGGAGTATATCTATCTGTCTGTCTGTCTGTCTGTCTGTCTGTCTGTCTATCTATCTATCTATCTATCTATCTATCTATCTATCTATCTATCTATCTATCTATCTATTCATTTTTATAGGGAGTCCACTCCGTTATTTATTTATTTTACATACCAACCACAGTTTTCCCTTCCTCCTCTCCTTCTCTTCCATCCCCCACCTCCATTCTACCCACCTCTCCCATCCACTTGTCCTCCATTTCCATTCAAGAGGAGTAAAGGCTCCCGTGGGAGTCAACAAAGCATGGCATGTTAAGTTGAAGCAGGACCAAGCTCCTTTCCCTTGCGTCAAGGCTGGGTGAAGCATCCCACCATAGGGAATAGGTCCCAGAAAGCTAGCTCATGTGTCAGGGAAGACTCCTGGTCCCACTGCCAGGGGCCCCACAAAACAGCAAGCTATACAACTGTAACCTATATGCAGGGGCCTAGGTTAGTCCCATGCTGGCTCCCTAGCTATCCCCTCCAGAGTCCATGAGCTTTCACAAGCTCAGATCAGCTATCTCTGTGGGTTTCCCTATTATGATCTTGATGTCCCTTGCTCATACAAAATGCTTCTTTCCTCTCTTCAACTGGACTCCTAGATCTCTGCATCTGCTTCTATCAGTTACTAGATGAAGGCTCTATGATGACAATTAGGGTATTCATCAATATGATTACAGGGGAAGGCCAGTTCAGGCACCCTCTCCAGCATTGCTAGGAGTCTTAGCTGGGGTCATCCTTATGAGTTCCTGGGAGTTTCCCTAGCACCAGGTTTCTCCCTAATGCCCTCCCCCTCTATCAAGATTTCTCTTTTATTACTCTCCCCTCTGTCCTACTCCCAAATCGACCATCCTGATCCCTCATGTTCCCAAACTCCATCCCCTCTCCTTTACCTCCCATGCCCAGCTTACTCAGAAGATCTCATCTATTTCCTCTTCCCATTTGTCCCTCTTAAAGTCCTCCTTGTTACCTGGCTTCTCTGGGGCTATGGATTGTATCCTGATTATCCTTTGTTTTACATCTAGTATCCACTTATGAGTGAGTACATACCATGTTGCTTTTCTGGGTCTGGATTACCTCACTCAGGATGTTTTTTTTTTTTTTTCTTTTCTAGTTCCATCCGTTTGCCTGCAAATTTCATGATGTCATTGTTTGTTTGCTTGTTTTTTAAACTGGTGAGTTATAGTGATATTTTGTTTATGATTTAACAAAGCTTGCCTGAAGATCAGAGTGCAAAGCTAGCCACACTAGTTAGCCATAGAGGTTAGGCCGTGGTAGTACACACCTTTAATTCTAGCACTTGGGAGACAGAGGCAGACAGATCTCTGTTAATTCATGGCTACTCTGAGATACACAAAATTGATCACACAAAAATGGTCTCAGCACTTGGGGTCCCACATCTTTGATCCCAGTACTAGAGAGGAGTATAAGGCAGGAGGAGACAGGAGCTCAGTGCAGTCTGAGGTTTGCTGGAGACAGATACAGGATTGCCCTTTTGGTCTGAGCATTGGTAGAGGAAAGAAATCTCTAGTGGTTGGCCCCTTTGCTTCTCTGATATTCAGCTTAACCCAAATAGCTGTCTCTGGGGTTTTTGTTGTTGTTGTTGTTGTTGTTTTTTTTTTTTATTAAGACCAGTTAGAATTTGTTATACACCAAATATACTTCGTTGTGTAGATGTACCACATTTTTATCCTTTCTTTGATTGAGGTTGTTTCTAGATTCTGGCTATTACAAATAATGCTGCTATGGATGTAGTTGAGCAAATGTTCTTATGGTATGATTGAGGTTCCTTTGGGTATATGCCCAAGATTGGTATAGCTGGGTCTTGAGGTAGATTGATTCCCAATTTTTTTTTTTTTTGAGAAACAGCCACACTGATTTCCAAAGTAGCTGTACAAGTTTGCACTCCCACCAGCAGTGGAAGAGTGTTCCCCTTACTTCACATCCTCTCCAGCATAAGCCATCATCAGTGTTTTTGATCTTGGCCATTCTGACAGGTGTAAAGATGGTATCTCAGAATCCTTTTGATTTGCGTTTCCCTGATGGCTAAGGATGTTGAACAATTCTTTAAGGTTATCTTGGCCATTTGAGATTCTTCTCTTGAGAATTCTGTTTAAATCTGTACCCCATTTTAAAATTGGATTATTTGATATTTTGATGTCTAGCTTCTTGAGTTCTTTATATATTTTGGATCCTCTGTTAGATGTGGAGTTGGTGAAGATCTTTTCCCATTCTATAGGCTGCTGTTTTGTTTTCTTGACAGTGTTCTTTGCTTTATAGAAGCTTTTCAGGTTCAGGAGGTCCTATTTATTAATTGTTGCTCTCAGTGTCTGTGCTACTGGTGTTATATCCAGGAAGTGGTCAATGTGTTCAAGGCTACTTTCCACTTTCTCTTCTATTAGCCTTAGTGTAACTGGATTTTATGTTGACGTCTTTGATCCACTTAGACTTGAGTTTTGTATAGGGCTATAGATGTATCTATTTGAATTCTTCCACATGCCACCATCCAGTAATGCCAGCACCATTTTTTTAAAGATACTTTATTTTTTCCATTGTATATTTTTGGCTTCTTTGTCAAAAATCAGGTGTTTATAGGTGTGTGGATTAATGTCAGGGTCTTCAATTTTGTTGATCCACATGCCTGTTTCTATGCTGATACACAGCTCTTTTCATATGGATACAAAGCTGTTTTCATTACTATAGCTCTATAGTGGAATTTGAAGTCAGAAATGGTGATATCTCCAGAAGTTCTTTTATTGTACAGAATTGTTTCAGCTATTCTGGGGTTTTTGTTTTTCCATATGAAGTTGAATATTATTCATTAAACATCTGTGAAGAATTGTGTTGGGAATTTTATGGGGATTGCATTGAATATGCAGACTGTTTTGGTAAGATTGCCATTTTTACTATGTTAATCCTACTGATCCATGAGGGAGATCTTTCCATTTTCTGATCTCTTCCCCAGTTTCTCCTCTCTCTCTTCTCTCTTCTCTCTCTCTCTCTCTCTCTCTCTCTCTCTCTCTCTCTCTCTCTCTCTCTCTCTCTCTCTCTCTCTCTCTCTCTCTCTCTCTCCTCTCTCTCTCTCTCTATTTTGAAACAGAGTTTCTCAGTGTAGAGCCTGTCACTCTGTAGACCAGGCTGGCCTTGAACTTACAGAGATCCCCATCTACCTCTGCCTCCTGAGTGCTGGGAGTAAAGGCATGCACCACCACCATCTGGGCCTAATTTCTTTCTTCAAAGACTTAAAATTCTTGTCATGTAGGTCTTTCACTAATTTGGTTAGAGTTACCCCAAGATATTTTATATTATTTGTGGGTATTGTAAAGGGTGTTTCTCTGATTTCTTTCTCAGCCCATTAATCATTTGTATATAGGAGAGCTACTGATATTTTGAGTTAATTTTGTATCCAGCCACTTTGCTGAAGGAGTTTATTAGCTGTAGGAGTTCCCTGGTAGAATTTTAGTTTGGCTTCTTCCTTTCCAATTTGTATGCCCTTGATCTCTCTCTCTTTTTTTTTTTCTCTAGCTAGAACCTCAAGTACTATGTTCAATAGATATAGAGAGAGTGGACAACCTTGTCTTGTCCCCCAGTGGATATAACAATAGATTCTGAGGAAATCCAGAGAATCATTAGGTCATACTTCAAAAACCTGTACTCCACAAAATTGGAAAATCTAAAAAAATTGACAGCTTTCTTGATAGGTACCACATACAAAAATTAAATCAAGACCAGGTATACAATTTAAATAGACTTATAATCCCTAAGGAAATAGAAACAGTCATTAAAAGTCTCCAACCAGGAAAAAAAAAGTGCAGGGCCAGATGGTTTCAGCTCAGAATTCTATCAGAATTTCAAAAAAGAGCTAATACCAATATTCAGTACTTCCATACAATAGAAACAGAAGGGATATTATCAAATTCTTTTTATGAGGCCATAGTTACCCTGATACCCAAACCAAACAGAGATGCAACAAAGAAAGAGAACTACAGACCAATATCCCTCATGAACATTGATGCAGAAATACTCAAAAAAAAATACTGGCAAACCAAATCCAAGAACACATCAAAAAAATCATCTACCATGATCAAGTGGGCTTTATCCCAGAGATGCACGGCTGGTTCAACATATGAAAATCTGTCAATGTAATCCACCATATAAACAAACTGAGAAAAAAACCCCACATGATCATCTCACTAGATGCTGAAAAAATCTTTGAGAAAATCCAACACCCGTTCGTGATAAAGGTCTTGGAGAGATCAGGGATAACAGGAACATACCTAAACATAATAAAGGCAATATACAGCAAGCCAACAGCAAACATCAAATTAAATAGAGAAACTCAAAATGATTCCACTACAATCATGGATAGATACAATATATAGCCAACTGAAAGTCTTTATTCCAGCTGGCTAGGACTGTGCGTGGGTATTTGAGGGCTCAGGTGTAGCCATAAGTGCCCGGGGCATGAGCTTTTTAAAGGCAAAAACCAGTCTTAGAATCTGGCTGAGCAGCTGCAGTGGGGAGATTCACAGAATTGAGCAGTTTCACAGATGCTGAAATAGCTGGTTAGCTGGAGGAGGCTCTGTACAGGCTGGCAATTTGACAGAAACTATGATAATGTAGCTGGGGCATCTTGACCTGACTTCCTAGAATACAGTTGGTGATTTTCCATGGGATTCTCCATCAAATAGATGGAAGTCTAGTTAAACCCTAATGGCCTCAGCAGGAATACAAGATGGAGGAGCCCCTGTACTGTCTTGCTTTGTCTCATAGACTCTAGTTCCCATGCTTTCCCTCTGTTCCTAGTTCTCCTCTCACTTCATGGAGTCTGTTGAACTTTGCATAGTTTCTTGTGTCTGTACCACAGCAAGAAATTTTTGCCAGTCAACTGGGGGTAAATCCCTAGTTGTCTGAAGTGTAGTATCCCAAAGGCCTTATTTCTCTGTCAGTTTTTTTTACTATTGTTTCTGTAGGAAGATACATTTCCCCCTCAGTCTTGGCTGGATGTAGGAGTTATTATTGTACTTTATCTAAAACCAGGAGTGGTTCAAGTAAGAGGCTGACCTGATCACATGTACATTTTTAAAAAAGTTTCTCGTCAAGCCAGCTGTGGTGTTGGGTACCTTTGATTCTGGGAAGCCTGAGCCAGGAACTTATGAATTTGAGGCTAGCCTGGGCAATGTAGCAATATCTTGACTCCAATTTTTTATTTTGAAATAGAGATTAAAGTGTTCTGCTTCTCTGGTTGACTTCCTGAGAATCTGAAGTTATGTTGGAAGTAGATAAGCCGGTTAGGGTCCAGCTGTAAACATTCAGTTAAGAAATAGATGTAAGTGATATCAGGCAGCCAGTAACAGAGTGAAAGTGTCCACATTCCAACAGTATCCATGAGGGACAAAATGGGAACCAAGGGAAAACAGTTAAAACAACTGAGTATGCTTCTAAGACAGAAAAATCTGTTAAAATCAAGGTCTGATTTTTATATCCTTTTATAAATTTGGTTAGTATATCTCCCTGGGGAGGGATATATCCCTTTGTATGTGTGCCATGGTTAGAGAACAACTTGTGGGAATTAGTTCTCTCCTTCCATTATGTGGGTCCTGAGCATTGGACTCATTACTAAGACTTGGTAGCAAGTGCCTTTACCAATTGAGTTATCTCTCTGGCACCGCCCCCACCTGATTTTTAAATGCATTTCTAGTGTAGGGAGTAAGAATAATGACTCCAGATGTGTTACTCAACAAGGGGGGGGGTGGATTGAAAAACATGAGAACTCATGTGAAAAACCCCAGACACCAAGCCCTGGATTAAAGTTGAAGGAAACATACTTTAAATAAATAAGCATCTGGGAGCTTAATATACTATAGAATTAGAACATCACAGATGTAGCCTCCTAGTTTCTAGATATCACCTTTTAATTATACAGGTTACACATAACAATTAGCATCTAGAAAAACTATGCAGAAAATTGGAACACTATATAAGCAGCAGAAGGAACTTAAAACAGCATTATATTATTGTTTTTTTAATCAGACTTATTTTTGTTGCCTACTTTTGAAAAGTAGTGGGTAAATGGATTCCATGATGAACTGTGCTGTGCATATATATGTAAGGCGTTGTTCATGCTTATCTGTCCCCCACCTTGACTCCTGTGGGGACTCTACATTCCAAATAGTCTCACATCTGCTGCTTTTCTGTCTCATGCCAACACGCATGCGCGCACGCGCACACACACACACACACACACACACACACACACACACACACACACACACACACACACACACACACATACACACACACCCCACATACAAAATCCAGGTTCTGCATAAGAGAAAACAGTGTGAAAGTTTTTTTTCCCTGTTATACTCACTTGCTCCCTTCTATTTTAGCCTTCCTTCCTTCCTTCCTTCCTTCCTTCCTTCCTTCCTTCCTTCCTTCCTTCCTTCCTTCCCTCCCTCCCTCCCTCCCTCCCTCCCTCCCTCCCTCCCTCCCTCCCTCTTCTCCCCTTCCTTTTCACTCTCCCTCTCCTTTTCCCTCACTCTCTGTGATAAGAAGGCCCATTCCTCTATAATCAGATAGTATACTTCATAAGGGGCCAGGGGAGATGACTCTGTTGGGGAATTGCTTGCTGTGTAAACACAAGGCTCTGGTTTTGGGTCCCCAGAACCCGTATACAAATTGGCACCACAGCCAGTCCTTGTAATCCCACTGCTGGAAAGGCAGGCCAAGGCTCCCAAGGTCCTAGGTTTAGTGAGACTCTGCCTTCAAAATCTCTAAGATAAAGAGTGGAGGAGGTCACTGCTGGTGTGAGTGTGAACTTGTTCAGCCACTTTGGAAATCAGTATGGCAGTTTCTTGGAAAATTGGGAATCAATCTATTGTAAGACCCAGCAATGCCACCTTTGGGCATATACCCAAAGGATGGACACTCACCGCAAGGATATTTGCCCAACTATGTTCATAGCAGAATTGTTTATAATAGCCAGAAACAGGAAACAATCTAGATGTTCCTCAATGGAAGAATGGATAAGGAAAATGGGGTACATTTATACAATGGGGTACTACCCAGAGGTAAAAAGCAATAACAATAACGTCTTGAAATTTGCAGGCAAATGGACGGAACTAGAAAAAACATCCTGAGATAACCCAGAAAGACAACTAGAATATGTACTCACTAGTAAGTGGATATTAGACATAAAGGAAAGGACAACCAGCCCACAGTCCACAAGCCCAGAGAACCTAAGTAAGAAAGAGGACCCTAAGAGACATACATGGATTTTCATAAGACGGGGAAAAAGCCATGGTCTCCTGAGTAAATTGGGAGCGTGGGGACAGAGGGGAAGGTGGAAGGTGAGAGGGGAGGTGGGAAGGGGAGTGGGGAAAATATATAGCTCAATAAAAACAAGAAAAAGAAAGAAAGAAAGCAGGCTGAGCAAGCCGGTAAGCAGCCCTCCTCCATGGCCAGCTCCTGCCTTCAGGTTCCTGCCCTGGTTGAATTCCTGTGTTGACTGTTCATGAACAGTGATGTAGAAGTGTAAGCCAAATAACCCCCTCCCCAAAATAAAAGAGTGGAGGAGGAAGACACTCCACTTTGACCTCTGGTCTCTACACACGTGAGCATGTATGTACATGTGTATCTTTATGCAACATGCATACACAAACACGTATGCAAACTAAACGTACATATACATGGCAAAAGTGTATTTAATAAAAAATTAAGAAAAAACAATTTAATTAAAATAGTGAGTATAAATAGAAAATATATTGACTTTATGAAATAGTCAAATTTATTTAAATATCTTTTTCAAAAAGTGTGTGGTGGAAAACCCCTGAAAGTTAAGCAGAGGCAGGAAAATTGTCACAAGTTCAAGTCTAGCCTGATCTTTATAGTGAGCTGCAGGACAGCCAGAGCTACACAGTGAGACCTGTCTAAAAACCATGAACAGCAAAAAGTGTTAGTAAACATTTAGAGTAATCCTGTGATAGCAGGTTCTTTGTGCTGATTTCTGTATCACCAGCATCTCGTCTCTGGCATGGTAAGCATAATACACATTCATGTAAAAGTGTGTATATTGTAAGTGGGAAAATGCAATAACATTCCTTCCAGCATATATTTTATTCTTGGACACATCCACTCCAGTTTGGGAGAATATATGTCTCAAACCTTAGCTTGGTGTTGGGATGTGAACCTTGAAGGTAGTCTATAAGGGAAGGATATGACAGACCTGTAGCTTCCTTACATCTGACAGATCTGCAGCTTTCTTTGCTTTGCTTGTTGGAAGACAGACAATCCTATCCTCCAACTCCAGGTGCTGGTTAGCTCATTAACCCTTCAGTTAGGCTTCAGTGGCAGGTACCAGTGGTTTCATTTCCTCTTGCCAGAAGAGAGCAAGTCCTGCCTCTGTGTGCGAACAGCCACGGCTGTTCTCAGGCTCCATTGTCTGAGCTGCTTAGGGACTGTTGAAGGACTCTTGGCATCCACAGGATGATTTCTTCCCATTCTTTTACTGAGGAGCCTTCAGGTGGAACTTGTATGTGAGTGGAGCATCAATTAATTTTGGTTTGTTGCACATTCTGTTTGAGTCAGAGAGAAACTCAGAGCAGGTGGGCATGCTGTTAGCATGCGTCTGCAGTGCCTGGCACACAGGACTGGGGTCCTCACAACTCCACTCCGTGTCTGCTCACGGTGCGTCGCTCCTCACAGTGGTGACCCCAGCTCTTCTTCAGGAACTATGAATTACATAAAGAACAAACTTTAAAGTCTAAAAAAGAATTTAAATGAGATCATTATGCACTGCAAACAGCATTTCAAAAAGCAGGCATGCCCGAGGGACCTTCTGCCTTCTAATATAAGCAAGGCTGCTGTTTGTATAAATCCCTTCCTGTATATTAAAATTTCTCTGAGGAGGAATTTCTAAAACTTGTTTATTATGAACAAATAGAAGTTTTTAAAGCTGTGCTTTTTGGTATCTTAGGACTTGTTATGGCCCTTTTATTGTATTTTATTTATTATTATTATTATTTGGTTTTACGAGACAGGGTTTCTCTGTATTGTTTTGGAGGCTGTTGGTCCAGCCCGGCCTTGAACTCACAGAGATCCGCCTGCCTCTGCCTCCCGCGTGCTGGGATTAAAGGCGTGTGCCAACACCGCCCAGCTGTTATGACCCTTTTTAACAACCAGGTTACAATTTACCATCTTACAGATAGGTAGTACAGACTTCAGTAGTCACCACTAAAATATTTACGTATTGGGTATCTTTAGTTTCTTTTCATTTTCGAGAGCCATTTAAGAGCAACTGCAATTGAAGACCTCTGTCATCTTTAACTCCCTCTCATTTGTTCCCATCAAAAGTCCTTGGTCCCAAAAAATTCTGACTGCAAACATAATTCTGTATTTTACATTTCTGTTACATATTTAGCAAACTTCATGAAAATGTTTTTTCTTATATTTCTCTTTTCCTTATTCTTTATGGCACACAGACCACTTAGCATAATTTTTTGGTTTAGTCTTAGAATTATGTGTTCATTCACTGACTCATTCATTCTTGTACATACAGATTTATGTAGTAAGCACAGTTTCTAACTGCCCGCAGTGTGCCGGGCACTGCAGTAGTCTCAGAAGCATATGGTAGACTGCGTGTGTGGAATGTGCAGAAATGATCTTGACTCCATGGGAGTGGGCTGGGTCCCTTATGAAGTTTGTAGTTGCACATACTACTGTAACTCCTGCCAGCTCTGCCTAAAGGCTAAAAATAAAAACTCTGCATTCAGATATTTGTTAGAGCACGAACGAGATGTCACCACATTTCCCTTCTTGCATAACATAAGAAAAGGTTATAACTAATATAAGAAAAACTGTATACAAAAAGTACAACTATATGCAATATATACAGGCAATAAGTATGTCAACAATGTCTAGTCCATTAGTAATTGACAAATTCAGAGAAAGTACTTGATACCTATCCTATCTTGGTGAGTTCAACAGGTTGTACCTAATTCACTTTCTATCCTAACTTGCATTACCAAACCAAAGTTATCTTTTTATGTCTCTCCACCTTATACACTTTACACCTCTTTAGTGAATTTCTTTTCTGAATCTAGCAACAAGGAAAACTATAACTAGAAAACCTAGATGCTTGAATGTCACAAGAGTAGGACCACTCTGGTGCTGCACTGTGTGGGGACTTGCCTTCACACGGTGTGGCAAATTGGTACCTGCGGAAACTACAGGGACAAATACAAATGACTCTGGATAATGTTTGCTCATTTAAATCACAACCCAGTAAAATAGTGTTTACCAAAAACAAAAAACACACTGAAGTGAGAAAGTAAATCCAATGCTGATTTTCCTCCATGCAGAAACTGACTCATACTCATTGAGTTGAATAGAAGGAAGAGGTAGAGAAATAGATAATTAAGACATATTGATATGTGAGGTAGAAAAATCCAGGGAATAGTGTGTGCCTCTTAATCAGTATACTAATAATTTTCAAAACAAAGTCCAAGGCCAACAGAGGGAAGGACAATAAAAACAGAAACACTCACTGGATGTGGACAGAAATGATCTTGGTACTGGAGAGAATAATTTTATGGTACTGACTGAGATAGAAGATACCATAAATCAAATGTGGTGACACAGGCCTGTAATCCCGGCACTGGAGAGGCTGAGGCAGGATTGTGAATTCAAGTCAGGCCTGGACTAAATAGACTCTGACCAGGTAATTAATAAATATACAAGTCCACCATTGTTTGAATAATGTGGCTTTAGAGTTGAAAAGTTTTACTTTATATACCATTTAAAGTCTTTTCCTGCTGTGGTTAAGTGATATCCATTTTATGGTTTGTTGCTGGAATAGAATTTGATATTCTAATGTACAGCTCTGGAGGGTGGAGCCAGAGTTCTGCCCCAGGTTCCACACCCAGCACCAAAAAGAAAGAGTAAAATAACAGCAGTATTCTGCAGGGTTCAAAATATAAAATGACTATTTTCTGCAGGTATTTTCAAGAAACGTCTCATAGAGTATCTGTGAGTATATCACATCTGAATTCCCATGCTTTTTTATAGAGCTTACATTACAGATAATAGGAATAATAATAATATTAATGTTATAAAACACGAGCATTTGGGATGAACTATTAAAAGTAATTTGGGGTTGTTTTTAATATGAACATTAATATGACATTTTCAGGTGTAATGTATTTTTCCATTTGTAGCTTTTTTCCTTTCATTTTTCTGTATCACATTTTATGTTCTAGAAACACCCAACTGCTTGTAGGGCCTCCAGTAGCGGCATCTCTCTCTTGTGATTTAGGCTCTGCTTTGCATTACAGTTTCCTAGTTTTTTCCTCTGTCATCCTTCGGATCAGGCCTCACCGCTTCTGGGAAGCCTCAGCTGCCTCCACACCCGTTGGGTTGCATCCTCCTTCTTTTCGTCTTTGTGTCTACTGCTGTGTGCTCTGTAGTTGATTATGTGTTCATGACCTCACTTCAGGTGGGCATTAAAGTATTCAGTTTTCTTCTTTGGAGCAGCACCCTGCCATATGTAGCTATATGTAGTTTTGTAGAATGAATAAATAAGACTTCTCCTTTACTGTAGTCTTTGTTTTTTCCTGTGTAGTCATTAACTTTTTTTTTTTTTTTTTTTTGCTGTGTTTGGGCAGTGTGCAACAATTGTAGATCTCAACCCTTTGATTTATGTGATGGATTATGAGGTAACCAACAAAGTTATTACTGGGGGTGTCAGGTTATAAATGAAATACAAATAAACTTTTAGGGGTACAAATCATTATATACATATAATTTTTGCTAGCATACAAACTAATGGGTTTCATTATGACATTTAAATTTTATTAGTATTTTTGTATATTATGTGTGACATGTACAGGGGGAGCTATGCACATACCATGACACCTGTGTGGAGGTCAGAGGGCAACTTGTGAGTCAGTTTTCCTATTTCACCTCTAAGCATAATAACTCAGGTTATCAGGCTTGCACAACAATACCTGCTAAGCTATCTCCCTGGCCCTTATTATGACAGTTTTATGCATGTAAATCATTGTCCCTTGTCTGATTGGTGCCCCGTTGTCCTCTCCTATTTCTTCTTCCCTCATTTTGCTTGCTTGTCAGGTGTGTGCATGCACACATGTATCTTAAATTCAGATTCTCCATACATAATTAATTATGTTCCTTTTGGTTCAGCAAAAATAGTATGACGTGTGAGAAGGATGTGGGAATGCGCTGTGACCGTTTCTGGAAACCTCCAGAGCTGGTGATGAATCCCATGTGTCCCTTCCCCTTAACTTTTCTTCCTTCATGATGTTGCAGTTTTGGCTCAGTGGCAGGAGCTCTGGTCATCATCTCAGATGGGTGAGAAAGGGCTCAGGCAGAGCAGTGAACTGGGAGGAGACTGGGCTATCAGGCTAGTCTTTGGCTGCCTGTCTAGACATCATTTGGTTGAGAGAAGTCTGGCCTTTTATCTTGAGCTGCCATGATTATCCATGTCTTAGTTACACACACTCACACCTGACCCTAACTGACTTAGGATTCCACAAATCAACTGTGGGATCTTAAA
Organism: Mesocricetus auratus; assembly: GCF_017639785.1. Taxonomy (NCBI): domain Eukaryota; kingdom Metazoa; phylum Chordata; class Mammalia; order Rodentia; family Cricetidae; genus Mesocricetus; species Mesocricetus auratus. The sequence continues at coordinate 79,406,982 of NW_024429189.1, forward strand.
GACATCCCTTTCCTCGGAAGTCCTTTGGATTTTCTTATTTAGTCTTCTTAGATTATTTACTCTTGTCTTGGAATGCTGTGCCAGGGTTTGATGTTGGCTTTCTTGTAAACATGATTGATCTAAAAAATGTTTACCATGTTGTCAACAGTGATACGGAGTCAGCCCAGAAGGAAAATAACTACTTTCTAAGTTCCAGAATGTGCGCATCGTGCTTCTCTCACAAAGTCTGAAACTCTACAACCTCTGACCCCCAGCTGTCCCTCCACATACTCCATGAGATGAACCCCTGGCTTCAAAGGGTGTTAGAAAGATAGGCACATCCTATAAGTAAAGCTCAATGTGGACATTTGATGCTTGGGGGCTTCGGGAGCCTCACAGCTGGTGAGAAAGCTAATTATAAGTCACAGTTGGGCAGGACAAGAGCTTTTGAATACTCACTTGCTTGTATAGGTTGACCTAACTTTTAAGATAGCTTAATGACTAGTATTGTCTTACTCACAATAACAGTATTAGGTGCTGTTCTGTTTTAGATTAAACACTGAAGGACATCCATATTTAAAATGGTAAATCTGAAAAGGCTAAAGATTGAGAGTGATGAGAATGTTTATACCTTACAGACTGAGCTTGGATCTTTTCTTGAAATTGACCAGTGTGAGTCTGTGAACATAAAATTTACTCTGATTTTCTAAACATTGCTGTTTCACAGATGAGGAACCTTCAGAAAGAACAACTAGGGCCTTCCATCTCCATGGCAACCATTGTGGAGATCATTTGGCTTCCTATTTCTTGTGGGAGCTTAGTCAGCCTACAGTGTTCATGTATGATTTCTCAGACTCTGGGTCCTGGTTGAGGGTAAGGAATGGTGATAACAAGGGGGCAGGGATGGAGTTTCCAGTGAAGTGCTTGTTCAGAGCTGGGGTAACAAGGGATATGGGTCAAATTCCTGATTAAAAGCTCAGAACAGTATGGTAATTCCAGGATTTGGGAGACTGGGGCAGGAGAGATCACAGATCATATTCATATTCTACAAGTTTATTTTCATATAATTGAGGCAACAGTGTCAGTACATGTAGATCTACCTAGTTTTAAAAGGCTTTCATAGAATGTTATGTATCTGTTTCATAAATAATCAAACATAACACAAGCCTAATTGAAATATTATTGTAAGGTTTCTGTTAGTGAATCTTGTCCTGGCATCATGCGGGCGGCCTGTTGCTTTCCTGGCTGCCATTGACAGCTGTGAGATTATACCTGTCACAACAGCATTTCAAACAGGTTTGCCATATTCAGTAGGTATCAGCCTCTGTCTGAGGTGGGCAAAAGAACAAGATGCTGACAGGCCAGCCTTGCCAGGACAGAGTTCTGGTTACAGTACTGTTTTCCCATAGTTAAGCTTTCATCTTCTCAAATAGTGAGAGGGTGGGTAAAGGCTCTGTGTCTCATCAGCACCTAGAGCTGGAGATCTCTTTGATGGTGATTAGCTTCACCTAGGAAATCTCAGAAAGCAGAGGATTGTGTGCTGCTTAAAACACTCTTTGATTTGTTTATTCACTGCATTCGTGTGTGTGTGTGTGTGTGTGTGTGTGTGTGTGTGTGCGTGTGTGTGTGTGTGTAGGCTACAGAACAGCCTCCATCTTTTGCTTTGCTTTAGGATGTGTGGGTGTCCAGTAAGGCTGCCATTGGTGGAAGAATGTGCTGCAGTACCTTTGTGCTGGAGTAGAGTTGAACATGCTGTGGACTCACTGTGCACTGTTTCTTAAAGAAGCCCCTGACTGTGCACAACCACATGTCTGACCGGCAAGAAAGGAGCACAGGTGGTGGTACCACCATTCTTTCTATGCATGCTACGGTGTGGTTCAGAAGGAATATTCTAGTAGTATTTTGGAATAACTTGTGTTTTGGGGCTCACAGTTTGGAAATGTTAATGTACTTTCATCTTCAGTGCCAGAATGAGAGGGGTTAGCAGTTGTCATATAGCAGTCCTTTTCTTTTAGCAAGTTTGTTATCCCCAATTAGCCTCTGTGTGCCTTCTCCAAGAGGATTATTTAAAACTTAATTTTTAGTAATTATTATTATGTGTGTGAGAGAGCATGAGCAAGTGTGGGCAAAACGGGGAGAGAGCAGGGAGGGAGCATATGTATATTACAGTGGAGTCAGAAGAAAACCTTCCACTGTGAGCTCTAGGAAACGAACTCAGGTCAGGCCTGCACAAGTACTTTTCTCAACACTGGTCAATTCTGCCTGATCTCTGTGAGGTCTTCAAAAACCAAGCCAAACCACTGTTAACTTATATCATTGTGATACTTACTGAGAGTAGCATTTTAGATCATTTCATTCTTCCTTAAAATTTTCTTCTTTGTACATACTTGATTTTTCTGTGGGTCGGAAATGACTTCATGAGTGTCATTGTTTGATTTTTAGCTGTTTCTATTCTGCAAAGTTTGACATAGATTATGAAATATGGTCAGTATGTCAGTCTCTGTGGGTCATTGTCTACTGTGTCCTGTGTCCTTCCTTCCTCCCTTTAACGCATAAAGCTGGAGAAAGCTTCAGACTGTTGCTGCTGTCAGTCTCTGTCTTTTGGCTGCAGCCTGAGGCTTGCACTCACTTACAGCACACCTGCAGCATAAGGGCTGCTCAGGTGTTAGTTATGCTTCTAGTATGCAGGGCTCGGGACCTAAAAACTTTTCAACTCTTGTGCCTTTGTGGTCCTAAACCCCTGTTTGTGTCCACCCATGTGGGAGATTAGGAGGTCCCCCAACTTCACACCACCTAGGCTGTTGCTTGCTGCCTCAAAGATCCCTTGTGGAGAACTGGCAGGTGCTGGGAGCAGAGAGCAGTCCTCGAAGGCAGCCTAACTGCCTGCGCACTTCTCTTCTCTCCGGATATTTCAGCTATATCCTCAGAGCGCTGGTTTCTTCAGATGGATTTGGTTGTTGGGGAGGACGATTCTTCTAGTCATCAGCAAAAAGATTGATTTACAAGTTAGTCCATCATTATTCAACCTGTTCGTATTTAAAATTATTGCAATATTAAAAATAAGTACAGCATGCCTTATTATTGAGCCTTATCCTGATTATATATTATAATCTATAAGGTCTTATTATCATTCATTATATACAGAATGGCCTCATGGGACTGCGGAGTTGGCTTAGTCAGCAAAGTGCTTGAGAACATGAGTTTGATCCCCAGACCCTACTTAAAAGAAAATTCTGAGTGTAGTGGTACACATATGTAATGTTAGCACTACGGAGGCAGGGAGGCAGGGCCTCACTGGCCAGCCAGTCTACCCTGCCTTGGGAACTCCAAGTCAGTGATAAAGCTAATTAAAAAAAAAAAAAGGTGGGCCGCATGAGGAATGACCCCTCTGGCTTCCACTTATACACACATGCACCCCACACATAATAATGAAAAACAGCATTGAATAAAGCAATCAGCTGTTGGCTAATTTTAAAACCTCCAAGATTGTTTTTTAATTATTACATATGTTATCATCCATCTTTATATAATGTTCCCCCGTCCTACTTTTCTCCTGGGTTGCTTTATTCTGATTGGCTCACAGAGGCTGCTTATATATTAGAAACAATAGTTCTTTGTCTGTTTGTGCTGGAAATAGTTCTTGTCACCGTGTCTCTTAGAGTTTGGTTTTATTATCACAGAAGACTTAAAATAATTTTTTATATCTTAAATATGTGGAACTTAATTTATACTTCTTTAACTTCAAAATTCAGCCTTGTTTGTTGTTCTGCCGTCCCCAAGTATCTACGCCTTTGATTTATATAAGTTTTTGAGTGTCCCAATTGAGATGTCTTAGCTCTAATAAATACTGATGCTCCACAGGTACCATGTTCTGTTGTCTGAATGTCCACACACCTGGGTTCCCTTGGCACTTTCCTATTTTATGAGTAGCTCTCTATTCTATTTATTGAGATTTTTGAATGCATTTCCAAATTTGAAGACAAATTCTTCACCCTATGAAAAGGCATATTTAGGACTGATGTGGTGGTGCACACCTTTAATCCCAACACTTGGGCGACAGAGGCGGGTGGCTCCCTGAGTTTGAAGCCATTTGTGTCTACATAGTGAGTTTCAGGCCAGCAAAGCCTTTAGAGTGAGACACTGTCTTAAAAACAAACCAACAAACAAACCTTTCATATCTTGGTTTACATATTTTTAAAATTGATTTTGATAAATCTTTTTGAAATTTGAACTGAATATCGACTTTGTAGACTAAATTAGATGTTTGTTTTTTGTCTCCGTTGGCAAAAAGTTTGAACTAGTTGTTTTTAATAAATGTTTATTATGCCTTATTCCTAGAAATTCTGTGTATATTCATGTTATGCTCTGCCATTTTACTTTCAATTGAATTTTGAGAGAACTGCTTATTTTTATTATAATTGTTTTCTGAATCCTTTCCTACTCATTCCTAGCACAATAATAACAGTCTGTTTTCTTCCGATTGCCATGGTTTCATCTCCTTTATTTTTCCAGTGTTGATAATTCATTTTCTTTAATTGCGGAGACTGTGACAGTGAAATTAATATATGCATGCACACTTTTTCTTCCTTTCTTTTGAGACTGGATTTCATGGTGGAGCCCTGGCTCGCCTAGGATTTGCTATGTAGACCAGATTGACCTAGAATTGAGTTCCACTTGTCTCTGTGTCCCAAGTGCTGGGATTAAAGTTGTATACCACCGTGCTTAGCCATGTCTGTTTCTTTTATGCAGGTGTATGTATGTGTCTGTGTATATGTATTTGGACACACATGCCACATAGAGTGTGGAAGTCAGAGGATAGCACTTGGGAGGTAGCATTCCCAGAGGATCAAATTCAAGTTATCAGACTTGGTGGCAAATACATTTACTTGCTGAACCTTTTAACCCACCTGAAAAAATATATATGCTAATTTTTATTTTTAAACTTTTATTAACTGAATTGTTTTCCAGCATGATCACAGTTTTTCCTTCCTCCCTCTTTTCCTCCCAGTCCATCCCCTGAACCTCCCCTCTTCCCCTTCATCTCCTCCTCCTCCTCTCTTCAGAAAGGGGCAGGCCTCCCATGTATATCAGCCAGCCATGGTATGTCAAGTTGTAGTGAGACTGGGCACCTCCTCGCATATTGAGGCTGGACAAGGCAATCCAGTAGAAGGAAAGGGTCCCAAAAGCAGATAACCGAGTCAGAAACAGCCCCAGCTCCCACTGTTAGGAGACAATTCTCCTGGCTGTCTCATGAGTAAGATTGGTTGATGTGCATACTTCTTTAAGAAAAAAAAATGGGGCTTTTAGGTATAACTGTGGTAGAGCACTTGCCTAGCAACTGCAAAGCATTGGGTTCCAGCCGCTTTGCTGCCAAAAGAATGGCAGGTTGGCTCTTTTCTTGTGCTTCTCTGCTTTGCTTCTCCCAACGATCCATGAAACAATTGCATTCTTGTTCTTTGTTCTTTATTTAGTAATGAAGGTATTTAAGACTCCAACCTTTTCTTGGAGAATTCTCCTCCAAGCTTCTGGGTAGATTTGTATTAGTTTATAATAACTCTTGCCTGTATTCTAACTCTGTAGTTTCATTTCTCCTGATAAAAAGTAATGTGGGTAAAAATGATGTTGCACAGGCATTTATACAGTAAGCATGGAGAATCACAGTAGATGCACGCATGTCTGGATACATAAGACTTTATTCATTCTAAGAATTTTGAGTTGGTTTCCAACAACTAACTGTATTGATTCTTCTCCACTTTTGGTCCTTTGTCCTGCATTTGATCTTGCCACATGTTATTCCATGATCATGTGTTTTAGACATGTAGATGTAGAGAAAGGTTCTACTTTTTACCTAGGTTTGTCTCTTCATTTTTTAATTCTCCTCACACACTCTATTAATTGAAAGAAAAGAATAAATCCCATGGTAATGTTACCTGGATGGGAACACACAGGGAAAATTTGGCTTTTCTTGGAGTTTTAAAATCCAGGTAGGAGATGAAGGGCAAGAGGCACATGGGTCTTCAGGATAAGAATAAGATGAGATAGAACATTTAAGCGTATACATGAAAACGCGAAGGACAGGCTGTTTGGAGAGATAGAAGGTAAATGAAGTGGGACCAAATTTTAGAGCCTTGTGAAAGCTAGGGAGAGAATTCTTCATGTGTAAATGAGTTAATTACTAATGCCAACTCTCAGGTGCATATGCATGTACAAAGCAAACCTTGTGGCAGAGCATAGAGCTTGCTGCCCAGAATCAATTTCAATGCTTGTTTATGTTACCATCATACATTGTTGTTTGCTTCCATCCAGAACTCAAAGTAGTACACTATTGTTGGGGAAGTCATTTGTCAATAAAGCACTGTCTGGCCAATAGGGAATCTAGATAGGTGGGACTAGGAGTCCAGGAGGACTCTGGGTAGGAGAAACACAGGAGTCAAGATGTAACGCCATGGGGTAGGAAGCCCGGAACTATTCTCCGGTAAGAGAAATACTTAGATTAACAATTATGGGGTAGTTACTTAAGTCAGAGCTAGCCAGTAAGAAACAAGCAAGGCCAACAGCTTCATAATTAATATAGCCTCCTGTGTGTTTATTTGGGACTGATGTAGCTCTAGAACCAAGCTGGCGGGAAGGCTTCTCCTCAAGGAAAAAGCTTCTCTTAACACACTATGGTTCATACGTGGTCTTTTAAGTTTAGTTCGTGTTTGACGTTCTGACTACATGACGTTTGGAGTGATAATGGAGGTTATTAAGATAAGACTATAACTTATCAAAGAGATAATCTGGTAACATTGTGGGTCAACCCAGAGATGCTTTCCTTTGGTTCATCTTCCCCTTTCTGCCTTGCTGGCCCCCAAGTCATAAGTACAAACTTCTTTGCATACACTGAGCAGAAAAGATGGAAATAGATTAGATATGGGTAAATGGCCGTGTTTGCAGGCCTGTTTGGTTGTCCCTTGATGTGTGGAATGGTGGTTTATTGAATGAAAACGGGATGAAATAAGTGTCAACAGCATTGTCCAGTGCCCAGATGTATGCACTGGATCCAGGACTTGCAGGATGGTGTTGCTGGATTGGGGAAGGTTAACTATTCACAATGTCACTTGTGTTCTAAAATGGAAACAGAGAAACTGGGTGTTGTATGTGTAAAACCATATATGTGTATATATATAAAATTATATATATGTGTGTATGATATATATTGTTTTTTTCTATTCCTAGGGGACTCCTTCTCACAGTTTCGATTTGCTGAGGAGAAAGAATGGGATGGTGAAACTTCATGTCCAAAGCAGGTAAGACAAATGTGTCTTGAATGTAGGTTATCTCTTCTCAAGGCCAAGGCCCTGCACCTTCCCATTATTGCAGATATGAATCCCGTGGAAAAGAGCTCTCATCCATATACATTTTGTTCTGGCTACCAACCTAGTTGATAAAGTCCTTCCAGCTTGAGTTCATTTGGCCATTGGTGAATGTCTCATAGGTGAAGTAGGAAGTTAATGGTTGTGATTTTAAGGTAATAGATTACTTTGCTATTTGATTTTTTTTTCTTTTTCTTTTTGCCAACCTTTTCCCCCAACCCCACATTTCTTCCTTACCCTTGTACCTTTATTAACCTTTAGTAGGATAAATGTATGAAATAAAAACAGGAGTCATCAAAGGCCTTCAGTCAGTCCTTAAATCACAAAGGCTGTTTATAATGTAGTTTTAGTCAAGGTCATTGCTGTATTCATGAGTAAGGGAAGGATTACATACTGAATTCCCACTTTATCTCCCCAAAGATCTATGAGAAGGATTTCGCTTTGTTTTCCGTCCTGAACTCAAACTCATGACCCTCCTCTTGACTGTCAACCAAATGTTGAGATTATAGGCCTGTGCCACTACATATCTGGTTTCTCTCACATTCTCTTATGGTGGGGTGTAAGTACAGCTGTGCGTACATGTGTGCGTGCGTGCGTGCGTGCGTGCGTGCGTGTGTGTGTGTGTGTGTGTGTGTGTGTGTGCGCGCGCGTGCACGCGCGTGCATGCATGCGTGTGTGTAAGCCAGAAGTTGAGGTCAGGTGTCTTCCTGTATCAAACTTGACCTTACTTTTAATTTTTTTGAGAATTTCATACATGAATACTATATATTATTTTCTTGTTCCTCCAAGTCCTCTGACTCCATTCCCTCTCACATTATGACCTTTTAATATTACTGATACACACACACACACACACACACACACACACACACACACACACACACACCACTGAGTCTGTTTAGTGTTGCTTCTATGTGTATATGTTTAGGACTGAGCACTTGGCATCAGCTAGCCTGCTGGGAGTTTGTCTCTAGAGAAGACTGATTCTCTCAGCAGCCATTGATTGACTCTGGCTCTTCATCTAGGGATGGGATGGACCTTTTTGAGATCCACTATCTATGTTGGCATGCCAACTGCTATTGTCATTATTTGAGTCTTCTTTAGGCAACTATTTTGTTGAGAATTAATGGGCATAAAGGGGAACACTCCTCCATTGCTGATGGGAGTGCCAACTTGTTCAGCCACTTTGGAAATCAGTATGGAGATTCCTCAGAAAAATGGGAATAAACCTACCACAAGACCCAGCAACCCCACTCTTAGGCATATATCCAAAAGATGCCCATTCATACAACAAGGATGTCTGTTCCACTATGTTCATAGCAGCATTATTTGTAATAGCCAGAGCTTGGAAGCAACCTAGATGCCCCTCAACCGAAGAGTGGATAGAGAAAATATGGTATATTTATACAATGGAGTACTATTCAGCAGAAAAAAACAATGGAATCCTGAGATTTGCAGGCAAATGGATGACACTAGAAGAAACCATCCTGAGTGAGGTAACCCAGTCACAAAAAGAGAAACATGGCATGTACTCTCTCATATATGGATTTTACACATAGATCTGGGGAGTGCCAGCCTACAATCCCATGGCCAGAGAGTCTGGGAAACAGAACCTTCATTCAGTGGCTGATGGAAGAAGAGGCACACTCCATGGCTAAGCACTGAGCTGAACTCAAGAAAGCCAGTAACAGAGAGGGAGGACTGATGACCAAAGGGATTAAGACTGGGCTGGTTTAACCCCCCAGAAACAGCTGGCCTGACAAAGGTTAACTTTTGAATCCCAGGTGTCAGCCTGGGAATCCAGCATGGGACTGATCAAGACCCCCTGAATGTGGGTGTCAGTGAGGAGGCCTAGGTAATTTATTGAGCCTTGGGCAGTAGATCAGTATTCATCCCGAGTATACACATGGACTTCGGACTCCCATCCAACAATGTGAGATGCACTCTCATCCTGAACTCTTGGGGGAGGGTCTAGGCCCTGCCATGGATGAAATGACAGACTATGGACACCCCCATGGAGGGCCTCACCCTCCCTGGGGAAATGAGGGGATAATGGGGGGGGTGGGGAGGAGGGCACGGGAGGAGGAGAGGGAAAGGGAGAGGGGCCTGGACTTGTGAAGCAACCTTGTTTCTAATCTAAATTTAAACTTAAAAAAAAAAAAGAATTAATGGGCATAGCATTCCTCTCATGTTTGGAAAATACTATCTAGCCACAGATATTCTATTCTGGTCTTTCGGTTCTTAACAGTCCTCATACACACAGACACAGACAGGCAGACAGACAGATAGACAGAGGCGTGTGCGCGCGCACGCTCAAACACACACGCACGCGGTGGGGGGGGGGCGGTTTTCTGTGTTTTTGTTGTTGTCATTGCATTGTAGACCTATCAATTGAGGATGGGCACTTGACCTTACCTTTTGAGACAGGATCTCAAAATTGGACCTGGAACTTGCCATTTTGGTTAGACTGGCTGGTCTCCAACCCCTGGGATCTGTATGTCGTTTCTCCTACTTCCCAGCAGACTGGAATTACAGACATGTGCTGCCATGCTCACTCAGCTTTTTACATGGGTGCTGGGGAGCCTAACTCAGGTCTGTGCTTATGTGGCAGGTCTTTACCCACTGAGCTGACCATCACTTCCCACATTTTTTAAAGCAGGGTTTTATTTCTTAAATATGTTACCTAATTTAGAGATAAATTTCTTTTTTAGAGCAAAGAATACCATTTAGCATTGTCATTGTGGCTTACCAAAGACCTAGCCATTTCAGGATTTCTTTAGAAGGGGGAAATCCAGATCACTTACTCTGATAGATCCCCACGTACTGCTGTTTTATGAACTAGGGATTAACATGGGCTTTTTGTAACAAGCTCTGCTTTTGCGGTGCCAAGAACTGTGTTTCCATCTCTGATTTTTTATAAACCTATCAACTTGAGGTGCTCCTACAATACAGGTATTAAGTTAGCAAATCTCTGGCTTTTTGCCTATGTGAAGTCAGTAATTATATAGGATAAGACATGTTCCTGGATGGGCCTGTGAAAGTCTATATGGTGGATGGAGTTTGTATTAGAAGTCATTATGACCACCTTTTAAGTTTTTCTTTCCCTTGAGCCAGCAGGACACCTACAGGGTAGCTAGCTAATAAGACAGTAGATAAACAGTCACTGGTTTGGCTGTGGACTTGCAGGAATGTTGGTTGGAGACAACAGTGCAAGATTGTAACTTCGTTCCTGGATGGAAAGGGTCAGAGAAAGCTTTTAGTGCTACCACCACACTGAGCATTGCTGGCTGGACAGAGGAAGCTGCTGTTTTTGTTTTGAAGAGAAGCAGAACTTACCCACCAACTCCTTTGGGTTCCCCTGGCAATCCCATGTCACCACCCAAACCATCTCTTCTGTCTTCTGCCTAGAACTGGCAGTCTGAGTTTAGGGGAAATTTCTGGTCAGTTTCGTTAAAATGCTAGTTTTCTCCCAGTTTTCAGCTTGATGTGGTGGTGATCACTGCCTGACTGCGTCTGTGAGTGAGTGAATTGAGGGCTCACTGTTTGGTAGAGAGACATTTAAAGCTCATTAAATGTGATTTATTTATGAACTCCCAGACAAAAGTAACTCCAATGAATGACTTAGTTATTTTATCGCCTGCCCCCAAATCCATCTAGAACTCAGCACTCTATGTGGATAGTGAGTCACTGGTTCGAGCCCTTCAACAGCTGCCCCTCTCAGTCCGGCTTAACGTTGCTGCGGAGTTGATCCAGGTAAAATCAAATTCTGCCTACTTGGTTGGGACTAGGACCAGAGGGAAGAATGTGGCCTACAGGGTGTTTCAGCCTGAGCTTTTCTCGTCATCAGCTGAGGGCCTCATATTGGGGTGTCACTTTGTAAAGTTTGAAGGAATACAAGACAGTTGTTTGAATTTACTCTGTTATGTTTTATATATGGTACATTTTAATGGATCAAATATTCTAGAATTGAATGCAAAAACAACTAAAGTCTGGCTGTTACCACAGAGTATTCAGGTGCCAGGCTCTGACTTGGCACTAGGGAAGCAGGTGAATGTGGTTCCTCCTTCCCTGAGCTCAGTCTACTGGGAACTATTGATACTAGTCAGTTTAACGAAGTAAATGTACTGATGCACAGAACTGATGAATTATGGGAATTACAGTGTGCCATAAGAGCTTGTAGTAATGAACCTGATGTATCATGGTGTGGCTAGGATGCTTTCCTCAGGAAACAAAGGGTAAGCTGAGGTCCAAGAAGTAAGTACACTTGAGCTACAATGAAAGATGATGACCCAGGCAGGTCTGCATTAATAAAGATGATCATGGTAAATACTGTGCTGGTAGAGTAGGAAGGATGAGCTGTTGGAGTATGTATTGGTGGCTTTCTGTGTGTGTTGCTATTGTACAAAGACAGAGTAGGAAAGCCACCTTAAGAAAGCTGTCACCTGGGTCCCAGTGAGAGACACTAACTCAGACACACCCACACCCACACTCTCTCTCTCTCTCTCTCTCTCTCTCTCTCTCTCTCTCTCTCTCTCTCTCTCTCTCTCTCTCTCTCTCTCTCTCTCTCTCTCACCTGTAGTCTTCAGGTTTGTTCTCAACTGCACTCATTAGTATCACCTAGGAATTTAAAAATAAGGAAAATGACTTCCAGGTTCTCATAGAAGTGGTTTTGGGTTAACATAGAGGGCCTCACTCTGGCTTCTCTCTGTACAGCTGAAGTGCTGGACATTGGTGTAGTCCATGCTTTTATAAAGCCACGCTGGAGTAAATTTCTGAAGTTCTGAGGAGTTCCCAGCAATCTGGGTCTTTAAGAGTAGGGGCCAGTTGATATTAGGCCCACTTTCTATCCTATGCATTGAGGGCCCCTGCCATCCCTGTGGCCTTACCCCAAAAGAGGGTTTCTCAACCTTAGACAGAGACCTGTCACAGTTATGAGAAATCTTCAAAGCATAGCATAGATAGGGAAGAATGTACAGATAAGTGTGTGTAACTGTGGAATCAGCTTCTACAGCAAGGGCCAGAACATTGCCAGTTCCTCTGAGGCCGCCATACATACTTTGAGTCCCCATCTGCCCACAAGACAGACATTACCCTGGCTTCTATTACTATAGTTTTACCTGGTTTTGAATTTTCTATAAATGTAGCCAAATAGTCTGTTTTTCTTCACATTTGACATTTTATATTCAAACTACAGTTGAGTTCTTTTGTTCTTGGTAAGTGGTCCTGACCCTTCATGTTCCTGCATCCAAGCATGGTGAACAGGTCTACTGGCTAATTACCTCTTAGTAACTTTTACAGATAGGTTATTCTTCATTATAACCTTAAGTATCAATTAAATAGACACATGGTACAGTTAGCTGTCAGGCCAGGGATAGGAAGACATGAGCTTTCAATCCCACCTCTAGCTAGTTAGCACACACCAGAGAGGAGCAGGGTGGGAGGCACAGCCCTGCCATGTTTCCACGAAATCGCTTTATTGGCTGGGTGGATCAGCAAGAGTGCTGCGGTGGGGCTCCAACAGGAAGTACTGTGTGGGCTACCTGAATTGAGTTTCCTACCTACAGGGTTGTGTGGCTTCCTTAACTTCTTGTGTGCTTAAGTGGACACGAGGACTCTACTAAATTCCGACATCGTGCTTCCTTTTCAGACCACAATTCCGTTAGAACTTCCACAGGTGAAACCAAGGAGAAACGATGATGGCAAGGAGCTGGGCATGCAGTTAAGGGGGCCAAGCTCCGAGATCAGATCTACTGCTGCTAGTTGTGCCAGATCTCTGGGCAAAGACAGCTTAAGATCAAGCCCTCCAGAGGGTTTGCAGAAAGGGCCCTTCCCGCCACAGTCAGTGGCAGACCATCTGGAAGATGAACTGGACATGTTGCTGCATTTAGATGAACCCATGAAAGAGGAAGACAGAATCTGCCCAGACCAGATGTCTCAGGACCAGGAACCAGAAAGTGATGGGCAGGGGGCCCAGGAAGAAACAGGTATGGCTTTCATTTTATTTCCCATCCGTATTCTCAGTTCTGGTATTTTTATGGGAACAGCCCTACCCCATCACCCGTGCATACCTCCCTGTGTCTGATATTGATTCAGTCGTGTCCCAGGCATCTCTTTCTCTGGGCAAATCACAGCTTCCCCTGAGCTGACCTTTCTGATGGTTTCTCTTACTCAATATCTCAAACTTCCAAAGTGGCTACAGCCCGGGTGCAGTATTAAAACTAGAGCTGCAAATTGAACTGCCATAAAAGACTTTCAGTAGTAGGCCTTTTAATCGACTGAGCAGGTTGGAAACTGATTTGTTTAAAGCAAAAGAATGTTTATAACTTGTAAATATTTTGTGGGCTGGTATCCCTTCTGATGTGATAGGGCTTAAGATAACTGTCATATACAGTACTCGAGAGTTATGTTTCAGAATTGCCTCAAAATGAAAAGGACACAGAGTTATGCTGTTGGTCTTTGTGTTAAACTCCATAGCACGAGTGAGCAGTGAAATTTATCTTCAGTATAAATAGAAGAGCAAACCTGTACCTTTACTTATTTTGTTTAGATACTATGGGTGGTAACTTAGGGGATGACAGTAATGAGAATTTTCTTGTTACAGAGAAAGTAGTAATTTGGGATGACATATGTCCTCAAAAAAATACCCCAAGAAAGTCTTAACCATCATCAGTGTAATTGATGTGAGGTGGCTAATGCTGATTTTATTTCCATAGTTCCTGAAAAGCCATCTATGACTGCAGAGAAAAATGTGGAACCTGAACAGACAAGCACATCCAAAACTGTTACTGAGGAAGAACTGGAAGACTGGCTGGACAGCATGATTTCCTGAGGAGGGGACCAAGGGGGAAAATGTGCCTGAAGCAAATTTTGGTTGCCTTCTAAGTAAGGGTGGGCTAGCTTACCAGAATACCCCATGCTAACATGTACTGTTACTTATGCTTACAGCAGCCAATGCCTACCTCTGTTTTTGATGGCATCTGAATACATGTATGAGGCTTCCTTGGGGCTTTGTTTTTGTTATCTGGCTTAGTCATCTACTAGATTTCCTTAAGGACAGGGGATGTCACAGCTATGTTTTCATTCTCCTTCCTGATGACATTACAGAATAACAGGCCCTAATTAAGAAGAGACTGTATACAAGCAACAAGGCATGCAGTTGGTCAAACAAACACCCTCTGGTGTATGGATATTTCCTTTTGACACGAAACCCATGGGCTGCTTGTCTCATGTCCCTGACTTAGCAGTCAGTCAGGCTGCTGTAGGGTAACTGGGTGTGGTAATGACAAGAAGCCAAACCATGAACTGGCATGTGTTACTTTATTGCAGTGGGCACTTCATTTTATTGGAGGAGATTGACCTAAAACATGGCAGCTCCACTACTTACACAGAACCATAAAGCATCACTCAGGTTTGGTATAAGATTGAGATTTTTCTGAAATTTCAGTACAGTGCCTTTCTTCAAATAACAGCAGTTGTGAAGCTGTCACCGAAGAAAATACGTGAATAACCTTCAAGTGCAGTTTCATAAAGTAAGACAATATCAGCACAGCTGTTTAATGGAGTTGTCCTTCGGGAACACAAACATAAAAAACTTGCATAGCTATATCTAAAGAGATTTTTAAGGCACTTAATCGATATTTCAGTTTCGACAAAGTGTTTGTTTCCTATTTCTTTAGCTGCTTAAAGCTTTTCGAGCTGATTCTGGTACAGTCACTAGCAAGTACCATGGAAAAATTAGACCGCAGTTAACATGAGTTGAACATGATTTTGTGTAGTTTTTGCCCATCGGCCCCTGGCAGGGGTCCTCTTGCACGACCTTTAGGTGTTCAAGACTTCACATTTCTCTGAACCTTTCCAAGAAACTAGTTGCTCTTAGAACTGGGAGCCCTGCGAGCAGTCAGGTGGAGTCCTTGGTGGTTTGCCATTCTTTGTCCATTGGGTACTAATGCCAAATCAATTTCCAAATAATAGATTTTTTTAATGCAGTGTCAAGGAAGGATTCTGTTGATTAGAAGGTGACTGTCCAGAATCATGGCTCGTCTTGAACTCAGATTTACCCGAGTTGATCTTCGTATTGCTTACGAAAGCAGTCGCCAGCTGGGAAGAAGTCCCAACACCTTTCCTGGTACATCTTCCACACGTAAGATTCCTGAAACATTGTAAACAAAGGGTACTTTGTGTTGAAACCACAATAAGCTAAACCCATTTTGGTTTTGCTTTGTGTAATTTCCTTGAAGAAGACCCTGGGAATTGATGCAAGGCCACATGGGCATTTTCTCCCTCTCCCAGCCCGCTTGTGATTTGTGAGCAAGAAGTCACGCCTTCCCATCATGGTGAAGGGAAGGAGGAAAAACCTAACTTCTGCCCCTTCTAGCCATTCAGTCCCATGCCAGTTGTAGCTGGGGGACTAAAGAATGCAGGTTTGAGGGGACATTTCATGCTACCCGAGGTCTGATCAGAACCCACGTGTTTGAGCTATAAAGCTTCCCTATCCATTGACATTTGAGTTTTGAGTAAGTAGCTAGGCTTTTCTTCCTGTGTTCTCCACCTTTCTTTTTCATAGTTAGTCACAGAATTACTTGACACAGCTCCTCACTCATCCTCACACCCCCACATTCCTGTTGTCACCCACATACAAGGCCGTCCTTTCTTGTGCTGTCTCTCCCACTGTCTCACTCTGCATCTCTGCTCTTTGTTACAGCCACCCACGCCATCTCTCGCTGTCTCTCTCTCTACTGTCCTCCCACCTCCAGAGCAGTAAACACAATGGTCTGGAAAATGTCAGTGTTTGCTGGGAGGGATTACCTGGGGAATAGACTGAAGTCACCATAGAATTCTCACTTCTTTTTAAGTAACAAAAAAGGTGATTAAAAAAAAAAAGCAACTGCATCTAAGAGACCAATAGCCTCAGATATCCCATAGTGTACTGCTCAGTTTCAAGACTTAGGTTTGTGTTGTCTTTCTTTCACTATCTAGTTCTTAGTTAAAAGCAGTTTGCTTCTTACCTGACCCGTGTGTTCTGTTTCATCCTTGTTAATCAGATACATCAGAAAGAATCTGGAAAAAGAACAAACGGGGGAAAGATAGGGGTTTTTAAGTTAAACTAAAACTAGTGTTTGTGGTGGCACTCACTTTTAATCCTAGCACTTGGGAGACTGAGGCTAGCTTGGTCTACAGAACAAGTTCTAGAAAAGCCAGAGAGGTATGTAGAGAGACCCTGTCTTGAAACCTACCCCACCCTCAAAAAACTAAAACCAAACAAAAAAATGACTTATATATGTGTGCCTACGAGTGCCAGACAGAAGAGAGAGCATCAGATATCCTGGAACTAGAGTTACAGGTAGTTGTGAGGTGCCTGGCTGGGAGCTGGAAACTGAACCTGGGTCCTCTGCAAGAGCAACAAGTGCTCTTCGCAGCTGAGCCATCCTTCCAGCCCAAGGTACTTCTTATCCAAACTATCTAACACTGCTTACTAAGAGAAGTTGGAAATATGGTTTGAAAACTAAGAAGCCTTTTAAGTATTTCTAATGATGATAGATGCTGATCTCCAAGCCAGTGAGGGAGAGCCTTCTGAACACCCCAAAATTTAAGCTAAGCCCACTTGCAAGCTATGTTGCTTACCATTTAAAAAAAAAAGTCTGACCCTATCATAAAGTTATCAATAGGCAAGTTTTTCATGTAATAAAAGTTAGACTTGAAAGCACAGGTCAAGGATGAGTCATGAAAAATGTGGCAGTATTTGCTTTCAGCTCATACTCGTCCTTCCAGAAGTATCGGTTTGTTTTTCACTGTGGAAAACTGAGGGAACACAGTGTGGTTTCACTTATGCTAATGATTTGTATCAAAGATTTGAGTCTGTGACACACAAGTGGCCCCGGGGGCTGCCCTCTCAGTTCATATTATACAACCTCAGAGATGGTTTCTAGAAAAACCAGTCTGATGCCCTTTGGGAAACAAAAATATGATACAGGTAAAGGAAGAGAAAATCTCTTGCATGGTAGCAGAGCCTGAACCCCAAACCTTGAGTTCTCACAGGGTAGTACTATATTTTATCTTAGGCCCTGGCATACAAAAATGGCTCTTAACTGATAGCTTCTTCCTTCCCCTCTACTGAAATTGAGAATCTCCTGTTTCCATCAAACTGAAGACCTGGGCCAGTGAGATGTTCTTCTCCTGGCACATTTATTTAGCTGGCAGATCACCACATAGAGTTTTCCAGGGTATCATGGTAGGGAATCCCAGCCCAGATGTCTCATGTCTTTTAGTCTGTCATTCCCTGGTGCTGCCTGTCATAGGGCTATGGGCTCAACTTCTGTATCTTGACCGAAAGTCCTTTTAATGAGAAATGGCCATGATAAATACACATGATGCTAGGGAAAGGATTTTGGTTATTTAAAAAGAAACTCAGCACCAGCTTTGGTCTGCTTTATCTCAGAGAGCTAGATGTTAGCAAAATGCAGAAAGAGCAAGGTCAGAAAGTAGCTCACTTTCCCCCTTGGAAATCACACTTCCTGGAGTCTGAATAATCAGGTCATATAATTGATATAGTTCATAAGTGGTACCGAATAGGCTCAAATGACTTGAGTGAATGCTTGACCTTAGGAAAAGTGAAATATTTTTATCGTTTGCATGGCTAACATTAAACACTCCCTAGAATATTCCACCTTCACACGATTTAATGGAACCTGCAGAGCCAACAGAATGTCTAAACACTGGCCATCAGAATGAATCTGAGTGCCCCAACTTGATACAATCCCATCTTGTGACATAGTAAGGGAAGCCCTTTTAGTAAGGCCAGAAAGGGGGAGGTGGAGGCAGTAACCCTGGAGGTAAAAGTGGGTGCTCCTAAGGATGTAAAGAGAAATGGTGGGAGACAGGTGCTATTGAGAGGAATGGGGCCTAGACACGAGTTGGGCTGCCTAGGCCTGGAACTGTTCGCAGTTGTTTCCAATGAAGAGCATAGAGAGAACTACACTGGCTCCTTTACTGATCATTGTCTACCTCTTCCAAACAGAAAGGGAGAAATGACATGAATAGACTATACCATTTGTGACAGTTGTTTTGTTTTACCCTGAAGACGACATCCTTAACCAAGACTACTTACAGATAATTGGCTAGGTTGTGCTCTTGCAGCGTATGTGTTTCAAAACCATGAGGGGTTGTGTCAAAGTAGTCATTGCCAATGCCACAGATGAAGCATTTAGTCTATAAAAACAAAAAACAAAATAGAAAAGGCATTAGTATGCATAGCAGTGGAGAAAGGAAAACCACTGACAGCCGGTTGAATTGGGGACAAGGAAAGCTGCTTTTTCTGTTTAATGCTTTGGACTATTGGTCATTTACTCACAGTCCCACCTTCCTAGCTGACGATGCTGTTCCCTCTGGTTATGAGACAGGAGGCAGCAGTGTGTCAGGCATGGGAGGGTGTAGCATACAGGGCATTAGTGCACAGGGATGGTAGATTGATTGGTACGGAGGAAGCGAGATGACAGGCATGGAAAGCAAATCTTTTAGTAGTTTTGCTTAGGGATGACCCTAATTAATAGCCCTGTCTGTGGTTTGAGGAACCTGTGTGGGGTTGAAATAAATAGAAAGAACAGTACCTCCATGTCTTCACGTACTTGTTCCTGCTGGTCTCTCAGCTCTCCAAAAGCATCAATAATCAGACCTGGATTTTTTAATACAAAGGAAAAAGTACCTTCATCTGCATCATGGTCTTAGGGGAGAAGTGGCAGAAACCATTTTGAATGTCAAAAAAGTGACTTGTCAAGCTGAGCAAAATTAAAGGGGGAAAGAGCTGTGTTTTCGAGCACATAGTCCTGGCTAACCATTTTTCATTACTTCTCTTTCATTACTTCAGTGCTGTGACAACTACTTCTAACTCTTTCTTCTCCTGATCCCTCAGATAGCAATCAATGTGTTCTCAATGTCTTTGGTCAACATCTTCCCTCATTGTCTTTGCTTCTGAGTCCTAACACTTAAATAAATGCCAGTACCACGATTCAGCATGACTCAAACTGAATTTATCATCATCTTTCTTTTTTGAGTTCCTAGCAAGGTATTGACTAAAATATCGGTACCTTTCTATCGTCTCTGAAAGACAATTAAGTCGTGTCATATTTTTATAGCTTCTTTCTCTCCTGCTTCCCCACCTCTGCATGGGAGGACAAAGACAAGGGCAAGGCAAGCCACAGAAGACCTCTAGGAAGCAGAAGGGACGAAGACATGTTCTCTGGAATTTTCTGGGTGGCTCTTTGGCTCTGTATATACAAGGTTTCACAGACAATCCGTGCTCAATGAGTTGTTAAAATGACAAGTTAGATGAATTAGGAAAAAACTATCACTTGATGGATATAGCAAAGCAAAACAAACTAGATTTATTTAACTCAGCTCCTCCATACTATAATTGACAACCATACCTTGAATGATGGCCAGCAAGATGACAATTACAAAGAAGAAGAAGGTAATGTCAAAAACGATTCGATACATTTCATAAGGGTCACCAGCAGGGTCTTCAATTTCATCACCGATGCCGCCACCCGCTCTCACTCCCACGTACATGTGGAAGAGGTAGCACTAGGGGAGATGGCAGGGGCAGTTCAGGTGAAAGCACACAGCTCTCTGGGGGCATGGTCATTTCACACCTCAGATCTAACCATGTTGCTCCTGAACTGGGGGCAGGGACCTCCTTCAGTGATGCTGGCCCCTGCTGTCCACCACACCCAGCTTGCTGTCTATCAGGATGGAAAGATTCTTACATTCTTGAAAACTAACTTTGAATTATAATTCGTAAAACAAGAAGGTTGTTAAGGCCTGATGGTATGGCATATGCCAGCTACCAACTGTGTCTTGCTGAATTTTTGGGCTCTTTCTACTTCTTTATCCCCTGTATATTTGCCAAGGATTACTGTAAATTCTTAAGTATAGGTTGAGCATCCCTAATCAGAAATCAGAGTGTTATAAAAGGTAAAACTGGTCAAATGCTGTCATGACACCTCCTCAGGTCAAAAATTTAACACCTGACCTCATGTAATGGGTTGTGGTCAAAATACAAGTATTCTAAATACACATCTGTAAAATTACTTTCAGACTTGGGGTTTAAAATATATTTCATGTTTTGATTTTAGTCCCACTTTTTAAGACATAGAGTGTATGCAGATATTCCCCAATCTGAAGCACTTATGGTCCTAAGAGTTTGGACAAGGAACATTTAACACACTCAGCCTGTGTTTGTACTCAGTTGAGCCCTGCCTCGTTCAGCCAGGCACCCTTGCACCTCACCAGAGAGCTTAGGCTCACAGAGAAAGGGCACATCCAGAGCCAGGAGCAGCCTGAAGCCAGGTGCCAGTCTTGAGAGAATCCTTGTCCCAAGATAGCATCAGGGGAATTTTAGCCAATTAGCATGGCCTGTTTATAGAGAGATGCTCGCAGACCTTTACCTAGCATGGCTTTCGCTCACAGCGTGTTACCCCCAGCTGTGCCTTTAATCCCACTAGGGCCTATCAGAGACCCCCCATACCTGACAGATACCCTTATCCTGCGGTGCCACGCTCCTTAGCCTTCGGTATCTACTTTGAAAGAAGCTTGATGAATGACTAAAATAAGGAACTTCACTCCCAATTTTCAGAGATGAAAACCAAAGCTTTACTGTCGTGAAATTTTGATGTGCTCACTCACGGTGTGTCTAATCCTCATCCCGAAGTGAGAGAAGTGCTGGTACCCCTTGGCTCCCACAGTGTGATGACACCCATTACCATCACCTCCATCTCCCCAGGACACCTAGTCTCTCCTGCTCAAATGCCACAGATGTTCATTTTGCCAACCACCCAAAGAGGCTGTGTGACCATGACTAATGGGTACTCACTGTCATCATGTCATCACACTTCATATCCGGCTCATCGTCATCTTCACTTTTGTTATAGAACTTGCGGAAGAAGTTGAAAGCCACCACAGTATAGAGGTAAACAACAACAGCCAGGAGGCCAACAGTCAGAACCAGCTAGGGATGAGAAAACCGGAATGCAGACGAGTGAGCTCTCAACCCTGAAAGACTCATGGGACCCCCACTAGTAAGGGAGACAGTGACGTGCTTTGACTACTGGTAGAAAATGGGCTGACCAGGCTTATCAGGAGAGAAGAGTTCATAGGGGGAATGTTCAGGCTGAACTGTGTCCTCCCTGTAATTGATGTGTGGACTCCTAACCACTAGTGACTATTTGGAGACAGTGTTTAAAGAGATTCCGTTATAATGAGACTGTGAGGGTGCTCCTCAATCCAATCTCATTCATGTCATTATAAAAAGAGTTTAGGAGCCAGATGGCATAAACCACGTGCACCTGGAGGGACAGTTGTGTGTAGTAGCCACCAGAGCATAGCTGTGCACAACGCAAGGAGAGAAACCTCAGAGGAGACCAAGCCAGTGAACACTTTCCTATTACACTTCCAGCCTCAAGAGCTTGAAGCTATAGATTCCCACCAGTTAAGTCACCAGTCTGTTTGTTTGAGGTATCTCCACCACACTGTTGTCCGGAGTATGGCTTTGTACATGGATGAAGGATGAATGTACTTGTTAATCCAAGTAAAGGTGCTGTGAGGCTTCTATTGTGTACACAGAGCTCCTTGTTTCCCAATGCTTCCCTAAAGCTGCTACTGAGAAAACCTAAAGTTTCCTCAGACTAGTGGCTGTCCCTCAGCTATATTATATCACAGCCATAACCTGCATAATCACCACAGCTTTGAAGTTATTGTAAATATTACAGTGGTTGAGCAAAGAAGTCTGCTTAGGCCCACCATGGTATCACAGGACATGTTTACTTCCATGCTACCTACGTAAGGAGGCCAGGGACTCAGCAGCGTGTGTGAGGAGGCTGAGGGACCTGCCTCTGCAGCCAGTTCCAGCAGGGACTAGAGACTGGCTGGGGGGAAGATAAACAGTGGAGATCTTTTGTTCTTGAACTGTACAAAGGAGAGTAGGCACAGATGCTAAGGGAAGCAACGAAATTGAATATTACTGATCTCCCGAGGGATGGAGTTACTCAAACCTGGGGAACAGAGCTCATAGGAAGTGCTTTCAAGGGGCCTCATACCAAAGGAGAGCAAAGGGACTGTTGGGCCTAAGCCCTGCCACGTATCAGCTGTGTAGTCTCAGGGGCCGCACAGCCTCTTAGCCTGAATTCTTTTGAGATTAACAACTCCCTTAAAAGGTAGTTGTAAGACTCAATACCTGAAACATGGCATAAGCTTGACATGTTTTAACTTTCTTGTTGCCCTGTCCCAAACAAAGGTTTAGTAGTATGATGGAGGCCGGGCGTTGGTGGCGCACGCCTTTAATCCCAGCACTCGGGAGGCAGAGGCAGGCGGATCTCTGTGAGTTCGAGGCCAGCCTGGTCTACAAAGTGAGTTCCAGGACAGCCTCCAAAGCTACAGAGAAACCCTGTCTCGAAAAACTAAAAAAAAAAAAAAAAAAAAAAAAAAAAAGTATGATGGAGTATGTCACATACATACTTAACTACTTATTTGCCAATAAGGAGAATCCATTAGAGGTTTTTAATATAACTATAGTCATTGTTGTATCCAGACATTCTTTGTTTAGCCATGTAGATTTGCACATTATGTATGTGTGCATATTATATGTAAGTATCTATTAAAAGTATACCTATTAACTTATTAATTATTAGAAACACATGTCAGAAGTGCCTGGGAGGTAAATAAGACCCATGGAGGAAGGGGTAGGCCCATAAAAAGTACCCAAAGTGATTCTGTTATTTCTATTGCTCTGCTCAGCCCATCCTTATTCTCCTAGTTGATCCTAACTTTAATGTTCTATCTTCAGCTGGGTATGGTTTTGAAAAAGAATGACTACTACTAGTTCAAGTGTTTGGTCAAGAAAGGAGCATTACACACTATGACAAATTCCTTCCTAGAGTTTTTTTTTCTTTTCTATTCTATACATTCTGTTTCAAATAAGCATAAACCAATACCTGTTTGCCATTGTGAGTTACAGATGACAGGATCGTCCTCAAGGTCTTAAAGCCCATTGCAATATCCAACAGATGAGCAGCAAAGAAGAAGTTGTTGTAGTGGCCCAGGATGGACATGGTTGTGTACCAGGCAAGGTAGAGAAAGGACTGGAAATGGGGGAAAATTGGACATTTTCAGGCATTCATAATATGATGGGCTTATTAACTATATTCCCCTCATTTTGAGGAACAACATGAAGAAAAGGGGGCATAGGAGCTATAAGTCGCCCCAAGGTCTTCCAACAGAGCCCCATTCATGTTACACTATTGCACAATGCAGAGTTTCCCCAACACCTCTCAGGCTCCTGCTCCACGATTACCCAGAGAGCTGCCTGAGGAACTTCAGGGTTTTTTTATTCCCTGTGGGATCCACACAATCCCCTGATTTGGGGCACAAGATCTTGTTTTTTTCTATCACTATACTTACGTTGTCAGTGAAAACCACCCCCAGCTTCCAAATATGGTACTTCATGTCGATGGAACTTAGCCTAAAGAGGAACAATAATTTCATAACTTGTAAATATCAGTGTTAATAAGTGCATAATAAAGGGGAAAACTTATTAGGGTTAGTAACGTAAACACAGCATCAACTCTTTCAATTTTATAGACTTCTCAGAGACAAAACCTTAGTCTTTGGGCTCTTTGGAGGCATAAGAATTGATTGGCCATGAAATCCTTTCAAGCAGTCCTTTCCCAATTTGTAAGAAAACAAAAGACGAGCAGCCGCCATCATCCCCCACCACTCTGACCACGCCCCTCCACCCTCTGCTAGAGAGAACCCTCATCCAGTGGCTGACAGAAGCAGAGGCAGACACCCCCAGCCAAAAACCGAACTGAACTGGAACCCAGCTGCAAAGAGGAGTGATGAGCAAAAGAATCAAGATCCAGCTGGTGAAACCCACAGAGGCAGCTGACCTAAACAAGGGGGAATGCATGGATCCCATTGTGATGATTGAGAGACCAGTATGGGACTGATCCACCCCCCCCACCCCCCCAACCTGGGTTTCAGAGAGGAGGCCTCAACAATCTATGGCCTTGGATAGTAGATCAGTATTTATCACTGACACACAAATGGACTCTGGGAGCCCACTCCACATGGAGGGTGTGTCTCTCAGCCTGGACACGTGGGGGAGGACCTAGGCTCTGCCTGGGATGATGTAACAGACTTTGAAAATCCCCACATGGAAGTCCTTACCCTCCCTGGGAAGTGGAGTGGGGTGTTGGGGGGGATTCGGGGAAGGGGAAGGGAGCTGGGAGTAATGTGTAAAAAGTTAAATTTTAAAAAATTATTATAAATAAAAGAAAACAAAAGACATGCTTGTAATTCACCCTTTAGCTCACTGGAGAGGAATGGAAAACAAAGAATTTATTTGCCACTTGGACTTGGAATGCCTCAGATCTGTACCATGACACTAGAGATGCCGCCTCTGCTTTGGTCTCTTCTACTGGGCTAAAGTCAAGGGCATTTTTGTCCAAACCCAGGAGTTCAGCAATGCGCTCTGCTCCATAGAGATCTCCATACTTGTTGATCACCTGAAGCGAGAAATGACAGGGTGAGCTGTGACTACACACCACCTCCCCACTAGTCTCCAGCTGTGTGTGGGTTCTGTGGAGTTTTGCTATGTTCTGAGCTTTTACAAAAGGCTAACCAAAGTACTACTCACAACTGGTTGGAAAAGGAAAAAATTGCCCCAGAGAAAACTAAAGGGATAATGGCAGTTAACTGGAAACTTTAAGTTAGCGTCTCTTTGGAGAGAAAGGAAAGCCTAACGTGGAGAAAGCAGCATGGGTTGTTGCAGGTGCTGGAGGCAGATGGGTGTGAGACCAAAGCAGGAAGCGCACATGTGCTTTTCCACAGCCTGTCCTGAGCCCGGCATCACATTTACTAATGTTAGTACATGCAGCGTGTAGACAACCCACAACTCACACCTTCCCCCCAGACAAGGCATACCTTTCTCTTCACAAACTTGTCCCAGTAGTTACTAGGAAAAGATCTGAAAATGAAGATGAAAAGGGCAGGTTCATAATTGTTAACTTCAAGGCAAACGCATCAAGAAACTTTCCAGTTTGAATGTCTGGATCTGTGACACCTCGGGTTTCTGACCTGCTCACTGAAGAGCTCAAGCTGTGACTGATGTGCAGTCATCCCAGGGTTCCTGCCTTACAGTTCTGCAGCTTTGTGCCAACTCTGAGGCACTTGGAAAGCCACTCTGCAGTTTCTGTCTCAAAATTATGCTTAAGAACAAGGAATCATGATAACACACTAGCAAGAAGCACATGTTGTTGGGTTTTGTTTTGAAAACAATCCTGCTTTGCACACTCCCTTCGTCCCTCCCCTGGTGTCATGCTCCTGGACAAATCTCATTACCACAGGCCTAGTGGGCTTTCCTGCATCACCCTCTGTTGCTCCTTCAGGGAAAAAAATCCAGCTGTTTCTTGACCCATCTACCTGGATCCCAAAATATACCCCGGAGGAAATGTATGCTTCCCATTCTGCAACTGTCAGTGACTGGGGCGACGGGATGGTGTGGGATGTGCTAGGGTACATAGGTAAGCTCCCTTTTCTGACCAGAATTAACGGGTTATTTAGACAGGGTTTTTATCGGCCTCATGATCCCCGACTCACTTTTCACCACCAGGTACTCCTGTGGTACCTACTTCCTTCCAGGACTTAGATCCCTCTCTTCTAAAGGTGGTATCTTCTTCCATGACATCCCAGCCTCAGCATTTTCTCTAGTTCCATCCCAAGTTTTTTCTTCTCGTTAAACAAACAAACAAACGAACAAACAAAAAACAAAACAAAAAGCCTGCCATCCTTGGGGATGTTAGCAAAAATGTTTAAAATGTGTTGCTTCTGGCCAGAATGTGTGGACCCTTCCTGGGAGGGTTTCTCATAGGGCTGCCTTTGTAGCAGAACCAGCCTTTACTATGTGCATTTTTACTTTGTTTTCCTTTATCCGAGTCATTCTTTGTGAGTTTGGGTCACACAGCAGTCTCCAAATCTACAAAGACCACCAGTTCATGATAAGAAAGCTAAGAACTTCCTCTTCCAAGAGGGTGGCAGTCTTGAGGGTAAAAAATTTCTCACAGATTTGTTTTGGTTGCTGTTAAAATTGTTTATTCATCTTAATCATCTAATTGCCAATTAAAAACAAATGCTGGTATTATGGAATAAACTGCCAATAGACATATTTATAAGATGAAAACTATTTTTACTCTCTTCTGTGTGCATTGCTATTTGATTTTTTATGCATCACATTTAAAGTCTACTGGAATAAAAATCAAGCCATCTTTTCTCTAACACTTTAAATATCCGCCTCTCCATTTTTTTTTCTTGGCTCTTTTTTAGATAGAGCTTTTATTACGTAGCCATGGCTGACATAGAACTCATTACACACATGAGACTAGGTTCAAACTTAAAGTGATCTTCCTCTCTGCTTCTAAGTACTGAGATTATACATATGGGTCATCATGACCAACTTCCTGCCTTCTTATATACAAACATTCTCCAGCATACACTTGGTCTCTTGGTCCTATTTTGTTCCAAGTAGAATATTCCACAATAAATGCTAAAGGGCTGTGTGTAAAACTGTTTTGTGGACATGATCTTATCTTGGTCTAGTATTTTGAGTATGTCCTCTCACTAGGGCTGAGGTCAAGAAGTTCCTTGAAGGTAGAACATATATTTTTACTGGGTTATTTTCTTTAAAATAAGGCCTAGAGAACAGACTTGTGGAAGACAATGCATAAAGAATATGCTTAAATCCTTGGTCATTTTAGTAGTTAGCGAATGTACAATGAGGTGCCATTACACCCCTACCAGATTACCAACATCACTGACACTAACAAGTGTTGCCAAACAGAGAAGTAGAAAGTCTCTGTATAGTGCATTTCTCATACCTTACCCTTGAGCAAATTCCCTTCAGAGGGAAGAGCTCTTTCACTTGTGCATAGACAAAGGGATTTTATGGTAGTCTTGTTTGTAATAGCACAAACCAGAATCAGCTGAAATATATACTGTCAGGAAAATGAATCAAGTCTTATTTATAAATACACTTACATGGAAAATATTACAGTTTTGAAAACAAAACCTGTCACCCTAGGTGAGTTCACTGAGGAATAGAAACAACACATAACGATGAATAAAATATTCTCTACCAGTATAACTCACATAATACAACAATCCCATGTACATAGAGTTTGGAATATTTAAAGTGAAGTAATGTGTTTAGGCACAAGGAACTGGTTAAGATGTAAGTTAAAGAAAGATAATGACTCCATAAGTAATAGCACTAATAACTACTTAAGGATAACTATCATTAACCACTAATGGGTATTACAGAATATGTTAGCTGGGGTTGTGGGAACATTACCTGGAGAATAACACAGGGTTTTTGAGCTAGCAACAATGTTCTAGTTTTAATCTCTGTGGTTTGTTATTCTTTATTAAGATAAATGTGAATATTTTATAGGTCCATGTGTGTGTCTACCTCACAGTATAAAAACAGAAAACCTCAGAGGAGATATTAAGTATCAAGACCCAGTAATTCTATGTAGCACAGTAAGGCAAATATAGCCTACAACAACTAATTATCAATTCAAAATAACTAGAGAAATCATAAATGTCTCAGCATCAGAAGTGATAATATTTTAACACATAATAATAGTAATAATAATGCTGATTACCCTGATTTGATAATATACATGTATTAAATTACAACACTCTTTCCATAAATAACATTATGTGTCATTTAAATTTAAGTTTATAGCTAAACTTTCAGAATAGAAAAGGCATCTATATGTGATATGTGGCTAAGTGAGTGGCTACTGACAGAATCGTCCTATCCCATGATGCCCTTTCTGTGGAAAAAAAAAGCCAGCTCTTACAACAGTTGCTCTACTTGTTTGTGGATTTCCCTATTCGCAAATAAACAGCCCTGGCCAGTGTCCTTGGAACACTATAGTGCAGTATTCTCAGTGTCTCAGGTAAGTTCTAGAAACAGAACAGCCTGTTTTTACTAGTACTTTCACACTGTATCACATTGTCCCGAACTTACATGTCCTGGATAATCAGACAAAACATTTCTCAAAGTACTAAATTACTTAATGTTACCCAAAATGTCTGTAATTAGATGACAAAAAATGAGAAAAATATATTTAAACCACTTTTGTTGTTTCTCCCTGTATGAGGAGATGGACAAGAATCTTCAGGCTGGGACAGAGGTTAGGTTTTATTGTTTATGTTATTTCCCCCAAAGCCTTCTCTTCCAAGAGACTGATTAGTTTGGTTGTACCTTTAAAGACCTGCCTCTCAGTGTTCCTTAATCATCTTTGAATAGGAAGTAATTCCCCTGGAATCAGGATCCTATCTAATATGTATATCTTAACTGAAACAACCAAAAGTTTTAGCATGGTTGCCTTTGCTTATATGTTCACTTTTATTTTTTACTCTCACTACAATCATTTCTCTTACAATTTTCATAGTTGTGAATACATTGGCATCAGAGCATGTCATCTGCCCCTGGCGATAACATAGACACTTTTGCTTTTATAGGTTGGAGTGAAGGGCACTTACGGTGTGTTGATCACCAAACGGTCCCACTGTCCCTTGATGTCATCTTCAGATGGCTGTTCGGTGATATATAGACCATCAAACTCTAGCTTCCTGGCAATTTCTTTCTCCCTTTTGAATACCACCAGAGGCACCTACAAATGAGAAGACACTCATTACCTAGAGGTTTGTGCCTAATGCACCTTCTCCGAGGACCTGCCACAAATCAGCCTTCCTGCATAATGGCAGTAGCCCTTTAAACTGTGATTTAATGCATATTTTAATATATACTTATATATATTAAATACATGTATGTATGTCTGTGTACCATTTGCATGCCTAGTGTCCAAAGAGGCCAGAAGAGAACATCAGATGCTCTGAAACTAGAGTAACAGGTCATTGTGAGCTGCCATGTGGGTACTGGAACTCAAACTCTTCCTCTGGAAGAGTAGCAAGCACTCTTAACTGTTGAGCCTTGTCTCTAATTCCTATACTGGGATTTTTAAGGTAACTAGTTATACGGTCAATACTAAGTAAAACTCACTCCTTGACTAATACACTTACCCCTCCAAAAGTTGAGCTGATCTGGGCCATTCTTTTAAGGTTAAACAGCTGACACAGTTAAGACATGCATGAGTCTTGAAAAGACCATGTTTGGGTCCAGGCCTGAATGGGATTTGTCTATTAGGACTTCCAGGCTTAGAATTACACCAAGAAACAGGACAATGAACTATTCTAGAACAGATTGTCAGCCCTAGGCATGTGTGACAGATTCCCAACAGGCACTTAGTAGTGAGGCTTATACTCACATCATAGTACATGAACTGTGTCTACGTAGGTACAGTAATTGAGTTCTGAGGATTCTGGGGATACTTGTTACATACTGATGTTTTCTTCTTTCCTGCAAACTTGCTTCTTTCTGCTATTACTTCAGTCACTCTCTTACACAATAGACCTGCTTATTGTGGGAGACACATTCCAAATCACCCAGGGAATCCCTGGAAACATGGATAGAACCAAACTTGTATGCACTATGCTTTTTCTTAGACATATATAAATTTGATGGCCTTTTCCATCTTAACTCCTATTACACACTGTGACTGACATTTGCAGGCTGAGGCATGACAGTAAAACTGGCTCCTATTTCTTTTCCTCTCCACAACTTCATGGGTAGAAGATCCTCTTATGGTAGATCTTAGCAACCTCATCTGACTTTTTTCTTCTTCCCATATTAAGAACTGCCACATCTTCACTTGAACACTTTACGTCTTCTCTTTGGCACTGCAGCATTTCCAGTATCAGTACCCTTGCACTTTGGATGCCATTATTAAGTAAAGTAAGATCTACCTGAATATGAGCACTGTGTGATCTTGCCAGTCAATGTGATAACAGAGAGCTAAGGGACTAGCAAGTGGGGAGAGTATACAATGTGAATACATTGGACAAGAGGTGATTCATGTTCCAAATAGGACAGAATAGAACTGTATATGGTTTCATCCTACTACTTAAAATGACATAATTTAGCTGGGTATTGGTGGCACACGTCATTAATCCCAGCACTCGGGAGGCAGAGGCAGGCGGATCTCTGAGTTTGAGGCCAGCCTGGTCTACAGAGTGAGTTTCAGGACAATCTCTGAAACAGACAACCTCTGAAACAATACAGAGAAACCCTGTCTCGAAAAACAACAACAAAAAAAATGACAATTTAACATTTGTATGTTGTTTATTTGTTGAACATTTACTTAATTTTTTGAACCACAGTTTACTGAGAGTAGCTGAAACCATGAATTAATGGGGTAGGTGGGTGGATGTGGTATATAACTGTAACTCTTTAAAGACAGGATCTCATTTATGTAGTCCAATCTGGTCTAAAATTCACTATGTAGTCTAGTGTGGTCAGAAAATGCCATTGAAATAACAGGAAATGAGGAGTCAGAATAGCCAGACCTCTTCTAGCAAAGAAAATAAGTAATAATCTTTTAGACACTGCCTGGGTATCTCATTCCTTTAGGATGCCTCTAATTACTTGGTGACATCTTTGGGACTTTAATTTCTAAACTATGTTTTAATGTTTTTCCTCAAAGGTCATTACATTCATATCACACTTTGCTATTTCTGACACAAAAGGGCAAGAATTATTTGTAAAAACTTACTTCTTGCCCCTTTGCCCCCTGCCCCCCAACAATAGCAGCCAACACTAAAGACCAATGATAGAAAGGTGGTAAAGAGACTAATATTAGGCATGACACACCATGAAGAATCGGTGGCTGCTGCTGGCTCACGGATGATGTGGGCAGGGAAACAGAACAGAAGCTTCTCTGCTGTCTGGAAGACTCTAGAAAATGACGTGAAAGTCAAGATGTAGTCTACTACTGATATCTGGGACTCCAAGCATTCTGCTTTGTCCAAGGTATTTGTACATATTTTTAATTTTAATCCACTATGTCTTCTACATGTCAACAGTATATTTGCACCTCATCCCACAAGCTCTTGGATTCCAGATCCAGAAATAGCAAACATGCTTCTGGGTATTTTTGTACATATGAACTCATTTATTTTCCCAGAATGTCAGTTATTATTCTAATACTCATTTTTTGATGTATAAACAGCACTAGGAAGGTCACATGGGACAACAGTTATGAGTTCAATCTAGTCAGCCTGGCTCCAGAGTCCACACTTTAATAGTTACAGTGCCAGACTCAGTATAGCAGGGAAGGACATGTTCTCTCTGGGAGGGAAGATGGAGTTCTCACATGATGCTATTTCACCAGTAAAAGAAAGGGATGCAAAGATAGGATAAATTTCTTAAATTCTTTCCAAGAAGATAACTTAGTGTATAGTTAAGGATGATACCTACATAACAAATTAAAGGGGAAAATGTAATAAAAATAAACTATAAAATTGGTGTGCTAGTTAACCTTTATTGTCAACGTGACAAGACTTAGTGTCACAAGAAGATGCTTTGAGGCCTGACTGTAAAGGAGTTTCAAGAGAGGTTTAACCGATAGGAGAGATACACCCTGAAAGTAGGTGGCACTATCCTATGGGTTCGGGTCCTGGACTGAATAAAAAGGAGAAAGTGAGTGGATCACCAGAATTTGCTGTTTTCTGTGAGTGTAATGTGACCAGCTGCCTCACCTTCCTGCTACCACAGCTTAGACCATCTCTCACTGCCATACCTTCCCCACCATAATGGACTGTACACTCAAACTGTGATCCAAAAGAAGACAAATATTTTTACAGCAACAAGAAAAGTAGCATACAATCATGGTCTACAGAAACGAACAGAGAACACAAAACTCAGTGATTGAAGATTGATGTACCTGCAGTAGTGTCTAAAGATGAGCAACCTACAAATGCAACTGTGAATCTGAGTCATCATGTGACTTTAACCAATAGAGGGCGATGGAAATGACACTGACAATGTGGCTAATTCCAGGTCTAATTCTTAAGAGGGGCTAGCATTTACACTTCTGTGTTCCTTAGGAAATTCTAAGTCATCCATATGTGAAGTCTGTCCTGCTGCAGAGATTGCAGGGAGAGGCCATGTGGTGAGAGAGATGCTCTGTGTCTCCATGGAGAGAGGGGAGATGAACTCCTACTCCATCTTTGTCATTCTCACCTATTTGAGATCCCAAAAGGCTGCAGACACAGCCCTTTCACATAGAACATGAATCAACTCTTGTCAGTCAATAGGATTGAGAGAGAAAATGATGGTTCTTCACACCAAACTCTGGAGTGGTTTGTTACTGTATATAACTGAAACAGGAACACACAACTGAGATCCATCTTGGGTCTCAAATGGCTACAACCTAATGGAAAGGTACTTTTTATAAAAACCTATGAGCAACTCACAGACCACAAGAAGTTCTCATGGCTAATTTCATTTGTGCCTTAGCCTACTGACTCTGATACTAAGAGGTGCTTGAAGTACTTCTACAGCAGGATTGTCTATAGCTCACTTCACAGAGTTTCATTTCAAAGCCTCAAGTTGGTGATTGAGCGCCTGCGGTTATAAGCAGCTTGAGTGACAGCACTTGTACTGTCCCACCAGCCTTGTTCTTCTAGCACCTTAGAGGACAAAGAACTGGTGGAACTCAAAAATGACACTTCTTCCTGAAGAAGTCAGAAAAGCCTAGAGTGACAGATGGTTAGAGTGCTCACCTTCAGGCAGTAATAGCCCACCACACAGACCAGAGAGATGATGGTGTGGACAATGGCCAGGGCACGCAGTGTTGGTGCCATATACCCCGTGCTCTCCTGAAGAACAAAGAACACCATCGCTTCTTCCTCATCATCATCATTAAAGGAGTTCCACAGGTTTGCAACATCCTCCGTCTCCTCCTCTAAAGGTTCTTCAGTGACCTGGCCCAAGACACACACCCATATCTATCAGAAGGAGCCTAAGTCACTGGGCTCTCCCTATAGAGTTTATGTTATTAATACATGCAATGTTACCTGCTGAGTAAATGGGTCCTTTAGGTAACTTACTGATAAGAATCCCCAGTGTTTCTAATAGTTGTAAATAAGAATTAAGTAGAGACAAATCCTATCTCTTGAAAAGAATGCAAACAAAGTATGGGCCTTTTATTATCTGTGTTGTAGTCCCATGGTGAAGGAGAAGGCTGCAACAGGTCCATGTAGAGCTCAAGTACATTCATACACATTCTGTAGTTTCCATTCTCCCTCTTATTCATGGCTTCCCCTTCTGTTTCTACAAGTGACTCTCAGTTCTATGCCTCTCAAGCTTTTATCTTGTAGCTTCAAATGCCTGCTGGCTGTGTCTACCTGGATGGATGGATTCCCCTCACTATGTTTAAACCAACTACACATACCTTACTATAGATTACCACTTTTCTTCTCTGGGCAACCAAAGTCCATAATTTGTTAAACTGAAGGTTGATTGATGTAGACAAAACACTGCTTTATAATAAATTGGATTGCTGGTTTTAATCAAAAACCAGAATAAAGACGGGGAAAAGCAGACTATGTCAAGAATCTAGGACCAGTCTTTGCTCCATTAACATCCATTCATGCAATACCCATTCATCCATGTTCAGAGCCTTCAATTATGGTGAGGGGACCCTCTGTTCCTAATGCTTACTAATTATTTTTTCATGATGGTTTCTCATATGTGTCAACACTGATGGGTCCTATGATTATCCTGTTCCTCAAGGAAAGAACTGTATTCATTATTTATTTCAAAATGTTCCATAGTTCCTGCCATGGCATCTAGCATATCGGATATGCTCGATATTTGGAGATTAAATCAAACAGGAATCCAAATAGTTGAAACAGTTTCCTAATTTGCTTCTCTTGTCGGCATTCCTCCCATGCTAAATATTGTATATTTTTTTCAAGGTCAGTGTCTTCTTTCCTTAGACATTAAATGTTTGTTCCAAGTAAGAATAACAGTTTTGGTTATAGTTTTCCCCACATATAGCATGCTTAGTCTGTTGTCTATTTTGCAAATAACCCCACAATGAAGTATCACCTTATAAAAAAGCAGGATGAAGTTGATAGCGAAGGCTACAAACAGAGCAAGGAACCTCAGGTTGTAGAAATTCCTGGCCAGGTAGTGCTGAAAAGAAAAGGATAAGCAGAGGTAGAGGAGCCAAGGGTAGGAAGGAGAACTGCCCTGTCTGATACTGGAAATGTGCCCTGGGTAGAGGTTACAGGGAGACATCTATGTCTCAGCTCCCATTCTTCTAGGGAAGCCCTGGTCTTGTTAGCACAACCACAAGTTGTTTGAGGGGAACCAGAAATGTGGATTATTTAAAAATGGCTTAAGACAATGTCCAAAAGAACCGTATCTTGAACCGTGTCCTAGTAAACCAGATCTCTCAGCATGCCATCAGCAGAGAGTCAAGCAGTCCCCTCCCCTGTACACGATGCAGCCGGACTGTGGCCCAGAGTTCTTAGCCCTTTCTGAGTCACGGCCCTAGAAACCTCCTTCACTCACTTTCTCGGAGTGTACCATTCTCCTCACTGCCATCTTCCCCGGAAAACTCAGCACCCAGAGGATGGACCTACAGCAGCTGGGGAGAATTTGACACTGCATGGGGCGTCACTGATGGTGCCAGCTAAGGTGTATTCCTGGGTGAGCAGCAAGTGAATCTCAGGGGGCAACTGGTCAGAAAAAGAACACTACACACTATACTGAAGTTTGCTTGTACCTACAGCAACGATGTTTGGGGGGCTAATTGAGCAACATAACCCAACACAGGAGACTTTATTCTTTATCCCAGTTGATTGATCTACTGAATTGTTGGACCACAATCAGCTAAGTCCCTGTGAAAATGTTTGGGTGTGGTGTCCAGGTAAGCCCCTGTTTCCTTCAACACAAGAGAAAAAAGAAGATAAACAAAAGGAGGAGAAGAATGGGAATAAGGAAGCAGAGGACGCGTGTCTAAGGAAAAGTGACACAAATCAGTGGCCAGCTCTCTGAGATCTACCAGACTAGTGCCTCTAGAAGGAAGGGACAATGGTCAGAGAACTCACCAGTAACTTAGTCTGATAGATTTCCAAGCCTTTGAAGAAATTGGCCATGAAGGCTTCCGGCTTGTCAGCCTTCTGGCCACGCCGTCGTGTCTTCTTCGCGGTCATTTCTGCCCACAGGTACTCAGCTTGTCCCTCCTCCTTGAATTTGTCCTCCTTTTCTCTGTCTTCCATGCTGCAGGGTGAGATGCTGACTCAGCATGTAGGAGAAAGGCAGGAGAAGCTTGGCCCTTAAGAGTCAAACCACTCGCTGGGCATGAAATCCATATTCAATAACTAGTGACCATTTTGATGATCCAGTGTATACACTGGGTATCATATGAGTTTGTGCTGTTTAGGAATTACACTTAACAACTCCTTTTTTCCCCCTTCAAAATGTTTTTTCCTTACTAAGTAAACCTTTTAGGATTAGCGGTGGTACCTACTCCCACCAACTTGGGCAGGAATTAAATGTGATGTCTAAAAGTACAGGCCTGCCATATAGTAGTTTTTCAATAATCACAGATCCTCCACCACCACCGTTATGTGAAGTTTTTAAAAGTGGATGTTTGATAATTTGTTCTGTCAATGAAATCCTGATATACTATTGAAATTATAACATTAATAAATGCATTATACGCCGGGCGTTGGTGGCACACGCCTTTAATTCCAGCACTCGGGAGGCAGAGGCAGGCAGATTTCTGTGAGTTCGAGGCCGGCCTGGTCTAC
Source organism: Mesocricetus auratus (assembly GCF_017639785.1). Lineage (NCBI taxonomy): Eukaryota > Metazoa > Chordata > Mammalia > Rodentia > Cricetidae > Mesocricetus > Mesocricetus auratus. The sequence goes on from NW_024429189.1 coordinate 79,443,092, forward strand.
AGAGCAAGTTCCAGGACAGCCTCCAAAACAATACAGAGAAACCCTGTCTTGAAAAACAAAATAAAATAAATGCATTATAGAGCTGAGGTTAAAAAATAAATATGCCCAGGGCTTGTAGACTACCTTTGCTTGCGCTGATAGAAGTGAGGTTTTCTATTTCCCACAGTTATAGAATGGCAGCTGCCATCAAACATTATCCAGCATAGCAGGCAGAGTAGCCCACACCCCCAGGAACTTACTCAGCCTTCTCCCATTCAGCCTTTCCTTCTACTTCACGCACTGCTTTCATCTCTGCTGCCTAGAGCAAAAAACAGCAACCAGTCAAGGTTTCCTTAGAGAGACAGGTCCAGGATGAACTACAAGACTTAGTACCTCTGTGTGTGTGTGTGGGGGCATGTCTGTGAGTGTGTGTGTATGAGTGTGTGTGTGTGTGAGAGAGGGGGGAGAGAGGGGAGAAAGAGAGAGAGCATGTCTGTGTGTGTGTGTGTGAGTGTGTGTGTCCCGTTTCAGCTTCTCTCAGGATTACAGGTTGTAAAGTATCTTGCTGTACATCTAACCTGCTGCTATGTAGAGATGCTGAGACAGATCTCAAACCTGAAAATTCACTTGTGTCCACCCCCCCATTATTTACTCAACTCAAGCAGGAAACTTATACTTAAACCTCGAGGAGCCCTATGGAAGCAGGAGGGAGGAAGGACACAGGTCATCCCTGATAGCCACTGCACTCAGAGTAAAAGCAAGCTCCTCAGCGAGGCCAGCCTATCCTGTAGGGTCCTGACTTTCTCTCCATCATTGACTTACTGTTTTCCATTCAAATGCTTCAAACTTTCCTCCCATGGCAAGGAGTCTGGATCCTTTTCAGTAGTCTGGCCCTCTGCCTGGATCATGAAACCCTGACTTTCCATATGTCTATAAAGATTCGGGATTTGGCTCAAATCATATTTTTTCAGGAGCTGTTTTGGCTGCCCAGTTTATAGTAAATGCTATCAGGAATTGACCTAGATGGTTACATCATGTCCCTTCTAACCCACTAGTTTGGTTATTAACCTGAACAAACATCACCAATGGTAATTATCTTCTTGTTATCTTTTCCCACTAAAGACTAAGTTCCATGAAAGTAAACTTATTATTTTGTTAACCAGAACATAGTCTTGTGCATGTGGTACCTGAGTTAATCTCTAGTCTTTATCAAATGATTCTGTGTCATGAGACAGAAAGGTGACGCAAAATATAAGAACACCTATGCTGTTGCCTCCCTCCCTGGCTCTTCACACCTCTCCTTCATTTCTCAATATTTCCTTTCTAGCATACTTATTTGCACCAACTTGTTCAATGACTGTCTTCTATAAAATTACAAGGAAAAAGGCTTGCTCTGCTATCACTCTCACACCTCAGAACAGTGACATGTGCCTGTTAACATGTCAATAGGTGACAATGGAATTAATGAATGGATGTGATACGGTCTTTGTCTGCAACCTCACTTCCTCCTTTGATGCTAAAGTGGTGTGGTGAGTTGGATGTTGCAAGAGAAGGGAACATCCAGAACATCCTGTGTCCAATGGCCTCTAAGTTACTTTTGTCTTATCCATTTGATCTAGCTGACTGACTCAAAGCCCTGATGATAAAAATGTTCCAGGCACGATCAGACTCACTGGCATAATATGCTGTCAATAAATAGTAGTAATTATCATCATCAATATCATATGAAGTTGCTAAGTGTTAGAGTTTAGTAATCTTTCCGGATAATGAAACTCTTATCTATTGGGATTATAGAGTTAGCAAAGGAAACAGAACATATCTATTATAGAGCTTCAGTGAAATGGAATTCATCAGAGCTTTCAGGGTATATAGAAATGCTGCCTCATAATATGTATGTATGTATACATATATATATTATATAGAAATATGCCTCATTAGAAATATCCTTATGCATTACACTTGGTTTTCTATGCTTTCACTGAATCAACCTGTGCACCACCAACACTACCTAATAAAAGTCTGAAGCAGGTGAAGGTTTCAAATCATCGTATGTTCAAGCTCTACATATAGACTAGAAGTCCTCTTGATGGCAAAACACTGAAACACTCATCTAAAACGCAATGTCCCCATACCTGGTGAATCTGGACTGGCAGAGTGAAGCAGCATTAGTGCAGTGTTATTACCTGTGCCAACCATGTACTGATTGCAAGATATAGTTGTAGTCATATGGGCCCAAGGGTGACAGACAAGGATTATGCTTACCTGTGCTTTCCTTTTCTTCCGCACAGTACTCTCTAATGTAGGGGGTTCATCCTTGCCGATGATTTCAGAGAGGTCACCCAATCCCACTTCAGGCCCTTGTTTTAAGCCACTTTCTTTCTTTGAGTGGATTCCAAAGAGGTCTGACATAATATCTGTATCTCCTGGCTCACCCTTTACAAAGTGGACCAGCTCAGCGGTGACACCCGGCTCAATCACTTCTGCCCTGTCAGCCTCCACTGCATCATCATGGATGCCAAACTGGGTAGGATCAGGCATGTCGCCTAGGATCTTGGTCACTCTGATGTTCTTTGCCCCTTCCACAAGCCCCCCTCCAAACACTGTGTTCCAGAGGATCTGGAAGATCCCTCCCAAGACAGAGAAGAGCAAGTGAAGGAGGCCCACAAACAGTGTCCAGAAGAAAGAGAAGAACACCTTCACCAGCTCCTTCGCACTCATCTTCTTCACATTCCTGTACTGCTTCCTGAGGTTCTTCAGGGTTGCCCTCCTCAGAAAGGTGGTGATGTTTCTCTTTACTGAGGCACAGGCCACCGCAAAGGCAGAGGCTGACTCAAAAGTCTTCTCTTCCTCCTCCTCCCCCTCCATTTCTATCGCATAAGCAGAATCTTCACCCTCTTCCTCTTCCTCTTCCAGTCTGTCAGCTGAGTCAGATTCTGAGATCTGCGATGCTAACTGCATCTCAAAGATGGTGTCCTCACAGAAGTTCACAAACAGCTCCATCTTCTCTTGCTCCCCGCCTTCATTGACGACATCAAAGATGAACTGCCGCTTGGATTCCTTCACTTGAGGCTTCTCCCACTGAGTTCGACTGGATTCACTGATCTCAAAATAAACACGCTCAATTTTCTTGGCCCCACCCATGATCTCGATTCGACCCAGGTATGGTTCAAAGTAGTTTAGCACACTTTCTGCTGGGTCCAGTAGACACTTCAGGCGAGAATCGTTTGGCATGTGTTCAGAGAGATTTGTCAGTAACACTGCCACATTGAAGCCTATGTCCTTGGCTGGCTCATGGAACCTCTCCACAAAATCAACATAATTAAACATGTCATTCTCATCAGCTTCTGTACATGAAAGGAGAAAGTCAATCTCTGACTGTGTATATTGCTTTAGACCTTCCATGGCCTTCTGGAATTCTTTTCTGGAGATGATCCCTTTACCATCCGGGTCATATTCTTTGAAGGTGTCTGAGCTGGTTAAGTCTTTAAGTTTCAAGAACATGTCAAAGAATTTCAAGATCATCTCTACATTAGTAGAAGATTCTACCAGTGTGTCAACCATCTGCTTTCCAATAGTTCCGTTTACCACATTTCCTGTGAGGCAGGTTCAAAAAGACATACAAATACATAAATGAACCCAAGCTATCATGTAACTAGACAGATAGCTCTTTTTAGGAGACTTATGTGCCAAATTAATCAGTTCATTTCTGACCATGATGATTTGACAATAGAGAGAAGCAAGCCATAACAACTACCCCACCAGGAGCCAAGGGAGAAGAAACCAGGGCAAGAGGGAAATGGCCATACCATGGCCTAGGAGGTCATTCCACTGTCAGATCTCTGAGAATACATAGGGATACATGGTGTCCCTTTGATCCCCTTTGACCAGTTAGATGGCTGGCATACACACTGGCAGCCAGATGTGTTGAAAAGCAATGGGGAGAGGGAGAGGATAGGAAGGGGCAAAGCTTGGAAGTTTTCCCCAGTTCATTCTGGCTTTCCTATTGGCATCAAATGAGTTGGTGTCAGGCTTTGTCCATCAGACCATATGGCCCTCACTCATTTTTTTTCTTTCTGAAAATTTGACATTCTAACCAATGCCTTATGACATCAGTGACCTGCCAGAAGGCTAATCTGTGCGATTAGTAAGGTTAGTGCTCAGACCAATGACAACCATGTGAATGCCTAGTTATACCAAACAGCCCAACCTTCCAGTAGGGACAGAAGCATCACCACCATGTCCTGAAGGAGATCCAAGAGTTCCTTCAGCAGCTCGATCTGACTGGAATCCTAGAACAGAAACAGGAGATACCCTGAGCTATCTGATCCCTTAGCAAAGTCCAGAGCAGTGAGCAAGGAGAGCCTGCTCTGGGAAGGTTAGGTGAAGGCTGCATCAAAGTCACGAATGAGCTCCCTTCTTGCTGTGAGTGAAGGTGGCTTTACCCATTGCCTGTAGTGCAGGGAGATTCATCCATCAGCGATCCTATGGCAGACATACTGACTGTTACTCGACACAACCTAACAGCCCCATCCACTGAAAAGTCATCAGGTACCTTCTCAAGTTTACTTTGTCATGTTCTATACTGGAGGACTACCTCCATGAGCTTCATGGGACATATTTTTGTCACAAGGAAACACTGGATTACCAAGTAGATTCTCCTTTCTTTGTGGATTAGTTTAACCTAGCTTAGTTGGTGGTGATCAGGGTGTCACTGAGGTCTTAAAATAATATGTAAGCACAGCATGCTCCTCTGGTTGGTCTTGATGTTGTTTTGTTTTCATTCAAGCAAGACAGGCAGAGCACTGAGGGGCAAGCTCTGTGCTGCAAGCCCTTTGGCATGTATAGGACGGAATATGAAGACCTTATCTAAGGGTGAAATCAAAATTAGAAAATGATGCTTAGCACAGCAATCTGAAGGTAATTTTGAAAACGTTCTTAGGGCCACCCTTCTTTTACAGATTCTTTGTCTCTCTTATGAAAAAACATACCTCTTTGCCTAGCTATTTAGATTCCTGAGGGACACTTTCCTACCCATTGTGTGCCACAGCTACATTTGAAAGAAAGATAAAAACATAGCAGGACAGAGTATTAGACCTGAGAGGAGGCCTCAGAGGCTATTCCTTCTAACCGTGGGTATTTTATAGATGATGAAACCAAAAGCCAGAAGTGGTGCATAAGTTTCCAAAAGTCACTGATGTGGTCTCCAGAACCTCTAGACCACACTGTCATGGTTGACACAGATATGGACATGTTACTGCCAAATTAGTAGTCCCCCCAGAACTCTCTTCCCGTAAGGCCAGAGTCAAAAGGGGAAAGAAATGAAGGGTTACACAGCACATTCCAAAAGAGAGGAGGCAGGTATGATAGCCTTGAAATTTTTGGATGTACATTATTTAAATTAATGCTGCAAATGTCTCTCTAATCAGTCTGAAACACATCTTGAAGTGCTCCCTCATGTGTTGCCATGGAGAGAGGTGATCAGCTGCTGCATATGCTACATTTATTTGTTCATAATAAATGCTCTGAGTGATTCTGATTCATCTTGCCAGAGAGATGGGGAGCAGTGGAGGTAGAGATGGGGAAGAAAGGGAAGCGGGGTGGGGGGAAGGGAGGAGCATTTGTGGGTGACAGAGACATGCAACACTTGGCAGGTGAGAAAGGTGGGTGCATAGTATTCTAAAATGATAAGACAATGACAAGGAAGGGGACTAGTACCATGGAAAGCAGTGTTGAGGCAGTTACAAAATAATAGGTTGGTGGGACATAAGGAAGGAAGAAGCTGCATTCATGCAAAAGCCCCTCTGGGATCTCCCCACCCCCAGGCATTCATCCCTGCTTCCCATTTTGGTCCTCAGTTTTAAGAATGAGACCTAATCTGCTTGGCTTTTCCAGCCTTTGATTAAGCAGCCACATCCATGAGGGAAGTCCAAAGGGCAAGAATTAATCCAACATTTCACAGTAATGAAGTATGTAGGGGAACAGGCCACAGTACCTGAGAGAGCTTCATCTGCATGTTAGCAAATACATGGAGGAATCCAACTACTGCATCCCACAGCCTACTGTGAGCCAGGCTCTGCTGGTTCCCGATGCAAGGGCCCTGGAGAGAGGAGAGTTACTCAGAGCCTGTCCTAGGAGGGCATTTGAAAGGGCAGTGCTTTCCAAATTCATGTATTTTTTTGCTTCAGTATTTTCCCAGGATACTTTCCATTCTTCCCAATTATAGGAAAGTCTATCTAAGGGTGGGGTGGGGGAGGAATGTGGATTTCACAGCCCACTGATTATCTTTTAGCTTCAGAATGGAAGAATATAGTTAACAAAATAGTTAAATATTATAGTTAAAGCAGAGCTGAAGGGTGTTACTCTACACTCTATTAACCCATTTCTTTCACTGGAAGGCCTTCTAAGGAAATCAAGGGTGTTGGAGACCACAGTATGTAAACCAGATGTAATCTACCACCTGTTGCTTTCAAGAAAAGCTACACATAAGTGTTATGACCTCTGACTAATCGAGGTTTAGAATCTTAGTAATAATCCCAGTGATCAACTACTTCTAGGATTTTCATACTAATGTAAACATCAGATATAAACACCATCTCAGATATTTTTTTCTCAAAGCCAAATGTGGGATGACTTAGTTACCAGTTTGCATTTCCATGATAATAACCTTCCTATTTATGATTATTATTAACTCTCCATCATAGTCTGCTCTTTTTTTTTTAACTTTAACCAATCTCCAAATTTCTCTTCAATAAGAAATATCCAAAAAGGGCACTCATACTACACCTCTAGAATGGGACTCCCGGTAGGACTGTCAAGAGAAAGTTGAGAAGAAATCTTGTTTACTTTCCCAAATCATACTGTTTTATCCCAAATCACTGTTTATCTATGTTCAATTTCTTGTCCCCAGAGGCCAATGAGTTCATTTTGGAACAAAACTGGTTGTTGAAAGAAATATGCATTTACAGAATGCAAGCTTCTTTTTTGTATTAAGTACTTCAGGAGAAATCTCTTTGTTGATAACTTTCTCCTTCCTATAACTACCCTTGTACCCTTGGGTGGGATAGTACTGTCCTTTACTTAGTGAAGCCCCTCTCTCTTTTTTTGTTTTGAATTTTAATAGTTTAACTCTGCTACATAAAAAATTCAAAATTTCAGGTAGTATACTAAGTTTTATGTTTTTCTATGAATAAGATCTGAGGGAACTAGTTCCTCATGATATGGATATTGGATGAAAATCTAATTGCCCCCCTTCTCTCTCTCTCCTTTTTTTCTTTCCTCCCTCCCCCCTCCCTTCCTTCCATATTGGGGATTGAATCTAGGGCCTCACACATACAAGGCAGTCACTCTACTGCTGAATTTTGAGACAGGATTTCCTTAACATAGCTGTCTTTGAACCCACTCTCTACCCGAGGTTGGTTCTAAACTTGTGATCACCCTGCCTTATCCTCCAGATAATGTTTTTCATAGAACATATTTCAACTCCACGATATAAAAAAAGAGCCACACTCTGAGATTTACTTTTGACTTAGAGAATGAGGCAAGAAGGAAATGAAGGTACACAAGGAAGGGGATGGGACATTGCTCATGTCTTTCCTTGTTTCTTCAGTTACAACAAACTGAAATAACTATTTGACACTATTCTTCATGAAGTCTCTTACAATACTGTCTCCATGACTTCTCCAAAAGACCAATATACATCATTCTTTATTTATCTAGAGTCTGTATGTCTCTGTGACAACACTTAGCCCTGAGGTTCATAAGAGTTTTGTCTTCCATTAAACTCATACATGTGTTTAAAATTTCTCTGTTGTCAGACTCTGAGTGTCAGTATGTTGTTGAGGCTATCCTCAATTCCATTTCTACATGTTTAGTGCATAATAATTATGACTTGAGGCATAATACATATGATTGTTTCAAAGTATATGTGATCATCTCATATCAAATATTTTTCATTATGTATATGTATTTTCAACTACATTATAAGCTCTTTCATGGTAGAGACAATATATTCTTCCTAGGAACTAAGAAGAGAACACAGACAAATGAGCAAATATTCATGATTTTTCTGGTTATTATAACATAAAAATGAAGTCTCAATTATGCTTCAAAATCTTATATCACAGAAGGCTGATATGGCTACTGATTATATAGACATGTTTACCTACATACATCATTCATCTCTTGACAGTAGGTAGACTGTTGTAGGAAATGAATAGAAGGTGTTATGGAAAGAAAGAATACTAGAAAATTAAGGCACTCACCCTGAAATCCACCTGTTATTACTTCTTCCATAATAAGAGCTCAGAGATTCTGGATTGTTATTGTTGCTTATTTGATTTTGTGACAGAGACTCATTGTATTGCCCAGAGTAGCTCCAAACTCAAGATCCTCCTGCCTCAGCCTCCTAAACCCTGGGGTTGTAGTCATAGGTAGGCTGGATTCTGTTTCTAATTTTTTTAAATCCCTACTAGGATATCACTTATGCCATTGTTCTATAATTCCATAAATAGTTTCTCTACTTCACTCTTCATGCTTATAGAACATCAGATATTGATACATAATCAGAATTTTGAAGCGAATATATTTTTTGTTCATTTAAAATTGTCAGTCTAGAAAGGGTAGCAAAATATAGTGATGTAAATTAAAATAAAGTGTGATAACACCATGAACAGGTCCCAGTAGGGATCACAGAGTATAGGTTCTCACAGACACAGGCACAAATGGTTCCTTTTTCTAGATAAGAAATAATGTCAGTATTTGGGGCTGAGTACATAGGCCAAGCACTATGTGCATCCAAATACTCTTTAGAGAATACAGAAAATGAGGATGCTAAAAATGTTCTATTTGCTGTCACTTCTGTCCTCGTTAGCACCTACCTGGATGTACTCTGTAAGAGAATTAAAAATCTGCTTGGTGACTGCCAGAGCTTTAGAGAAATTGTGCTGTCCAGATTCATCAATGATGTCCTTTCCTGAATAGTACCAATAGAAATCGCTGATTGATTCCTAAAAGCAAACAGTAGAGTTTGACATTTCTTGGGCTGCATTTAAGGAAGTTAAACTCAATGGACAAGAAGAATTTAGAGGAATCCCATATCTCTACACCTCTGCTATGACAGGAGCTGTGAAGATGGACAGAGATGGACACATAGTTTTCCACAGGGAGGAACATAAGGAAGCCACACAGTCTTTAGTGTCTGGGAGACTATGATATACAACATTCAAAGTGAGCCATGTCCACTGAAGATAATCATGATTATTCCTATGAATAATCATTCTTTCTTGGCCCCTTAGCTGGGTCTTCACTGACAACACTAACCTAAACCTAGCTTTTATAACAGATACTTTCATAATTAATAGTCCTTTAACTTTGTCTTTGAACACATGTTTTAGGAATTAAAACTTCCCTTAAGTGTGGGGACATAGATTACAACTCGTTTGAGGGTCAGACTATATAAACATTCTCTGACATATGCAGGTCTAATGCATAAGTTTTCAATTTAACAATGGTGTGAAAGTGACATAGATTCAGTTGAAATTGTACTTGAAATTCTGAGTATTGTTTTTTTCAGCTACCTCTTTATGGTGTGATGTTCTCCCATAGTCAGGAGTCATGAATGATAGCTCAGGATGAACCGCACAATCTCAAGAGTAAACAACCAAAATACTATAGTGTATCATCTCATTAAACTACAATGTTTGGTAGCTAGGTCCATGAAATGAATCTCCACCATATGGCTGGTTTATCAGATACAGTTCTGTTGAGGAACATCTGCATCCTGGGCCTCCCTGGCTCTACATAGCTGTTGCTAACTTGTGTTAACTGTAGATGACATACACCATGGCCTATGGTTCCAACTCACCTGCAGACGCAGAAGGTAGTCCACAGTGCTGATTATGATGTTCACAGTGGTGGTGTTGCCCATCTGAGTCCTCAGGAAGTTCTGAAAGTCTGAGAATACCAGTGCTGGGTCAGAATGAAGGCCCGTTATACCAAAGGGAGTCAGGGGCACCCTCTTAGCTGAGCTTAGACGTGGCAAGACTCACAGAGATAATATATTTGGGACCTCACAGATCCTGTTCTACTGTGAGCCCAGACAACCTTGTGACACCTAAAACACAATGAGGTACAAGAGGAGATATGAAAGGAGTGGTGATTCTGGGAGTGGTTTAGCCTTGGTGACACTAAATAATAGCAGCCATAAGTCATTTTATATAGCCTTTCTTACTAAAGACTAGATGAATTTGGATAGTGTGGTGGTTTTTAATGAGAATGCTGCCCCCGCCCCCCCCCGCCAATGTTTGAATGCTTGGTGACCAGTTAGTGGAACTGTTTGGGAAGGATTAGGAGGTGTGGCTTTGTTGGAGGAGGTGTGTCTTCAGGAGTGAACTTTGAAGTTTAAAAAGCCCATGCCAGGCCCAGCATTGCTCTCTTTGCCTACTGTCTGTGGGTCAGGATATAAAGCTCTCAGCTACTGCTCCAGTGCCATACCTGTCTTTTTCCCACCATGATGATCATAGACCAACCCTCTAAAACTTAAGCAAGTCCCAAAATAAGAGTTTCCTTGGTCATGGTGTCTCTTCATAGTCACAGAACAGTAACTAGGACAGAAAGCAACTATTTGAATCAAGCGGAGTCCACTGAACTGAAAGAGAACTGTGCACACAAATGCTGTTTTCCCCTGACTAGTCAGTTGTTTGCACTCACCACTGTTATGTCCTTCACAAAGCAACTGAAGGAATCTAAAGAGATCCTGTGTGAACTCATCATTCTGGAGTACCTTTTCACCTTAAAAACATAACACACACATCAGTATTTGCATGGCTTCTCAACAAGGAATAACTTCTAATGCAAATGATTCCAAAAATGACAAAGGGTTTGGAAAAGGACCTTTGGACTACTGTTGATAAGCCCAACTAATTGAGAGCCAATGCTGCAGAGTACACAGCCCAAACAGTAAACTGTTTAGCCCCAAGATATATCATATAATGAGAACAACTAGGACAACAGCAGCCAGTGGTTCACAGGCCATAATAACCCATGCTTTACAGGTAAAAGGCACTTCTTTTAATTAAGCATCAAACTGCTGGGTTAAACCCGACATGCAGCCACCAAACCTAAGATGAGTCTGTACCAAAGCAATAAATCCAATCTCTTAGGATTTGCACACATGGTAGGCACTCAGGCTAGAGACTCCCACTTACCACGCTCACGAACAATGACTGGTAATAAAAGGAAAAAAAAAACAAAGTAAGAAGCACATAAACACTGTAACAAACTTTCTTCAATTACAACCATCTCTATGAACACATCCAGCCTGGATGCTGGCCTTAGCAATGCTGCAGATAGAAATGTTTTTGCTTAAGTGGAACAATTCTTTGCAGACTTAGAAATTGCATGCAAAGGTTCTGATCAGAAAGAGTTGAGATTTCAACCAGAAATGGGATGACCTTGGCGTTCATTAATTACTTACGTGTTCCCTCTTCTGTAACCATTCCCAGGCCTTCAGCTTTATTCTGCCTCTCAAATGCATTCAAATCAAGGACGCTTTTAATTGACAAAAGAAAACAAGGTTTAGGGCTAACCACACTGGGAAAATAGATTTCTAATGTCAATGTATTTACAAAGACTATTTTGTCTCTTTATTATCATAAACAGACCAATATATAACAGCATGATTAAAGAAGCCTGTGCTAAGTTTGTGCCAAGCACTGTGGTTTATGGATGTGACAGCTCACAGACTTTGTCATATGTATAGAGAAGTGATGATTGTTGTTCAATCTGAGTCCTTCCTTATGGATGAAGACTTAGAAAGCCTTCCCAAATCAGGAAGAGATGAGTTGTTTCTGAGATTTCTTAAACTACATTCAATGCTTACCTCTTGCCCAGCTACTTTCTCTAAAGATCACAGGGAATTGTGGTTCTTAGTGTCTAGGATGAGGATTGGAGGAGAGCTAGAAACTGAAGATGTCAAAAGCCACACTCTTTTATGGTTCATTCATTGTTCAAAAGGCAGTAGCAGCTAAGATTAAGCCTTCTGCCGAGTGGTGTCCCCAAATTTGTGAAACATTGGCAATTGTTTTGTTCTCATTTTCTCCCACTTTCCTTGTTACAGTCAAGTTTTGTTGGGGCAAGAAGCTCCGGTATAACCACTTGGGCTGGGAATGAGAACACTGTGGGATCAGATGATTTCCAAGTTAAGCATTTCCTAACAGTTTAATTCCTTCTCTGGTCTGAAAACTGTCCTGGAGCAAAAAGTTTATAAAGGTATTGCTCTTAGGGACATGCATGGCTGAGCCTGTGACCTAACACTTGCCTTAATTCTGTTAGTATTTGGAGGACATGGTTGTAGACTAGAGAGATACTGGCACTCCTATTATTTTTTTCCTTTTTGGGGAGTCATGACTTTTCTGAAATTTGGGGGGAATTTTAAACAGAAAATGACAAAATTTCTATTATTCCATTTGTTGTTTTTATTTTTAATTTTTTAAAAAATGTTTATTTTTGTGTGCAAGGTTTTTGCCTGCATGTACCATGTACATGCCTGGTGTCCATGGAAGTCAGAAGAGGCTGTGGGATCCCCTGGAACTGGAATTTATGGATAGTTGTAAGCCACCATAGTGGGTGCTGGCAACTGAACCCAGGTCCTCTGCAAAAGCTCTTATTTCCTCTGACATCTCTCCAGGCTCTAGTTTGTCGTTTCCTCATCCCAGCCTGTGTAATAAAAATGGGTCTGCTTAAAACCCCAAATTATCCTACTATTTTGCTATTTGGATTTTGCTGTGCTGGGTTGGGGGATGGGGCAGATGGGGAGGTGAACATAGGAAAGGACATCTGGACATCGTTGCTTTGAAGTTTTGCTTTTGAGTCAGTGCCATTTTATCCTCTAAGCACCCATGTTGAATGTTTGTGTTTTCCTACTGCTTAAGTATTTCACAGATATGTATTATTTGTGTAATAGCCAAACCCATTAAAGTGCCTTAAAACTTCTGTGATGAGTCATCCGGCAATTAAGTGTATGTCACTTGTCACTCTGTGCTGTCATCATGAATAGTTATAAACAAAGTTATCAGTATGGAGTGCTGCAGCATGCCAGGAGAGCTCTTAGAGACCTAATGGAGATTTCATGAGCAAAGTACAACTCAGTGGTCTTGATTTTACCATCCCTGAGACCATGGGAGCCACTCTATCTTCAGTGAGTCAGGTCTGGCAATATTACGTTTTCTTTTCCTGAGAGACAATAGGCTGTAGTGATATATATATATATATATATATATATATATATATGTGTGTGTGTGTGTGTGTGTGTGTGTGTGTGTGTGTACACATATACATGTATATGGAGAGAGAAAGAGAGAGAGCACTAACAACAAGGGATTTTGCTGCAGCTCAGATAGTCTCCTTGTTGCCTCAGGGCACAATTAATTTATTTGATTTATACAATCAAATAAGATTGGCAAGATTATGGAGTCTACTGAAAGGATGTTCATACTCCAAATGTCCAAATGGAAGACATCATGTTCAATCTTAACTCTTGATAGTTGGGAGCAAATGAATTAAGTAATTGTAACTTCGATTTCTGATACTTTGCTTAGAATGTTAGCCATGTTAAAAATGAGCTAGTGTGGTGGCCTCAGGACTTTTGGATATTTATTCAAGAGTGGGTTCAACCATGACGGGCAGTTTACAAATGGTAAAATCACTGGTAATTTGATGCTTTGCCTTTTAGTCTGTATCAAAATTTTGTTCCCATGCCAGAATGGACCTCTGTCAAAATGGATACATCAGAGTGTTTGCTTACCAAATACCCATTCAGCCTCAAAGGATTGTTAGGGGGAAAAGATTGCAAGTTGTCTCATGGGTTGAAAGAAAACAGCCTTCAGTCAGAGTGAGGTATTCCTTCTCTTTGCTGGTATTTCTTGGCTTCACTTTGGAGGTATGCATGTTTAAGGAAAACTAACATAGGAAGGAGGGAGGGAGGAAGGGACAGAGGGAGGGAGAAGAGAGAGAAGAATGGAGGAAAGGGAAGGGGAAGGGGAAATAAGGGAAAGGGAGGGAAGGGATAAACCACAGATGTTTGTGGCGGAGGGGCATTATTTCTTCTCTCAATGTTGTTTGAATGTAATCCTGAAGGCCAGGGAACACTATCCATTCTCTAGGATTTTAAGGTAGGTAATTGCTGAATCTTCTCAACAATTCCATGATAAGGTAGTTGATTTTTGTATACCTCTTTCTGTATCCCTTTCTCCTAAATTGTTTTTAAGAATGCTGAGTGGTTTCCCCATACTTACCTGCAAGATTGCATGAGACCAGAAAGGCTTTGAAAGAATCCAGCATCTTTTTTCTCTTTTAAGTAATCTAGCATTTTCTGCAAAGGAGACACATTTCAGAAGGAAGCAATGAAAACTATGTCACAACTGGTGATCTTCCTAACTCTAATGGAGAAATGGCAAATCCCCTGCCACAGAACCACACAAAATCAGACTCAGGGATACACATAAGAATTACTGGTGTAGTTAAGAAAATATAATCTCTATACCAAGGCTCAGGGAACATCTGAGAAGAGGCCAAAAGACTGTAAGAGTAAGGGGACCAGGATGCTAGCTGGGAGACTGTCTTCTCTATAGTATAGGGAAGCTTCACCCATGGCATCTCAACAATAGATTGCCCAAAGAAGGCCTGAACAATATCACCACCAGATGACATGCTAATCCATTTGGGGGAAATCTCAGAAGGTCCTATCCCTAGATGAAGGACAACAATTAATGACTATAGGCGATTAATGAGGGGGAATCAATCTTCCCCAAGGATGAATCCCTTGATAGGTGATCCAATACCAAGTGATCAGCCCTAAAAGCATATATTTGGGCAACACTAAATAGACTTAGCAGGTTACATTTATATGTGTATATGAATGCATACATGTAATAATAACAATTAAAGAAAAATACGTGTGTGTCAAAGCATCTACTTGGGCAGTCACATTCTGTTATATAAAGGCTTATCACTTTTGCTATTTTGGCACAGAGTAGTAGACTTTGGAATTTATGGATTTCTTGTTTGAAGTCTTTTATTATTTTGTAAATGGGTGTTAGGACGGCGATGTCTTAATGTTTATTGTTGCTGAGGTATAATCGCAATTGCTCCTTCTATGAGTATTGTTTACAGGACCAAGAGCGCAGACAGCAATGGGCCTGGTGGGAAGCACAGACATTTTTACTTTCTTTTCTGTGCTCTCAGTTTTTAGAAAGGAGGAATTCGGTGTGACAGAAAATTTTTGTGTATTAAAAAAATGACCTTGCTGCAAGTTAGTTAGCTGATATGTGGTAGTAGAAGAAAGAAAAAAGTATGCCATAAAGAAAAATGACAATTCTTTTTTTTTTTTTTTGGTTTTTTACGAGACAGGGTTTCTCTGTATTGTTTCAGAGGCTATCGGTCCAGCCCGGCCTCGAACTCACAGAGATCCGCCTGCCTCTGCCTCCCGAGTGCTGGGATTAAAGGCGTGTGCCACCACCGCCCGGCGAAAAATGACAATTCTTAATGAGAAAATTTCTTGGGAAGATTAAAAGACTAAGAAAGCATTATATGTAAGGTAGTTACGAATTCAGAGACTTACAAAGGCTCTGGGACATACCTTTATGAACATTAAAGTTCTGTTTGAACTCACTTTCTTGTGCACAGAGATGCTTCAGGTCACAGTGGTCCTCAACCTTCCTAATGCTGTGACCCTTTAATATAGTTCCTCATGCCATGGTGACCCCCTCCCCAATCATAAATTATTTTCATTGATTCCTCATAGCTGTGATTTCACTACTGTTATGAATCATAATGTAAATATTCTTTGAGAAAGAGGTTTGCTAAAGGGGTCACGATCCACAGACTGAGAACCACTGCTTCAGGAGCTACTCATGCATCCCTACCTTCTTCAACCAGCTGCAATTCAGACACTGAATGAATGGCTAGCAGCTGTCTGAATAATGACTGTCTCATTTTATGCTCACTAGAATGTACTCAGTGAGCTAGGAGGTTTTGCTATTTTATTTTGTGGTCTGAGAAATTGAATACAGGGCCTTATTCATGTTAAGCAAGTGCTCTGTCACTGAGCTATCTCTCTGACCATTGGGTTTATGAGATGGAGTCACACTCACTCTGTAGCCTGAGTTGGTCATGAACTCAAAATCCTCTAGCCTGAGCATTTCAGTTGAGGACCTTATCTACATTGCTCACTGTAATAACTTCAGCCTTTACAGCAGAACCTGGCATCGGCAGCAATCAGTGAACAACTGTTTAACGAATAGGGAATAAGTGAGTGAGTAACAGGTATGTGAATGACGTGTGGTTTCTCATGCTACAGCAGCTCACAGGTTAAAGGGCTTCAGAAAGATCCTAAGGATTTACAATTCTGCAGGAAGCTCTGAGGGAAAATGCAGTGTCTTGTTCCTTTAACCCTAGGTACAAACCTCTTTATTAAGTACACACGGGCATGCAGATTCCCAGCTGTTGTCTTTTATTTGTGCTCTTCTAACATAATTGGCCACTATGGACAAATACCAGTCAAACAACTGTGGGTGGCCCTCTTGGAACAAATGAAATGTTTTCAGTGAGACCTGTCAAATGGAAGAACTCCTCCCCATCCCCCGATGCCACATTACCTGCTGCACACCAGCATTGCCTCCATTCAGAATGGCAATCCCCAGCTTCAGCGTCTCAACCACCATGGGGCTCATCTCACCTGCCAGGGTGAAGATTTGATTGAATCACCAAGGAAGGAGGTGATAAAGTATATACCTTCTGGGCTTTCTCCAGGCTTGTCAATGTGACATTAGGTCATGGTGTGTTAGCTCTGCACTAGCCACCCGGGGTCTACCTAGAAACGGGGACATCACCTTTACTGGCACTTATCATCTGAAGGACCATCTCTGCGGCACCACGCTCGTGCAAGCGCGCTTGCTGATACAGTGTTTTCTGCTTCTCCATCTCCTTCTCCTAGAAAAACAAGCCATATAGAAAAATTTGCTCTCAGCCCCTCCCGGGTCTCCATTCCTACCTTCTGCCCATGTTCCCTTTGAGTAAATGCAACATGGTGAGGTACGCTGAGAATGAGTCTTTAATAGCCTAAGAAAGGCAATGCATATAACTTTGGATAAACCAAACCTCTAAATTTTATTTCCAGACATGACCTAGCATCCCCAAAGGATTTATGCATAAATTACCTCACTCTTTAATGGTGGGTTTTCTACTCTTTATGCTGATAGGTAACATAGTGTTTTCACCTTTGATATTATAAAACAAATTATTATTGTTATTATTATTTTAATAGTGAAGAGCGGAAAAAGGAGATTTATTTAATATGACCACTTTGGTAAGAGGACCAGAAAGATCCAGTGAATGCCCTCAGTCTTTGTCTTCAGGGTCCTAGCATGAGGGAAGGGTTTACATAGCTAACTAAGCAGTGCAGGTCAAGGTCTAGACCTGTCCATCACCACTGTTTCAGCTCCGGTCTCTCCTGGAAGACCACCTGGCAAGCTAAGCTGTAAGTCTTTCTCTTGGAGACAAGTTCCTCCTTGGCTGCCTCCAGGGCTCTAGCTTTTCTATCTCCTGTCATGCAATTCCTTGGAAGGCAAGATTTAAAGCATTTGTTTTCAATGCTCTATTATACAGGGAGCATGTTTGAGGGGCCAACTGAATATTATTTGTCTGAATGTAAGAAATGTCCCCGTATTAGACTGCAGACATGTTCCGACACAGCTGGTCACCAGAACTGTAATCACCTGCATTCACTTTTACTATATTTTTGGGTGTTTTGCCTATCAAAGAGCTCAAGGACCTAAACTTGTGCAATTTTAGGAGTTTTGGGCTTCTACATATAGTGCCTTGAAATAAAAACTATTGCCAACTTATATTGATAGAGTAATATAGATCGTCCCAATGTCCTTGATTTTTCACTTTAGGCTGTTTAAATTTGTCCTTCTACAGCTGGTAACTACAGTAACTGGGAAGCCCATCAAATTGTCCCATCAGAACCAACCTAGTTGGGAGTGGATACTGCTGATGAGCAGGTCACCTATTGCCTATTAGTCACATGGGCAGATACCAGAGCTATGGCTAGACTTGTTGACTAGGACACAGCAGTGTGTTGAGCCTCATACGCAAATGGCAGTCACCATTCTGAAGCCCCAGCCTATTGGCCTGCAAGGACCCTGGTTCTAATAACTTTATGGAAACTCACTTCAAATGTTTTTTCCTTGTCTTCCTCATCCTCTTCATCCTCACCACTCTGACAACTCTGGATTCCATGGAGCGGGGAAGACAGAAAACCAAGTTATAGGAGTCTAATGAACACAGACTGCTCTCCTATGATATTTTGCAAGAGCAGGGGACAGGCTATCATTCACAGACTCCTCGGAACCTCAGCACCTTGTAAAAGCAGGAACATTTTGATCATTGCAGGGCAACATTCCACTTTAAATCCCATTTCTGCAGTCAGCAAGGGCTTAAGGAACAAGAAAGGAGAACACAGAACTCACATATCCAACAGTGACCTGTTTTAGGCACAGATATGAATTCCCTTCCCTAAAAAAGTTCTGATACAAATAAGAACCAAGGAATGCAAGGAGTTGTCCCTGTTAAGACAGATACCAGGGCTGTGACAGTAAGAGTGGGATATCTATGATGTAAACCCTAAATTGTCACTTTGTACTAGGGCCATGAGACACAACAGAACAAAGCAATAGAAGTTCCTGTTTGTCAGCATCTGTCTCCTCCTTCCTGAATGTTTTTCTATCTGAGGACAGTTTCCTTATGTATATTCAGTATTCTAGAGTTTGTCAAACTTCTGGGTAGCATTCCTCTAGTTACTGTGGCTCCTCTAGGACACTGAAACCTTTTTCTAGTGTCAAGCTTGTGTTCTTCATCTGCACACAGATCGAAGTCCCTGGCCTCTCCTGGTCACTAACTGAAAATGTAAAGACAATCTGTATGCTTAGGCCATGTTTAATAAGTGTTAGAACTGGACCATGAATCCAGCTACCAGCATATTTATGGTGCAAGAGTTGTGTGATACTTAGAACCTGTGTCATGACCAAGCCCCAGCCTTCTTGCTCTCATGACAATTTGATTGGCTCCAAGAGGTCTAAAGATAGACTGTGACAAAGTGTGAGAACCCAGCTGTACCTTGGCCATCATGCTGGAATAGGAGGTATACAAAGGGTCATCTTCCAATTTGCTGGAAACAACAGAAAAAATATTTAGCAGGCTATGTTCTTGAGTCAACAAAAAATTACTAAAAACAATATAAATGCCAAGTTAAATGCATGAATGAACTAATTAGATACTTGGACTCTTAAAAGCTGAGCCAGCATTGGCTTGACATGGACTTTAGGAGTAAAGTGACAATTTTAGGCTGTTTCATTTTTAGTCTGTCTCGTATTATGTTGAGAATTCTGTCCTGCGGGCATTTCCTGGTGGCCATGAATAGAGCCTGTCTGTTCTGAAATCCTTCCTGCCCCACCCCCTGCTAACCACGGAGGGGTAGACATGACTGAGTACTATCCCCGGCCTGTGGGAAGAACACCATGGTGATGCTGACCTCCTCTCCGTCAGTGCATTGCGGCTAAAGTGTAGAATGATTTGATGAAGTGGATCAGGCTGCTTTTCTGTCTCTTCCTCTTCCTCCTCTTCAACCTTGGGAGATTTCTGCACAGAGCAACAGAGACACATTTGAGACCTGGATCCCCGCATGGACCGCATAGCTGCATGCGAATAAAGGGAAGGCAGAGCGCAAGGCACGGGCATCAGACTGAGAGCAGAGAAAGGAAGCCTCTGCCAGATGCTTATTTCAGGGAAGGGGTCCCGAGGATGCAAGGTTGGTACAGACATCTACATTTCCCCCAGCCCATCAAAGACACATTCCAATTTTAAATTAAATGAGATAAAAGAAAGCAAATAGCTGACCACAGGGAATGAGCTACTGACTCCAATTAACACTCATGCAAGCTGTGGGCACCCCAGTTCAGGAGGGAAACCCTGCTGTTGCTTAACTGAGTCCCTCTAGATAACACATGTAATTTCTTCTGGAGAGCAGGCTTGAGATAGAGGTGTGACAAAATTCACAAATCTCTGGCGCTATTCGGGGTCCAGTTGTATTATTTTAGTTTTTTTCCAAGTATCACCATGTTTATTGATAGATACAAGTGTATAAAATCAGGGCATGAACATGACTTGATAAGTTCAGCAGACTTAATTGCAATACTATAGTAAGTGGGACTAATGCAAAACCATAGTATTAGTCTAGATTTATCCTAATAAAAAATGTCTCTTTGTTTTAGCTTCACACTCTATCCTAAAATTTGCTCTCCTCTCGCCAAGTCACTTCTCTGTTTTTATAGAAAGGGAAACAGCAGCTGATGTTAGTGGCAACAGTGAAATTTTCTGGCAGAGGCCAAGTCAGCAGGGTGGATGTACTTGGTGGATTGGTGAGAACCACACAGGCTAAAATGCTGCTTGCTGCCAGCTTCACAGCCATCAGGAGAGTGGGAAAACAGAGGCAGCTCCCTTCTCATCAACAGGAGTGTGTGTGGAAAGTAAGGGATCTACAAACAGAGGCAGCTTCCTTCTCATCAACAGGAGTGTGTGTGGAAAGTAAGGGACCTATAAACAAAGGGAAGGAAAAGAAGAAAAAAAAGGAGGGAAGCTGCCAAGATACAGGACGACAGTTCAAAGAGAAAAACAGACAGAAGAGAAGAATGAGAAACAATACCAGATTAGTGCAGAGAGCAAGTGAGACTGGAAAATGAGAAACTGGAGTGGTAAGGAGAAAAGAGAATCACACACTGGCCAGAGAAGAGGAGGGAGGGCTTATTTTCCCCCAGATGGGATGAGGCTACTCCTTTGTGTTCCACTTTGAGTGGTTTCAGAGTATGATGTCTGTTAGAGAGAGTGCATGCCAGAATTTTGAAGGACCAAGCCAGAAGAGAGGTGCAGGAAAGAGGATTATGTAGATGCACCTTCCCTAAAGCAGAGCTATTGCTATGGATGTGGGGTTTTAGCTGGGGGTAAACAGGACAGGGGGCCTCCTGCAACCAATGGTACTCAAAACTTAACTTGGCATGAACTCCCCATGGTGTAGCTGTGCACTTTTAAGAAACATTAGTTGTTAATGATGATGGAGATAGGGGTGAGGACATTATTAGCACCTCTAGTTGAAATTCCATCCTCTGGCTCTTAGGACCAATGGCAGCATCACCCTGAGAATTTAGTTAGTTCTTTTCAGGTTGATACACCACACACATTCTATGTGAATGCCTGACTTTCACAACATACACAAACACAGATACAAAAATCAAACCCATTCACACCCGTGTCTGCTCCCAGTTTGTTTGGTACTTACAGCCAAATCCTGTACTAGTTTCTCTTCAAAGGAATACGCCTCTGTTTCTATCCAAAATCTCTGATAGCCATGGAGGAAGAGGTTAATAGAGCGGTGCCTGAGTGGAAGGGTGAGAGGGGGGTCAGGAGAGTGGGTGGGCTCATTATTTTAGTTTGGGTGGTTAGTAGTTAGTAGGCAGGACAGACTTTTTGTACAATTCTCATCTTCTGATTGGTCAGGGCAGTCAGTAGCTCACATTGTACTCTGTAACTAGGTAACTGGAGCTCCTTCCTAGCACCAGAGCCAGAGTGAGACACAGCATCCCCCTTTAGTTTTACTGGGTTTTATCACATTGCCATTCTAGTGAGAAATAGCTGATTAGACCAAGTCTGAAAATATTTGCTTCAGATGACAGTTCTTTAGACTAGTCCTCTATCCAGGTAATACAGTTGAAATCGTGTTGTAGTTTAGTGTCAGACAAACTGTAAACCCTTAACTTAGCTTCCCCACCTTCTCCTATCCAAAGAACACCTCAGCAAGGCATCTCAGCAGTTACTTAGGAAAGCAAGAAGACCTGGGCATGCTATGCTATGAACATGCCTTCTGCGTGGCTCTGGGATCCTGGCTGTGCTCTGCTGTCTGGCTCATACCACTTCCTGAAAGCCAGGCGTGACTTCCTGGAAAGCTAGTCACAGAAGCACCGGTAAGTGTGAAGGCAGTAGCAAGATGGGGCGGGAATGAAGAAAAGGACAAAAGAGGCCATTAAGTCCTGGTTGGTGTTTTGGTAGAACCAAAACCTTGCTGTCTCCCATTAAAATCTGACCAATCAGAATTTTACTTTCTAAAAAAATTGTACAAATGTGTATTCTTATGGGAACATCAAACCATGGCCAAGAATGGAGGCATATGCAGAGAATGAGCTGGTATCTTTCAGGTTACATTACCATTAAAATGGGTATTAGTCTGTCATACTGAGTTTTTTCATTAACCTTTTCCAGCCAAACACGTTGAAAGGTGGTCAGGAAGAAATTGTTAATTTTGTGTCTGGAGAAAAGCATACAGGGTTTTCTTTTAAACACCAACACCAGAGAAACAGCATCTCTATAATCAGATAAATCCCTCTAGTCATTTAGTCTGGAAGACTCCATGAAGCTTAGACCATTGCAAAGTAGGGAGGAGGAGCTGCTTCCACAATTGTCTTCTTGGTGAGCTGGTTGTTATGACACTGACTTACCATCCTTCATGCTAGAGAGAAAACCCAAGCAGCTGGCTTAAGGAGTCCATGCCTCATTACAGGGATTCTGTGAACTTATTCTGACACACATAGGTGGGGGAATACTGAAGGAATACCCAGATAGGAAGGGATGGTATCAACACCATGTCTTAAAACATGCTTGTTTTTGAGAGGGATAATTTCTGCCTGGCTGGCCTGGCCCTGAACTGATGTTTTAAGAGCTGAATTCTTCATGTTACATCCTCAGGCAGGAGTTGTGACCAAGAGAAGATGGTGAATGCTTTCTGGTGTTTTCATTATTTTTAGAAAACAAATAAGGGGATGGAGAGATGGCTCAGAGGTTAAGAGCACTGGCTGTTCTACCAGAGGTACTGAGTTCAATTCCCAGAAACCACATGGTGGCTCACAACCATCTGTAATGAGATCTGGCATCCTCTTCTGCAGACAGAAAACCGTATACATAATAAATAAATCTTTAAAAAAAGAAAACAAAAATTGTACACACTTCTACAATTTTAAATGGGTATCAACTTCACTTTTCTGCAAGGACTTCATCAACCCCTGTACCTATGGCTGGACTTCCATTTTCTTCTTTTTACTTGACTTAGTGTTGTTTCATTCCCCTCCAAATAAAGCAAATCTAGTTTCTTGGGAGAGGCCCTGTGGAACAGGTATACTTCTCAGAAACTGTGCTTTCTCTGCCATCTTCAAAGACACTAAAAGGGAAGACTTGCCTGGTTCAAGGCAAGGTATAGGCTGTTCTGGATAAATGATGGTCAAGATCCTCCATTTGACAAAAGCAAAGGCCAAGAACAGGATAGTCCCTGGCCTCATAGTCTAAGGAAACATACTGATGTATAGGATTCAGAATGCTTTTGTCCTAGTCAGTTGTTTTTCCATGACCAGGTGAGGCTGTTCCTAGAGACTAGAAAGTTGATAAATCAAAGGTTGTTATTCAGTCACCAGCTTTGTAGACAGAGTACAGATCTGCCCTCACTAGAGAAGGATGAATTTGTCTTATCACCAGACATGCAGAGACAGTCCTAGTAGTCAGTACGGGTCTTCAATGTGTAGATCTTCAATGCCCTAAAAAGATCATGCATTGAAGGATTGGTCATCAGACTCTGATGTTACTGGGAGATGGTGGAACCTTTAGAAGCTGAGGTCTAGTAGTAGGATCAAGGCCACTGGGACACACCCTTGAATATTAGAGCCTTGTTCTACCCCTCTTTCTGGTAGGTGAGAAGCTTTGCTCTATTGCACGTTCACTCCCATAATTATCTCCATAATCATAGACTGAGAATGACGGCAGGCACCAAGTGACCACCAGCTAAAAACCAGCTCAGAAACCGTGAACTGAAATAAACCTTTCTTTGAGTCAGTGGTAATGGAAGTCTAACTAACACAGATTCCCTTCCTTATGTTGACAGAAGATATGCTACATAGTTTGCAGAAAAAAAAAAGGCCAAAGACTTCACATAATTTTTACTTCAAAGTACAAAAGAGCAAAATAATTACATTGTCCAGCCTCTTTGGGTATCTCTAAGCTTTCTTCCTCTTTTTGTTTTAAGACAAGGATTTGTTATGTAGCCTGGGCCAAACTCACATTCATGAACCTCCTCTACCTCCTGAGAGCTGGAATTACAGGCATGTGTCATCGCAACTAGCTGCCCCTTCATCTTGATGGTAAATACACTGTGGTGAAGAATTCTCAGGTTACAGTTACAGCAGAGGCTGAAGAATAGTAAATTCTGTCATGTCACCTAGTGCCTGAGAAGGCAAATGATGGAATTTAGGCTAAGGTACTTTAGAAAACAGCTCCCTTTCTCCAGAAGCCTTTATGTTCTCAAAAAGACTCCCATCTCAGCAAAGAAGAGAGGCAACCTCCTTGTGGGCTGGGAAGCTGTGAAGACCCAGGATGAGGTAATCTCACCTGCTTCCATACGTACCTTGATTGCTTACACCATCCTATTGTGCAGTCTGCAAGGTGCCATAAGCCACAGACCCTAGTTTCTATTGTTAGGATTAAGTTTAAGGGCCAGAAAGAGCTCAGCTACAGGAGGACAAGCCCTATCACTGGGTCACCTGGCAGAGAATAATGACGGAGTACCCACCTGGGCAAATTGTAGAGAGGAGCCATCCTGAAACAGGCCACCACTGCCCGTTTCCGTTGCTTTGACAACAATTTGTGCCATACAGCCTTTTTGGACCTCAAAGGCTGTTCCACCTGAGAAGACATCACATAAGTAGGCACACAGTAGGCCGATAGTAGCTCAGACATCTCAACTCTAGGATGATTTTGGTTTTGCAACTGAAGTTAGCAAAAATGTCCCCAGCAGTAAGTCATTCTTGTGTGAAGGTCCTTTTTTTTTTTCATTTCCCCAAAATACCACTAGACATTTATTGTTGTTTTACAAATGGCAAAGAACTGAAAAAACAAACTATTTTGAAGTCATAGCAAGAACTTGTAAACTGCGCAGGGGAAAGCTATGAGGCAACAGGGAACACTTGGGGGTGATGTGGGATAAATTTGATGGTTGCCTTTTGCCTCAAGAGGTCTCCTGTAATTGAGAGTTGAGTGCAGGGAAGAACTTTCTATCCTCCCAGTCTTGCTTACTCACTCCTCATTGCAAACCTGCATACCTGCTCTAGGTGGAAGAGAGCTGCTGAGATCCTCTGCACACGCTCCACTGTCTTTTCTGGATTGGAAGGTTCTTCATTCCTCAGAACATCTTTGTAGAGGTTCAGTTGCCATTTCACAGCTGGATCATCTGACTGAAGTTGAAGCATATCCATGAGATAAGCAGTTTCTGTATCTCTGATGCTAAGGAATAGCATCAGTCCTACCAGGTTCTGTATAATAAGACTCATTTGATTATACTTTTCCTGATTGAGAATAAGACAACTACCATAGATTAAAGCCAAACGTAAAACAAGCTTTAATGGAATACTGGCCAGGTGGATGGGCTCTGGCCAGGTCCATACCCAGATTCCTGGGAAATGGCCCAGAATCACAGTTTGCAGTGACTTAAGTAGGAACCCCTGTAATTCATTGCATTTCCCATCAAGACCATTCAGAGGCAAGCATACATCCTGATGTACCCCCAGGCTGTGAACCTCCTGCTCATATGTGACCAAGCAAAAGGTGTAGATGCCTCAAGCAAACTTGTTTAGGGGAGTGAAAACCTGTGGCTTGTTAATCTCCCATAAACAATAGCCTCCAGCATTTCAGGAACTATCTGTCCTTGGGCAAGGGGCTTGCAGACCAGAGACATTTTTGTTTCATGGATCTCTTAGGCATAGTAATTAAAACTTAAAATGTAACTTTGGCTTTCACACCTTTCTCTTCCTTCCATCCCTCTTGTATTTTAAAACTATGCTATGTTTTTACTTGTGTGTGTGTGTGTGTGTGTGTGTGTCTAACTCTGCGTATGTGACACGTGTTTTGGGTGCTTGTGGGTGGCGGAAGAGCATGCTTGATTCCCTGGAGTTGCAGTTATTTGTACGAGTAAGCTGCCTGATGTGGGTGCTGGAAGCCAAACTTGAGTCCCCAGGAAGAGCAGCAGGTGCTCCTAACTGCTGAGTCATCTTTTCAGCCCCACTCTTCCTCTCTTATATCCTACAACATAAAAATGCTATATATGAACCTCATTTTCCCATTCCTTCATCTCTTTGTGCTATGTTTTGGATGATTTCCAGAAAATAGTCTTCCAATTTATCAATTCTATGTTTGGCAATGCCAACCTTGTAACTTATGCCTACAGATTAAAATTTAAATTTCAAGACTATTTATTTGTATAATCCTCATGCTATTTTTTGATCAAACCCATTTATCTCCTTTTAAAGAACATTCTGCTTATTATTATTTTTTGTGAATTCTATTGCTTCCCTTGTCTGACTAAAAGTTTTTTACTGTATTGGTATTTAAGTTTCTTTCTGTTAGTTCCTTGTTGCTTGAGTTACTCACTTGGAGCATTTCCTTACATGTTCTGCATCTTTGGAGTCCATTTCCAGGACCAGTTTTGTTTACTTGCTTTCCACCCACATTTTAGTAAGTAGAGACCCTCCAAGTAGTTTCAGAGTTGTCTCTGAAGGAGATAAGTGAGTTTCTCTGGCTCAAAGCTAATTCTGTTCAAGCCTCACATGCTGCTGCAATTATGTCAAGATAGACAATCAGCTCTATATTCCTCTTCCTTTAAAGTTGCTAAACTCCAGCCCTAAGGCGTAGCTCTGACTGGAGCACCTGTCTTCTCTCCAGGAGGCTGGCTTCTCCTTGTGACAGGGCAGGACAGTGCAGAGTCTCCTCCATCTTGTGTTCTTGCTGAGGCCATTCCAGGCTTAACTTGAATTTGATCTCCTTGACGAAGAAGTGCACAGAAAACTGCTCAACTCTATTCTAGGAATGCAAGGTCAGGATGTTCTAGCTAACTTATCTTAGTGAGTGTTAAACTGCCTGTTTGCCACTTAGCTTCTGTTAAACTGCTTGCTTCACACTGCTGACTTTCGCAAAGCTCCCTGGAGCTTCAGAGTGAGAAGACAGGACATGGTTTCTGCCTTTAAAGTCCATGTTTTGGACACTCAGGGCTGCACCTAAGTCTCCCACACATTTGGGTGTGGCCCTAGTTGGCTGGAATAAAGACTTTCAATAGGCTATACACTGGATCTAAGTGGTCATCTCTGGTGTCCCCCCTTAACACCCCTACTGCTAAGAGTTAGAGCATCTTACTTTTTGGCAGTTAGGATTTTTTTGTTGTTTGCTTTTTTTTCCTTAAGTACTTTATCTACCATTGCTATACATTTTGGGGAGAAAGAATTGGTACTTTTGCTTTTCTTCATAATCATGTTAGGGCAGAATGTACCTTGAAAATGGAGCTGTTCAAAATTAAAGAATTAGAGAAATCTCAAGATGTCTTTAAATTCTAGCTCTCATTTTCTTGTTATTTTTACCCATAACACACACTTATTTTGTTTCGAAAGCTCTCCAGAGTGGCAGCTACCAAAATGTTCTCCCAGGTGCCTCTTTCCCTGTTCAACAAACCTTGAAGTCAATACATTTTGAGGCTTAATCCAAACACTCTCTGCAATGGCCTAATGTTCATTTAGTAGAAAGTATGACATACACTTGTTAGAGAGCTTAGCTTGTGTGTGTGTGTGTGTGTGAGAGAGAGAGAGAGAGAGAGAGAGAGAGGGAGGGAGGGAGCTAGTTTTCCGTAGCCCAGGTTGTGCTCCAATTTGCTATCATAACCAACATTGGAGCTGAACTCCTGATCCTGATGCCTTCGCTTCCCATTTGTAGCAATTATACCCATTTGTAGCAATTAAACCGTTCTTAGAATACATTTTGAAACATGAGCAAAGTGTTGGGTGGTATACATTTGTAATCTTCACACTTGGGAGGCTTAGGCAGGAAGGTGTCAACTTTGAGGCTACCCTGTGCTGCATAGAAAGACTCTAACTTAGCAGTCAGATAGACAGACAGACACCATGAGTAGGGAGGATGGGTCCTGCAGCCAGCAGGGCAGCCTGTGAGAGGAAGCATCACCTTTTCCTGCAGATGTAGGTTATTCCGCAGATGTTCCTTGACCTCTTCATCAGTGTCCCTCTGTGGAAAGATGCTAAATTTTATTCCTAGGGATCACCATGGAAACGCAAAGTAGGGTGCAGAAAGTATGGATGGTGAGTGCTCAATTTAACTGGGATCTTTCTTAGAAGAGCAGGAGGAGAGAAGTGAAGGAGACTAACCCCAAGTTACTGACAGCTTTACAAAGCATGTCCCTTTCCCTAAACCCCTACCTTACCCCCCAGGAGCTTCCCCTTCAGAGGCTGAGTACCATCCACTCCCCACAGCCCACACTCTACATTCAACCCAACCACACAGGCAGCTTACACAGCTGTATCGAGATTTTGCAAGAGAGATGAGTTCCTGGTCGCCTGGTGTACACATGTTCAGACCAATGGGCAGCATTTTCTTGAGCGCAGCCACGATGAGGGAGGTCTGGATGGAGTACAAGTCTCCTCGCCTCTTTGTCTTCTTCCGTTCCTGGTCCTGTCCTCCAGACTAGGAGATGATGTTGAAATAAAGAGAAGGGCTCAGTGACTCTCTGAAAGGAACTGTCTCAGCTCAGGGGTAGCTTGCTTCCTTGAGGCCCTGTCCGTACAGGCTGGGCCTTACTACATTTCAAAGAACAGTAAAAAACAAAAACAAAAACAAAAAAAGTGTTAAGCAAAAACAAACCAAATGGTCATTAAAGACCAGTTCAAACCCAAGCCTCCATTTCTGTACATGCACACAAAACCACAGTAGCTAGACACACAGCACAGACACCCGTCGTCCTTGTTTACTCTCTTCTGCACTGAAGGGACACAGTCACAACAAAAAGAACGGTTTTACAGCAGGTAAAATAACTCCGACAAAGAACAGCTCCTCACCACTGGTGTACGAGTTAAAATATGGAATACATCCACCACAACACCAGTGACCTGTTTCCAGGACTGAAGCTGGTGTTTTATAGCATGGACTTTCCACATAGCCTCTCCACCATGGGGCAACACAAATTCTTACAGGAAAATCTACAATAGGGCTGCTTCAGGATCTGGCTGGGAGGAAGGTAGGAGAAAAACTATACAGGAAATAAAGGAACTCCATAGTTCTATGGGAGTTTTTTAAGTTTCGTTTTATTTTTAACTTTGCATATTTGCACTTATATGTGTCTCTATGAGTGCAGTATCCACAGAGGCCAGAAGAGGACATCTAAGTCCCTGGGACTGGATTTACAGGATATTGTGGGATGCCTGAGGTGGGTGCTGGGAACTGAGCTGGGGTCCTCTGCAAGAACCATGTGTGCCCTTAACTACTGAGTCATCTGTCTCTCCAGCTGACGAAGGTTTGTTTTGCTCATGCCTTGTCATTATTTTCAGAGTTCATTCAACTAAGTATCAGTGTTTTCGTTTCCTGAGTTTTGTTTTTGTTGTGGTAGTAGTTGAGTTTTTTGTTTGTTTTGAAACAGGTTATCCTTACGTAGCCCATGCTAGCTTTGAAATTGTGCCAAACCTGCTTCAGTCTCTCTACTCCCAGGATTATAGGTATAAAATACATACCTGACTCTAAGTGGGAAGTGTAAGAGAGAAATTTGACTTGCTTCACTATAGGCAATGGTAGCTCCCAAACAAGCGACTGAAAACACTCAGCACCCATAGCATAGCAGTGGTAGTCTGGGTGGGTTCAGGAGACAAGATACCATAGCAATCTACTTTTTATGGTGCTATGATTGGAAAAGCAAGGCTGACCACGTGGTACTCTGCATGATAGACTTTACCTCAGCTGAGTAAGCAGCATACAAGTAGAGAGAGCTTTGTGGCCTGAAATTAGTTAGGGCCCACGGTGAGGGAAAACTGGTTTTGCTTTAAGAGAGTGTCTGCTAAAATGCATTGGCAGTAGTGTAGTTTACAATGACATGCATACAGAGCTCTGTGTCCTTCTCACCTCCCCTAGATGTGGCACCCAGGGCCCATTTATGAGACATGCCTTTTCTTTCTCTTTTTTACATGTATTTAATGTATGTGCATCATGTATGTGTACCATGTGTGTGCCTGGCACCAAAGAGGTCAGAAGACAACATCAAATCCTCTGGATCATAAGGTTTGTGAACCACCATGCAGGTGCTGGGAATTGAAACTTGGTTCTCTGGAAGAGTAACAAGTACTCTTCACCACTGAGCCAACGCCAAAGCCCTAGACATGTGTTTTCTAGAGAAGAGTCGGTGATTTTACCACTCGGCTACACAAGCAGCACTTTCGGGTGGTTATATTACCATTTGGAAATCAGTCTGATGAAAGAGAGTTGCAGAGGCATTGTGTCCCTGGAACTACAAAACCACAAGTCAGCCCCAGGATGCAAGTTAAACCGAGGGTAGTGCCACATATGAGAAGGGACGAAGTGATGCTAAGGACCAGAGCCCTCTCACATACCAGAGCAGCAGAGTATGAAGGCTGCTTCCCATAGGACACTGCAAGCGCTGTGCTCTCCGAGCCTGTGTTCTTCCACCAAGTGGACAATTCCAGTGGCAAAAACCATCTGCAGTCCACCACCTAAACTATCCATTAAGGATAGAATCTGGCTATATACATACAAACTACACGGTATTATGTATGTGTAAATGTCAACAATCACACACAGCATATGGGTAAATGTGCCAAAATGCAACTGTGGATTTGATAGAGAATTTAAATGATTTCTCAGTCTCTGCTTAGTTTTGCCTTTATCATATTCTAATCATAACTGTTACATGTATGACTTCAATATAGCAGAAACATAAATTGAGCATTTCCAATCCTCAAAACAAGCTTGAAATAGTTTAGGGATGAGAATGTTCCTCAGGGATCTTGAGGATTCTTTTTTGAGGTCACACAGTAAGAAAGTGTCTGAGACATCATCCAGATGCAAGTCTATCTTGCCAAGGCTCCATTTTTTTCTTTTCTGCGAGCTTCATGTGAACTGGCTCTTACATGTCTCCCATTCTCCACCACATACCTTGGGTCAGAGGGTTTGGAACGATAGCATTAGATACTTATTAGTGAACAGAAAGAGAAGAATGTCTACATAAATGTGTACATTTTGTGCAAAAGCTTAAAGCTATCTGCTGATTTCAAACTTGAGACTCTCCTGGGAGTCTCCTAGAATCATGGGGTCTTGAATCAGAGGCAGAACATGTATAGTAGTGAGAGGTCTGGACCAAAGACACAAATCAGAAATGTGAACCTGGTACCGTGGCAGAAGAGGGAAGCTCTGAGGCTCCCAAGCCCTGCCTGTCCTCCCTATCTCTGGCAGAATGGTGGCTGCCAAACTAGGAGAGTAGGCATCTGGGAAAGGGAATAGAAATAGCAAGGAGATCTCTGTTAGAGCAAGTCTTGCCTGGCTTCCCCATTCCAAGGGCGGATAAGCCTATATACACTCCTGGACAGGCAGTTGTCTTCCCTGGGGGAACCCACAGGTTGGAAAATCCATCTGTAATACCCCCATGGCGATCACAGTGTGGAGAGGGACAGAGCCTGGCAACTCTAATACTAGGACAGAAAAGACACATCATGCATTTGACCTGTACCTTTACTTGCATGGCCTGTATGGAAAGACAAAGGAAAAGAGACAAGGAGAAGAGTCAGTCAGTAAAAGTAGGGATCCAAAGCATCAGGCAGCATGTTATCCTTAGCTTCTTGGGCCCAGTTACTCAGTCATCAGAACAGAAACCCAACAGTTCATGTGAGCATAGCATGAAGACTAAGGAGAGGTTAGGATGTAGGTTAATTTGCCTGTAAACAACTTCATATATCCTCATCAAGCACTTCTGGACTGGGAGGAGACCTCAGAGACCAGCCTTCCAGAGTGTATGCTCTGTAGAACCCACCCACAGTAGCAACTCACAGCAACTCTTTATATCTACAGTGTCTCTTTTTGACTTCCTTTAACCACAGGGGGCTGCAGAAAACTTTCATGTACCCAAAGACTTCAAGTTTGAATTCCTCCCACCCACCACATTATCTGCTCCAGCAGACTAGAGAATCAAGTTAAGGGCAATGCCTTTGCTTCTGCTAAAAGGTTTGCATGTGTGTGTGTGTGTGTGTGTGTGTGTGTGTGTGTGTGTACACACACACATATATATATATATACATACATATACATATATATAATTTCACTTTGAATCTTTTCAAAAAGCTTTAAAATATTTTTATTCAAGTTCATTTGGTATGTTTGATGTACCAAATGTTATCCTAATGTGCTATTTTTTCCATTTTTCTTTTTTATGTTTTAAAATTTATTCATGCAATATATTTTGATCATATTCTTTCCCCTCTCCCAATTTGTCCCAGATCCTTCTCACCTCCCTGTCCACTGAACTTTATATTTTCTTTCTTTGAAAAAAGTCTGAAGCACATTCTATATGGAAAGATACTTTGCTCAGCCTAGACTCAGGGGTGTGGGGGGTGAAGAGGTACCTTGGTCCTGCCTCAGTGACATGATGGGACAGACTTAGTAGACTTCCTAGGGGAGACCTTACCCTCTCCAAGGAGCAGATGGATGGGGGGAGTGAGGGGAAGTGGAAGGAGAGGAGGGAGGTGGAACTGGGATTGGAATGTAAAAAATTAATAAAAACTGAAATCAAAACCAAACTCCCCCTCCCCGCCTTCAATCCCTCCTTCCCACACCAAAGTACACACAGACACAAAACAAAACAAAACTGGAATCCTTTTTGTGTTGGCTACTTGCAATTGGTTAAAAATAGATTTAAAAAATTACTGGAAGGGCTGGGATGTACACAACTCTCACAAGGCCCTGGCCTCTACCTTAAGCATTGAAATCAAAAGAGCAAAACCAGAGCAGACAATAGTGACAACAAGAGATCATACTAAACTTCTGGGTGTGATGATCTACACCTTTAATGCCAGTGCTGGAGACTGAGAAGAAGAGTTCAAGGACAGCTTGGGCTGCATGATAGACTCTGTCTCTAAACAGAGTGTAGGAGGGAGAGAGGGAAGGAGAGGGAAATAAAGAGAGAGGGGGTTGATGGGGGTCCTGCAGGATTGTCCAGAGTGACTTGGGATCACTCCACAACCAAAACAACAGAGTCTCTCCTTTCTTACACTGCAGCTTTTAAACTTTAAGTCAAAGCTTCCTATATCCTGAAGGTTATACCTCTATTCTTCATGTGTTGCTAGGATTAATTCCTTCATGATAATTCACTAATTCTGGTTCATACACCCTCAAAACAACTTCACTTATCTGCTCTTAGGTCATAAACTACACCAGTACTTAATGATCAAGCAAGTGACTTTCTGTGTAGTCCTTAGAGGGGAACAAAAACCAAACCAGACTTTGCAGTCTTCATGTTTTTGTGAGATGTGGGGGTTTGATGAAAGTACATTTCCAGGTGTTGTCTGTGTCACTGTAGCTCAGGGGGCTCACATTTCCTGGGGTTGTCTATACCTCTCTCCTGCAGGGGGCTCACATCAGCCTTTGATCAGAGGCAGACCTGCACTGTGGGAAGTCCTTATTCCATCTAGAGGGTAAGTGAAGTTCATGTAAGTCAACGCAACATGAGATGTTAGAGGAAAAGAAGAATTTCTAGAAATCAGTCTGAGAAACGGGGGGGGTGTAGGGGGGTTGTGGAGAGGAAGAAAGGGAGAGCATGCAAAGGGAGAGTCAAGATCACAAGAAAAGTGGACAGATAGGAGGGAAAGGACAGAGAGTAGAGGACAAAGGGTAAGTGTGTGAGAGAGAGGAGTGGAGGGGGGAGAGGAAGGGAGAAAGAGAAAGAGGGGAGAGAGAGAACATCAGTACATGACTGTGAGATACTTCAAAAGTATAAGAACAAAGAAAACAAAAGAGAAAGGATGCAGAGAAAGGAAGTAAGAGAGACTGATGTATGCGTGTGTGCACGTGAGCACACTGAACAAAAGTCACGTGATTTCACACTCTCTTAAAATATATCCTATTAGACAGTTCCTGTCCTTTTCAACTCATGAAAACACATCCCAATTCTTGTCAATGTGCATTTTGGTGTTTACAATAGTGGTCAAGGACTGGCTTAACATTTCTTTGACTGAATGCATTCTAACTTACCATTCCCCTCTGAGGAAGCTGTTGCTATATCACCAGAAAACAAAGTACATTTAAAAACCAAACTGAACCAAAACATATATTCACAAACTGGTGCTTTATAAACAAAATATACAATGAGCTTTCAAAAAAGAAATGGGTGTGAACTGCTAGCAAAATATGCCTTTGAAAGGATCTTCCGTTAATTGGGTGGGAACAGTGTGACCCACTGTAAATTTTTTGTGCTTTCTTGCCATCAGGCATGGCTTATGCAGTGTACGGCATGCAGCATTCTCAGATGGATACCTCCACCAAGACTGCCATATGCACCAAAGGCAACTTCATTTATACAACACCAGAATGCAACTAAGAATGGAGACAAATGCAAGCATGGGTGATAGGTGCCCATTCAGAGCAGGTAGCAGAGAACATCTGCTTGTACAGAAGCAAAGGCAAGAGGAATTCAACTGACATGGATGAAAATTCCTTCCCTGGCTTCCCATATATAGTACTCTATCCTCAGGTACCAGAATGGTTATTTATTGGAAGCAATGTATTTGCCTTAATGTGTTCATCAGTTGATATTCTATCTGACAGATACTGATGAAAACTGACTTTTAACCAGAGTCTCTTAGTAGAACCTAGAAAAGTCTGTGAGTAAACTCAACCCAATTACACAGATTGGAAAGATGGGCTCTGAGGATTTAAGTAAATGAAGCAAACCTTAGTGAGCAGCTCAGCCAAGGGCAGGACTTTTCCCTTTCTGTTTCTTGTCTATTTACTACTATTTTCTCTGTCCTAATTGAGGCAACAGAGACAGGGTGAATATATAAGGCTCAGAAACAATTGGCATAGAATGTCAGTGGAAATGGAGTTTGCTCCTAAAGATAAACATTTCCAAGATGTTCCCATGTTTTGAACATGACCACTCTGACCAGGCAAATGTCCCTCTTTCCTTATTCAGCATTGTGAATGAGCCAAGGAAATGCCCCCTTCCCTCATTAGCATCATGAATGAAAAGAACATTGTGTTAGTTTGTTAGCAAGTGAGTTGAGTTGAGAAATGGGTTTTTGTTGTCTCATTCATTTTAAAACTCAAGGACCTTGAAGATCCATTCATCACCAGAGGGTTGAGATGGCTTTTCCCATTCCTACCCATCAGGGATCTGAATCCTTGTATCAGATTGTCATGGATGCTAAATGGGTCAGTACCAACCAGAGGATCTACCCGATATCAAAGACAGCATGGTGTTTGCCTGGGATTCACTGACTTTCTGTAGGAAGCCTGGATTAAAGGACAGTTTGTAATGGCTACGAGACCTTGCAAATGCAACTTAGATAAGCTGGAATTGTCGGATGCTGGGAAACCTGGGTTTGTATTCCTCAAACGAATGTGAAAGAGATTGTGGGAACCAGATAAGTGTAGCTAAAACACCAAAGGAGATACCATAAGATGCCTTTGCAGCCAAGATTCTCCTTGAATATAACATCTCTGCTTTGCCTATGAGCAATTTTCAATGTATACTAGAGAGTGGACTGTAAACTCTATAATCAAAAAATTTTGGATACTGGATAAGTGCTAGTGTTAATGCAGATGAAAGAAGAGTAGCTGCAGCTGATGGGAGCTAGCTGCCCCACTTGGTATAGCCCCAGGTACTCAAATTTTCATTGTGGTGTCATAATAGCCTCTTTCTTGCAGTGCCAATACATGGACCGTCTGTCTGAAATGGTTTTAGAAAGATATTCAAGGTGTCCTTTACAAGCCCATGATTCCCATCTTGCCAGGTCCAACTCTCACTTCTGAGGGGTCCCATGCACTCTCGACCTTTGCACTCCTTGCAGGCAACACTGCCAGCGCAGAGAGGGCTGTCTCTCAGCCACTGCAGGCTACTTGTACTTGACACATAAGCCAAACCTCCGGGAGGCACAGGTCTCAGGGAAACAGAGCCAAGAGTAAGCCATAATGCCAGTAAGATGACATGACAGCTAAGGAGACTTGGTTTTTGTGTGTGCAACTGAAGAAGCATGGCTGTTTCCCTCCAGCCAAGACAATGAAGCTTCATTGTACAGAGCTGACTGAGGAGGAGATACAAGTCCATTTTGCTCCCTGCTGTATCACAGCTCCCTCCTACAGGATAACTCTTTCCCCTGCACAGTAGAGTGACATGCCCTTTTTTCAAACGTCTCCCGCAGGGAGATGGACAGACATTTGGCTTTCTTTGTGAAAATGCCTTGGAAAATGAACATAGGCATTAAGAGGCCAGCACATCTGGAATAAAGCAGATGCTGGTGTTCCAAACAGAAAGAAAAGGTGATGCCAGCGTGCGTGCGGTGAAGGCAAGGTCATTTCCTGCCAGCCCATCGGAGGGTGGTTTTGTGCACCTGCACTTTTGGAGTATGGCTGTAGTGGCCTCCTATTTTAAAACCATTCACGTAGTCTGTCCGGGGACCTCAAATGCCTTGGCCAAGTCTTGAGACTTAAATGTTCTGATATACAAGCACCTATTTATTCACAAAACAAGGTAACTGTGTTTATCTCACAGGAGTTTCATCTGGCACATTCTAAAGAAACAGCAGTAGAGGCTGCTAGTTATGGTGGGTCCTAAGCTAGATGTGTCACAGAGTGTGAAATAGATCCAAGAGGTCAAGGCTGAAGCATCCTTGAGACAGAATTCTGAGGACTTACTTTTGACATCTTGCTTTTGCTGTCTCCAGTTAAAAATGCCAAGTTATTAATTTCATTTTGAATCACAAAATTTTGCTCTTCCCTCTTGAAGTTCTAAAGCAGGGCAGAAAGATTTAAAAGAAAAAAAGCAAACATTAAAAGAAAGATATATGCCTGCCAAAACTATTCCCAATCCAGACCCCAAATATGACCTTACATGAGATTTACACCACAGAATGAAGACCTCGGCCACCATGCGGAAGAGCTGGTCAGAATCAGAGTCCGGGCTTTTAAGCCAGTTAGATCTGCATTGAGAAGCAAGTGAGTAGGTGCAGAAAATTCAGCAGTGACTATAATCATACTCCATAAATAAGAACAGTATGTGTTTAGTCAGGTAAAACCGCATTGCCATATGAAGACAATAATTGTTATACATGGAGGTACAGGTTCAGAATTGGAATACCTATCATTTGTGTTTTCATCAAAGTTTTCAATAACTGTGGCAAAACAAATGTCTGACATTAACATTTCAAAACTCACCTTTGCTTTGTTTCTTTTGCAAATGGATGGTTAAACTGCAAGTTTGGTGACAGACCATCCCAGAGGCCTTATTGCAGAGAGACTTAACAAATAAATCCAGCAAACCTATGAAAACAGTGGTCACTGTGGCATCCAGTCCTGCCCCTGGCATTGCCATTGGAAAACCTCTGGAAATCTGAGCCTTCTAAACATGTCATGCCCTTCACCTCTCACTCTCAAAGCCAGTTCTTTGAATGGAAAATTTAAAACAATTTAAATTGTGTGTGTGTGTGTGTGTGTGTGTGTGTGTGTGTGTGTGTGTGTGTGTGTGTGGTTGCTTTTGAATGCATGTGCTTGCAGATATCCAAAGAGGGCATCAGATCTCCTGGATCTGGAATTATAGGTGGTTGAAAACTGCCGTAATGTGGATGCTGGGAACTGAACGCAGTCCTCTGCAGGAGCAGTACTTAATCATCGAGTCATTTCTCTAGCTCCTCAAAGTCAGTTTTCAGAATGAAAAAAAAATTGTCATTTAAACTGTCTTAGCAGAAACCATATCTCTTTATGTGTGGTGGGGAGGGTGGTGGGGAGGGGGTGGGGCAGTGAGGACTCATGTTCATGTGTAGAGGCCAGAGAACAACCTCAGGTGTCCTTCCTCTGATACTGTCTCTTACTGGTCTATAACTCGCCAAGTCGGCTTGGTGGCTAGCAAGCAAGCTCCAAAGATCTGCCGATCTCTGTGTGCTTTGAAATAACACAAGCAATTCCTGGCCTGGTCTTTTAGTGATGGACTATAACTTGTAAGCTGAAAGAAACCTTTTCTTCCCCTTTGTTGTTTTTGGCCACAGTGTTTATCATAGTAACAGGAAGCAAACTAGAACATATATGCATGGTTGGTTAAATCATTGGCTTTGGTGATTAACTCAGTCTCCAGCTTTTTTCTTATTGGGAGGTCAAAAAGTTAGAGGGTAGGGCTGAAAGTTCCAAACATCTAGTCATGTGTTTGATTCCTTGTGAGTGTGAACTCAAGTATGGTGGAATGAGGTTTATTGTGAATAACAAATGACAAGTCTAAAACTCAGACAATTCCAAGGGTTTTAAGAGTTCTGTTCCAGGAACTAGAAAGGCACACTTATAGTTCTTTTTTGTTTTTCAAGAGAGTGTTTTTCTGTGTAGCTTTGGAGCCTTCCCTTCATCTTGCTCTGTAGACCAGGCTGACCTCAAACTCACAGAGATCTGCCTGTCACTGCCTTCCGAGTGCTAAGATAAAAAAATTATAACATAATCACATCATTTCCCCTTCCTTTTCTCCCTCCAAATCCTCCTAAACACCCCTCCTTGCTGTCTTTCAAAGTCATGGCCTCTTTTTTTATTAATTGTTGTTAAATGCATATACATACATACTCCTGAGTAAAACCTACTCAGTCTATATAATGTTACTTTTATGTATATTTTAAGGACTGGTCATTGGTATTGGATAGCTCTTCCCTGAGGATGGTCATTATTAAAATATAACTATAATGCAGAAGTTGAATTATATGTCTTTCTTAGGATAAATGAACAATTTGTTGCTGGTGCTGGTGCATGTCTTTAATTTCAGCACTTGGGAGGTGGAGGAATCCGGATCTCTATGAATTCAATGCCAACCTGGTCTATATAGTGAGTTCTAGGACAGTGCTACATAATGAGGCCTTTTCTAAAAACATAGAGAAAGAATGAAAGAAAGAAGGGAGGGAGGGGAGGAGAGAGGAAGAAAGGAAGGAAAGAAAAAGAAAAATGATAAACAATAGGTGCTCACAAATGGTATGAAAACTTGCTGTCCCTTGTCCCATGCAGAACATAGTCAAAAAACAAATTATGGAGCTGAAAGAATAGCTCAGCAAGTAAAGCATGTGTCTCATACGTGTGAAGGTAAGAATTTGACTCCTTAAAACTCACGTAAAGTCAGGCTTGGTAGCACACAGCTATAATCTCAATACTCTTACAGTGAGATGGGAGACAGACAGGAGAATCCTTGAAGCTCAGGGGTGAATAACAAAGAGACCCTGTCTTAACAAGGTGGGAGGCTGGGATGAACACCTGTAACCTCCATACATGTTCCTGCACACACACACACACACACACACACACACACACACACACAGAGTTCTGGGAAATCTGAGAGGTATTCCTGGATAATCAGATAGTTGTACCCACTCGTGGAGAGCTCCATGCCAAGCAAGAGAGGGAAACATTCTAGAGGTCAACTTACATTTAGATCCCCTTCCTTCATATCTGCCATGAGCCTCTATGCTCTGGGTTGTAGCCTCAACAACATTATTATTATTATTATTATTATTATTATTATTATTATTATTATTATTTGGTATTTACGAGACAGGGTTTCTCTGTATTGTTTTGGAGGCTGTCGGTCCAGCCTGGCCTCGAACTCACAGAGATCCGCCTGGCTCTGCCTTCCCAGTGCTGGGATTAAAGGCGTGCGCCACCACCGCCCGGCTTCAACAACATTATTATTGAATCACTTTTGCTTTCATATTCATCTAAATGCTCTTTATATAATAGACACTACTAATTGCTTGCCCAGCACCCAATCTCCTTTTCTTCTATCACAAGATCTTCCTTTGTTCAGAGTGTCATCCTGTTCCACTAAGTATCATGGTACTCCCCACCCCTTAACCTACATTCAGGAACTGCTCGATGAGATCAAAGTGGAAGCTGAAGAATGGACTTTCTGGAAAAGTTCCCTAAGAAGAGATCACATAGTCGAAAGTATCTTTTTACCTTTGCCTATGAAATATGCTTTAATCCTTTCTGATTAGAATGAAAACCAAAAGTCTGGAACTCTAGTTGCCATATTCAAACAAAAATAACTTTGGAGATGGAAGATATAAAGACAAGGGTGAAGGATTCACATTGAATAATCATACTGGCCATACATTATCTTTGGATTTCTTTTATGTATAATAGACTTCTCATCTCTTTAAGCAGTATAGTCACTCTACTTCCTGCAGCCCAAATGAAATTCAAGTTTGAGGTTTGAGTCTGATAAGCTCTTTGATTTCCTTCACATTGATTTTTTTCCAGAATATTTTTCCAGGGTTATATTTCTTGCTTTATCAGAACCACCAGCTGCTCATTCCTTGGTGTTTTGGTTTAAATGAGCTTTGTGCATTTGTACTGTGGTTTAAGTGGAAAGAGGCAATGGTTGTATCCTAATCTGCCAATGAAAATGTACAGCCATGAGGATGGTCAGTAAGCGAGAGTAGCAGGAACAAGACCTTAGGTACCATTTGCCTTCATGTTGGGATATAGTTTGAGGCAGGGGGATTTAGCTTTGCTCACTACTTTCCTGAAATGCAAATCTTTTTCACTTGTCTCAATCCAGACTGGTGAATATGAAGAACATTCCATTAAATGTTTTCTTCCAGGCACACAAGCTCTCTGCACCTCTCCCTCAAGCCAGGCCAAGATGATATTTGCAGGGGAAAATATTTCGCCTTCGTGTCTATTGCTTAGACTCACTCTATTCAGAGGGATACTTCTGTCCTTCCTGCCCTATGTTTTCAGAGGATTCAGCCTCTAATTCAATACTTAACCACTTGATCCCTGTGGGGATCCCTGTGGGTCTTTTATCATCTGCACTGGTTGCTGCCAAAAGGCAGCCATGAAATGCCAGGCTTCTGGTAAGAGGAGATTCTGTTTAGAGATCATGAGTTGGGATTTTTCCATGTAAAATGGTGAGGAAAGCAATCCCAGCAGGTGAAACAACTGAGTATTTTCATAGAAAAACAAGAAGCTTTGAGAACAGAAGCTTAAGCTGAGGATGGTGCCCAAGGTCCTACCTGTGATGGCAGGAGAGGAGGAGACTCATGCGAGGCGTTGCAGGCAGAGAAGATATACTTAATTCACTCTGGGTGAAGGCTGCTATACAGACTGCTAGGCAGCCAGATGCTGGCAGGCACCCAGTACACAGGGGCATACACATAGACTGCTACACAGGTCATATAGAAGTATGCTCGATGCCTGCAGATAGGCACATGCTGGCAGGCTGGAGAAGGTGAAGTCTCTGGTTTTGACCCCAAGGCCATATTTATAAAGAACCTACACGAAAGTGTCATTTTGCCAGAAATAGTTACATAACACATTATATCACTACGTACTTTTGTGTTCTGTGGACATCTGGTGTCCACCTTTGTGTGCTGACAGACATACAGCCCCACAGATGTCTAGTGTTAGCCATCTTGGCCCAGGCTGGGTATCCATATCATTGCCATGTTGTCTAAACATAAATTGGTAGTTATGAATCTCTGTTACCAACAATTGTATACTTGTAATCCCAGCTTTGAGGAGGCTGAGCCATCAGGATTGCTACGAGTTTGAGGCTAGCCCGGGTTACATAAGCAAGACCTTGTTTAAAACACCACATGCCCCTAAACAGGATAGAATACAATCTTGAGCAATGGTAAGAGTAAGGAGACTCAAACCTATATTTTCAAAATGAAAAGTTCCCAAGTTTTGAAAGACACTGAGGTTGTGCTCTTGGGTTCAGGGCTGGGCTGTCTAGGTGAGAGCTTCTCTCAGTGTTACTGCAAGACGTCACTCCACACAGGTCTCAATCTGAGATGGCCACCGCACAAGGTTTACTTTCATAGCTCCAGAGATATTTTTAACCAAAAATCATACGACTGAGATCATAGTTATGTTCTACATGTTTCTGTTTCCCAGAAAGGAGGTAAAAGACTACTGCCCTTTTAGAACTTGAATCTGTTGTGGCTTCTGTCTCTAGGCTAATGTTCCCAGATCTGCTCACAACACACCTGGAGTTCTTTTATAGCCTGCCAGCTTCAGGCTCAACACTGACCAATGGGAACTTCTTTTCTGAAGATTTAAACACCATCCCACAGGACTGTGGGAGGTACAAAGGCTTACTTAACACAATGAAGAAAAACAGAGAGGAATAACGGGCATGGAATTGCTTCAACATTTCCATGTGTTACCACATGAAAGATTAATTTTCTCTGGCATTTGAGAGCAAAGTTAGGTATAGGTAAGAGCTACAAGCTGAGCTCAAGACCGTTTGAAGCAGGGATGGGACTGTGTGCAAAGCCAGATTGCTTCTGTCTTCCATTTCTTCCCACACTGGACTATGCAAACAATACAGGGTATCTCTGCAGAAGAAGGGAAGTGATACTTATCCAGAGGTAGAAGAAACATGAGGTGACTACAGTATCTCTGCCAACTCCTCCATCCATCACCCCGAGTCAGTTGGTTCTTTCGGATGAAGAAAGTACTACTGGGTCCTAGAGTCTGTACTGCTTGCTGCTCTCCACTCTACTGAAAACCCCAGGGACAGATTTTGGTGACGTGGGTTTATTCAAGACTGACTCTAAGGAAAAAGAAGATGACTTCCCTCTCTCAAAACTCTACCCATGTGAGACAATGGGCAGAAAATCCCAGGATGGGGCAAGCATTTTCTTTTCCCTTCTTAAAAGTCTTTCAGTTTCCTGGGCCTGACAAGCACTCACTTGTTCTCAGATAAAGGAGAGGAAGGAACATCCGTTGATTGGGGGAGGGGACAAGGGTAAGAAAGATTCAAGGAAAGATTAGAAGGGGAGGCAAAAATAAACCTCACTTTTTTACCTCACAGTCCCAGCTGTCCTCCTGCATTTGTTTGAATGCATTAATAATAAACTCAGTCACCAATAATGTGTCGGTGTCGAATTAAGAGCAGAAATCAAAGTGCTTCCTCTTAGTATCACTTGACTGAGAGCAAGCCAGATTTGACTTTTCTAAATCTTCCTTCTTTCATCCTGTTTGCCTGTTTGATGTGTCTAAATCTTACCTATCTGAAGGTTGTCTTGCGAATCTGTCCCTGTGTCTGTTTGTCCCTATGTGTCTGTCCTTGACAAAGGACTTTGTTCTCTCCTTCATTGAACAGCATAGTAAGTATCACATGGGGAAGGAACTGTGGACATTTCACAGAAATCTTTAACGGTTTCATAAATGATTAAGTCACTGACTCTAACTGACCCAGATAACAACAAATATTATTGAGCAATATCTGAATGCTTTGTTCAACATTCGGGGTGGCTATCCATTTTATGACATTTTCCACTTGTAATTGGTGTTTTCAGCAAATGATTATCACAACATACGTTCAAACACACATGCATTACTGCAGGATTGGGGCATGAAAGGATACATTACAGTTATGCATTGATTTAGGCTGCAAAAGTTGATTGCATGGGAAATCCAAGGCAAGTGAGGTTGGTTGCTTCATTGCTCACTTAAAGGCAGGTTAAACAAACAGGCTGAGTACACAATAGAACAGCAGTCTGAAATCTTAAGTGACCTTAAGGTGTATCATTAGCTCTGGCTTTGAGGACCAGCAAAGACCTCAGTCTCTTCAAATATAAGAATTACTTTTATAATAGTGATAGCCATAGCCTTCAAAATAGTCAACTTAATAAGTATGTTGTTCTGTTTTTTTTTGATGGTCTTACTGAGTAGCCTAGGCTAGTCTTAGTATACCTTTTGCTTCAGCCTCTTAAGTGCTGCAATTACAGGCATGCACCTCCATGACCAACATTCTAGATACTTTTTTTCTACACCTCACACTTAGTATAAAATGCTTTCTGCTTTCACTGCTACAAAGGTCTTTGAAGGGACAGGCACTCATGTTAGAAGGATGTATTTCTAAACAGGCTCACATGGCTGTGACGCTCAGGGAAGAGCAGGTTGAAAAGTGGAGATGAATGAATTAATGATGATCTCAAAGACTCTCTGACATTGCCATTTTTAGCAACTGTCAAGCACTCTGTAAACAGAACACGCTCTGTCTTGAGTCTTGATCATCCGTGGTGACAGATGCAATTCAAAAGCTATTCCAGGAGCAATCTTGCTCCACTTTTATTTTTGTTTTCACCTCAAACCATGACAAATTTCTTCTTTAAATTGCTAACATAATTACGTTATCGGAAATGACTAAAGTTGATACTCTAAGAGCCGAGTTCCTTTGTCAAAATGAGTATAATATCCTGTAGCCAAGAAAGGAAATATACTATTCTAGCCTTGATTTGTGCATATGTGTTTATACATATGTGTATGTATGTGGAGTGACAATATGTATACAGATAATGCTTTCTTTCAAATCCTAAATATAAGTAAACTCATTCAAATTACATTAAGTACAACTATACTATAAAGATAAATGCTAAAATGAATACAAATCTCCTGCTGTGGCAGAATGGGAAGCAACTCCTAAAGTTAGTTATGTTCTCTCAATTCTTTTGGCATCCATTCCAGCATCCCCTGATGGTAAGTCTTCCAACTTGGAAGGCC
This sequence comes from Mesocricetus auratus, assembly GCF_017639785.1. NCBI lineage: Eukaryota > Metazoa > Chordata > Mammalia > Rodentia > Cricetidae > Mesocricetus > Mesocricetus auratus. Next base: position 79,487,786 of record NW_024429189.1, read on the forward strand.
TTTGTTACAGTGAAATACACACTTAGTCTTTGCTTCTGTTCCTGGCAAAGGGAGTCCTGAGCAGTAGGAACAATTATTTTCTCTTCATAACCTTTTGGCCATAGCTGGGTGTGTGAATGGCATGTAGAGATGTTGCTGAGGGGTTGGATAACTTCAGGGCAGTCCCTGGTCCCCAGATAGACTAGAACTTTCAAAAAGTTGGAGTCAGATTATCAGGTCACAACTTTCAGTCTTATTCCTAACCTCTTGTAATAAGGTGAGAGGATTCAGTTCAAACTCACACACCAGTGGCTATTGATACAATCAGTCGACAACGCCTATGAAACTGCTAAAGATCAAGGTTGCCGATCAACAGTAGAGCACTGGCCTATATCAGGCAAACCAGCCTAGGCCCAATGCCCCGTACAACAAAGCAAAGCAAAGGAGAGTACAACAGGTACCACCACCACCACCACAACCTCGTAAACAACGAGGTTCTGGGGCTTTGAAACTGGTGACCACACAGATGTGCCGAGAGGCCACTACTCCTGGAAAGAGCATGGGCACTCTGTGCAGCCTCAAACCCTTGTATTTCTATTCAGATGATCCTGAGTTGCATTCTTTCTAATAAATCAGTGATCATAAGTGCTTTCTTGAGTTCTATGGGGGCCCTAAGGATGAGAATACCTACAAGGAAGACCAGACTGAGAGTGGAAGCAGCTAGTTGCATGAGCCCTGGCTTTCCCAGGAGAGGGCCTTATCTCTCACCACTGCTAACTTGAGCCCTCAGTTAAATCAAAGATGCACATTTCCCAGCATTTGTTTCCTTTTTTTCTGTAAACTAGATCATCATCATGGGCCCCAGAGACAAATTGAGAATTTTTCTCCTCAAAAACTGTAATGAACTCATTTCCCCACATAAACATATATTATGCCATTTTCCCTTATTATGGGGTTTTGACCAAGAGTCGGGCCTTTTCATTATGAGTCATTCTGAGGATGGGATTAAGAAATCCAAGTTTATAGTCTGCATAGTAAAATTGTGGCTAGCCTGGTCACCTCCTTTTAACTTTGTTTTGTTTTTCAAGATAGGGTTTCACTGTGTAGCCCTGGCTGGCCTAGAACTCAAGCTGAAGACCAGGCTGCCTCGAACTCACAGAGATCTGCCTGGCTCTGCCTTCCCAGTGCTGGGATTAAAGGTGTGTGCCACCACCACCCAGCTTTAAGATCATTTTTATTATATTTGTTCTTAGACACATATATACAATGCATGCTGTCAATTCTTGTCCCCTCACCTTGCCATTCCCGCCTTACCCATAAATCTCTCTTACATCATTATCTATTTGTTACCTACTGAGAATAAACAGGCATTTTAATGACCATGGGCTTAGAGTTATCCTTTGGAATGTGGGTTCAGCAGAGGGCACACAGCTAAAGACAGCGATCTCTCCTCTCCCCAAATCTATCAATATCTAATCATCCTTAAATAAAAGCAGGTCCCTGTGAGCTACTCTTGTTTTTGACAGGCTGTTGAAATGGCCAGTCTTGTGTGGGCTCAATGCATATAACTTCAGTTGTGAGTCAACGCTTGCAGTATTTGTTAGCAATTTCCTTTTTAGAATTCTATATGAACACTCTACTACTGGACTTCATCCCTAACCTATGGGTAGCCCATATGTGGCTGGTGTTTGAAGCTGACATTCTTACAAGACTATACTAATTGTAGGTAGAGTCAGAATTAGTGCACATTGTTGGGTACCCTGTTGCCACTGAAGTGGAGAATCAGTGTGGGAAATGATATATATTTGATTGTAGGTAGGGAAAAAGCAAAGGTCAAATGTTACAGTTTAAAGTAACTCATAGAATAAAAACAAAGGTTAAAGCTGGGCAGTGGTGGCACATGCCTTTAATCTCAGCACCCAGGAGGCACAGGCAGGTGGATCTATGAGTTTAAGGTCAGCCTAGTCTATGGAGTGAGTTCCAGGACAGCAAGAGCTACACAGAGAAACCCAGTTCTCAAAAGAACTCCCAAATAAAATAAATAAATAAAAATAAAGGTTATTTTTTTTTAAAGAAATGGGCCTAAGGCATTAGTGAGGCTCAAATTTGGGTGTAACTATCAAGGTATTTCTAGAGAGGATTATATAACAGGAGTAGACCCACCCTGAAGGCTGGTGGCACCATTTCCTGGACTGGGGTCCCAGAATGAATAAATAAGGAGAAAAAAAGGGAAAACCAAAGGACAACGACATTCGCCTTTCTCAGCTCCCTTATCCACCCGGATGTAAGTAAGGTCCTGCTGTCTTACCTTCCCCTCCATGACACACCATGTGCTAGAATAAAGCCTTCCTTAAGTAAGGTCCTGCTGTCTTACCTTCCCCTCCATGACACACCATGTGCTAGAATAAAGCCTTCCTTAAGTAAGGTCCTGCTGTCTTACCTTCCCTCCATGACACACCATGTGCTAGAATAAAGCCTTCCTTAAGTAAGGTCCTGCTGTCTTACCTTCCCCTCCATGACACACCATGTGCTAGAATAAAGCCTTCCTTAAGTAAGGTCCTGCTGTCTTACCTTCCCCTCCATGACACACCATGTGCTAGAATAAAGCCTTCCTTAAGTAAGGTCCTGCTGTCTTACCTTCCCCTCCATGACACACCATGTGCTAGAATAAAGCCTTCCTTAAGTTGCTTCCCATCAGTCATCTGCTCACAGCCCGGAGAAAGGTAACTAACACGGGAAGTATCTTCAATACTATGTCCTAAGTTTCCCTGAAAATATTTGTGCTTATTCTACAAATACCCTGCATTCTTTATAGACTTACAGGACTACAGGCCTTCATCTACCTCAAATTACTGTCTAACTATTCATTGTATCACAATTAAATTTCATACGCCAAATGAACATATTGGGTTTGGATAAAGGATGACTCATACAGAAATTTTTGGTATTATAAGAATTAATTTCCTGAATTATGACATTCAAACATTGAACATCCCATGTTTTTTTTCCTTTTTAATTGTCTGTGTCTATGTGTGCCAGAATGAATGCTTCTATGCTAAAGAGTATGTCCCCTCTCTCAAGGCCTTGAATAATGCCAGGCACAGTCAAGGACACCCACTGAATGAGTATGCGAGTGAATAGCAGAAGGGTCAAAATGAGTCAATACAATCATATTCAACCATTCCCTCAGCCTCCTGGTGGCCCATGGGGACACATGTCTTAATCCATACAGAATCACTGGTCAAGGAAATCACTGTGCATAGTTTCTGATCACTGGTGGGGGGCTGGTAGTGCTAGCTGTGGCTTCCCTCATCTCCCTGGCAACAAGATCACCTTTCCCTGCTATTTGATTGCCCAAACAAGCCCTGGAGAGCAGCAGGCAGCTTCTAGAGATCTCTTTCATACCTGTTGTTGTCCACATAGCGGATGAGCATGGGGTAGAAGGCATAGAGGTCCCGGCAGAGGATCGCAAACTCGTCTAGGATGAGGAGCTCAGCCTCCTGGGTGTCCCCCTTGACATCAGTCTTCAGCTGCTCCTCCTCCTGCACCGTCTTGACGGCCTTCTTCTTGAGCTTCTCCAGGGTGGGGATGAAGTGGCTTTTCAGCAGATCAGGCCTGGCTTTGCTGATGATGGGCTGCGCATACACTGCGTTTGCAAACAAAACACCTTATTCCTATTAATGCTGTGACCATTAATAACAGTGAAAGGTGAGACTGAGGGATCTATCAAGCCAGGATGATACCTGTGTCTAGCTCCCTCCTTCCTTGTTACTTCCCTCTCATGAAAGCTCACAGTGGAGGTTGGGGATCTAGGACAGCTGCAGAAGGTAGAAACACTACTCAGCTCTTCCAGGCCACAGGCGCCCCACCCTACATGGATTCCTCATGTATGCGAGGCCTATGCCATACCTCTCCTCTCTTCTTACAAACTGTCTTGCACCATCTGACAGTTGTCCATGTTGGTCTTATTCTACCAGCTAGATTTTATGTCCCTGAAGGAAGCCTTTTGTTCATAAAAATCAGTACTTGTGCTGACCTGGGAGCGAGCACTTTCTATCGAGGTGATATGTCAGTCGTCCTGAACTGTCATTATACATAGAAAACGTGCACTGAAAGTCACACTGTACCACAAATACGTATGATTATTGTGTGCTGAAAATAAAATGTATATGTGTGTTTATGTGTGTATGTATATACATGCTTTCTAATTATTTCATTTTAAAAAATCAGCCCAAAGCACAATAGCCCAGTCAAGTTCTAAGCCCTCAGCACTGGCATCTTCTTTGGGCTTTAAGTGGGGGAGCTAAACATTGGCTGGGAAAGACTGGGGCATTGCTGTAAGCAGAGAAGCTGAACAAGGAATTAGAGGACTGCAATGTCGGCCTTTTGTAAGAAGAATGATAGATATCCACATGTCCTATCCTATTTCTATATTCCCTTGACTAGATACCAATTATACTATTATGAGTTAGGCCAGCTGAACTGAAGAGTCTGAATCTAAGAATCAGGGTAATGGCAGCAAAAAAGTGAAATGAAATGAATGTGCGCTGAACCATAGACAGTGGACATTCAAATGTCCATTTTGACATTTTTTTAGCTTAGGGAAATTCAATTAAGAACAGCTGCATTCCAGAGGCTTTTCTTTTTCATCTCATTTTTCTTTATGTTTTGCTTTTCTAATAAAAGAGAAAGAGATAGTTTCAACCAGATAAGGCAAAGGTAGCTTTATGATGACCATGTATTAGCCAAGGAGTCCTGACTTCTCAGCATTCCCCCAGGCATAGAACTGCTACTCTAGGTTACTACTTAAAACTTGCATTAGTCACCAGGAATTAAGTGGCCTCACTGAATGAGATCTGGATTGCTGCAGGAAGGACAACTTAAGTTCTCTTTCTATTAGTGCCCCTCAGAGCAGTGACAGGTACTCTGGGGAGCAGCCTTCTCTCAACTCAGGTTTATAGATGAGCACCCATCAAGTTGCCTTGTGATTGATTAACAACCTTTTTAGGGTAATTGGAAATAAGGGGCTGTCTACTCTGCTTATTATATGTCCATGGGTCTGTGTTACCCAGCAATCAAAATAGTTATAATTTTAATCTCAGCTCATTTCTGAGATAGGAAGTAGGTAGGAGTATTTCCCACTCATTCTAGTAATGTGTCTATTCATTTGTCAGGAAAAGGCACCAGGCAGTGTTGTGTTCCCTGTGGCAATTCATGGCCCAAAAGGTTGTATGGGGGAAGCTGTGGCAAGTGGATTCCATTATCTAAACTGAAGCTCCATCAAAATCGATGATTTTCCACATTGTTGAGCTCCCCAGACTCTAGTTTGACACGCAGGATGCTAAATATTCATGGTTTCTTGACTGTGTAAAGTATACTCATTTTCCAAAACTTTGCCTCTTTTGGTTGCTTCAAGAACAGAAAATTGGTTAATAGCGTTCATTAAGAGCCTACTGCATGCCAGGAGTTAAAGAGGAATACAAAGAGAGGGAAAAAAATCAACAAAACAAAGTGCTGCTATTATTAGCTACATTCAAGCCAGTCTTAGAAAGCAAAAAGTGAAATGCAAATACTGAATGACATTGAGAAATTTAGTACAGCCTGGATGGGACTGAGTTTTACATAAGTGTCAAATGCAAAGGGTTACTTACCCATACATCATAGATAATTACTAACAGAAGAGCCAGTGGGCTTCTTAAGCACCCCAAACAAATAAGACAAAGATCATCGCAGTGGAACACAGCCCATCTAAAGGGCTCCTTGAAGATTTGAGGGGCCTGGATTAGTAGGGGAGGAGGACTGGAGTAATTACTTGAAAAAAATATGTCCATTCGGTTTTCCTGTGTTGTTTTTGCTTGAGACAGGGTCTCACTTGGCCCAGGCTGGCATTGAATTCCCACGTTGACAAGGCTGGCCTTGAACTTGTGATCATCCTACCTCTAGTTCCTAAGTGTTTCCATTACAGGGCTGTACCAACACAGCTGGTTTATGCACTGCTGGGGATTGAACCCAGGGCTTGACACATGCTAAGCAAGTACTCCACAAACCATGCTACATCCCCAGTCCTGAGATTGCTGTTAAGCAAATGGGAGGTAGATGATTAAAACACAGAACAGAACTTGCTCAAAATCATCACAGAACTAACAAGAGTTAAAAAGAGAATCTGGCTGCTTTAACTCCAGGGTCAGAGACTGAGAGAAAGGGCACTGGTACCTGCGATACGCTTCATCCAGGAGGCCTCATCAATGCCTAGGTTGTTGTTGATGATTTTCAGGATGTTGCCCAGGATGAGGCTGAGGTGTTCGGAGGTGACCTTGGTGCAGCAGGGCCCTGTGCTGGGGGTCAGGTTCTCAGGTCCCCGCTCCCACCAGTAAGACAGGTAGTTGCAGAGCATGGGCAAGATCACTTCAATGACATGGGGCATCTCCGTATAGCGGGCACCTGACTCGGCCAACCTATTGATTTCCTTCATCAGGCCTTCCAGCTGGGGCATGTCAGGACACATCTCTTCCACCTTGTCTGGCATCCCCAGAACTGACCAAGAGAGTACAGGAAGAAGAAAATCACAGTGATTCAAAGGCACAGTGATGGGGCATACCCTTCTTTTGGTCTTAGACATAAATTTCCACTGTAGATCCTTGAAAGAATGAGCTTGGAGGACAGCAGCCTCAGGACTCAGGTTATGTGTGTACAGACTTGCAGCTTCCAGGGGCATTTTCCTAAATGTCACACGGAAGTTAAAACCAGATAGTTAAACAAGCACCATGGAGACTCTGCTGAGGGATAGCGCATAAGACAACTTGGTGACACAGATTCCCGGCTATTCCCTTGGCTTGCCTATTGGACCTTGGTGTCCACTGCAATAAAGGCAGTGCCAGGGGTAAAATAACTCCTTAATGTTCAGGTGCTGAATTATAGTTTGTTCACCCAGATCATTTCTGTACTGCCGTAAAAGGGAAAGGCAAACACTTCTGCGGTTAATACTTAGCATCTAGTTGAAAATACACTGAGGGAAAAAAATCATGGATTGATTTTCTGCCTTTACAACAGAAATGATCAATAACCTCAGGAGACTTAATTGACTTCCTGTCAGTCATTCACTTTGTTGTTTAAGAAAGCATATTTACAGGGACTAGTGAGTTAACCCCGTTTTCTCCATCTCAAATGACTGAGGTCAATTCACTGGATAAGAACAGCCAGGATGAAATGAAACTATACTTCAACATTATACCAGAGAGGATTAGGAAATTATTATTTTTTTTTAAAAAAAGTAGAAACAACAACAAAAAGGATTATTTGTCCTGTTCCTTTAAAGCAAGGAATACTTTCCCCTGAAAGATAGGTCTGACAGGCAGACCATTGGGATAGAAAGGAGGAACCAGGAATACATTAATGAAGTTATAATCATCTACATTTTTACAAAGCTGTCAAAAAAACACACATTGGAGAAAAGGCAGCCTCTTTAACAAATGGTGCTGGAAAACTAATTTTCCACGCGTAGAAGAATGAAACTAACTTTATAGTGGTGGTGGTTTCGGTGACAAATATCTCCTGCATCTTATGTATGTGAACACTGGGTCCCTGGCTGGTGGGATTTGAGGGTTTAAAGCCTCACTCTATTTCCTACTTGTTCTCTCTTCTTCCTTTATGCAAATAAAATTTAACCAGCAGCTTCCTGCTTCTGCTGGCAGGCCACGCTTTCCCTGCCATCATGGCTCTAACCCTCTGCAATCATAAGCTAAAATTGTTTTTGGTCATTAGAAGTGACCAATACAAACTCTCTAATCCCTGTAGAAAAGTCAATTCAAAATGTCACCTATAGTCCATCTCAATGCTGGCTATTGCTAAAGGTTGCAACCGTCTTGTACTCTGCAGCAGAAAATGTGGACAACAACCTGTGAATCCTGGGAGACCTTGACAAACAAGGTAATTTTACATACACACTTTCAGAATAAATCGTTAAGAGCTGAGAAGTCAAACTTCCCACCAGGAGCTCCATCTACAGAACAATGCCAGCCACCACTAACACACCTATTTGCTGTTACAATTATAAATGAGAAAGTTCATGTGTTATGTTTAAAAGTCACACAGACACTACATCACCATAGGCACTTCTTTCTCTTGTCTAAGAACAAGTGGCTGCTTGAGCTTGTGAAGAAACAGCCTGACACCATCTTAGGCTTAAAAGCCATCTTATAGTAGAGACAAACTAGTTTCATTTCTGTTTGTGATTAGGCCTCTGTTTTTCAAGGATTGGGCTATATCCTACCTGTTTATAACCATCTTGCAACCCTACCTTTTGTTTAAGAAAGCATATTTACAGGGACTAGTGAGTTAACCCCGTTTTCTCCATCTCAAATGACTGAGGTCAATTCACTGGATAAGAACAGCCAGGATGAAATGAAACTATACTTCAACATTATACCAGAGAGGATTAGGAAATTATTATTTTTTTTTAAAAAAAGTAGAAACAACAACAAAAAGGATTATTTGTCCTGTTCCTTTAAAGCAAGGAATACTTTCCCCTGAAAGATAGGTCTGACAGGCAGACCATTGGGATAGAAAGGAGGAACCAGGAATACATTAATGAAGTTATAATCATCTACATTTTTACAAAGCTGTCAAAAAAACACACATTGGAGAAAAGGCAGCCTCTTTAACAAATGGTGCTGGAAAACTAATTTTCCACACGTAGAAGAATGAAACTAACTTTATAGTGGTGGTGGTTTCGGTGACAAATATCTCCTGCATCTTATGTATGTGAACACTGGGTCCCTGGCTGGTGGGATTTGAGGGTTTAAAGCCTCACTCTATTTCCTACTTGTTCTCTCTTCTTCCTTTATGCAAATAAAATTTAACCAGCAGCTTCCTGCTTCTGCTGGCAGGCCACGCTTTCCCTGCCATCATGGCTCTAACCCTCTGCAATCATAAGCTAAAATTGTTTTTGGTCATTAGAAGTGACCAATACAAACTCTCTAATCCCTGTAGAAAAGTCAATTCAAAATGTCACCTATAGTCCATCTCAATGCTGGCTATTGCTAAAGGTTGCAACCGTCTTGTACTCTGCAGCAGAAAATGTGGACAACAACCTGTGAATCCTGGGAGACCTTGACAAACAAGGTAATTTTACATACACACTTTCAGAATAAATCGTTAAGAGCTGAGAAGTCAAACTTCCCACCAGGAGCTCCATCTACAGAACAATGCCAGCCACCACTAACACACCTATTTGCTGTTACAATTATAAATGAGAAAGTTCATGTGTTATGTTTAAAAGTCACACAGACACTACATCACCATAGGCACTTCTTTCTCTTGTCTAAGAACAAGTGGCTGCTTGAGCTTGTGAAGAAACAGCCTGACACCATCTTAGGCTTAAAAGCCATCTTATAGTAGAGACAAACTAGTTTCATTTCTGTTTGTGATTAGGCCTCTGTTTTTCAAGGATTGGGCTATATCCTACCTGTTTATAACCATCTTGCAACCCTACCTTTTGTTTCAAAAGGTTATATGACCACTTATGACTATCTTGCTGTCTTACCTGTTGTTACGGCTACCTTGTTATGCCTACCTTGCAACCAAATCTTTGTTTTAGGAGGTGGTTAGGATTAACTTGTTATGCTTATGTTCTGTTCCTGTAACCTCACCAAACCCTCCATTTAGAAACCCCCTACCCTTGAACTATAAAAGCCTTGTCTTCCTCATATCCAAGGATGACCTCTCAAACCCTGTCTTAGGGGGAGGCAGCCTGTGTACATAAATAAAAAAATGCCAATTTAATTGCTTTCTTTAATTAATTTGGCCATGATGATTTGGATTGGTGGTCTTCTTCCTTCTTTGGGATTAACATTTGGTGCATTGGAGTCATGATAACGACCTTTAGAAATTATTTATATGTACAATAATGGAAGCAACATTTATGATTCAGAAGGTGTTTTGTGCTCCAAAGGCCACACAATAAACTCAGTGAACTCTGATGAATTAGCTCTCTGAAGTCAGCCTGAAATGAGTGCTGTTAGTAGCAGACACAAGAGTGCTAGTAAAGTCATTAGAGCATGCTGCCCCTCTAGTTTCTAGATAGTGGCTCTCATGGTGGGGTCCACTCATCTAACCCAGAAGAGATGCATGACCTCAGGCCCTACTCTAGGTCTACAGAGTTAGAAACATCAGTGACAGTAGTAGGGCTGGTGATTTTTTAAAATTAATTTTTATTTAAATTAAAACAATATTATTTTACATACCAATCCCAGTTCTCTCTCCCTCCTGTCCTCCCATTCCCCCTACCATCTCTCCATTCCACCCTCCATCCACTCTTCAGGGGACGGGGGATCATCAAAGATTGTCATATCATTTGGGGCAGGACCAAGGCCCTCCCCCATGTCTTTAGGCTGAGAGGGAATGGGCTCCAAAAGCCCCTTTATGTACTAGGGATAAATACTGGTACCACTACCAGTGGCCCCATAGACTGCCCAAGCCCCCCCAACACCCATGTTCACGGGGCTTAGTTCAGTTTTATGCAGGTTCCCCAGCTGTCAGTCTTGAGCTAATAGAATGCATATGCCCTATTGTGATGCCCTTCTGAATAAAGCCTACTAAAAGGTAGTCATATCCCTAGGTACAGGTCAGAAATGGAGACCTGGGGCAGACAAAAGACCCCAAGGTCTTGAGATGGCAGGACACTGGAATCTAGCCAGACTGTTTCTTCATTGTATGAAAGAGCTATCAAAAGCCTTATGATCAAAACAGTTTCATTCAAGCTCATTTCTCCAACAAGACAGAGACATAATCTGGTCCCTAACTCTGATCCACTACCTACATTCACATTGTGATGATTAACTCTGTTAACTTAATGGGATCTAGAATCACCTGTAAGTTCACCTGTGAAGGCATCGTCAGAGAAGTTTTGCTGAGGGAATACCTACTCTGAATGTGGGTGACACCACTCCATGAGGTGAGGTCTCAGGGTGAATAAAAAGGAGGAAATGTATGGTGGCATACTCCCTTAATCCTAGCACTTAGGAGTCAGAGGCAGGTGGATCTCTGTGAGTTCAAGGCCAGTCTGGTCTACAGAGCGAGTGCCAGGACAGCCAGGGCTACATAGTGAAACCGTGTCTCAAAAAACAAACAAACACAAAGGCAAAAGTGCCTTATACTTTTCTCTCCATGTCTTCTCTGCCTTGAAGGACCGTATTCCTTAAACCACAAGCCACAATAAAATGTCTTTCCTTGTATGTTTTATCTGGTACAAGAAAAGTAGCTAATAATATATCATGTACCCTACAGGGCTGATGTTCCATCACCACCCCCTTTCTGGCTAGTCCCTGGGTTGACGATCTCTGTGAGAAGATACTTACTAGACCGTTCCCTGGGAGTCTTGGTGTTGAAGACTGAGAGGGGATTATAGCGATTAAGGCTGGGCTCCAGGAATGCCACTGGGATGGCAGCTGCCAGGGAAGCCAGACATTCTCCAAGAGCGGGACGTTGCCTGGAGACAAAGAAATCCATTTAGAAATGATGCCATCTGTATGCTGACCCCACACACCAGTTATGATGTCTCACACTACTTTCCTATGCTTTTCATGCATGGGACATCTCGAGGCACAGTAAAGCTGCATGCACTTCCTCTCCCATCTTTATCCGGATATTAATGATTTAGATTGAGCTCATTGCTTTGAACCTAGTGTGTGGATGATATAATGATACACTGTGGGGGCTGTTATAGAACCGTCATGGAAATAACAGCCTGCAAGGGAAGGGATGCTTGGAACCAAGAGTCAATGCCATACTAACGAAAATCTGTGGAACAGGTTGTCAGTTGTAGGATACACTCCAGTTCCCAACCTGTACCCAAGACTGTGTGTTAGTTACCCCTCACTGTGACAACCAACAATTTTAACAGTCACCAAGAAGCTGGGATAGATTCTATGAAAGTTGATAACAAGGATTTATAGAGGTGGTAGCTGTTTTGTTTTTGTTTTTTAACAGAAGAGTCAGCCACTTTGGTGTCTTCTCGGTGGTGAAAGTCCTTTCTTGCTGATATAGACCAAAGACAGAACATGTGTTCTGTATATGTGGGAACACCAGACCTTGAGCAGAGACCCACTTCCCCTTCTGCCTGGGAGTAGGCAGCTGTAAGACAATGTTTAGTAAAAACATGTTTACTAAAAACAATACAATAAGTTCCTGGCCACTTCCCCTTCTGCCTGGGAGTAGGCAGCTGTAAGACAATGTTTAGTAAAAACATGTTTACTAAAAATGATACAATAAGTTCCTGGGAAAGGCCTTCCCACAGAAACCGCCCTGACCTCGACCTTGTCCAAAGACTAACCGCACCTTCAAAAACCCACACACATCCACCTCTGGGGTCAGAGCAGAACCAGCCAGGGGAGAGGAGAGAGCAGAAGCTTCTCTGGTGGGAGCTTTTCTTAGGAGGTTTTTCTTGAACCTTTTTGGAGCCTGTTTAAAGTTCTCTTTATATCATTGAACGAGTCTCTGTGTTTTCAATACCCGACACCCTCCGCACGTTCTCGGACACAGGCCGCGCTGCAGACGTGACAATTGGAGGTCCCACTGAGATCGTGAAAGCGAGGTAAGTGGACGGGGTTAAGAAACTATGGGGAATAGTTCCAGGAAGCTAGAATCATTGCAGTATCAACTAAAAAAGTTACTTAAAGAACATGGGACTGCAGTCAAGTCTAAAACCCTAGAAGGCTTTCTAAAATCGATCGAACGAGCCAGTCCATGGTTCATTACTGGGGGAAGCTTAAATATTCCAGATTGGGAGGAGGTTCGCCGTGATCTTCATAGACTTTTACGAAAAGAAGGATCTGAGTCCTTGCCCCCTACGACATTCTCCTTATGGAGATTAGTGAGGGGAGCACTTTTGACAGATAAGGTTCGTCACCGCCAGGTAGTTCAGGACACAAAAGAGGCTTTTTAGAGTTACAAGAGACTGAGACTCAAGCCTCCTTGAGTTCAGGGGCAGAGAGTGATGATGAAGAGACCATGATTGAAACTAGAGGCTCCATTGTTAGTGAGGATGAGGAGGAGTCTCTTAGTAACAACAAAAAAACGGGTAGACATCTCCGGGCGCGACCCAAAAGAAGGACTCCGGTCAGAATCGGTTATATCCTTCTCTATCAGACCTAGAAAATGGAAGTAGCTCAGACTCAGACTCGTCACAGTCTGAAAAGGAACGGTTACTTGCTGAGATCGCGGCCCTTAAAAAAGAACTAAAAAGATTCTAATTAAGGAAAGACAGGACAGGGAGAGAAACCCTTCCCCATACTCTGAAAAAAGGGACTCCTCCTATGAGATAACCCAGTCCTTCTTGGACCTGGAGGGAAGACCCAGAGGAGGGGTCCAATGCTGCCCGGTGGTGGCCCCGGTAATGGAAGTTCCAGACCCGAACAATTCTCGACAGGTCATTCGGCGCCATGACCCTTTAAGTTTCAAAGATATAAAACAACTGAAAGAGGCAACTTTAAATTATGGAGCACAGGCTCCCTTTACACTTTCCTTAATGGAATCTTTTGCGTCTCTTAATTTGACACCTGGCGATTGGCAGCAGCTTTGCAGAGCAGCTCTGTCGGGGGGAGATTATTTGATTTGGAGAGGTGAGTTTCAGGAAAGATGCAGCCAGACAGCCCAAAGGAATGCACAGGCCGGACAGCCCCAGAGAAATGTGGAGATGCTTACCGGAAGTGGTCAATACGCCACCATTCAGCAGCAAATGCAATATGACATCGCAGTCTATGCCCAAGTGGCAGCAGCGGCCCAAGGGGCTTGGAAGGCATTGCCTTCCAAGGAAGGAGGAGATCATCTGTCCAAAGTCCTTCAAGGACCTTCCGAACCTTTTCAAGACTTCGTAGACCGTCTCAGTCAGGTAGCAGAAAGAATATTTGGGGGCATTGGGCCTGCGATGCCAGTCATCAAGCAGATGGCATATGAAAATGCAAATAAATATTGTAAGGAAGCCCTTTGCCCCTATCGCAATAAAAGTCTAAATGACTATATCCGGATCTGTAGGGACATTGATGGGAACTTCATCCAGGGCCAAGTGTTAGCTGCTGCCATTCGGCCCCAAGTGGGGAAAGAAAGACCTACTCTGGGAGGGAGAAAAACATGTTTCAGCTGCGGTAGGGAGGGACACTTCCGTAGAGAGTGCCCTCAAAATAGTACTACGGGTCTCAAGAGACCTGGTTTATGCCCCGTTGTCGAAGGGGATATCATTGGGCCAATAACTGCTACTCTAAAACTGACAGGGAGGGAAATTTCCTTTCTGCTAATAATAATCAGGGAAACGGGAGGAGGGCCCCGCCCCAGGGCCCCAAAACCAATGTGTACGGGGCAATGACCCCTGCTCTGGGCAGTGGCAGGACTCATTTTCTCCCCCAGAGCAACCCCTTCATATCTCAGACCTCCTTAGAGCCACCTCAGGGAGTGCAGGATTGGACCTCGCTCCCTCTGCCCGGGCAATCCTAACACCGGAAATGGGGATCCAGGCCCTCCCTACTGGGGTGCATGGGCCATTGCCCCCAGGCACGGTCGGACTACTTTTGGGACGGTCCAGTACTATTCTTCGAGGCATCCAGGTACACCCCGGTGTTATAGACCAGGATAGTGAGGGGGAGATTAAAATAATGACATCAGTGGGCAGTGGGGTTGTTGCCATCCCTGCAGGAGAACGGATTGCTCAGATACTCCTTCTCCCTACAGCTCCTTGTGAGGCTAGAAAAATTAAAGAGAAAAGGGGCAACCAAGGTTTTGGAAGTACCGGCCCGGCAGCATTTTGGGTAGCCACTATGGAGAGCCGCCCCAGCTTACATTAAAGATAGAAGGCAAGTCCTTTAGGGGCGTCTTAGATTCTGGGGCAGATTTCTCTGTCCTCTCAGATAAATTCTGGCCCCCGCCTGGCCGAAAGAGGAAGGAACAGTGACCCTCCAGGGAATAGGACAGGCTGTGCCCCAAAAAAGCCTCAGAATCCTAAAGTGGCAAGACTCTGAGGGCCACACAGGGCTTTTCCAGCCATATGTTTTGCCTGGCCTCCCTATTAACCTCTGGGGACGGGACCTCATGCAAGAAATGGGAGTGGTCCTCACCACTCAGGCACCCAAGTCCAAAAGCAGGGGCCCCCAGATGATGCAAGGGAGGGGCTGGAGCCCGGGGAGGGAACTAGGTAAACTAGAACAGGGAGAGGTTTGCCCTGTGGCATCCCTCCCTTTGGAGACCAGGGCCCCAGGGGATAGGAAGGGTTTTGGCCATTTTTGATGAGGGTCACTGTTGCGCCGCCAGCCCCCATACCCATCACATGGCTATCAGATGATCCAGTATGGGTGGAACAGTGGCCCTTACCAGCGGAGAAACTAAGGGCGGCTCACCAGCTAGTTCAAGAACAATTGGAGGCAGGTCATTTGGTTCCTTCCACGTCCCCTTGGAATACCCCTATATTTGTAATAAAAAAATCTTCAGGGAAATGGAGGTTACTACAAGACTTGAGGGCCGTGAATGCGACCATGCAGCCTATGGGGGCTCTGCAGCCTGGCTTGCCCATGCCTGTGGCCATTCCTAGAGACTGGCATTTGATTGTCATTGACTTGAAGGATTGCTTCTTTTCTATTCCCTTGCATTCTCAAGATAGTCCTCGGTTTGCATTTAGCCTTCCTTCGATTAACTTTAGGGAGCCTGCCCTTCGCTTCCAATGGGTGGTGCTCCCCCAAGGGATGGCTAATAGTCCAACTATATGCCAGATTTATGTAGCTGCCTGTTTAGATCCCCTCAGACGTAAGTTCCCTGATCTTTACATTATCCACTACATGGATGATATTCTTTTGGCTGCGGCCGAAGAAAGACAATGTTACATAGCCTTTGCAGAGCTACAGGAGCTTCTGGAGGCCCGAGGATTTATTTTGGCTCCTGAAAAGATCCAAAAGAGACCCCCTTATACTTATTTGGGTCATCAAATTCAACAAACTGGCCTCAGGCCACAAAGACTCCAAATTGATTGTTCAAATTTAAAAACACTTCATGATTGGCAGAGATTTTTGGGAGAGGTACAGTGGTTTCGCCCTTCTCTTTCTATTAAAACAGGGGCTCTTAAAGCGCTTTATGATATTCTTCCTGGAGATCCTGCTCCAACTTCCCCTAGACAGATTACCCCAGAGGCCAGGGAAGCCCTACAATTGTTGTTAAGAAGTATAGAGCAAGCACACCTTTGGCGTATAGATTATGGGCAGCCCCTTGTTCTAGTTGTACTTTCATCTAGCTTTTCGCCCACTGCCGTGTTCTGGCAGACTGGTCCTATTTATTGGGTACATTTGTCAGCCTCCCCTAAGAAGGTAGTGACCCCTTACTATGATCTCATTTTACAATTGTTGTGGAAGGCACACAAGTTTAGCATTCAAACCTTTGGAAAGAGTCCTGATAAAATTATCCTTCCTTATGGTAAGGAGGAGGTGGAACATCTACAGATCTTCCATGATGGGTGGACCCTGTTTATTACATCTACAGGCGCACAGTTTGATAACCAATATCCCAACAGCCCCTTGATGTCTTTTTTCAAACAACACCCTGTGATCTTTCCCAAGATTTTAAAGGAGAACCCTCTAGTTGGAGCTCGCTCAGTCTTTACAGACGGCTCCTCCAAGGGTTTCGCGGTGGTGGTTTCTTCTCAGGTGCAGAAGAGGGTACCCACAGGACAGATGTCAGCACAAGCCGCCGAGTTGTTTGCTTGCTTGATGGCTTTCCAAATGTTTGAGGGAGAGCCCTTTAATTTATATACTGATAGTGTTTATGTTGCCAACATTGTTAGACCTTTAGAAACTTCTCCATATGTTCTTCCAACCTCCCAGGTTCGTTCCTTATTAGTTCAGCTCCAACATCTTATTTGGCAGCGCATCCACCCTGCTTATGTGGGATTTATTCGTGCACATACTAACCTTCCAGGACCCCTTGCCCAGGGCAATGAAATTGCTGACTCCTTGACCCGCCCTAGGGTCTTATTTACTCAGGAGCAGCTGGCCCACCAGCTCCATGAGAGGTATCATCTAAATGCCCGCTCCATTAAATTTCACACTGGGTGCCCCTTATCCATAGCTACACAGATTACCTCTCAGTGCCCTGATTGTGCCCCTTATCATAATTCTCCCAATGAGGGGGTAAATCCCCGGGGCCTCAGGGCCAACCATCTCTGGCAAATGGATGTCACTCACCTGCCACAGGCAGGGAAATTAAAATATATGCATGTCTCTGTGGATACGTATTCTAAACTGATTTTTGCCTCTCTCCACTCAGGAGAGAAGATTAAAGATGTTATTTCTCATTGCCTGCAGGCCTTTGCCTACATGGGCGTACCCGATGCCCTAAAAACGGACAATGGCCCTGCCTATGCCAGCAATCGCTTTGCTGCCTTTTGCAGGGAACATCACATTGTCCATTCATTTGGTATTCCTCACAACCCCACGGGACAGGCTATTGTGGAGCGCACCCATGCCACTCTCAAACAGTATTTTAAGAAAATAAAAAAGGGGGAGTATGTTACCTCCCCCAATATTCAGTTATCCACCATACTTTACATTTTAAATTTTTTGACCGTAGACCGTAATAATTTGTCTGCTATGGAGAGACATTGGAACAAACCCTCCCAGTCCTTGGGATGGGTCAGATGGAAGGATTTGATTACAGGAAAATGGCAGCCACCCACTCCCCTACTAGCTAGGGTCCGAGGGGCTGTTTGTGTTTTCCCTCCAGGAAGTGAGAAGCCCATTTGGGTCCCCGAGCGGTGCATCAGGCATGTCGACCCCAATACTACTCCGGATACTAGGAATGCTCACCGTGATAAAGATCCAACCATTGCTGAACACTCAGGTAAGGGAAATATGGGCGTTGGTGAGGATTCCCCCCCACGTTGATGCCAGTTAGTCATTCCAGCTCCCTGTTCATCAATTTTTATAACACCAATAATACATTGGAAGCGGCTGCTGCCAATGAGATTAAAAAGTCAGAAACTAGACATTCTGAGTTTCCCCCTCCTAAGCCTGATACCAGGGTCAGGAAGTAGGGGAATCCAAGAGATTCCCAGCGACATACGCTTTTAATCCCAACACGCCTTTATGCAAGTCCCAGGACAGCCTCCAAACAATACAGAGAAACCTGACTCAAAAAAAAAAAATTGGTACTGGTATTAATTAAAGAAAAAGACAAAGACAAAGGTATATGAAATGGAAAATTTTGTTTACATTTAAGTTCTATTTTGTGAGTCATCTCTAAAAACTTTTGGCCAAAAGCCTGGCCTCTCTACCTTGCATCTACAGAGTTACAAGGAGTAGGTACGGCTGTACCCCATGACTGTAGCTCAAATGGAGGAATGATAAAAACATATAGGACTTTTTAACCTTTTTAGTTCAAGGATTAGCTGGAGTTGTTCTTTTACATAGATTTCAATTAAGGAAGCTTCATTGCAACAGACTAATCATGACCTAGGGAAAAAGGATGACTGAAAGATGCATGTATGTTCTGAATGTATGGTGTGGCCACACCAGTATGTATGAAATGTGATTGTGAATGCGTGAGTGTAAACTGCTTATATGATTAAAAGGATACTTAAATCCCTTCAAAAATAGTTAAGAAGCTACCTAGATTGCTTTAAATATAGCCAAAAGGAACATCCAGCCAGTCTGTTAATGTTTTAACAGAAAAATTTAAGATGCAAATGAGGCCTTGTCAGCTAGTGAGAGCTCTACAGGTTAGATTGGGAAAGACTGCTCACAGACTTCAAATAATTTTCAAAAAGTTATTTGGACACAGTATGGTTTACAATCTTTGAGTGATTGTTCAGAAGTTTTTGGGAAATATTCAAAGGATATGTCCTTTTTAATGGACATCTACAAATAATCTAAGTAATAAGCCCAATTTACCTAGATAGTTAAACAAGGAGGGTAGACAAATCCTTCTACTGTTATGGCCCAGCTTCAACAGTTCAAAAAAAATTTTTTTAGAAAATAAAAAAGGAGAAATAATGCCCCCAGTCCCCACATGACTCATCAAATAATACACTCCTCATTTAAAAATTTTATAATGTGAATGCCAGTGAGTTTCAGACAGATTCTGGCATGATGGAACTTGAGCAACCATTGCTCAGGTCAAATGGAGACATCCATATACTAGACAGTGGAGAAGACCCTAATTTGGGGTCGAGGGCATGTTTGTGTTTTCTTGCAGGAAAAGAATAAAGCTTCGGCAGCTGTCAGACCATTTAGTGAGATGCATGGAGCAGAGAAAAACTGGACCTGAGACCATGGGAGCCTACCTAAGCCAGTTTGAGTGAGATCTCCTAAATCAGTGTTCCTGACCCTTGATGTCATCGAATCTAGAGCCCAAGAAAGAAAGAAAACAGTCAGTTCGAGATTTCCAGTTTCTCAACACACCTGCTGCATCAACCTTCCGGACCCATGAGTTTTCATCATGAAGCCAACAGAGAAAAAAGGACCCATTTAAAGCATTTGGACATTGGTATGGACTATGATGAGTGGCAAAAGCCTCTTTTCAGTATTTGAACAGGACATGGTCACTTGAAATATCAGACTTGATGGTTCCTATTTCTGGAATCACGACTAGGCCAGTGTATTTTTCTGGAGAAATGCAACTTGTCCTAATGTGACAACTATTGTTCATATTTTTCATAATGCTACATGTGTAACATCAATGATTGTGCCCAATGTATCTGTGCAAGTGCACTTTCTAAATGCTTTCCTGAGCAGATCTTGAAATGATTGGAAACTTTATCAAATTGTAAATGTAAATCACATGCGGGTTACCCTTGTAACAGACGAAGGCTGGTAGAATGTTATGGCCCAGATCTGGTGATGGGTATGGTAATGGAGAGGCGCTATGTCAATGGGGGTCCTGGAAATGGTGGCAGTGGCGGTAGGCATTCTGGCTTTATGCCAAGCTCAAACGTGCCTTGTTCCAGAGACAAGAGATCCGTAACCAAGTATTGCTTAGCTTAGCCCATGGCAATCCCGATAGCCATGAAGGTTGGTTACAGATGATTTAAGGTTGGGGTATCTCCGATGACGGGCAACCTGTGGGGAAGACCCCTCCCACCTAAAACAGGGGTTCAAGGTCCCCCAAAGACGGGAAAGGGAGGGTGACCCTACTTGACCTAAGCCAGGAGTGCCTCATTTGAAAATAAAAAGGGGTGAATTGTGGGAACACCAGACCTTGAGCAGAGACCCACTTCCCCTTCTGCCTGGGAGTAGGCAGCTGTAAGACAATGTTTAGTAAAAACATGTTTACTAAAAATGATACAATAAGTTCCTGGGAAAGGCCTTCCCACAGAAACCGCCCTGACCTCGACCTTGTCCAAAGACTAACCGCACCTTCAAAAACCCACACACATCCACCTCTGGGGTCAGAGCAGAACCAGCCAGGGGAGAGGAGAGAGCAGAAGCTTCTCTGGTGGGAGCTTTTCTTAGGAGGTTTTTCTTGAACCTTTTTGGAGCCTGTTTAAAGTTCTCTTTATATCATTGAACGAGTCTCTGTGTTTTCAATACCCGACACCCTCCGCACGTTCTCGGACACAGGCCGCGCTGCAGACGTGACAGTATAGAACCCTGAAGCAGTACAATTCAAAAAGCCAGATCTTTATAAGCTAATCATAAAGATTAGCTTCAATCTGTAGCTTTGTTAGAGAAAGAAGTGCATTTGAGTTGAATTTTTAAAATGTAATGCTAACTCTTTCTGAATACAATGATAAGGCCATTGAAGTAGACTTAGAATCTTCAGGGCAGCCCGAGGGAGTACAGAATGGCTGTACACCCGATACACAATGCTCTGTTCAAGACACAAGACAAAGGTGCTGACTAGAGAGGGGAGAAGGGAAGAGGGTGGCTGAATTGGCTTAAAGCTTTGGATTCATTGGAAAAACCCACTCAGGCTTCACTCAATTACCAAACTGATTTAAAAATTAATCTTCTAAACTACTCTAAAAATAACTAATTGATGCAATTTTTATCCTTTATTGTCTTAGGCTTGGCTTTTAAGAAATGGACCCCTTATTTGCTATGAAGTGTGTAAGAAGATATCTTTCAAATTATCCCAAGAGGACAGGTCCTTAGTCACACCATTACCCCCTTGTTGATGGCACATTTCGTCCTCCAGGGAAGGGTTTGACTATCAGAATCCTTCTGACCTCTCCCCCTGACTTCCATTGACCAATCATTTCTGATTGAGCATCACACTTGTCTAAACCACTTGCTTCACAGACAGAGCAGTACCCTTGGAACAAACCACGACCCTGTGCTGTGTGCCAATGCTGCCAGAGTCTCCTCTGGAGATGTATGAGGAGGGAGAGGTGTGTAAACTGCTGAGACTAAGACCCACTTCTGAGCATCCTCTAACCAGGCCCATTTCCCTCAACTGTCCTCCTCATCACCCCATCTTTCTTATTTGTATTTTTGACCAAGTTCAAGAGGACAGACGAGCCTGAGAGGAAGAGCATCACTTTTAACTTCAGATCTGAAATGGCCAGTACCCTTACAGGACAGGGAGGTAAACAGGGATGAGGGTCCACAAAGGGTCATTTCACAGTGGTACCAACAGAGTAGTCAGTAAGAAGTTATAGGATGTCTCTACTTTTAAAGAGGAGAATGAGAAAGCATAATGGGTAAAGGGATGTCATGGGGGGAAGCACAGGTGGAGGAGAATCTGGGAGACACACAGGGGTGAAGTGATCAGGTATGATCCCAAGTTTGAGTGTAAATTTCAGTTGGCACTGGGAGTGGTGGCAAACTGATGGCTCCTTCCACTTGTTCTGAGCTTTTACTGAAACTGAAGGAATGAGCTCATGATTGTGGGTGTTTGGAAAGTTAGGCAGCTATAAAGGCAAGCCTTGTGGGGAGAAAAGTGTTGAGAAGTCCCAGTTGTGCAGGGCTGCAGTGGCAGGGACATGATCCTGTCCTCTTTGATATTAACTACTGAACAATCCGAGTCACACCAGCTTCTCAACAGGGCATACTCTAGTCAGGAACACATGCAGATGCTAATTAGCTGCTCAGCCAAGAGAGAGAAGCAACAGCTCTCCTGGCCCAGCTGCTAACACAGTGAAACCCAGAAGTCTGACAATTACTACTTCTGGCTGCGAAATGCCAGCGAGAATGACCTGGGGCCTCCAAGACCATGGAGTGATGGAGCTAGACACAGGCTTCGCCAGTCATTAGTGCCCCCAGGGGCAATGTAGCTGTGGGCAAAGCTTCCAGGCAGGATATGAGCTACATGGTAGCTCCATAGCAACCATAAAAAAAAGAAGTAGAAAAAAGGACTTGCAGTTTATCATTGGAAACTACTTGTTTTTCTTTAATTTTTACTGCCAAGTAGAATATTTTTCACAGGATAGGTAAGTCAAGGGTGATTTATTGGAAAGGTTTCAGTATATATTTCAGTATATTACTTCCCAGTTTCCCAACTATGAGGGTTTCTTTGCCAATCTCTTAATTTTATTTACAGGGTGCAGTGACAGTGAGTCAAATGCCTTTTGTGAGGACACAGACAAAGACAAAGAAATTACAATATAGTAATAATACTGTGATGGTTTGATTGAAATATCCCCTATAGGCTCATAGTGGGTGACACTATTAGGAGGAATGGCCTTTTTGGAGTCAGTGTGACCTTGCTAGGGCAAGTGTGTCACTGGAGGTGGGCTTTGGAGTTTCTGAAGCCCAAGCCGGGCTCAATGCTCAATGCCACTTTCTCTTCCTGCGGTCTGCAGACACAGATGCAGAATTCCCACCTACTTCCCCAGCAGCATGTATAACTTTGTGCTGCCATGCTTCCTGCTACGATGACAATGAACTAAACCTCTGAAGTATAAGCCAGCCCCAATTAAATGCTTTCCTTTATAAGAGTTGTCATGGTCATGGTGTCTCTCCACAGCAGTAGAAACACTAAGACAAGTAACTTACACACATATACTCTTCATGATTTAAAGTTCTATCATGTGTACTCCCAATAACTATGGAAAGGGACAGAGAAAATATAGCCGGGGTGGTGGCACAGTCCTAAATGGTAATATTAATAAGCTTATTGGTTTAGACAAGTGTGATGTCCAATCAGAAATGACTGGTCAATGGAAGTCAGGAGGGGGGACAGAACAAGTGTTTAAAATGTAAATGGGGGAGGGATACATTTCCATCAGAAATAAAACTAAGACTGAAAGTAACGAAATGAAGTACCAAACTTGGTTTCTGGAAAGTCTTCCCTGAAACCTTTAAATCCATTTAAAAAATCTCAATATTAGAGAATGAAAGAATTTTGTATGATCAAATAAACAAAGCCCTTACTTACCCTTTGAAATTTGATGTCTGAAAACTTCACAAACTAATGTAATTCTCTATATTACTTTAACTATAAAGTATTCTGAAAGAAACTTCATTCTGTCTTATTGACTTTTTCTTTTTCAAAGTCAATCCCATCACTAAGGCGACTAGAATCTTCTCTAACCACAAGGCACATGCCAGATACAGACGTTCTTTTGTCAAGAAAAGTTTACTTAAAGGTTGTTAGTCCAAAGGAAGCTCCATTTCCTGAATTCTGGTGTTGAGACAAAAACCAACCTCAGGAATTGGGAAGCTAGTTCCCCTCTACCAAAGGAGCCATTTCCCTTATCACTGGCAGAGGGAAATGAATATCTTGGCCTCCAGGCTCCCTCAGTATCACACGTACCCTTACATGTTTCAAACTCCATGTCACTATCTTTTAGCTCTTCTCACCTCCTCCCTACTCTGAACTTCTCCAGCTCATGGGCTACTTTCTTCTTATGACCCTGCTATTTCGGCTACGTTCTCTCTTTTCTCCACACTCTGTCTTCCTCTCTTGCTCTCCCTCTTCTTGTGTTTCTCTCCCTGTCTCGGTGTTTTGCTCCTGCTCCTTGCATGGCCAGGTCCGGTCTGCTGGCCATGGTCAGTCTACTACTTTCACTATCTTCTCTGGACTCTTCCAGTTGCCTCTGGCTGTTCCATCTCTCACATGTACATGAAAAAACATTACCCTTAACCATACCATGGAGCAGTCATGACATCAGTTTACACAAAAGCAGTAGGGTAATTCTGGTTTTAAATACACGTTTCTCCCTAAACTCAAAATTTAGGAAAGAAATTGAAAAGAAGTCTGGATCTATGCTGAAATTATAATACATCTCATAACCCCAAACCATAAAGTAACAACTAAATCAAGTGAGAATTCAGAGATTAAAACATAATCTCCAGATGGGGCCTCGGAGATGACTTCAGTTAAGGGCACTGGCTGCTCTCTGAGAGGATCTGGATTTGATTCTCATCATGAACATGGCAGCTGATAATCACTTGTAATTCAAGTTCTAGAGCATCTGACGTCTTCTTCCAACAGGCATGTGCATGGTACACAGGCATACATTCAGACAACACTCATATGTATAAAATAAACCAATTTTAAAAAAAGCACCAACGATAACAAAACCCCCCAAATCCATACTTTCCAGAATTAGAGGAGTGTGCGGAAGTCTTTGGAGGTAAACACAGGGTTAGAAGGTGCTTGAGATAGTGAGCATTCAGGGTATGTGAAGGCCATGGAAGACCTGGTGGACAATATGCACATGGGGAGCTTCCATCTTGCAGAGTAAGAGACGGGGCTGAGAATGGTATGTGCTTACTATTCCTGTCATCCACATTCCCAGCCTGGAGAACTGCAGGAAGTGCAGTGACACGGATGGATGGGAAGGAACTTGCCCTATAGCTGCAGGCCCAGGTTCTCCAGAGGATGAGCATCATTAAACCTCTCAGAAAAAAACCCTGACTTTGGTGTGCAGAATTTCACCCACTTCTCACCTGGCTTAGCCATTTACTGGATGGGGGTAGACCTCAGAGCCCCAGGAAGGGTGTCAGCCCTGTACCAGCTTCTCAGCTTTGAAGCTGCCTGCTGTTTTCTCCCACTTCACTCTCCTCTATGTTAACACACACACACACACACACACACACACACACACGCACACACACACACACACACACACACACACACACACGCTCTCGCATACCCCTCTTCTTGAGAGTCTGCACTATTTCTTGCAGCCAGAAAAAGAAAATAAAAAGCCAGAAATTTATCCAGAAAAAAAAAACAGAATATATATTCTCTATACACTCACAGGAAACAAAGAAAATTGAAAAGAAAACACAGAGGAAGTTTTAGAAAAAAAATCACACAAATGCAAAACAGAAAACAATAAATGATTAAAGAAAGAAATCAGGTGTGAAAGGAACAAGCCAAACTTACATATAATTACTCTCCCTGAACAAAAGATGGGAAAACTCACATCAATGACTGTGCTGCAATTTAGATTTGGAATGTTCTCGAAAGGTTCTTGAATTAGAGGCTCAGACCACAGTTCCAGGAAGGCAGTAGAATTTTTAAGAGACAGGGCTACAGTCATCATCAGAGAGGTTTCATCCAGCAACTGATGAGAGCAGATGCAGAGACCCACAGCCAAACACGAGGTAGAGTTCAGGGAACCCCACAGAAGAGTGGGAGGAAAGTTTGTAGGAGGGGTCAAGGACACCGGGAGAACACAGCTCACAGAATCAACTAAGCAGGGCTCATAGAGACTGAAGCAACAATCATGAAGCCTGTATAGTCTGAGCTATGTCCTCTGAATACATATTATGGTTGTATAGCTTGGTACTTGTGGAACTCTTAACAGTAGGAGTGGGGGTTATCTATGAAACCGCTGCCTGCTCTCGGGACCCTCTTCCTCCTACTGGGTTGCTTTATCCAGTCTTAATATGAGGGTATGTGCCTAGTCTTATTGTAACTTGTTATATGGTGCTTAGTTGAGATCCCCAGGAGGCCTGCTCTTTTCTGAAAGGAAACAAAGAAGGAATGGATCTAGGGAAAAGAAGATGTGGGGGAGTACTGGGAGGAGATGAAGGAGGGGAAACTGTGGTCAGGATGCATTGTGTGAGAATAATACCACCACCATCGTCACCACCACCATAACAGGTAGGTCCAAAGGGAGGATTTAAGTCATTGAGGCTGTACCCTTGAGGGGGATTGTGACTCTTGCCATGCTTAATGCTGTCTTACCAGTGGCCAAAAATAATAGGACCAATCAAGTATGGACTAAAATCAACATAACTTTGAGGCAAAGTTAAGTTTTTTGTCTCTAGCATTTTATTATATAACAGAAAGCTAGCACAAACCACAAAAAATGGAAAATTTTCCCAAATAAAGTCAACACTTGAAACGAAAAGCAGAGTAGAGAGGGTTAAATAGAATAGTCAGTCCTGGGATGCAGTGTGGGGAAGTGAATGAGTTTTAATTCTAACAAAACCTATGAACAACCAATTCCCTTCTCTCCTCCGTAAAGTCATATGTGAGTGGACTCGTCTTCTACATGCATTTGAGAGAAAATAATGATGGCAAAGGCTGTATGCCCCAGAATGGATGTTATAAAGTATCTATAGAGATCCCAGAATGCCTTAGGGATCTTAAGGAAGGGACTACCCCACAATGAGACAACTCTAGACTGTCAAAAGATAAATCTAATTCAAGAAAATTAAGAATAAGGAATTATTGGTTCAAAGTGTAGATGATGAGCTAAATGACTCAGGTACAAATTAACGTGAGCAGGTCAGGGAATATTAGCGTTAAAAAGCATAAATACTACAATGAATTTTATAGCAAAATAGAAAATGGTACAGGAAGTAGGTAGGAATTTCAGTGTAGATAATTTTCTCATCTTTTAAAGTATAAACTTAAAAGATACAGTATACTAAATGGCTACATTTTAGAAATATGAATTATAGGATAAATAAATCAAGGACTTAATCTTTATCCAATATGACAAAGCTGCAAAGCTCTATGTATATTATGATCTTACATGTCTGAAAATATATATACAGAGAAATTACTCAAACTGGTGCATACCCAACTGAGACTAGTGATTTCTTTGGGAGAGGGACCTGGACGGGATGTTGCACAAGCTTAGGAAAATGGCTCTTTAACTTGACATACTTCTGTACTGTTGGGTTTTGTTTTGTGAATTAACATGCCTTTCACAATTAAAACTAAGACAGACAAAACTAAGACAGATTACCTGTGACAGCAGCATACTTCTAGGATTCTAAGTTTCTAGTTTTTCAGTTGTGGAATCTCTTTAATTTAATCCTGGCTAGCTAGTCCTAGGCAGATGTAGAATAAAAAATGCAAACGCCAACATCCCCAGTTTGTAGCTGAGCAATAACTCTGCAGTGAAAGTGAGTAAGTACAAAAAGCTATGCAGGAACAAGTCTTTCTGGCCTGGCATTCCAGCATTGACCTTTTGTTTACTGTTTTCCAAAATAAGACTGTAGAAACTATAAAAAATGTATCTAAGATTCCTTGCTGTGCATGTGCACTCTCTCTCTCTCTCTCTCTCTCTCTCTCTCTCTCTCTCTCTCTCTCTCTCTCTCTCTCTCTCTCACACACACACACATTGAGATATATCCCCTAAGTGAAATTCTGTGTTAATTGGGAAAATAATTTTTATCAATTCTATTGGTTAAAAATATATGTTTAAATTTTTTTTGTCTCAGGGCTGAAGGGACAGTTCAGTGGTCAAGAGTACTGGCTGTCCTTCTATAGGACTTGGGTTTGTTTCCAACCACCACATGGTGGCTCACAAGCACCTGTAATTTCAGTTCCAGGGATCCAATAAGCTTGGAGGTAGTGGCAAACGTTTAATTACAGTACAGCACTCAGGAGGCAGAGACAGTTGAATCACTTGAGTTATACCTGGACTACAGGGCGAGTACTAGGGCAGCCAGGAGGAGTACACAGAGGAATCCTGTTGAAACACAAACACACACACACACACACACACACACACACACACACACACACACACACACACGAAAAAACTTCCTTCATATTTTACGGAAAGTCAGACAAATATAAAGATACAGTTATAAAGCAAATTTAATCATCAGTTCTTTAACTAGTTTCTTGAACCCTGGAAGCCATGGTTGTGATAAAATAGACGTGTTTTCAATCCATGTCTTAGTCAGATTTCAATTCACTAGTTCAGTTTTTAAGTTTTTTTTCTTGAGTCAGAGTTTCTCTGCATAGACCAAGCTGGTCTCGAACTCAGAGCCTCTGCCTCTGAGTGCTGGGATTAAAGGCTTGTACCATCACTTCCCGGCTAGTTCTTAAGTTCTTATAGGGGATAAATTGTCATTTTGCTTAACTAACTCCATTTTAACACATGAGTGTTTCATTATGAAACAAGGGTTAAATTTTAGGGTATTGATACAAGCTTCATTTATAGGTTCATGGTAAATAGATCCCAAGGGGTGTTCAGATTAAGTTACTTAAAACAGATCAAATTCTTTCAGGCTTGCTTATCTGAAAGGAGGAAAGGAATAAGTCCTCGAAGGATAAAGCTAGGTCAGGATCTTGTTATCTTTTTCTGATTTTTCCCCTGGATTTAAAGAGAACACTGCAATACATGGCATCTGACTCTGAAAAGATAGGGGTTGCTAAAGTTTCCACTGCCACAGGCAGACTATAGAAGCAAAATTAGAACCTAAAACTTCTACAAACAATCTTATTCAGATTCAAGATTATCAAACAGCTTTTTTTTTGGGTGCTGAGCTGTGCATTACCTAAAGCTGTAGCTAACCTGACCATTGAGAATGGCAAATATCCAAGGGTGTATCACAGAGACTCTTTAGGCACTCAAGCAACTGCCTTAGGTCCCCAAGAGTCTCAGCAAGCTGTAATCACAGGA
Source organism: Mesocricetus auratus (assembly GCF_017639785.1). NCBI lineage: Eukaryota > Metazoa > Chordata > Mammalia > Rodentia > Cricetidae > Mesocricetus > Mesocricetus auratus. The sequence continues at coordinate 79,516,554 of NW_024429189.1, forward strand.
ACTCTGGAAGCTATGCAGAGGCCACGATAATGAAGTAGACACACCTTCAACATTTTGGGGCTACCAGCACATGATTGTGCAGGTTTTATAGCTCTTGTAGCCATATATATTCGGTAGCTTTCTCCACAGAAGACTTTGGACTAATTAGCCTCATTATTTCTTTACATTACTACAAATTTTCAGAACTCAACTGTAAAGTCATTATTTCTGAGCAGTGAATATTTAGGTTTTGCTGGACTGAAAAAAAGATGCTCAATGGATTTTTAAAAATTTTAATATAAGGTATAGGGAAAATGAATTTTAACATAATATTTTATTAATCTTTAAAAAATGTAAATGTTCATTCATCATTTCTCTTCCCCTAAACCCTTCCATATATTCCTCCTTCCATATGCCCTCTTTCAAATTCATGAAGTCTTTTTTATTAATTGCTGTTACACACATGTGTGTGTGCGTATTCTCAAACATAAATACAACCTCTCAGTTCTCAGTCTGCATAATGTTACTATATATATATATATATATATATTTCAGGGCTGACCATTTGGTATTGGATAACCCATAGGTGTGCTCTTCCCAGGGAAGACGATTACTCCTGTCATTGGCAGTAGGGTTGAATATTCCTGGGCTACCCTAAGTTCATATCAGCATGTCCAGTGTTGTCCTTGTTCAGCTCATGTATAGTCAGAAGATGCTGTGCCCTCCCTCCCCTACAACATTTTTTCTGAGCCAAAAATGTTTTAACTGAAAAAAACAAGCAAGCAAAAACGAATTACCTTTCAACATAGATGTTTTTCCCAGTCCCAAGGGAATAGAGGCTGCACAGAATGTGGTAGCATGAAATCTGCACGTCACTCACTGGAACAAAGAGGAGATGTCATAACCACATATCAACCCCAGCTCCATCTCCAACACATCGAAGGGTCCATGAAGAAAAATACTAAGGCAGGAATCAGTCAAGACCAGATGACCCTCTCTCCTTTTCCCTCCTCCCTGCCTCTGTAAACTGGTGAAATCCTCTTCAAAGCAGACACCATTTTGCTAGTTGCTGGGAAATGCTGATAGGAAAATGCTCCATCAAAGTTGCCCAGGTCATTGGCAGAGCTGCTGCTGAAGATCACAAAGCTTCTTGGAGAAAGGAATCATTTGGCCAATGGAGTCTCTATAATAGGTTGCTTACCCAATAAAGGAAGACACTATATTCACATTTTACCAAGGGTAATATTGCCTTCTTTGGAACAAAGAATTAATAAAGCTTGAAGCTTCCATGCCATATTTGATCATTTCCTGAGAAGATTCATACAATTGGCATGCTTTATTCAGAAAGGGAGGGAGGGAGGAAGGGGGGGGAAGAAAGGGGACTGGAGAGAGAGAAGTGAGTTCTCACATTTGCTCATCTATACATTCTACTGTATTAAAAAAACTAAGCTGTATCCCTTATTTTTTAAGGGAAGGGGGTTCTGGAGGAACACAAAGAATTTCATCATCAGGCATCATGTTCCCACACACATCTAGACCTTATTCCACGGCTAGGTCTACTTTAACAAAGCCAGAACTAATTTAATGTTTTATTTTCTAACAAAGGAAATGCCTTGTTTCCATGACATAAAGCTCCTGCCTACTGGCACTAACGGATGGAAGACACAGCCTGACCCATTGACAACTGACTAAATTAAATCCGATGGTAGTGCTCAAGCAGTACTGAAGCTTGGTGACAGAATATGAACATGGTGGAGCTGGGGGCTGGGGCTGGACTTGCTGCTAAGTCCAAAGCAAAGTAAAACCAACTGAAAGTTGAAAAAAAAACAGATTTTAGCCTTTTTCCGTTGTTCCCAGTAGCAGAGAGCAAATTAAGGATTCTTAACATGGAGCAGAGTGTCTGGAAACCCTGGTATCAGAAGTACATCTGAGGTGTATTGCTCAGATAACCTTTTCAAATTAAACGGAAGCACACTAGCTGGTAGCCAGAAGACCAGGTGGGAAATTGGAGAAAGTTGATGTTCTATACTCAAATTAAGGGATTTTTTCCCTTTTCAAGAGTCTTTTCACTTCATTTTTTTTAATATAAGAAAAGAATGGGAAGTCTGTCTTCCTACTCTGCCCTCTAGGTCACCCGAAGTGAGTGGGTCTTACATCCGTGTGGTCAGTGCACAGACATTGATGACAAACAGCAGTAGGACTCACAGAGTAGATCCACCCCAAACTGATGCTGAGCGATGTGCTCAAAGATGGATGTCAGGATGGGAAGCAGAGCCACTGTGGTGTAGTTAATATTCTGAGAAACACCTTTGATCTGCGTTCTGGAATGGGTAAACTTCCCCAGCTTCAGGTTTTCTGAAGTCTTTTCCAAGTCTTCCGCTGCATTTTCAAAGAAAGAGCGCAACCCAGCTTTCACCAGCTCTGAGCCTGACTTCATGACGGTCCTGCAAGGAAACAGCAGTCAAAGGCAGGAGCATAGCTGGACTCTGGACCACCCTCCCACCCACCTCCCCCTACCCCCGCCATAGTGGTTCTGTGTAGGCAAACTGGGGAGACAGTGGGAACTCTGGTCACCCGGTGAGAGTGTGTCAGGTGCACTGAGATGTCTGCTTCCATCTGGGAAAGAAACCTGTACCACATGCTTCCCTGGGGTTAGTGACTGAGTGATGGGCGTGGCTTGTGGAGATCATTGTCGAACTCTTCACGACACAGAGAGAATGAATGAAACTGGTGTTAGTTCCTTGTGAGCCAAATGCTGCAGCTGTCTAGTCTTCTGTTACTACCTGATGGGAGGACAGGACTGAGCCCTTTCCACAGCTCACTTGGGGTCAAGAGCCTTTTTGAGTGGCATGTAGAAGGAAGGAGGAGAACGGGGATGAGAGAAGTCACCTGAAGCCTGCACTCCTTTTAGTGTGCAGAGCAGCCCTAGATTGGATGAGAGGAGAGAAGAGGGAAAGCCAGTCCTTCACAGAGTCAGTTTTATTAGGGCGCCGAGGCAAAGGACAGTGAAAGAGGCCTTAGTTTGTCACAGATTGCCATCTTAAGAAGGTGACTTTCTTTTGCCTTGGATCTTGAAGGGCATGTCCTCTTCCTGATTCTGGTAAGGACCTTATTATTATTATTATTATTATTATTATTATTATTATTATTTATTATTATCATCATCATCATTATTGGGGGGTTTTGAGACAAGGCATGCACCACCACACCCAGCAAAAGGACTTTTCTTAGTGAACATGTTCAAAAGAACTCCTGTTGGTTCTTTGTACTACTTTTCTCTTTTCAAATGTCAGTATGTTAATATTACCAGAATTATGTATTTTTAAGTAAAATCTCCTTTCCTCCGTTCTACATCTTTTATTTTTATTAAACAAGGTTTTACTATAAATCTGAGGCTGGATTTGAGTTTGGGATCCTTTTGTCTCTGTCTTCCACATGGTAAGATTACAGGTGTATATTATTTCACAGTTTTGAAAATTGTGTTTATTATTTGTGCATATGTATGTGTGTATAGGCCAGAGGACGATTTCTTGGAGTTAGCTTTCTCCTTCTACCACATGGGTCACAGTGAGTGAACTTGGAGCATCAGTGCTTTTTTTCCTGCTGGACTCTTTTTCTGGCTTCCTGTATGATCCTTTTGAAGGTAGATATTCCCTCATTTTCCTGGCTATGTCCATCTCTCAGGATGATGAGGGTTTCACCACTACCAGATATGTCTACCTGTGTAAGAGTGTGTGATGTGTGTGTATACAAGGAGGTACAAAGTGAAGGTTGCTATATTATACATTTTGTCTCCTGACAAATGAACTCAGTAGAGAAGGCAAGAACTGATCAGTTCTTTCAGATTTAAGATCGTCCATGATAGTAGGTCTGTCCTGTGGGAATGAGAAGCAGAGTGTCAACTTCCAGGGCCCTCTTCACCTATTTGGAGGTCAGAAAGGGAGTCATTAGGAAGTAATGGGAAGAAAGCATCAGACTTACCTTGTGTCAAGGGTCTGAGCTAAGATGTGAAGACAGCTCACCATTGTAGTTGAATCACTCCCTAGAATAAAAAAAAATCACCTGTGACTCTCCAAACCCAGCCTGGCTTTAAATGCAGCCTTCTTAATATGCATCAAGCATACCCCAGTATAATTAACCAGCAACACAGAAAGTGCCAGGTCTGTGTTCAGGGACCGAGGCATTTATCTCTAGTCTGACACAGCCTCTGCTTCCTGATGGATGTCACAGGCAGAGCTTAAAACATTCATTGGTGTGGAAAATCTGAGCTGTTAAAGAGGGAGAGAGGTCATTAATCATGCTTTAGACCAATTTTCTATGGGAAATTTAGGTGACACCTCAGTCCCAAGGTGCAGGTTTTCTACAGGAGTCACAAATGAAGGCAAAACTGAAGCTCAAGGTAATTACAGGAAAGCTTTCTGCTTTTAGCAACACATCCCATCACTTACCAAAGAGGGAGATCCTGTGTCTCACGAGAGCAGCCAGCTTGCAGAACAGGCTAAAGCAGAAAGGGTTGCAGTTCAGAAAGCCACGGAGACTCAAGCAGGGATCTTTTTTTTTTTTTACCCCATTCTCCCACCCCTCACATGTGAAAGTGCATCGATTGGAGCGTTAGAAGGATGTACCGTATCCTCTGGAAGAGTCTTTGGAAATAATGTGGTCTACACTGTGTTGATGGAGAATTATGAAAAGGTTACTTTCAGGTGACTCATTCCTACTCAAAAACCACCCGTCTGAAATGAGAAGAATATTTGGCAGTGGCCCTGGGTAAACTTTCCTTGGTGATAGATACCCTGTGTTGAAATGTTCATTCATGTAACGTGAAGAAAAAAAAGATGAGGATCCTAAAAGGCAGCTTGCTTTTCTATCATTGTAATGAATTGCAAACCATTTTGCAGCCTTCAAGTGGAGTGTGAAGCTTAGTTGGCAGGTGAGAAAATGTCGGGACTAGAAAAATGTTAATGGTTAGGGTAGGGAGTAGGAGTTTGTTAAATACAAAAACGTTTAAAGAAATGCATTTTTCAGAGCTACAGGGTCTTCATGGCACAAGGCAATAATAGGATATAAGAAGAATCCCAGTGAGGACACAGTATTGAGTGGGTAGTAGAAGCCAGAGGCCTTGAACCAGGACAATGACTCATTGCTATGAACACAAGTAAAGACTAAAGGGTACACTGTGTGACTCACTGGGCCACACTACAGTTTCCATGCTGAGATGTTTTATTTTTTTGTTTTTACTTTTAAATTTTGTTTTTTATTTTTTATTTTGGTGGGGGTAGGTTGCAAGGACAGAGGGAATGGAGAGATGAGCGGGATCAGGATTCATGATGTGAAATCCACAAAGACACAATAAAAATTAAAAAAAGAAGTTCATTTTTTGCTGTTATCTTTTGTTAGTCTATAGTCTGCCCTAGTTGGGTCCTTGGAAAGTAGGAAGCAATTGTTGTAATTTAAGAAAAGCAGCTAGCAAGAGAAAGACACCATGTAACAGGGCTCAAGCAGAGAGTTTTGTTTTTTCTTTAATTATGGAAAGGGATCATAAAAAGGGGAAAGGGGATGGGGGGAGACTGACCTCCATGGACAGGAGCAGCACGAGAGAGGAAAGACACACACAGACACACAGACACACAGACACACAGACACACAGACACACAGACACACAGACACAGACACACAGACACAGACACACAGACACACAGACACAGACACACAGACACAGACACACAGACACACAGACACACAGACACAGACACACAGACACAGACACACAGACACAGACACACAGACACAGACACACAGACACAGACACACAGACACAGACACACAGACACAGACACACAGACACAGACACACAGACACAGACACACAGACACAGACACAGACACACAGATACAGACACACAGATACAGACACAGAGGAACAGAGAGAGGGGGGAGGGAGGGAGGGAGGAAAGGAAGGGAGAGGGAGGGAGAGAGAGAGGGAGGGAGGGAGGGAGAAGGTGAGCAGGGCCCTTTTAAAAGGGAACAGTGAATATGCACAGGTGGTGCTCTTAGTGGCTGCAGCTGAGAGTGTATCCTGTCAGAATCCCAAGGACAGGCTAGTACAGATGCCTGAATACTGACTATTATTATTATTGTTCTTTGTATTTCTGACTCTTTGCTATGCTTCACTGATACTTTACACCGTGAAGACTTGAAGGTTCAACTATACATACTTCAGCTGTAGTTGGGAAGGCCTTGTGTAGTTAGGAAGGTGCCCTGTAGATGTTTCTGAGCATACTGCCAATTGACCCCACCCAGCATAGTGTGACTACAGTCCACAGGTGTGGGTGATACTCTTGGGAGGAGAATCTTCCAAACGCTGACATTTGAAACTGGCATGGTTTGACAAGAACTTTGTTTTCCCTTTAGGATACAGGGGAACAGAAAGAGGGCTAATAGGGAAAACAGAGACAAAACACTAGTGTAGATCATGAAATTCTACAATGAGACTCAGTTAAAGTCTTGGGCTCACATTAATAACTTGTCATGGAGATCTTTGTCTCCTTGGGACAATTCAAACAGAAGAAATGCACCCCTAGTGTTGGTTGATGAAACCCCCATCCATTTAAAGGACGATAACCTCTCAGTTAATGTTCAAATTTTTCTGGGCTATCTTAAAAAATTACAGCCAATGTCACTGTTGATTAGTGAAAATAAGTCAGAACTTCCCTGGTCTAGAGCTTAAGAGAACTCATAGTGAGTTAACAGAAACTTAGCAGCTAATGTGAAATTAATATGGGCTGCTGCTTATTATATGAACTCATGGAGCTGGATGGGGGGGAAAGAGTATTAAGCAGTGCAGCCTGTATTGCTGATGGCTTCATTCTGTGCTTGGCCCATGAATAACTAGGCATCTTCATGAAGACCCTTCAATGCTCTCTGCCCTGTGTTAGCTTTCTTACCTGTAACCAAATAGCTCTTCTACAAAAGTTGGAGAACAACTCGGAGATTTGAAAACACTTCAAATGGATGAACACACATTTTGTATAAATTGAAAACAAATGGTCTCTCTACCTAAAGCACGTGGATGGGCTATTAAGATCGGATACTGAAGGGCTTCCTTCCCTCACTGTCAGAAGTGCTTGCAAAAGTCAGCACCTGGAATTTCAAAAAGTTGTCGCTGTCTCTTAAGCGTCCCTGATTAAATACAAGAATTGCTGTGTAGGGTTAGTTTCTGTCAACTTGACGTAAATGGAAACGTGTCTGGAAAGAGGGAATCTTAATTGACAAAATGACCCTGTAAGATTCGCCTGTAGGCAAGTTTGTAGGGCATTTTCTTGATTAATGATTGGCGTGGAAGCATGATGTGTGGGTGCCATTCCTGGGTGGGCGGTTGGTCCTGAATGTATAATAAAGGAGGTTGAGCAAGCCATGAGGAGCAAGCCAAAAGTAGCATTTCTCCATGGCCTCTGCTTCAGTTCCTGCCTTGAGTTCTTGACTGACTTCCCTGGATGATGGACTGTTACCTGAGAATGTAGAACAGAATACATTGTTTCCCCACCAGTTGCTTTTGGCCTTTGTGTTTTATCACAGCAGGAAAACTCCCAACTAAGACAATTCCCTTTAGTCCAAAATAATGAGTTCCCAGGTGAGGCTCTCCCCTCTCAGAGTTTAAAAATGACAAAGATGGCATGGTGGCACAAGCCTTTAGTAGCCAGGATGTCCAGGACTACAGAGAGAGCCTTATCTTAAAAAGAAAGAAAAAGATAAAGAGAAAAATTACCCCATAAGTGAAAGACTGGAAACTCTACGAAGTGAAAGGCATCAGATTTAAAATGAGGTGAACCAAAGATGAAGGATCCAGTAAGGAAGAATCTAGTGGGGATCAGAGGCTGAGACAAGAGAATTGGTAGCTTTCAGATAGGGCTGGGGCTGGGCTGTGGAGGTCCTGTCTAAAAAAAAAAAAGGAGCTGGACCTTTAATCCCAGCATTTTTCCAGAAGCAGGCAGATTTCTGTAAGTTTGGGGCCTGCCTGATTTACATAGTGAATTCCAGCTAGCCAGGGCTACATATTGAGACCCAAAACAAATGAAGAAATGACTTCTCAGCCCCCACTCCCCAAACAAACAAAAACCAAAGGAAAGAAAGAAGGAAAGAAAGAACAAGTCTGCCAGGGTGAAACAAATGAACAAAAACCGAAGTGGGGAGAGAGTAAGCAAAAAGAGGGAGAGAGGCTGGCAGGGAGAACACGTGCAGCACAAACACTACAGCTTCTGTGGGAGACACCAGCTCATGGGTGGATTTGGGAGCGATTTGCAAGGCTGATCAGTGCTAGGTTGTATTCCAGCCACGACAAATGGTGCCTGGTTGAACAAATGTTACATTTCCATGAATTAATAGTCTAAGATCAACAGATGAAGAAAACAGCTGCATCTGCCCTCTGTTGGATTATCTGAATGTCTCCCATGGCCCTGAATTTCTCTAGCTTCTTATAGAACATATTAGTTCAACCTAAAGGTATAAGATCTTAGGATCAGTACCTGGTTCCAAAGCATCCTGTTTTGGCAGCATGGGATTTCTTCTGTCTTGAGTGACACTAAGTGATCACAGTACAGAAGAGGCATACAATTGTCATGAGGACTGAATTTTCAGTCTTAACCACCTAAGATACTTTGGGTTCTGGAATAAATGAAGCTAAGTGCTTTGAAAATGAAGACTGTAAGACACAAGTTGTACTTTCAATATAACACATTGTGAGGTTTCACAACCATGTTTACTCAGATGGGCAATAACTCTTGCATATGAAAATTAATATCAGTGCCTGAACATGCAGTGTGTTTAATGAATGTTAGGCAAATCTTCAAGCTGAATATACTCCCAAAGAGAGTGAACATTAATGGCTGAGCTCTTATCCAGTACAACATACATGTTCACTGTCAGTGGAGAGCATTTAGACTTTCACTACCCTCTTCACTTCTCTGTTATTTAGAAGTCTAATCCGCACTTGGTCTTTTATTGATCAGAGAGAACCTGAAGTATGTCAGACAGCACCTCTCAGCCTCATTATGAAGCTTCCCCAATGTTAAGGTCTGTTAAGGTATCCCTAGAGGGGATGGGATAGGGGGTCGGTGGGGGCAGGGGAGGAGGGGAGGGAGAGGGAACTGGGATTGACATGTAAAAGAAGTTTGTTTCTAATTTAAATAAAAATAAATATAAAAAAAGGAAAAAACCTTCAAAAAGGTTTCCCTAGAGGAGTGGTAGGCTGATGTTTGATTTTGTGTGTGTGTGTGAGTGTGTGATTGTGAGTGTGAGAGTGTGTGAGTGTGTGAGTGTGTGTGTGTGTGTGTGTGTGTGTGTGTGCATCTGGCCATCAGAGCAGGCTGTATGGTATTCTATCACTCTCTACGTTGGTCCTTTAGAGACAGTGTCTGTCACTAAATGTGGAGCTAGGCTGGTGGCCAGCAAGCTCCAGTGATCCTCCTATCTTAGGCCCCTATAGCGTCAGAGCTACAGATGCACATGCAGCGACACTCAGCTTCTTACATAGATGCTGAGATCCAAACCCAGGTACTCATGCCCCAGCAGCATGTGTCTTTACCACCCAGTGAGCCACCCCTTCAGCTTCTGAATAAACATTTAGACTGAATCATGTGGTTCTAGCTTTCAAATCTCAGATGAGTCAGCCTTGTAAGATCTGAGTTTTAAAAAGTTGAATCTTGCAAACTTGGTAAGGAGTGACAGAAAGCAGTGTATGCCTTAGTGTTTGTTTTCCCCAAGCTTTAGAAGGATCTTGGCCGCCTTCTCAGCTTTGTTTCAGGGTAATTGGTATGTGTATCTACATATTTCCCAAGTCCCTATGAACACCCCAAACAGTGCAATTCTATTGGCTCCCGAGATCACCAAGATATACACAATATAAACATTTTCAAATCAAGATGGTAACCAATAATTCATCATCAGGTTATGCATCATTTCTACAAGGAACTTGTGATTCAGTCCCCAGGTCAATGATGTCTTAAATAAACCACATTAATGCTGAGAATGACAGTTTGAACACGTGTCCTCCTGGGACCCATGTGTTAGAAGCTCTGTCTCTAGGGTATTGCTACTGGGATGAAGGGAAGCAGGGTTGCTTGCAGGATGGAGACAAGTGGGAGGTTTTTAGGTCAATGGGACACGCCTTTAGGATTCTGCCATCTTTTACTTCTGGCCACAAGCTGAGCAGTTTGCCTCACAGTGAGCTTCCTGTCACAGCCATCTGGAGCCCCTACTATGGGATCAAAGAAAAGGTGTCTACTTACCAGGGCCATGGAACTTCAGAACTATGAGCTAAATAAGCCTTTTAGCTTTACTGCCATCAGACATTTGTTACAGTAACTCAGAGGTGACTAACATAGCGGCCCTCTCTTGATTCCAGGGACTCACCTGGCTACCATTTCTTTCTCCTTGTGGGAGGCATACCCGCTGCTGCTAAGTGGCTTCAGAGGAGATGACAGGAAGTAAAGACGGTGGTTGGTGAAGTACTGGTCAACCAGTGGGAGGAGAACCTGGAAACCACCAAACATCATTTTGAAGGTAGCTGATCTGAGTCTGTCTGCAAGTTCCTTTTATAGAAGTCATTCTCAATGAGCAAACGCCTCTCAACACAGATTGTGGATTTCCAGGAAGTTCTGTTCTGGGTCTCATTTTGCATTATTATTATTTTTTCTGTGCTACTAACCAGGGGTGTTAGTGTTATATGACAGGAAAGGACACTGACTAAAGGCACAAATAAATTTGCATGATGATCTGATTTGAAGAGGACACCTGGGGAACTCAGATTGCCTTCTTGGCCATGGCATCAAAAGGTATACTCAAGACCTGACTGAGCCCTCACCTTAAGCATCTATCTCTGCTCCACAGACATTGAAAGGCTTTTGGTCTGCTGAACAGGCTTATATGGGCAACATTAGTCATTGGTACCCAAAGGCACTCCCTCTTTCTTTTCAGTGACAGATTTTAGTGAGACAGGGCCACTGAGTGGAGAATGCCTTTCCTAGTTTGCCTTGTAGCTAGAGTAAACTGAAAGGTCTTGCTTGCATTACTAGGTTAGAACTTCAGAAAAGCAGCAGCTTGCTCTCTCCTTGCCTTTCTTTTAGACATCCCTTTCCTACAGCTATGACGAGGGTGACCCGGTTTGGACTACAGTAACATGAAGCACAATGTTACAGATGGCGTACAACAAGGGAGGAGGATCCTGAGTCTGGAGATTACATATGGTGTGGAGCTGAGCAGCTTGCCTACCCTTTTGGAAGTCTTACCTCCACGGGATCTGTTCTATAGCAGAGGAACACATCTCTGTCTCACTGAAGCTTTTGGAGTGTTAAATATCCTTGATGGACCCTTTAAGCTACACCCTCGGTAATAGAGAGCCTGAGCAAAAGGAGAGACACTTACTTTGGCAAAGAATTTGATCTCCTGGTCATGGGGAGACTTTTCTGTTTTCCCACTGCTGACAATAGCTTCTATAAAGACAGGGGTACCATATTCTGGTTAGAGCAAACAAACAATCACAAACAAACAAACACAAATAATCACAGAGCAAATCAATCACAGTAGTTTTAGATAAAGAAGCTTTTCAAAAGAAAACCAGCAGGCTTAGTTGCTTTCACAGAATAATATCTTATAAAGCACTTTGTGACTGTGCTGGTTGGGTGTGTGTCATGTCAATTCTCACGGCTGCTCACCACACCCTTTTCTGAAGGGGCTTCAGTGATGTCCATAGTCACAAGTTAATAGGATGAGTTGCATTAAAAAACAACAAAAGAACCTGTCAAATTTAGCAGAGAAGTCAAGGATCTAAATTAACAAGGAACTAAACTTTTTTGTTTGTTTATTGGAGACAGGGTTTCTCTGTGTAACAGCCCTAGCTGTCCTGGAACTCTGTAGATCAGGCTGGCCTCGAATTCACAAAGATCCACTTGCTTCTGTCTCCCGAGTGCTGGGATTAAAGGTGTGTGCCACCACCGCCCAGTCTCTAAATTAACTTTTTAAGTAGGGAGGAAATAAATCTCAGCCATTGTTTTCCACCCAAACCATATATCCCAATGAATCATGAGCAATGGTGACACAAGATCCACAAGATCATTCATCATTAGGTCATTCTTTCTAAAGGAATACCACATTCTTTCCTGACATTTCGCACCTATATTTACTTACCCAAGTGAGCAATAAACTCTTGAGCAGAGTCAACATATTTCAGGATCTTCTTCAAAAACTTGTAGGCAAATCTCTTTTCCATGGAGGAAGCATCCAGCTCCATGTCCTTCATCCCTCTAGATTGGGCAGAGATGAAGCCCAGAAGTAGCAGAGAAAAATACGTGACTTTGGTGTATTACCTATCTTCCCCCATGTTGTTGAATTTAATTGTCAGTGTTGACAGTTGTTCTGGCTCAGTGGAATGACTCATCATTCAACTGATTTACTCTTGCACTTGAACCCATCTATGTGAGCACGCAACACTTTTGTGAAATTGGTTTCTTAGAGTCTTCAGAAAGATCTTCATAATTATTACTAAAAAATATTGAGCTAGAGATAAGTCAGAGAAGACAACAAATATTCCTCATATGTTTGACCCCATGCTAGCTGTAAATAGACAAAAGCAAAACATAACTTATGTGGAATGATCAAAGCAACACATTATGATAAAAAGAGAGAGAAAGGAAAGCAGGATGAAAGGGCTTGGGGATGGTGTCATAAAGGTTTGTGGACTATGATATGACATTTGGCAGTCAGGGTCGGGATCACTGGGAAACTGGAAGTGAAGGCTTGTGGAGGTGAAGCGGTGAGTTATAAGGATGTCGAGGCAAGGGTTTGCTCACGGGACAAGAGTGGTAAGGGTTCTGAGGCAGGGGCATGCATCCTGGGTTGCAGGAGTGCGGCAGAGTGGTCAGGGTAGGTGGAATGGAAGCCAGGTGTCCAAGGAGAGGGTGGACACAGTAAAGTGCATTGAATCATTTACGGCTTGCCTCTGAGTGAGGTGAGAACTGCTGTGGGCACCTCCAAAGAGGGGTGATGCAGCATGACTGTCAACTATTCTGGCCGCTGCATTTAAACCAGGATTGGGTGGTGACAAGGGTGACAAGGCAGAGAGCCCCAGTGGGAAAACATCTCATTAGTGATGCTGACCGCGCGAAGGAGGTGAAAAGAGGGTAGATTATGCACATGTTTTAAAGGTAGAACAATTAGAATTTTTCAAAAAAGATTTCTTAAAGAGAAATAGCCAATGTTTTGGGCTTGAATGCGGAAAATAGACTTTCACCAGCAGAGGGGAAGGGCGGAGTAAGAGCACGTTTTTTTCTCCCGGTGCTGGGGCCTCACTTGATACCCGCCTGCTTTTGTCTCCCATAGGGCCCCACACAGGGCAAGTAAGTACCCAGAATATGGCTACTGAATTTGATTTATCCCTAATTATATTTCCGTGACTTCCTTTTTAGTTACAGCAAAGGGGAATTTTTCATTTCAGTGAGCAAGGAATTTTATCAGCAAATCACACTCCACATTCACCTTAGTGTTAAAAAGCGGATTAAAGCAGGGCAGGGAGTCTTTCCTCAAATGCTTCCCCAGAGGCTGTCTCCTGCAGCATGACCTTTCCTACCCGACAATATGGCAAATAAGTTTTGTAATTTTCTTCCTATGAGCTACAACAGAAATATTTGTATAGTTTTATTTATTTGGCGTTAACTAACAAAAGAGTCTCTAGGAAATTAAAACAAGAAATAACTTTCTTGGCAAACCTCTTTGAGGGGGAGCGAGTGTATCACTTCTCTGCTTTTCATCCTACAAAGAAGCCGCAAGCACGATGCTACATCTCTCTCCATAGACATCTGATTGGTGAGGAAGCGAATCCTGTAAGAGCCAGCAGTCCCCAACCTATCGTGTCAGACTTTGTAGACCCCTCATGGGAGCCCTTATCTGTGAGGAAGAGTGGACTGGGAATGGGCTGGGGGCTTGGGGGAGGGGAGGATGGTGGTGGGGAGAACTGTGTGTTGGAATGTAAAATGAAATTTAAAACAATAAATAAACTATAAAAAAAAGAGTGAGCAGTGCAAGTCAGCTTCACGGAAAACATTCACCATTTTGTGATAAAATGTGGTGGGACATTGTGATGTGTTCTGTCTCCCCAGAGGAGCTACAGCTTCAGGGGAACCAGTGCCTGTGGTTCGAAGACTGCCTCTGTTAGTTGTGCTCGCTGTTGTTACCATGTAGTTTAAAAAAATATAAAGCAGGCAGATCAAATTGTACAAGAATTGTTGGCTATTTTACAAAGACCTTCAGCTGAAAATTGATATAGTTTTGAATTAAAGATTAGTAAGACATCTTAGAGAGGGAGGAGATCTGAAAAATCATCTGGCATGCCAAACATTATTTTGCTTGTGCTTCAAATTCTCATTTCTCCTTAAAGGCTGGACCAATATACAAAGAAAAGGCTTTGACCTATAAAATACTATTTGTTGAGTGCATATGCAAGGATTCATTATATCTCTTTCCAAAAGTGCCAAGCACTGTCATTAATGATTTTTGGAGGTGGGTGATTAAATATCCAACAGTGAAGCCAAAATCACATCTCTCCTCTGCCCCACTAATATCACATGGAAGATGATGACTTACCTGGAAACTATAATGCCATTCACCTGGAGGAATTTGAACAGGTCCTGTGCCTTTTCTCGATCCCTGAACTTTTCCTTGGCAGTCAAGGTGTCATATGGTACCAAAAGAGGGTGACTGCCACCACCTGGAATAAGATGAGCGACACACACAAACTGTTTTCCTTGGTACTTCTGGGAAACGTAGCTACCACATCCCCCAGGCCACTTTCACCACGGCATGCTGTGAAATAAACTCACCTTTGCTCTCTAGCTCCAACTTCTTCTTCTTGGCCCAGATGTTATGGTAGTTCTCGGCCACCACCTCCACCATTCCCTGTTCCCCACCCCAGAGACACAAGTTAGAGAGGAAGCAAGTGAGAAAACCCATTTCATGGCTCCCAGGTTCTGGAACAGCATCACCAATTGCTACTTGCCTGCTGCTGGAGGTCTACCAGTATTAATTATTCTGTGTGACACATTTCATTAGCTTTACACTATTCCATACAATTGCGGATTCTGCCCTTCCTTTGCAGCTTATTATCCTGGCAGTTGAGTGCCTCTGGCAGAAACACACATTTCCAGCCAAAGCTGCACATTGCCAGCATCTCATTTATCTTACTATGAAACTTCTCACCAAAGATAGGGAGCCAGGTAGGAGGAGTTAGGTCAGAGTCAAGAATCTATGAAAATCTTTACCTCAACAAACTAAAAAACAAAACAAAAACAATTGCTGCCACTGAAATTTAGCAAATAGAACGAATCTTTCTGTAAGGTTCACACAGCTCTGGCCTAAAGCAAAGGATATTCTTTGGGGAAAAAACTTCCTTTAAGATCCAAGGGGCTGGCCCATTGGCTTCTTCCCTAGCCTGGAGATATGATCAGTTTCCCTACAATGGTGCAGGAAAGTGATCACTGCAGGACTCAGAGCTATGAAACCAAATAGATGCAACTAAAAGTTTTGAGGTGTATCCCTCGACTCCGCTTCTCCTGCACATATTAGTGCCTGTGGCCTCTGTTCCAGGCTTGTGAGATTAACAAGGGGCATGCGAGCATTTCCACTCAGGAGCTGCATTTCACCGATTTTCTCTTATTTTGGGAATTTAACATGAGGACTTTGCTGATTGTTCTTCCTTTAACCACCACCCTTTATGGCGCTCAAGGCAGCACAGCCTCCCTTCTTAGATGACTGGATAATTCTCTGGTGATTTCCCCACAGACCTGGCACAGCACAACCCTCTTCAGGTTTAATATTTTAGCAGTAATATGCTCTGGGCACACGCTCTGCTTTTCTCCTTTCACTCTTCCAGAGGTCAACACTCTCAGCAGACACTGATGTTCTGCATCTGGGGTTGGCACTGACCTGGAGCTCCCTGGACAGCACAACATTTGAGAGATCCAGCGGGGCAGGGCTGTAGCTGTTGCCCTAGGAGAGCAGAGGCAAAGTTGCTAGGTCATTGAAAACATGGCTGCCCCAAACCCAGTGTCCACCTTAGGTGGGCCTATCACCATGCCCCAGGGAGAGCCTTCCTACATCCAACATGGTTTCTATTGGCCAAGTGTTGCCTACTGAGTGCGGCAGTCATACCTGATTGGTCTGGGGCATACATCGAAGTTTCTCATTCTCTCTTTGTTGAACCAAAGCTTCTCCTTCTTTAGTCCTTTCCACAGTCCAGCCCACAGCAAGCATGGTTTTCAGGGATTCTCTGGCAGGCCAGCGATAAATTTCCTTCTCCTAGAGGAAGTTTGCCCAGAAGAGCCATGTAGAACACACCATACCCATCTCCCCACAGCACACAAAGAATATAGTTTGCTCCGTTCTTTCCTCACAAGGTCAAAATGTCATTTGCAGCATCTTGTGTATAACACACAGACCTTCTGATGCTTTTGAATATAAGATCCCAAGCTTATAGTACTTTTTATTAGGGGAAATGAACCACTATTGTTGATGACACTGTTTATAGTTTATAAAGTGAAGGAGCAGGGAAAAAGACTCATTGTGTCTTATGTTTATGATGGAACACTGTCAAAAATGCATTTGCACTGAGCTCTTCCTTGATCTTGGGAAACAGAACTTCTCAAAATTAAAATTCTTTTGATGTATGCTCAATTTCATGAGTGGTCAACAGTCAAAGATATATATGTCATCCCTTACATATGACACTAAACTTAATCTTACAAAGAACACCAATTGACTGTAAGACCAGAATTCAGAGTTGAGATGAACCATACTACTTAATTTTAAAAGGAAGGAAAGAAATGAAGAAAGAAAGAACAAGAGACCTGTTTCTCCTTCCACAGGGACTTTCCATTCTCACTATCCTTCACATAACCAGAATCTCTTCTGTTTAACTGTTTTTCCTCACAATTTCTCCAACCTGTCTCAACAGCTTAGCAGTCTAACAAAACCCCTTTCTGCTTCAGTTGTAGGAGGAACTCAGTGCATTTTGGGCCATTTGCCAGTGCTGACTAGGGCTTCTTTCACACGAGCTTTCTCAGAGCCAAAGACCAGAATGTGAAGTTGGAGCTTGGGGAGTTCATGGAAGCTGCTAAGGACTGTGACAGGGGTGCATCATCTGATACAATCCCCAAGGAAGGACACTGCAGGCCACATGGTTACAAATCCCGTTTCTTACCTTCTCTGTTAATGTCTTGAAGGGCCGTATCAGTGGGTGGGTCTTCACGTTTTCATCCAGGGAAATCCCATATTTCCATCCACTGTGGCTCTGTAGAAATGTCCTCAATTCAAACAAAGAGCCTGACAGATGACCCACATCTCTGCTTCTGTTTCCTCAAGTAGCATAATGGATCGTGACAGAGATGACAAAGTCCCGTAGCAAATGTCTAACTGCTACTTTCAGGCTGTCAAGTCTGTGCCTCCCGCATCCTGACCTTCGCTCCTGCAATTCTTCTTGTCCCCACTGCTGTCCTCCTCATTGTTTCACTTGTATGTTTCAGGGCCACTTAGGAGGCTGTTTCAAAAGACGCTGAGAACACCGTGCCTCAGAACAGCGTGTCAAACTCACAGCGAGATCAGTAGGCAGAACTCAGAGGGGACCAGATCTACCACCGGCCACCAAGAAGGGTCAGCTTGACAAAATCACAGCAGTGTATGCTTTTTAGGGTCATGGAAGCTCAAGACAGCAAAGCACTGTTAGTGGGTACCTTCTTCAGTAGGAGTTTGAGAACTGTGGATGTGGAGCTGAGTAGGAGCCACAGCGTTAAAGCCCCAATACTCCCATCTACCTGTTCTGTTTTCAATCTCTACCTCTAACTATGTGTCAAAAGTACACGTTTCCCAAGAGTTCCTTCCCAAGAGGCACATACTTCCTGGGTGCTCTGACCTAGGTCTGTGGTTTCAGTTACCATTGGTGACTGACGTCAGATCAACATTTCTAAGCAGAGCTGACTTCTAATTTCCAAACAGTATGAACTCTGCTTGATGTGTCTAAAGAGAACCTGGCAGGTACTTCTTTCAAAACCTCCTTTCCTTGGGTTCCTTTATCCCTGGGGATCACCACCTCTTGAGCTTCTGTAACAGGGGGTCCTTGTTGACTCTATTCTGCACACCTCACATCTGTGTAGGCCCACTCCTTTGGCTGACTCTCTCCAGATTCCTTCTTAGTGTAAGCTCACCTGGGTGACTGTAGCAGCTTCCTAAGCGCTCTCCCTGCCTCCAATTTTGCCACCTATTCACGGATTCATTTTCTACTATTGTTAGGTGATATTCAGCAAAACTGTCTGGCTAGAGAACTCTATTGCCTTGTGATTTCTGATTGTCACCTGTCGTCATGGGAAAAATGGAACTTATCACATGACTTCTAAATCTGTAAACCTCTCCACATTTATTCCCCACCTTCCTTCCCTTGCCCTACTCCACGTTGTAGCTATGTGGTTCCCCAAAGCCAATAAAGTATCTCTGGCCTCTCTTGGTCTTCGTGTGCTGACCCAGCAATAAACTCATCACTTCCCTGTAGTGAACGCAATGAATGCCTACCCAACTGTAAATGGCATAAATGGCGTCTCTGGACACCAACTATGGGATTTGATACTCCTATATGTTTTAACCCTTTGCTCATGCCGATCACAGAACTGTACAACCTGTACCACTGTGACTGGATAATTCTGTTTTTCTCAAAGGAAGAGTGGTACTTTAAAATGCTTAATTATGTGTTTGTGTATGTGGTTCAGTGTCCTCAGAAGCCAGAAGAGGGTGATGGATCCCCTCAAAGCTGACGTTCTAGGCAGTTGTGAATTGCCTGACGTGGCTACTAGAACTGAACTTAGTTCCTCTGTAAGGGTAGTATGCTCTTATAGCTCTGAA
This sequence comes from Mesocricetus auratus, assembly GCF_017639785.1. Lineage (NCBI taxonomy): Eukaryota > Metazoa > Chordata > Mammalia > Rodentia > Cricetidae > Mesocricetus > Mesocricetus auratus. Next base: position 79,535,462 of record NW_024429189.1, read on the forward strand.
CCAGCCATCTCTCCAAGCCCAGGAAGAGGTGCTTGAATTCAGAGGAGTCAGTACTTCTGGACAATGGTGAGTAAGCATATATCTTTGCTCTCATGAACCCTCACACTGGTGTCAGGAGAGAATAACCAAATAACGCACTAGTAGATATATAACTGATGACTGTGTCAAATGCACAGATGTGCAGCTGCTATAAATTATGTTAATATATTTACACACACACACACACACATATATATATATGACTTTAAAATATTATGAAGGAGAAGAATAAGGTACTAAGATGACCTGCATATAAGAACTCTGGGAGAGTATCAGACTAGGAATGAATGTTTAGATTGTCACCTACAGGATGAGGTGGGGATGTCAAGTGACTACCTTGCTCAGTCAGGGAAGAGTTTTGTGTACATGTAGAGTGTGTGGCAGAGGGTCTACAAGTACAGGAAGAGACTGATGGGCAGAGAGAAAGGGAGCTCTCACCGAGAGTCAGGCAGGGCTGTGCCTACCAGTTAGTCCATGTGGGGACTTGGCCTTTATTTTAAGAAGAACTAGGGAATTAATGAATTTTAAGATGGAATGGGGGCTAGACAGGAGGAACATTAACATCACGTGACCAAACATGCACACTGGAACCACTGCTTGCTTGTGGTGTGAAGAAAAGACTGGAGAAAATGCGCATGAGACGGCCAGCCAGGAGATCACAGTGGACTGGGCCAAAGATGATGGCAGCTGGGACTGAAGTCATGGCATGGAGACAGAGTGCTGCATAAACTCAGAGAGTTGAAGAGGTAAAATACATCATTTGGAGGCCACACTGAAAAGAAATGAGAAGACCTATGTGCTCTAGACTCTAGAATCTAAAGTAAGCAAATCCAGCTGGCCACCTCTTTTTCTTATATAAAGTTTTATTGCCACACAGGCCCCCTTTTGTTGTCAATGTTTTGCTTGTGGCTACTTTTGCATTATGACAGTGGAAATGAGTCATTGCCATAGAGACTGTCTGACCTACAGAGCTGCAAATGTTCATTATCCATTTCATTGTTGATGATTTGGTTATTATCATGGCCTTTACACAGAAGATGCTTGCCAATCCTCGTCTAGAATCATGAGGTAGAGCTCATTCTGAAGTTCAACAGCTATTATCATCAGTGTAAGTAGGAACCCTTGAGAAGATAAGAGCTGAGCAGAGATCCACACAGAGCTGAGGTCAGGGAATGTGGCTTCCCTTATTTGTGGCTGCACTATATGCAGATGACAGTCTATGGTCCTGCCTTTAAAATGCATCCTCTGCTACAAGCTGTAAGCTGAGCATGGTCTCCTTCCTTCACTGCCTTCCTCCAATCCTGCATGGTTTTGGCATTTGACCACATTAAGCATCCTAACCTCATATAGGGATGAATTTCAAACAGCAGATGGACCAAGTGCCTAGAAGTCCTAGTGGCACCCACCAAAGGAAGACCCTCATGTGGCCTCCCTGGAATACAGTTCAGTTTCCCAAGCAAAACAAGAGTGAGGCTTTCAATTTTAGTTATTCTTGTCCACTGTTGTGTTCAAAGAAAAAATATTTAACCATATTCCCACCCTGACGAAGCATTTATGTTAAACACACACAAATGCATGCTTGGGCATCAACTTCAGGCAATGCAATGATTAAGAAAGCAATCGACACTTCCAGAATTGTTCATTTTCCTGAACACTACAAATGCAGCACCAGCAGCTGTCAACGCCTATTTCTCTGACCTCTACCAACCCTGGGAAATTGCTGCCCAGAAACAGCAAGTGCTCTTGGCATGGAGACTCTGTCACTTAGACAAATCAGGCAGATTTCCAGGATCCGACCCAATAATGTTCCTGGGCTATTTTTCCCCCTCCCTGACAATTGTCAATCAGCTGATAATCCCTACCTTGTCACAGGCCCATTTATCATGAGAATGCTCAGCATACTTGGTGACAATGTATTCCAATTTTTCAGGCAAGGAAAAACTGCGAATTGAGAGAAAAAAAAATGACAGCCTCCATAAGCATTTTAGCTAGATATTGTAAAAGGTGGGTAGAAGAAACAATTGGCTGTCACTAGTGAGATTTATTAACAGCTAATCTCATAGCTTTAGCTACTTTAGACACAGTGATTCTACTGAGCAGGGGTGGCAAAACCAGTGTTCTGTTCCAGGCACCACCCAGGTCTGATCACAAGATTTCTCTGCAGAAACATCTGCGCATGGGTGGCCTCCCTCCAGCTGTTTTGGGCTCTCCTGAAGTATCATTGTGGATTTCAAAGTCAGCTCTGGTCTCTGTCAGTGAGAATCTTGTCATCCTATAGCTCCAGTCTGAGAACAGCAGACTGTGCAGGTAGAGGGTCAGATGTTACAAAATATTGGTTGCCTATTATTTTGAATTAGTGACTCATTATAACTAGAATTTTGGAAATACAGTAGATGCCTGTAATTCCTCTTTGCCTAGCAGCTCTCATCCAGTCTTCATTTTCCTGTGTATCATATGGTCTTTTGGTATTGCATGTGATGTTAGACGCACTGTCACCAAGGTCAGACATATGGCAGAGTGGATCAAATTCATTCTCCCTGGAACTTGAATCTAGAGTTTGATGAGACAAGGACAGCAAGAAGCTCAAGGTGACTCATTCAACGGAGACAGCTGAAGACTGTCACTGTCCTTGGAGAGGCCTGACTTGTGAGCTTTTTATTAGGCTCTGGTTATGACCCTGCATCTTGGTAATCAGGGCTCCTAATGTTTAGAAATGGGACGAATCTCAACTTACACTGATGTCAAAGGTATGTCTGAAGCAACAAGGGCTGTTAAAATATCACATAGCCACTCATCACCGGCACACAGTTGCTGGAGTAATGTTGATAATGTCTATAACATATCCAGGCACCACACCATTTGCTTTATCATCTTTTTTACATGCATGCGTCTTTACAAGGCACACTTCTCTTAAAGCCATTTTTACCACATCCTTTATGTCTTCCTTGCAGGAAGTCTGGATCTGTTTCCCATCATCCCCTCACTCAAGGCTTCATCCAATGGAATGTGCCCTTAATCATCCCAGTGATGAATTTTATACCTTAGCAGAGCTGACATTCCTAGGAAGGATTTGGTTCCTATTTGAGAGCCACTGTCAGCAAACATAAGTCCAAGTTCATATGGGATTGTGCTTATTTCCCAACTCAGTCTGAGGAATTTTATACTCTTCACTCAAATGTACAAAAGGATGAAGTCAGTTGCCCCTGTACACATACTCAGAACTGAGGAGGGTTGCTTGGGAATTTAACACAGCAATATTTTGCCCCAAGGCTAAACACACTGGATTCTGTAGTTGGTTGAGAGCATCTGTTGGTCTGTTGAGCATTGGTGAAGGATTCTGGATACTCATGGGAAGAAATTATTAGGCATTGCTATATGGTGACTCCAAAGATCTAGCATTATTTAGTATGGCAAAGAGCAGACCCAACCTCTTGAATGACCTCAAGTATTCGGCTGTCACCCCGAGGACTTGATGAAGTTCTTCTGTTACTATGAAGTTGTTTTGATGTTACTATATCTGTATAGGCCAAATTTACAAAAGGCAAAGATTTTTGTCAAAAACTTATTAATAGTTTAATCATATCATTTATCAGGGTGGGCCTCTTAATGCCTTAGACAACATTTATTTTGTGAGTGAGTTTATTTCATGTATTAAATCAATCCCTTCAAAAAACCTGAAATATAAACAATATGTAAAATCCAAATATATGTATATATATGTACATACATACATATTTATTAATGGATTGGATTAAACTTGTTCCTGGTGTGACTTGTAGTGTCAAAGGAGATGATGAACAAGGTTGGTGGAGGGGAAAGGGAAAAATGAAAGTTTCTACTATAGCTTAAAGATGTTAGCTATGATATGAAATATAGAAACAATTTAAAAGTGGCTCTGAACTTACTTCATGGTGTTAATAGGTTTGGGGTCAAAGTTCCCATCCGCATCTATGGAGACCTGTTTTTCCAATGTGGCAGTGATTCTTGTATCTAAATAGTCTGGTGGCAAGGCCCCAGCAATAGCACTGAGACAAGGCAGGGCCATTCGGAAAAGATCCAGGTCATACTTCTGTGAGGGAAAACAGAGAGCATTCCAATAGACAAACCAGAACGACACTGTCATGTAGGACCATTCACTCACTAATGAAAGTGCAGATACAAAGGAGGATTTGTCCTGTTTCGTCTTCAGTACTTTCTACAGAAAACTAAAGTACTCTTGGAGGGTGGAATGACAATCTGTAAGGCCCCCTCAAGTCACCATTCACTTTAAGTTGAGGAAGATTAAAGGTTTAAGTCAATGTCATTTCACATACATTTCAAGACTATCTGGAATGCGATGGTTTTCACTAGGCCTGAAGGGCTATAAACTTCCCTGCTAAGAATACTTATGGAAAATGGCCCAACCTGGCTGGAGAGGGAACTTTGTGGATTGTCTAAACTCTACAGTGGTGGATAGAGATTTTCATTAATAGTTTACCCATTGCTGTGACAAAAATCCTAGACAAAGGTAACTTAAGAAATGAAGGGAGAGTTTATTCAGTCTTGGAGTTTGAGGGGAACAGATCAGCATGGTGGAGAATGAGTATGAGGCAGCTGGTTGCATTCACCATCAGGAAGTAGAGTATACAGGAAATGGGACCAGGCTGTCAAACTTGAGAACAAGGGCTGTAAGTACTCAAAACTGGAAGCAGAAAACGCTGCTGCAATTTGTTCTGGTGGTTGCTCTCCCGTGTGTGTCAGCTCAGTGACTACTCTGAGAATTATGGTAGTTCCTATTCAGAAAGGTGTGTTTTGTTTTGGGGGTGGGGATTAACATAAAATGCTCCTGAGTTCTTGTGTGCCTGGGCACTGGGGTCACCTATTTTCCAGGAAGCAGTCATTACCTTGTGGGAAAGGGAGTCAAAAATTCCCCAGAAGAGCTTCTCAGTGAGGTGCAGCTCCTCCTCCACGGCCAGCCCATAGCTCCCCCATCCTGAAGGCAGGCAGTAATACTTCCAGCACTGCTCATAGTGATTGGTCAGAAGCTGGGGGTTTCAGAACAGGAGGCACCAGTCACATGGAGTCCAGGATATCGACAAGCATCAGAGACATGCAGGGAGAAGAAAACAGTAGGAGAAATCATGAGAAGGAAACCAGTGTTTGAAGGAGTAGAGCTGTCAACCAAGAGGTCCTTCAGATGCTCTGGGAAAGTCTGCTCTCACACCTAATGAGCTCGAGGCTGAGTTGCATCTGCCTAATTAACTCTCCTGCCTCCTGATGTGCCCCAAGTAGTTACTGAAAAATGGAGAGGAGTCAGTCCTGTTTTCAATGAGAAAATGCTACCTTTTGAAAGGAGTCAGTGTGCCGACCAGTCAATCATGTGTGGGAATAATTTCCTATGAATACATATGATTAGAATATCCTGTGGTGTGCTTGTGTGGGGGAGGGGGCAGTGAACAGAAAATTGCGGGTTTGAAGATTAATGTGAATGGTTGTCTGTGGCTTCCTGTTCTCTCTGGCCTTTGTACAGCTCAATGTGATAGCAATTCCATATCTGGCCACGAGAGGGCACATTACACTAGTAACATCCCTTCCCAGTTGGTAGGAGGTAGGAGCCACATCTGGGGGTGGGGGTGGGGGTGAGGGGCGGGGGTGGGGGTGGGGAGTGGGGGGTGGGGTGCCATTCATGTGAAATGCAAAAGTGAATTGACTGAGTGGCACTGGTAATGCCTCTTAGGACCCAGCATCAGCTGGGAGCAGTGGTCTGTAGAAGCCCAGAGCCAAGCTAAGGAGTGAAGACCACGCCTTCAGCTACAGTACCCTTTGAGGTGAAGACCTGAAACTGATGAGGTTAGAAGGAAAGCTTAGCCTGGGAAGGACTGAGAACCTGTGATCCTGTAACGCTTCCTGCTGGTTATAGGATTGACCCAAAGGCTTCTGAGCATTCTGGTTACCCCAATAAAATATCCCCTTAGGACCCCGCTTGAACTATTTCTTAAAGAAGAAGAAGAAGAAGAAGAAGAAGAAGAAGAAGAAGAAGAAGAAGAAGAAGAAGAAGGAGAAGGAGAAGGAGAAGGAGAAGGAGAAGGAGAAGGAGAAGGAGAAGGGGAAGGAGAAGGAGAAGAAGAAGAAGAAGAAGAAGAAGAAGAAGAAGAAGAAGAAGAAGAAGAAGAAGAAGAAGAAGAAGAAGAAGAAGAGGAAATTGTCAGTGTGTGGTGTCTGCTGACACTTTTTGCATTTCCAAGTAAGGTAGAGCCTAAGAGGGAAGCTCACATGCTGCCCTCTAGAGTGGCCAGTAAGTCTGGCACCACCCAGGACTAGGTGCTCTGGGCCTATAATAGAGAAGTCATAGCAATGAGAAAGTAAAAAAAAATCATTAACAAATAGAAAAAAGAAATAAAGAGCATCTGTTGGGGGGCGCACAAAACAGTATGGAAAGGGACATTTTAGGTCCTTTGAAAGAACACATGGAGGGCTGGAACAATGGCTCAGTGGTTAAGAGCACTGGCTGCTCTTCCAGAGGACACTGGTTTAATTCCTGGAATATATGCAGAGGCTCACAACCATCTCCAGTCCCAGGGAATCTGACACCCTCTTCTGGCCTCTGCCGGTACTGCATGCAGGTGTTGCCCAGCCGTACGTACATGTAGGCAAAACACTGGCACACAGAAAATAGTAAGTATTAATTTCAAAGAAGAAAGGAAAACCCACAGGGATTTCAAAGCCTTTTGAAGCTAGAAATATTTTAAAAACCTAGATAGGGTAAGAAAGGATAAAATCCAAGTCTCCTTAGCAAACTCTGATTAAAAATCAAGTAGTGAAGGTAACTCAAGGGAACCACAGCAGGTAACAACAAGCAGCCCGGGATTTTGAAGTTGAAGATTCAAGCTACTGATTGGTTTTGCGCACTGCACCTTGTGAGTCTGTCACACTCTTTGCTTCTCTAATTGTGTACACTCTGTGTAGCCCCCAAAACATCTCTTGTGCCGTTGACTGCACTTCGGTGGTGATGGGGATGTTTACCTTAAGAGGCATTTTGCTGTACTCGCTGAGCTGTGGCACATCAAAAACCAGACGTCGTAGGAGTTGCTGTAACATGGAAGGTCTCAAGTGACTGTGATTCAGGGAAAGAAAACGGAAAGATGGGACAAAGTAAATACCAAATGGTGGAAAGAGGAGGAAGGGAAAACAAAAGGGAACCAAACATGTACATTAGCGCCACCTAGAGGCCTTACTGGGGAAGGGCACTTGGTGAACAAACCTGAATTTGATCCCCTCCCCATCCCAGAGAGGAAGGAGAGAATCAACTCAAGAAAGCTGTTCTAGAATCTCTATATATGACCTGTAGCAGAGGACACATGAGGACACAGGCACAGGCACACGCATGCATGCATGCACGCACACGCACATACATACATACATACACACCATTAACATGCAATAATAAAACATAGCATTTAAAAAGAGTCATAAATTAGAGTTAAGCATCAAAGCAGAGTCTCAACACAGATCTTGATAAATGACAGTGTATGGTAAAGCCCTCCATTTAAAAGTGGAATATGGTTAAAATATAAAAAAGAGATATGTGCTAATGAATTGGGATAGTTAAGATTAAATTCCAGCTATCATGAATCAACATGCTCTAGGATCTGTATGTGTTGAAAATGCATCCAGTGATCACATGCAAAGTATGTAACAGAAAGAAGGCACAGCTGGCATCTCAGCCATCTCTAAGGACTTCTAAGAGCTAAGAATTTTCTTTAAGACAGGGTCTCACTCTGTAACTGCAAAGGGAGAAGATAAAACTGATCAGCTACAGAGGTGGAATCTGAGGCCACCTACTGGTATAGTCTGAAGGCAACCCTAAATAAAGTCTCCCTGGTTACAATCTGAACCAAGGAATGTCATACTATTGGAACTATTTCTTTGGGCTTTTGTTCTCAAGGCAACTCTGTAAATGGCAAACACAGCAACTAAAAGTTCATTAAAGAAATACATCAAATTACAGAGTTCACAACTGTGGTATTTGGTGCAGTAAATTCTGAGATAGAGAAAGGAGAGATAGGAGAGTTACCTTTTATTCTTCAGATGCCAAACTAAAGTCCAGAGGGACCTATGGATTCTCTCCAGAACATGAACACACACATACACACACACCACATAATACACACTTGTATACACACACACTCACTCACACAAACACACACACTCACATACACACACCATACAATACACACATGAATACATACACACTCACACACACCACACAATACACACATGTATACACACACTCACATACACACACCACACAATACACACATGAATACATATACATTCACACACACCGCACAATACACACATGTATACACACACACAATCACATACACACACCACACAATATACACATGCATACACACACTCACTCACACAAACACACACACTCACACAAACACAGACTCACATACACACACCACACAATACACATATGCATACACACACACACCACACAACACACACATGCATACACACACTCACACACTCACATACACACACACCACACAATACACACATTCATACACACACTCACACACTCACATACACACACACCACACAATACACACATTCATACACACTCACACACTCACATACACACACCATACAATACACACATGCATATACACACTCACTCACTCACATATACACACACCACACAATACACACATGCATACACACACTCACACACACACCACACAATACACACATGCATACACACTCACACACTCACATACACACACACCATACAATACACACATGCATACACATACATACACACCACACAGTACATACATGCACACACACACACTCACATACAGGAGAGTTTGCTATAAAATTTCAGTTCATGAGTCCCCAAATTCTTTTCATAGAAACCTAAGGAGCTACGGAGGCAGGACCAGTTGGTAAAGGCTTCACCAAAGCACCCTCAGTTAGGATGAATGCAGGTAGAGAGGGACAATACCTATCTATTTCACAGCCTTTCCAAGAACTGGCCTTGTGACAAAAAGCCCTGGACTGAGAAAGGCTAATCAAAACCTGTCCCCAAAGCAGCAGTCCTTCCTATGAATCTAGTAATCATGACTTAAAATTGACTCAGTGTTTCTTATTACTGTTCAGATAATTAGCAACTGCCACCCAAGACTAACTTGAATAAAGAAGGGGGCAATGAATCCTCGACTCTGTTGACTGGCTGCCCCAGCTAGTTTTATTACCAACTTGACACAATCTAAAATCATCTAGGGAAGGAGGCCTCAACTGAGAAAATGCCTCCGGAAGATTGACTGGGCAAGCCTGTGAGGAATTTTCTTAATTAGCGATTGATGTGGGAGGGCCCAGCTCCTTGTGGGTGGGGCCACCCTTGAGCTGCGACTCCAGGTTCTACAGCAGGCTGATTGAACATAACTAGGCATTTTATTATTTATTTATAGTAAGTCAGTGTCTTGCTTAGGGTTCTGTTGCTATGAAGAAACACCATGCCCAAAAGCAAGTTGGGAGGAAAGGGATTATGTGGCTCACACTTCCATAGTGCTGTTCATCATCAAAAAAAGTCAGGACAGGAACTCTAATAGGACAAGAACCTGGAGACAGCAGCTGATGCAGAGGCCATGGAGGGATGTTTCTCACTGGTTTGCTTCCCGGGGCCCATTCAGCCTGCTTTCTTATAGAACCCCGGACCACCAGGCAAGGACGACCACGGTGGGCTGGGCCCTCCCCCATCAATCACTAATTAAGAAAATGCCTTACAGTTGGATCTTATGGAGACATTTTCTCAGTTTAAGTTCCCTTCTTTTAGATAACTCTAGCTTGTGTCAAGTTTACATAAAACTAACCGGCAAAATTGACCCTTTGTCAGCTTGTCACACGAGCACATCACTATTAAGCCACAACCCTTCCTTTCTTATTTGTCCCCAAGATCTCACATTAGAGTCATAAATAATTTTAAAAATTCAAGTCTTTACAGATTTAAACGCGTTGAAATTTCAGTCTTTTAAAAATATCCAATCTCAGCCGGGCGTTGGTGGCGCACGCCTTTAATCCCAGCACTTGGGAGGCAGAGGCAGGCGAATCTCTATGAGTTTGAGACCAGCCTGGTCTACTGAGTGAGTTCCAGGGCAGCCTCCAAAACAATACAGAGAAACTCTGTCTTGATAAAACAAAAACAAAGAGAGAGAGAGAGAGAGGGCGGGGGTAGGGGGTAGGGGAAGACTGGGTATATAATGAAAGTCTGGGAGTTCCCTCACACTTTATAATCAGTTTCACAATGCATTATTCTACTATACGGTTGCGTATCATATAACTGTGTCACACATAAATGCATTTGGCGTGGATACATATGCACAAGTCAAAAACAAAGGGGGGTACACTTACTTGCAAATGGCAAGTAAACATTCTTCTATTGTGTCCCTCTGTGCCTTGGTGAGGGAGCGTCCTTTGGAAAGCCTGTATATTGTCTGCAGTGTAGAATCAATCAGAGAGGTGCAGTGCTCTGTCCCAGAAAAGAGAGGGGAGCACCTGGTAAGCAGTGGGAGCACAGCCGAACATATGTACCTGTTCAGTGCCAACGCAGCCTCGGTGGTGCTGAGGGACACCTAAGAAAGGGAGGGAGGGCATTAGTTAACCTCTAAGTAGCCAGTAGACCTTGTGCATGGAGCTCCAGGAAAGATCAGGGAAACTTACACATGGCTGTACTCACAGCCTATCTGGAGAGCGCAAAGTCCTTGTGCACACATGTAAGCACTGGAGAAGCCAGGAAAGTTAAGCATGCAGGCATCCTTCAAAGGATTTGCTTCTAGGCCATAAAACTCATCCTTGAGAGAGATATCTTTTTTTTTTTTTTTTTTGGTTTTTACGAGACAGGGTTTCTCTGTATTGTTTTCGAGGCTGTCGGTCCAGCCCAGCCTCGAACTCACAGAGATCCACCTGCCTCTGCCTCCTGAGTGCTGGGATTAAAGGCATGCGCCACCACCGCCCAGCGAGAGAGATGTCATTTGTACCTTTTACAACAGCTTAAGTGACTTTTATGTTTTTGTAGGACCAGTCCAAATCCTGGCTCCTGCAGGCATTGAGCTTTCCTTAGACGTTCTCCCTAGACCTTATCTTGAGTATTGTTTCTAAGTCAGCAAGAACTCCTCTGTAAAGAGCTTCCATGTAAACATGATTTAAGCTTTGTTTTACTCATGGGACTGAGTTAACTGTTGCCTGGGAACCATTTTTTTTTCAAAACTGCAATATGCTTAAGTATGGCAAAAATAAACAAGCTTAGTTCAGACTCTCAAAGTCTTGGCCCAGCAATGGTCCCCTAAATTGAATGAGTTTCACTCTTCCATCACCCAGATCATTTCCCTGCAGCTGTAAAGCCTGCAGGTACCCCTACAACCTGTCTACCTCTCTCTCTTTCCCATTTAGAGATTAGCTCTTACTGCCAGAAACAAAGCACATGTGTAAAAATGGATGGACATTAAATGGTCTCAAAGAAGACTTTTACACTCTTACTAAAATCAGGGGATGGGCATCAAGTGATATTTGAATGTCCAAGTTCTAGGCTATGGCATCCTTGTTCTGGCCTGAGCTCTCACTTGTCACCTTACAGGGGTCTCACATAGTGTCCTCCTGTGATTTAAGGTTAATAAATGGATGTATACCACACTGTCCTTCAAATTCACCAGCTTTACAAAGAGTATGTGGACCTCTGATGCCCACTAGTTAAGTTAGAAGTACTGGGAGCAGTTCACAACCTGATGAATGACATGAGGGTTGACCTCACCAAAGGGAAGCAGACGCTGCATGAGAAAGCATAAAAAGGAACAGCAATCGAGGACCTTCTATAAAGCTCTGGTATAATCCTTGCTCACAGTGTTCTTCTTTGTAAACTTAGATGGACAAGCTGAATTCAGGGACGATCCATTTAGTGACACCAAATATAGCCAAAGCGTGACTAACATCATTGTTGAAAACTGAAGGATTTCAAAAGAAGCCTCGAGACCCACAGAGATAAAATGTCATTATTTCCTACAATTATCACAGCTATTATATCTGAATGAACGTTTCCTATAACTAATGATTTGAAAAACTGTTTTCTTTGAACTCTTACATTTCTGGGTGTTTGTATTAATTATCAGAAGTTTGTCTTCTGGAGACACTGGTAACAATGCTGGAAAAATAGCTCATATTTCACATTTATCTCTTTCAGACTAAGTAGTGAAAATGAGAAAAAAGGGCTTTGATTCCTGTGGCTTGAAAGTTCTCAGATGAAGAATTGAACATAAAAATCTCCCTATTTTTTGGAGGGTCAGATGGTGTTTCAGGCAGCATGTGATCAAACATCAAATGCTAGAATAGAAGCTGTTTTTTGAACTCAATCAATCAATCAATCAATCAATCAATCAATCAATCAATCAATCAATCAATCAATGCTTTAATCTGGAAATTTAGAAGTCCACAAATTTTAAAAGGTATTTTAAAAACCTACAGACTTACAAAAAAGCTCCAAACAAGAATAGTGGTAGGGGGTACTGTGAAGCTATAAAAGGAGCCCATGGCCCTGACTCCTTTGTTGGCAGACCCCTCCTCATTTTCATGCCATGTCTTCATGAGTGAATGAATGCAGGTCCAGGCAGCAAACCCCTCACTTCAGAGCTTGCACTTCTGCCTATTGAACACTAGGTGGAGCCCTTAAGAAACCTAACTGTAACCAAGCCTATAAGAAGATAGATTTTTGGAATTAAGCAGATCTAGCTTGTTGCATCCTTCTCCTCCCTCCACCTCAAGATACAGATATGACAGCTGGCAACTTTTATGGTCAGTCACTTCTTGTCTTGATGCCTGTGGATGCTGGACTGCTTTACCCCAGCTTTGATTTCCAACTGTGCCTTTGCCCTTGGCCTCTTACACTGACTCCTGTCCCACCCCTGGCTATAGACAGACTGTCCTTCCTGATGGTCAGAGCATGAGGCAAAGTAATTGAGAAGGGGAAGAGTATCTCTAGCCTGAAATGCTTCTAGCCAGCCTTTTCTGTAAGCAACAGAGCCATACTCTCACAGGAGTGGCATTTTTTCTTTTGTCTCCTGGGGGACCTTTGGTGATGTCTATAACTAGTTGTAATCAGGAGCTGGAGAATAGAAAAATTGCTCCTGGTATCTGATTGGTAGCCAGATATGCTATGAAAACATTCTATGATGAATATCTTAGTCTGGTTCCTTCTCCCCAGTTCCTCAAGAAATAGTGCACCAAGGTTTGAGAAACATCAATGGAAGGGACTGGAACAGATAATTAAGGGAAAATTTGCCTACATGTAAGTTTTTGGACCAATAAATTAAGATCTTCTAGTTTTTGATACCTTTGCTTTTCTCTTTCTTAAGCTAACCATTAAAATACGGCCATCAAGTAGGCAGAAAATATGTGTTCATAAGTCCAATGTCACTAACTTAGCCATGAGGGGAATTATCTTCTATATCCTTTATTTTAGCTACTTACTGTATCTAGAGATGCAGATGCTCGCAAGTCAGGTAAAAACCCAACTTCCAGCAAGTGGAGCAGGAAGGTTTGGTCTTTAATTCCATAAACACGGTCCAAGAAGAGCACCATGGGTGCCTTGTGGTCAGGACAGAAGTTGGCTGCCATGTCTGGCTCACTGACTGATCCATCTGAAAGACAGAACATATCATTTCCTGTTTCCTGTTTATGCAGTTTGAAAACACAGCATAGACCTTGTCTGTCTATAGCGTGTTGTGATAGGCAACAGGAAGTTTAGAAATAAGAACTAAGTTGGAAGAAGCCTAAACTAGGGTGGGAGAAGCAACTGTCAAATTTCTATGAGCTTATTATTAAACACATTTTTAGTGAAAGTTTAAATTTACAGTGAAGTAGATTATATTTTTAAAGGTAACCCACAGTTTATTAATTTCTAACTCTACTATAAAGTATACTCACTTATATCAGCCATAATTTATATATTGAAATACAACATGGTGGTGTGCTTTATGCCTTCTCTTTCCAACCCCATGTTCTGAGATACCACATTGATAGCATGACGTCACCTACTGTGGGAATATTGGGAAATTTCTAGGAAATTAAGGCTTGAGATATTGCTCTTTTGGTGGATGATGTGAAGGGTAAAACGCTAAGAAAGTAGATTAAATTTCATAATATGTCACACCACATAGCAAGTACTCCTTCAGTGTTTGCACTAGGTGACAGACCAAATTACTCTGTCATTGCAGTCTTATTTGAATGAAAACAAACAAACAAACAAACAAACAAAAACCAAAAAACAAACTGGCTGAAGGATGAAGTGGGGAATCCATAGGGAAAATAAAACTTCTTGACATGGAGAATAAAAGGAATATTTAGGGAGGATGAAAAGTGGCCTTTTCTCTCTGGTGTTGCACCAAAAAAGTAGAAAAGAGACCCCCAAATGACCAAGAAGAGTGACAGCCTATGTGAGTACTGAGCTGGAGTAGACTTCCTGAGGCGTCCCAAGAGGCACAGAGCTGAAGTGCTGCCCATCAGGGCTCCTTCTGCCCAGAAGTCAGTGTGCGCTGGTAAGGGGGAAGGGCACCATGACAGCCTCTCATCCCTAGGCAAAAGGAAGGCTGGGAGCTGGTTGTCTGAGGCTGACTTGGTTCACACGCAGTCATGGTACCTTGATGACTACTATTTCTGTGGGATTCAGCAAGTGTTTGTGCTAAAAGAAGTACCACATCATTGAGAAACAGGGAGTTTAGCATCTATTTTCTTTATCCTGTTTCCTCAGACACACTATTATTCGACTGTGCTTTATGAAGGCATAAAAGTGGCACATGTTCTTGAACATTTTATACAATGCATATTCTCCAACAATTTCCATATTAATTTGTCTGTGAGCCCCTACTACATAAGCATATTAGAATATCCTTTGAAGGTGTTCCATGGAGAGGCAAGTTGGGAAGTTCTGCAGCAGCCAGACTCATGCCATCTTTTAAATTCCATCATGTTCCTGAAGACCAGGGAGGGTGACTCAGAATCAGGATGCAGGTGTCAAATGCCACAAGCAGCATGGGGGATAACTTATCCTGGGCTCTGAGGTCTTTCAGGTCCATGGCAGAAGACAGCCTGTGTGTCTACCGACTGCCTCACTCTCCTAGGGCGCACTGGCAAGGGAGAAGTCAGGCCATGGTAAGGGCTGTCTCCTGCTCATTTTATCACCCTTCAGAAGGTTAAAAGTGGTCCCCTGGTCCCAGAATGGTGAGGTCAGTGTGTATCTGAGGGCCACAGATTCGGCCATCCTGACACAGAAAATTCATCATTGGAAAAAGAGCAAGGCATTTCCCCGGCAGCCTGCTTTGTCATCTGGCAGAGTCCGGCTGCTGAGCAGGCCAGCACTAGAGGGCAGGCTTAGCCCAAGGTTGCTTCCCTACCTTTGTTCAGGGAGGGCAGTTTCAGGGGAATGCTGATGATCCCAACCAGGTCTTCTGTGGGGACCAGAGAGCGCAGGATGGACCGAATCCGGATGGCTTCCCCTTTTCCTGTTTGAATGAGCTGTCACACAGGAAAGAGATTAGAGAGATGAAGTCCCCATGCCTCCTAATTTATGGCAGGACAATGGTCCTACCGGCAGGGGGCTGTTTTAGAGTTCCCCTATTGCTATTGATATATGTGGCTACAGGAAAAGAGAAACTTCCTCTTGAAGGGAGACTGAGGGGGGAAGTCCTTTGAAGGCTCATTCAATGTCACATTCCTTCTTTACTGAGGCTGAAACCCACAGCAGTTAAGGTATCAACTCTCAGCAGGGAGCCCTCACAGCAATGTCAGAAGTGCTGACAATGTGTTCACAATACCAGATTCCAGAATGGTAGCCAATGAGAAAATGACCTACAAATTTCAATTTCTTCTGAGCTTGAAGAATGTTGGGGTGGACAGGAAGAATCTAGACATTGTCAAAGATAATTTGAGTGTTTCGTTGGAGTCATCCCAAGGAGACTAGGTTTATTCATAAACATAACAATTGGTCACTCAGTATATACATGAGTATGCATGTCCATCTTTCTGCAGCAAAGGTCTTTGAAGGGGGGCAGTGGACCTTTTGCTGAGAAGTAACTGTCCAGGAGCACAGGGTCAGATCTACCCCAGGTGGACTGATGCCTTCATTCATTCTGAGACATGGGGCTCAGTGACCCCAGAGAAAGCAGGATCCTATTCATCTACTCTCCGGCCACCTCTCTTTCCGGTGGGGTGTCAGTAATTATGCAACTTACCCCTATCTCTCTGTAGAAGGATAAGGAGCCAGGGAGGGGTTCTGAGAAGGTGTGTAGGCATGTGTGTATGTGTGTGTATGAGTATGTGCACGCGCACGTGTATATGTGTGTGTGTGTGTGTGTGTGTGAATAGGGAGGGAGATGGTAGGCAGAAGGGGAGGTATTTATTTCTTTCTCAGGCAGGCTCTGGTGAATAAGCTCTCACATGCTGTCTTTTTGTGAGCATGCCAACTAGTAACTTGCTTCCAGAAGTAATACAAAGTGATCAAGAGAACTAGAGTATGAACAAAAAGAGTCTGACTCTTCTCCAAGTTATAGACATCCTGCTGTATCCCTGGCTTCCTTCTGAGTCCCTCTCTTTGCTTGAAGGAGCTGGAGTGTAAAGGCAGGCTGATGAGGTAGGGCTAGTATGTCACAGAAGGAACTGGAATTCTTGAGATTCTCATCAGCCTCCAACACCAATATTTAGACTTTCCTTTTTAAGAAGAGTATTTCCTTTTAATTTCAGAGTGAGGCTTTGTGTGAAATAACACCAACTATCCCATCAGCAGGGGTAAAAACCAGAAGGGAATGAATACTTTTTAGACCAAAACTGGCGGTCTGAGAAGACATTTATCAGACAGAACCATTTTTGTGTGTATGCCTGCAAAACTGACTGTTTCCTAGAGCCCAAAGCCATGGTCAGCAAGACAGTATTTCCCACACAGAGTGTCCCTGATGGCACTCATGAGGCTGTTCACAATGGACTGGCCAAAAAATCAGGTTAGCCACGTTTTGACCCAGCTCAGGGTCATGGAAGTCTCATTTTGGAAGGCTAAAAGGAACCCAAAGAGAAGCTTGCTAGTAAATGCCATGCACAGATGAAGGAACTCCATCTGGGGTTCTCTGCTGTTCTTGACCCAGACTCTTCCAAGCAGCTGTCAGCAAACCATCACTTACGTGCATCTCAGGAGCACAGCGGCCCAGTAGATCGATGAGAGCTGAGTAAAATGACATAATTGCATTGCCCATGTGCACAGTCTCTTCCTCCTCCTCATCGTCCTCTGAGCTGCAGAGATAGAATCAACAAGGGGGAGGTGAGTGAGAGACTGCCATGCTGTTAGGCAGGCACCACTTATTAAAATCACTCTATTCGGGTTGAACAGACTTTCCTCACAGTTTCCCACTTCAGAAGCTGATGGGGTGGTTTTAGACATTATGCTCAAAGGACCCAAATATTTTCCATGATAGCTTTAGGATCCCATGAACCTTGAAACATGAGTTTCGGTACTAGCCACCATTCATTCATTCCTTCTTCCTCTCTGAATGTCCATGGAAAGTCAGTTGGACAAGGAGTCAGGAGGGCTATGTTCACATTCTGGCTATGAGGTTATCAAACTATACTACTTAGGGTCTTGGCTTTATACAAGAAGGTTGAGACAAATATATTTTGAGTTATCTCTGGTCTACTAAATGATCTATCAGAAAAAAGCCAATCGTTTGGAGAGTCAACTCTGGTGGGTTACACACATTCTACAGATTGTGCAGTATAAACTATATATAGAAATGCAAATGACTACTGGACACGATAGAGGGAAAGTGGCAAGACAGACACTGTACCAACTAAACTCTGAACCTTTAAACCCCACAGTCATCTGCAAGGATCCAAACACTAAACACTCTTTCCTGAGAAATCCTCCTGAGGTGACACTGTAGGCAGGTGCTGCAGAAACTAGAAGGCTTTGCTGCCCCAGTGGTTTGCCAGCTGTGCCAAATGTTATAAAGAAATGGAAGAAGCTGGTACTGATCCCTAGGCGCTCTGGGCAAGTCATAACAATAACTGGGCCTGACAAAGTGATTTGAAATGTTTTAACCACCATGAAACATCTGTGCTCTTTCTACCAGGAAAACTTCCTGAGGCCACCCTAGCGATTCACCGACTGACAGTATTTGGCAGCCTACCAAGTGCTCACACACTGGAGTCATTCACTTACACTTCCGTCTTGTAACCTTGGGAGGGGAGGTCGAGTGCAGGGTTCTCTGAGATCTTAATGGCGCCCTGCATGGCGGCTAGCAGTCCATTTCCTCCTTCACCCCTCAGCGCTGGCCCAAAGCACTCAGGACGTCTGATGAGCAGCTTGACCACAACACTGGCATTTTCCTCCACACTTTCACCTGAGGAAGAGAGAGGCCTGGTGTCCCTCGCACTGGAAAGGACAACCCTCAAAGTTATTTGTAGCTGCTGAGCAGGGAGAGCAACATTTCATTCGCTTAGCCACCTATTCATACTATGAGGAAATACTGATGTAAGAAAGGTGACCTCCCATAAATGAGGCCGGATCATTGCACAACTGACCGTTATGGAACACAACCTTTTTCTTCACCTCAGGATTTTTACCTCTGAGATGACCCCACCATGTTGAGGCCCTCAGAGGGTGTACATACCACTCAATCTGCTGTTAAAGCTCATTTACAAGTGACCTGGGGACGAAAGTACCTCATGTCTTACTAAGTGCCTGTAGAGTTAACACAGCTTCCTTCCTTGAGAGGAGGTAAGAAGACAACTCAAGCTAGCATGCCTCAGCTGGTGTGGGGAAACAAAACCATAGCTCTTCCCTTGATGACTCTCATACATATCCCAGAACAACTTGGCTTTGTAGGGCAGACCTCATAATATCTGAAATCATTGATCAGGGTGAAAAATCTGCTGGATAAACTTTTCTAATAATAGCTCTGAGGGAAGGGACAGGACAGAGCGCTATGTTCTCTTTGCATTTCTCTTTGGAGGAGCCAAGGGTGAACTGGATAGTGATAAAGGGAAAGGGATAATTTAGGGAAGGAGAGCTGTTGAGTCTCAGAACCAGTGTTCATATTCCAAAGCAGTATTACAGCTTGCTCAAAGAGTTTATAAAACATACCTTCTTTCTTGAGTGAAATCCTAATTTGTGTTTGAGAATGTGATCCCTGAGCCAGACTTGAAGGCATTTTTCCCCCCTTACATAAAGCCTAAAGAACAACATTTTCCTTCAAAATCATTAAGTAATTCTTGGAGGGTGGTGGTAAACTACATAAGAAAGTGTGCATTTAGTTAGGCTATCGCATTAATAATTCCTCTGAAGACATACTTCACATTGTCATAGTCTAAAACAACAACCTTCTATTTCCCAGTTTCCATAGGTCTGGACTTTGGGAGCTGATTAAGCTAGATGGTCTTGGCTTGGGATTCATTTGAAGTTGCAGGGTCAGGATCGGTTTGGACTGCAGTCTTCTGGAGGTATTTCTGCAGCTGAGGGATCAGCTTCTAAGTACACTATATGGCTCCTGCATGGTGCCTCAGTCCTTGTTGGATGGTAGATTTGGCCTCAGCTCTTTACTATGTTGACCTCTTTGGAGGGCAGCTTGAGTGTTCTCATGACGTGGCCAGTGACATCCCACAGATCAAGAGAATAAGGCAGAAGCTGCTTGTAGAAATCTAGTTATACATGGTAATTTTGCAGTATTTTATTCATTAGATGTGATTTACTAAGCCTAGCTCATACTTAAAGAAGATTTAAGCTCCATATTCTGGAGGGAGGAATACCATGTAACTTATAGACATATTTAAAAACTATTTGGACAGATTACATTTTGTTTCATGACAAATTTTTACTTCGATTAAGGCTGGGAACATAGCTCAATGGTGGAGCATTTGTCTAGCTTGTTCACAGCCCTGGGATTAATCCCTAGCACCACCTAAAAGTGCTACAATTGGAGCATAAGAATGGGAACAGTTGTGGGATTGTAAGGATGCTTTAGAATTATGTTCACATGATCCAGTATTTTTCATTAAACTGAATTTTAACAGCGTATCATTGTTCACTAATTGTATAGCTCATTTCTTCATGGAGAGTTTAGAGAACTTGTGAAGACATTTGCCATCTAGGAGCTAGGTACAGAAGGATATGTCTATAATCCTAGAACTAGGAGGCCGATTCAGGAGAATTGCATGTTCAAGGTTGGACTGGACTTTTCCCAAGACAAACAACTTTTGCTCAAGTCTCACTCCATATACAACATCCAAAAATTATAACCGATGCATATACTGGCAGCACTAATTAGACTCCACATTAAAAAATACTTGTGATAAGTAGGGAAAGTGGTGATGGCATGAGTGGAGTTTGAGAGTGTGTGGAGCATGAGTCTGATCAAAACACATCATGAACATGGATGAGATTCTCAAATGTTAAACATAAATATATCTTTAAAAGAGTAGCATGCCACTCCTACCTGATATTCTTGATATTTCCCAATACAATTTACTCACAGGAGAGATATTTCAGTAAAAGTACCAGAAAGAGCAACATATTCAAAAACAAATATTCTTATATATAGATGAAATATATGTCACTACTTTCAACTATTTCTAGCCTATAATTCTTAGTAGTTAACATATACACATGTCCTTTGACATGTTTTAAATGTTAAGTCAAAATTTGGGGAAAAACTCCAACTTTATTAGTGAAGCTGACTTAAAGAGCGCACTCCGATGCTTTTAGCTCACTCTGGAAATGCTTGTGGGTCAGCACATTTTCTAATCAGCATGCTGAATTCAGCTCAGCTCATCCCACAGCAATTAGCACCACAGAGTTTATGGGGGACAGAAGCACCAGAATCAGAAGTTGAGAAATCAGAGTGGTATATTGAGATTACATCTAAAGTTCATTTGCCCAATTAGCCCCCTTTTAATCCAAATCTCCCATCTTCAGAACTTAGCTAATTAGGTTGACTCTGAGAGCTGACCCAGGAAGCCATTCCCTGATTATTTTAATTTGGACATATGTGGGGCCTGCACATGTACTCTGCTAGAGGAAGAAACCAGACTCCACCACTGTGGCTGATCAGACGGGACTGGGGAGAATTTGTTAAGGCTTTATGGCGTAGTGGGGACAGCAGAGTGTGAATGTTTTCTGATTGCCTGTAGCTCAGTGAGCCTGACTGCCAACCAAGCATACTCTGGTGAGGCTAAATGTTGATCTTCAGGGTATTTTTCAAAGGAGAAATAACATTTTGAGGTAAATTGCTTTTGCCCAAGGGCATACCACAGAAACACTATAGACATGGAATCAACAGAATTCAATTATGACAGTTCGTATGGTTGAGAGTAAATGCAACTGTCTGTTGGTGAATCTGAAAAAAATGGGTGATTGAAATTAAGGAGATGAGAAATTCTTGAAGAAAGAGTGGTTTGGGGTTATAATTATAGATGCAACCTTGAGATTTATGGTGTTTAAGATGCCTCTTGGACCTCTAGGGGAAATATAAAGTGGGGAAGGGTAAGTTTGGGACTTAGGGAAGAGAACAAAGAACATCAGTATATGTGTGGATTTTAAATTTAAGGGAATGAACAAAATCCTGCAGGGTGGACTATCTTTCCACTGGCACAATGGAAGCCTGAGGATTAGGATTTAATCATCACAAAATGTTAATTATGTGTTTGTAGTTTGGGTCCACATCTTTTTAAAAACTGTAACATAAAATGAGAAGGAAACCTAGTGTCAGAATAGATGTGCGTTTTGACAGAATATATAGCATCTATTCAATATGAAAGTCAATTTTTGATGAGTGCCTGACATATATTTTGTATGAAGAAAGTTGGTGAAGTATGGCTTTTAGATATGATTTTAAAACCCATTTTAGTTAGAGTCATGGCTTTATTTAGATATCAAGATTCATTTACTATTTTTACTATTGAAATGACAGATGAAAGCCACACACATGACAATCTGAATATGTGAATTTATTGTCAAGATATTCAGCACTGCCAGTGAATAGGGTTTTTGAAGGACAGCTTCTGCCCAGTGAACTTAAAGTGGAAGCAGCAGAGACAAAGATCTTTAATCTTTGTTTTTAAATATGAAATGTTCTCTATGGAATTGTGTGGAAGTCCAGGTACCCAGTTGGTAGAGCCATTTTGGTTCTAGAAACTTTAGAAGGTGAGGTCTAGGTGAAGAAAGTAGGTCACTGAGGTCCCCCCTGGGGCTACCTTATTCTAGCCTCTTCCTTGAGTTCTCTCTGCTTCTGTCCCTCAGGAGCTGAAGAAACTCCTCTACCACAGGTTCTTGTCATCATGATGTTTTGCCCAAGGGCATAAGGCTAAGCAACTGTGGACTGATTTCTATAAAACCATGAACCAAAATAAACCTTTCCACTAATAAGTTGTTTATATCAGGTGTCTGAGTCACAGACATGCAAAATGACACATTTATTCTTTCTTTTAAACCCATCTCTGTGTTGTTTCATTTTGAGTTTTCACAGATAGAGTCACATGTCCCTGTAACTGTCTCTATATAATTCTTATGGGTTTCCCAATTAGCTTCCTTCCCTTTCTCAGGCATGGAGACTCCAAGAGGTCCAGTGGGAAAATGAATATAGTGGCACTGACTTTAGAGAGCTCACACATATCTTTTAATTAGTAAGAAAGGGTAACAAAAGTGCTAAGTTTGAAAACTCCATTAACAAATGTCAAATACTCTTAGTATCCTACCATCTCTTACCATCCTAATTTGTAGTATCTCCTGGATACATAATGACATTGTTTACATTTACCCTTTCACAACTGCCCTTTATTGTGAGTGATATTTTTAAGAGTTTGTTGGATCTTTCTGGTGCCCAACATGGGGCATGTATTTCTACATAGGGTCTGAGAAAGCTAGAAAGAGAAAGAGAAAAGAACAATAGAACAAGCAGGATACAGCTTCCTAGTAAACTGGTACTCATACTGTACAGAGGCATGGTTCTGATGTATGGTGAGAACTTGAGCAGCTAACAGATTGAGTAGAAACAACAAGCTAAGGAAAACTGCCTGCCACAGTGAAGGCACCAGTTTCCTAGAGCTGGGTCATTAAATGCAGTTCCTGGTTAAATGGAGCTCCCAGTTATATGCAGCTCGTGGTCAGGACCCCAGGTATGAAGCTTGGCTCTCACAGACCAACCCAGGGTAAAGCCAGCTATCAGCTCAAAGCAGTGTAGTGAGTTTAAGGTTTGGTTTATCAGGCAGAGAATGCTATAGGTGCACAGTAAAGCAGGTCCAGACGCAAAACAAAACACAAACAAACTGTTTACACAGATTACAGTGTGCTGAAAAATATTCCAGGGTGTTTGAGAAAGAAAATAGGTATAGACAGTCTTAGGAAAAAATAAATAGCTTAAAAATAATAAAGTCTTAAGAGAGAGAGAGAGAGAGAGAGAGAGAGAGAGAGAGAGAGAGAGAGAGAGAGAGAGAGAGAGAGAGAGAAGTAATACAAGGGAAAAAGCCATGTAAAGATGGGAAATACACAGGGAGTCTGGATCTTGTATGATGCTGTGCCTACTTTGAAGTTTTTGAATGCTGATGAGCAAAGGACAGGTGTTGAGAGTCATGGGATTGTAAAAGGGACTGCTGAATTAAACTGATCTACATACTTTAGGAATGGCTTTACTTTAAAATGGAGTTCAGAAAACATTGCATTGGAGGAAATGTTATGCTTGTGTTTCCACAGGAAATGAAAGACTGTGGATTCCTTCAAGGATAATAGCAATCAGGTTTGATTGGGGGAGACCTCCTGAAAATCTTGGCTACAGACATAAGGAAATAAACCAGACAAAACCTACAAAACAGGTGATGTATATGCTGATCTCTCTGTATGGGAACAGTTATGAGACTGAACAACAAATGTTACAACTAGTTTTCCCAGGACTTAACCATTGTCTCAAGTTTTTCAGGATCCCCTGGGGATGCTGTTGTCTCCCAGACAACAGTAAGTAGTCTAGAGAATACATTGTCCACATTCCCAATATATGGGGTGGTAGTTTTTGGTCATTAGGTGGGTTATATTTGCCATTGTTTAGGAGGAAATAGGAATGTAAGATAAAAAGGCAACTATTAACTTCAAATATTTTACATTGGTATGGATTTTGGTACATTAACACAAATTTAATGTTATTTTGTTATATAATACTGTATATATGTTTCTATCTTGTTTAAGGGATTTCTGTATATTGAAACAAATTTAAGGTTATTTTGTTACAATATACTGTATATATATATATATATATATTTCTACTCTTGTTTAAGGCATTGTACCTATGTAGCTCATTTAAAAATGTAAGGTAATATTCTAGTCCTTGGAAGCTATTATTATAAACTATTTAGGATAATTAAGAAACACAGGTTCATAGTTAGTTATCTATAACAATCAAACTTGTAGTTATGTTAGCTATATTTTAAAGATCATACAGAGATATATTTTAGTTAGAAAGATGGTCTTCAAATACTTCAAAGACATACAGAATATGGTATTCAAAATGTTTTGTTTATGGTATTTAAAATGTTTTGCTAACATAGGGCTTTTCATGATAATGATACATGTCTGCTCCTGGCAGTACCAATCTATTTCATAAAAGAATGATGGGTATTGAAGAAACTCCATATGGAGTTTGCTTTCAATGTGGCAAAGATAGCCATTTGGCCAAGAAACTGTCCTTGCCTCAACTGCTGACAGTATACTGTCCAAACTGGACATGCAGGACACAAAGGAAAGTGACTGCCAAAACAGGGTGGGACAGTCCTCCAAAATTCCTATTTCATAGAAAAGTCTGTCAGATATTCTAGGCCTGTAGGCCAAAAATGGATGACCCAACATTGCAAAGGAACCTTGGGTGACTGTTTAGGCAGGCAGATGTCTCTATCTTTTCTATAGGTTTGGAAGTGGCTATTTCTGTACTTCCTGTTTACTCAGAGAATAGTATATCCTTCCAGGTCTTTGATTGAGTTGAAGACTAGATAGAGTTTTCCTTATTTATGATAGAAGGTAAATTAGGTACAAAACTTTGTGCTCACCAAGATAGAAAAATAATGGAGCATTTTCTCTGAATTTGCCAAATACAAATGGACTGAATATTGTAAATGCAATTCTTGATTGAAAATTATTCTTATTGTATATAGTCTTACTATATGAAAGTTAAAACCTTTCATTTTTATTTAGACAAAAGGGGGAAATGTGGAATAGAAAATTTGTTTAACTGTATAAAGATATGTTATAATTGTATTACAGAATAATTGTTTAACTATGTAAGGATGTGTGGCATTTCCTTATGCTGTATTTGTTTAACTATGTGAAGATGAGTTGCTTATGTTTATGTTGCATTTGTTTAATTATATAAAGATGTGTTGCTGTTTTATGTTCTCTGCCTAAGACACCTTATTTGTCTAATTAAAAGCTGAATGGTCAGCTAGGCAGAGGAGGGATAGGTTGGACTAGTTGGTAGAGAGAAAAGGGAAGCCAGCCAGCCAGACGTGGAGAAAGCAGGAAAGGAGAATGGACAGTGTATAGATGAGGAAAATGAGCCATAGTGCAGCACATAAATTAATGGAAATGGGTTCATTTAAACAAAAAACTAGCTAGAAACAAGCCTAAGCTAAGGCCAAACATTCATAATTAATAATGTCTCCATGTCATGATTTAGGGACTGGTAGACCAAGAAAGCCTACTACATCTTTCCAATTATATTGTAAATTTCAGAACAAAAGCCATATATTACATATTTTTCTCCTGACCACTCCAATTCTTTGGTACTAGTCATAAGAAAAGTTAATAAACCTTCCTGACTCCATGAATGCACAGAAAGAAATGAACAGGTTGGCTCTCAAGCACCTATTTCTTGTATGACCTTAAAGTTAAGATGTCATTTTGTACTTTTGACCCTACTAGGTGTAGGAATCTCCAGGGTCCATCAACATGACCTCTCTACATGACTCTTAAGGGGGATATGATATGATTATATTATCTCAAAATGTTATTCAATACTGTCTTCTCTATACATTCTTATACTGACTTTACAAATTCCAATAAACACCATCTTTCTTGGCATGGCAACACTTACAAATACTACTACATAGGTAGGTGTGGTGAGTTACAGAACCTTTAGGAAGAATTCCAGTCATCTTCCTAACAATTCTGTTATTTGCTCTGTTTCTTGCTTTGAGTCAAAAGACACACAACTTGTAGAAAACATCTCATTATTTCTTACAGCCCATCACATAGTCTTCACATGTCACCTGACAGATATGTATGTTATAGCGTTTATGGTGTGTCAACCTAGGACAGCAGTTTCCAAGAGCTGAGAAATAACTGTATTTCTCACAAGTATGATTATAGACTAATAAATACCAAGAATGAAAAAAAGCACAGAATATCTTCCCCTCTTATGGACTGGTATGAAATCATTTCCTCCTCAGTACCTATATTAGGAAGTGATTAATCCTGGACAACCAGACACATCATGTGTTTGGCTACAGACTTTTTCATTTCCAGGTACATAGAAGCTTCATTACTTCCAGAATTAAACACAGCCCAAGGCTTTTAAACAAAGTTATCAAAATATGGTAGAGAAAATTATCTGCTTTAAGAAATTCCTTTACATTGAAATCTTATTTAGAAAGGCTATATAAAACATTAAGATATGCTATTAAAATAATATTGGAGTAGTCCAATTGTATTATTTTGATATAAAAAGATGGATTATTGTGTATTCTAGTAGTGAATGTATATAAAATACATAGAATAGCCTGGTAATGTTCAATAACTATTAGTTGTTATCACTCTCACCATCTATTACCATCCCCACTATTATTCATCACTATCTTTAACCATGTCTATCATCACTAACTGTCACCAACCTTAATCATTTCACAACCTATAATTATCACAATTCCCACCATACTATTCTACCATCACTATTACCATCAATTAAAAAAAACTATCATCAATCAACATAACCTCAAACTAACATCCCTATAACCTGCTATAGGACATTTCCAAAATGCCTGTCATTACTGTAATAATAATCCTCCAAGATCCACCATAATCATTCCAAAAAACATCATCCATTGTTATCATCTCTCAATGTTACCTACCCTCAACACCTTTATCATCACCTATCACCTTAAATGTTACTGACTGTTAGCCGGGCGTTGGTGGCTCACATCTCTAATCCCAGCACTCGGGAGGCAGAGGCAGGCATCCATCTCTGTGAGTTCAAGGCCAGCCTGGTCTACAGAGCTGTTGGAGGGAAGTCCTGTGCATTTGTCAATAAAGCACTGCTGGCCAATAGGAATCTAGATAGGTGGGACTAGGAGTCCAGGAGAACTCTGGGAAGGAGAAATATAGGAGTCGAGATGTAATGCCATGGGGTAGGAAGCCCGGAAACTTCTCCGGAAAGAGACATACTTAGATTAACAATTATGGGGTAATTACTTAAGTCAGAGCTAGCCAGTAAGAAACAAGCAAGGCCAACAGCTTCATAATTAATATAGCCTCCTGTGTGTTTATTTGGGACTGATGCGGCTCTAGAAGCAGGCTGGCGGGAAGGCTTCTTTCAAGGAAAAAGCTTCTCCTTACACAGAGCGAGTTCCAGGACAGCCTCCAAAATAATACAGAGAAACCTTGTCTCGAAAAACCAAAAAAAAAATTACTGACTTATCTACCAGAAATATACTGTCATTCAAAATCATCAATAATCATTATTCACAATCACTCACCTTAAACTCCTCCATCATTCACCATCATTTACCATTACCACCCAGTGTGAACCTCTTATATCATCTATCATTATTGCTATCATTTACTGCGATCTATTATGAACACTCTATCCTCCAAAGGTCATCATCCTCCATCATCCACTGTTATCTACGAAGAACTCCTCCACTCACCATTCACTATCATCATCCACCAAGATCATCACTCACTATGAACAGCTTCACCATGTATAACACCATCCATTACCATCCACCATCATCCACCATCACACACCATGGTTCTTCATATCACTTGACTCTTTCACTAATGATCAGAGGATCTCTCCGTTGAACAGATGCCATGAAAGTAGCCACAGTGTCATTTTAAATTATCTTCAGATATTAAGATTCATAGTGGTTTGAAGTCTCAAAAATACACTAGTCTCCCAATTCCAAAAGCCCCAATCCTGTAGAGATCATGATAAACAACGGTAACTGACACAGCTCTAGGTCTTACTGTATTTTATAACACCATGATAATCAACTTTTCTGTGGATTATTTCATCTATACCTTAAATAACTCTGAGGTATGTGCTATTATTTTTGCTGCTTTAAATATTAAAAAGGCTGAGTTTGGAAGGTTTCATTAACATGTTTAAATGTACATAGCCAGTGCATGATAGATCTTATTTGAACTCTGGATATTTTATTTTCCACCCTGAAACCTTCCATATTAATATGACTGAGACACTCTTTGTCTTGTAGGTATTTAAAATTATTACTTGAAAAAAATTCCCACATAACCATCTTTGTACAATCTCCTGAGACAACCTAAAACATTATAACAAGTATCCTGAAGATATATGCAATTTCTATCTGTTGTCCGATTGATCTCTTATCCTAATAGTCAAATTTAGGGGCATCTCTGAGTATTGCACACAGTGAAATCAGTATTATTTGAACTAAAATAAGTTTACTGTTATCTACGCTAACCCATTTTCCACTTTTATCCTGATTTCTTTTTGCTCTACCTTCAAATCTCTCAGCTAAGCATTTCAGTTTAGTACTTTGGCTTTTAACACACCCACATCCACCACCATCATCATCATCATCATCATCATCATCACCAGCAGCAGCAGCAATTATTTTTCTGTAATCTCTATCTGCTGTATAGTAAGCCTCAAATGTATTTACTCCCATTCATCCCCATCTTTACAATTATAATTCATTCCAACCTGAACTCAGAACTTGTCAGTACCTGTCACTCTGTCTTCTGTTAAGAAGGCTTCCTGGTTCCCTACTCAAAAGATTGATACTAAACATCTCAGCTTGGTGTTTATGTTCTACTTGTTACAACCATCCACATACCTTTCAAACCTCATCTACTATTGTCATTCACATATCCACCATCTGAATTGGCAGATCACTGTTTACTGAGACAGTGTGCTTTAGCCTCTAGGCCATGTGCATGCTGCTCTTTGACTGGGTAACCTCTCCTGTATCTGTTTCTAGAAATGTGACACTTTAGGTTCATCTCCTTTACAGCATCTTCTCTGATCCCTTCAAAGGGACGTGTTTATCCTCTCAAAGTTCTTGAGTACTCCCTCTTTGCCTTACCCCATTTATTTATTTTTTAAAATCATGATCTATGTTTATGTATACTCTCCTTTAAAAGACAATAAATTCTTTTAAAGCAGAAGCTGGTCTACTTTGCCCCAAACAATAGAGTACTTGTCTTCTAGAGGTATCATAAATATTAAATCTCATAAGTGTGTTCAATTTAATAGAGCTTGCTGCATTATGAAAATGTATTAAAGAGACAGACTATGTAGAAGGATATAAACAGCACAAGCTAAGAGGGACAGACAACATATTTTGGTCCAGAGTTTAGTTCATTATAGTTGTACCTAATCAGCATTACTTAAGTGTGGAAATTCAGGTACTTTACATAGGGTCACAGCCAGTGGATACTTTCAAACTGACAGTTATACTAAATGATTTATAAAATTCTTGATCTTGACTATGAAGGAGGATAAGATGAAAAACATTCAACCTATTTCCATTCATTTCATCTGTCATGCAATCTATGTACATGAAAATAATTTTAAAAAGATTTGTTGTCTTTTCACTCGTGTGTGTGTGTGTGTGTGTGTGTGTGTGTGTGTGTGTGTGTGTGTGTGTGTGTCTCCTTGGTAGTCCCCAGAGGGTTTCAAATCCCCTGGAACCAGAGTTGTAGGTGGTCACGAGCTGCCTGATGTGGTTGAACCGGAACTGAACCTACAGTCCCCTGCAAGAACAGTAGGTACTCTTTAAGGCTGAGGCTTTTCTCCACCCTTGACTTCTTAGAACAATTAGTTATGTATTTTATGTGCACGGATGCTTGGTCTGCATGTATGTCTCTGTACTGCATGCATGTCTGGTGTCCACAGACACCAGAAGAGGCAGCTGGATACCCCCAGACTGGAGCTGCCACATGGGTGCTGAGAATCAAATGGTAGTCTTCTGGAAGAGCAGCCAATGCCCATAACCATGGAGCCATCTCTCCAGCCTCAGACCTTGAATTCTTAAAACTTTCCTTTCCCCATTCCCCTTCCTCTCTCTCTTTCCTTTCTCCATCTCTGTTCTCTCTTGATATAACAATCCTGTGTTAATTATGGAATATGATTATTTGGACAGGAAGTGAAACAGATCATATGAGGATATTAAAAAACAGTCTTAAGAGAAGAGAAGAAAACAGTTTAGAAAGGCTAAGGGGAAGCTTTCCTGTAGAAGTGTGAATCTAGTTGCTAGAGCAGAGCGATATAACTAGTGCAAATATAAGTGAATTAGTGCTGTAACAAAAACACTTTTCAAGTACTTTTCAATGTACTTTTCAAGAAAATAGTCTACTTATCTTATACAGTGTCCACTAATTATTCTTGTGTGATGAAAGGGCTTTGGTAGAATGGGAATTCATTACAAATAGAAGATGACTTGTACTGAGAGTAATAATATAAATATTAAGGTTGTTATGGCAATTACCTGTTGGGAATTGAGTTACCTTTAATAGCTACTAACTTATTTTTGTACTTCTGATCCACTTATGCATCATTATCCTTTCACCCACTCACAGACTAGTCTAGAGACCTGGGGGCGCACACTCATCAACTCTGTAAAACAGATGAGGTGATAGGAGAAGAGGTACAGAGAGAAGGCAAGTCAGTCCATGCAGTGAGTTTCTTGCTGGATCTGTCTTTAGATTCTCTTGATGCTTGTCTGGCCTGTTCCTTCTTGGGAGTTCTTTTGCCAGTTGCCAAGCATCTTCATAGTCTATTATATTGACTTGCAACAAAGCAGGGAAATGTTGCCCTTTGTGTATAAAGCCATAATTAATAATTATTCTGTCCTGATCATGGAGCACATGGAACTCACTGTTCACGAAGACGGCAAACCTCAGGAAGGACAGGTAGCGTTCCCCCTCAATGGGGTTCCAGCCAACATCAGGGTATCCTTTGGCCAGAAGCATGGGACAGCTCTGAAGGCCACAACCTGCCAAGTAGGTTACCACCTGCCAAGAACAGTACAAAAAGTGGTGAATGTCCATGTACATTCAATAGGACAACTATTGCAATAAAATGCAAATAAACAGAAAACAAAAAGAAAATGCATTTCAATAAAGAAAACTTGGATTCCCTTGAGCAAGCCCTGGTGAAAAGAATGGATACTAGCCACCATGGAAGACAGGATAGTTTTTTTTTAGCAATAAAAAATAGGATTACCATTTGATCCAGAAATTTCATTTCAGGCTCTATACACAAAAATTACAAATAAAGTCTTGACAGATGTACAATCCAAATTCACGGCAGCACTGTTTGTAACTGCTAAAAATATAGATACCATCTAAGTATCTCTAAATGAATAATTGGGTAAGAAAAACATGGTATGTGTGGATAACACACTATAATCAGCCTTAGAGAGGAGGGACTTCTCATAGGCTAGGTCCACATAGTGGGCAATCCTTGAGGATACATTAAGTGAAATAAATCAACCATGCAAAGCAAATATTGTGTGGCTTTAACTCATAATAGATAGTTAGAGCAGTCAAAAATCATAGAGGCAGAAAGAAAAATGGCTGTTGATAGGGGATGCACAGAGGAAAGAATAGGAAGTTACTGTTAAATTGGCAGAGTTTTGTTTCATGAAATGGAAGGAGCAATGGAGGTGAATGTGGTACTACTCATGTAACACTATCAAAGGCTTAGCGACTCTAAACTGTACACTTGAAAATTGTGAGGAGAGTAAATTATGTGCATTTTATCACAATAAAAATAGAAAACCCCCATGCACTTAAGGCCAAGAGATATGCTAAAATCTCTCTTAAGACAGCCATGAAAGCTGCATTTCTAGGAATCAGAGCTTATTAACTCTAGAAGCTTGAGAGAGCCTGGATATTTTTAACCCTCCCCCAGATAATTATACACTTTTTCTTGTAATCTTGGGCACTTTTGCTCTAGAAACATGGATGATTCAAGAGTCCAAGTGCAGCACACGCCCCCCCCACTTCTTTGGGGGTTATATAATTTGGTAGAATTGGAACCAGAACCTCCAGTCCATATTTGCTTGCAAGTAATCAACAAGATTATGATCATGAGAGTCAGTTGTCAGTTTCTAGGTTTTCCCAACTCCAGCAAGAGGAAGGTAAAAAGTCTGTAAGTTGGTGTGGTGGCACAGGCCTATAATCTCAGCACTGTGGCGCAGGAGAAGAAGGATTGGAAGTTCAAGGTATGCAGAGAGCTTGAAGGTATCCTTGTGCTACATAAGGTCTTGCTTTTTAGGTTTTTACTATTTATTTATTTTCAGGCCTGAACAGTTTATTTGTAAGCATATAAGCATTTGGGAAGGAGATACAGGAGAGCCCCTTGTGGCACCAAGGTTGCGGTGTTCCCTTGACAATGGGACTATATGGTCTTTGAGTGGTACTTGGGTAATTGGGGTCTTGACTCAAGCTCTGAATCAACATTTAATGTCAAAGACCAAGATGCTAAGGGTGGGATGGTCAAAAGGAAGCAAGCTAAAAATTAGATTGGCAATGGTCTCTTTGCTTCTAGACTGCCAGACACTGCTTGTGAGAACTCAGGCTGTGAGTCACAAGATTCCAGATTTTACTTGCTTTTCACCAGAAGTCAAAGACAAATACCAGCAAACCAACTGCTGCTTAAGATTGAACTGCCACTCTTGTTTTTGACTTTGGTATTTTGTGTATATGTGGAGAAGAGGAGAATTTTTCTGACTCTCAAGAACAGAGATGTGTGTGTGTGTGTGTGTATGTGTATGGTAGGAGTGGTATATATGGTATGTGTGTGTGTGGTGTACCATGTGTATTTGGTGTGTGGCATGTGGTGTGTGTGTGTGTGTGTGTGTGTGTGTGTGTGTGTGTGTGTGTGAGAGAGAGAGAGAGAGAGAGAGAGAGGAGACAAGTGATGTCCCTTCATCATGAGTCTATGGGACCTAGGGGAGTAACTTCTATATATTTTCCTCTGGCAATTTCATTTACTCTTCTTGTTGTTGGGAGAGATGATGAAAGTTATCCCTGATACCCCAGTCTTGGCTCTCCTCTTCCCCCAACCCTCTGCTTAAGATGAGTGTGGGCTCTGCTTGGGGCCCCAACTTCCTACGTCCCCCTGCTTGAATCTTCTTGGGCCCTTTTTCCCAGACTCTTTGCTGGTGGGATTGTAGGCTGGCACTCCCCTGCTCCATGTCTAAAATCCATATATGAGTGAGTACATGCCATGTTTGTCTTTTTGTGACTGGGTTACCTCACTCAGGATGGTTTCTTCTAGTGCCATCCATTTACCTGCGAATTTCAAGATTCCATTGTTGATATGTGTGGTGGTGGTGTGTGTGTGTAGGGCACACAGGTATAAAGAGGCTTATGTGAGGAAGGAAGAGAGCAGAGCTAGAAGAAGAGGGAACAAGAGGAAAAAGTCATGGATTATATAAGTCATGGAAGCAGGATGGATGACTATTGGGAGGGGGAAAGAAATGAGCAACAGGGGGACAAGAAAGAACAAATAAAATCACACATACACATACACACACCACACACACACACACACACACACACACACACACACACACACACACCCCACACCACACTGCAACACATTTCTCTATATAATGAATTGGAATAAAGATCCTTTTCCTGACTTTGGCTTTTACCTTAGTAATATATTGGAGATTTAATTAGTTCCAATAGCAATGCATTCTGATTTGACAAAATGCTTAAAATTTTACTTATAATTTGTCCTCTCCTAAAATATAATCACTAAAAAATATCTGGATGTTGCAAAGACCCCGAATACTAATTGAAATGAACTACTCAAAGACACCTTCTGCTGAATTATATCACTCAAATTTGTACCCTAAAACCCCCAGCTCTGGCACATCAGAGCGTTGTTACTTGGAGCAAAGACCTGTGAAGAAGATACTAAGCAGAAAGAGGTCTTCTAGGATAGTGTCCTTATCAGGGGAAGAAACATAGCCTTGCAAAGATCCAACAGGGATGCCTCTGCAGAAGACAGGCCCTGTAGGACACAGCGAGAAGGTAGCCATCTGTAAACGAGGAGAGAGGCCTCAGGGGAAATTAAAGTTGATAGCACTTGGTCTTGGCTTTCCAGACTAGAGAACTGAGAAAATTAACTTCTTATGTTTAAGTCACCCCATCTGTGGACTTGTATCATAGAGGCTTCAGAAGATGAACATATCCTTACACCACAAAGTAAATGTGCCCCGTTAGAAATAAGTGACACAGACATAGGCAGGCAGTCTGCCTGCTTCATGATAGGCTCTTATTCATTATTAGTTAAATGCTTCTGAAACAATGTCCTCACACAGAACTTGAGTAAATTATTAGTGGGTAATTACCATCTTATCTTAACAAGCTAGGCATGGTTCTGCAGATTGGCTGACAATTCTCTGCCATGGCTGTGCCAACAGTCTTCATGAGTGGTGACATCATCTACCTGTCTGAGTGGCACTTCAGATAGACAGGGCATCACTGCCATGATAACTTAATCATAACATGTTAGTTCCCCCTTTTCTGGTTTCTCAACCCAAGTTCTTTGAGCCCTCTTATACTACTCGGAAGGAACAAAGCAAAATGTATTTTTAAAATAATTCTTCACCTCAGCTTTACAGATACATTTCCTAGGGTCTCCTTAACACTCCTTGGCTGGTTTTTTCCCTGTGGTTTTGTTGTTGATATTTTTTTTGTGTGACTACCTTAGGTGGTAGTGGGCCTCAGGGCCCTGACACATCCTTGCAAAGATCTCAACTTCTCAGAGGGCTTCGGTCTCCCTCCATGATCTCTGTCTGCAGCTCAGAAAATGCAGCCAGCTCCCCAGTTGGTATTTCCATCTAAGAATCTCAAGACACCTCTGTGCTACCCCCTGAATTTATAGGAGTGCTAACCATTTGACATTAGAACACAACATTGTTATTTACAATTCTACCTAAGCACCTCAAGACACCTCTGTGCTACCCCCTGAACTTATAGGAGTGCTAACCATTTGACATTAGAACACAACATTGTTATTTACAAAGTATATGCTCAAGAGCTGTGCAACTGAGTTACAAACATGCCAAACAAAATCTCATCAGGTTCTAAGCCTCCAAAGTGATGTGTTGGACTGCATTCACACCCTCTTTGCCTGCATGTGACCTTTGGGGTGCAGAGTGGGCATGCCTGCAAGTGAACCAAAGCAGTATTTGATTAATGGTTGCTATTTGTCTTCCCTGGGCCTTCAAACACTTCTCACACCTGCTGTGTCAATATTAACTGAAGTCAGCACCCCCTTGTGCTTGGATTACTGAAGATAACTCTTAGCAATTCTCATCACAGCTCTTGTTTCTAGTCCAGTCAGTTTCTTCACTGCAACCTTCTAAACCACCCGACACACTGCCCCTGCTGGGGGCCTTTGTGGTTTCTGTGACTTGTGGTTCTCCAGTGAGGTACTGTAATATAATTGGAACAAGCGTGGGCTCTTGAGCCAAGTTCTGATTCCCTCACCCCGTGACAATGAGGACGTGACCTATTCCCTCACCTCCATTTCCTAGCCCATAACTTCTGAGCAATGATGATGATGATGATGATGATAATAATAATAATGTAATAATAATAGATAATATGGCTTTTTCTGAGGGTCCCAGGGTTATCTGGTGGAGGCACTCAGTACAGCCTGGCAGAGAGTGATCTTGTGTGAGCGTGAAGTTTTATTATTAATAAACTGCAACCTCTGACCACTCCATCACCTTTCACACCGTGCTCCCATGCACCGGGTGCTCCTGCCATGCTTGGCTTTCTGACTGTCCTACGCGTGGTTCCCTGGCCGAGCCCTAAACACTCCCGGCATGCTTCCCCAACAGTGCAGCGAAATCTACTCTCTGAGCGACAGTCTCACATCCACTCACGGTAGAGTGTGGGCGGTCTTTGATTCTTCCACTCCTTGCCTACCGTACTTAGAACACAGATTGTTAATTTGATCATCTGCCCGCTCATGCAAACAGTCCCATTGGTGGCATGGCAGAAAATCTTCCAATAGAAGACTCACCAAAACCTTCACCATGGACTGCTATGGCCATTTTCTTTCCTCTAAACTTTGGGCATAACACTTATTAGTTATTAATGAAGCACCCCTAGGGAATATGAGTACAGAAAACTCAGTATCAAGCATAAAGAATTTTCTAGAGTGGTTGTTCAAAGTTAGGGAACACTGTAACTTTATCAGTTCTAGGCAGATCAGCCTGGTCATAGGGACTGTATCCACAGTTCCAGCAGGGGGCAGCAGTGTGCATGTGGACAGCACATTGATTTTTACAACCTCCCGTTAGATCTCTTTCATATGTGGACTCATGAATTAAATCATACAGAACTTTTCTCTAGGAGACACAGGGATCCAGCGATATTCCACGTGGGGGTCTCCGCATCTGAAGAACACAAATGCCCCCACTCTTAGTCTAAGAAGCTGATTATTTTTACTAATACATGACCCTTGGGTCCTAACCACGGTGGTGCCAGGCACTCATATGATACCACATTCTCATAAATGTGAACGAATCTGTCTGGAAACCTAAGTGTTGGCTTGTTTTTCCTCTGTGTGTAGAAAAATAATGCATCTCCCCAAGAACAAGTTACCTTCTCAAGATCCGGTTCTTCTAAACCCAGGGCTAACTCGTTGTTGTCCATCACAGAGGAGGCTGCCACATCCAGTGGGGTGGACCCCCTCATCGATGGGGAAGCTGTGAGGATGGAGCAAAAAGAAACAGCATTCAGGCCACCCGGGTCAGACTTGAGGGTGCAGTGCACGTAGGTGGACAGAAGAGGGCAGCAAAGACACTGAAACCTGGCCCAAGGGTGCTTCTCAGACAGGGCTGTCGCCGGCCGGCTTAACAAAGCCCGATTTACAGTCCTCCTTTCTCCCACTCATTACTATTGAGAATGCTAATTAAAACAAAATCACTGTACGGAATGGGTTAGGACTACATAGTTTCAAGTACCTTCATAACACAAAACTTCTTGAGGTCTCCATTTGGGGATCACTCCAAAGACTCAGGGAC
Source organism: Mesocricetus auratus (assembly GCF_017639785.1). Taxonomy (NCBI): domain Eukaryota; kingdom Metazoa; phylum Chordata; class Mammalia; order Rodentia; family Cricetidae; genus Mesocricetus; species Mesocricetus auratus. Next base: position 79,572,872 of record NW_024429189.1, read on the forward strand.
TCCTTCCTTGTCTGGGCCCCAAAGACTTGAAAAATCCTGGGGCTACCAATGGAGTTTAAAATAGTCTCAAACAGCACAAGTTCATATAGTTACACTAGTGTGCCAATGTTGTCTATGATACTGATTTTTGGCTTGTTTGGCTCCTAGATTACAATTATGAAAAACTTCAAGTGCCAGTTTACAATAAATAAAAGAAAAAAAAGGTGATAGCCCGAGGTTGCACTTGATAAACAAACGAAAAGTGAGATTTTACATTTCAAGTGTATGTGTCCGTACATTCCACAACCCATTTGGCTAATGTCCAGCATGGTGAGTTGAGCAATGGAAGCGGGGAGCTGCTTTTCTCCCAGTGCTGAACTGCTGTTTATCCGTTTCCATTAACGTGTTGTTCATCCCTGGCTGCTCTTGGCCAGGCTGCTGTGCAGCTAAGGGCAGAATTTGCTGGTTGGCTGGTGGGCCAGCAATGACTCCTGCAGCTAGCCTGCCAGGGAAGGATTGCATCCATGACCTTGGCCTTAAGAGTTCACCTCACTGATCAGCTGTGTGGGCTGGGAGAGCATTTGTCCTCAGAGTACATAACTCCACTCCAGGCAGCATTTCATAAACTACAGGCCACTGGGCCTTAGAGGGGAGTCTGATAGACTCAGTCTCCAGAGGTAGTTGGTAGCAACACCTGTAGAGAATGTGGAGACCACAGACATGCTTTTATGTGTGTTTTTTGGGGACAGGTTGACTATTGTTTTGCATTGCTTTCCCTTTTGATCTTAGGTAGTCAGGAGGGAGAGCGGACTGCCTGGGTGGAAATTATACTATGTGCCACACATACCTAGGCCCACACTGCTGTTCTCCAGCAGGTAACTTAGATGCTCGAACATGGCCTTCTGATTTTGCCTGCTAATTCGACAGAAATAGCAGAGGAAGCGACAGCAGCTAGCAACCATTTTTGGGAAGGCAATCTGTAGGTGGAAGCAGGAAATATTAGAGAGAAGAATTTATCATGGGGACTTCGTGAACTCGTGAACAGTTGAAGCTTAAAAGAAGTTGAAGTCTCACAAGCTATGGATTGTTTGCAACATGAACTTTTCACTTACTCCTCTTCTCCCGAAGACGTTTATAGGAGGGGCAGAATGCCTAAGAGTGAGACTTCCAAAAATCTTGGAATTTAGCTGTGTTTCCCAAGATCTTTCTTTCTAAGGAACACATCTATCAATGATAACCTGTTTCCTTATATGTCCCACAAAACTGCATGACCACAAGACCATTGTTCCCAGCTGGAATGACTAGAGCACCGAAGGGTAATACCAAAACAGGGTGGGGGGTCATAGGAAAACAGTGCCGTTAGTCCACTAAGCCTCAGGTTCCCTGGGCCAAGGTTGGTCCCCAAAGTTAGGAAAGCCTGAATGGCAACATGTTCTGTTTCTGTGAACATGCCCCCAAGGGTGTGGCCTCAGTCACTGCTCTTCTATCAGTGCCTGCGGCCCTTGTCGCCAGATACAAGTCAGCAGCAGGTGCAATCCTTCATCACTTGATGTGCTTGCATCTCTACAGCAAGCTATAACTCACTTTGGATCTTACAATGCTCAATAAACAATGTCAGAATCCCAGAAAGATCATAATCCCCCCTTTGGATCACAGGAGGAGCTCTAAAGTTCTGAAGACTGCAGTCACTGTGTCATTCAGATGTGCTCAGGGTTCTGTGGAGAAATTTAGCTTTTCCAAGATGATGGATTATGACTTGGAAGTATATGCCAAATAACTTTCTCCCCTAAGTTGCTTTTGGTCTTTTTTTTATTATCACAGCTACAGAATAAGATGAGAACACCACTTATTCCTAAGATGGTGGCACCCTAGATTTTCAACTTCATATTTTGCTTTCAGAAGCCATGCAGTCTAGATCAGTGAATAAAATGCTTCCTGCAGGAGTGCAAGGACTGAAGTTCTGGTCCCCATCATCCACATAAGCAAGATGGGAATAGGCCCATCTATAATTCCACCATTCAGGAGCAGAGACAGGGGATCCCAAGGACAAGCTGTTTAGGTGGACTCTGAATTTGTGAAGTCGGAGTTCAGAGAAAGACCCTGTCTCAGTAAATAAAGTGGGTAGCAATTTAAGACAGTTTATGTCAGGCTTCTGTATGTATGTGTATAATTGTGCATGCACACCTACACATGTGCATCCACATGCATGTGAGCATGCTCACATATGTGCATGTACACTATGTATACACACATGCAAAAACAACAAAAAGAAGCTATTTAGTTTAAGCAAGATCTCAGGAAAACTAGTATAAATTCCCAGTTGGACACTATGCCAGCAGCAAAGTCCCCCTTCTTGGATCCCTTTGGTTCTACCCAGGGGAAAACTAAGACAATAGATAATACTGGCCTGAGAGTCAAGTTCTGGCTAAGTATAGCATTACCTGTGATTTCTCTGTACCCAATACGTTCACCATCACCTCCATCACTGTCTCATGCATGCCAAGGACTCGCATAAGGTTGGGGTGCTGGTAAAACACCTTGTTGTTCATTATGTCCCTAACAGAAAAATGAGAGGGAGAATTCAACACCTGTTGCTCTTCTGCTCTGAAAATCCAGGAATGAGAACATACAAACATGATTTGGGTTGAGTAACATTAAAATGATAAGTTGAGAAAAATAATAATAAGGTAGTAGCTAATGAGCTATGTGTGGAATTGTTTTTAGCTAACATAAAAAGGAGCACAAGATATTTCTGTTTGCTTTTTCTCTTTAAAATGTTTAAAGATACTCTCCTTTTTTTGCTTATACTAAATCCTAAGACCATCCTCTTTACTGGATTTTTCTTTCTCTGTGTATCCAAGAACTTATTTCTCCCCTTATAACTGTGTTTCTTTGCACTCAGTTTATTAATGACAAGACTGTATCTTTCTTATAAGAATTTTATATTTGATACCATGAAGTTGGTGGACACTAGTCTTCAAAACCACACATTGAAGCTTGGGTAAATAAAAGTCTGGAGATGTAACAATTGCGTGTAACTTGGCTGGAAAGAGGAGGAGCTACTTCTGCAGCTCATTTCCCTCCTATAAAAGTATCTTCATTTAGATTATAATATTCCTCTTTGCAAATGAATATGGGGAATGCATGCATACACACCCTTTCTTTCCTGAGAATCATTCAAACCACTTTTCTGGTCCTTAATGATGCTTCTGTGGTTTGCAAGCCCAAGCATGGGGAGGGGAGGAATGGTCCTTTTGATTTTAATCACGTAACATTGTGGGTTGGCCAGTGAGCTATGCTGGCACTTGTTTTCTCCTCTATGCTCTGCAATGAAAGGAAATCCCCCTGGCTTCAAATTGCCAGGAGCTGTCTTGTCTACATGGTTTGGGAGGCAGATCCATGAGTTACTATGTCAAGGCATCTTACAGAGCTAACAAAATCACTCTACAGTTTAGAAGTGGGAAAAAGGGGGCAGCTGGGAATTTCTCAGAAGCCTCAGAAGACACCCAGTCAATGTCTCCAGGGATCAGATTGTTTCTTTCTCAGGTTAAATATACCGCTCTCTCCTCCAGATTTGTTTTCATGACGCCACACAGGCTATTTTCATAAGAGTCTCTAAGAATTAAGTTCATTTCTTTTGGTAATGCTTTTTCATCTTGCACAACAGGCAGTGTGCTGTGTCATGTTCCAGAGGTAGCTCATGTACCAAGGCTGTACCACCACAAGGAGAGAAAGAGATTCTCTCTAGAGGACTGTGAGTGCTCTGAGTGACCCTACCCTAGCCCGTTGATCATGAGAAGCTCCTCTTCCTTGCCCATCCTGACACTCAGAAGGGATCGAATCTGGCCCAGGGCAGCCAGCAGGTTGATGGTGTCGCTCACAGAGGCCTGGCTGATGGTGTAGGTCTTCCGCAGGGCCTGTAGCAGCTCCCCAATGCTGTCATATTGTCTTCTGAGGAGGTTGAACATAATTCTCACCAACTCTGCATCCTGGATTTGGTTCTCCTGGGCCCAGCGGATCATTGTCTGTGAGACTAGTTCCTTCAGTGTTGCTGGAGGGAGAACAGGAGAAACCACTAACCATGGATGCCCCTGAGCAGAGAAAGTTAGGCAGAACAGAAACTTTCCTCAACTATCAGACATAGCAACAGCTGGTTCAGGTTAAAATTCTTCTTGTTTCAAGGTTGAGTCATGGCATATATAAAAGTATATATATAAAAGCTATCTATACCACAATAAAAATATCACAACTATATACTAAAAAATGCAATTCTCAACTAATGTTTGGATTCATACTGAAAACTGAATAACAAATAAGACTCTGTCCTTGCCTTCAGGGAGCTCATAAGGCTGTTCTCTACATTTTTACTTTGTGATAAAATTTTATTGTTATTGTATAATATAATGCAATAAATGCTACAATGCAGGTACTTGCAAGTGGCATGAGACAGAATGCAGAGGAGCTGTTCTGGGTGGGTCAAGGTATGAGAGTAAGGCATTGACCTGTGCTATTTTAGAGTAAAGCAAATGAAACACTGGTATTTAACATCACAATTATTAGAGATAGCCTATGGCAGGGATGAAGTAGAACTAACAATCCAAGAATAATATTTCAGATGATATGAACATAACATATATTTGGAGAATAGAAGTGGGACGAGAGAGGACATGACCAGGTTTGAAGGCTTGGAGACCGGACATCTGACTATCACACACGAAAATGGTTTTTTTGTACTGAATCTTTTGCAGGACTCAACTACTGCTGCAGTGTGAACTACTTCCATAAGCATGGAGGGAAAGAAGCCACTATGACATTGAATTTGGAATTTATTGGGGTTCATAGCCAGTTCCACAAGAACAGGAGAATTTAGCTAAAATGAGACCAGCTAAGAGTCTTATGGTGGATGGACCACATGGTCCCTGATACTTGCTGATTGCTTTGCTCTGGGAAGATGTTAAGAGGCAAGATTGATCTGAGTAAGTTCAGGAGGTAGAAGAAGACATGCTGGAACAGCTGGTTAGGCAATTCTCACTTATCCCATTATGTACACAGTTCCAGAAGGCTCTACAATGTGGGAGAGAACCACTGCTTAGAAACCATAATTGTGTTCAAATCTCACACTGCCATCACACTCCTGGAAGGTACAGATGGTACCAAACCATTCAGGCCAGGTGATAAAACTAGAACTAAGGGGACAATGAAGGTCATCGAATCCACCAGTGAAAGGATTAGGAATACATTCAGATGGATGCTTTCTGTAGTCTGTGTCATTTACATTAGTTAAGTTTCTACTCTACATCACTATACTTAGCAGATGTCTGCTCCACATATACTCTTGGCTCTACCATAGGCTATAAAAATAGAACTTAGTCACCAAATCTCTAAAAGATCTAGATGTAAAGGATTAATTTAGCTTATTGCTGTGTCTATCAACCCTCTGGGTGTTTCAGGTTCAGGCAGGAGACATAGCTGAAACAATTCAAACATGATACACAGGCTAGAGAGAAGGAGTCAAGAGATCTTGCTGACCCTATACCTAGGGCTTAGGGAATATCTTGGGAGATGTTCAGGGTGTCTTTTGCTAGCTAGTGTCCCTTGGACATGACAGGAAAAATATAACCAGGAAATATCAACAAGACCAGCATAATCATAATGCCAGTTGATAATCACAATCCTAGTTGACATGCCAACGTAGACAAGAGAAATTCCATATGATCCATCCTCAGATGAAGAGCTTCAGATAGTCAATGCCTGCTGGGAGGGGGAGTTTTCTCTATAAATGAGTTTCTTCGTAAGATGTCCAAATTCAGATGGTCATATATATACATATATAAACAACAAGTACACAAGAGTGATACTAAATGGATGTAGTAGGCTGCATATCTCTCTCTCTCTCTCTCTCTCTCTCTGTATGTGCGTGTGTGTGTGTGTGCGTGTAGTATATAAAATAATAATTAAAGAAGAAACCATGAATTTGGAGAGAGGGGCTAGGAAAAGTGGGAGGTGGGAGACAGAATGAGTATGAGTGATGTAGATAAGAATTTATATGTGAAGTTTTCAATCATAGCTTAGTAGGGACTTATCACTAATACCTGTTAATATCTGTACCTCTGGGGGAACAAGTTATTAATGGGCTATGTTGGGCTTTTCTCAACAATTTGTCTGTTGAATCATTGGCAAAGGGTTTCTAAATGATCCCCCCAGACATCACAGGCTATTACCAAGGCTGCTAATTACTCTCTATAACTCAAGGGAAAGACCCTATTGCTGAAGACACAGCATACTTATATCACCAACCATTGAAAAAAATCAAGTGGAGTCCAAAAGTAGAACTTTTACCCCTATTGACTAGCATTTGTTGCACTGGGATGTACTTTGCACCCTACCAGAGGAGAAAAGTAATCATTAATATCATTCAGATACAAACCTGAGGCCTACAACACTGCATGATCCTGATGCAATAGGGGCATAAATGTTGTGCGAATAGTCACTTTTTAAATAGATTTAAGGCCCACTCTATGAGATGGAACCCATACTTGACATGGCTAAAGAGTCCACAAACCTTAGACTGGATAGATCATGGACCCAGAGGAAAACCTACTACTATTATTCTGCTAAAAGAATGTATCCATGAAATGTCTTCTAATGACATATTGCTATACCCACAGATCAACCCTCATTAGAGAAGCTTCTTCTTGCAGTAGATGGTAATTAACGGAGAGATCCACAACTGGAAAGTGCACAGAATATGAGAGACCTTGGAGCACTCAGCACTAAATTTTTTTTTGTATATAAATCAACACCCCCCCACTGAAGTCACAGGGATCTACCTGGAAAAGGAACCAGAAATGTTGTAAGAGCCATAGTTGACAGACAACTCAAAGAAAACAGCATCTTACATACACAACAGGGCTAATAAACATATAGGCTCACCGAGACTGTAACAGCACTCAAAGATCTGCACAGGTTCAAACCAGATAAAACCCAGCACTGAGAAGGGGAAGTAGACACAAAGTCCCACCCATAACCAAGAAGCTTTATGCAATTAGTACCTCTGGGAAAGGGGAAATCATTTCTTCAGTGGAGTGCCACTGGACATATCCACCACATTCCTGAGCAGGCCCTATGCTCAGAGTAGTTGGTCAATAAAAAATAGACTTCATGCTTTTTTTTGGTATGTTTTTTATGTTATTTTTGTCTTACTGGTTTTCTTTTTATTCTTTCAGCTGTTTAGCTGTTTTGGTTTTCATTTTTTGCTTTTTTTGTTGCTTTCCTGTGTTTGAGAGGATATAGAACCTGAAGTTGGATGGGTAGGGAGGTGGGAGGATCTGGAAGGAGTCAAGGGAGGGAAAAGAACATGACGAAAACATATTGTATAGAAATTAAAAAAATAAAATTAAGAAAGGAAACTGTTTTCCCATGTGTATCTATTCTTATTTCTCCTAGTGAAGATAGTAAGAGCAAAGGAAAGATATGAACATAGAGAAACTCTTGCACCTGGTACAAGCTGTATAGTCCCATAAATATTACTTCCTTTAAAACACACTGGCATGAAACAACCGTAGTTCTCACCATAAATGGCCAGATGCTTCACAGAGATAACACACAGGATCAAAGTCCCTGCCACATAGGAGAAGCCTTGATCAGGTAGAATCATTCACTCAAGGCTACTTCTTTTGCAATAGGAAATTTGCAGAGTCATGAAACCAAATAAACATTAGCATTTCCTTAACCTGGCTTCGTCTCTTTGAGTTGTTACTCAGGGAGTTCAAGAGACTCTCCAAACTATATAGGCTATGTATAGGACAGATACAGAGAGAGAGGGGGGGAAGAGGGAGAGAAAGAGAGAGACAATTGTCCTTGGTTCCTTTCCAGAAGCTGAAGGTAGACCCTAGTGCTGAAGACACCACATAATTAGGACATGGAACCTGGAGGGCTGGCGCTCATGAGGACCTGGAAACCTCCTCCCTGAATACTACTTCTCATATTATTGGAAGGTGCTATGCAAGCTGCCAATGGGAAAAAACAATCAATAGTCCTACTTATCTGTAAAGCCTGTGATCCACAACAAGGAGCATGACAAGATATCTCACAGGGTGCAATAATGGCACTTAGTGGAAACCACCAGCCGTGTATTGAGTGGGACTTCAGACTCAATAGAAAGGAATTCATACTTGTTACAATAAACAAAGCCAATTACTCATTGCTGGTGAGATCAAGAACCCTAGAGGAAAACCTATTATTGCTACTTTCCTAAACAGGGTTATTTCCAAATATGTTCTAAATATTTATCTTTATTCCTACAGGTAAATGTTGTTCATTCTTTTCATTAAAGAAAATTCTTCTTGCAGCAGATAGGCACTACCACAGAAGTCTATAATTGGTCAAAATGCATAGAACTGTGTGGGGTGTCCAGCCCCAAACTAATACATCTACAACACAACCTCTACACCTAAGTCCTAGAGAACACAACAGAAGAGGGACAGAAAGATTGTGAGAGGCAGAGGACAACTATATCTGTGTTATATATGACAGGAAAGCTGCACTCATGAACTCTCAACAATATGTTGCCTAAACATGACCTGACTGATGACAATACCAGTCAATATGCAAACATGAATGAGAGAAGGCTCATGGAGCTCCATCATTAGATGAAGCACTACTTAGAGGTAATTAATGGCTATGGAGAGAGGGAGATTAAGTTTTCTCTAGGAACAAGCCCCCTGACAGAATCTCCAGTCCCCAACTAGTCACATGTACATACAAGAAACACTAAATGGACTCAGCAGGTTGTATTCAAATATACCTACGTATGTATAAATAATAATAATAATAATGATGAAGAAGTCATGAATTTGGGAGGGAGTGTGGGGTTTAGGAGGAATTGAGAGGGGAAGGAAGAGGTGTAAATGTAAATATAATACTTATGAATAAAATCATAAAAATAATAAAAAATCTATATTTAAACATGTTTTCTATGTGCTAGGTCTTCTGTATATCTGAACATATGAAAAGTAAAATAACAAGCACGTAAACAATGTCTGGAACATAATAAACATTAACTATTAATACTATAAAGAATGGTAGTTGTGAATGTTTAAACTTCAGGTTAGGGGGCTTTAGGCAGTTTGGAAGATCATAGCAGTTCAAAGCCATTGTTTGCTGTTTTAATTATATTTACATTGGCAGTGATAGTAGAGACGAAATGACAGACAAAACTGTTAGCTCATGAAAACAAAGTAGTCAGCAAGACTCAACTACATTTCTTATCATCTGCCTAGGAAAACAGCCAATTTCACATCAGAATGTCTTGAATGAAGAAATAAGAATCTTATCAATAAAACTCTCAAGATGATAACATTTAATGCTGCAGAAACAATGGTGATAAGCACAAAGGTGTACATCAGCACTGAATGTTTTTTCTTGAGGAAAAACATTTGGGTGTGGCTGAGTTATCAGCTAAACTAGCTGTTTATATGATGGTATGCCATTTTAAATGAGGACAACAACCTGTGGCTAAAAGGTTGTTGTCCTCCTTAAAGTGAAAAGAAATGAGCTTTTCACTTTAAATGATAATATTTACTGCCAATAAGTAAATTTGAATTTCTTCACTTGAATTTCAAGTGAAAACCAGAATTCTGGCAAACATTTATCTGCCACTGTGAGCTTTGACAGCTTCTCAACACTTAAAGATCCCCTGATTAAATTATTGATATTAGCAAATGTGATTTGAAAATATTTTATAATGAACTGTGTTAACAGCTGATAACTCTGTATTAGTCAAGGAAATAATGATTTCCAAACAATGCATGCAGCTGCAAAATATATGTAGTGGTGCCAACCAACAAGCAATCTAGCCCAGTGGTCTTTATTTCAGTTGAGGTACCATGTAGATTGTGGTCATCAACCAGGGGCTACTCCTCTTAAAGAAAATTGAACATAACACCAGTAGCACAAACACTGAGATCAACAATGGGACCTCCTGAAACTGAGTAGCTTCTGTAAGGCAAAGGACACAGTCAGCAAGACAAAAAGGCAACCCACAGATTGGGAAAAGATATTCACTAACCCCACATCTGACAGAGTGCTGATCTCCAAAATTTACAAAGAACCCAAGAAGCATGTCTCCAAAACACCAAAGGATCCAATTAAAAAGTGGGGGACTGAAATAAATAGAGAATTCTCAATAGAGGAGAGTAAAATGGCTGAGAGACACTTGAGAAAGTGCTCAACATCCTTAGCCATTAGGGAAATGCAAATCAAAACAACCCTGAGATATCATCTTACTCCTGTCAGAATGTCTAAAATCAAAAACACCAATGATAGCTTATGCTGGAGAGGATGTGGAGAAAGGGGAACACTCGTCCATTGCTGGTGGGAGTGCAAACTTGTTCAGCCACTTTGGAAATCAGTGGAGATTCCTCAGGAAAATGGGAATAAACCTACCACAAGACCCAGCAACTCCACTCTTAGGCAAATATCCAAAAGATGTCCATTCATACAACAAGGATGTCTGTTCCACTATGTTCATAGCAGCATTATTTGTAATAGCTAGATCCTGGAAGCAACCTAGATGCCCCACAACTGAAGAGTGGATAGAGAAAATATGGTACATTTACACAATGGAGTACCACTCAGCAGAAAAAACAATGGAATCTTGAAATTTGCAGGCAAATGGACAGCACTAGAAGAAACCATCCTGAGTGAGGTAACCCAGTCACAAAAAGACACACATGTTATGTACACACTCATATATGGATTTTAGACATGGATCAGGGGAGTGTCAGCCTACAATCCCAGGGCCAGTGAGTCTGGGAAACAGGGAGATTCCCAAGAGATATGCATTATACCTCAGAGAAGTGGAAAGAAGCAAGATCTCCTTAGCAGATTGGGAACATGGAGGGAGAGGAGAGGGAACTAGGAAAAAGAGAGGGGGATAAGAAGAGGGGAGAAGAAGACATGGGGGAGCAGGAAGGGGTAAGAATAGAGGAGACCAGGATGAGAGATACCATAATAGTTGAACTCATTATAGCTTTGAGGAGAGAGCTGACACCAATGAGATTTCCATAGATCTACAAGGATAACACCAACTGGAAAACTAAATAATAGTGGAGAGATTACATTAATGATAGTACATACCTAATGATAAGGTTGATGACTTCCTTATATGACATCCTAGAACCTTCTTCATCCAGTGACTGATGGAAGCAGAGACGGATACTCACAGCTAAACACTGAACTGACCCACAGGAACCCAGTGACAGAGGAGTGATGAGCAAAGGGGTCAAGACTGTGCTGGTAAAACCCACAAAGACAGCTTACTGGACAAGGGGGAGCTCTTGAACCCCAGACTGATGGCTAAGAGGCCAACAGGGGACTGCTCCAAACTCCATGAATGTAGTGTCAGTGAGGAGGTCTCAGAAATCTCTGGGGCCTTAGTAGATTAGTGTTCACCATGGCATACAAATGAACTTTAGGAGCCCATTCCACATGGAGGGATGCTCTCTCAGCCTGGAGACATGGGGAAGGGCTAGGTCCTGCCCTGGATGAAATGACAGACTCTGGAGATCCCTCCAAGGAGGGCCTCACCCTCCCTGGTGAAAGGTGTGGGGATTGGGCTGGGGACTACGGGGTGGGGGTGGGACTGGGAGGGAGAAGGGGGGGAACTGGGATTGACATTTGAAGCATGTATGTTTCTAATTTAAAGAAAAAAAGAAAATTGACTCTCCCTCTTGTGATAGCTGTCAATTATGTAATAAGGCATAAAACTAAATTATTTGAATTTCCACATATCAGCTAACTTTTGATAATCTACTATTCAGTTATTAGGAAGGACTCTCCACAACTATACCAATAAGCTATAGAATTATTGTGTCTCAATTATATTTCTTTTTTTTATTGTTTAGCTGTTTTTTTTTCTTTTTTTATTTATTTATTTTTTTTCTTTTTTTTTCTTTTTTTAATTTTAAATAGCTTGTTTTACATGTCAATCCCAGTTCCCTCTCCCTCCCCTCCTCCCGCACTCCCCTTCCACCCTCCCTCCCACCCTATTGCCAAATCCTTCCACATAGGGGATGTCTAGAGTCTATCATTTTACTCTTGGTAGGGTCAAGGCACTCCCCTAAGAGTCCAGGCTGAGAGAGCATCTCTCTTTGTGCTATAGGCACATGAAGACAGATTGTATACCAGGGATAGACACTGATCCACAGCTCAGAGCCCCATAGGTTGTCCAGGCCTTCTCACTGACACTCACATTTGGGGGTCCAGATCAGTCCCATTCTGGCCTCCCCCTGTCGGTCTGGGGTCCAAGAGCACTCCCCTGTTCAGATCAGCTGTCTCTGCTGGTTTTGCCAGCCCATTCTTTGCCAATTTGCTCATCATTCCTCTCTCTCTGTCACTGGGTTCCTTGGGTTCAGTTCAGTGCTTAGTTGTGTGTTTGCCTCTGCTTCCATCAGTCCCAGGATGAAGGCTCCCGGATAGTTATAGACATCAAGTTCATTATCAGGAATGGGCATTCGAGGTGGTCCTTCCACTATTGCTTAGCTTGCCAATTGATGTTATACCTTTAGATCACTCGAGGTCACTCTGGTGCCTGATCTGTCTTCGATCCTATGATTCCCTCTTCCCCCTATTCTACCCCCACCCCCTCAACTTCCTGTTCCCCCATCTCAATTATATTTCTATTTGAGACCATTTTCTCCTTTTTTTGTGAAATATGAGAATCCAGTTGCCTTTAAGATAAAAAATTTATAAAAAGCAAATTATTTCTTTAGTTCTTTTCAAAAGAAAATGTAGAAGAAATGCAGTTGTTTTTATGGAAATACGTTATTAAATATGCTGCTGTATAATAATATTATTTTTAGATGAATTGGCAATATTATAAAATATTGCAGTTTTAATTTCTAACTAAGTAAACACTGACAGACATAAATAGCCTGGGTTAGATCTGTAAGACCATATGTAATGTTTAGGAATGTAAAGATCCAGCCAAACAAATGCTTTGACATTCATTGCTGGATGGACAGGGTCTATTATGAAACAAAGGGCATCCCTGGAAAGCAAAGATTTTCCTCCATCTCAGGTGAACCCCACTACACCAGGCTGTGTGACTCTGACCACTGAACCAAGCTCTTCATCTAGCAAGCTACAGTTAGAGGGCATTTTGCTGATTGCTTCTGGATGGATTAATGGCGAGTGCATGAGAGTAGGACTCCTTATATTGAAAAATAGAGTGAGGATTCAAGAGTGATTATTTTGAAAATTGAATATTGGAGGTTAAGGGCTCTGACCATTATTCTCAGGGCACTAAAGTGCTTCCTGCTAGCTTTAAGGACTCTGAAAAATTTCCCCTTAATTGGGCTAAGTTTGGGTTTAAGACCAGTCATCTTCAGAAAAGGGAGGGACCGGGCCTGTGCTATAAAGTAGCTGTGTGGCTATATTTGGCTGGTTCTGTAGCCCATATGGGACACATGAGGAATGGGTAGGCTAGAGGTGGGGGTGGGGGACTTAATTCTTCAACCATAATATCAGTATATCTCCATCAGGTTGTCTCAGTAGTAATAGAAACCATGGCTATAAGCTGTGTGAGTTTCATTGTAGCATCAGTTAGCTTCCAGGAGCCAGGACATATGTTACGCACATGTTTCTGACTGTCCTTGACTGAAAATCAACTTATCTCCTGTTGTGCCACTTCTAAATTAGCTTCTTAATCAAATGCTACTTTATGAGGATTTGCTAGGTGCCCAAGATTACGTGTCTTTATGAAACGTTTTCAAAACACTATTATTGCTCAGAGGACCTTAGTTGAGGAAATTCAATAATATATGTAAGGTATTTGGGCATGTTGTCAAATTGGCTTCTAAATATTTATGTTTATGCCTATAAACCTGGGTGGCTCCACCTTGGTCAGAGAGCTTCCTTTTGCAGTGGGCAGCAGTTAATGCAGAGATTAATAACTGCTAAAAGTGCTGAAAAGAAGAGACAGAGTGCTCAGCCCTAAATGGGATATTTTTATTAAATACTCTGGCCTCCACCATGGTTCAGGAGATGTCATAGGAGAGGGGGGTATAAAGAGCAGAAGAGCTAGAGGATGAAGAGGAGTATAATGACATGACATGGCCATCACCAACATGAATCATAATTCATTATAACCACAGCTGTGGTTATTTGCACTAGATCAAACCACCTCAGCTCTGGCATAGATAGGGGAGATATGCTCCAGGTCCCACCCCTTAATGAAGACCCATTGCCAGTTGATTGCTGCTGGAGAAAGGAGAATCATTCTTTTTTGGGGGTGTTTCCACTGGTGATTTTCCTATGCTCCAGTGGGTGGCCCTACGCTCATGCCCCTACAGACAGCACTAGCTGAACTTTGTGATCTAAAAAACAAAACCAAACAACAAGACCCCTTCCTAAAAACCAGACAAGAAATAGAAAAAGAGGGGAGTTACAGAGAGATGTTACAATAGTTGAGAGCACCTGCTGCTCTTGTACAGGACCCGAGTTCAGTTCTTAGTACCCATGGTGACTCAGAAGCACCTGTAGCTCCCTCTGTAGTGGTATCTGATACTCCTGGCCTCTGTGAGCACTGGCACTTAGGTGCAATTACCAACACAAAGGCATAAAAATCATAAAAATCATAAAAAATAAAATAAACCTCTAGAAAAAAGACTTGAAGTTAGTAGGGAGACATGTTGGGGGGATATTCAGGGGGAGTAGGAAGAAGGAGATGGGGTGAATATGATTATATTCATTGTATATGTGAATGGAATTGTCAAGAATTAAGAGCAATTTAATAAGTAAAATAAAATAATAAAGTCTTCATCAGAATGGTTCAGATTTCAGATTTTCATCACTTCAACAGTGAGCTGCCAAGTGCACCTGATGGTTCATCTCATGGAGCCTTTAGAAAATAGTGATACTATTCCAAGAAGAATGGAATAGAGGAAGAGAGGAACAAAGGGAGATGTATAACTAAGCCTCTGTTTGTGATGAGCAAAATAAAGCAAATTGTTCAACAAAACATCGAGGGAAGTGAATTGCGATTTCCCTGATGAGATCATTACTATTAACAATCTAATTCATTTAATTTTTATAATTAGTATAATTGGCAATTTTCTCAAATATAAGACCTGTATACCACATTTAAAATGATCATTCAAGCTAACACAGAATGGCAATATGCTTAATGTACTGTATTGCTTAGAAAGACTTAGAAAGACAATGGCTTCATCACTCCCAGACTTTTGGACTAGTCATACAGTCATAGATTCTGCACAGAAAAAAGGTTAGTGTGTCTTCCTATTAGAGCTCAGCTTCGTGCATCATTTGGACGTGTAATTCAGTTGTTTACTGTCCCCACAAGTCATTTTATAACCTGCTTCTTTGATTTCAGAACTCTAAGCCATCCACATGTGACCCTTACAGGAAAACTCCCTGGTCATCTACCATTGTCACAAGACCTTTCCTTTAAAGAGTCAAACTACCAGCTTCCAGTGCCAGCTACCACAAAAGAAGGGTCATTTGCTCTCACAGGGCATGTTTCCATGATAAGGTTGCAGGAGTCTGTAACTTTCAAATACACCTCAGGATGCGTCTTTTCGTCTTTCTCCAAATTTAGATGACAAACCAAATGGTCCTCACTCAATGAAACTACAGGCTTATTATCCAAGGGTAGAGGCTGGCCACTGGCAAAGCAAATCCCACACCTGTGCTGCTAAAAGTCTGTGAGTATTCTTAAATCTGGGTCAGCTTGGAAGAAAAAAAATCCAATTACATTGAGGAAAAGAAATAGATGAAACTGCACTGTACTTAGGTTAAACTCAGAAAATGATTTATAATGTTCGTAGTACAATAGAAAAGAAAATTATGTGCATTTAAGTGATGTGCATGTGGCTAATTTCCAAATGTAAGATACCTGTTTGTATTCTGAAGAGAAGGAGAAGGAAAGACTGTGGATTTGGTTGGGTGGGGAAGTGGGGAGGGAATGGGAGGAGCTGGGGGTTGGGAGGAAATCATAATCAGAATATATTGGATGAAAAATCTATTTTCAATTAAAAAATGAAAAGTTAGGAGTTGGGATTTACTATTGCAGCACTTGACAACAGCTGGGGGGCTCTGTAGGCCCCCAGCTTGTGGGGCTGTGGTAGTGATGGTGACAGAGATTACATTTTGAACTATGCTTTCTTCTTTCCCATTGTTTCTAGATTGAACAATGGATCCCCAACTGTGAAAAGATGTCCATATCCCAATATATAGAAGTTGTGTTACCTTACACATCAAAAGGAACACTGCAGATGTGACTAAGTGGAAGATTCAGAGCCAAAGGGATTATTATTGTGGCTTGGGGGTTCATTTCATCTCAGGAGTCTTTGACAGAAGAGACAAGACAGTCAGAAAAGAATGACAGAGCCAGAGGTCCCAGAGGAGCCATTTACTACCCAAGGGATGCAGTGGTCCTCTATAAGATGGAAAAAGCAAGAAATGATCCTCCAGTAATGTAATCCTGCTCAGTCACATTAATCTTGTAACCTCTGAAACTAACATAATAATAAATCTGTGTGGTTTGTGGGACTGGTAGGCTTATGGTAACTTGCCACAGAAGCAAGCAGGAAACTTCTTTAATTGATTCTAGATTTTGGGTGGAGGATTTTTTAAAACTCCTTTTTGAGGCTAAGACTGTCATATTGTTGACAAAGCTGAGGTCTCCATTCAACTGGTCCAGAGTTTAAGGTCAAGCTAGAACTAATATTAAGCATAGAGAATATCCATTGTAGAGCTGTTTTGGCTTGATGGACAAGACACAGAGATCACACACAGTGCTCACTAGGACTTTCATGCAGTCTGCTTTGCCTCTACCTCTGAACATCAAGAGCTATTACAGCCAATGAGACCAACCACTGAGTAAGTGGTGATACTGCAGTTGATAGACACTATATATATCACATATCAATCATCAGGCAGACCTTACTTGGCTTTTCTGCCTTAGCAGCATTCCTGTTTTTTGCAGTGTCATTCTCTACTTTTATGTCTTATATTCCTCAACTTTATTTCAAACATAGGTTCTGGTAACTTGAGTTAACCAGAATCTACTATTTTTGAGTTCAAAGTTGCTGATGAATCATGGATTGACTTATAACCAAATGAAAGGTGGTCTCAGGACCCTTGATTAGAACATTGGGAGAAGCTGTTTTTCTCACTCTTTGAACTTGGTAAGAAGTGGACTTAAGGTCCAAACTATAGCTGGCAGCCCATTGCTAATCTAAAAACAAAACTGGAATGAGGGGACCATGGAAGGAGTGAGCACATCTATTGGATCAGTCCAATCAGTGGCTGCCTCCATTTCTAACCCCACAGTAATGTTTGTTAGTGTGGCTCCTCTCTGGGAGCTCTCCCCAAACTGGGTTTTCTGTTTCTTGTTTGCCAAGAGCATTGGTATGATATATATATGGAAAGCATTGGACGACCTATGCTTTTTATACTCAGTGCAGAAGCCAGGGTGGATGCGGAATTCTAGACTTCAGAACATTAAACTCGGCACCGTATCAGCAAATCCTTCTTTGTTATTTTCTTTTACAGAGAAAATAGAAACACACAGAGACTAAGACCTTAGCTAATACTTATGGTTGGTAAATGTTGGTGCTCCAGGCTGCTAGAATCTATTCCTTGTACTTTATCATCTTAAGTTGCTTACCTTCATAACACTCAGAAAAAGTTGTTTTTATTAGTATCTTAAAATTATATTATTCCTACTGTCTAGACACTCTCTTAATAAGTCATGAAATAGATTCAGATGTAAACTCCTAAAACCCATAAAGTGTTAGTTCTTCTCCTGATACTCTTAGTCAGATTGCTTTCCCAGAGCCTCATTTTTCTTTACCAATAAAACAAAATCACCCTATAAAATTCCACTTAAAGATTGTGGTATAGAAACAAGATCACTGGGAAGGGCCAGCTGTGTGTCCTCAGACAAGTTATCTACCTCTCTGTAATCTGTGTCTGCTTCTACAAGTATATGTCTATATGATGTACTGTGCTCTTGAAAGTGTGGCACTAATTTGTTCAAGCGGTAAATGAAAGCCTGTGGCTTTACTGGGCTAAATGGATAAGCAGCAAGAATTTTACTACCACTTTTAGTGTCCAATTTCAATGTTATTCAGCTTGCTTTTCCTACAAGTAAAACCCGAGATTGAAGAAATAAAACAAAATCTCAGAATTCTACCAGTTCCTGATGGCAGAAAATGACCACTATTAAAACATCAGTGCACACTGCTCATCACCTACATAGAGCTGTGGGAACTCTATGGCCTTTGTGGTGACTGTCCTGACTGCTAGTGGAGTGGAAACTGTTTGTCAGAGGTTACACTGCACAGTCACATACTCTCCACTCAGCTTCCCATGTTTACTTGGGAAGGGACTTGTGTCCTTTCTGCTCTCTGTCCTGGAGCTTCTTCGGGTTAAACTTACAAAATGTTCAACTATCTACTGCTTAGCAATGCAGAAGGTAAGGGAAAGTTAAGACCATAGGTTTCAAGTACTTAACTTTAGGAAAATTCATCAGGCCAATTTCTCTGTGCTTCCCCAATGTTTCTCTGACTCAGGATCTACAGTAGGGACCATTTTACCTTATTTAACAAGAACATGGTTGATGGGGGAAGTCCTTCTGTGTATATGTTTGTCTTACTGGTTGATAAATAAAGCACGGTTGGCCAATAAGGAAGCAAGATAGGTGGGGCTAGGAGTAGAGGAGGATTCTGGGAAATGTCATAAAGAGTAGGAGTCACCATGTGATCCCGGAAAGAGAGGACGTATCAGGATGGTGTCCCTGGAACGATAAGTCCTTATAGGAATATATGTGTTAGTAGTCATGGGTTAATACTTAAGACAGAACTAGCCAATGAGAAGCCCTGGACACTGACCAACAGCACTGTAATTAATAGAGTCTCTGTGTGTTATTTGGGCGGTTCTGGGACAAAGCTGGTGGTAAGAATGCTCATTACACATGGTGCTGTGGGATATTACTGAGAATGACATATCAAGGTGTCTGAAATACAAGAAAAGCCTTTAAAGACACTGGGCATTGTTCTTGGGCAACACGCAAACTGCTGTGCTTAATGTGTGTTACTGAACCACAGAGAGCATCCACTGGTGGTGTGAGGCTGGCTGAGGGCTCACAGCAGTAGCTCATGCCCCGCTCTCCATGTGCTTTGGGGACGTACATACTTGTTTTTCTCTGTGTTGGTTTCCCTAGCCTAGGAGTAGGGCAAGAGTTTCAGCAACTTGTCAGTTATTACTCTTCTCATTGCAATGATTGATAATAGCCACAGTTTACCTAGCATTTCCTGTGTATTTAGCAATGTGTTAAGTACTACACCTGAATTAGCATTCAACCCTCATAATCATCACACAAGAACAGAACAGACAGATGGGGCAGTGGCCAAATTTCCCCATCATCATAGCCCTTACTAGCTTAATCCTCATTTTATTGTTTGTTAAAGAATATTTCAATATAATGAACGGGAGGAGGTTCTTGTAAATAGCTGATCTGCTAAGGCCCCCAAGACAGTGAGAACAGAGGGTGGGACATGGAGGTTTTGGATTGTTTACAACAGGCTGTGGACCCCTCTAAACTGTCACACTGGCCTGGCCAACTTGGAGCCTAGCTTTCAGGAAAGTTTGTGTGCAGTCATCTGGCTGATGTGTGTATGTGCTAAGCCTGTCTCTAAATTTCCCTTCCTCTGTTTTCTTGTGTGCTTGTGTATATGTATGAGTTTGTGTGAAGGGGTACATCTGTATGTGTGTACAGGAGTGTGTGCATGTTCATAAGCATGCTTGTGAAAGCCAGAAGCCAACCCTGGGTCTTCCTTATCTCATTTCTCAGGACAGGGTCTCTTATTGACTGGAAACTAGTCAAGTAGGATAGAATGGCTAGACAGACAGCGTCAAAGCCTTCTGCATACATGGGTAGAAACAAGTGTGCTCACCCACCGTCCTGCTTTCCTCACCACCTGGGTATTCCTTCCGAGTCAGAAGCAGCACTAAGGAGCCACCAGTGAAACTGCCCTCCAACATTCCAGCCAGACTCGGCTCTCTGGCTCCCTGGGGTCTCATCCATCATAAGGAGATAATTAGCCTGTTGTTTTTGAAATCAGTCATCCAGCCTCATAATCACTTTCTCAAAATGTACAGGCGATTACATGACTGATGATGATGCGACAGGGAAAGGAGCACAGGGGGGACAGAGAGTGTTTGCTGATGTGACTGGGGGAGGAAAGTGTGGCCGTGTGAATGAAAAAGGCCCTCAGAACTTCAGGTTCTGGTCTTTTGTGGAACTGTGGAGGGAAGGAGTAGGTGTGGCCTTTCTGGAGAAGGTGAGTCATTAGGAGTGGGCTTTGAGGTTCCAAAAGGCCATACCAGACTCAGTCTTGCTCTCTCTATCTCCAGCTTATGGATCAGGATGTTAGCTTTCAGCTACTGCTCCAGTGCCATGCCTGTCTGTCTGCCATCACGCTCCCCTCCATGATGGCGGTGAACTCACCCTCAACTGTCAGCAACCCCCCCATAAATTCTTTCTTTTTAAGTTGCTTTGGTCATGGTGTCTCTTCACAGCAATAGAGCAGTGACTAACACGGAGAAACAGCTGAAATGAAGATGAAGCTGAGACAAAATCACAGACGACTGAGCAACTTGAACCCACCATCTTTACTCAGGTCTAAACACCCGATGTGTAAAATGGGAAGCAGGGGGTCACTGTGCTTGGTTGCTTGTTGTGAGGAAACAGTCAAGAGAAGTGACATGAAATATCAGGACAGTACCAGGTACAAAAGACTCACCCAGCATACGTTAGAGTTTCTGTCTCCTGAGACTTTTCCCTCTGCTCTAAAACACAGATTGCCAACATAGAGGTCCCACCATTGATTGATTACACACACCCCAGAAGTTCCTGTTTCATATCTGTGGCTGCCAGGCTCCTGCCAGGGAGCTAATACAGTAAGTTCCAGTCCAAGTCCTTCTCATATCTGGGTTTCTCTGGTTCTTTCTTTGCCATCCCTGATCCCTTTCAAGGACTATTGTGATCATTCTGGTTTCTCTCCAACAATCCCCATTTCCTGATCGAAGCTTAGCTCACCAGCATCTTTAACCCCATCTGTAACCAGTATTTTCCTTTTCTCCCTAATGTATTTGTACATTCAATGTTTGAATATGGCCTGTTGAAGTCATTTGAGGCACCATACTGTCTGCCACACTTCAAGCTGCTTCACCCAGAGCATTTCTGTTTCCATGGCTCCAGTGTCTTCCTGCAGCAGGGATGAGTGTAATCCTTGATTGAAAGACTTTTTTCTGAAACAATTTCACTTGTTCCCTGAACAGTGCCTAAATTATGGCAGGTAATCCCAAATATTTTTGGAGCTAAAACCAGTCAAAATTAAACACTGTGCCAGATATACGGCAAGACACTTTGCATATACTAAAGAATTTAATTCTTATAGTGACCCAGTGGGGTAAGTATTTAATATCGTTTCACTTTACAGGTAAGAACTGAGGCACAAAGCCCTCATGTGTTTGTTTACCCTTACAGAAGTGAGGCAGAACAAGACCTTAAGACCAGGTTGTTTAACTCTGGAGCCCTGTACATCGTGACCACTTCACTACTGTGGAACAAACTAGTGATTCAGCTTTAAGACACTTTCAGAGGCATTGTTTTCAGGGGCATGATGCTTGTATGTAAACAATACATATAGGAATATCAACGTGAAGATCAATGCCACTGCTCTACGGTTTGGATAATTTGTCTTTACTTCAGTTTCCTTAATTATAACATAGGAATTACATTGTGTGCTGCATACTCATACTGTGAGAAGCAATAGACACAGGATAAAGTGGGTACCACATACGTGCTAAACCCTCCATCTCTGCAGTTCCAGGGCCAAGCTTTATACAGCAAATGAGAACACTGTACTGATGAGCTGTTTTATTAGCAGTTCTATGGGGCACAGTGTAGAATCACTTCAAATCCCCACCGCATCCCACTCAGCTCCCTGTAGACTCTAGCCCACTCTAGCCTGTTGCCATGCCTGATTTCAGCCTAAACTTTCCTAATTTTAGTATTTTGAGCAGTATTTTCAAAAAATGCTTTTCTTTCCTATTTTATCTGCCCATTCACACTCTTACAATACTTCCAAATCTTCCTCTGGCCATGGAATGTACTTTGTATTTTATCTTATTTTACTTTTTTAAAGATTTATTTATTTATTATTTATACAGTGTTCTATCTGCCTGCATCCCTGAAGGCAAGAAGAGGGCACCAGATCTCATTACAGGTGTTTGTTAGCCACCATGTGATTGCTGGGAATTGAACTCAGAACCTCCGGAAGACCAGCTAGTGTTCTTAGCCACCGAGAAATCACTCCAGCCCCACTTTGTATTTTAATACCACAATCCAACCTCATTACTGAAAGAGTTATCTTACCAGACCCAATTCCACCTTTACATCCCAGGCCTCACTTTTCCAGGCTTGTGACCCTTAACTGACTAATACGTAGTTATAGGTAAAATAAAAACAAACATTAGGTTAATAGAATGAATATAGAAAAAACTTCCCATATTAAGACCCAGTGAGGAAAAGTGAATAAAAACCCCACATAAAGAGGGAAGTCATATATGTCCTATTGGAGTTTGCATGATATGCTGGGGCAGGAGGGTGGGGGACAAACAGAAGAAAGACTTCACAGAGGAGGACTGACTCTCTACTTGGTGTGTGTGCATGTGCATGAGTGCATGCATGCATGTGTGTGTGTGTGTGTGTGTGTGTGTGTGTTTGTGCATGTGTGTCTCTGTTATTTGGAGAGAATTTAGAAATTTTAGAAAATGAGTCTAATTTGTCACCTGAGACAACATTATACTTATTTTCTATAATTTCTAAATAGTAAAACCACAAACCCACCAACACAGATGTGGCGATCCAGAGCCCAGGACTTATTCTGGTTGCAAAGAACACATTCTCTGCCCAGTAGGATTCATAAGCAAGCCATAGCATTCACCTGGAGAGAATTTTGGCTTAGAGCTGTCATAGCATCCAGTGGCAAGGTACAAGCTTCCCCAAGTAGCAGCTTTAGGACTTGGTGGATTTGTAGTCATCTCTAGGGACACCTCTGGTCTGGTCTTTATCAGAAGAGTAGCCAAGGATAGTAAGTATGTCCCAGGGATAGGAATGTCAGCCCAGCTCTGTGAGAGGCAGTTTTCAAAACAACACAGGCTGAGGACAGAGTACAGATCACCTCCTTGACAAACTCACTCCTACATCCAGTTCTTAACACTGTTCCCCACAGCTGAATTACAATGGGTCAGCATAAGGTCTCAGATGACAGCAGGGGCTCTGTCTCCTTTGCTTGCATTGCTTGAGAGCATAATATCCTTGGGACATTTCTTCATACAGAGAAGATGAGGATCACCATCTCCCATGGAGAAGGCATAAGTGCATCTCATTTCATCTGTACAATATGATAGCTGATTTTCATTTTCTTAACTTTAGTATTCAACAAAACAGCTGCTTGATCTCTTCTAGACAAATAACTCAGTTGCTACACATTTATATTTAAGGAAATCCCGTTTTAACTGCAGTTTGCAGTCCAGTCTTATGGTGCAAGGGCTCTCTTATGGATGTGCTAGACAGAGACATAGAATGTGACCTAGTATGATGGGCTTCTGCTATATCACATATCACATTATCACATAGCTCTTTGATAAGACTGTTAATAATCTTCACCGATGCCATGCCTTGCAGTTAACTTAAGCAAATCTCTTTAATACAGAGCTACTTGGCAGCATTCAAATGAGTTTCAGAACAGTTTTGTTCTCTCTTTCCCGAGCCCATCTCAGGAAGGGGTCATACTTTACCTGAAGATTTCCAGCTCAAATCTTTGGCTTCATTGACTTTTCAGGGTTAAAATTCTGAGTGGCATTGAGTTCTGACTTTCTTCATAAATGACCACTCACAGTTGTTAATCTCAGATGCAGGAGATGGCATGGTACTATGGGAAGAGTAGACACCTGAAGTGAAGCCACAGCTTCACTTGATTTAGTTATCTCAGATTTGTGTTAATAAGTAGCCAGGAACACTTTTCTGGATCCAAGATGGAAAGAAGAATCACTGAACTAGTATCTCTGGGTTCTTTTGAGTCCTATTTCCCTCAACTGAATAATGAAAGAAGAAGAAGAAGAAGAAGAAGAAGAAGATGAAGAAGAAGAAGAAGAAGAAGAAGAAGAAGAAGAAGAAGAAGAAGAAGAAGAAGAAGAAGAAGAAGAAGAAGAACCCTAACATCTGTCAGGAACATTGGTAACTAGTATTTATGGATGTATTTGGTAAATTGTCAATTTACTATAACCCCTTAAATTTTCATTATTTGACAAGATAAATCATCTAAGTAGTGACATGGACAAGCTATCAGTAATTTATAGTATTTTAACAATTTTTACAATTGGCTGTACATTTAGAAATATTGTCTCCATATGCTCCAATTAAAAACAGTTTTCAGAAGAGGTATTAAACAACTTCCTAGAATTTATCTTAAAATATCATTCCAGCCATGCTCCTGGAACATTCTACAGGGAACCCACATAATAGCAACCAGTGTTGCTTAAGCTGATTGACCATTTCCTTTATTTTTGGGACATTAGAAGGCTCAAGACACAAAACGTAGATGTTTTATAAATCCACATATGAGAGGGAGACAGTATGGTAAAGACAAATAGTCTCATATGATGATAGGACTGGCAGGTGTATCTGTTCTATCCAAGCAGATGGAACATGATCTGACTCCTTTAGGGTTGAGGAGCATTTGTGTAGGAAGTAATCCATGCACCCTTCTTCAGAGTGAGACTTCACAGAGGCAGATGATGAATGATTTCATTTGACTGACTTGATTCACTTAATATGACATGGTCACTTTATGGGAACCCTACTCATAACATACTGTCATAAAAGCATGCACTTACAGAAACAGTTCTCAGAAGGTGCTATAGGAGGTATATGGGTCAGTACAAGCTATTTGTAGTACTTACTTGGTGATAACTGCTAAGAGAGTCTCTATTCACTTTTTGGGGGGCTCGATAATCCAGGTAGCTCACCCTTAAAGACAAAACCTTTCCATGGTGATAGGTTAGGACTGACCAGGATTGCCAGCGTCATGTTACCATATATTCTCTCAGAGACTTCAAACTCCCACTGATAAATGGGAATTATGTATTATACTAAGAGATATTCTGACAAAGATGAAAGGTTAATATAAAGGGCGATAAGATGTGTGAACCCTGAAAGTGGTATTCCCAGATCTTGACAGTCTATTTCTTTAATAGGTGATCTGAAAGTGTGTTCCAAGAGAGATAGGAACAGGAAATAAGATTAAAAAGCAATGACATTGAACCTGGGACATTTTTTCTTCTTTAGACAAATGATAAATTTGCCAAATCTATAGCAAGGAAGAGATGATTACATATAATACTATATGTAATATAATGATTACCATCTACCTCTTGAAAATGCTAACTCATTTAGACAGTCAAGTTAGGTAGTGCTCTTCCTTCAACAAGAGTCAAACGGTTGAGGTTACCTAACTGCTCAAAGAAGAGAGGGGTGACTTAGGACAATATTTGCCATCCTAAAAAACAGGTCAAACAAGACCAGTGCTCTAACCCCTGAGCTAGGTTGAGTCAGGGGAAGAATAGAGGAGAGCAGGATGAGAGATACCATAACAGAGGGAGTCATTATAGGTTTGAGGGGAGGTCTAGCACTAGTGAGATTTCCAGAGATCTACAAGGATGACACCAACTGGAAAACTAAGCAATAGTGCAGAGGCTACCTTAAATGCCCTTCCCTGATAATGAGATTGATGACTACCTTGTATGCCACCCTAGAGCCTTCAGCCAGTGGCAGAGGCAGACACCCACAGCTAAACACTGAACTGAATTCCTGGAAACCAGTTGCAGAGAGGGAGGAATGATGAGCAAAGAGGTCATAATTGGGTGGGAGAAACCCACAGAAACAGCTGACCTAAACAAGGGGGAGCTCATGGATCCCAGACTGATGGCTGAGAGGCCAGCAGGGAACTGATCCAGACTCCCTGAACGTTGGTGTCAGTAAGGAGGCCTCGGCAACCTTTGGGGCCTCAGGTACTAGATCAGTATTTATCCCTGGCATAAGAATTGACTTTGGGAGCCCATTCCACATGAAGGGATGCTCTCTCAGCCTGGACACATGGGTAAGGGCCTAGGCCCTGCCCTGGATGATATGATAGACTTTGGAGATCCCTCATGAAGGGCCTCACCCTCCCTGGAAAGTGGAGTGGGGAATTGACTGGGGAGTTGGTGAAGTTGGTGGGGCAGTGGAGGAGAGGAGGGAGAGGGAGATGGGATTGACATGTGAAGCAAGCTTGTTTCTTATTTAAATGAAAATAAATAAATAAATAACAGAACAGGTCAAAGATTGCACTGTCGCAATCTCAACCACATACTAGAGAAAAAAGAAACCTTTAATTTCTTTTACATGTGTTGTTTCACTATTATTTAATTTATTTGGTTGGAGTAGTTTCATTGCCTAAGTAACAACAAACAGAAGTGACTGAAATAAGCAATACTTAAAGGTTTAAAGAAAGATCAGAATCTGTTGGGGAATTTCTAAGTAGATGGACGATAAGAGCAGACACCAAACAGCTGATCCCTCAGGTGTCAGAAAAGTCCACAAGTGAACCCTTGGATCACAGGAAAGGCAGAGAAAAAACAAATCATTAACACTGACTACCAACAATGACAGCATGATGCCTAGTGTTAGGTCTTTACATGTTAGAGTACTGTGAGGGAACCAGTTGTCTTGATTAAATCTCCAAAGAGCACAGAGTTGTGAGCAGTGTGATTGAAAGGCACTTACTAGGATACCGTTCCTCTTCTTCTGTTGGTTGCTCCTTTTCTGGCTTAGGTGGGCCCTTGATTTTATACACCAAAGCACGCAGTTTTCCTGTCCAGGAAGTGTCCTCCTCCTCCTCCTCTTCTTCCTCCAAGGGAACCCCTAGCAAGCCACAGAACAGAGTGCAAACCCAAACAGTACATTGTTAGAATATAATAAAGCAGTTTCCCATCCTTCTGAAACATTTTCAAGAGATTACAGGCAGCCTTCCGAGAATATTCATCTGCATTATGCCTTTCAAGTAGTTAGTAAAATATATGATTTCCTGTGTCCTAGAACACCAAATAAATTTAATCCCACGGCTTTACTTTTTCTAACTCATGTTGAAAAGGACTCTAGAGTCGCTAGAAATACTTCAACATTTATTGTTTCAAATGAGAAGCTCAGATGTTTTCTACATATTACTAGTTTATCCATATATAAGAATCATAAATGCCACCACCCACTTAAAAATCAGCAGATATGAATCATGGGAGTCATGGCTCAGAATCAGAAGACATTGATACTCACTTAAAAACAATTACAATAGTACAAAGAAAAGGGATCAAAATCTTGACTTGGTTGGAAGAACATGACGTCAGTGTCATTGTAAGTGAACTGGGTAAGGTGCAGAATCAGTTACCCCCTCACTCCTCCCCCTTTCCTCCAGAGACTTTCCCACTCCCTCTTTGTAGCCTCACAAAGACTCTTCTAGGCAAAAGGGTTTTCAGTTTCCCAGTCTGTCCGAGACATTTCCTGTATCTTCTCTGATGTGTGTAGTTTGAACATAGGGTCAGACATAAGTAACTTCTCAACCCCTCACTGGCATTCTCACAAAGGAGGATGAGGCACTGGTTCATCTCTCAGGAGCTCACCACAGTGAACCAGAAGGTCCTCATGGAAGTCATACAGCTCCTCGCGAATCTCCTCTGGGCAGGGGCAATTCTCTCCCAGGTGAAAGTTGAGGAGCATGTTGATCTGTGAGGGCAAAAGAGGAATGTCTAACCGGTCTCCATATCGGTTATGGGAGCTCCAATTATGCCTTAGACACCAAACAGTCTTTGAATTTTTTATTTAAAAGTTTTTGGAGGGTGGGGGAAGTAAGAGGGGCCAATATACAAACGTAGCTTTCTCTTATACTAAGGGCTGTCTATTAATTGTACAGAATTTGGAGAATATTTAGAGTAGAAAACTCCTACGACCCAAAGGTATTTCCTGTTAATAATATTAGGAAATTTATTTCAAACTTTATTCATATCCTCACAAATTCAAATCACTCTCTATATGAACTTTCTTAAAAGCCAATTTTTGACTGACTTTTCCTAATGAGTTTAAAATGCTAAAATTATTTCACTCTATGGATGGATACAAATTCATGTAAAATTATGTTTCTTCTATGATTTTCTTCTGTTTTTATTATTTTTGTGAGTAGGTACAAGGTGTGGTATGGTGTGTGTGCATGTGTGTGTGTTTGTGTGCATGTGTGTATGTGAATGTGGGCACATATGAGCCATGGCATGCAGTGGAGGTGAGAAGACAACCTTAGGGGTTGGTCTTTGCCTTCCATCTTATCTGAGATAGGGTCTTCTTGTGTTGGTTTTCACTTCATATATCAGGCTAGCTGACCTGTGAATGTCCAGGAATTCTCCTGTCTCCATTTCCTTTCTCTCCACACGAGCATCGGGATAACAGATGCTCATATTATTCATTAACTTTTGTGAGGGTTCTAGGGGTTCAAAATTACATCTTTACACTTGTATGGCAAGTGCTTTTTACACACAAGACCATATCCTGATTTGCTTTTGCTTTTCTTATAAACCAAGTTGCTTTGAATATTTTATATTCATTTTGTTCACATTTTAGATTATTTTCTTAGGAACAACTAGACGCAAAATGAGTGGAGCAACAGGTCTGCACATTTTAATGGCTTGTGATATGACTTGTAAATTGCTTCCCAGAAATCTCACAACAGTTTGCATTATCCCAAATTTATGTAAGTGTGTGTTACTTTGGCATCTCTATTACAGTAATGAGAGCTTAGCACATTT
Organism: Mesocricetus auratus; assembly: GCF_017639785.1. Lineage (NCBI taxonomy): Eukaryota > Metazoa > Chordata > Mammalia > Rodentia > Cricetidae > Mesocricetus > Mesocricetus auratus. The sequence continues at coordinate 79,601,834 of NW_024429189.1, forward strand.
TCAAATATTTTCCAGTTTAATGGGTGAAGAATATCACATCTCTGTTGCTTTGACTCACATTTAATTGGTGAGGTTTAAATTTATGTTCCATGCATTAAGACCAATTTTATTTTATATTTTGTAAAGATTTCTTCTCATGTTCTCTTCGATTTTTCTACCAGATAATTATCCACTTGCAAATTAGTTGGTGGAGTACTTTGCTTATTTTTCAACTTAAACATTTTCTAATATATACTCAACAAATTTCTGGAGCTTTAGTTGTTTATAATATATACCCGATAGATTTCTGGAGTTACAGTTAGCTTTTAATTTTATGTATAGGGTCCTCATTTAGGTTTTGGTTTTGAGATGCAGATTTATGTTCTGTACTCACTCTGCCTTTTTTTTTTTGCTTTTATTATCTGTTTTTGATGTTTTTCTGTTGACCACGCAGCTTTCTTGCAGTTTAGAGAGATTCAACTAATTTATGGATAAATACTTTAAACAAATAAGACATACAAACTTACAAAGAGAAATGATAATAGTGAAGTTCATTTATTAAAGTCAAAAAATCTATTTTATAGTAATAAATGCACTTCATCATTGGCTGACATGAAGAGACCTGGTGGCTGCTCTCAGAGCCCCTGCAATCCTGAAACAGTTTTGAATGTGAAGACATTCCTAAATGGACTTTGGAAGTCCACTCCACATAGAGGGATACTCTCTCAGCCTAGACACATGGGGGAGGGTCTAGGCCCTGCACCAAATTATATGACAGTCTTTGAAGATCCTCCATGGAAGGCTTTACCCTCCCTGGGGAACAGAAAGGGGATAGGATAGGGGGTCAGTGGGGGGCAGGGGAGGAGGGAAGAGGGAACTGGGATTGACATGTAAAACAAGCTTGTTTCTAATTTAAGTAAAAAAAGGTATTCCTAAATGTAACCACTACAAAGTGTCATGAAAAAGTGCCATCCCCACTAGTGATAAAGTGGGGTAGTTGCTCCGCTGTACACATTAATCCCAGCTAGGCTTCTGGACTTTGGAATACTGGCCCACAAGAACAGGTGAGTGAACAGTGGAGGGATGGCAGAAAGAGCTAGAGGTCACCTTTCCCCCTTGGTGGTTCAGTCACGTTCTGCCAATCACTAGGCCTAGAGCTTTTCTTTGTGTTAAGGCCTTCATGGTTAGAAAAATTTCTAATGTCTTCCTAAATTTTAGTATGATTCAGAAGTCTCTCATTCAGAACTTCTCTTTCAAACCTTTTGGAAATAGGTAGAGGTATTATTTGTAATTAAATATTATCCACAAAATAGGTTGGAAAAGGAAAATCATGCTAATTACACTAACAAGATAGGATACTCTGTTTATTCAATAAATATAAGGTTGTAAGATATGATTTCAGGGTACAAAATGAAGTTCTTTATTGAAAGACTCTTGCTGTCAACAAAACTTAGGAACGGTCCCACCTGCTGAAAGAGCACACAAACAAAAAGTGAGTGGAAAGACAGACCAAGCAGGGTTTGTTGCCAGTCATGTCCTCTCCTCTACTGCAGGCCTTTGGGGGGTGACCGTGAGCAGCTGATGTGTCCAAAACATGAAAACAGTCTTATATTTGCCTTACTGTTATACTTGTTCACAATCCCAATGATTTCCTCCATTACTTTGAATACTCTGAGAATTAAAACGTCAATTTTTTCCCTTACAAGTTGTGAAAATCATCACCCTTTAAGACTCTACTTTCCATGTATATGGTTTTCCAAGTGATTCTGCATCTCTAAACTCAGAAATTGATCTAAATTGTGTCTCAGTGACATGAAATGCTTCCTTTCATTGAGAACTCTATGAGTAGGTCTCTGTTTGAAGTAAATCCTCTGGTATGGGTGGAGATGGATTTTTAGCTCTTAGTGCTGTTTTATAGGCATCAACATTAGCATCAACAATGTCTGAAAACTTGCTAAAAATGAAAAACTCCGAGCCTTACCCCAGGCCAAATGAGTCAGAGATCCCAGAGAAAGGGGCAAGCGATCTGACTTACTAAGTTCTTTTGGTGATCTTATTTAAGATGCATTGGTCTACACCTTAACGAAGAAGTCAACTTATTGAGTTCTGAATGGCTTCTCTATTTAGATGTCTGGAGGAGGCAACAGAGGTTGTAGAGAGGGTAGAAGAAAAGCTTTAAAATTAGAATGGGGAAAAGGAAAACCTTAGACTATAGATACTGTAAATGGTAATGACTGGGTTAGAGATGTCGGAAAATGTGTGACTTCCATTCACCAGGCCACTGACAGAAGGCCATAGAAGAAAGTGTGAGGCTCACACTTTCTCTAATTGTAAAACTACTGGCAGTGTAGGGAACAGTTACAGAATTCTAACTCAATAGTGGATACCTTGCTAAGCACTCTAAATAAGTTATCTCATGGCATCCTAATATCAACCCTGGGCTAGAGATATAAACACTACTCATACTTGGCAGAAGAAACTGAAATAAAGAGGTCAAGAACCCAAAACCACATTTGAGTGATAGGGGAACAGATCTGGAGCACTGTTACATGAAACCAATATTGGTGCTATAATCTCTATAATACTGTTTTCCAATTATTCACAAAGATGGAGAGAGCATCATTTGCTCAATCAGTGTCATGGGAGACATTCATACCCACTACCAGCAGCCTATAGCATTTGTAATATCTTTGAGTAATTCTTGGGTGGCAGTTGGAGAAACAGCATACTCATATATTTGGTACAGTACAATGATCTCCTTCAGCCAGTCCTAAGGACTTTCATTTTGCAAGTAGAGAGATGACTAGCTTTGCCTTCTCTTTATGCATTATCACTTTTTGAGTCTTTCAAAAGCTAAGATGTGTGGTTCATTGGCAAGACAATGTAAATAACTATGCTCTATAAAATAGATTGGGAAAGTAATTGAATGAAGCTGTAGTTGTACCATAATGTAAAATAGTGGTAATTATATTGACAACAATGAATATACTGTTTATTAAAAATTTGTAAGATTCAAAGCTTCTAGGACAGACTGGTTTCTTCACTGAAGGATCTACCTTCCTTTTGAACATTAAAGGAACAGTGGCCAACCAGTCTGTTAGGCCATGAGATGTCATTCCCTCATTTAGACTCATCTCAAAGTTACCTTCTCTCTCAGCAGTGACAACCACAAGTGGGTTCTATATACAACATCACAAAATATGATTCTCAATGATTCCTGTTCTCCAGGCTTCATGGGGCTAGGAAGGCCTAATATAAATTTCAGTCATGACAGACAAGGAAGGCTGTACCTCGAGTCTCACAAACCAGGGCACACCTACTAATTTCTTCTTGTCTCTGATGGAGATGTGGGGATTTCTGGAAGGGTTAGCAACATTATTCTGAGTAGTAGATTGTGACTGAGATATCTGTTGAACCTCAACACTCTTCTGGTTTTCCACTAATTAGTAGAGGTATACTTGGGGAGGGGAGGGTGGAAGAAGAAATCTCTGTCTTATTCTCAGTTTAGAAAGTTTTGTTTTTTTCCCCAGCCAAGAGAATTGGCAAGTACTTCCCAGTCATTATTTACTTAGGACTCTGCCTGTCTCTTGGTGTTGTGGTGATTCTTCTAGGCTTCCATAACTCTTCAGTCTGTTGAAGATAACACAAAGGGTTCATGTATCCTTTCTCATAAGAATTAGAATTCAGCTCAGGATAGGACTCACCTGCTCCTGGGGAGGTGAACGGAACTCCCTTGTCTTCCGGGCAGTAAGGGCTGCAGACATGTTCAGAGCCTGCATGAGCTCATTGTAGCGGAACTTCTGATTTGCCTGAAGCTTAGACACATAAATGTCACCAAATGCCACAATAGCCTCTACTCGATGTTGCAATTCACAGTCACAGAGGTAGCTGAGGAGTTCACACATCTGTAATAAAAAGTGTATGTGTGTACATCCTTACAGAATGCACTTAACACACACAGGTGAAGTTGCCAGTGTCCCACTTTACAGAGGATAACATCGAGACTTAGGGAAGTGCAGGTGTCCATCTAGTATCATAGAGTAACCATGAAGCTACTGAACCCAAGTCTCCCTAAACCCAGAGATGAACTAACAGGCACTGAGGGAATGAGAGAGAAATGAACTCCTGAAAACAGCATCTTCTAGAAATTACTTCCCTTGGGAGTTCTATATGAAAACCAGCATCAAAATACTCATGTGAATGTGAGCATTGCTTTTCCCACCTTCCAGCAGCAGAAGATGGGAAAACTGAAAAACTTGGTGCCTATCTCATCTTCCCTGCTGGCAGCTGACAGCACTGCTCAACTGTGGTTAGTTCTTTTGTTATTATAGTAATCTTATTCTGTACATTTAAGTTGTTTTAAAAAGAAATGCTAGGTTTAAGAAAACTGTAAAAAGTTTGGGGAAATCATTAAATCCTGAAAGTGTTTTTGCTTTTTAGTTATAGTCCTGACTCAGTGACAACGATGCATGTGTTCTGAGGCATTCACAGTGATGGGATTTCATCATGGAGAAAACATCACACACTTAAGTGTTGGGAGTGACTGTGCTTTGAGCCAAGGTATCACCAGCTTGGGGAGCTCAGTTGTGTCCCCTTACAAAAGGATTTTCCAAGCTGGCCTTGCTGACTTCCTAGAGGGCCAAAGAGGGCCAAAGGACCCTCACCTTACTCTTAAGCCATTTCCTATCATATTATATATACTGCTTTAATTGTACATGGCCTCAGGGAAGGGCTAGAGTGCATAGGCCAGAAGAGATGAAGGCAAAGGGGCTTCATCTACACAGCTACAGGGAGGACCTCATTCTTCTTGGATAGAGACTTTCCAGGGGGAACCTGTTGGAGGAGGAGCACCTAGACCCCTCTATGTGCCCTCCACCCGTGTTCTGTAAAGAAGACCAATAAACACCCTGGTTCTCCCATGTGAACTTCGGTGGAATCATGCCTTGGTTTGCATCAGGACCTTAGGAGAAGGGATAGAGACATTGCTTACATTTACCATTAGGAAGAAATTGTAGCAACTGATGGTTAGTCTTCATTAGACGGTGTCACCTTATGGGATCACTCTGATCTATGTGGGCCATTGTCAACTGAAGTGTTATTATGCAGTGCATGACTGGATTTCTGATGTTCACTTAAAAAATCCCTGAACTAGCAATCACAGGTGCTATAATTTAGAGGTCAAATGTGAAAAGGAAGACCTTCAAGTTCTGGTCAGGGGATTCACACCAAAGAAAAGATTTTGGCTTTGTATCACAACAACACACTTAAAAATTTTAATAAAAAACCAAGGTGTGTGTGTGTATGTGTGTGTGTGTGAGTGTGAGTGTGCATATGTTGTGTGATTATATATAAGCTACATTATTCTCTACAGTCAATAGCCTTATTAACTGACTTCACTATGGCACATTCTATGGTTGAACATACTTCACATATTTTATGAAAATATATTTGGCATTATCTTTTTGTGTCACTTCTATTTTACAGATAGTAACTCTAAGGTCTTGGCTGGCTGCTGACTTGGTGGGTTACATATCCAGTAAGCAGTAGAGGAGGAGGAATAAAATCCTAGGAATAGTTGACCCATGCCCCCTGCTCTTCATCTTCTTTTCTCTGTCCTGGTTCTCAGAAGACAAAGGTTATCATCCTAGCATATGACTCATGCGTGCTTGCAGGAGGAAGCATTGCTTCAGATGGAGCTGAAGGGTCTTAGGTGTCTCCAGGAGCATGCTCCTTAGTTTGGGCAACAGTTATGTAAATACTGGGTCAAAAGGGCCCCATCATATTAGTGCAAGAACATAGCTCGGTGTGAGTGGGGGATGGGTGTGATGGTCCTGCGAGTCAGTCCTATAGGGATTGCTGTGGTTACAATCAGAATCTTGTCCCTTTTGCTAAACAGCAACCTCTGAAATAATCACCTGGGTTTCCAAGGCTCAGAGATATGGGAAAATTCAACAGTAGGGAAGAGACTTCTATATGACGTCTAAACATTTCAAAGTATCTTACTGACAAAGGCTGGCATTTTCATGTTGGCATCACCCCAGGCACTCTCTGCATACCTCTACTTCAGCCAGCAGCAGGCTCAAGCTTGTGCCCACAGTTCCCCATACCCAGGCTTTCTTCTCCCTCTAGGGCACTTTACCAGAGCATGTGTATTGTCCCTAGTTACCTGCAGCTTGACAGACTCAGGTAGTCGGGTCTGCAACAAGCCTTTGACTGGAGCCTCCTTGCTGGCCTTTTCTCCAGCCTCCACTGCCTTTTCCTCTACTTGGGTCACTTCTTTTTCTGCTCCCTCCTCTGTCTCCCCACTGTGCTCCCCAAACACAGAGGGATCAATCAAGAGGAGAATCTGGCGAACATCATCATCATCAAAAACGCCCATGACGAGCAGGGTTCCAATGAGTTTCAGCACAGGTACAAACTGGAACTCCACAGAACCGCCCACGGGGTCTCGGATATGGGCCCCACTGCAATGCACAGCCTCTGTCAGCATGCTCAGAGCCTTTGTCTTGAGAATCTCCAATGGGATCTCAGGGCTCTGCTTCTGATGCTCCTCATGAGTCACCACGAAGCAAGGAGTAGAGAACCTGAAGCCTGGCTTAAGGCATGTCCTCAGGCCCACCCCGGGCAGCCCATGCCTCTTGGACTCATCTGGGTATAGGCGGATATTCCTGGTGGTGCTGGTGATGGGGATGATGTACTCATTCTTCATCATCAGCTTCCTCTCCTTAGCGTTGGCCAGGTGGATACTAATGAGCAGGTCATAGAAACCAGATCGAAGGAGGCCAGGCAAGTACTTGTTGTCAATGGCATAGAAGAGCTGTGAGAGGTCCACATGGCTGCACAGGGCATAGGCAACTCGGCTATTTCCCAGGGCACACACGGCACTGTAAAGTCTCAGTGTGTGGTAATGGAACTGCATCAGGTCCTCCTGCTCACAGAGCTCAAGGATGTCCACACACCTGAGGAAGACAAAGCAATAGACCAGTCCACAGTGAGCAATGAGTGTCAGAATTCAGTAGTGTAGCTGCCCTGTGAAACCCCAGGGGCCTCAACCAGCTCAGCAAAGGCAGGATGGGCAGAAATCTCTGCCATGCTTTCTCCAACAGGGTATTCCTCCTCTCTGAGATATGGCCCACACCCCAGTTCCTAATGATCCACCTTGTCTCATTACAATATTCCAAAAAGCCTGCTTACATTGGTTTATTAAATATCAAAAAATTGAAAACAATGTGGAAACCCTGAAGGTCCTAAGGAGAAAGACGCTTGGGAATGTGGCAATGACCTGACCTCCTTATCTGAAGTGGATTTACTTCCTTACACAAGCCTCTCAGAAGATACAGCAGCTCACACCCATCGCCACGCCCACTGCCACTCCCATTACCACACCCTCTTTACCCCCCACCACCAATCTACCATTCACAGTATCTGCATAGTCCAGCTCTGCAGCACCTACAAGACTTTCCACCCATCCATCTGCATTTTTGTTCTGAGAGAAAACACTTTTCCAGCTGGTACTCAGTGGCCTAATCCAGCTAGTACTGTCTTCCTGCTATCTGTAGCCAGTTTGCCTGTGAGTTGTTCTCTTGTTCACGGAGGCCCAGAAACGGAGTTCTAGGATGGATGCAATACTTTCTTTACTTTTCCCATACTCTCCTGTCCTGTAGTGGTACATGATCCAAGGAGATACCCAAAGGGGACTCCTATGGGTGTCAAACACCTTCACTTTCTGTACATGCTTTTGGTTTTATATTTTTAATATTTATTTTATGCAGATGAGTGTTCTGCCTACACTCATGTGTATTTGTGGTGTCCACATAGGTCAGAAGAGATCATTGGATCCCTAGAATTGGAATTATGCATGGTTGTGAGCCACTACAAGGGTGCTGGGAATTGAATCTAGAGTACCCTTACCAGTGACCCATTTCTCCAGCCCCATGCACATACCTTTTCAGTTAAGGAACATAGGGACAATAACATCCACAACAATAAAACTTACTCACTTCTTACTATGACCAGAAGCCATGCTGAATTTCACTCATACAATCTCACTCTTACCCTAGCAACCACGTGGGTGGGCTTCTCTTTTGCAGTGTGGCTGAAGTGGTTGTGGCTTAGAGTATGTGAGCAGCTTATCAAACCATATATGCAGAAAACGAAAGTGCTGGGTTTGAACCCAGTCACAATCCTATTAACAAAGATATACAAAGACCCCAATTCTTAGTTCTCTAAGTCAAGCTAGACATGGGTAGTTTTCCCTTTATGTTTGTAGAAATAAATATGTGTATATTTCAGTATCATTTGTATTTTAATTAAAAGCATGGAAATAGTTCCTGATTCCTGGTCTTCAGAAGGTGCAATAACTGGGGCATCATGGTGTATTCTCTGCTGTGTTTGATTGAATATTGGGGAAGGGAAAAGACAGAACTGATGCATTGTGGGGAATGAACAGTTATCTTGGGGCAACTTAGGGCCCACAGACGATGTTCCTAGTTCCCTTTGGAGCTTCCTGGCTTCCCAGGACTGTCCCTTCCTCTGTGGGTCCCTTTAGTACCTGTTCTCCTCTGGGATGTGGAGTGCCATCATTTGCAGGGGTTCTAGGCACTGCACCACCCAGCCATGGCGCTCGCTCACCCTCTCTGTCTCCACCTTGAGGAAGCTGCTGGGCATGCGACTCCATAGCACAGGCTGGATGGTTTGGACATCCAGCCGAGGTGGACACTGTGGGATGGGGTTCTTCTCTTCACTCTTAAATATGGCTGCTGACAAGGGCATTGCATTCTGGGGCAAGGCAGAAAGACATCAGAGGAAAAAAAAGAGGCATGTCATAGGGAAAGTCTGAGTTTCTGGATCACACACCTGACTTACGACCATCAATCTAACTAGTATAAGGTGCAGAAGAACTATCTATCCTGAGATGCCCAAAGGCTTTTCCATCATTAATTAGGCTGGTACACAATGGGTTATGTGAGAAGTAATAAATCCATTTAGCAGACAAAATGAAAGGGAGAAAAGGAAAATGAGGTCTATTCTGTCACTGAGTTGTCCCAACAGATTATAGAGGCCCAAGAGAGGCAGGGAGGCAAATGAGAAGCAAGAGATCTTCCCTGCTTTCTTATGACTGCGATTTCCCCCACGATGGCCACTGCTGCCTTCATTCTGCTTGGGTATTAGTTGAAGGGACAGATAAATACCTTCAGTTTTCCAAGTTCAAACTGAAACAAAGAAGTGCTTGTAGGCTGGAGGAAGACTGCTGGGAATACTTTGGTGTTAGGCTCCACCTGGAAATGGAAACAAATCAAGAGGTTTGCCCAAGGCTATGGGAGTCACAGTTTATTAAATCACTGGCCATAGTAGTCAGTCATCATTCAAGTTCAGCTGAGAGAAGACAATTGGCTGGCTGGTCATTTCCCACTGCTCAGACATTCTCGGAGAACTGCTAAGGTAAGTCATCTCACAGGCCTTATTGGTGACTGCCACTGCTCTGGGCCTTAAATCCTTTCTGCTTTGGGATAAAATGTCCTGTATCCCTTCCCTTTCTTCCTTAGATACTTGCAGCCAGCAGTTTCACTGGAGTGCGGGAGCAGAGTCATAAGGCCAGAAGCTTCTAGTACTCACTGACCAGGCAATGCACTGATGGCTACTGAGCAGTAGTATGTTTGGGTGGTGACTTGGGGTCATTGCTGAAGGAAAATGGCAGGTTCACAAAGTCCAGGGTACCCTGCAGTCAAGACTATTAGCCCAAGTCTTATTGAGATTTTGGCACTGGTAGCTTCTTGGGGAAGCTAACCCAAGTATTCTTGTGAGTGACATCTCTGTCCTGTACCTATTATGTATCTGTGAGTGCATCATAGTCCTAACGATTAACAAGGTCTTCTGACATTGCCAAGTATCCTGGGCTGTGGGCAGACACACATCACAATTAAGAATTGATGCTGTAAGGGCAATGATGCTCTTCATTGGAATGTGGACCTTGCCTTCTTCCTGGGATGCTCTGAATGCTTCTGTAGCTTTTTTCACTCTTTGGTCTTGCTATATTTAGGTTAAAGGGTTTGAGATTCTCTGGTTGGCTTCTAACGACACCTTGTATGATTGCATGAGGCGTCTGTAAATGACATCAGGGGCTCTATGAGGCTCCAAATGATGCTGTAACGATAAGCGACACACTTACTGAAAGTAAAACTAACTATTTATTGTAGAAATTACTCACAAGATACCAAACAAGTAACCCAGATGAGCCAAGTAGTTTTCCCGCTGCCGAACCGGAAGCCGAACTCCGGGAAAAGAGACTAAGACTTCCTGTGTGCTGTCTTTTATGCCTTCCCCCGTAATGCCCCCTAGCCATGCCCAAAAGTGGGCCTGGCTAGTGACGGTAGTTCACCGCCTACGTACGTATACGTCTTTACGTCCGTCCGTATACGTCTTTAGTCATGCCTAAAGTGGGTGTGGTTAGCGGTGTGGTAAACCGCTCTTACCTCATCTGTATGTGCCTCTAGTAAGTCACATGGTTAATGGCGGCATACAGGCTTCCTCCTACAGCTCTACTTATTATTTGTTTATTTTAACTTATACAAACTTACATTCTTCCATTACTATTAAGTAATGCAGTCACTGGGGAATTGGTCCAACTCTCCCTGCCTACAAATTCAAGGGTGAGTAGCTATATTGGCTATAGCCTGAGAGTGCATTATCCCTAGATCCTTTATTTTATATCTAGAAAATAGAAAGGTACCCAACATGTGGAGGCTCCTTTTAATAAGAGCCTTATGTAAACAGACTGGCTTTGGGAAGCAAGCCATCTTATTGGCTATGGTTCCTGGCCCTTCAAGGGATGGCTTATTGCAAACTTCATAAACTGCTCAACCGAAGTCCAGAGCTCTCCTCATGACTGACTTAGGGGGTGCTTTGAAAGCCTTGAGATAGAATGTTTTCTTGTGTTGAGCATACTCTCACCACAATGAGCAGTGCAGATTTTTTGTCTTGGACTAAAATAAGAAGAAAACACAAACATGGGCTCCTTGGGGTATATAAGAGGAAATTATAGTTCCAGTGATGTGGTAAACATAATTTGAGAAGGCTCTGGAGGACCCTGGATTTATCTCCATGATTATGCTAATGGAAAATTGGATAATGCATGTGCAAGATAAGTTGTTAACCAGTTGAACTTAAGCTGGAGAAAGATGTGGGCTTTATCTAATTACTCGAGGGTTGTTTAAAAGCAGAGTTTTTCATTTGTTTTCCCTATATGGAGGCAGAAGAGAAAGTTGGAGAGATCTGAATCATAAGAAGACAATGCTTTGAAGGCGGTGGGGTCATGTGAATTGACTATAGGCACACTCTGCTAGCAGAAAGTGATCCAGCTACCAGCTGGCAAGGACATAGGACCTCAGAACAACAAACCTACAGCATGTAAAACTGGGTACTATTAATAACTCAGAAACACTCAGAAAGGAGTTCTTTCCAGAGAAGAGCCTGCCTCAGCCCTGCAGGTGCCTTGGTTTTTGCCTTGTGAGAGCTTGAGTGCCTGGCAAGCCTGCAGACCTGTGAAGTAATGAACACAGGTCATTTTAGGCTGCGAATTTTACGGCAGAAAAGTGAATACAAGTGATTTCCCAGCCAAGTGAGTCATGACAACACGAAATACCTGTGCATGTTCACGAGGTGTCAGATGCTGCTCCGTGGACAGTGAGCACTGAGCTGTCCTGCCCTGGGAGGACGCAGCAGCTGGAGAGGGTGCCCCTGCTTCTGTGCAATGAGGAGAGCCTGGACTCGAGTTGTTGTGGACTTCCTTCATTTTTTCAGATAAGGCTCTTTTTTTATCACTGGCTGATCTATTTGTCCTTGTGCTGATAGACACCCCATTTCTAATCATATGTGAAGGCCAGGCCCTAGAAACTGGTCGGCAGCTACAGCTAGCCTCTCTCGTAAATCTGAATCTCATAGCCCGCTCTGCCTTTTATGTACTGGTGTGGAGCCATTCCCCAGGAATGACTCTTGAATGTATATTTTAGTTCTCAATTTTTTTGTATGGATTTTATTAAGTGGGAGTGAGAAATGTTTTCAGATTGTATAGCACCATTTAATGGGAGGCCTGGAAAGATTGTTTAAGAGAATCTTTCTCTTTTATTTTGGTCCATTCTGTATTGAAGGCCAGTGTATAAATATTGCTGTCCCATTCCTCTTGGGATAATTGAAAAATGAAAATGACTACAGCTGTGGAATAACAATGACCCAGCTGCCAGGGACCAGACACATGGCTGGACATGTTTCTGTCTCACTGAGATTAGAAGGGGATAGTTGAGTAGGGGCCTCCTAAGGGTTTTCAGCAGAACCTTGCTACCCTCCCACCCAGCAAAGTTCTTTGGGGCTAGAACACTAAGCAGCAGGAGAAGAGTTTGAATGTATGAAATACGGAAGATTCCCAAGCAGGGCATGTTCACACCCTTCTCAAAGAGGAAAATGGTCCAGCCTGATGTTATCTAGGAACCACCATTCAGGATGTGGTAAAGGTCCCACAACATCCTTCTTTTGGTTGTAGCATCTTGTTAACCTTATGAACTCTTCTGAGGCAGGTCAGTCACTGTTATTGCAAATGCCACCTTGTTTTGTTATTAAATAGTTAGTGTTTGCCGATTTCCAAAGTCCAACTGGTTGTGAAAGTTATTAGGTGTTCCAGAATTCTCTGCAGCTCAGGAGGAACCTTTCAGTCCAGCCGGTTTCAGAAGGTAGTGGGAAAGCACTAATGGACTCTGAAGGACAGCCGTAATGTACAGAAAAGCTTTGCAAGGGATTCAGGCTGAGGGAAACATCGTATAGAAGAGTGCTTTACTCTCTTCCTCAGAGCCTGGTTTCACAAATGCTTCTTTCTGGGGATGCCTGGGCCCTGCAGCTGCCAGGCAAGCATTGTCTGCACTCCTCATAGGAGGAGGTTCTGAGTGTGCCATTCACTTCAGTAACTGCTGGAGAGAGAGTAAACTGCCTTCTTGTCAGCTGGCTGCTCCTGGCATGTAGACAAAGTTTGGTCCACCTATCATTTTTGGTTAATGAGTGCTTCAGAACTGGAATGACTGTTCTATCTGCTATACACCTGGGTCCATTTCCCCAAGCAGAGGTGAGACATATGGCTGCCTACAGGCCTTTCAGTCCAAAGACTGGAACCAGGGGCTGACCAAAGAATCTGCAATTTTATCTATTATGTAATATGAGGGTATAACATATCTGTTGTGGTTATCTAAACTGCTGGCCTGAGGAGACTAAGTTTAGCTTCCCTAATTACTGCACATCACTCTCATGCCAAGACCTTTCATAGTCACTATTTTCTATGAATACTCCCCTTTCTTTCCAAATGAAACCCTAATGAGACTCTCCTGATTGTTCTTCCTGGGAGAAAGGCCTTCTCTTAACTTCTCTAGCAAACTCTACCTACACATACATGTGCCTCACTGTACTGTTTTTAAAAGTGTTGGGAATGTTTAGAAACACAATCCCTAGGCTCTCTAGGCTCATAAAGTACTACCAGGTAAGAGCAACAAACAGTTTTCTTGTGTTAGTAACTTGAGAAATGCTTGGTTAGATAGTTGAAGTATTTTTCAGATTTTAGTGGACTTAACTCTCTTAAATTCACAAAATTAAGAAAAAAGTAGAATACATGACATTTTGCAAGGTTCACATGGCTATAAAGAACACATCTGATTTGGTGGTTAATGACAGGTGTGTATTTGCAGGTTTTTCTGAGGAGTTCTGAAGTTTACAGTTTATGAAATAGAAAATCATGTGATTTGAAAAACAGATTTTAAGGGATCACGTTAGGTATCCATTGGGAGTAAACTCCCTCTGTGAAGGGAATGCATCAGTTTCTATGGGTTTCTATTTTGAGTAAATAAATGTCTTAAAGTGAGACTACTTCTGTTCACTCTTTAAATCTCCCATCTTATCTAGCAGACAGCATAAATGCAGCAGAGAAGTACTTTTGGAAGAGATGAATAATCTTTCAGAGCTCAATAAGGAAAAGCTGCTCTCTCCCCTGGAAAGATGACTAGAATACAAAAAAAACCACCCAGTAAATAAACATATTTTTCTCTGTATAAAATACAATCACTCTGTTCTTGTTTATTTGCTAACCTAATGGGCAGTAGACCACACGGTTTCACCAACTGGATGAGGGAGGATGATGAAGGTGGGAAAGAATGAAGGACATAGCCATAAACCTGGGGGTCCAAAGCAACAGCTCAGCCCCAGATGCCACACCTACCTGATAGCAGGTGCCAAGTTCCTTCCCGTTAGCTGAGAAGGACAACATGCCCATTGACAGATCTACAAGGCAGCCAATCTCCAGGTCTACATTGCTTCGACTTGATCTTTGGGAACTAGCTACAATGTCCCCACCCCAGACCATGTAGCAGTTGCTGCGTTTCACACTGAAAACCATAGAAAAGAGAGAAGTTACAGAATATAGTCTGACCGGTTTCTAATCATAACTCATGTGTAAATTACCCCAGAATCCTCTCTATGAAGTTTTACAATTAGTCCTACACAATTGTTTTCTTGAATGAAACCATTCAGCTTCAACTAAATTTACTCAGGCATGAGCCACTGTGTGTGGAGATGTGGCAAAATGGTAGGTAATTATTTCCCAAGTCATTAGCAGTTCAATCTTTTGACAATGAGGTGGGTAGTACTCCCATTTTAGGGACAGAAAATCGTAACACAGAGGTGAGGCTAACCTTAGGCAAATCTGTAGAGGGATTTGGTATGAGAAGCAGAAGCAGTTGTCTGGGTTCGGTATCTCTGTCTGATATCCAGTATCACAGACCATAAAATACTTGAAAACTTGGCCCATATTCCTTGGAATGATAAGTGGGGTCCAGATAGACTACTTGTCTCCAATTGTCTCCTAGCTCCCTGACCTGTACTACACTATATTTTCCTGCTCTCTAGAAGTCTGCAAGCTACACTACTAAATAGCCTAAATAACTAAATAACAATGTAGGCTTATCTCTGTTTACCAGTTTTCAGAGTATAGACCTCCACATGGCCTTAAAAGCAAACTGCGATTTTTCAAAAACCTTTAAAAGCTCCCAAACCAAATTCCTTATCTTTTCCACTTTTGTGGTGACAGGAACCCCACCCAGGATCCTATGCAGTATAAGGAAGGGCGCTATTACTGAGCTACAGCCCCAACTCTCATTTCTTAATTGCAGAATTCTATACCCAGAGAGAGCTATGGAAAAGACAGACAATGTGAAATGGGATTCTCAGAGCTCCTCCCAATAGGTGGTGACAAGAAGCAGTCGGTTCTGCATCTTCCTCAGCTCACCTGGGGTGAAACTTGGGCTTCTAAAGTTATGTGATGTAGTCTTTTTTTAGCTTAAAGGACAATTGATTCTCTACTGGATGCTAGAGAAACCCCTTTGAACACACTGAGACCAACCTGATGTGACTTGGCCTAGGTTCCTGTTGTGGCTCTCAGCTGTTTGAAGGAACCCAGAACATTCATTCAGTACTGTGTGATGGACAGATCCTTGAATCCCATATCCTGAAGACTATTTACCTCTCTGAACTACTCTTTGGAAAATCCAGGCTGCATTATGAGATTCTGTTTCCTTCTATTTCTGGAAGTCTGCCACGTTCTCGTGTGAGTGGGAATCCCCTTTCTGAGTACCTTTCATTTTCTCTTATTTGGGGGCATCAATGGGGCTGCTTTCTCAGGATGAGTACCCTCAGGCATAGACCTCTCTATACACTGTGTCTTCTGTTTATACCCATGGATAAATTTCTATAAAGTTCACACTCAGGATATGTTATCACTTGCTTTTTAAGTGATAGAATTCAATTACTGATGTATTGAGCTGTGTATTGTGAAGTGGCAGGCTTTGTGTTTATTTTAAAGATACCGAATTTAAAATGCCCTGAAACATGTAAAACTCAACCCTGTGTTTATTGCTTATCATGTCAGACAAAGAGCTAAGAATTATTGATCACCACAATGTACCAGGCTTTTCTGTAAGTGCTGACAGTAATGGTTGGTATTTGTCAAGTCCTCGAGGTAAGGCACTGTCCTAAACATTCTTTTATGAATTAACTCATTTACTTTTTACAGCACTCTGGGGTTTGAATAATTATTAGTTTCATTTTATATATAAGGAAACCAGAGTTCAGGCTCACATGGCTAGTAAGAGACTGGAAATTACTTTCACACCTCATCACCACCCAAGCTTGAGTTAAGAGTTTGCGATTTCCATCATCTGCCCACAGAGACCTGTCATGAAGACTCACTGTGATGGTCAGATTTTCATGAGCTTTACTGAATAAAAAGCATTCACTGAAAAGGATCCCTGACTTAGCTGGGTGTGAAGGCCTCCCTGAGAAGAACCTACTACATCATGGTACATGGCTACCCAAGGAAAATACGTTCCAAACCCAGAGGATAGGAAGTGCACAGATGATAAGACATGGTTTTTTAAGGTCATGTTTGGGACACATCTAGGCAAAGATTTTCCCTAAGAGCAGTGTCAGTGGACAGTGGAGGACCTAGGTGGGCCTAAAACATATTTCCCCCAGAGAGTCCTATTTTGACTCATTGGTTGTTATTCATGGATTTCCCATGTCTCCTTTATATCTTTATGCTTTTACACATTATAAACTCTTGGGATGAGGGGTTCTGATTTGTCAGTTAATGTATGCTATTGTTCATCTCTTCTATTTCCCCCTAACTATTTCCTCTTAGGCACATGGACTTTTTATGCCTTGTTCTGATGTTGTAGAAATGAAAGCCTAACTCAAAATCATGGAGCAAATTCAGGAGGGTTCTCTCATTCCAACTGCCTATCTTTATCTCCCATCTCTTGATTGTGATCTATATGTTATGAAACAAACCTCTGTCTCTACGAATACTCCATTTTCACTGTCATGATGATGCCAGTTTCCTTAATGATTTTAAAACAGTTATGTTCCTTTAAGAGAGGCTGGGAGGCTTTCTCTATCTGGGGTGAGGGATGAGGTGTAAATGACTGTTGTAGGGCAAAAGAAGCCTCCCAGGAGTCACCTTACCTTTCATGGACCCGACCTCTTTCATCTCCCAGAGTGACAGTCACAGTGCAGTTTTTATTCAGGTCAAACTTTTCACTGTATAAATGGTAGTCAGGAGTCACCCATCCAACCCAGACACATGATGGGTCCTGCCCAGCAAAAATGCGGATAGCATAGTAGCATTGCTGTGGAGGGGACAACAGAGTGTGTGAGAGGTGTCTGTCTGGGGAGAAGAACTGAGAGATAAAATTATTCAGTAGTTCATTTGGTTCAGTTTTATTAAGAAGTGCATACTGCATGGGACTGATCCAGACTCCCTGAATGTGGTTGTCAGTGAGGAGGCCTAGGCAGTTTATGGGGCCTTGGGTAGTAGATCAGTATTTACCCCTGGCATACAAATGGACTTGTGGGTGCCCATCCCACATTGAAGGATGCTATCTCAGCCTGGACTCTTGGGGGAGGACCTAGGCCCTGCCATGAATGAAATGACAGACTCTGGAGATCCCCCACGGAGGGCCTCGCCCTCCCTGGGGAACGAAGTGGGGATTGGGTGGGGGGCTGGGTGGAGCTGGTGGAGGGCAAGAGAGGAGGGGAGGGAGAGGGAGAGGGAGCTGGGATTGACATATGAAGCAAGCTAGTTTATAATTTAAAAAAAGGAAAAAAAAAGAAGTGCACACTGAAGGTTTATTTTTCTTTTCCCAAGTTGGGTCTCACTTTGTAGCTCAAGCTAGCTTTGAACTTGTATCATGCCTCTTTTCTCAGCCTGTGTCACCACACCTTGCTAAAGCAACACACTGTTGAGGAGGTATACCATTCTACATTCTAGACTCAGAACAAGGCTTTTGTTTATACAAAGTCTTGAGAAGGAAGCTGAAAAGGAAAATGCCTATGTCCTAGCCATCAAGTCACTCTGTGTGGCCTTTATGCAACCATAGGTAGTGGTAAGGACAAAAGTTCCCCATGATGATCATCATACAATCTGTGAAGCTTGTCACCATATTACAGTAATAGCTGTGGCACCAAGGAAGGTGACTACTTCATTCCTTTCTTTACAATAATGAACAAGTTTACTTATCTTTACTGTGTCAAATTTTCTTGACTGTGACAAAAAACAAAGCATAGTTAGAAAAAACCTAGGCTTGAATCTTTGGCACAACTGATTATTATTGTGTGAACTTGGGTAAGTCTTTTGCCTTCTCTGTGCACAATATCACTTATCTCACAGGAGTTGTGATTAAGTCAATGAAATGGAGATTAAATGGGGATATACATAATGTGTTGACTATAGTGCCCATACATAGCAGGGGTATGATTTGCTGCAGCAAGAAACTTTGTTTTAATGTTGTTTAGTTTATGAACTCAGGGCAAACTTTATAGAAGGGGTGGCATGTATTTCTCCCATGAGTACCAGGTACTAAGGGAAAATGAAAGAAGGAAACTAGGAAATATTTTTTTCTGCCTCCTGTCACTACAGAATGGAACCTGAAGTAGCTTCAATCCTTTGGACTGCCTTCCTACTCTTTCTTTGATTGCTTTCAAGATTGCTCCTGGCACCGAACCGAGACACCAGGGAACTGGCTCATAGAAGTTGACACAAAAGAGCAAACAAAAGGGTTTAATTGGGACTCTTCCAACTCATGTTTCTTTCAATCAGAAAGGCAGTGATGGGTCCCTGGTGGCAAACGGGCAACAAGGACACATGATATCCAATTAGGAGCTCCAGGTTGAGCTCTGCTTTCTTTCCCTTATTCAACACACACCATAGAAATGTTCTGGAAGCATCCAAATGTATGTTATGAGACAGAGTAATTGACAATTAAAGAAGATCTCTAGACACATCTTTGCTGTGTAGGGCATATTACCAGGAAGAGCAAATCAAATAATTAAAGCCATAATTGAGCACGTTTACTTACTGTTGTTGTGTGAGAGAGTATTTCTTGCATCTGTTTCCTAGGGGGAGATAATCTATGTTTTAGTTATTTGGTTGTATAGAGAATCCCACAGTTCTGACAGGCAATTGATCTACCTTTAACGATCAAGGCAGGTTTAGGAAACTGGCTGTTTTCTATCCACCAGTGACTGCAAGTGGTCTTAGGAGTTGCTCATTTGTAAGCTGCTGCCATAGGCAGTACTATGACTTCCAGCATTCCCCTGCTGCAGGTTGTAAGTTAATGTGGAAGAGGAATGGGGTGCTGTAATAACATAGGTAGAGATGCCTCTGAATGTGTTACCACGTTCCCTCAAGCAGCTGTGCTTATTCAAAACCTTGATGGAGAGTGAACTGCTACTAGAGATTTGGACAAGACAGCATAGACAGCAGACACACACCAGCGATTAAAAATAGACATCAAAGGAAAGAAAGACAGCAAGGAATCCATTCCTTATCAGGAAGGAAGAAATCACATTACTCAAGAGGCTCATAGGGGCAAGGTTGGGAAATGCCCATGGCTATGCAAAGACAGCAATTGGCCTCTGGAAATTTCTCATTTCACACAGAAGCTGTCTTTCTGCTCCTAAACTGTAAGAATTATGAACACAAAGAGGCCCAAGCTCAGAGATTCCAAGGAGAATAGAAACCCGCTCCAGACGTTACTGTTTAGCTACATGGGCTTCTTAATTTTGCAGAGCATCTCTATACACACATACCCTTGTGTGAACTCACATGCACAAACATATACTCATTTCTTTCTGTTTGTGTGTGCACGTGTGTGGGAACAAACGTGTGCCTGCATGCAGTGGCACATGGATGTATGGATGCACAAGTGTGTATAGGAGCACATGCACATGTTTGTACATGAGTATGGAGAGCAATATCAGGGGCTGTTCCTCAGCCTCCATCTATTTTGTTTTTTGAGAGGTTGCCTGGCCAGTGAGCACCTGAGATCTACCTCTTTCTTCCCCCTAGCACTGGGAGAACACGTAAATGCCACCATATCTTTCTTAAAAACAAACAAACAAACAATGTTCTGGAGATCTAGTACAGAGCTTTATGCTTGTGCAGCAAACACTTTACAGAGAGAGAATTATCTCCCCAGCCCTCTACATCCTCATTTCTTTGCCTAACTGAAGGCAGAGAAGCCATAAACTCACTTCTCATGTTGCGGTTGAGTACAAAACAAACAGAAAGACAACCCAAGAGCAGATACAGATAGTACCTCTGAGAATTACAGGACTGTCTCACCCCCTCACCTTTTCTGGAAGGCTTCACTGTCTAGACAGGGGCTGTGGCTGAAAGAGGAGTGGCATTCGACAGGCATGCTCAGGCGGCAGTAGATCATGCTGGCATTGCTGTTCTGTGTGCCAAATGTCTTGTGGGTCACCTTGAGGCATGGGGGGCTGTCCATGGTGCCATCAATCCTTACAACCTGGGAACATCACCATGAGTCCTTAACCTGATGCATAGGAAGGCGTATGTGACCTTGACCCTGTCCCTCTGTCTCTCACTGACCTAACATAGAAGAAGACATTCTGCAAACTGTGTAATATCACTAGCAATAAACCAAAATGTGTTATTCATGGTGTGAACTTTGTCTGCTAGGAAACTTCAGCTCTACTCCTGGGTGGAGAAATCAGTGATGTAAAACATACCCATAGATTCACTGCAAGGTCTAGGATGGAGAACAAATACTAGAGAGAGGTATGGCTGCCTGGGTGATATAGTGTGGTGCTCACACAATGCTGACCTTTTAAATCATGGGACAAGCGGTTGAAAGGAAATCTTTCCAAAGATTTCTGTTGTCAGAGGCATCATGAGAACATCTTACAGAAAGGGGCCAGAGAGCTCCAAACTCAGGAACAGCCACACAATCTCTCTTAGAGGGTACTTTCACCCCACACGTCTCCATCTGTGCTGGAGTCCTAGCCCTAGAGCTCAGGTGTCCTAGGCCTGCTCTAAATCCTGAGGTGATTCATGACTTCGGACCACAGTGTACTGCAGAGTGGTAACCTACAATAATCACTTTGTGTGTGTGTGTGTGTGTTCATGTGGGTGCATGTGTGCTTATTTGTCTGTGTGTGTTTGTGTGTATTGTGTTTATGTGGGTGCACATGTTTGTGTATTCATGTGGGTGTATGTGTGTATGTTTGTTCGTGTGGGTGTGTATAAGTACAAGAACATGTATGAACCTATGTGTGGATGCCAACAATTTGTCTTGAGAGACAGTTCTGTTCTTATACTGTAACTAGGTTGGGCTGTCTGGTCAGAAAGCTCCAAGGATCTACCTGTTTCTACTTCCCCAGCACTAAAATTACACGTACCTTAATCACACTTCCTATAACACCTATTTTTCCTAAGTCTAGAGTCCATTAGTTTGCCAAAGGCATGTGAGACCTCCAGGATTTAGAACCACACTTTAAAAATAATGGTTATCCTGCAACCAGAGAAATATACTCTACTCCCAAAATGTGAGGGTCGATCTGGGAGGAGAAATTAAGAACTGTAGCTTGTCAGGTTCAGACCTTCTAGAAGGTTAGGGGGGTTGGGGTCAGGTTTAACAAACCACTTGCTTGAACCCAAGTTATGCTGAAATAGAGCTGGTTCATTTTAAAGCACTATTTTCTCCATGTCCATAATGTGAAAAATCACAGTGGGTCGCATCAAAACAGATCCACAACTCAAATTTGGCTTCTTAAAATCTTTGCTTTCCTTAAAGGTGGAAGTGCCATAATAAAGTCTCACACTTCAGCTTAAAAATGTAGTAACATCACTAATATAAACAAGGCTGCAAAGGTAAGCTATGAGCATGGAGGAAGACACATGTTTATTGTACATAATGCCAAGTAGAAATGTTAAACTTTATGAAGAAAATAAAGTATAAAATCTCTGGGCATTGAAGTATAATGGGAGTGCCATTGTAGGAATGTTGGCAAAGAATCTTATGACCCAGCCTGGGAAGCATTCTGCAAAATTGTGTACCAGGCTGTTTTCTCCTGTGGGGTGTCATAAGTTAAGGGCCCTGCAATGTAGCTATGTAGACCCCACTTGGTAGTGGGTAGGCAGACATGGTAGGGATTTAGGTAACCATTTCCTGTTGTCAGCAGACTTTGTGAGAACTTGCTGCCTTAGCCCACTTATCCTGCTAGGGCCGCCCATGGGGTACCGTTACCTCTATGTGGGGATGATCCTTCGGCACGTTCACAAATGTTGGGAGGCGCTTGCTGAACCACACGGCAACGTCTCGGTTCATATTCACCGCAAAAGGCTCAAAGCCCTCCTGAAGGCCACACATAGTATAAAACTTGAAGGTACTGGCATCTGTCCCAAGATTCATACGGCCAATCTGTGACAGCCCCAGAGAGCAAATGGGTACAAAACCTGCAGAATAAAGATTGTGGCTTCAGTGCAGAGGGACCATTTGTGAAGAAGGTGGAATTGCACTTTCTGTTCTGACTGAAAGGTCCAGGAGTTAAGATGGAAAATAACCCTTGTCTTGTCTGTCTTTTTGACACACAAAACTGACAACGGGAAGCTGCTTAGACACGATATTGCTCTTAGTATATGGAAGAGAAAAGTGAATTTTGTTCAAATTTATTTGTAAAAAATGCAGCTAAGAACATTCTTAAGACAGAACAGTAAGACAAATATGACAAAAGTAAAATCTATTATCTATGCCTTATTTAAAATTGATTTTAGGGCCTGAGTTTAGGAGTGATGGTTTAACAGTTAAGAGCATTGGATGCTCTTTCAGAGGAGACAGGTTTGATTCCCAGCATCTATGTGGCAGCTCACAACCATTTCAATTCCAGGGTATCCAAAGCCCGATGCCAGCACAGGGCATGCAAATGATTCACAAAATTCATACAGGCAAAAAATATCTATGCATGTAAAATAAATAGAAACAAATTTTTATAGCAACAGTAAAAACACGGTGTTTGATAGGGCACACCTGTAATCCCAGCTATTAGGAGCTGAAGCAGAAAGATCCAAAGATCTATATCAGTCTATCTACACAGGGAGTTTGAGACTAGGCCAGATTACACAGTGAGACCCTGTATTAGAAAATAAAAACACAACTAAAAACAAAATAAACAAAAAAGCCCCAAAACATAAAATAAGAAAATAGTCAACAATGTGAGATAACAAATGTGAATTTCTTTACTATAGTAACTTTATATCTTAATTATACATGCTTCAATTAATTAAAAAATGAAAGTGTATCTATTGATACTACTCTTATAGAGCTAAACAGCTGTTTTATGATTGGGTTTAGGTCCCATTAGAGGGAATCCATGCCTGGTACTGTAAACATGGTTAAAAATATTTGGCCCAAGGAAGAGCAGCTTTTAGGTCCAAGTTGGGTAATTAGATGGTATTGTTCAGCTACATTGATATAGTGTTAAGCTGCCTTCTAAGCATTTGTATTTATACCCATGGAGAAATGTTACACTCATGCTTCAACAGAGAAGACTCTGTTTCCACTGAATGCTGGTGAATGCTCGAAATGTGGAGAGCAGGTGGTATAAGAGTGTTCAGCCCTGGACAAGACATTTATCACTTATACCACTCCCTCCAAAACCATTCTGCAAGCAGCAGTGGGAAGAGTGTAAGAGCCAGAAGACAGCGAGTAGAGCTATGACACACCATCTTCTGAGCAAGACACAGCCTCTGTTATTATAAACATATTGGTAGTGTGGATGTCTACATGGAGTCTGCATAGGAATAGGTCTATCAACAGTCAGGCATGAATGGAGGTGGGATTCAAGGGGCTTTACCCCTCATTAATAAGTATTTGCTCTTGATAGATTCAGTAACAGTGGTAGTTACATCCTTAGTTGTGTCCTTATTACAATCCCATGAGTTCCAATGGATAGTTCCAATCTAATGGTCACAGTGATGGCCCTAACTAAATTAAATGGGTCTCAAAATCAAACCAAAAGTCAAGAATCTGGGCAAGGAACTCTATGGGATGAGAGGTCACTGACAAGGATGGGGAGGGGAGAGAAAAAAAGAGAGTTGTGTAGGGCATGTAATCAGAGTATATATACATATGTGCAATTGTCAAAGAACAGAATCAAATAATACAAAAGTGATAGTGCAAATTGTTTAACTGTTCCGGGTCTCAGACTGCTCATTGGTGAAATGGGAGGAATGGTCCTTTGTGTTTTGAGAGTGTTGAATACTAAGACTATATTGCTGCTGGTTTATAAGCTTTCACCTTGTTGTCTACTATCCTCATCACCTAAGGAGGAATGCAAGATCCAAGAACATGCCAGAAAAGATTCTATCTTCTCCCACCACTATTGTCATTTCTCCAGGCTCACTTCTATGACCTGAAAATATTTAAAAATTCAGAACAGACCAAAGCAGAGGTTCAAATTGTCTGGCTTTCTTCTTTGTGGGTTATTTATAAATCATAATTGTAGACCAACAAATCAGGAAAGTAGGGAAAGCACTAATTATCTTGGATCTGGGAAGATGTGGGAGTCAGGCGGCTGGAAGACAGCTGAAGCTGCAGAGAGGACCAGGAAGGGGAGTAACATCTCTGCGGCTCATGCCTCATCCAGGCACTGGGGCTCCCCACAAAGAAAACTGGTGCCACTCTTAGAAGAAGTGGTTTTACTATTAATGTTTTTCAGTGTATGGAATACGTGTTTCAGGAAGACATTTTCATCTTTTCTGGGAAACAAAAGGACAATTTTGAGAGTATTATGTCAAACAATAGGAAGTTTTTATATTGTTCATATATATCAAGACCAAACTGCATTCTTGGTAGAGTTAGTACTTATATATTGTCACCTAAACTATGGTGTTCTTGTTATATACAGGTCCTTTAGTCAGATAAGCTATGGGGCCCATATGCCAATATGTTCTTTTGTAAATCATGTCACATACTTAAAAAGTGAGTCATCTGCATACTAGTTGCATGGTGTTAGGAAATATGAATTTATTTTGGATACAGAAGTGCTTAATACCATTATTAAAAATAGAGATCATTAATGTCCTCCTAGCAGAGACCTCTGATGACCACTAAACATTGGGGCCAGACCTCTGGTCCTGTCACTCCGGAGAGGGAGTAGACTGATTAACCAAAAGCTGCCCTAGCAATGCTATGCTTGCTACTTATAAATAAGTTACCTGGGAATCTGACTACAGAGTAGAACAAAGATTACTAGATGTTCCTAGTTCTTCAGTAGGACAGGGGGCTCTTACATAATAAGTAACAAGACTTCAGGGATGAAGAAGAATGGCCCCAATCTTACAGGAAGACAAGGAACGGGATTTAAAAGAATGAATGTTTTTGATGCAAACCACCTTTCTCCAAAATCAGTGCTTCAGTCATTCTGATAAAGGAGGTTACACAAGCCAGAAATGCACTACTATGGAACTTTTATCTTAGAGCCAGATATTAAGCACTCCAAGTTTGAAGTGAGCAGAGACCAGGAAACTTTAAGAAACTCCCTTCTCCATTCTCCTTTAGTAGAATTGTGGGGTAGTCACTCAGCAGGTATAAAATTCTGAGAGGAAGCAGGAAAAAGAAGGCTAGTCTTGAGACAGACCCACAGACAACTGAAGGTGGGAGAGGTATTATTTGCATCGAGCCTTCTTTCCCACCCTAAGGAACTTGGGTTCCTCATCATTATTATGAGATAGCATTCAACTGAGGATGAAACTGATGACTTGAGGCACCAACAGACTTAACCGAGGTCATGAGAAGGACTACCAGTACAAAATGATCTCACACCCTCTGAGTCACAATCCAGCTGCCAGTCAGTATGATAGAAGGAGATAGATGGTACAGGGATGAATGCCCTGAGTTTAAATGGCAGTATGTCCCCAGGTAGAGGACATCATATTATAGAGTGGCGTAACTATCCCTGTGGGTTGGAGCCCTCTCTTGGGAAAGGCTGGACACATAAGTCACAGATGCTAGAACAATGGGAGATAAGTGTTGGGGACCCCTTGGGGGGCTAAGTGGGTAGAGCTGCAGATACTCAGTGATGCAGAAGGAGAGAAGGTAACTCTAAGACTTGAATCAGGAAAAAGACACTTAGGAAGTCATAGAGGAAAGATTAATTTACATGAGGCACTTTCTTTTGGAGAAGCAGATTTGATATCTGGCCACATTTACTTAACTCTCTCCATCCATCCAGTGGGTCTAGCTAACCATCTCACCATCTTGGGTCTTTCCAACTCAATGTGTCAATATTTCATGTAACTTTGTAATTGTGCATGATAGATAAGGGAAGGGGAAACAATGATGCAATAAACTACAACAGCAAATGATTGTCAATTGCTTTCTGAATGATGGGCTTGATGCTCTACCGAGTTATTTCTTTATGCCCATTTTTTATTTTAAAAATTTATTTTTCATTTTACATACCAATGCAAGTTCTCCCTCCCTCCCCTTCTCCCATTCTCCTACTTCCCTCCTTCTCTATCCCCCATCCACTCCTTAGAGGAGTTGACAAAATCTGACATACTAATCTGAGGCTGGACCAAGCCCCTACTCCCTGTATCAAAGTTGAGCAAGGTATCCCACCATAGGAAATGAGACCCAAAACCCTAGTTCATACACATGGGATAGGTCCTGGTGCCACTGCCTGCCACCCAATCCAACAGATCAAGCCACACATAACTGTCACCCACATTCAGAGGGTCTAGTTCTGTCCCATGCAGGTTCCCCAGCTGTCAGTCCATAGTCTGTGAGCTCCCACTTGCTCAGGTCACCCTTCAACTGAACTCCAGGAGCTCATCCCAGGGCTTGGCTGTGGGTCACTGCATCTGCTTCCATCAGTTACTGGATGTAGGTTCTATGATTACTATTAATCGGATTAAAGAGGATGGTCCATTCAGACTTCTTCTCCACTACAGCTAGGAGTCTTATCTGGGACCATCCTTGTGGATTCCTGAGAATTTCTCCCAAACCGTATAATGTCACCCTCCATCAAGACATCTTTTTCATTGCTCTCCCCAAACACTTGGGAAGAGGTAGGTGGATCTCTGTGAGTGCAAGGCCAGTCTGGTCTATAAAAGCAACTTCCAGGACAGGCTCCAAAGCTACAGAGAAACAACAACAACAACAAAATCAAAACAACAACAATAAAAACCACCACCACCACCAAAACCAAAACCAAAACCAAAAAACCCCAAAACAAAAACAAAACAAACAAAAATCTTTCTGCCAATTTTACAGATGAGGAAACCAGGACTTAAGGAATTAAGTAACTTGATCAATTTTACTAGGAAAACTGCAGCATCAGTGTGTGAACAATGTGGCCTGAATAGAACTCCAGAGTAAACATTAAAGGGGCAAGTCAGGGTAGCTGTTTTCCAATTCTATTCTAAACTAATTTTCTTTGTGGCTAGATCTTCATTCCTTCTGAAAATGCTGCTGAGTCATGTAGTTCACTGTTTTGCCTCTAGATTAGTCTATTGAAAACACAGAGTTGACAGGCCCTTCAGGCCCCTCAGAGGAACAGGTCTACCTGTACACAAGGATCACATGACTCTCTGGAGTTTATATGGGTAACAAGGCCATGTGACATTACCATTAGCATAGCGTTTTATTGTCACACACAAGGACTGTCACTACACACACAGACCAACTAAGCTGTAGCCCGAATGAGACTGGAGATACAGTAAGAAAGGTAAATAATATGAGCAAAGGTGCCATCTCCCTCTGCCACTTCCTTATACTCAACAAATAGATGTGAATATGCAGACAACTTTGAAGAGGTTCAAGATTGCATGCAAATGGAATTAAGTCAAACCATGCATATAGAACTGCCATCCCAGGAAAGGAAGGAGAAGAAAGCATGAACTTAAAACTTAGAGGATCCCACGTTCTGGTGAACTTGGTATCATATAGGTGGTATCTCATACTAGTTTGGTGGTAAAGAGGGGTTTTTCGTTTGTTTGTTTTGTTTTTAAAGTCTCAGGTGGTTGATGATCAGAAAGAAACAATTATCTAGAAAATCCAAACAATGATTGATTGTATTCATTTCAGTTTGCAGGCAGACATGAGGAACATCACTAGCAGTAGTGCAGACAGGGATCTGGCAGACATGTGGTTAGATGACCCTGGACCATTCTTGGGGTATTTCTCTGAATTTCAACCATGGCATGTGCTTTTATTCTTCTTATATACTGCTACGCCCCAAGATGGAATTCAGAGACATCCCTGTGATGGTTGGAGCAGGCATGGAATGATCAGGAAACAAGAAGTGACACTTCTTTGCCACTATCAGTCTCTGGGCGCAACCCCTATCTAGGGAGATAATACAGGGCCCTTTGGCAAAAGCCACAGGTGGCAGGGCCACTTCCATCGGATAAGCTTTTTCTTCTCCCACCTAGCTGTTAGCAGAGTCCTGGAACCTGTTAGAACAACATGGATGGCTGCCCTGTAAACTCCAAAGCTGCAGCAAGAGGCAGATGTGTCTCCAGGGGACTGCACACACCAAAGCCTATTACAGATGTCTCATCCCCAGGTCTGGTAGGATCTTCAGGATCTTCTCTGTCTTTCCCTTCAGTGAAGGAAATGTGAATATTAACTGCAAAGCTTCTACTTTGGAAACTTTTGAGCTTCCAGATACCTGAGGCTGTGACAATAGCAAGAGCTATGGTGGTCTAGGCCAGGAACCAGGGCAGGAAACAATGAAACAGCTAGGAACTTACCATTTGTGATGCAGAAGAGGATAGAGACAATGAGTGCATAACTCTTCTGAGACCAAGGGGAAACTACACCCTGAAATGCTTCTTATTCTTTCACCATAAGACCAAACAATTCCTACTGAGGATCTAGGATGACACACTGGTGCCCTCACAGTACCATTACATGGGGCATTATGCCTCAAGGTGACCACAAACATTATATGTTTTGTTCCAACACATGGTTCTCTTAAAAGTCAAGGCAAGATCTCCTGCCTCATTCCACATTTTGCAATGAACAAAGAGATGTCATATGGTTATCACTGGCCTCTGGGCTGTTGTTATTAAAGAATGACACATAAGCTTCCTTTCAACCATCCCTCTGCCAACTCCTACGCTATCACAGAGCTGAAAGAGCCTTCCAATTATCTTGTCTCTGTATTATTAGAGCAGATACAACACCACAGTATAATGCACAAACATATTACAGTACAAGTCTATTATCAGACAGCTTCTTAATAATAGAATTTGTTATTCTGAAGGTCAGATCATGTCCCTGCACAAAAAGGCATCTCTTTCATCACAGCACAGAGAATCTTTGAAAGCTGAGCTACTCTCAAACAGTCCTCTCCTTGACAGCATCTCTCTGCTCAAACACTGTAGTATACCCATTTCACAAAGTAAAGCCCAGGGATGTTCAGCTCACGTTAGACATGAATTTCTTGGATGAGAAAACAGTCTTGACATGTAAGGCCATGATCTTCACCTCATCCACCTTGCCAGCTCTATCATTTATCCTTTTCATATATAAATCTCTACCTTCTTACTGTTCCATCCCTTCCTGTAGCTTCCTGCTGTTACAACACTGGTCCCCTTGCATCTTGATGGGCTTACATTTCTCCTTTGACTTACTCACTCTGGATTCTTTATTCAACATTCAATTCAGATGCCACTCGTGTGAGATTTTTTTTCACACTGTATTAGTCACTCTGCCATTTATAACTCATGTTCTGGGTTATTAGTCATCTTTCACTACCTTCATCTTACTCCACAATTAGAAAGGAGCTCCTTTGCATTGTCACCGCTTGCCTCTGCTCCTGTGTTAGATCACTGCATCTCAGAATGTAAGATGAGTGCAAACCACCAGAGCATCTGGGTAGGATGCAGGCATTGATTCTGCCAGCGGGGGAGTGGGGGTGGTATGAGATACTACATTCTTAACATGGTGGGACATACATTAACTATCAAGGCTTTGTACTTAATGTAAAGGTATACAAACTTCACAAAATTCTCAATACTGCAAGTCAGACAAGATTCTTATCTTATAAATGAACCAAAGGCAGGTAAATACACAATCCCCTTCTAGGTTACACAATAGTAAAGCCAGGAAAAAAGTATTTGTCTTTGGACTCTTCCTATGCTCCATGGGGGAAATGCCTGGATTGTCTAGTCCTTCATGTTCTTTCTGACTCAGGGATACAGCAATGGTGGAACCCTGGGGGGGCTCCCCTACACTGCTCTGATGTCTGCTGCGTTCCCTCTCATTTACATCCAAAGCTACACAGTTTCTATTCCTCCATATGGCAATATCACATCTTTCCACTCATCTCTTCAATCAAGACCTTAAAAATGGGGTTTAAACCTGTTAAAGGGCATTAAAGTATGACCCCCATGTGGATTTAGTGATTTCTTTTCTCTAGGAAAACAGATTCAGCTGCAACATTGCTATTTCCAAATACTAGATTCTCAGAAACCTCTTGAATGGTTCAGCTGGACAAGCACATTGCAGAGAACAGGTGCCTGCAAAAAGTACATCTTCATAAGGCTAAAACATTCAGTAAGTAATGAAAATTTCTATCATATAAACATGTCTTTATCTATTTTTATTCTCTTGCTCATGCAGTTACATATCTCTAAGTGTTTTTGAGACAGACTCTTATTTTTATAACCTCTCCAGAAATCCTGTGCTACAAATAGTCCTAATCATTTACAGAGGGGGAAATGAGGCTCAAAGAGGCTAAGATGTCACAAGAAGGCAGGTGTAGGACGAGGGCTTTGTCTCCAGCCTCAGAACAGCATCCTTCCTATCTGAAATTATGAAACTGAGCGTAACACAGCACACAGCTCAGGGGTAAGCACACAGCCATGTTATGTCACTGTCAGAATTTCGTATCTGGGGAGAACAATGGAATTTATTTTATCTGTCCTCTTACTTTGATAGATGAAGAATATAAAGCCCAGAGCAGTCAGGCAGACTCCACAGGAGCTGTATAGTTTAAAGGGAGCAGGTCTGCCAGTTTGTAGTCCAGTGCTCTTTCTCCATATGCTGACAATCTGTATACAACTTGTATGGTCATGCAGACAGAAAAATAATAAGCTCTAACTGCTCCTTTGTGTCACTGGAAGCATTGTACTGATTGTTCTATATCCATGGCCAATAATAAGCACAACTCTGCTTTGATTTCATAGTGTGTTTGAATTTCAAAATAAATTATATTTCATTCAAGGCAACAGCTAAATCTAGTTTTTGTGTTCCAATGGTTCCCATCAAAGCATCAAGTTCAATTACACAAACATGCAGAATGACAATTCAAATCAGAATAAAAGGATAACCCTTTAATCCACGGATTTTTTCTCTCCTGCCAAGGACGTTCCACTGTACACAATTAGCATTTCCATTGTATTCAAAGAAAATCTGGGGATCTTAGCCTCACTACCAAATTCATATTTACAACTGCACACTGACTATCACCATTCTTTGTTTGATTCTTTGGAAATTGCAGCATAAGGGATGGTCATCTCCCTTAGAGTTTTGAACATGCAAAGGATAGTGTACTTTCAATAGAGTGCTATGGAACTCCATCAGCTTGCCTGGGTTTTCCTTCAACTCCACAGGGTAAGGGAGGGTGAAGTGTTGGATTTACCATTCTCAATTTCATAGTCAGCAAAGGCAAGTTCAGAGCCTTTGTTGGTAATCAGCAGTTCCCCATTCAGTGTGAAGATCATGGAAGCATCATCCAGGTTAATCATACACCCGACCACATCTCCTGGCTGCCAAGTTCGTCCAAAGTACCCACTACCTTGATGCCAACGCTGACCCTGCAAAACAAGATCACAGTCTTAGAGAAAAAGAGGGAAAAAAGGCCCAAGAAGCTCCGAAATTGGAGATATGGCCATAGTAGCAGGATCTCCTAGTTTCTGGTAGCAGATGATCTCTATAAAGGGTCTACCATGCATAGTTCATAGAATGAAGAGAACCAAGACACACAAGTGTCATGAGATAAGGTGGCCTGAGCCTCCTGGATCATAGTCAGTCTTGACAATAAACATAATTCTTTCTAGAGCATATGAAAGAATCTCAATACATTGCCTCATAGTGTTAAATGGGTTACCTCTGGAGCAGAGGCAGCCATCTTATGGGGAATGTGGCAGAAGTGGAAATAATTACTAAAAGGATGGGCGATATAGTCTTCCTCTTTCCCAGAATCAAAAACAAAGAGGCACTCACTATACAATATTCATTCAATGTCTATTATCCAGTGGTGGTAGCTATTTTCTCTGAAGCCCAAGACCCAGATGCCAAGTTAATTCCAGCTTCCAAGGAAAACTTTGGAAAAGCAAATTTGTACTGACAAGTGTGGCTACTGAATAGACTTACCCTGCTGCCTTCAAACACGAAGGCTTGGTCATCAGCACCCAGTTCAATGTCAGGACGACAACCTGGCCTGGCCCAGCCAACACGCATGTCTCCTCCAGTTACCACTTCAAATTCAAAGTACCACTTTCCAGACTTTACTGCATATGACCGCTCTACCCGGAAAAATCGAATCTTGTCTATGCTGACCTTCTCAACTGTAGGGTCAGCTACTGCAAGAAGCAGAAGATGGGGAGGAGGGAAAGACATGCCACACACTTTTAATAATTATGTATTCCTCAAAGAACTTGATGTCAACAACTAAGATGGTCACAGATCTCCCACTGTCCAATAAGGCATTTTGTTTACACCATAACACTTTCATTATTGTCATGACATTGCAAAAACAACAAGAACCACCATTTACTGAATATTGATTTCATAGTGATTTCTTCATAATAACCTTATAAGGATGGAAAAAACTCCGAGGGTCAGAGGCATTAAATTGCTTGTTCAGCATCATACTAAACAGGATAAAAAGCTCCACAACCAGGACCGATTCCATTTCCATTTCATGAACCACTGTGGCCTGTGGCACTTCCAACGTAAACTGGTGATTTTGACAGTAATAGAATTGAACTTGAAACTGTCATTTCCTGACCTCTAAATAATCTGGTATTTAAGTTTTGGAGGGTGAGAGAAAATAAATGTAATTTGATTCTGTAACCAGGTATCTTGGAAAGCTTAGGTATCCTAGAGAAAATGTATTCACCATAGGTCTGGATCACAGAAATGAACACTGTCAAAATATCTGTCAGTAGGCATGCACAGGTTCAAGCCAGATGGGTCTCAGCATTAAGAGGGGGAAGTAGACATGAGCTCCTATCCCTAACCAAGAGGCTATCGCCATTTGGCAGCTACTTGAAAGGAAAAATTAGTTTTTTTCCAATGGAGTCTCACTGGGTATACAAACCACCCTTAAGGGAAAACTTCACACCCAACAATAGCTGGTCAACACAAAACAAACTCAATGGTGTTTTCACAGGTATTTTTTGCCTCATGTTGCTTTGTTTGGACATTAAAAAATCTTACTGGTCTTTTCATTGTATATTATTGTTTTCAATTTTGTGTTTTATGGATTTTTTGGTGTGTATCTTGTGTTTTTTAATTGTTAATTTTGCTTTTATTTTTTCCTGTTTTTTTTTCCTAAAGAGAAAGAGAAAGAAGAAGAAGGTGTGGAGTTGAATATAGGGAGGTGGGGAGGATCTGGGAGGAGATAGGGAGGGGAAATGAGGATCAGAATATATTATATGCATTTTTATTAATCTGTCAATGGGATAAGACTTCACAGAAACAAAAGTCCCACCTCCTAAAATATACCATTAGCAGCACAAGCTGAACTTTGTGGGTTATAAAAACTAAAAAGGACATAAAGTTGGAAGGAGAGGGGATGAGAACAGCTTTAGAGTTAGGGGGACGAACATTAGGGGAATATAATGAAAATACATTATATGCATGTATGAAATTCTTCAAGAATAAAGTATCACATTTTAAAGAACGACATCATTTCCAATAGAATAAATCAGACCTATTTAAAGGTAGCATTTTCCCATAAGAGGACTTGCTTATTAGTAAACTATTGTGAGAATAAATGATCACAGCTTGTTACCTAGTTCTTGGTCTGATGGCTCAATGTTATATCCATAACCAACAAATGTCCTTACAGCTTCACGCAGGCTGTCCCTATTCGATTTCTTGGTACGCTCATCCAGTAATACATAAGGCACCAGACGGGGATTTCTTTTGTTCTTCAAATCCTATGTGAAGCCAAAGGGAAGGTGCCAAGAAAACATATTTCAGTTTTACAAGCAGCCCATCCTACTCACAAACTCCTGACTGCTGGCTGGCTCATACTAGTCTATTAGATTTTCCCCATGTGGCTTGATATTTAGCAGTGTGAATATTTGCTACTTTTCTTCAGGATTAAATGGGTATAAAAGGAGAAATCTTGCTAATTCTCAAAGACAGCATTAAAAACACACTTTAATAATGCCAGACTGCAAATAAAATGAAGTGTCATGAAATTGGTTAGCAACCTCCATTCCTAAGGTAAGGCTGAAGGGAACTGTGTAGCTATTTCCTTACGGAAATCTGTGTGAACATTTAACTGTCAACACCCCATCACAACAGCACCTTAAGTAACAAGAGAGACACTAGGAGAATGACAGAGGCCAAGTATGCCCACCCCATCACAAAAGGTACATCGTGAAATGGAGTCATTATTAGTTCCTTAGGTGAGACTATGAGGGCAACGAAAGTCCCTCAAACTAAGTGCGTGGTACTTAAGACTTATCCCCAGTCCTTCATGTTTCCAATAGCTGAATTCTTCTTGCCTTCCAGATTTCCTGGAAGTAAGTTTGGAAGATTTCATATTTTGAAAATTAAATATCTCCCATAGCTTCATGTGTTTGACCCTCTGGTACTGTGGTACTGTTTTGGGAGCCTGTGGAATCTTTTAAGAGGCGAGGTTAGGCTGGTCCAAGAGAGACACTGGCTGGTAGGCAAGCGTTTAAAGATGATGGCCCCATCTTGTTTTACATCCTGATCCAGAAAGATACAAACAAGATGAGCATAGGAGCTCCTGATGCCCCAGCTAAGCTCCTGTAGCCATGTACTTTCCCTCTCCATTAACTTTACTCTGAAGCCACAAGCTAACTCCTCTTGCCCTTCTCTTCCTTGAAGTTGCTTCAGTTGGGTATTTTGTCATAGTGACGAAAAACATCAACACAGATACCGAGATATGAGTTAACTAATGTGAACATTCTGAATGCTAACCCTTAGTAATTAGTAAAGTGAGTAAAATAGTTTGGGTAGGGAGTTGTGCCAAATGGCTTGCAATGAATCCTGATTCTATGCTCTGTTGGATTCCTTGCTATGAAGTCACACACAGCTAACCTAACTGTTAGGTTACTTTATAATCAAGCCAGGGATCTAGTTCTGCCCAAGGATCCTTATTTCAATGACCTAAATGTGTGTGTGTGTGTGTGTGTGTGTGTGTGTGTTGCTTCAAGGCTATCTCCCCCTTGCATTTACTTTAGTGGTAGCTATTTGGGGGCTACCTCAGAACTACGGATGACCCATGATGTTGATTTGTTCTCACATCCCACCCCAGAAATACTACTGGCTCGGGGTATCGATTTGTTCCTAACCCTGGCCTTGGAGGGCATCATGAAAACTTAACTCTCTACATTGAAAATAATATGGCAGAGAATGAGATACAATACATTGTCCTGTGTGTTCACTTTATTTATGAATCTCTAACTAAAGGGAAGCTAAACTTTGTCCACTTCTGCAAAACTGAAATGATGCCTGTAGTCAATGTCAATGTGACAGTTACAAATTTCCCCAGTCCATGATTCTATAAATAATAAACAAACCACAGTGTGAGGGATAGAGCACAAGGGCAGTGCCCATATTCCAATCTCACATGCTTCACAGCAAAATGACACTTTGATGGATGACCACATCTACTTCTCTAACATGCTTGACCCAACACTCCTCACCTGTTGAATGCCATAGGTCCATCCTTGTTTTATTCTGTCCTTTGCCCAAACATTGTGTGCATTTTCTGCAAGTTTATCCACTAAAAGTTCTTGAGGTGGTAACAGCTTAACATCAGATAAATCCAAAGGGGCTGGCTTATACCCATTGGACATCATATAGCTACAAGTAAAAGCAAAAGTATATGCATTTTGAATAGATATATTTGATTCCCCTTTTCTAGATATTTACAAATTTATTCTCTGAAGATTTCATGTATGTATAATGTATTTTCATCTATACCCTATTACCTCCATTACCTCCTCCACTTGCCCCCATGCTCCCTCCAACAAACCTCACTTCAAATTTCATGACTTAAAAAAATTATGTATTGAGTCCAGTTAGAATTCCTCTTATCTGCATGGTGTAGGGTCCTCTAGTGGAGCATGGGTAACCTACCAGTAGCCCCCTTCAAAGAAAAGTGACTCCCTGTTCCTAGCAGGCAGCCATCAGCTGCCAATAGCCTCTCAGTGGGACTTAATGTCTCTGGAACTCCTTCTACCTGCTGTTGACATTTTTTTTACTGGCTTGATCTTGTGTAGTACTGTCAATACCACAGCTGTCTTCTACAGATAGCCACTGCTGCTCTGAGTTCATGTATGCAGCAACCATGTTATGTTCATGGGACAGAACTTCATAGGACTTCTTCCTGTACCCTCATCTGGGATGTTTCCTGAGCCTTTGGTGCAGGGTTGATACAGCCAGCTCATCTATAATTGAGCACTCATAGTCACTTACTCTCAGTACTGTAAACAGAAATGAGCTCTGTATTAAACAATTGTATTTTTATTATGATCAAATATACATCTCTCTCTCTATTTCTCACACACACACACACACACACACATACAAACATATACAAATGCAAGAAAATGAGGGCACAGACAAGTATCTCCCTTCTTTGGTTGATAGATAAAACAAACTACTTTGCAATCACAGATGAAGCCTTTAATGCACCACCTTATAACTAATATAACCTCATAGGCTTCAAAGTATAACATGAAGAAAATAGAGTCAATACAAATTCACTTTTATGTCTAAGAAAACTATCTATGTGTCCTGCAAATGATAGACACATTCAGCATGTTGCAGCATTATCAGAAATCCCTCCATTCTACTTCAGAACACAAAATGTTAAAACCAGATTGGCAAGGATAAAACCTTGAGCTAAAGGGTTTTCTTATAAATTAGCATGGAATGGTCACCCATTCTTGGAAAGCTCAATTCTTCTTGGAATTGAAATAAAAAGCCATGGCAGCTGATAATTTGTGAGCTTGAAGTAGCTTTTGCAGTTGACTCTCTAGTTCAGGAGTCATGGCTGCAAATACCTATAATTTGAGAAGTAGTATGCAAATGTGAACGAGCTTACTATGACTCAGATAGATATATGGTGTAAGGGGGAAAGTTGGGTACACTATAGATAGGGCCACTATCCCCAGAGCAGTTAATTACATTCATGTGGGAATATGAGTTCAGAGATGCTGAAGGGTTTTAGAACTACTAACTGCCCAGACTAGGGCAAGAACTTGAATGTGATAGTCTAAGACCCATTTTATATAGACTATTCAGAACAGCATGAGATACAGCATCTGTTATAGTCATAGGAAACTCTGCCCCGTCTACCTTCTCAGGAAAACTGCTTAAGGCAGACTCAATATGCATATATTGAGTATATTGGTTTTCTCAACCTGGAGTGTACCTTTCCAGATGCCATCTCTTAGACATTATCTCCTTGGCACCAGGTGCTATGTGTAAAAGTGACTCATTAGCGTGGGAGTTCGAGAAAGATGGGGATAGTGAGCATTTGATTAAAGCTGGCACTGCTTTGGCTCATATCATGACACTTGTGTTTTACTGTGTGTGTACCCAGAGCTGGCATCCAGGAGCAAGAGAATAAAACAGTGAATGTCCAGCATATGTACCAGTCAGCAATTATCTGCATGTGTGACTTTGCCTGAATGTGGAGGTGGGAAAGATAGTAGGCCACACACATATGGAGAGGCAAATGGAATCTTGCAACAGATTCCTATTC
The DNA here is from genome assembly GCF_017639785.1 of Mesocricetus auratus. NCBI lineage: Eukaryota > Metazoa > Chordata > Mammalia > Rodentia > Cricetidae > Mesocricetus > Mesocricetus auratus. Next base: position 79,639,691 of record NW_024429189.1, read on the forward strand.
CCATAAAGGACTTGTGTGTTAGCCTGGTGCCGGATGAATGGAGTTAATATCTGCAGGGGCTAGGAACCACTTCCAAGCTCTTTTGCCAATGGCTCTTCTTATCGATCAAAGAGAGTGCACTGATTTGATGTCAGTATATCTCCTAGCTCAAAGTTAACCATAGTGGTATTAGGTATGGGCAGAAGAAGCGAAAAGTAAGGGGACCTTGAAATATATCCTTATAGTAGGCACCTTCTGAGAGCCTCAGGGCCATCTAAGCAACTGGGGGAAAATTCTAAGTTGCTACCAAGGATATGGTCTGTCATCTGCTTTTGTACATGGGCCTCCAACACTCACAGCTTTCACACTCAGATTGAACTGTTAGAAGATTCACCTACTTTTTGGGCAGTTTGACTCTTTTTAGATCCTCTTCAGCAGCTGGGTTAACATGAGCAATGTGACATCCCAGGGCCAGCAGGGTTCTGTGATGTAACACAAGGAAGAAACTGGTGTCAACTGCAAGATGAAGGACAGTAAGAGCCCTAACCCATGTCTCAGCTGGTTAAGTGGACAAAAAGCATTCGTTTAGACCAGAACCTGGCCAGCATTCTTTGTAAAGGGACAGGCTTTGAGTCTGTGAGTGTGAGTGTGTGCGCGCGCGTGTGTTTGTGTGTGTGTGTATGTGTGTTCTACATATATCTGTGTATATATATCTCAGTCACAGCTATCCAGCTCTGCCATTATGGAATAAAAGTAGCCACCAATAATATGCAAATCAACGAGCCTGGCTTTATTGCAATGAGAATGTATTTACAGGAACAGGTGGCTGGTTTGTTTGTCCCACAGGCCATAACTTGCTGACCTCTGATTTAGATGCTAGCAGGCATAAGAACAAGAAAGAGAAGCTTGTTAACTGCCCCACATGGAGACATTTCCTAGTTCATAAATTCACTTTGAATTATATCAAGCACTTGATTTCAAGAAATAGACAGGGTTCTAACATCAAATCTTCAGGTCAGCAAATATTCGCTATGTGATGTCAGTCTAGCATCTTCAGCAGTATTTTATGTACCAAGATGCACTAAACTCTCCCTTTGAAAAGCATACTGGAATTAAAATAGTGGGTATGTGAGCCTGTGAGACAAAGCAGCTTACATCTTTGTTGTGTCACCGAGATAATACTATAATGTTCTGCACTGACAGAGAACAGGGAAGCTAAGAAAAAACAGGCAACAAGCACAAAGGGAATTAAAAATTAGAGGTACCAATGTGGACTAGGAAATCTGGGTTGTTTTTAGAACCATGAATGGTATCATGGCACAATTAAAAATTGATTTAAAAGCTTGGAATTTCAGTAATCAAACCATATTTTCCTTTTGTTTTAAAACTACCTTTAATAATTTTTTTAAAAAAAGCAACTTGATTTAATCAAAGACAAGTGACATTTGGTCCTTTGATTCCATTTCTTTCCTTTTTCCTTCTGACCCTCCCCCACTGCCTCCTGCATTTTTTTCTCTTATTTTCAGAAAACAGAAAATGGCAAAGGGTCTCTGGAGAAATATGTATACTAAATAGTAATATGGTCAGCTCCTCACCATGCTAAGCTCTGTGACATGAAAAATAACTCATGCCTGTGATTTATCAATGTGTCACATTTGCAGACAAGAGAGACACACCTTTGCAGTTTAGCTACAGTGCATCAAGTCACCCACTCACTGTCTAGTCCACAGTAAATTAAACACTCACTTCAAGGTTTCGGTTGACATTTGCAGGTTGTAATTCTTCTCAGTTTCAGGGAGCTTTGAAAACTCTACAAGGCAGGGGTGTTGTCTTTTGTTGTCATCCCGTATCTAGATGACAACATAAGAAAGAAGAGAATTTAAGTTTTGACAGCTGGCCCTGCTCTGAAGAAAGAGAAATGAACACCCTTTGAAGGTCCAGGCAATGCATAGCACTCAGGACAGAGACAGCAATCTGCTTGTAAGTAAACGCATATGCCTCTCTTAGGAACAGGGTTACATGGTGCCCAAATTGTCAATGGTTTGAACTCTGTGGTTTTATTTCTACACAGGTGTCTGCCCTTAGAATGTGATTTTTAGAAGTAATTTTAGAACTTGTAGCTATGTTTTTGTTTAAAATTCCTGTCAACACAAAAGGGGATCAAGGGGATACAAATTGGGAAGGAAGAGGTCAAACTTTCACTATTTGCAGATGATATGATAGTTTACATAAATGACCCAAAGAACTCTACCAGGGAACTCTTACAGCTGATTAACACCTTCAGCAAAGTGGCAGGCTACAAGATCAACTCAAGAAAATCAGTAGCCCTACTATATACAGATGATAAAAGGGCTGAGAAAGAAATCAGAGAAACACCACCCATTACAATTGCCTCAAACAACATAAAATACCTTGGGGTAACGCTAACCAAACAAGTGAAAGACCTGTATCGAAAGAACTTTGAATCTTTAAGGAAAGAAATTAAAGAAGCCCTCAGAAAATGGAAAGATCTCCCATGCTCTTGGATAGGTAGGATCAATGTGGTAAAAATGGCAATCCTGCCAAAAGCAATCTACAGATTCAATGCAATCCCCATTAAAATCCCAGCACAATTCTTCACAGACCTTGAAAGAACAATAATCAATTTTGTATGGAAAAACAAAAGACCCACGATAGCCAAAACAACCCTGTTCAACAAGGCAATGTCCGGAGGCATCTCCATCCCTGACTTCAAGCTCTATTATAGAGCTATAGTCCTGAAAACAGCTTGGTATTGGCACAAAAATAGACAGGAAGACCAATGGAATTGAATTGAAAACCCTGATATTAACCCACACACGTGTGAACATCTGACCTTTGAAAAAGAAGCTAAAATATATAATGGAATAAAGAAAGCATCTTCAACAAATGGTGCTGGCATAACTAGAGGCTGGCATGTAGAAGAATGCGGATCGATCCATGTTTATCGCCATGCACAAAACTAAAATTCAAATGGATCAAAGACCTCACCATAAATCCAGCCACACTGAATCTCTTAGAAGAGAAAGTGGGTGGTACCCTTGAACGAATTGGTACAGGAGACAGCTTCCTGAACATAACACCAGTAGCACAGACAGTGAGATCAACAATTAATAAATGGGACCTACTGAAACTGAGAAGCTTCTGTAAGGCAATGGACACAGTCAGAAAGACAAAAAGGCAGCCCACAGAATGGGAAAAAATATTCACTAACCCCACATCTGACAGAGGGTTGATCTCCAAAATTTACAAAGAACTCAAGAAGCAAGTCTCTAAAACACCAAAGGATCAAATTAAAAAGTGGGCTGCAGAACTAAATAGACAATTTTCAATAGAGGAGTCTAAAATGGCTGAGAGGCACTTGAGGAAGTGCTCAACATCCTTAGCCATCCAGGAATTGCAAATCAAAACAACTCTGAGATACCATCTCACTCCTGTTCAGAATGGCTAAAATCAAAAACACCAATGACAATTTATACTGGAGAGGATGTGGTAAAAGGGGAACACTCCTCCATTGCTGGTAGGAGTGCCAACTTGTTCAGCCACTTTGGAAATCAGTATGGAGATACCTCAGGAAAATGGGAATAAACCTACCACAAGACCCAGCAACTCCACTCTTAGGCATATATCCAAAAGATGCCCATTCATACAACAAGGATGTCTGTTCCACTATGTTCTTAGCAGCATTATTTGTAATAGCCAGAACTTGGAAGAAACCTAGATGCCCTTCCACCGAAGAGTGGATAGAGAAAATGTGGTACATTTACACAATGGAGTACTATTCAGCAGATTAAAAAACAATGGAATCCTGAGATTTGCAGGCAAATGGATGACACTAGAAGAAACCATCCTGAGTGAGGTAACCCAGTCACAAAAAGAGAAACATGGCATGTACTCTCTCATATATGGATTTTAGACATAGATCTGGGGAATGCCAGCCTACAATCTCATGGCCAGAGAGTCTGGGAAACAGAACCTTCATTCAGTGGCTGATGGAAGAAGAGGCATATTCCCACGGCTAAGCACTGAGCTGAACTCAAGAAAGCCAGTAACAGAGAAGGAGGACTGATGACCAAAGGGATTAAGACTGGGCTGGTTTAACCCCAGAAACAGCTGACCTGACAAGGGTTAACTGTTGATTCCCAGGCTGATGCCTGGGAATCCAGCATGGGACTGATCAAGACCCCTTGAATGTGGGTGTCAGTGAGGAGTCCTAGGTAATCTATTGAGCCTTGGGCAGTAGATCAGTATTCATCCCGAGTATACACATGGACTTTGGACTCCCATCCAACAATGTGAGATGCACTCTCACCCTGAACTCTTGGGGGAGGGTGTAGGCCCTGCCCTGGATGAAATGACAGAGTATGGACACCCCTATGGAGGGCGTCACCCTCCCTGTGGAAATGAGGGGATATTGGAGGGGGGTTGGGAAAGGGTACGGGAGGAGGGGAAGGAAACAGAGAGGGACCTGGAACTGACTTGTGAAGCAACCTTGTTTCTAATCTAAATTTAAATTTAAAATAAATAAAAACGGAAAAAAATTCGTGTCACAATAATGCTACTGGAGGACAGCATGCTTCTGACCATAGCTATGGATGTGGACCATATGTAGAATCATGAAGGGCTATGGATATGGACCACATGTATAATATCATTTAATAGCCATGTTAGAAAACAAAAGACTTAAATCAAATTAACCTTAACAAGGTATTTTATTTAGCTACATACATTAAATATATATTTTTATGAGAGTAAGAATAAAATAGTGCAAAACTAGTCTTAAAAATCCAGTGTGAAGCTGGCCATGGTGGTACATGCCTTTAATCCCCACACTTGGTAGGTAGAGGCAGGTGGATCTCTGAGTTCAAGGCCAGCCTGGTCTATGTAAGAAGTCTTGGACAGCTAGAAGTATCTCAAACAAACAAAAACTCCAGTGTGAGTTTCACATCCACCACACACAGAACATCACAATCGTGACCAGATACTTTTCAACTGTATTGGCTATTGCACTCGACAGTATGGATCCAAGTATCAACTCACCCCTTCATTCATTCAATCATTTCAGAAATGTTTGAATGTACTAATGTGGCTTTCATGAGCTTCCTAAGAGAGCTCCACACCCATGAAGTCAACAGTCTAATGAAGTAGGAAGAAGTGATAAAATATTTGCAAGAATAAATGCAATACTGAGCTGAACTCCTGGAATCCAGTTGTAGAGAGGGAGGAGTGATAAGCAAAGGAGTCTAGATCATGTTGGGGAAACCCACAGAAACAGCTGACCTGAGAAAGTGGGAATACACGGACCCCAGTCTGACAGTTGGGGAACCAGCATTGAACTGAACCAGGCCCCCTGAACGTGGGTGTCACTCTGGCAGTGGAACCAGCATTTATCCCTAGTGCACAAATGGACTTTGGAAACCCATTCCCTATGGAGGGATACTCTCCTAGGCTGGATACATGGAGGACGGCCTAGGCCCTTCTCCAAATGATGTGACAGATTTTGATGATCCCTCATGGAAGACCTCACCCTCTCTGGGATGTGGATAGAGGGTGGAATGGGGGTCTTTGGGGGGCATGGGAGAGAGAGGTAATTGGTATTGGTATGTAAAATATGACTTACTAACTTAAATAAAAATTTATATAAAAATGAATGAATGCAAGTTAAAATTACAATTGTGTTGAGTTCTCTGAAGGAGCAACTTGAAGAACATGCTGCAGAAAGGTGATCATTCATAAGGACACTGTTTTGTGGCAGCCTCGGACATATATACATGTTAGAGTGCAGGGGCCTTTTCAGTAACTAACAGGAGGATGTGTGACTAGAGAGTGTCCAGGTCACAGGAAGCTGTAAAACTCACCTATGCTTCTACTTCCAGAAAGTGACCTTATACAAATCACAGAGCAAAGGTGATTTACATTCTCTCTGAAAAATGCTTTCTAGTGTGAGAGACTCTCTCACCCCCTCTGGTCCCCATTAATCTTAGTGCTACATCTGAAAGCCACGTTAAACAACGGATTCAAAATGATGAATCAGTCGGCTACCACCACCCACACAGAGCAGACTGCTTTCTCTGAAGGGACAGAGGAGAAATGTGAGAGGTGGGGAGGAATGGGTGCATCCACAATCCTCTAACAACAACAACAACAAAAACAGGAGGTAAGATCAGAGGTGGGTTCCCGGTTGTGTCTGTGAAGGGCTGGTCTCTTCAGCGCTAGCTGGACTGAAGAATGGGCTGCTACTGAGTGCTTTGAACGTCAGGCAGGCTCTAGGAAGAAGAGCGTTTTGATTTACCGATTCCCATTCTCAACATGTTCAAGGAGCCCTTCCTCAGAAGATCACAATCCACCTGGGTCTGACCTGTGAAGCACATACCTTACCAAACGTCCAGCCGAGTTCTATTTTATTCATTCCCCAAAGCTCGTGGATGTTTTCAGCCAGTCTGTCTCGGATCTTCTCTAGGTGAAGTGGCAAAACAACCTGCAGAGCAAGGAACGAGAAAAAAGCCAGAACTACAGGAATGAACTGGATTAACGTCTCAGGCAGCCCAGCTAAATTCACTGCAAATGAGGAGGGGCGCTCTGTGTAGTGCTCAGTGCTTGGCCTGAGTCTGGTTCTTCCAAAGTTCTCAAATCATTCCACTGCTTTAGTTCTGTGTGCTCACATGTCCAACCTGAACCCTCTCAGAACTCTCCAACACACAAACCTGAATTTGGTTTCCTCCTCATCCCGGACTGGAAGGAGAGAATCAACTCAAGAAAGCTGTTCTCTGATTTCTACATGTGCCCTGTAGCACAGAAGGACACGCACATGCGTGCACGCGTATACACACACACATACACAGACACACTCCATGCCATTCGATCACTTATCGTTTAATATACCTATTCCCTACTTTCTTAATAAGCTGGTCACCTCTAGGGAGTTTTTTGCCTGGTATTTCCTGGTATTTTGTTCCTATTTCCCCACAGAGGCCACAAGCTGAGTGTAAGAATTCAGGCATTATGCTGGCCTGCCCCTGTCACCTGGCAGAATGCACTTGTAGGGAAAAGGGTCCAGCCAAAGAAACACACCCTGAGCAGAGCCAAAGAAACACACTTTGGCCCTGCATCCAGAACCAAAGAAATGTACCCTGACCCTGAAACCAGTGCCAAGAAAACACACTTTGTCCCTGGAATCAGAGTCAGTGAAAGAAATACACCCTGCCCCTAAAACTAGAGCCAAAAGGCTAAAAAAGAACCAGAGAAAGAAACACACTTTGTCCTTGAAACCAGAGCCAAATCTGACCCTAACCCTGTGCATATAAACCCTGTGTTTGTTCAGCTTGTGGCTGTTCATGCTCTACCACAGTGGCAGAGGACAGCCACTCTCCTAGATTCTTCCCTCCCAATAAACCCCTTCGATGAGCTTTGGGTGAAGACCTTCTTTTGCAGAAGAGCAGAGATGACCCTGGGCAGAGCAGAGCGAGCAGGCCTATACCACTTTTGCCGGGGAAACCTTCCCCTGGCAGAGCAGAGTTGTTACACTCGGCTGTCTACTCCCAGTAGCAGAGCTGAACTGTAACAACTTCCGCCAGGAAAACCTTCTCCCGCCCGAGCAAAACTGCTACGCTAGGCAAATATCCCCAGCTGGAAGACCCTCTCCTGCTGGATCAGAGCCCATACACTGGGGAAACCTTTCCCTAGACAGGGCTGTAAGCTGCTACACTTAACTGCGGCCTGTGGTGACTCCTGAGTGCAAGAATACCTGTCCCATCCAATTCGTCTAATATGCCTACAGCACTCAGACAGCACCCTGGTCAGCTCAGGTGCAAAAGACCTCTGCCCACTATCGCTCTCTTTCCACTCTCTCTTTTCTCTTCTTCCGCTCTCTTTCCCGCTGTTCTCCTGGGGCAGGCAGGACTTTTCCTGTCTCCTTCTTCTCTTCTGTCTTCTCTCTGTCTCTGTGTCTCTTCACCTCTTTTTTCTTTCCTCCCCCCTTTCCTTTCTCACTTAAGCTCTGTCTGCCTGGCATATTTGTTCCCCGCCTTGGTCACTCTCCTGCCATGGAATCTGCCAAGGATCCATGTGCTTTTTTCCTCACAATGAGGGTCCATTTTCCTTTCTCCTATTTTCTTTAATTTGTTGTCATTATTATCTCCATGTCTATGGCTTGATAGTCCCCAAGGAATGAGAGACCCAAGTCAAAAGCAGGCTCTAACTACGTTGGCTCTTGGAGGACGGCTAGACCTGGATCCTCACTTGTTTGGCAGCTATCAACAGGATAGGGCCCAGCCGTCCACCTCAAGACAAACAGTGTGCTTGGCTTTCTAACCCAGCTCTGGCACAATGATTACTAGAGCTTCTATTACTAAAGCTCCATGACCAAAAAGAATCTCAATTGTTAGGGATGGATAGAGAGAGTTTGTGAAGAAAATGTTTTATAGGAAAAACATACATTCAACGAAATTCCCAAAGGGTTAACAAAAATATAAGAACATTTCAAAAACCATCATAATGTAATCTTGAAAAAGACATTTGGGTAAGTGGCATGATAGTTTTGATGAGGAACACAATTGGAGACAAGTTATAAGTGCACATGGCTTTTGTTGGTTAACTAAAGGCCATCTGTATCAACTAAGTGTTCCTTCATTAATTGGATCCCTAAAATGGATTTTCAGGCTATAGGTACTAAAATTCTCCAGAGAAAGGGTAAAATACACATGCTGGGGAAAGTAACCTCCACAAATTAGTGTGACTCATAATCTCAGTGGTTTTAACTAGTAACTTGGGACAAAGCAGTATGAGTTTGACAATTGTCACTTGAGAGTGTTAGGCCCCAGGGTGATGGAGTCCTATGTCCTAGCACTCAGTGAGGGTCTGGGGAAGTAACCATGAAATAATATAGTTGGGCTAAGCATTAAATGATCTAGTTAGTAATTCTTAACTTACAAAGTATTTCTTAATGTGCCCCTGGGGGACTCTGAGAATCTTACATTTAAGTTCTCCTTTGACAATAATTTCTCAGAATGAGAGATTCTAAAATATTACAAGGTATTCATGATAATGTATCACATCTCTTCAAAGAGTTCACAGTAATGAAGTACATCTCTTCAAAGAGAATTTTCTTATTGGCTAGAAGCAATGCCTTTCTTATAGAGTCCTTAAAAATTCAGGTTTGGGTCTAGACATCAAAGCTCCCAGGGCTTGCATATACACTTCTTTCATTTCCAAATCTTTAATTCTGCATTATCTTACTTATTTTTATGGTAGCTGTGACAAAAATACACTGACAAAAAGCAACTTAAGGGGAATGTGTATTCATTTTGGTCATGGTTACAGTCCATCACAGCAGGCAAGGGTGTAATCCATCACTGAAGGAAATATCTTGATGGGGTGGCTGGTCATGTGGCAGCCACAGCCAGGAAAGAGAGGGAATGTTTATGCTCCTTTATGCAGCTCAGGGAATGGGGCTATCTCTTTAGGATGGTTCTTTCCACCCTAGCCTATTCAAGATAGTCCTCCACAGCTAACTGAAAACAGATAGTCCCTCATCTGTGTTCTGGGAAGCTTGTCTTCTGGCTGGTGGCTGTGGCTGCCAAACTGACTACCAACACTCATCATTACACACACGTTTAGAGAACTCTTCCTGCTGTTGGGTTTTCCCTTCACTTGTCTGAACTCTGTTTTATCCAATCTCTTTCAGGAAGTTTGGTCTCAGTAATTTGTGTCTCTGACAGGTTAGCAGGAGTCCAGAGACACCCCTGCTTGCTGGTCTCTTGTCATCTGCACTGGCACAAGTAGTTCTGTCTTTGTTCCTAAAGCTCCTGTCTATGAAGGAGTCTGGAGTACCAGACTATGTTACTGTGGAATAAGGGTACAGTTAAGATGAAGATATCTGGGAAACAGTGGCTACAGAAAGTGTCTGGTTCCCTTATCCATCTAAATGAAAAACTCTCCCAAAGAATTCAACCATTTATTGTGTGATCATTACCACCAGAGACGTGTTGGCACCATATCCAGACAGACACTGTCAAAAAGCAAGCATGTTTCCCATCTTCTCAGGACCCGCTCACTGTTCCCCAGAGTTATTTATCTTTTCCCTTCCCCCTTTTCTCTCCTCCCTGGTAAGTGAGTATAGTCTCTGAAGTCTACCTTCCTCTCTGAGCTGCCATTCTTTGTCAAAGCTTCATTAACTAATTAAAATACACCTTTTCTCTTGCTAACCTATTAGCCCAAGTTTAATTTGTACATCCCCAGTTGTAGAACTCAGGAGGGTAAAAGGTAAGTTTTTCTCCTGTTACGGCTAGAATATACAGTAATGAGACTCTCTGATTCCTGGGATCTCTTAAAACTCACAAGCTCCTCAGTTTCCTAGCAAAGTCCTTCTCTACATCCCAGAGGTTGAGTTATGCTTTGAAATAGGCAGGGAAGTGAAGAGTTTTTCATTTTATAGGAAATTAAAATTACTGAATACAGGAGGGGAACAGGCTCATGCATGAATAAGTTGGGTATGATGGCATATGGCTTCAATTCCAGAACCTGGGAAACTGAGGCAGGAGACTGAAAACAGTTCAAGTCAGCCTTGGATATATAGTGAATATAAGATCAGCCAGAGGACCTAAAGGTAATAGGGTCATATAACTGTTGTGGAAATGTGTACTAGAAACATTTTATATATGAAGGGACAAATTTTTCACATATACTGGTAACTCTCAGTGCTTTAGAGGTCATGTCTTTTCTCATTAATTTCTATAACAGTTGTTCTCAACCTATTGGCTGCGACCCTTTTGGAGGGGGCATTGAACAATCCTTTCACAGTGGTTGCATATCAGATATCCTTCTTAACAGATGTTTACATTACGATTCATAACAGTAGCAAAATTAGAGTTGTGAAGAAGCAATGAAAATAATTTTATGGTTGGGGATCATGACAACATGAGGAACTGTATTAAATGGTCACAGCATTAGGAAGGTGGAGAACCACTGCTCTATAGGATCTAGAATACTGATTTAAATAGCTCTGGTGGGGATGAAGAGATGTGTCTGTTGATAAAGCCAACACAAGGTCTGGAATTTGATCTACAAATCCATTAAAAATACCAGGGTGCCATATTTTTGTAATCCCAGCATTGATGAGGATTCATGGGTTCCTTGGCCAGCAAATCTAGCCTAATGGGTGAGCTTAAGGCCAATAAGTGATCTTGACTCAAAGGCGATGGAAGACTTTCCTAAGTCTCCATGTACACACACACACACACACACACACACACACACACACACATACACACACACACACACACGCATGCACCCACGTGTGCTTTTCACCCCCAAGTACTCCTGAATGTTCACAATTATGCACAAGTGCATACACACATTAAAAGAAATGGCACTGGTGTATAAGGCCTGCTGAAGGCTTCTGCAAGCTCTTTATCATACCGCATGAATGTGTAAAAAGTACTCATTTCCAAACACTCCCATAAAGTCCACATGATACCCTCTCTGTTTTTTCAAACTTGTTGCCTCCACGTTCTTCTTTCTCATGACTGTCCATCCTTGTGAGACCTGACACTAACACCTGCCCCTGCTTTGTTTCTACTCTCAGCTCTTATTCATTCCATTGCTGTTATATCAACTCCTCTTATGCTGTTATATTACTGCCCAGTGCCCCTTTCCACTTAAGCTTCATAAAGGTCCAGATGGAATTCCATCTGTTCTCATAGACTCCTGTAAACACCCTACCCTAAAGGACGTGCATACATTACATTTGACCTTTAAAAAATAACTTATTTGCTTCTTATATATTCTTATATATTCAACTTGGCTATGACTTCTCAAAGAATATTGGATATTTATCTGCATCCTTCAAAAAGTACAGTGGTGTATGTGGGGCACACCCTCTATATGCTGACTGAGATTGCCTGTCAATTGCAATTTGGACTTACCTGACTGGTGTCTATGGGGCAAGGGATGAAAGAGGCCTGGGAGAGGAACTGAGTGGTACCCAACAGATCCCTAACACCATCAGCATCACGTTTATATTCTTTGACAGGCTCCAATCTCATCTTCTCCTTTGGAAGTAAGGCTTCATAGCAAGGGGCATAGCCAGAGGGAGGCAGGAACTTAAATTCTCCATGCCGACCACCCATCAGGAAGCGTACTCTGTCATTTCAAGCCAGCAGAAAAGAGAGGTCAAAAAAGCATCCTGTTTCAAATACATGAATATTAAAGGTTGCATCCACATTCAAAATCATACTCTTGGGAACTCATAGAATTCAGATTCAAAAGAGTAAGTATTATAATGATGTAAATGATGACAGAGAGAACTGAGTGAGTGTTCAGGCACCATGCTCAAGTGAACATCAATGATATGTTTGTTCTTAAAAGTTTTATTAATTGATGAGTTATTTGGTGTTTATTCTTACCAAAGTAGGTAATTACAGTAGACATTACTTCAATATTGAGAACATAGCAAGATTCTTCTCTATAAAAAAACACATTGAAACTTCACCATGGAAATATTTATCTTTACTTGAAGTAAATCGCCCATATGCTGGTTAAAGAAAATTATATAGATAAAACAGTAAATGCTGAATGTTCAGGCAAATATGCAATACTAGAGTTTTCAATACAGTAGAGGCTGCAGTTCCCCGAGCAGACGCCAGATGAGGAAAATTGATGGGGAAATTCCGTCTATATGCTGTGAATATGTTTCTCTTATTGCTTGATGAGGAAAGCTGTTTCAGACAAGGAATAAGCAGGACTTATCCAGATGGGAAATCCAAACGGGGATAGAGAAAGGTAGGAGGTGGAGTCAGGGAGATGCCATGTAGCTACTGTGAAGGTAGAATACCTGGGCATTATCCAGTAAGCCAAGGCTATGCAGAGATACACAGATTAATAGAAATGGGTTAATAATTAACAGAGATCTAAGAAGCATGAGCCATCAGCCAAATAGTTTATAATTTAATATAAGTCTCTGTGTACTTATTTGGGACTAAACAGCTGCAGGATTGGGCAGGACAGGAACTTCCATCTACAGACAATATTAGGTGGTAGTGCAGGAAGGTAAAAGGGCAAGCAGTTGCTACCTGGGTGTCATTGCCTTCCTAAGTGGCACCATCCTTCTGTTGGTATTTAAGCCTGATGCTATGGTCTATCCAATTTCTAAATTACAACCTTGATCTATATATTCTATCCCCTTCCACACACACACACTTGATCTAATAGCAATTCCTGACAGTATCCATTATAAACTAAAACTGAGCCTCTGACTGTTGGTACCACCTTGGTTCAACCAATTCTCATTCCGCAGAGAAGGAGAGAGACCTCTTTGGGCTCACAGTAATGGTAGACAGACAGTAGCTATCAACACACAGAAAGTATTTCAATATTTTTATGCAGTGTTCTGGATGAATTTCAGCTTTCTATAAGTAGAGGTTAGGTCATGGTAAATGCTAAAGTTTCTGCAAAGAGTAGAGGGTAAAAGCACCATTTCACAGCAGCACTTCATATTATCTTCGTCCAGTAGGAAATGTAGCTTTAACAAATCACCTTGATTACATAAAATAAGGGAAATAGGCCACAGTTTTAAGTAATTAAAACATGGTAAAATATATAGTTCTTGGAGGCTCAATGATAATCTTATACAGGAAAAATCAATATAAACTCAGTGTTGGCATTCAATACTCACTACTTCCCTCTTTCCATCAAAAAACAATGGCTGAGCCTTTACCACTCATACTTGACTTTGAACTGGGGATTCTGTTATAAACAACAAACATATCTGGTGTTCCTAGTATAACAAATGCAGGCTTTTGAGCAGATGAATAGCTTAATTACCAATGAAGGGGTATCTGATGGAATAAAGCAGGGATATGTGGAATAACTCAGAGAAGGGGGCGTCTTCTAGAGATGGAATCAAGAAAGAACTCTGTGGAGAAGTCAGTGAGCTTAAGATTTGGAGAAAGAATATTTTGGTAGAGAGACATGTGCAAAGGCCCAAGGTAGGAAAGTACCTAGGTAGTGAGGACACTATCAACCTGAGGAATGGGAGAATAAATCTGATGGATAGGGCTGCATAAAGCAGTCTGAATGCCCTGGCAAGGAGTTTGGCTTTTTTTCTAAGGAGGAAACTGATGACAGGGTTTAAAATGAGGAAATCAAATATTCTTCTAGCACTCCTATGTAGATTGGTCTGGGGACCAATTAGCAAGCTCTTGAAATAGTTGCAGGGAAAGGAGGGTAGGCTGTACCAAGGTGATCTAAACAGCCAGATGCCAGTTTTGTTTTGGCATTAGGACTGGTAGGGATTGCTGGTGTTAGGTGAACATGTGGAGGGGGTTGATATAAGTGGAGGAAGGCTATGATTAAGCAAAGCTTTCACGGCAGGACATTTTGCACTAGGCATCACTTCCTTTAATTGGAGCATTCTGGGAGGGGAGCCATGTAAGAAAATCTCTGTGTTGTCTGCATAATTGCAATTGTAAAAATATCCTAATTATGAATCTGGAAAATAAAAATCCCTCCAAGTGAGAAATATTAAGTTTTTTTCCCTTTCCAATAAGAACACATTATTGAAACAGCCTTTTATAAAATGCTGCTTTAAAATTAATTATAGAAATCACTCAGAGCCTCCCACTTCCCTATTTTAAAGCACTAAACAACAATGATATAGAATTAGAACCACAATTGTCCCTGAGAGTGTGCCTACATGAAGTGTTATACAATAGGGAATGATTTATGTGTATTAAGAATATGAGCAATGATGTTACAATGAAATTGAGTCATTAGACTGTAGTGCTACTAATTTAGTGAACCTTCTGGAAATAATGACTAAACTACAAATTTATTTGCTGAAAATTTCCCAGTTCAGTTGAATCTAATAGATTATGCTATTGACATGCTAAAATTATAGGCTAGAAGAGAATTTGTTTGAGTGGAGAAATAGCAAGGGAAGTTACCTGCTCCTTTCTCCCCACCAAGAATTCCTCCCATAAGAAGAGTAATGGACAGAGATCTCATGAAACAAACGTGATGGCACTTGATACTCTATGGATCACAGAAACACATATATGGCTTATTCTGTAGATTTCCAGCTGGCTAGCTAGACTTAATTATTCATAATCACTCTTGCCAGTTAACTTTAGTTTTGAAATATACTGGACAGATAACAAATCAAGACTGGTCAGCTTCTATTTAGCTTTTAAAGAGAACAGTGTTTTCTGGTTTATGCCTCATTATTAAAATGAGGGTGATAATTTGGCTATAAATCATTATCTCCTGTAATGGGTGCAAGAATTATAAAATGAATTATTAACACAGGAATAAAGGCGTGCTTATTGCTTACTAGGGACACTTCTCTTCAGACATCGTATGTTGTGCCTCACTGGGCAGAAGACAGGGTTGTGTACTGTTTCTGAAGTCTTGCTGGGTGAGAGCCCCTGCATCCCAGCAGGTGGGACTGAACAGACACTGGCCCAAGGCTACCCTCCAGCTGTTGGTATTGCTCTCACTGTCTTGAAACAACCTGACAGAGTCTGTGGGAAGGGATCCAATAAACACCCTCCAATACTGGAGGATAAGACTGTACCTGTCCTGGTGGATCGAGATTGAGTTAAAAGGAAATGACATGTGATGCGTGTTAAGTTTTAATGGAACAATTAGAAGGAAATAAAATGTCTCAAACCCACATTAACTATGAAGTCTTTATTTATTGCTCTATAATCTATAGAGATTAAATCCATAACCTTGTATATGGTAGGCAAGAATTCTCCCACTTAGTTATAACCCAGACTGAAGTACAATATTGATGTGGGTTCTCTAAGTCTTGAAAGAGTTTTAAAGGCAGACCTATGAATCCATAATTCAGAATTCCAGTATCTCTGTACTCATAGAGAGTGAGATGTTGGGTCAAATCTGCAGATTACAGCAAAAAAACTGTGTAGATAGTTATGTCAGCCTCAGATCACATCCATCTCCAGATTGAGGAGGGAAAAGACCCTCTCATAGAGAACTGCAGCAGACTGAGGAGTCTGTCCATCCACCTGAAGCTGCCTGATGGGAACTTCTCAGAAACAGGTCAGCACCCTCTGGAGTTTGGTGGGGTAAAGAGCAGTGAGCAAGAAATGACTGTATAGTAGACATTTGGCCTTTTGATCAGAGCTTGACCTCTGGAAGGACAAATACAGACTCTGTAGAAGAGCCTGCCATCATCCTTCACCCAAGGACATCTGCCTAGAAAAGTGAATAGCTGGGTAGAGGTCAGAAGGCCAGGGCTTGGGGAGGTGTACTGGGCGTGGGAGGAATTGAAGGGAGGCATGGAGGTATGGCTCTGCCAAAGATCATGGAGGAAGGGTCCAGCATGCTGCTCACTAAGAAATCTACAAATGGGCCTCAGTGGTGATAAGATATCACAAACGGGCCTCAGTGGTGGGAGAGGTAGCAGTTACAATGAATGCCACCCCATGGTATAGTGCCACATGACAACTGTACCAATTCTACAGCTGATAACAATTCTCCTGGACTTTAATCTAGAGAGTTCTGAAATACAAGTTGGTTTACTGGGTAGGGGGCAGTTCCCCAAGATACTGGCTTGAACTCTCACTGCAGGGCTGAATTGGGTGACCTTTGACTCTTCACTGGCTATACCTCTATTTTATATCAAAAGGTTTAATGTTGTAAATGATGGACCTCAGTATTTTTATCCCTAACAGCAACAATAAGAACAATAGTACCCACCAAAGAACGCATTCAGGGTCAGAAGACCAGGGAATGAATTTCCAGGGGGTAGAAATTGAAATTACATGTACCTGTCTGTTTTTCTCAATAAATTCCTTACTGGACACTTAATCTTGACCTTAATAAAAAAGTATCTCTGTCTCATTCACAACTGAGAACATAAAATTGAAAAGTATATTTCCTTTTCTCTAGGTGCTTTTCCCTGCCCTCCGGTTTCTATCAAATTTCTCAGCTTCTACCAACCGTAGAGAGCTCAAGAATCATGCTCATTAGAATGAGTCGTTTTTTATCCTCAGATTTCCCTACTTTAAGACAATTTCATAGGAATTTAGACTGCTTTGACACCCATGTCACTCCGCTAAGAAATAGCTAATAAGAAATAAAAAGAAAAGGGATTTCTGGTGAGAATGTGAGGAAAGATGAACCCTTATTCACTGCTGGTGGGAATGTAAACTTGTGTAGCCACAGACCCAGATAATCCACCCGGGGATATATGCATGTATCTGCACACTCACACACACACACACACACACACATACACACACACACACACACGCACGTGTACCAACTAGAAGTTTACTACAGAAAAACTTGAACTTCTGAACCTATTGTTACACTATTCAAAAATAGCCATAAATGGTTGGCTGAGGACAATGTGACATATATACAATGGGATTTTATGCAGCCATAAAGGAAAAAAATGAAATCATGACTTTCCAAGAAAGTAGAAACAAATAGAAATCATTATGTTAAATGAAATAAGCCAGACTCATGCTTCCTATTACATATAGAGCCCAGATTTAGAATTAGGTATGTGCATATCCAGTTTCAGTAGTGTCATCTTCTGAGGTTCTTCCTAGAACTCAGATATTAGGAAGATTTGTTTTCCTCCTAAGAAGTTTACAAAGATAAAGATTTCTTTATCTCAGAGATAAGCATCTGTTTCAGTCATAGCCTCCTAGGAATAAAAAATATTGGGATGTATATGGAGAAGTTTTTAAAAATTTTTTGAGGGGGGAGGATTTTGAGACAGGGTTTCTCTATTAGCTTTGTAGACCAGGCTTGCCTCAAACTCACAGAGATAGCCTGCCTCTGCCTCCTTAGTGCTAGAATTAAAAGCTTGTGCCACCACCACCCAGCTGTAAGGAGAAATTTTATTTGCCTGTCAAAATTTGAAAACAAAGGGAAATGACACTGAAAAAGGTAGCATTTACAGTTTCATCTTGGAGATTTTTGCCTGCTAATTTGCACAAGCAATCGGGATACTTCTTGTCTGATTTGAAACACTGTTCCACAAATAAAATTTTTGTAAAGAAGAAGACGAAGCTTTGGCATGCTAAAAAATGGTGCCTGGTTTTCCCTTCATCATGCTGCACTGCTGTCATCCACAGTTGCCTAGCAAGCGTGGAGGCATTCTAATCCTTCCAGACATCTCACTCTTGCAGCTGCTATTTAACCCCTCAGGAAAAGCCAGAGCCAGGGTTGTGGTCCAGGGAAGAAAAGTATGCAAGTTAAGAGGGGATGTTACCCAGCTTTTACTGACTTGCGTCTAATTTATATACCACGATTCATAATTTCATCTTTAGTCTGTAATGTTAAGACTTGA
The DNA here is from genome assembly GCF_017639785.1 of Mesocricetus auratus. Taxonomy (NCBI): domain Eukaryota; kingdom Metazoa; phylum Chordata; class Mammalia; order Rodentia; family Cricetidae; genus Mesocricetus; species Mesocricetus auratus. The sequence goes on from NW_024429189.1 coordinate 79,658,010, forward strand.
GAACAATCTGAGTTATGGACATTCTCTCATTGATATTTCTTACTGGCTTACATGTGCTGAAGCCCAGGGCAATCCAGCCAGCACTCATCTTGTTCTCTGCAGCAGTATATTTATCACAGCAATAATTTCCACAGCATTGACCACAGCAAGCTGGAAATAGCTGAGCTGTCGTTTACCTGAATTTTAGCCAAGTCTGGTGGATACCAACGGAAACAAACAGCAGCTAAAGACACCAGCGGTCTCTGGATTGTTTTATTAATTAGAAAAGGCTGGCAACAGTTACATAAAATGATTAAATATGTCTACAGGGGAATGTATAGCTGTAAAATATATTTTACTAGAGTAAATAACTTTTTTAGAACAAAAGGAGCACCCCAAATTCACTATCTACTCTGGCCTTCAGTATAATGCCATCTTGGTGATTCATGCTCTGGGGCTATTCACAGGTGAGGGGCAAGGGTGATGTCATCTTCTAACAAAGGCTTCCTGGCACCAAAATAATTGGAAATTTTGGATGGGCTCCAAGGTACATATGCTCATCTTCCATTCTGCATTGAATAGGATTGTGATTACCACATTATGACCCTAGTAACACTACCCACAAACAGGTCACAGTGAGAAGAAAACTAAAGCAGTATATTCATAACAGTTAGGGAAGTGAGCACATATTGATTTGCGAATTTTGTCAGTAATTACTCATGCTGCCTTTGACTTCACCAGGGGTAAATCTAATTGAAAAAGATTTTTGCTCTTTGCGCACTTTGCTCTTCCATGATTGCTAGTAGGGGCATCCTAATCAGGTGTAATTAACAACATAGTTTGCAATGATACAAATAATTATTAAAAAAATTCAAGAGTATGACCTCATTAAAGATCACTGGGTAGAAGGTAATGTGATTGCAGAAGAGAAATCTAATTTAGAAACTACACACAAATTGAAAATGACTATGAGAAACATTTCTGAAGGCTCCTGGGCAGGGAAATAAGACTCTCTTCCTGGGTGGGCACACTACCTTACTTTTCTCTTGGAGAACTGCCATAAAAGCAAGCACATGTTTTATAATCTGGTGTGAAACAGTAATTTAAAAATTTAAAACTATATAGATATATATGTCTATCTATTAAGCATGCTTATTTTCCAGAAGACATTTTAATTAGCCCAGAGTTAATATCCTAGCCTCTTTTTGCATAATTGAACTAAATCAGTACAAGAAGTGGATTGTTTTAGCAGTAAACTATACTTCACAAGTTGATGTAAAAGTGGTTTATTGAAGCCATTCACTCATAATTGAAAATATCCAGTTGACTGCTCTCCAATATAAGACCAGCACTAACCTGCAGCAAAGACGCCATCTGATGGTGCATTTCAGAAACACGTATATGGGGATACTACCTCTCTGTGATCATATCCTGCCATGAGACCCAGAGACAGAAATTGCCCAGTGTTGACTGTATTCTCAGGACAGGGTCAGGTGACATGGAGACTCCCAAACTGCTCTTCAGCATGCCAACTGTTCAGTAGCTACGAACAAAAGTCTCCATATTTAAGCTGTTGACTCCTGAAGCTAGTATATCTAGACTCTTCAAAGTTGTTACATCTTGTAGTTTAAAGGAGTCTGAATGGATGAAATAATGACTAAATTACCAAACTAGGAGACTGCTCAGTGAGTGAAGTGCGAAGTGAGCAAGCCTGATGACCCAAGTTCAGATGCCTACCAGCCACTAAAAGCTGTCTTAGAAGCACAAGCATCTTTAATGCCAGCATTCCCCATCAGGGAGACAGAACAAGAAAATAGGGGAACCAGTAAAAGCTTGTGGCTAGCTAACATGATGATACAAGCAGCAGCAAAAAACAAGGAACCTGTCTCAAACAAGGTGAAAGTTGAGGACTGATGTAACACCTGAGGTCGTCCCTCTGACCTTCATACACCGTGTCATGCATACTCTCACAGTCACATACACACACATATACAAATAATTATTATGCATTTTATAAAAGCAGATGTAGATTTCTCTAAAAGCAAACTGCTCAGAAAAATCAATTGCAGCAGATTGTAGAAGATGGTCTCTTTGAAAATTTGAATTTTCACATGGGGCATTTATCTATATCACAACCCCCATCCTCCAAATGCTCAAGGATCATGATGGAAGGGGCTGTGGAAAGATTATAAGAGTCAAAGGTGATGGGTGACTTCAGTGAGACAGTGCTATTGCATCAAGCGATTGTGACTCAATGCCCAATACCTGAGCAAGATGGGGGTATGTGACAAAGTCCCATTTCTAGCTGAGGATCTATTGGAAATCGATGGCTTCTGGGAAAGAGAGTGTGTGTGTTTTCTTCAAGGAATGGATTCTGGAAGGATACCCATGCTGCAGTAATGGCTCTGCACTCATGCACACATAGTCAGTACTAAATGGACTCTGGGTTTAAAAACATAATACATTTAACTAGGAAGGATAGTGGCAGAGGGACATGGGAGTATTTGGAAGGGAGGTAATGGGGTTAGATTTAGTCAAAATATATTACATACATAAATGGAATCTTAACAATAAAATATTTTAACAAAATGTATGTTTATTAAAAGGTGTTAAATATTAATAAAATGTATAACTTTTAAAACTAGATAGTTTTCACAAATTAAATCTTAGGAAGTAAGTTAGTTCTCTCTCTCTCTCTTTCTCTCTCTCTGTGTGTGTGTGTGTGTGTGTGTGTGTGTGTATGAAGATTATCTAAAGCCAGTGAGTGACACTGGTCAAAACAGAACAGAAAGAGGAAGGTGCTGAGGATGGAAAACTCATGCCATAAATCACCCAGACAAATGTGGCTCTAGGCACTGGGCATTCAGAGTCACCTGTTTTTCCAGAGAAGATACTGGACCAATGTGATGACCCTGATGTGGCTGTGCTGCATTAGTGCCTCTGCTCCTAGGGAATGGAGGTGGGGAGACATGCACTGTGACTGCTACAGGGACTTTGCTCTAATCCATTCTTATCTCCCTTTGGAAAATGCATGAACTTGTCTACCTTTATTAATCTTCATGAAGTGCTGAAGCCTATGCCAGTGGGTACATTCCAAAAATCCTACCCTGAGGCTTGGCAGTGTCTGCTTTTTACTCCTCACTAGGCTCCTGTTATTATACTCTGCTCCTGCTGCACTGTTCAATGGCATCCATGGATACAACTATGATTGCAACTGCAACTCCTACATCCTGCTCAGTCAATTATGAGCTCTTTAAAATACAGAGCTGGAGAATGGAATGGCTGAGACCATTTCGGGAAAGAGGCTTACTGTGGGGTCTTGACTTACAGACATCTAAATGTGTAACAAGGCTAAGAGAGTTAAAACAGCATTCATCTGGTACAAGGAAAGTACCAGTGAATACAAGACTAAGCAGTGGGATACAGGAAAATGGCAGGCGTAGTACATGCCCAAGTTAATGCAAACTATCTGCATACAAAACATAGTATTATTATCTTGGAGTGGTACTGTTTTGGGTTCTTATGATTTTGATTTACATTACATTAAGAGGCAGAAATAGTCGAAAAATTAACCATAAAAGGTAAACCATAAATTGGAAAAATATTGAAGCTATAGAAAACATATTAGCAGTATTAAATATAACTTGATTAACAATAAAACCATCCAAAATTAATATCAGAAAAACTAAGAACATAAAGCTAGCAAAAATACTGGGTGGAGAAAGAAACAGAAAAATGTACTTTATAATTTCAAATCGTTAAAATAAAAAGTAATAGACAGTAAAATTACTGTGGATTCAATCAGTTGGGCATTCTCATGCTGCCTTATTTTTTGGATGTGCCTATGTGTGTGCTGTGCACATGCTTATGTGTATACAAGTATGTGGAGGTCAGAGGACAACCTCAGATGATTTTTCCTTAGACTCCATTTGCTTCTTTTTGAGACAGGGTCTCTTACGGTTCTTGGATTTGCTAGGTATCCTGGACAGGCTGGTCTAGTGATCCTCACAGGTCTGTTCATCTTCCCCTCTCAGCAGCACAGATAACACAGTGAGTGCAATCCCTTAGCTTCGTTTTCTATGTGTCCTTGGAATTGAAAGCAAGTTTGTTTTGTGTGTGTGTGTGTGTGTGTGTGTGTGTGTGCGTGTGTGTGTGTGTGCGTGTGTGTGTGCGCGTGTGCATGTGTGTATTACTGAGCTCTTTCAAGCCCTCAAAATATGCCACTTTAAATGATATCACAGGCCCAGTATCTTATCTGAAATCTCTAGAGATGTAATTTGGGCTTTGGAATTCATAAACATTCAAAAAGGAAAGATATTATGGTAGCATACACACATGTCAAACAGAACCACTAGCCAGAGGAGAAGCAGTATCCAATATTCAGATATACTAATATCTCATAGTTAAACATACAGATATTAATAGGAATTATGCTATCAAAGATTAAAAACCAGTTGAATTTCAATTGATGACAGTTTTGCTACAATTTGACTTCAGGTTAGATTTGATGCAAAAATGTGTCCTGAACAAATTTGTAGTTTTCAAAGAAACATAGACTTTGCAATTGTTGATAAGAAGTTCCCAACATTTCATGCAATTTTTCTAAAATAAATTTGGCCACATAATTATAAATTTTTGATCTTAAAATATAATACATTTTCCCTTTGTTCTGAGAGAAAAAAACAGCAATGTAGGACAAGAGTTATATGCAGGTATGCCTGTAATAATGCTATTTGTAACAATGGAAGTAGAATTGGCATGAAAACATAACACTAAAGTAATGGCTATATTATGAGGCAGTGAAATCAAGAGAGATTATGTGACCATAAAAATAATTTTGAGGGTAGCTAATGAGTCAGGAAAAGACTCATTACTTATTTCTGAGTGAAAAATTATACTTCACATTTACAGTGACTGCAATTTAGCAAGCATATACACATGTGCAGCTAAAAGATAAGTATAACAAAATATTAACAGTGATTATAGCTAAGCATTAGAATAGAAGGTGATTTGAATGGTGGTGGCAACACCTTTAATCCCAGCACTTAGGAGGCAAAGACAGGTGGATCTCGGAGTTTGAGGCCAGTCTGGTCTGTATTGTGAGTTCCTGGACACAGAGGGCTATACAGAGAAACTATGTCTAGAAAAACCAAAAGGAAAGTGACTTTTATTGTTAATAGTTGTAATTATTTCTTCCAAAGTTTTCACAATGAGCATGTTTGTTCTTATAACTATTACTTTTGTTACCTAGGATTTCTCATATATTTTATCTGAGTAGATAGGATTGCCCCTGCAGAGGGAACCTATGTAGTAGGTAATAGGAGGGAATGAGTTTGGTTGCCTCTTGCCCTTTACCATTACTTTCTTGGGAGCAATTTGGCTTTTGAGACAAAACCCTAAAAGAAATTATTGGTACCTCAGCTCACAAGGGTGGCAGGGAAGTCTTAAGGAGGGGTCATAGCTATTTTCCAGGAAATTGCAGCCATCACTTACTTGACACCAGCTGAAAAGCTCATCACAGGGAAGAAGAGTCCGTCTGTGTTGAAATTCTCAAACATCCCCTGCACAGGTTGTCCATTGATTCGGAAAGAAATGCTAGGCACTCCAAGGTCAAGGCAGCAACTCACCACATCATCTGACTTCAGCAAATGCTGGTTGATGGAGGCCACAGCTCTGGGTATCCGGCCTAGTGAGTAGAGAACAGGAATAATAAAACTGTGGGGCCTTGGAGGCATGCAGCAGGGAGATAGACATACTTATAGGTTACTACTGGGGATGGGGAAACATAACAAGTATGCAATATAAGAAGAGTTCAGAATATGCCACTGTAGAGGAAATTCAATCCCTTACTGCATGAGATATGAGAGAGGAAACCATTTCTTAAGCTGGTGAGTGGATAGACACCATGCTTAACATGAACCGAGTCTCAGAGGGAGTCCTAAAGCTACTAAGACAAAGAACGATGAGTAAGTTTGACTTCTTCCTTTCCAGATTGTATCCCTTTGATCTCCTTTTGTTGTCTTATTGCTCTAGCTAGAACTTCAAGTACAATACTGAATAGATATAGAGAGAGTGGACAGCCTTGTCTTGTTCCTGATTTTAGAGGAACTGCATTGAGTTTCCATTTAGTTCAATGTTGGCTGTTGGCTTGCTGTATATTTGCCTTTATTATGTTTAAGTATGTTCCTGTTATCCCTGATCTCTCCAAGACCTTTATAGTGAAGTGGTGTTGGATTTTGTCAAAGGGTTTTTCAGCATCTAAATGAGATGATCATGTGGTTTTTCTTTTGCAGTTTGTTTATCTGATAGAGTACATTGATAGATTTTCGTATGTTGAACCACCACTGCATCTCTGGGATGAAGACTACTTAATCATGGTAGAAGATTTTTCTGATGTATTCTTAGATTCAGTTTTCTATTTTTGCATCAGTGTTCATGAGTGAGATTGATCTGTAGTTCTTAGTTGTGTCTTTGTGTGGTTTGGGTACTGAGGTAATTGTAGTCTTATAAAAAGCGTGTGGCAATGACCCTTCTGCTTATATTGTGTGGAACAATTTGAGAAGTATTGATATTAGCTCTTCTTTGAATTTCTGGTAGAATTCTACACTGAAACCATCTTGCCCTGGGCTTTTTTTGGTTGGGAAACTTTTGATGACTGCTTCTATTTCATTAGGGGCTATGGGTCTATTTAAATTGCTTATCTGTTCTTGATTTAATTTTGGTAAGTGATACCTATCCAGAAAATTGTCAATTTACTTTAAATTTTCCAAATTTGTAGAGTACAGGTTTTTGAAGTATGACTTAATGATCCTCTGTATTTCCTCAATATGTTATGTTCCCCTTTTCATTTCTGATTTTGTTAAGTTGGATGTTCTCTCTCTGCATTTTGGCTAGTTTGGATAAAGGTTTGTCTATCTTGTTGATTATCTCGAAGAAACAACTCTTTGTTTCATTGATTCTTCATATTTTTTTGTTTCTAATTTATTGATTTCAGTCATCAGTTTGATTACTTCCTGCCATCTACTCCTCTTGGGCAAGTTTGCTTCTTTTTGTTGTAGAGCTTTCAGGTGTGCTATTAAGTTTCTTTATGTGGGCACTTAGTGCTATGGACTTTCCTCTTAGCACTGCTTTCATGGTGTCCCATTAAGTTTGGGTATGTTGTTCATTCATTTCCATTGAATTCTAGCCTTCTTTCTTCCTTCCTTCCTTCCTTCCTTCCTTCCTTCCTTCCTTCCTTCCTTGGCCCAGGATTGATGCAATTGAGCATTGTTCAATTTCCATGAATTTGTAGACTTTCTGCAATTTGTGTTGCTGTTGAATTCTAACATTAAACTTTGGTGCTCTGATAAGATACAGAGGGTTATTCCAATTTTTTTCATATCTGTTGAGGTTTGCTCTGTTGCTGAGTATGTGATCAGCTTTAGAGAAGGTTCCAAAGGGTGCTGAGAAAAAATATATTCTTTAGATGTCTGTTAAAGTCTATTGAGTCATAACTTCTGTTAGTTCCTTTGTTTCCTTGTTAAGTTTCTGTCAGGTAGTCCCGTCCAGTGGTGAGAATGCGGTGTTGAAGCCTCCCACTATAAGTGTGTGGGGTTTTATGTGTGATTTAAGTTTTAGTAATGTTTCTTTTACTAATGTGGGTGCTTTTGTATTTGGGGCATAGATGTTCAGAATTGAGACTTCATCTTGATGGATTTTTCCCATGATGAATATAAAATAACTTTCTTCATCTCTTTTTGATTAATTTAGTTTGAAGTTTCATTTGTTAGATATTAGAATAGCTACAGAAACTTGTTAGGTCCATTTGATTGAAAAATCTTTTCCCAACCCTTTACTCTGAGATAATGTCTGTTTTTGAAGTTGAGGTGTGTTTCTTGTATGCATCAGAAGGATAGATTCTGTCTAAAATAAAAAAACACCAATGACAGTTTATGCTGGAGAGGTTGTCAAGAATGGGGAACACTCCTCCATTGCTTGTGGGAATACAAACTTGTACAGAATCTCTGGAAACCAGTATGGCGGTTCCTCAGGAAAATGGGAATTAATCTACCTCAAGACTCAGCAATTTCACTCTTAAGAATATACCCAAAGAATGCAATTCATACCACAAGGACATCTGTTCAACTATGTTCATAGAGGCATTATTTGTGATAGCCAGAACGTGGAAGCAACCTAGATGCCTCTCAACCAAAGAATGGATAAAGAAAATGCGATATATTACACAATGGAGTACTACTTGGCCACAAAAAACCAAAACCAAAACAAACAAACAAACAAACAAACAAAAAACAATGAAATCTCGAAAATTTCAGGCAAATGGATAGAACTAGAAGAAACCATTCTGAGTGAGGTTACACAGACATAGACAAAAAATACATGGTATGTACTTACTCATACGTGGATATTAGACATAGAACAAAGGATAACCAGACTACAATCTACAAACCCAGAGAAGCTAGGAAACAAGGAGGACCCTAACAGAGACATATGTGGACCCCTCAAGAAGGGGAAAGGGACAAGGTCTCCTGAGTAAATTGGGAGCATGGGGGAAGGAAATAGAAAGAGGAGGGGATAAAGGGAGGAAAGTGGAGAATATGAGGGATCACAAAGGTATAGCTGGGGGAAGAACAGAGAAGAGCAAGGAAAAAGATACCTTGATGAACCAGTTATGGGCTTACAAGAAACATGACACTAGGGAAATTCCTGGGAATCCACAAGGATGATCCCAACTAAGAATCTAAGCAATAGTGGAGAGGCTACCTTAAATGTCCTTCCCCTATAATGGGGATTGATGGCTACCTTAAATGCTGTTATAGAGCCTTAATCCAATAGCTGATGGAAGCAGAGATTCACAGCTAAACACTGAGCCTAACTACTGGAATCCAGTTGTAGAGAGGGAGGAGTGATGAGCAAAGGGGTCAAGATCCATGCTGGGGAAACCCACAGAAATAGCAGAACCGAGCAAGTGATAGTTCACAGACTCTAGATTAACAGTTGGGGAATGTGCATAAGACTGAACCAGGGCCCCTAAACATGGGTGTCAGTTTGGGGGCTTGGGCAGTCTATGGGGCCACTGACAGTGGAACCAGTATTTATCCCTAGTGTGCGAATGGGCTTTGGGAGCCTGTTCCCTATGGAGGAATACTCTCTCAGCCTAGATACAGGGGGGAGGGCCTCGGTCTTGCCCCAAATGATATGACAGACTTTGATGATCCCAAATGAAAGGCTTTACCGTCCCTGAGGAGTGGATGGGGGCTAGCAGTAGATTTATTGGAAAGAGAATGACCTTAGAAAAAACTTCATGAAAATGATAGAAGCCCTTAAAGAGGATATGAGAAAAATCCCTTAAAGAAATGGAAGAAAAAACAAACCAAAAAATACAAGAAATCAACAAATTTCTTAAAGAAAGCCAAGAAAAAAACAATTAAACAGATGGAGGAAACAATTCAAACAGTTCAAGACTAAAAATTGAAATAGAGACAATAAAGAAAACACAAACTGAGTGAATGCTGAAAATAGAAAAGCTGAGTAAATGATCAGGAACTACAGATGTAAGCATAACCAATAGAATACAAGAGGTGGAAGAGAGGATTTCAGGCACTGAAGATAAACTAGAGGAAATAGATTCATCAACCAAACAAAATCTTAAATCAAACAAATCCTTAACACAAAATATCCAGGAAATATGGGACACCATGAAAAGACCAAACCTAAGAATAATAAGTATAAAAAAAGGCAAAGAAGCCCAGCTCAAAGGTTCAGAAAACATACTGAACAAATCATAGAAGAAAACTTTCCCAACCTGAAGAAGGACATGCCTATGAAAGTTCAAGAACCTTACCAAACACCAAATAGAATGGACAAAAAAAAAAGCCAAAAAAGTCCCCTCAACATATAATAACATACCAAACATACAGAATAAATAAAGGGTATTTAAGAGAAGCTAAGGAAAAAGGCCAAGTAACACATAAAGGCATATGTATCAGAATTACACAGGACTTCTCCATGGAAACCTTGAAAGCCAGAAAGTCCTAGATAGATATTCTACAACCACTAAGAGACCCCAGATGCCATCCTAGACTACTATACCCAGCAAAACTCTCAATCACTACAGATGGAGAACACAAGATATTCCATGACAAAATCATATTTACACAATACATATCCACAAATTCAGTCCTACAGAAAGTTCTGGAAGGAAAACTCCAACCCAAGGAGTCATCTACACTCAGAAAAACATAGACAACAGACAATGTCACTTTACCAAAAGCCAGAAATAGGGGAAAAACTCACACACAATACCACCACCAAAATTAAATCCAAAGCAAACAAGAATCAACAATCACTGGTCATTAATATCCCTCAATATCAATGGTCTTAACTCATCTATAAAAAGACACAGGCTAAAAGAATGAATATGAAGACATAATCCATCTTTCTGTTGCATACAAGAAACACACCTCATCTTCAAAGACAGATGTAACCTCAGAGTCAAGGGTTGGGAAAAGATTTTCCAATCAAATGACCCTAAGAAGAAAGCTGGTATAGCTATCCGAATATCTAACAAATTAGACTTCAAACTAAAATTAATCAAAAGAGATGAAAAAAGTAATTTCATATTAATCACAAGAAAAATCCATCAGGATACAGTCTCAGTTTTGAATATCTATGCTCCAAATACAAAGGTACCTACATTCACAAGGGAAATATTACTAAAACTCAAATCATGCATTAAACATCACACACTTATAGTGGGAGACTTCAACACCCCACTCTCATCACTAGACAGGACCACCAGACAGAAACTTAACAAAGAAACAAAGGAATTAACAGAAGTTTTGATCCAGTTTAGATTAACAGACATTTATAGAACATTCCATCCAAACACAAAAGAATATACCTTCTCAGCACTACATGGAACCTTCTCTAAAATTGACCACATAAGTGGCAACATAGAAAACCTCAACAGATACAAAAAAGTTGGAATAACCCCCTGTATCCTATTGGGTCACCCTGGTTTAAAGTTAGGGTTCAACAACAACACAAATTGCAGAAACCCTACAAACCCATGGATATTGAACAATGCACAATTGCATCATTCCTGGGACATGGAAGAAATAAAAAGAAATTAAAGATTTGCTAGAATTAAACAAGAACAAAGACACAACATACCCAAACCTAAGGGGCACTTTGAAAGCAGTGTTGAGAGGAAAGTTCACAGCACTAGGTGCCTACATGAAGAACCTGGAGATTAGTCACACAAGAGAGTTAACAGCACAATTGAAGGCTCTAGAACAAAAAGAAGCAAACTCATCCAGGAGGAGTAGATGCCAGGAAATAATCAAATTGAGGACTGAAGTCAATAAAGGAGAAACAAAGAAAACAATACAAAGAATCAATGAGTCAAAGAGTTGGTTCGTCGAGAAAAATCAGTAAAATAGACAAACCTTTATCCGAACTAACCAAAATGCAGAGAGAGATATCCAAAAATGACAAAATCAGAAATGAAAAGGGGGACATAAAAATGGACACTGAGGAAATCCAGAGAATTTTCAGGTCATACTTTCAAAACTTGTACTCAACAAAATTGGAAAATTTAAATAAATTGATAATTTTCTGGATAGATATCACTTACCAAAATTAAATCAAGAACAGATAAGCAATTTAAATAGACCTATAACCAAAAATGAAACAGAAACAGTAATCAAAAGTTTCCCAACCAAAAACAGTCCAAGACCAGATGGTTTCAGTGCAGAATTCTACCAGAAATTCAAAGAAGAGCTAATACCAGTACTCTTCAAACTGTTCCACACAATAGAAGCAAAGGGATCATTGCCAAACTCTTTTTATGAGGCTACAATTACCTTGGTACCCAAGCACACCAAGACACAACTAAGAAAGAGAACTACAGACCAATATCTGTAGGGAAAAGGGACCAGTCAAAGAAACACACCCTGAGCAGAGCCAAAGAAACACACTTTGACCCTGCAACCACAACCAAAGAAATGTACCCTGAACCTAAAACCAGTGCCAAAGGAACACACTTTGTCCCTGGAATCAGAGTCAGTGAACGAAATGTACCCTGGCCCTAAAATTGGAGGCAAAAGGCTAAAAAGGACCAGAGAAAGAAACACACTTTGGCCCTGAAACCAGAGCCAAATCTGACCCTAATCCTGTGTAAAAAAGTAACCAATCCCGGAGCGGAGCTCTAGCCAATCTGAGCTCAGCACTGAAATTGGACCAATCCCTACTCTGGAAAAACTTCCCCAATCCCTATATAAACCCTGTGTATGTTCAGCTTGGCTGGTCCAGCTGTCTTCCAATAAACACCTTTGGATGAGCTTCGGGTGAAGATCTTCTTTTGCGGCAGCGACAGAGCAAAGGCGACCCTGGGCAGAGCAGAGCAGAGCAAGCAGAGGCGACCCTGGGCAGAGCAGAGCAAGCAGAGGCGACCCTGGGCAGACCAGAGCAGAGCAGAGCGAGCAGCGCTGTAACACTTCCCCGGGAAACCTTCCTTGGCAGAGGGGAGTTGTTACACTCTGCTCCCGGCTCCCTGCTCTCCGCTCTCAGCTCTCCAGGAGCAGAGCTGAACTGTAGCAACTTCACCCGAGAAACCTCCTGCGGAGCAAAACTGCTACACTAGGCGAACATCCCCAGCTGGAAGACCCTGTCCTGCAGGAGCGGAGCTGATACACCGGAGAAGCCTTTCTCTGAGGCAAGGCTGTAAGCTGCCAAGCTTACTGCAACCTGTGGTGGTCCTTAGCTCCCGAGCTCCAGGATACCTTTACATCTGAGCTGTGTAACACTCAGTATCCTTGGCTCCCGAGCTCCAGGATACCTTTACATCTGAGCTGTGTAACACTCAGTATCCTTGGCTCCCGAGCTCCAGGATACCTTTCCACCTGAGCTGTGTAACACTGAGTATTCTGTGACTCCCAAGTGCCAGAATACCTGACCCACTCCTGTTCCATCCTGTCCTGACCCATCCCGACGAAACGCTTACAATATCCCTCATGAACATTGATGCAAAAATACTCAATAAAATACCAGCAAATAGAATCTAAGAACACATCTGAGAAATCATCTACCATGATCAAGTAGGCTTTATCCCAGGGATGCAGAGACGGTTCAACATACAAACATCTATCAGTGCAATCTGCCATATAAACAAACTGCAAAAGAAAAACCACATGGCCATCTCATTAGATGCCGAAAAATCTTTGACAAAATCCAACACCCATTTATGATAAAGGTCTTGGAGAGATCAGGAATAATAGGAACATACCTAAACATAATAAAATCAATATACAGTAAACCAACAGCCAACATCAAACTAAATAGAGAGAAACTCAACACAATTCCTCCAAAATCAAGAACAAGACAAGGCTGTCCACTCTCTCCATATCTCTTCAATATTATCCTTGAAGTTCTAGCTAGAGCAGTAAAAAAAGGAGATCAAGGGGATACAAATTGGAAAGGAAGAAGTAAAACTTTCACTATTTGCAAATGATATGATAGTTTACATAAGTGACCCAAAAAACTCTACACATAAACTCCTATAGCTGATAAACACCTTCAGCAAAGTGGCAGGATACAAGATTCACTCAGCAACAACTTTGAGTCTTTAAAGAAAGATACTAATGAAGATACCAGAAAATGGAAAAATTTCCCATGCTCTTGGATAGGTAGGATAAACATATTAAAAATTGCAATCTTGCCAATAACAATTTACAGATTGAATGCAATCACCATCAAAATCTGTTGGGGTCTAGCCCCCAAAGGGTCTCTGAGTTATTTGTCAGCTGATAGCCACAGGTGCATCCTGTTTTCTATTCCTGGCTTACTGCCCCCACATTGCCCCACTGACATCAACATCTAGCACGAGGAAAACATGCTCTCTTCCACCTGGGGTTTTTCCACTGTGCTGTAAGCCTGTGTATATAAGACTGCTCTCTACTACAAGAGAGAGACCTCTTAGCCCTTGCAATTAACTCTCTCTCTCTCTCTCTCTCTCTCTCTCTCTCTCTCTCTCTCTCTCTCTCTTTCTTCTGGAAATAAAGGCAGCAGCACATACATTTGCTTTGTACAAACAGTTGGACGTCTGTCTTTCTTTTCCTGATACCTTGGACTTACTTGTGGCTCGGGTGCCACAAAAATTCCAGCACATTTTTTCACAGACTTTGAAAGAACAATACTCAACTTTATATGGAAAAACAAAAGATACAGGATAGCCAAAACAACCCCACACAATAAAGGAATGTCTGGAGGCATCACTATCCCTGACTTCAAGCTCTATTATGGAGCTATAGTCCTGAAAACAGCTTGGTATTGGCACAAAAATAGACAGGTAGATCAATGGAATCGAATTTAACACCCGATATTAACCCACACACCTAGGAACTCCTGATTTTTGACAAAAAGCTAAAAATATACAATGAAAAAAGAAAGCATCTTCAACAAATGGTGCTGGCATAACTAGATGCTGGCATGTAGAAGACTGCAGATAGAACCATGTCTATCACCATGCACAAAATTTAAGTTGAAATGGAACAAAGACCTCAACATAAATTCAGCCACACCAAACCTTTTAGAATAGAAAGTGGTAAGTACCCTTGAACAAATTGGTACAGGACACTGCGTCCTGAATATAATACCAGTAGCAGAAGCACTGAGATTGACAATTAATAAATGGGACCTCCTGAAACTGGGAAGCTTCTGTAAGGCAAAGGACAGTCAACAAGACAAAATGGTAGCCTACAGAATGGGAAAAGATATTCACCAATACCACATCTGACAAAGGGCTGATCTCCAAAATTTACAAAGAACTCAAGAAGGTAGTCTCCAAACCACCAAATAATTCAAGTAAAAAATGGGATACAGAACTAAATAAGGAATTCTCAATAGAGGAGTTTAAAATGGCTGATAGACACTTAAGAAAATGCTCAACATCCTTAGACATCAGGGAAGTGAAAATCAAAACAACTCTGAGATACCATCTCACTTCTAACAGAATGACTAAAATCAAAAACACCAATAACAGTTTATGCTGGAGAAGATGCGGAGAAAGAGGAACAGTCCTCCACTGCTGGTGGGAGTACAAACTTGTACAGCCACTTTGGAAATCAGTATGGAGATTCCTCAGGAAAATGGGAATCCGTCTACCACAAGATCCAGCAATTCCACTCTGAAGCATATACCCAAATGATGCACATTCATACAACAAGGACCTCTATGCAACTGTGTTCATACTGTTTGTAATAGCCAGAATTTGGAAGGAATCTAGATGCCCCCCAGCTGAAGAGTGGATAGAGAAAATGTGGTACATTACACAATAGAGTACTACTCAGAGTAAAAACAAAACAAAACAAAATAAAAACAAAGCAAGGGCATCTTGAAATTTGCAGGCAAATAGATGACACAAAAAGACAAACATGGTATGTACTTACTCATATATAGATTTTAGACATGGAGCAGGGGAGTGCCAACCTATAATCCGAATGCCAGAGAGTCTGGGAAACAGGAAGGACCCTGGAGAAGGAGAATGGGATAGGATCTCCTCAGTGGATTGGGAGCATGGGAGGAGGGGAGAGGGAGCTGGGAGAAAGACAGAGGAAGAAGACGGGAGAGGAAGATATGTGGGAGCAGGAAAGTTGAGTCGGGGGAAGACTAGAGTAGAACAGGATGAGAGATACCATAATAGAGGGAGTCATTATAGGTTTGAGGAGAGATATGGCACTAGTGACATTTCCAGAGATCTACAAGGATGACACCAACTGGCAATCTAAACAATAGTGAAGAAGCTACCTTATATGTCCTTCCCCTATAATGAGATTGATAACT
This sequence comes from Mesocricetus auratus, assembly GCF_017639785.1. Classification (NCBI taxonomy): domain Eukaryota; kingdom Metazoa; phylum Chordata; class Mammalia; order Rodentia; family Cricetidae; genus Mesocricetus; species Mesocricetus auratus. The sequence goes on from NW_024429189.1 coordinate 79,673,829, forward strand.
ACCTTATATGTCATCCTAGAGCCTTCATTCAGTGGCTGATGGAAACAGAGGCAGACACCCGTAGCTAAACACTGACCTGAACTCTAGGGACCCAGATGCAGAGAGGAAGGAGTGCTGGCAAGGAGTTCAAGATTGGGCTGGTGAAGTCCACAAAAGCAGCTGACCTGAACAAGGGGGAGTTCATGGACCCCAGACTGATGGCTCAGAGGCCAGCATGGGACTGATCCAGACCCACCGGAATATGAATATCAGTGAGGAGGTCTTGGTAATCTATGGGGCCTCTGGTAGTGGATCAGAATATATCTCAGGCGTAAGAATGGACTTTGGGAGCCCATTCCACATGGAAGCATGTACTCTAGGCTTGAACACATGGGGTAGGGCCTGTGCCCTGCCTAGGATGATATTATGCACTTTGAGGATACCCCATGGAGTGCCTCACTCTTCCTGGGAGCGAAGGGAAGATGGGATGGGTGTTGGTAGGGGGTGAGAGAGGATGGGAGGGGGTAAGAGCTGGGATTGACATATGAAGCAGGATTCTTTCTAATTTAAATAAAAAATTAAATTTAGAAATAAGAACCTCCTCTAAATAATTTAGGTGATTGAAAAAGTCAGATTGAAGCCCCCTTCTCTCTATCACAAAAAGTAAAGACATTCTCCTTGTGCCAGACTCTATCTCTGGAGCTGGAAATCAAAAGCAGAAGGCCTGTTTTGTGTTCCCAAGAAGTTTATAGTCTATGGGCAGGAAGTGAATATCCAAATAAAAATTACAGTGATATGGTAAATATTGGAATAAAGGCCCATGTTTGCCAGAGGTAGAAGAAGATGCCGAGTCTGTCTGCCTGTCTGCCTGCCTGTCTGTCTGTCTGTAAACATGGGAGACACTGAGACTTGGAGAGCAAACACGATATTAGATAGATGGGAAAGGAAGAGCTAAAGCTGAAGCATGAGGACTAATGAGAGGGAGCTGGAGGACATGGGGTGAAGGAAATAAAACCCGACAGAAAATGGGGCTTGGGTATCTACACTGCAGAGGCCACAGATAGGATGTCATCAGCGGGTATCTCCAATTCATGTGGGGAGGCTTTGGACTTCAACACTTTACCGACTCTAGCTAATAATCAAAATTATTTAAATGTGAAACAAAACTGAGCACACTGTGGAGTATAGGTAGTGTTGACATCTTTCTGATTTTTCCAGTTGAAAAAGACTGACTCCCCTTAGTTCACTGTGGAGCTTAGAAAGACCAGGTCTTATGATCTGTTCTCTTTTTCACTCAAGTCTGATTTGAAAGGAAATTATGATACTAAAACTCAGAAAAACCTGATCTGACTGTCTCACCCTTGAGTTCTGATTTTCCCATTAAAATTCTTGTTACCAGTAAAACATTTCCTTTTACATTATTTTGGCTTCCAGAAAAACATCCTTGATGAACAATTCCCAACTTATCTATGACATCTGGGAACCAGCAAACAACTGACCTGTGACTTTGGCAGTTAACTTTAAAAGCACCCAGGACCTTGATAGATAAACATACAATTCATGGGGTTGGCACCTTCCTAAACCTCTTATAAAGCATATTGAAACTTGCAGTGTTGCACTGTGATTCTATTGTCTACTCTCCCCTCTCCTTGGTGAGTTCTGTGAGGCACTTAGAGATAGAGTCACACCTCTCAGGGGTTGATATACCCAGTGTCACTCCAGTGAAGAAAACCCCCTTCCCTAAGCAACTATCAGTTTTTACTATTGGTGGATATGTGTTACTTAAAAATTTTGTCCACACATATTTGGTAATGTTTCTAATTTCAATTTAGAACCATTTAATGCTTTTGATGGCTACTGTTATTTTAGTAATAGATTACAAAACTAAATGATTGATTTAAAAAACAGTAAAATTATCATCTATGCTTTATTCCTGGGTTCAAGAGAGCCTTCTCCCTCAGTATTCTTAATAGCTGAGTTTACAGTCATGTGCCAGCCAGACCAACTTTTATATTTTATTCTAATTAAAGAAGCAGTCTCTACAAAGTAAATAATTTGCCAAGTGCCCCTCTCCTAATGAACAAATGGGTTCATGGCAAAGCCATGCTATTTTTCTCCTTGACCATTTTTACTGATAAAATGTTAGCATTGCAATTCTTCCCAACTACTACATTGATTGTTCCTTAATAAATATGTTACAGATCAGTTCAAGTCAGTGGGTTCATTTATGTATACAGATAACTATAAAGTTAATTGACCTGGAAAACTTAAATCTCAAGAAAAAGAAGAAATTTGTCACGACCAGTATTTCTCCCTAATCATCTTTTGTCCTCTCCTATATAAGCTGAATGTTATTTCCATGCCATTTATTCATCAGGCTATTACCCTTTCCTCAGATGCCCCACATTCTCTGCTGACACCTTATTTCTTGGTGATAGAATTACCTGGAATGCCACCTACAAGATAGATGTATCCTGTGTGGAGCCTATGAAGTCATGATGTAGCCCTGACTTAAAGAAGCTCTGGGTTTCAGTGTCTTCCCTACATCTCATCCGATGGTGGAGACTAAGGAATTGAGATCCTTGAACACACCTCTATAACACTATATCATGAAATTTGTGTAATGCTCAAACTTACAATAAGCATTTGAAAATCTGAGTTGCCAGCTATCATACCACTTCTCCAATAAAACAGAGCCACTGCTAGAGATGACTAGTGTGGTCCTGCATCATCTAACTTGCTTGCTCTCATAAGACACAAAATCAGACAAGCGAAGAGTGGGACAGGAATAACTACCCACTCCTGGAATGATGCACAATTATGGTGTTCAGGTACTGAAATGTACAAGAATGTGGCTCTTTTTGATATATAGTGGTTAGTTTCTTTGCCTCTGGACTCACTGAAGTATTCATTCCCAAGTGTCTACAAATAGATACAAGAGTTTCCTAAGCACCTAAGTGTACTGCTGCAGCATGGAAAAGGATGAAGTAATGTTTTTCCTTTGAGAATGATCAATTTGTCTTTGAAACAAAGAGTCTGATATGCTTTATCCACTGGGTGGCTGTGACTCGGTGTTTCTTAGTGTCTATGTAGTCCTCTGTGGGTATGTAAGGTCTGATTCCCTTGGGGCACAAAGACTTGCAGTGATGAGATGGTGGCCATGAGTAGTCCATGTAGTAATGGTTCCACAGTAAGCTTAATCACTCACAGACTTCATCCTGCCATCTCAGGAGTTGCTGATATGTGTGAACTTCCTTCATTTCCCATTCCCAGGCACTCTTCACTTCCCAGAAATAGTGCAGATCATGTGGTGGTAACCCAAGTTAAAGACTCGTACTGTGTACCCTCACACTCAGTGATTCCACAGTGACTCCAGAGAGGAATCATGTATGAAGAGTTGGGAAATGTGAGTTGGGGGTACAGTTGCTTCCTCCTGCCATTTTTCATTATTTTTGTGCATTTCAAGTTGTCCCTTGGAGCACACAGATCATGAGTAGACTTTTGTATTCCCCTCCCATGTCTCTCAGAGGTCCAGAATAGATAAAATGTACACATTAGTACATTTACAATAGGCCTAAAGTTTTAAAGTGCACTCAAAAACAGCAGAAAATAACAAGAAATTTCATCTTAACAAAATAAAAAATAATGTCTACTCCACAAAGCTATGCCATCAGAATCTCAGATGACACTGATTATTGATAACAGGCAGTTAGTATAGCATGTAAGATGATGGTTCTCAACCTGTGGGTCATAACCCCTTTAGGGAAGAGTCAAACAACCTTTCATAGATTAGAAACATAGATATTTACATTACAATTCATAATAGTAGCAAAATGACAGTTATGAAGCAGCAATGGAAATAATTTTATGGTTGGGGGTCTTGGGGAACTGTATTAAAGGGTCACAGCATTAGGACTGTTGAGAACCACTGGTCAGAAGGAAGAAGGAGAATGTGATGGGTATGCAGTTTTCAGTTACACAAAAATTCAGTACACAGTTTCATCTTGTAGAGAAACATTTCTCTCATCCTGAAATTAAGGAGGGAGGACTGTGCATCATGGCCTCGCTGTAAGGGGGTATGCCACACTGTGCTTCAGTGAAGCATTTTTATCAGGCACACAGAGGCACACAGCTGCAGTTCTTAAAGAAATATAGGCAATGCATGCTTTGGACAATAAGCAGGAGAGGTATGGTACTTATTTAGGTGAAAAACCTTAGAGTTAGTCTTACATTTTTTCACCCAGTCAGAAACAATCTGTCCCCTCACACTCATGGACCATGGGTATGTATGGGGAAAACATCAGTATTTATCTTTTTTTTTAAAGTCTTGGAGAGCAGATGCAGGGAGACCAGGGGACCAGCTGTTCCGGAGGGACCAGGTAAAATAGGCCCTGCATCCTGGCCTGTGTTCCAGTGCCTAGGGATTGCCTGGGGACTGCATGGAGCTTCCAATCCCGGTGGGAGCAAAGCACCCCAGATTCCAGGTCTTCTCTCCCACCAAAGAGACCAGGAAACCAGTGGATCCAGGGAGACCAGGGGACCAGGTGGGAGGCTAAGGTTTTCTTCTCCACCCACGGGACTAGAACGAGGATGAGGAATAGAAGAACTACCAGATGATTGGGCTTGCTAACACCCACCAAAAGGAAACTCTGGTCCCCTAACAACCAGACCAGTAAGGGGCTTTTTCTTCACCCACTAGAAGAAGAGATGGGAAAGAGACAATACAAAAACACACTCAGCAACAGAAAAATAAATATGACACCGCCAGATTCTAGAGACTCCACACCAGCAAGACTCCAACATTCCAATGCAAATGAAGCAGAAGAGAATGACCTTAAAACCACTTTCATGAAAATGATAGAGGCCCTAAAAGAGGATATAGGAAAATCCCTCAAAGAAATGGATGAAAAAAACAAACCAAAAAATGCTAGAAATGGAAGAAAAAACAAAGCAAAAAATACAAGAACTGGAAGAAAAAGCAAACCAAAAAATGGAAGAAAAAGCAAACCAAAAAATGCAAGAAATGGAAGAAAGAACAAACCAAAAAATTCATAAAATGCAACAAATGCATGAAAAGATAAACCGAAAATTGCAAGAAACAATGCAAACAGTGCAAGGGTTGAAAACTGAAATAGAGACAATAAAAAAAAAAACACAATCTGAAGAAAGGCTGGAAATAGAAAAGCTGAGCAAAGGGTCAGGTACTACCGAAACAAGCATTACCAACAGAATACAAGAGATGGAAGAGAGAATCTCAGGTGTTGAAGATACACTAGGAGAAATGGATTCATCAACCAAAGAAAATCTTAAGTCCAACAAATCCTTAACACAAAACATCCAGGAAATACGGGACACCATAAAAAGACCAAACCTAAGAATAATAGGTATAGAAGAAGGAGAAAACCACCTCAAAGGGGCAGAAAACATATTCAACAAAATCATAGAAGAAAACTTTCCCAACCTTAAGAAAGACATGCCAATGAAGGTACAAGAAACTTACAGAACACGAAATAGAGTGGATCACAAAAAAAGTCCCCTCGCCACATAATAATCAAGACCCCAAATATACAGAATAAAGAAAGAATATTAAGAGCAGCTAAGGAAAAAGGAAAAGTAACATATATAGGCAAACCTATCAGAATCACACCTGACTTCTCCATGGAAACTCTGAAAGCCAGAAGGTCCTGGATAGATATTCTATCAACACTAAGAAACCATGGATGCCAGCCTAGACTACTATACCCGGGAAAGCTCTCAATCAGTATGGATGGAGAAAACAAGATATTCCATGACAAAACTAGATTCAGGCAATACGTATCCACTAACCCAGCCCTACAGAAAGTTTTAGAAAGAAAACTCCAACCCAAGGAAGTTAACTACAACCAGAAAAACATAGGCATTAGAGAATCCCTCTCTACCAACAGCCAAAAGAACAAAGGGGTGAAATTCCACACATAATTCCACCACCAACAACCATTCCAAATCAAAGAAGAATGAGCAATCAATGGCCATTAATATCCCTCAACATTAATGGCCTTAACTCACCCATAAAAAGACACAGGCAAGCAGAATGGATTTGAAGACAGAACCCATCCTTCTGCTGCATACAAGAAACACACCTCACCCTCAAAGACAGACATTACCTTAGAGTTAAATGTTGGGAAAATTTTTTCCAATAAAATGGACCCAAGAAACAAGTAGGGTTAGCAATCCTAATATCTAACAAATTACACTTTAAAATAAAATCAATCAAAAGAGATGAAGGAGGTCATTACATACTCATCACAGGCAAAATCTATCAAGAGGAAGTGTCTATCCTGAACATCTATGCCCCAAATACAAAGGCATCCACATTCATAAAAGAAACATTACTAAAACTTTAATCACATATAAAGCCCCACATACTTACAGTGGGAGATTTCAACACATCACTCTCACCACTAGACAGGAATACCAGACAGAAACTCAACAAAGAAACAAAGAGTCTAACAGAAGTAATGACCCAACTGGGATTAACAGACATCTACATTTCATCCACATAAAAAAGAATATACCGTCTTCTCACCACCACATGGAACCTTCTCAAAAATCGACCACATACTTGGCAACATATCAAACCTCAGCAGCTTCAAAAAATTGGAATAACTCCATTCATCTTATCAGACCACCAAGCTTTAAAATTAGAATTCAACAATAACACAAATTGCAGAAAACCTACAAACTCATGGAAATTGAATAATGCACACTGCACCATTCCTGGGTCAAAGAAGAAATAAAAAAAGGAAATTAAAGACTTCCTAGAATTCAATAAGAATGAGGACACAACATACCCAAACCTATGGGACACTTTGGAAGCAGTGCTACGGGGGAAGTTCATAGCACTAAGTGCCCACATGAAGAAACTGGAGAATAGTTATACTAGAGAATTAACAGCACAGCTGAAAGCTCTAGAACACAAAGAAGCAAACTCCCCCAGGAGTAGATGCCAGGAAATCGAGGGCTGAAATCAATAAAGTAGAAACTAGGAAAACAATACAAAGAATCAATGCAACGAAGAGTTGGTTCTTTGATAAAATCAACAAGATAGACAAACCTTTGTCCAAACTGACAAAACAGCAGAGTGTGAACATGCAAATTAACAAAATCAGAAATGAAAAGGGGGACATAACAACAGACTCTGAGGAAATTCAGAGAATCATCAGGTCATACTTTGAAAACCTGTACTCCACAAAATTCAAAAATTTAAAGGAAATGGATGACTTCCTGGATAGCTATAACTTGCAAAAATTAAATCAAGAACAGATAAGCAATTTAAATAGACCTATAACCCCTATGGAAATAGAAGCAATCATCAAAAATCTCCCAACCAAAAAAAGCCCAGGTCCACATGGCCTCAGTGCAGAATTCTACTAGAAATTCAAAGAACAGCTTATACCAATTCTTCTCAAAGTATTCCACGCAATAGAAGCAGAAGGGTCTTTGCCAAACTCTTACTATGAGGCTTCAATAACCTTGATCCCCAAGCCACACAAAGACACAACTAAGAAAGAGAACTTCAGACCAATATCGATGCGAAAATACTCAATAAAATACTGGCAAATCAGATCCAAGAACATATCAAAACAATTATTCACCACGATCAAGTAGGTTTCATCCCAGGGATGCAGGGAAGGTTCAACATACGAAAATACATCAATGTAATCCACCATATAAACAAGCTGAAATACAAAAAATCACATGATCATCTCATTAGATGCTGAAAAAGCCTTTGACAAAATCCAACACCCCTTCATGATAAAGGTCTTGGAGAAATTTGAGATAACAGGAACATACTTAAACACAATAAAAGCTATATACAGTAAACCAGCAGCCAACATCAAACTAAATGGACAGAAACTCAATGCAATTCCTCTAAAATCAGGAACAAGACAAGGCTGTCCACTCTCTCCATGCCTTTTCAACATTGTACTTGAAGTTCTAGCCAGAGCCATACGACAACAAAAGGGGACCAAGAGGCTACAAATTGGGAAGGAAGAGGTCAAACTTTCACTATTTGCAGATGATATGATAGTTTACATAAATGACCCAAAGAACTCTACCAGGGAACATTTACAGCTGATTAACACCTTCAGCAAAGTGGCAGGCTACAAGATCAACTCAAGAAAATCAGTAGCCCTACTATATACAGATGATAAAAGGGCTGAGAAAGAAATCAGAGAAACACCACCCATTACAATTGCCACAAACAACATAAAATACCTTGGGGTAACGCTAACCAAACAAGTGAAAGACCTGTATCGCAAGAACTTTGAATCTTTAAAGAAAGAAATTAAAGAAGCCCTCAGAAAATGGAAAGATCTCCCATGCTCTTGGATAGGTAGGATCAATGTAGTAAAAATGGCAATCCTGCCAAAAGCAATCTACAGATTCAATGCAATCCTCATTAAAATCCCAGCACAATTCTTCACAGACCTTGAAAGAACAATAATCAATTTTGTATGGAAAAACAAAAGACCCAGGATAGCCAAAACAACCCTGTTCAACAAGGCAATGTCCGGAGGCATCTCCATCCCTGACTTCAAGCTCTATTACAGAGCTATAGTCCTGAAAACAGCTTGGTATTGGCACAAAAATAGACAGGAAGACCAATGGAATTGAATTGAAAACCCTGATATTAACCCACACACGTATGAACATCTGATCTTTGACAAAGAAGCTAAAATATACAATGGAATAAAGAAAGCATCTTCAACAAATGGTGCTGGCATAACTGGAGGCTGGCATGTAGAAGAATGCAGATCGATCCATGTTTATTGCCATGCACAAAACTAAAATCCAAATGGATCAAAGACCTCACCATAAATCCAGCCACACTGAATCTCTTAGAAGAGAAAGTGGGTGGTACCCTTGAACGAATTGGTACAGGAGACAGCTTCCTGAACATAACACCAGTAGCACAGACAGTGAGGTCAACAATTAATAAATGGGACCTCCTGAAACTGAGAAGCTTCTGTAAGGCAAAGGACACAGTCAGCAAGACAAAAAGGCAGCCCACAGAATGGGAAAAAATATTCACTAACCCCACATCTGACAGAGGGTTGATCTCCAAAATTTACAAAGAACTCAAGAAGCAAGTCTCCAAAACAGCAAAGGACCCTATTAAAAAGTGGGCTGCAGAACTAAATAGAGAGTTTTCAATAGAGGAGTCTAAAATGGCTGAGAGGCACTTGAGAAAGTGCTCAACATCCTTAGCCACCCGGGAAATGCAAATCAAAGTAACTCTGAGATACCATCTCACTCCTATCAGAATGGCTAAAATCAAAAACACCAATGACAATTTATGCTGGAGAGGATGTGGTGAAAGGGGAACACTCCTCCATTGCTGGTGGGAATGCCAACTTGTTCAGCCACTTTGGAAATCAGTATGGAGATTCCTCAGAAAAATGGGAATAAACCTACCACAAGACCCAGCAACTCCACTCTTAGGCATATATCCAAAAGATGCCCATTCATACAACAAGGATGTCTGTTCCACTATGTTCATAGCAGCATTATTTGTAATAGCCAGAACTTAGAAGCAACTTAGATGCCCCTCAACCGAAGAGTGGATAGAGAAAATGTGGTACATTTACACAATGGAGTACTATTCAGCAGAAAAAACAATGGAATCCTGAGATTTTCAGGCAAATGGATGACACTAGAAGAAACCATCCTGAGTGAGGTAACCCAGTCACAAAAAGAGAAACATGGCATGTACTCTCATATATGGATTTTAGGCATAGATCTGGGGAGTGCCAGCCTACAATCTCATGGCCAGAGAGTCTGGGAAACAGAAACCTTCATTCAGTGGCTGATGGAAGAAGAGGCAGACTCCCATGGGTAAGCACTGAGCTGAACTCAAGAAAGTAACAGAGAGGGAGGACTGATGACCAAAGGGAATAAGACTGGGCTTGTTTAACCCCAGAAACAGCTGACCTGACAAGGGTTAACTGTTGAATCCCAGGCTGATGCCTGGGAATCCAGCATGGGACTGATCAAGAGCCCCTGAATGGGGGTGTCAGTGAGGAGGCCTAGGTAATCTATTGAGCCTTGGGCAGTAGATCAGTATTCATCCCAAGTACACACATGCACTTTGGTGTCCCATCCAACAATGTGAGATGCACTCTCACCCTGAACTCTTGGGGGAGGGTCTAGGCCCTGCCCTGGATGAAATGACAGACTATGCACACCCCTATAGAGGGCCTTACCCTCCCTGGAGAAAAGAGGGGATATTGGGGGAGGGTTAGGGGGAGGGCAAGGGAGGAGGGGAGGGAAACGGAGAGGGTCCTGGAACTGACTTGTGAAGCAACCTTGTTTATAATCTAAATTTAAATTTAAAAATACATAAGAAAAAAGAAAAAAGTCTTGGATTCTTTTTGAGATTAACGCTAACATACAGATGCTAACAATTATAACATGAAGCAGCAAGCAGTGTTGACATTGTGGCCTTGATGACATAATCACATCAGGAGACTTCCCAGGGTTACTGAATATGTTTCTTAGTGTCTTAGTGCATCTGTCTCTGTATCTGTAACATGAGTTCAGTATTTGCTACCTTAAAGGTCATTATGACATTAAAGCATGTAGCTCACTACCCACTAAATAAAGCTGATTATTGCTTATGTGACTATTCATAGAGCCCTAACAACCCTACTTGCAATAAAGACTGACAGATATAGATACTAAGTATATTAGATGATTTTCTTATTGCTGTGATCAAATATCTACAAGATAGGAAGGGAGAACTTATGTTTGGTTATAGCCATCTTAGTAGGGGAGAATGGTGATGGGGGAATCTGTGCAAATGGGAATGAATGCCAGATGCTTGCTAATATACTAGTGGACTAGAAACTGGAAAGAAGACAGGAAGTTGGGCTTGATTATATACCTCAAGGTATGACCCTAATGACCTACTTCCTCCAGCTAGGTGCCACCATTTCTCAAAAGAGTGCCACCATCTGGTGACCAAGTATTCAAACATGTGAGCCTATGGGGGGCACTTTACACTGTAGCACTGAGCACAAGTTAAGGGATCTTTATTGGGTGACAGAGTGAGAAACTCACAGAAAAAAGGTATAAATGAAGCTTCTCTAAACCTGTTGCTCTTCCTACCAAATCATCTCATGGGATTTAGGCATTTTTATCATTTTAACATAAAGTATACACTATGAGGCTCAGCTATTTTCAGCAATAAAATAGAGGGTGGAAGCTTTCACAAGGTACTTACCTGACCAAAGATGAAGTCCATCAAAGCCATAGGAGTAGAGGTCATCACCGACGCCATTGCCTCCCCATCCTTCTCCACCTCCAGGGTATGGGGCATAGCCTGAGGAGGAGGCCCAGCCCACTCGGAGATGTGTGGGCTCTGCTGTTAGGAAAGGTTCCACCTGGTCGATAATTAACTCAAAGTACCACTTCTTGTACTGTGGTGAGCCTTCAGCAACTCCCAGGAAGATGTTTGGCCGGATACTGAAATTAAACATGGGGGATAGGCTGCTTCTGCAGAGAGCAAACAACTAAAAGAACAATTGAACCAGACCCAGGAGGAGGCATTAGCTCAATTAAAGTTGGGCCAGAGCATTTTTAATCATTTTATTTTGTTATTGAACAGCCTTCAGCATGTGGCCAAGTTCTTAACATTATGGGGATAGAAGTCATTTCTTATAAGATATAAAGGTGGCTTTTAAATATGCAATTCAAGGCAACACGTCTATGGAATGCCAACCAAGTACAACAGGGATATAAATGTTACAAGGGTTGCATGATTGCCAACCTTTGTGTCTTTTTTTTTTTTTTGGTTTTTTTTGAAACAGGGTTTCTCTGTGGCTTTGGAGGCTGTCCTGGAACTTGCTTGGTAGTCCAGGCTGGTCTCGAACTCACAGAGATCCGCCTGCCTCTGCCTCCCGAGTGCTGGGATTAAAGGCGTGCGCCACCAACGCCCGGCCCCCTTTGTGTCTTTCTATAAGAAGGAGAAATCACTTACATGATCTCCATCTTCTGGTACAGGCTTAAGTACAATAATTTACAAACCAACAGTTTTTGTTCCTTAAGCATAATTAATACTTAAAAAGCAGTAAGAAGTCACCACTAGCCAACCTTGTTGAGGTTGAAAACACTGTGGGACAGACAACTTGGACTTCTCAATGTTTGGCTTATACCTGAAGAGAGACTCTTTCTGGGCTTGCATATGTTCAAGACAGACACATCTAACTCAGGCGGTGTTAAGATGTCTGTGAAAAGGAAGTTTGTGTTTTGTTCTGGGCTTTGGAAGGAAGTTTTGCCTCAATACTGCAGATCAGGATGTGGACCTCATGGAAAATGGAAGACAAACACAAGGCCTGCCTGGTTCTGGGAGGTCACCTGAGCCCCATGTGGCCACATGTAGGGACATGGTGGGCTGGAGGGTTGGTTGGGCTTGTCTTGACTCTCACAGACATCAGCAGGTAAATGTCCATGTGTCCTTGAATGTAAGCAACTGCAGTAACAATGTGGGGCATACATTATACTAAAATGTTTTGGATATGAATATATCATGAAGGAAAAACAAAAGTGAATTGATTTTTAAAATGAAACTTCAATCATTAGAATGCACTTATCTTCCATTCTCAGATATTTTAAGGGTAGTTTTGCAAAACTCCCCAAAAGGAGCTGGGGACATGGTCCTAGTCATAGAAAGTGTACCTCTGCATGGTCTGGTCTTACTTGCTTGAGCTGCTACAAAACCTCTTCCCTACTTAGAGACACATTCGGATTCTGGAGTGACGGTAGTGACCCTACCTGGTGACATCATTAATTAGCCGTGTCTGCAGCAGCAGGTTCCTCCGGGGTAGTAGGTTGTCACAGATCAGATTCTGGTTGGCTCTTACCGCGACCCCATTGCAGAGACAGAGGGAACACAGGACATCGAGAACCTGCCAGAGGACACACCGACCCCTAAACCTCAGCTCCAAGAGGAGGGGTACAGTATGCAGAGCTTGATCACCATCACCCACAAAAGTAGCAGGGGGCCTGTAGGGTAGGGGTGATCAAAGGGTATATGGAGAAGCAGTCTAGAGCTGGGAGAGTGTTACTCAGCAGGAGTGACTGATGCTCCAACAGCAGTTGCTGCTGGGAAAGTGAGCTCTGGCATCCTTCCAGACCACTGCCTTAGTCTTACGCTTCATCTCTCCAGACTGTGCACTCCACCTGTGGTCAAATTCTCTTACGGTGAGAACCTAAACTGTGGAGACATGCTGTCCAGACAGGGTCAGTACTACAGTATGGTGAGATTCTCAAGGCACCAAATCCAGTCACTGCTCACTTGCCCAGTCATTAAATCAAATGCTGTCCATGGGTCTTGCAACCCAGCTTCACACTCTTACCCAACCCGAATGCACTGAGGATTAGTGAGGTGCTCAGAGAGCTGAGAATGATCAACATTCAGAGCCCATTTGCTTGGGATCTGGAATGCAGCATGTTTGTAACCCTCAGGCAGTGGTGCAGACTCCAGTTCTTGGATATCTTGCTGTGATATCATCAGAGTGCATTAAGATGCCCATAAGTTCCTAAAAGCCAGTGTTCAGAGAGTTTCACCAACTCTCTTCCTCCCACCTGGAAGCAGAGCAAATCTGCAAGAACCTAGGTAATTCATAAATCTGAGAAACTTGTCACCAAGCCACCACGGCTGTTTCCAGCTGCCTGGTATGTGGAAAAGGCCCTCTACCTCTGCTTCCCCCTCCATGCTGTCATCACATTTACTCTATCTCATTGTACCCTGTCCCCTTATATTCAGATTTTCTGTTTGCACCACAGCAGAGCAAGCAGTGCCAGCAGGCACTATTCCTCTCTTCTGCACAGGGAGGAATGTGAAAATAGCAGTCAGTAAATAAGAGCCATACTGACAGGAAGGTGGGCAAATACATTTCAGTCTTTTGAAGTGGTCACTGAAGACCCAGTACTTGGCAAGGTTGGATACCTTACGGTTGTTGATGGCATTTGTGTCTATAATTCTCACAAACCAATTTTCTACCTGACTCCCTGAATGTCAATTTCATTCCAGACAAATACAGAGCACATTTATGGGACAAACAGAAAAAGAAGCCCCAAGGCAGCTTTACAGGGCACTCTTACCATTACCACTTCATGACAGATATCGGCTGTGGAAACTCGAAATCCAGAGGGTGATTTCTCATTCTAAGCAAAGAGCCTTGGATGGCCGGAAAATTAAATACTTTCCATTGGGCCTATCATACACTTTCATCTGTTTTGCTTTGGAGTGATAGCTGCGGGAACCTTGCTGTCACGGCCAGAGCAAAAGCTGAGTTTAATACACAGATAATAGCAACAGCAAAGAGAAATAAAGACAACAAGAAGCATACAGCCCGACAGAGCAATGCTCACCTATCAACAGCTGACCATAAAGATGACATGTCTTCATGTATAATGGGGGAACGGGGACACACTTCTTTCTGAGAGTATTTAAAGGGACTCATTTCAATGAGAAGCAGGTGTAGATGGACTGTACCACGAGAGCTCACAGGCATCTTGACTAGAAACCATCTGTGCTTGCTAATTCCTCAGCAGCCCCTGCGAAGCTTGCCTGGTAAGTTAGGTTCTGCCGAGTGGTCCCCAGACTCTGTATCCTTCTCTTCCTGATCTGATAAGGTCTACCTTGTAGATATGTGGGGTCATGAAACTGAGTTTTTCTCAAGAGCAATAGGGTGTATGTGATGACGTCTCCCCAACTATCTTAAGTGTTCTCTAGTCTTCCCTCTGCATACAGATCCGATGTAGGGTTTACAGTGCCAGGGACTCCATTCTCAGATTCCTAAGCTGGCAGCTCTGATGGGACTGGGAGCTTGCTAGAAACAGAGGTGCACAAATTGCTTTGCTAAGCTTCAGCCTCCCCCCCCCCATTCTAAATCAAAGCCTTCATGTTATAAGAAGTTCCAGCGATGTCTAGATTTGTAAGCCCATGGCGGCTAGAGAAGCCCTGAGAGAACTTGTGTCTCTGAACAGACAGAGTGGAGCCTTGCAACTAACGGGCTCTGGACAGTGATGTGAGTCAAAGCCCTGTATGCTAAGCTATTGAACACAGGCATGTTTTAGACTTCCTTAATCAAAGACCCATTAGTAGAGCTGAATAATTTTCATCACATTTCTTCCAACAGGCATCCATTGATCTTTGTGTCCTTCAGGCCATGTGGGAAACATATACTCATATGGGGATCCTACTTTAAAGAAAAGAAATCTATATTAAATATCAATGCAAACATTTGGATGTTTTATTGCCATTAGTCTTTATGTGTAAAAGCAGACTTATTTTAAAATGTAAAATATCTAGTTTTGGATTTTTACATCAAGCTACACATTGGATCAAAGAGTGTTTCCAGCCCCCTGGGATCAGATTTGTTTCCCCTGTGGATGAGAACGGAGTGGCTGACAACCATTCTCTGCTGCTGTGGCTGTCGTGAAACAACTGACTGATGCTCAAAGCTCCAGAGCAATGGTGTGGGAGTTAATGATTTGTTTACTTACATTCTATCCACCACCAGCGCAGGCTAAACTTTTGCTTCCGATTCATTCTTTCCAGGGACGAGTGAGATTACTATTTTACCATATATTTTTCTCACAAGTGACTCAAAATTATTGTGAAACAAAAAGATAACAAAATATTTATCAGCCATAAGCTTGAGTAGATTGGGGCAAGTTATTAGGGAAGCAAGTAGATGAGTACACTATAATTATTAATTATTATTTTAGTAATAAAAGCAGCTCTGTGGGAAAATATAGTATAAATGCTATAGTTTTTTAATCAGTTATTCTTTTTGCCAAAAAAACTAGTGCTAGTGACATTTCACTGATTTTCCTTTTGTTTTGTAAGATAAGCCATGTACACATGTACAGCCTCCCTCATCAACTCAAGGTGAGGCAGAAATGGATTTGAGTTCTATTCACTTACTAATTTTGCTTATTAAAATTTTGAGAGGCACGTATGGATGTTTGCATCATCAAGTATATGAGCTTGACCCTGTACTGGTCACAATCATAGTTCCTATCATGAGATAACTTATAATGGGTAAGAGAACTATTCCGTGAAATTAACTACAGTGAAATGCAAAGCAGAATAGCTGTTATAACATTTAAAAATGTTGTGTAAGAGTAGAGATGAGATCAATTACAACTGGGATTTTTGAAGTTTCATGGAAGGAGTGTAATTGAAATTAAGTTTTGAAGAGAGGACAAAAGTTTCGGTGTTGCTTTTTTAATGCTGATATGTCCTGGAAAATTCGGAAGGGAGGAGGATGGATTCACAAGAATAAAATCACTGAGCGGTAGGCTGGGCGTTGGTGGCACACACATTTAATCCCAGCACTCGGAAGGCAGAGGCAGGCAGATCTCTGTGAGTCCGAGGCCGGGCTGGACCGACAGCCTCCAAAACAATACAGAGAAACCCTGTCTCATAAAAACCAAAAAAAATCACTGAGAGATCCAAGGTGAGAGTGCATGCAACAGGAATGGAGTGGATCCTATGCCCACTTCTCTTCTTTCCATAAAGATTGTGTTCTTTTGTATAACTTGTGATCTCAGGTGAGGTAAAGCTTCAGATGACAAGCAATGCTTTCTATATAGTGACCAAGCTACCAACTTAATCAGGATACAGAAGAAGTGGGTGTGGAACCATTGCTGCACACACATACGGTCCTGATTCTGAGCAAATGGCTGGAAGTGCTATGGGACAAGAATGGATCCCAACCTCCACTATGTACACAAACTCTTTAAAAGTCACTCTCATGGATAATGGGAGTCCTCAAGCTTCAGGGTTAGTATATGATGGCCTTTAATTTTAGGGGTTACACTTTGAAGAACTTTATATCTAGGTAATTCTAAAAACAAAATATCCTCCCAGGATAATTGGAACATAGGACTATCTTCACTCCCTTCAGCTTGAGACACTGGTAAGAACTATAAATGTTTGCTTCCAACATGTCATCAACTAGCCTAGAGGCCCCTGGAAAACTGCTGAATTCCAAGGGCCCACATTCTACACTTTCTGCCTCTGCCAAAAGGAAATAATAAGAACACCGCTTCTGAGGGGGCACAGTGAAGGGTAAAGAGGATGTGTGTGAACACCGAAAGCAGTACCTGGCATCCCAAGAGGGCAAAAGAAATGGTATTTGTCACTGCTATCATCGCTACATCATCAACAGATGACTGCTCACATTCACTGTGACTCCAGAATTCTACATATTGTGAGTAACTCTCTTCACGGAAAACTCAGTGAATAAGAGACTTTCTACGCTGAGGCTACAGAAAGCACAGAACAGTGGATAGAGGAACACTTCGTTGGCATTTCCTAAGCAAAAGCGAAGTGTAAGAGTAATCTGGCCTACACTCAGCAAGTTCTTTGTAAAATTACCCCTAAGATACAAATGATAATTTGAGCCTAGGATACTCATGGCACAAAAATCTATGAAATATTGAAATAGGGCACCCTTGATCGGGCTGTTTTGAAGCAGGGTTTCGCTCAAATGCATAGTCCTCCCACCACTTTGGCTCACCAGGCCTCCCTTTTCTCAACTGTGGAATGGAATGGGCAGAATAACTGTCTCGTTGCCATCAACTGCCATCCAATTAATGCTTTTTGGATGTGGGAAGTGGTAAGGGGACTGGCTACTTTTGAAGTGCTTTACATGGGACGACTGTAGCGAGGCCCCAACGTAGTGAAACCAGGGCAACCTCCTTTGTATGACTTCTTTGTCTTCAGTGCTAGACTGTGGCTCAAGCCATGCATTTCTTCTATGTTATCAGTTAGTCTTACTACATTTTTGCAGACAGGGAGGAACATGTTGGAATGTACAGAAGCTGGACGAAGGCTCAAGCCTCACGCTTGCTTTTGATTTACCACATCTGAGAAAGCAATTACAAGCCCCACATATTTTTCTTCTTTGCCAAGCAATTTCACAGATGTTAAAGACCATAGCTTTTCTGCTTCCTCAGGCTGGTGCATATCATGTAGTCAGTGCTGCAGGGGCTCCTTTTCCTGGACTGAATCACATCCCCAAATATAGTTCCATTCCCACAAAATGATGGTAGGAGAGAGCTGGGGACTACGCATCACCCTTTAGAATTCCTGGCAGCTCAGGTATACCCCATATGACCAATCAAATCACACACTCCTAAACTTATAGATCCTAGAGTGAGAGCCAATCTTCTTCAACTGGCCCCACAGTGAGATGTATGTTATAGGCTAATGATAATGGGCTGGGCTTAAGAAGCTGGTGAAACCCAGATCATTTAAGATTTAGTGAGGCTGGCTGTCTTGGAGTGAGTCTGTAGATTTTTCAGAGTCCTGGTTTCTCAAAGCATTTGCCAAAATCAACGAGAGTCTACACATCATGCTTCCAACAACACAGAATGGATATTAGTGTGAGGGAAAGAAAAGGCAGGAAAATAAACCTCCAGGAGAGGCCTTCCTGCCATACCCACCTTGTGATTCCGGCCATGCTTATCCAGGAGGGAGATGATGGACTTGATGTGACCCTCTGCTATCAGGTTTAAGGCTTCTGGGCTTTCAGTCAAGATGCAGTGCAAGACCTCCAAGATACCTGCATGGATGTCATGACAATCACGGGTCATTCAGTGAGCTGCAGAACTTGCCAAATTTAGAAACCCGAGACTAAAAGGAACATCCTAAGGGGCCAGAATGCCACAGTTGGTTGACTCTACTAAACTTTCCTAGCCAGAAGACAGATGTTGTCATTTCTGGTAGATTCCAGGGTCCTGAAAGCCTGTAATTTAGAGGTGGGTTTAATTCAACACTAACTTAATTCTCTGTCTCGTAGACAGTAGCATGATTTTTGTCAGATATAGGGAAGCAGTTGTAAAGTGGGATTCTTAGATGGACCAAACCAGACAGTACTTCATTTAAATACAAATATATAAGCACTCTCCCAATTTACCTATAGCTCACCAAGATCATGCAAGCAGTTTGGAAATATTCTGACTTTATCCTCAGATTAAGTGCTTTTCTAAGAACAGAAATTCATGGCTATTTTTGATGTCCTAATGTAGCTAACAAAGTATGAGCTTGAGAGCTTCATTAGCACAGAGGATGGTTTCTATGTACAGTTTGAGGCCCTAAGGTAATGAATATTTCTGTAGCATGGCACATACAAGGTTAACATCATGATGGGAATCCAAGGGAAGTAGCTGGCCAAGAGCTTCACTGGTTTTATTTTTTTAAAAATTCCTTAATTCGGTTTTACACAAGCAAGGTGTTCTTAACTTGTCCTGAAACATAATTTCACTAACAAAAGAAGGCACCAGAGAGAAGAGAAGTTTAAAATGTTGTGAGCAGGATGGAAGTCCTTGGGAGACCATTCCTTGGCTGGTTTCCTCAAGTACCTGCCACCTCTAACTGTAAGAAAAGCATCAAAAGACTACAGCTTCCCACAGGATGCACACGCCTGCAGTGTGCACTAATCTCAGAATCAAGCTGCTCAGTCTGTGCATGGTTACTTAGTGATGATGGCCATGATGCTCAATTCTCTGAGAGTCATCAGGAAAGGCCATGGATGTGGTAGGAAAGACCATTGGGGGGGGCGAGGATTGTGTACCTTAAGTGAAAGGCCATCCTTTAATGCTGAAAAGACCATTCATTCTAAGTACAAAGAGAATGGGAAAGCAGGCGGAGGCCAGCATCACTGGGTGTATGAAGCATCATGGAGTAAAGGCAAAGGCATGGAATGTAAAATTAAGCAAAAGTGGAAGGATTAAAGAAGTCCAAGTTAAATTCTCTTAAATAACAGCATATCCTTGTCAGAAGGCAATGTTCACATTGTTTCTTTTGTTGTTGTTGAATTGAGGATTATTGGCCACCAAATGGAAATGAGTCAATTCTGTTCTCATTTCTACAAAAGGGGGGGATTACTTTCCCCCAGTTAAATTTTGTTATTGTTTTTAGTTCTTACCTGAGGAAGATTCTAGTCTGTCCAATTTACTAATTAACCAGTCAAGGTTATTGGAGAATTGAGCACAGTTGTTTCTATTTCCACGAATGAGAGCAGCTGAAACCGAGGGGGGAAA
Organism: Mesocricetus auratus; assembly: GCF_017639785.1. NCBI lineage: Eukaryota > Metazoa > Chordata > Mammalia > Rodentia > Cricetidae > Mesocricetus > Mesocricetus auratus. The sequence continues at coordinate 79,693,914 of NW_024429189.1, forward strand.
ATTGAACATATAGGTTAAAGGGCATAATGATGGATAAAGACTTGGAAAGCTGTTGAGTGATTGACAAGCTTAGCTCCGAAAAAGTCCCGAATGGCAATCTTGTCCTGTCTGGCCCTTTGAGAATCCCCAGTCTTACATTTCGGGGAATTAAAAATCTATCATTTACTCCCTCTCTCACATGTACACTGTCTACATGGCCTTTGCATACATTCTTGGCTACCACAGCTGACAACGTCTAGCTCTAATTTGGAAACTACAATAAACTACTAGTTAACAGTGATTAACCAGGTTGGAAGAGAATGCTTAACAGATGGCCTCGAAGGCATTCTAAACTTCAAGTTAACAACCCATGTAGCCTTGCACATCGTCCCCGGGAGGAGGTGCTGCCTGTGTACTCACCTAGCAATTTGTAGAGCAGGTTCAGGATTTCTTTCCAAGCCGTGCCACTCTCTTCCCTTGCGATCCCTGCAAAGTGTGCTACGCTATTGTAGATATTTAAGCGATCGATGCAGTTCAGTACCAGGGCCAACATTCCCTGGGGAGAGTTGAGGAAGAAATCATCAGCATTTTTGACAAAAAAAAGGCACTGTGGATCCCTTAGTTCACTTTTCTCCCATACCCATCACCTCCCAAAACTGACAGTACTTATATGGCAACAGATTTTCATGGTGCCAGCAGAGCTTTTTCTTCTTAAAAACAAAATACACATTTTTTATGCCTTGTAGACCTAAATAACATCCATTTGTGCAGTGAGTCAGCAGTCTCTTGTGACAGGTTTGTCCCCATGTGCTGTGTTTCACTCAGTCCAAGGACACAGCTAGGAAGACAGAGTGTGAATGAGACACGCGCAAACCTTCTTTCCATCTGATGGGAAGTGATTCTGACTCAGAAAATGCCCAGGGTCTAGCACCTGCTTCAGTCCTCACCCTCAAATTCAAGAAATCTTATTCATATTATGGTTTCTGATTTTGTGATTTATGAGATTTCTCTGTGTGAGAGTCTGCGTGACTCTGTGTCTGTATGTGTACTTGTACATTTTTCTAAGGAGGGGTGTCTTTTTCTCTTTATTTTTTCCTACTATTTTTTTTATATTTTTAGTGCCTTTTTGTTTTCTAATGAGAGAGAGAGACAGAAATGGTTTGGATTTGGGTGGGGTGTGTGGGAAGGATCTGGGAGGAGTTTGGGGATGGGTAATTGTGATCAGAATATACTATATGAAAAAATCTATTTTCAATTAAAAAGTGAAATTAATTCATTTGCACGAGACAACCATGTTCACTTTCCTTAGGTGGGGTTTAAAGACAAGAAGCCTAAAGAGCATTTTCAACCGCCTGTCCTACATTCTTATAAGGTGATGGCATCCCACAAGAACATCTGAGCCTACTCATTAGTAATGCATAGGAAGGAGATGGTGAATGTCCTTTAAATAGTCTACAACACATGCAGAATGCCTCCAAGTCTTCCTTTGCTAAGATCTGAAGACTGGACAGGGTTGTTGTATATCCCACATCAACAATGTGGGATGAATCTGCAGGCATGGAGTGCTCGGGAAGTCCACCACAGCCTAGTGGCACCAAATCACTATGCCTGATTTCAGAGGAGGCCATGACTGCAAGCAGGAATGGGGCCAGAAAAGGCTGAGTCTCAGGACACCACACTATCATTTAATGTTTCCTTCACATTCAGCCCCTACCCCAGTGACTCAGATGTTCACTGTCTAATAGCAGATACGCCATCATCTGTCTCCTTCAAACCCACTTCCCAGATACTTTTGTTGTGATGGAATATAAGCATTTGCATTTTTCAAACTGGTTTCCTAGGTAATTCTGACATATCCCAAAATTTGTGGCTCCCAACCAACGATGTGCTATAACAAGCTGATATTTTGTTTGTGGATTCTGGATACAGATTCACAATAAAGCATCAAATCCTAAACAGTCTGAATGGGCCAACCATCATTAATTTACCACTGGTGGGTGTCATGGAATATCAATCCCCAGTAAATCCTTTTCTTTCCAGCTTCTGGGAAGCTTCTTATTCTTGAGTCTGCTCATGAATATGTACATGCCTACAGACAGAGCTAAGCTGCAGCCATAGGGGTATTTTACTCTGAATGCAAAGGGAATCAATCAACCAATGGATCCAATCGATCAATCAAACTCTCTTGACTTACCTCCTCCTTGAAAAGATTCTGTCTGTTTTTGAGAGAACGGAGCTTATTCTGTTTGTCTTCATGTTGCATCTCCTCCTCTGGTGGCTGGAAGTAGGCAATCAAGTCCTGTAGGGTCTGCAGGACCTCTTCTATAGGCAAGGTGACAGGGGCAGTTGTGCGATTGTTTCCACTAAAAAAGTCATGAGATGACATTGTTCAGGCACCAGGCACCAGCAGGGCACTGATGAATGTCTACTGGGTCCTTATTCCTTCCAGCTCCTTCCAGGGCACAGTGAACTGCTTGCTGGGGTAGCCATTGCACCAACAGCCAACAACAATGACATGTACCCAGCAACACAGCAGTGGGAGACAATATTTGTATTCATTTAAAGCTGTGTCATAAACAAGGGAACATGATTCTTTTCGGCACATTTATTTTCAAGAAACTTGCAATATATTCTGATGCATTGCTGTGCTCAGCACTCAGTGCCAAACAGGCAGTCACTGAGAGTCTAATGGTGATTTCTGTGGAATCTAAAGTGGGGATATCGACTGTGATTACTAGGATGCTGGTTTCTGTCTGCAGCAGATGGTTCACTTCCATTCATTCTTGTCTACCTGTCACACTTTCTCTTTAAATAAACACACTTGGAAAATATGACAAAGGTATTAACCTTTAAATCTGTGATACCTTTGTAGAATACATTAAACACCGGGCTGGAGGAGGTGGGGGGTCTCTGTATCTACACCATCTTGTCTTCTCCCTCTCCCCACATACTTTCTCTTTCCAAGTGTCTTCTGATGCATGTGTGTATGGTTTGTATTTGCATGTGTGCACACACCTGTTTTCTGTAATCTAAGTGTTAATGTCAGCTTTGCTCTCTGCATCTGTTTCCTACCTTTGGATCCTTCTCCCCTTGGATTCCCTCCCTTTGCACATACCTCCCTTTCCAGGCTCTCTTAGCTTAAGTGTCTGCTCCTCTTGGCTTCTGTTGATTCTTGATAAACTTGAAGGGCTACTGTCAATAACTTGGCTTTATGCATATTTCGGAGAGTCTCTATATACCACTTTGCTCATTTGTCCTCCTGCACAGTTCTTAGCAACTGTACAGAGGGTGAAGAAGAAACAATGGAATTTTACTTCCTTCATAGCTCTCTCTTTTTCTGTTCCTATTATATGATCTAAATTTGCCTTTTTGGAAGGCTACTGCATACTGTGCCTTCTCAGAAGAGATGAAAGACAAGAGTCTGTTTCCAAATTACTTTTCCTCTTCCATTTTCTAGCTGTTACAAAGTTGTCACTTCTGCTGCATGGATTTGTCATTAGTTGTTCTTTCTTCTAAAAGACCCTATGGTGACTGGGAGAAATAAGAGCTCCATTGAGGGTGAAGAGTCTAGAAGAGCTGAAGAAGGGAGCTCATTGTATAGAAAAAGTTGACAAAATTGAATAAAATTCAGGATTCTGAAAACTGGCCAAATGTATATGTATCAAATAGGGAGATGGTGTTTTTGTTTGTTTGTTTGTAAGCAAACCTTGGCAAGAACAGTGGGAGTCTGTTGCCTTTTAGGTTAGGGAAGCTTTTCAGTCAGTCAGTTTCAGGGCAAAGATTTCTAATCCAGATGGTTTCTTTTGTATAGCATTTTCAAAGACCGTACAAAAACACTGAGCTTCATGGGATGGGGGAAAGATCCTTGACCAGGGTCCATGCCATCTATTTATATCTAGGTGAAGATGGGGCCTCAAGAAGATATAAAGTAAACTCCAAGTTCGAACTGTAAACTTCCTGAATTTCAAACGTATTTTGCAGCCAAACATAGACTCATCAGTGAATGTTAGACAAGAAATGCTAAAGGAAGTCCTTGGGAAGTTAATGACTACAAACAGGAGATAGCACCCACACAAAGAAATAGAAAGGTGAGAAGGCATTATAATGAAACAAGTATTCAAATATGATGTTCTGTTTTGGTCTTCTAATTGATTCAACAAACCATTTTGTAAAACAATCATAATAAAGCTGTATTGTTATGCCTGTAACAAATGGAGACATCACCATGGCAATGTTACAACAAAGGGGGAGGGAGAGAGTAGAACAATACTGGGATAAAGATGCTTTACTTAAGTAAGCATGAAGTTTGAAATAGGTTATTTCAAGTTACATATACATTGGTATTACTAAGAAGAAACACAATAAAATGAAAATAAAAAATTCCCCAAAACTAAACCAGTATATTAGAAATATATACTTAACTTTGAAGAAGGTAGTAAAAGATAGAACAAAAGAGAGAAACAAAAAACAGTAAAATGACAATTATAAATATAAGGATTTACTTAATTAAGCATAAATGCATTAAATACACTGACAAAAAAACCAATTGTCATACTTGAGTTGAAGAAAAAAAACCCTAATATATGAAATCTCCAGGAGACATGGCTGAGAGTCAAAGCTGCCTATGAGGTGAAGTGTAGGAATGAAGAAGTTCTGTATGTGTGATACTCAGGGACTCTACAAAGTTGAGTGAAAAGGTGTTTGTAGAGAAGACAAGATAATTATAATTTCAAAAGAGTCAACTTCTCAAGGCAATGTGCATATTAAAAAATAAGCATATGATAACTTATGAAGAAAAACATACAGCCTCAAGTCAGAAGACAAAATTCTGTAACAGTAAGACATGTCAATACCTTATTCTCAGTCACTTAAAGTAATAAATCTTATTAACAAAGGACCAGAACACAAGGCAAAAAAAAGTATTTGACAAAATCTAAGTCCCATTTAAGACCAAATTTCTAGAAACAGATGGCTTGATAAAGGGCATTTTCAAAGACCCTACAAAAACACTGAGCTTAATGGAGGGGGAGAATCCTTGATGTTTTCTTCCTAAGATTAGAAATAAAACAAGAATATCTGCTCACAGTATCATTAGCATACATAGCACTGGAGGTTCTAACCAGTAAAAGCAGGGAAAAAAGAAATAAAGGGCATTCTGACAGGAAAAGAAAAATAATACTCTTTTCATTCATAAGTTACCTGATGTTTTTTTTCTAGAAAACTCTTAAAACTCTACACTAAAATGAAGTCCCTAGAATTAAAACACAATTTTAATGATGTTGATAGATACATGATTAACATTTTAATAATAGTAAAACATATATACACATAAAATAAATTAAAATTTAAAAAAATTAAAAAGAAAATGAGAAGAAAACTCACAGATTAGGATACAATACTTATAAGTCATAAGTTTGGTAAATGATTTGTACTAGCAAGTTCACTGAACTTACAAATCTCAATTAGAAGATAAATGACTCAATTTTTGAGAGGCGAACACATTTGATTACGCTGCACCAAAGAAGATGTATAGATGGCCACAAAACAAATGAAAAGGTGTTTTGATACCATTATTCATTCTGGAAATGCAAATCCACACCATTCCACTTCATCTATACGATGGCTACAATCAAAACACTGACTAAAAGCAAATAGAGGCAAGGATGCAGGGAAAATGAAACTTCATTCATCTATGAGGGGCTCTAAATGATATATACCCCCTCGGAAAGAGTTCTTTCCAGTTTGTTAAAAGTTAAGCATGCCCCACATGGCAATGTATGCCTGAAATTTCAGCACCATGGAGGCTGAGTCAGGAGGATCAGGAGATTAAGGTCATCAGGGGCAATACAGGAATGTGCAAGACCCTGAGTTTAATACCAGCAGAGAGAGAGAGAGAAAGAGAGAGAGAGAGAGAGAGAGAGAGAGAGAGAGAGAGAGAGAGAGAGAGAGAGAGAGGCAGGCAGGCAGAATGACAGACAGACAGACAGAGACAGAGACAGAGAGACAGACACACACACACACACACAGAGAACAACAACAACAAAACAGTAGATATACTCAAATTTCAACTGATGAATGGGCAAACAAAATGTGGTGCGTGCTTTCAATAGAATGGTTATCATCTTTGGAAAGGAATGAAATTTTGATAAATGAATCAAACACTAAAATCATTTTGCTATGTGAAATAAACGATGCACAGAGGGGCTAATATTATGCAGTTCCGCTTCTATGATGTACTTAGGAAAGTAAAATGCATAAACACTGTAAGGAGAATGGGGAAGACTAGTAAACTGGCACAAGGATTATAGTGTGCTTGATGGCGAGTGGGGACGGCTGCACAGCAGTACAAATTCACTCAAAGCCATTGAGATGAACACCAGAAATGACTAGTGGGGACTAGGGTGATGACTCTGTGCAGAAAGTGCTGGCTCTGCAAGAAAGATGACTTGAATTTGGATTCCCAGGACTTGTGCAAAAACCATTCATCACGTTGAGCGCTGGCAAAGACTGGGTGGGGGGAACAGAGTTAGTCAGTCGAGCCAACCAGCAAGTTCCATGCTCAGTGAGAGATTCTGTCTCCAAAAGTGAGGAGGGGGGGCAATAGAAGAAGACACTTAACATTGACTTTTGGGCTTCACATAAGAATACAAGGCAACGTCCGGAGGCATCACCATCCCTGACCTCAAGCTCTATTACAGAGCTATAGTCCTGAAAACAGCTTGGTATTGGCACAAAAATAGGCAGGTAGACCAATGGAATTGAATTGAAAACCTGGGTATTAACCCACACATGTATGAACATCTGATCTTTGACAAAGAAGCTAAAAATATACAATGGAATAAAGAAAGCATCTTCAACAAATGGTGCTGGCATAATTGGAGACTGGCATGTAGAAGAATGCGGATCAATCCATGTTTATCGCCATGCACAAAACTTAAGTCCAAATGGATCAAAGACCTCAACATAAATCCAGCCACACTGAACCTCTTAGAAGAGAAAGTGGGTGGTACCCTTGAACGAATTGGTACAGGAGACAGCTTCCTGAACATAACACCAGTAGCACAGACAGTGAGATCAACAATTAATAAATGGGACCTACTGAAACTGAGAAGCTTCTGTAAGGCAAAGGATACAGTCAGCAAGACAAAAAGGCAGCCCACAGAATGGGAAAAAATATTCACTAATCCCACATCTGACAGAGGGTTGATCTCCAAAATTTACAAAGAACTCAAGAAGCAAGTCTCCAAAACACCAAAGGACCCTATTAAAAAGTGGGCTGCAGAACTAAATAGAGAGTTTTCAATAGAGGAGTCTAAAATGGCTGAGAGGCACTTGAGAAAGTGCTCAACATCCTTAGCCATCCGGGAAATGCAAATCAAAACAATTCTGAGATACCATCTCACTCCTGTCAGAATGGCTAAAATCAAAAACACCAATGACAATTTATGCTGGAGAGGATGTGGTCAAAGGGGGACACTCCTTCATTGCTGGTGGGAGTGCCAACTTGTTCAGCCACTTTGGAAATCAGTAAGGAGATTCCTCAGAAAAATGGGAATGAACCTACCACAAGACCCAGCAACTCCACTCTTAGGCATATATCCAAAAGATGCCCATTCACACAACAAAGATGTCTGTTCCACTATGTTCATAGCAGCTTTATTTGTAATAGCCAGAACTTGGAAGCAACCTAGATGTCCCTCACCCGAAGAGTAGATAGAGAAAATGTGGAATCATGAGATTCGCAGGCAAATGGATGACACTAGAAGAAACCATCCTGAGTGAGGTAACCCAGTCACAAAAAGAGAAACGTGGCATGTACTCTCTCATATATGGATTTTAGACATAGATCTGGGGAGTGCCAGCCTACAATCCTATGGCCAGAGAGTCTGGGAAACAGAAACTTCATTTAGTGGCTGATCGAAGAAGAGGCAGACTCCCTTGGTTAAGTACTGAGCTGAACTCAAGAAAGCCAGTAACAGAGAGGGAGGACTGATGATCAAAGGGATTAAGACTGGGCTGGTTTAACCCCCAGAAATAGCTGACCAGACAAAGGTTAACTGTTGAATCCCAGGCTGATGCCTGGGAATCCAGCATGGGACTGATCAAGACCCCCTGAATCTGGGTGTCAGTGAGGAGGCCTAGGGAATCTATTGAGCCTTGGGCAGCAGATCAGTACCCATCCCAAGTATACACACGGACTTTGGACTCCCATAGAACAATGTGAGGTGCACTCTCACCCCGAACTCTTGGGGAAGGGTCTAGGCCCTGCCCTATATGAAATGACAGACTATGGACACCCCCATGGAGGGCCTCACCCTCCCTGGGGGAATGAGGGGATAACGGGGGGGGGTTGGGGGGAGGGCACGGGAGGAGGGGAGGGAATGGGAGAGGGACCTGGAACTGACTTGTGAAGCAACCTCGTTTCTTATCTAAATTTAAACTGGAAAATAAAATATAAAAAAAAGAATATACAGAAGTGTCTATCTGCATACACATGACATACCACACACACACACACACGCTTCTACACATCTAAAAACGTGTACAGTAATATGTCTAGAAGCATTACTTATAAAATGATAAAAATGGAAATAATTAATGGTTCTACATATCCATTTATCTATAGATAAGTCTATGTACACACAAGTGTACTTTATACATATATACACATATAATAATGCAGATACTGTTCATTAGTTTTAAAAAGACAATATGAATGAACTTCAAAAATATACTGAGTGAAAAGAGCAGACTAAAAAGGTAATACATCTTATTTAACCAATTTAATGTTTTAAGTCAAGACATAACAGGGTTGTGAGTGGCAACTGGACCAAACTTCAGTGGGCATAAGACACTGTAGGGAAATGGAAATACTCTAATATTTAATTGTGATGATGACTTCACAGCTCTGTAGATAATATTAAACCTCGATGCACTATATAATTATAATAGTAAACTTTATGATAGATAAACTTTGCCTCAATAAGCTGTTTAAAAATAATTTTCTCTTGTGGATTCTTGGGAATTACCCTAGCATCAGGTTTCCTTCCATATGTGGGAGACAGTTGTGAAGCTTGAACTAGCTGAGGGGGCCCCTGGCAGTAGGACCATGATACAAACCTAGTACATGAGCTAACTTGTTAGAGCCCATTCCTTAGGGTGGGATGCCATGCTCAGTGGCAGTAGGACCACAGTAAAATCTCGGTACATGAGCTAGCTTGTTGGAACTCACTCCCCATGGTGGGATGCCATGCTTAGTCTTAATGCGTGGGAGAGGGGCCTGGTCCCGCCCTAACCTACTGTGCCTATGTTGACTCCTCATGGGAGCCCTTACTCATGAGGAAGAGTGGCCTGGGGTGGGCTAGGGGGGGAGGCAAAGGGGGTGGGAAGAGGGGTAGGAGAACTGTGGAATAGAAGGTTGAGTTGGGGAAGAACAGAGGAGAGCAGGGTGAGAGATACCACTATAGGTTTGAGGAGAGATCTAACACTAGTCAGATTTCCAGAGATCTACAAGGATGACACCAACTGGCAATCTAACCAATAGTGGGGAGGCTACCTTAAATGCCCTTCCCTGATAATGTATACTATCTTAGAGCCTCCATCCAGTAGCTCATGGAAGCAGAGGCAGACACCTACAGCTAAGCACTGAACTGAATCCCTGGAAACCAGTTGTAGAGATTGAGGAGTGATGAGCAAAGGGGTCAAGACTGAGCTGGTGAAACTCATAGAAACAGCTGACCTGAACAAAGGGGAGCTCATGGACCCCAGACTGATAGCTGAGAGGCCAGCATGGGACTGATCCAGACCCCCTGAACATGGTTGTCAGTGTGGAGGTCTCAGCATTCTTTGGGGCCTCAGGCATCCAAATAGTCTTTGGGAGCCCATTCTACATGGAGGGATGCTCTCTCAGCCTGAACACAGAGGGCCTAACCCTGCCCAGGACAATATGACAGACTTCGGAGATCCCCTGTGAAGGGCCTCACCCTCCCTGGAGAGTGGAGTTGGGATTGGGTGGGGGGTCGGGGCGCAGGGAGGAGGGGAGTGAGAGGAAACTGGGATTGACATGTGAAGCAAGCTTGTTTCTAATTTAAATTTTAAAAAGTTAAAAAAGGTAAATGACATAAAAATTAAAAAATGGAAATAAATTATAACACTTAGAAAAAATTTCCCATTGTCAGGCTTGTAACCCTCATTAGCTATGTAATAACAGTTTTATTGAAATATTAATTCACATCTCATACAAGCACACATTTAAAGGATAGAATTCAGTGGCTTAATGATGTTTAGCATCTTCATAGTTATGCAAATTGTAAACCATTTCAGAACTCTATCATTAGCTCTCTTCTCCACCCCCAATCAGTCATCCTTTAGCTCTCATTAACTAATGATTTCCTTCCTGTGTCTACAGATTTGCTCATTCAGTTCCTGTAAAGAGTGCACACAGTGGATGGCTTTTTTCTCTTAACATGTTTTGGTTACACCTATGTGAACAAAAGGCAAAAGTAATGTACTATGTTATGATATACATGGGTAGTTCCTTATTCTATTATATTAATATGGCACATTTTATTTATGTTTGTAAACTGATGAAAATTCGGGTTATTTTTGCATTGGGGCTATTATAAATAGCACTGCTATGTGTATTTATGGACATTGTTTTGTTCATATGTTTTCATTTTTTGTGCATATATCAAGGAGTTTAAGTGATGGACGTTGTAGTAACTCTTATATTTAACCTACAAAGACACTTGTAGATTGTCATCCCAAGTGGCTGCTACGTTTTACATTCCCATCAGCAGTGAAGATTCCAGTTCCATCCCCCACTTCTTATTTAACATGTTTTATCTTAGTGGGTATGGAAGGGTATTTCACTGGGATCTGTGTTGTCATTTTCCTTATAGTTGATGATTGAAACTGAACATCTTTTAAAGTGTTCACTGGTCATTTGCATATATTCTTTTAATACATTTCTACTCAGGGGATATTGGCGGCATTGGTGGGAGGGCACGGGAGGAGGAGAGGGAAATGGAGAGGGACCTGGAATTGACATGTGAAGCAATCTTGTTTCTAATTTAAATTTAAATTTAAAAATAAAAAAATATAAAAAAAGACATTTCTACTCAGGACCAGTGACTATTTTAATCAGTTGTTTAACTTTCTCTATCACTGAAAGTTCCTGTTCTTTCTCCTAGATACAAACCCCTTATCAGATATATAATTCATGAACATTTTCTTCCTTTATGTGAATTGCCTCCGCTTACTTTATTGCATCCTTTGCAGTGAAATCATTTACAAATTTCAAAAGAGTTCAATTTATTTATTCTTCCTTGGTTGCTTTTGCATATTTAGATCTTTGATTCATTTGGAGTTAAGTTTCGCATGTGCAGTCAAAGCTGTTGATACTAAAGAAAGTTTAACACACATGTTTGGAGACCTGGAGGACAGATAAGAAAACCATCTACCACAAGGGGTCACATGAACAATGTGTTTGCATGCAATTTTCTCTCTGGTTAAATTCTAACCAACGGAATGAATGCAAAATGAATTTATATAAAGTGATCATTTATAAAAATGAAATACCATTCACTCCCCATTCTTCCCTTTCACATGGCATACCTTTAGGTACTTTGACATTAACATTTTTGACCATAGAGATGAAGAAAATTTGTTGAAATGATTATCTATTATGATTGAATGTTAGAATCATCAAAGAGGCTTCAATGAAGTACTGACATTTGGCTTTTGTTGTTATTGTTGAGACAGCAGCTCGTTATATAGCCCAGGCTGGCCTAGAATTCAAAAATCCTCCCACTGTAGCCATTAATACAGGGATTACAGCCTGGGCCCTGTTAACTTCTGGCTCTTGGATCTCGCCTCTGGACTGTTGAGAAAGTTGGACTGAGACACGGCATAGAAATCATAGTGTTAAATGCTACCTCAATAAATCTAACTCTTAGCCAAGGTTAAGAGCTCTACTCTGGGGAATGATTTCTTGAACTTTAGAACACACATGCAGACGTCCCCTAGGCCAGTCTTCTCAACCTTCCTAATGCTGTGACACTTTAATATAGTTCCTCATGTTGTGGCGACCCCAACCATAAAATTATTTCATTGCTACTCATAACTCCAATTTTGCTACTGTTATGAACTATAATGTACATTTCTGATATGCAGGATATCTGAAATACAATGCCCAAAGGGGTCATGACCCACCAGTTGAAAACCACTGACTTAGGCAAATAGCTCGATAGCTCTGACTCCCTGGACGCCCTATTCAGTGGAACTGAGGTCAGAGTTGCTGTTGTATATGTGTAACAGCTTCCTATGCGGAGCTGCTGAGTCCGTAAAGGAACACATTTCAGGAACCTGTGGGAGCTGCTAAAGCAGCAAGAGAGAGGGGGCCTCCACCCCAGGAGCTGGGCCTGTTTTCTCCTAAGTCACCTGACTACTCCTTACTGTTATCAGGAGAAGTGCCATTTATTCTGCTCCGCAGCTAGTGCTGCCATAAATTGCAGTGTTCTAACTACAGAGTAGCAGAAGTGAAGAGGTGAGGAGTTCTCACTTAATGCCGATTCACACGTACAACTTGTACCCTCTAGGCTTTAAAGAGTTTCCTACATGAGGAAGAGTGGCTTGGGTCACTGTATTGATTCCAGCAAGATCAGTTCCTCATAGTAAAAGCATCCTGAATTCTATTTTGGCAACATGTTGAGGCTGAAGGGTTTACCATCCAATCAGGCAGTTTAGCTACTTTTCCCAGCGATAGCCCCAGTCTTAGTTGGGTAACTTAAGGCTTCCAAAGCACATGGAACAATTCTGAGTGATACAGAAAGCCTTTCTAAATAATTTGGAGGGTTTGAGTCAGTTTCTCTCTATCCCTTTGTCCCTCCATATTCTGCAAATACAAAAGGATTTAAAAAAACACTGATTTTTTTTACACTTACTTTTCATTTTGCAAAGACCTTAGCTATTCTTTGTATTAATTAATTATTCATTAACCCAAGCAATCAGTGTGGCCTTTGACACATTGGGTAATGAGTGAAGCTGGTAGGTTACCTATGGGGCAGATTAATCTCTCTCTGAGAAAAAAAAATGTAAAGGTGATTGTAATGTCTTCCCCCAAACATTACTGGTATCAAAAGGAGATGTGTGGGTGGGTTTGGAAGAGAAAGGGAAGAGGACAAAGTACCTGACAAACTGGCTGAATAAGGCTGTTGTGTTCCGGATGATGCGAGCAGCCTGGGACTCCTCCCGCTGGCACCTCTGCAATGTTAATCCGTCATCCATGTGGCCTTCCTGATGGAGTATGACCTACCCACAGATCACGGGAACAAGTCCAGGTTATACATTACTCCACAGCTGGGCCACCCACATTTTCTGTGGTGTTTCTTTATTATTCTTTTCCCTACCCAAGCTCCCCTGAGTCCATTTTGAGAATGGGACATTAACAAAGTTATTTTGTCCATATGCCCCATTACTGACATGTGAATTATTCCCACAACCTGGGGGTTTGATGAGAATGAAGTTTTATGTGCCACCATGGTATGAGCTACAATAAATTTCCTGTGCCTGGATGGCCAATTTGAAGGGAGAAAACATACTTTTATAACAGATTTTTTCCTCTTTAAAATGAACACAGGGGATTGCCCTTTGGAGAAAGGGAAAGTCCCTTTGTTTAGACCTTTCTCCTCCATATGTAAACCGGGCAGGAGCAATTCAAAGCAAAGCTCTCTCTTGGGATCAGGGTTGGATTTCTCTACTGAAGACCAGCTATGGCATGTTAGTTAACTAGAAGATGGCCAGGGAAAGTGGGTTAAGTGGGAGAGTATTTCTTATGGAGCTGATTTCAGGGCATGGGCTCTCATATCAGGTACCATTTTTTTTCCAGTCCTGTTTGTCTACTTGCCAGCTGAATGACTCCAAGAACGTACTGAAACATTCATCTTCTAGGCCACCATTTGAAAATATTGTAGGGCTGTTTGGAGGTTAGGTGATTTACATATACATCAAGATGACTACTAGAAAGTAAAAGGCGCTCAAGGGATATTTACTATATGGGCAATAACACTGATCTTTGGCCAGTTCTCAAGAAGCTGTGAAGACTTACTGATCACCAAGGACATCATGATAGATAGATACATCTTGGGTAAAGCTAGCAGCTTTTGGAAAGGGCTAATTTTTCCTTTTAACATGGTTCAAGTATGTGCAGGTGGTAAGTGGGGGGGGTTGACCCTGGTTCAAGGTAAGGTCAAATCCTGATCTAAATTCCTGATCATAGCAACATCTTGTGAAAGTGAGGGACCATGTAGGGTCCTGGAGTTTAGTCTCTGTGTCAGGATCTTCAGTTTAAAATCAAAGCTAATTTCATTTTCATGTGAAAACCTCTTTCTTATATTTTTGACCAAGCCTAATATACTGAAGTCACATAAGAAGTAAGATACAGGCTTGGAAAAGTCTATGTTCTCCTTAAAAAGAAACTTTTTATCCCATGTGCATAATGAAGGTTAAGCATTACACAGGGTGCCTAATCATTGGACTCCTCAGCTTTTAAGCATTATTATTTTTTCCAGACCTTCCAGGGGTCTGGTTAACAATGTGCAATTTAGCAACACACTCTTACTATACTATGTATAGTTTGTGTTGCTCCTGGTTTTCTGGTCCCCAAAGACCAATATTCTTAGGGTTTTGCTTGTTCAGATAACATGCAAACTGGACAGACAAACCAGAAGGTAATGAGGACTGGGAACACTAGTTATAATGTGGCTGTTTAAGTGTCTATTGATCTCCAGGCCCAGGTTCTTAGACCTTAATTCTCATTCAGATACAATGCATAGGAGCACTGCTTTTAACAGGAGCTACTGTTTCTCAGTTTCTTCATTACAATTGTCCTTCCTGGGTTTTAGTCATTTCACACAGATCTGGACACTTTAGAGGGAAAACTTGACCTGTTCCTTTGAAACATGGTATTGTTCGTCTGTCAATAGCTAACTGTTAGAATATCACATAGAAGATGTCGCTCCCAAATTTGTATACATGTTCTAGCAGTTAGCTGGGTCTATGGGCAGGAAAAGACACACTAAATCAACAATGCAGTCCAACCTATTTTCATGTGGACAGAGTCCCTTTCCATCTGGAGGCTCAGCCTTAAACTCACAAATTCCACATTAGCATTATCATGGCTGTAGTAAATGCAGAAAACCAAACAGCCTGTCAAGATATTACAATACTTTACAGACTACTGGGATAGGCTGCAAGAGGATGGGCTTGGGCAGATGTTTTCAGTTTTCCCTTATTCTTAGAGTATGTAACTCTATGTCTTTGAATGGGGTCTCATCCAGACTCATTGAAAGCCTACTGTATTTCCCAGGACCATCTCCATGTGAAAGATAGTTACTGACGACTTCTGTCTCCTTAGGACTGTCATACTGTCTTTCTCTGCTGTGTGCTCTTCCATCACAGCTGTGTGACATCCTGTTTTTTTGTCTTGCCCACATAGTCCACACAAGAACAGTTTAGGATCCTATGAAAAATTTCACGTAAAATTTCAGGCTGTGTCCAACGCTACCTCTACTTGGGGATTTGGGTCCTAGAAATCACGGAACTACTGGCTGAACTTGTGTCTATACCCTGTCTCTTTACCACAGTAGAGCCAACCTAAGACCTTCCTCCCTAGTCTACAGATCAGCAACTGTGTGGATGAATAATACAAAGATCAAAGTGGGTATTTTTTCATGTCTACATATTCTCGCCTAACTAGCAGGACTCGAATTCAAGGGATCTTGGTTGGTAAAACCTTCCTATTACCATACAGCATGGTTCCAAAATCCTATAAGAACTATAATTTGGAGATATTATCATTATTGCTTTAGGGCAATATGGCAGGACTATTGACTGTAGTACTTCTTATAATCTCATTCTGGGTTTCCTTTACTAATCAAACATACATTTTGAAAGGATATTCCAAGAAAACCATACCCTTGGCATCTATTCCCTTGTTCCTATAAAAAGAGTTACTATTATGGCAATTGAAAAGATGCTACAAGTATCCAAGTTCTTATCTCTCTGCACTTTGGTGTCTGTAGCCTCATTGTTATGCAAACCTTATTTTCTCCATAGACATTCTAGTCAGTCTCCGTCTTATGAAAATAGTATAATAACTCTATTAGCCACTTAAATGAAGGGAGCAATGATGCAGATAATCCCAAAATAGTGGAACTACCAAGAGCCATTGAGACTGAGTTTCAGAGCTAATCGAACAATCTCCAGCTCTTCCCCACAGAGTCGTCATGAATAGTATACTCTAGAAAAATGAAGATGGGGTTACAGTGACCAAATTAGCCTAATTTACTGGAGAATTATGTATAATCTGTCACAGAACCCTTCTTTAGAACAGTAACAGGTAAACCATAGGTATGCCCACCCAGTCCTCAGAATCGCTTCAATGGCCTTGCTGTACCCACTCATTGTCAAACAACCCTAGACAAGCCTCAGACACTTTACCTTTCTTTTCAGGGGTCCCAGGCGGGACGTTTTGGCATCTTGTGCTTTGTAGGTGACCCAAAGGCCACTGGCCAAATGTTGGACAAAGCAGATAGAGTCTCCATACTTAATCTCTGGGACTCCCATGCCTTCTGTGTCTCTCTTGTGACTGGAATCCAACTTCTCCTTGATTTCCTATTACACACACACACACGCACACACACACACACACACACACACACACACACACACACGAGAGAAAGAAACAAACAGATGTATGATTACATAGCAACTCAATATATGAAACAAATAACTTGTGTAGCATCTGTAAGATAAAAAGCTATTACCCAAAAAATAATGGTATCTCCAAGCCAGGAGTTTAGAAAGGCTGGCTTCCTTTATCTGCTGTTAATTGTAAAATTAGCGCATTGAAGATTCTGGTCTCTTCAAATGTATTTAAAACCATGGAAAGGAAGCAGTTGGTAGGTTTCTTATTCTATTCTGATTTTACATGCTTCTTTACTATATTTTTACTTTCCTCATCCTAACATAGATATGTTAACTGGTAACTTTTAAGTGGTCAGTGAACTCATTTTCAGTCATTGATATCTTCCATAATTTAAATGCTTATCTTCCACCAATGCCACGATTCAGGAGCTTAAAGACATCACCTGTTAATATCATAAAATCACAACAGCCAGGAAATGTGTCTACAAACTGATAAATGGATAATGAAAATGTGGTATATTTATACAATGGTGTATTAATCAGCTGTTAAGAAAAGTAAAATTATGAAATTAATAGGCAAATGGATGGAATTAAAAGCAACCATTCTGAGTAAGGCAACACAGACCCAGAAAGACAAATGTTACATGCTTTCTCTCATTTGCGGATGTTATTTTTGTATCTTCAGATATGTGTATTTCATTATGAGTACCTATAGATGTCAAAATATTAGTGAGGGGGGACTATGGGGGTACTCTTAAAGGAGGAGAGATAGAATTCAGTGGCATAAGGGGTTAAAGGAAAATAATGGAGAAGGGATTAAACTGGAGTTGGGGGAGAAAATGGGAGTAGAGAAGAATTTGGGGAGGGATAGATAAGACTAAAGACCTTTTGAAAAAGTCATATGGAAACCTACTGCTATTGAAACCTGTTCATACATACATACATACATACAGACAGACAGACAGACAGACAGACAGATAGAGATAGATAGATAGATAGATAGATAGATAGATAGATAGATAGGGCAAGAAAGATGACAGAGAGTGAGAGGATATATAGAGAGGGAAGAGAGAGACAGATAGGGAGAGACACGGAGAGACAGAAGGAATGAGGGACAGAGAGAGACAGAGAGACAGACAGAGAGAGAGAGAGAGAGAGAGAGAGAGAGAGAGAAGACAGTGAGATGACACAGAGAGAGGGAAGAGAGAGAAAGAGAGACAGAGAGGAAGAGATACTTAGACAGAGGGAGGGAGGAAGGGAGGGAGAGAGGGAAAGAGAGAACACATGCTAAAATAGAATTACTCTATAATTGGGGTGATGATGTCCCTATTAGACATCAGACTAACAAATAAAAATCATAGGAATGAACTACCTCTTTTGTAGTTGTTGGCCAGTGAGTTTCCACAGACCCCCAACTGAGAAGTATTGGGGGGATGAATACTATTAAAACACATTGTATGGAATTATAAAAGAACTAATAAGAAGGTAAAAATAAGTCAAGAGAAAGACTTTTTTTGTGCAAGTAGGGAGCACTACTGTGCTTTAAGGTAAAGGTCATTGGTATATTAGTTTCTTATGTTGCAATTGGGATGTTAAATATTCCCCAGTGGCCATTTGTGAGAGGCTTGCTTGTCAGCCTGGGACATGATTGGGAGGTGGTGTCATGTTTAAGATGAAGAGCCTGGTGGGATGAGATTTGGTCTCCTTTGGTATGCTGTTGTTGAAGATAGAAGAACTCTAGACTCTTTTTGCTTTTGGTTGCCATGAGTGAATGCCTTCTTTGTCATTCATATTCTGCCATGACAGATCCTCTGACCTCATCACAGAGTTCAAAATAGTGGAGCCAGCAGCCCATGGGCTGAAAATTCTGAAACTGTGAGCCAAACTAACCCATCCTCCTTCCAGCTTTCTCCTGTATGTTTCCAAAGGGAAGGGAAGCTGACAAGGGGCCATATTCAGTTTCCTTCTTCAGTGTCCACTATTTTCCCATCCATTCTCCAGTATGGAAATAGGACTTACGTATTAAGTAAGCACCCTGTGACAACCTGATGTGCCTGCCACATGAAACAGATCCCAAAGCATAGCAACTTCGTTCCTTTCCTCATCAATTAGGGCCTCTCTGGTTGGAGTCTAAAATTCTATCTCCATTTCTTTTCTCTATATTGCATTAAATTGCTTAGTTGTAAGAGTTGTTAACTACAGAGTACTTTGAATACTTTTTTTTGCAGAATGAAAAATGTGTCATGCAATTGCCTTTGATTGCAACAACATTCCTCCTCTACTTAACGATGGCCATCTTGTTGCTGAGTCTTTGCCATGCTCAGCACCAGCTTTAAGTTATTTACAGATGCAGGTATTATGTCATCACAGCAAAGCCTCTGATGGAGCTACAAGTATTGTTCTAGTTCTATAGAAGAGAAAAATGAAAGAAATACTTTGCCCGAGGTCACTCAAACAGGAATGCAAAAATGCAGTCAAAATGTTAGGGTCTAAATGGGATTTGGGGAGGGGAACCCTTAACTAGAATATTGTATGGAAAGATTGATTTCAATAAAAATATAAAAAAGAAGTCTGCCTCTATTTGTTTAGATAAAAGATAAAAATTGGCAAAGAGGACATGAAGTTAGGAGGGAGATATAATTGAGGTAGGAGATGGGGAGTGGAAAGGATATAATCAACATACATTTTATATGCTTGACAAAATCAAAAAAACATTTAAAAACTAAGAAATATTCACCTCTAGCATCTGTATTTTCTCCATTAGTCTAAAGGAGACTCAGCTTCCAATTCTCTCTGTAGATGTCACTTAGTCTGTTAGGATAGCTAGTGTCTCTGGCTGCATCTCCCCAGCATTACCTAATTCCTCTACATTAGCATATCAGAATGAATCTATGAAAGGAGTCAGGGCAATCAATGAATTGTGGATTCTTAATAGAAAGCTCAGTACCTATATTACTTATGGAACATTTGTGAGGTAACATGCACAGCTGAGCAATTTATTCTTCCATGTGTATTTATTTTCTACTTCAGTTCTTACTTCTTTTCCCTCAGACTTTCATAAACTGAAAATCAGTTACTTTATATGTACATAAAATATCAATTTAAGTAGTATTAATATTTCATAAGAAATTTTTTATTTTAAATGTGTGCTGAGGCGTTGGCTAAAATGTTAAAAATACTTTACTTCTCTAAATATACTAAACATTTCTGATTTTGTAACATATATGGGTAGAAAAACAGATTTTGATATATCATGATTTTCTCTATAGACAACTGGTCAAGAATGCATTTATTCTATGAAACAATGCACACTTGATTTTCATAATGGAAATATCCACAGTCCTGTAGATGTTCCAGCCAGTACCAGGGCTTACAAGATGTCAAAAAATTTTATCTGTTGCCTACTCTCTATCTATAGTCAACACATTAAAATAGAAACAACACAAAAGACAGCTGTTAAATGTGGTAATTATATGATTCCTAATTGCTCCTGGTGAAAATAATGCATATTCTCAACTAGCAATTTTTTTTCTCATTTTTTGTTTACTTAAATATGGTTTTTCCAAAGTAAAATAAATAGGAGGCTCCACTTCCTGAATCACTGAAACAAATGAGTCACCGTTCTAGTCTATAGTACATCTGTGCCTTTGCTTTCACAAAAGAGCATCATCTTCCAGAGTTCTGCCATGGTCACTGTGGTGGCTGCTTCTCATTTAGAAGAAGAATAACAACAAGAAAACTCAGATATCAATGTCAACAAACACAAAACCCAAATTAACCCAGCAGTTCACAACACTGATAAATCACCAAGGAAACAAAAGAAGTTCACCAGTGTTAGGAAGCTTGACTGGATTCACTTGACTGCCTATGACTTTAAACCTCAGCTCCTCTTTTATGTGACCAGGACCTCAGATGCAAGCGTCCTGTTGCTAGAAATGGCTCTTTCCTGAAGAATAGGGCAACTAGTTTATTAATTGCCTCCATTCAGTTGCCGAGTTCTAAGAGAATACAATCCACATGTCTTATGCAACATATGCTTTTAATAAACTGGGTTATGAGTGACAGCTTTTTCACTTCAGTGTTGGGGATCAAACCCAGGGATTCCCAGATTCTTGGTAAGTGCTTTACCACTGAGTTCTACTCACAGCTCTAGGGCACATCTTCATGTATGTACCAGGTGCTTCTTTTCTTTGGGTTTTTATTGATATTATTACTTGAATCACCTGGTCACTTGTGTAGTTTTACAATGCTAATGTTTGTATCCTAGCATCTTCTTCCTATGTTGACACTTTGGCATTTTTGAAACTTATTTGAGTAGGGGAGAGACCTGGGGTTCTTTTTTATTTTTATTTTTAAATTAGAAACAATCATGTTTTACATGTCAATCCCAGTTCCCTCTCCCTCCCCTCGTCCCTTGGCCCCTACCAACCCCCTATCCCATCCCTTTCTGCTTTCTGGGGAGAGTGAGGCCTTCCATGAGGGATCTTCAAAGTCTGTCACATCATTTGGAGCAGGGCCTGGGCCCTCCCCTGTGTGTCTAGGCTGAGAGAGTATCCCTCTATGTGGGGTTCTTAAAAGGCTCCACAGTATACTTGCTACATGCACACTGAACAATCTAGAGCCAGACCTCCTCTGTAATGACGCTATACCCAGGAAGCAACATCCCTCTGCTTTATCATCCCTGGGTCAGCTCCCAGGTAGCTAGGGACACCTCTATAGCCAAAATTACTCCAACTAGTGAACTTCAAACAGCCTGTTTTTGCCCATGGAAACTCCAGCAAATGTGACATCATAAGTTACTCTCTAAGTCTCTCTCCAACCCCCACTCCCTTATTTCCCACCTCCTAACCGCCCTTCCTCCTTCTGATAGGTAGTATTGCTCTGCTGAATGACCCTGCATGCCATGTCCTGCCTCCCAGTGCTAGGACTAGTGAGAATAACCAACTCTTTCCCAGAACCTTTCTCATGTCTTCCTTCTAAGACCATGTGACATCAAACCTTTCACACCTC
The DNA here is from genome assembly GCF_017639785.1 of Mesocricetus auratus. Classification (NCBI taxonomy): domain Eukaryota; kingdom Metazoa; phylum Chordata; class Mammalia; order Rodentia; family Cricetidae; genus Mesocricetus; species Mesocricetus auratus. The sequence continues at coordinate 79,715,610 of NW_024429189.1, forward strand.
CAGAACCAGAAGATACATCTGGCTTCTCTAGTCTCATAATCCCTATAGGACCTGTCTTATTCAGACCAGCTGACTCCTGAAAACAGCAGAAGGCTGGCGTAGAAGAACTCCTTTCACATGTAAACCAATAATCCAACAACCAGAAACCAATCCCCTCCTTTATAGAGCAGATACATTTTAGATCACCATTCCCCTGTCCAAACCACTAGGGCCAACTTCTAAACCTGTTACAAGCCTTGTGTTTCAGAACCTGCTGAATCTTTTCTAATTCACCAACTTGAAACCTGCTTATCCTTCCTACCCTGTCCCTTTCCATGAGAACCACAAAATGACTCTCTTATCTTCCCTGTCCTGGCTAGTTTTATGTCAACTTGACACAAACTATAGCCATTTGGGAAATGGGAACCTCATTTGAGAAATTCTTGATTGATGGTTGATGTGGGAGGTCCCACCCAACTATGAATGGTAACCATGCCTGGGTTGGTGGTCCTAGTGAGATAAGAGAGCAGGCTGAACAAGCCATGAAAAGGAGGCCAGTAAGAAGCACTGCTTCATGTCCTCTGCTCTAGCTATTGCTTCCAGGTTCCTTCCTTGAGTTCCTGTCCTGACTTCTTTGGATGATGGACCTGTAGGGTGAAATAAAGTCTTTCCTCCCCAAGTCGCTTTTGGTCATGGTGTTTTGTGAAAGTAATAGAAACCCTAACTAGGACATACCCTTTCCTGCATTTTCTCACAGGTACTTTCTGACCTGGCCATGTGTGGTCAGGCATATCCCCCAGTCTTCAGAACTGTGGCTAACAAAGCATAGCTTCAAAGTCAGTCACTTTCTAGTCCACTGCTTTTCCATGCCTGGGTAGTGAGAAAATCTACATTTGAATGCATGGGAGAGACTTTTGCTGGCCCAGGCACCACCTCCCTGGGAAACAAAGGCTTTCTCATAGAGGAGAAGAACAGGAATTTGTTTTTGCATTCCATATAGCGCTGCTTGAAATAGACTGCAAACAATTTGTTTTATTGCTCTGCAGATATTCGACTTGCATATCTGTATATTGATGCCATCTTTGCATGTCATTGGTGATTCTGAGAAGGAATAGATTCTTTGTCCTGATGCCTGTTGGAAGGCAATAAGCATTATTTTCTCCATTGATGGCTATGAAGGAGATGCTCATGAGCACATCCCAACTGACACATTAGCATTTGGCTTAGATGATCAAGTTGCTATTCTCCAGAAATAATATCTGCTCAGTGCCTACTGTGAGCCAGGCATTTTGCTAAGTACTTTACAACGACAACACCAACACATAAAGTACTGTGTCTACAAAGTGACGTGAGTAATATATAAATCTCTACAACCATTTTCTTTACCCTTCCAAAGGCCACACTGCTTTTTTCAACTTGCTTTATTGAGGATAAACTGAGACCTATATTGATTCAACAACTTGCTCAAAGCCACGTAGCTAGAAAGCAAAAAACCAGAACTTAAGCCAGGTCTAATTCCAAAAACAAACAAACAAAAACCATTTTAACAAACTTATTTGAATGACTTTTTCATTTGCATAGATAAATAATTAATTGCTTCAATGTCTTAGCTATTTAAAGGTCAATATAAGGAAATGTTTGAAATACTCTTACTTTAGAAGGAAAGCTATTGGAACTTTAGAAGTTACACACATAAATCAATTACAAACAGGTGCATTCAAAAGACATTTAAGGCTTCTTCTGGTCTGTCACACATTCTGTAAAGCCATCAGTATCCATCCTGGTGACATTATCCAGTCCCATCCACTCTAAATGCCTCACCACTAAACAGTCTAGTAAATCTTTCCTCAGACTCTTTTATTAAAGATGTCATTCATTTTGTTTGTACTTATCTATGTATCTCATGTAGGTACCGTACTAGTAGAGGCCAAAAGAGGGTATCAGACTCCCTGGAACTGGAGTTAAAGATGGACATGAGCCACCCTGAGGGTTCTGGGAAGGCTCCTCTGTAAGAGCAACAAGGGCTCATCACAGCTGAGCTATTCCTCCAAGTTCCTACCCTCTTAATACCTCAACATAGGCATATAAATCCAATGTATGAAGGACTTAGAGGCCACAATCAAGCCATAGCAGTAGAGATATGGAAGGGCATGGCATCTTCGTAAATGAAAAAAAATAGGCAAGGAGAGAGGTGAAATCTTGAGAAGAAGTTGGTAAAATCTAAGGAGTAAAGATACCATCCTACAGGTCCATGCTTTTCAGAATCACGATGTTAGCAGACTTTCAGCAGGAAAAGGATGCCTTTAGACAAATGATGTGTCTTCTATGAGCCAAACAGAAGCTTTCAGGATTACAAGTCCCATATTAAAAGTCAAGCATCATCATTATGTGCAAAAGTAATCAATTCAGTTTTGTTTAATGCAGCATTCCTATCATCGTTTGGCATCTGTTTTCAGGAAAAGCCAATACAGCTAATGCAAGACCATCGAGGCACCAGGCTGCATCTTAGAATAATCATTCCAGCACCAGTGGGAAAGATAGACAGAAAGGGAATATGACTAGAGATGGCATATTGGGCAGTGATATGTAATCATTTAACACAATTAAACTACATGTGTCCATGGAGGTTTCAAAAAAATATCTTTCCAACATACGCTGTAAGCATCTAAAAAAATTTCAGAGAAAGAGAAGGGATGATGGAACCATTAACAGATGCTGAAAGGAGGGAGTCTTTAAGGAAGTCACGGTTAGCCTACTTCTGTTTACCTGTCTTTGCAGAAACTGTGAGGAATCAACTTTGGGTTCACTATACCAATACAGCCCCCCCATGAACATCTCATCTAGAATTAGAGATCTTAGTATTGCCTTAAAAATAATTAAAGCCTGTAGAATGCTGCAAAGACCCTGGAGAGCTGTGGGGCTGTTGGCAAGGGCTCTGCTGGGTGGGATTACAGGCCATCCTCCTGCTGGACACAGCATGCTAGGGAGCCGGCCCTTCTGCCTCAGCGGGCGAAGAACATTTCCCGAGAGGAAGTCCACATTTTCTCTTTTCATCTCTCTATCACCACTTCCAGGTCAGCAACCCAACTTCCACTTCATGGACTAAAGAACACAGCTTCATAGGTCACCTCCCTGGCTCCTTTAATCCTCAAAGTAATCCTTCAAAATATACATCTTTATCCCTATTTTTATGAAAAGAAATACTGAGTTTGAACAGCAAATGGCAGCACCGAGGTTCCAATCCAGATTTCTCCCACTTCACAGCCCATGTTTTTCCTTGACTGCCTGTTTGGCTCACTTTGAACAACAAAGGCTGGGGAAAGCACATCCACTAGAGAAGTCTACATCCTTCGTAGTTTTGATTTAAAGTGAAGCTGCAGTAGTGGTAGTGTCTCTAGATAGTTAGGTTGTTTGTTTGTGAGTTCTCCTCTCGCTTTCCTTCTTTTGCTCTACCACGCCTGTCCAAACTTCTGACACTGTGACAGAACATTGTCCTCCTTAAAGACCACCCTAGAGAACTGCAATCCAATCATGAAACAAAGCAAAGACCCAAACTTCATGATATTTTAGGGAAGTTCACATCTTGTGTTGAGCCACATTCATAGCTATTCATGCCATACAAACTGTGGGTTGGAAATGTCTGTACCCTCTCCCTTCCCATTTGGTGATTTCGTGAGGAAATAGGCAGAGGCAACAGTCACTGGTAAGACACAACTTCAGCACCACAGCATCCATAGACAGATGTAGTAGGAGCCCTGCTGCCCCCTTGTTTGGGGGTGCTACAGGCCGCTGAAGTTAGAGAGCAGACAAGAAGCAGGCTGAACAAGAATGTAGTACTTAATACATAACAGTTATTTGATAGATGTTTCCTAAATTGAATGAAATGTCCTTGCAATTGAGGAAAAATTTTCTCTAAGCAGGAACAGTGATAGTTGCACATTGAACTTCCACAATGAAACAGGCAAAGTGTGGGAGTCTATCCCCATCATTTCAAGATTGGTTCCTAAAAGTACATATAGATAAGGCACAAAAAAAATATCTACCCATAATAAGGCCTGCTTTAATATTATTAATTCAACCTTGCCTGAAAGGAATGCAGTGCTGTAAGCTGACATTGAAGCATGACATCTAAATAGCATTTGCCATGCCAGAGTAAATATTAAACCACATTATCTGACAATCCTCAGGGAATGGCCTTGCAATGTCAAGACCGTGGAAAATGATGGGAAATCAAATTCATAGAAATTTGACTTAGATGTTCAAAATAAAATGAATCTCTCTCATTGAGTGCATGCAGGGATGAGATGATAGCAAAATGATTGCACAAGCAAGACAGCTCGTTGCTACAAAGATGAAGGAGGTTAGATTGAAATGGGTTTCACGGTGGACTTTTATGATCACATTTATATATTCCTTCATCAGGCCGTTTTCAGCTGTAGTTTCTACACAGTATCCAACGAGATGGTGGAATACAAAACCATTACAATGGGGGTATATGTACGTTCTCCATCACTAGAATCACCTAACTGAAGCATGCACAATGTTTGTTCTCATAAGCTACATCTCATGTTTTCCTGGAAGTATAAGAGTTACCTCACTAGTGACAATGTGTAGATACCAAAAAATGTTATAGGAAAAAGTTGGTCTTGAGAAAAATGGCATGTTTAGAGACTGGTAAACATACAGTGTGTTGGATCTAAAAGGGACCACACGAGAGTGGCAAGACACACAATGGACAGGTATTCAGAGGTCAGATGTAAAGGAGTCTTCATGACAGACTTCAAATGAGGTCAGAATAGATTAAGAATTATTTTCCAGGTCTCACGAAAATCAGATGCGAGTCAAGACCAGAGTTAGGCAATGTTAAAACTGTGACATGTCATGCATCTCACTTTCAGCATAATGTTGGGGTGCTCCATTTTAGAGGAAACAACATATCCTATAACCTCTACTCTGGTGTGAAAAATTCTGTTGAAGTGGCAGTATGGAAGCCTGGGTCAAGATCATATTCTGTTCTTTATTCTACATGTTTCATACAGTTTGCCCAAAGATCTTAGTTAGAATCACTAAAGCCAAGCCTAGGCCTCTAACTATAGTTGATGTTTGGATGCTGTCACCTTTCAGCAAGGCTCGGTCACATCCCAGTTATTTGTTTGTTTATTTATTTATTTATTTAGATTTTTGAGACAGGGCCTCTCTACATAGCACTGGCTGCCCTGAAACTTTCTATGTAGATCAGGCTGGCCTCAAACTCACAGAGATCCTTATCCTCTGACTCTTGAATTCTGGGGTTAGAGGTGTGCGACACCATGCCTGGCTCCAGTTTTTCTTTATCCTTTTTTAATTTTTGTGGTATTATGGATTTAACCCAGGGCCTTACATATTCTAGGTAAGTGCTCTAAAACTGAACTTTGTCCACAGTACTCTTCCTACCTTTCATTACAGGGTCATGTTATGTTCACTAGGCTAGTCTTCAACTTACTCCACAGCCAAGGTAGGCCTTTAGCTCATTATCTTCCTGCTTCAACTTCCTGTTTATGGAGGATCATGAACTTGTGCCGTCAGGCCTGGTTCACATGCTAATCCTACAGCATACACAAACTCCCCAGGAGCATCTACCTGCCACCCTTCCTGTACAGGCAACTTTCTAAAGGTGTTACATACTGGCAACTGTTCTATGTTTTCTTAATGCAGACATAGCTGTTATAGACTAATGCAACTTTATTTCAAAGGAGAGAATGAGATGCTTATAAATACAAATGGAAGAAGCCCAGACCAGCATGCTGTAAGGTCGTGTGTCCAAAACCCAAACACTACTACTCCCAGGAACCTCTTTTTCTATTATCAGACTTTCCAGCCTACAGAAAAGGCCAAGTGAACCCTCCAACTTCTCCCCAACTCATTTCTCACAGAATGCAACTCTTTGTCTCTGCCTTTCCACTGAGGTATCCCAAACTCCTCAGGTGTCATCTAGATCCTGAAATGTTGTTTATTGTCTAGTCTGTTAAGTAACATGGAAAACAGGAAATAAATAGTGATGACATCATGCCTATGTACTGTTGAAAGATAGAGAATCCCAATCCCTTTTCTCTTCTAACCCTAACCCTAATCCTAATCCTAACCCTAAACCTAAACCTAACCATAAGCCTAACCCTAACCCTAACCCTAACCCTGTCCAGTGAGGAGAAGCTGACGAAAGTGCATGCTGGGAAGATCACTTGCACGTAGTTCCTCAGCTAGGAGCCATGTGGAGGCCCAGGAAGTCCAGGGCACCTGTAGTGTTCTTCCCCACAGTATGGCAAAGCTGAGTGCTCCCCCACATGGTCTTCCTTTTCTGCGTAGCTTCACAGTCTAAGATTCCAAATGTTCCTCCCACACTACATCTCAAAGGGAGCCCCAATTTCCTGTGGGAACACAGCCATATGTACCAGCTATGGAGCTGAAGTAATTTCAATTTTGATTCTTTTATAATGGAAATGAAGCTAACTGGGCTGAGTACAAATGAACTGAGAGTTATTTAAAACCTCTAATACGGCCACTCTAGTAAAATGTAAGCATGCTGCCACAGAACCACAATGACTTTTTATACATTGGGTGCTAGCCTCCATGTGTGTGGAAATGTAAGGACTTGGGGAGGTAAACAATGGGCTTTGGGAAGATAAAATATATGAAGAAGCCAGAAGTGATGTGAGTAGGAGAAGTGTTGTAATGATACTATGGGGCTGAGTTTACCTTCCCCCAGAAACCACAGCACATCATGGAGCTTTGTTGCAGAAGGCTAAGGCAAGAAAGAATGCAGTAAAAAGGCTTCTTGGGAGCAGGATCCTGCCAGCTGCACGGGAGGTTGCCTGAACCCTTAGGGTAAATGAAACGGTAAAGACCTTGCAGTCATTTTTCTAGTCCAGCACATCTACAGCAGGGTGGGGAAAAGGAGGTAGAAATCTCAGGTAGGAAAACACCAAGCTGGCATTCTCAGAAAGGGATTTAGAGGGCCATCAGCCACCATGAGTCACTTCTCATTTTCTATCTTCTCGCCTCTTCCCTACCTGCCTATTCCCTCCTTCTACACCTCATCGCTCAGGAGAGATGGGGTCCTGCCTGCCACTCTTCTAACATTTCCTGTTTTTTTCCCAGTTATTAATTCTATCAAGTAAGGCTGCCACAAATCAGTTCCTGGTAGTCAGAATAATTGCTAGACACAAATTAAAAATCCTCAGCTGGAAGCAACACTTCGAGTTCAAGCCTAGCCTGTTCTACCGAGCAAGTTCAGGACAGCCAATAACAGCTAAGGCTACACAGAGGAACCCTATCTCAAGAAACCAAGCCCAACAAACAAACAAACAAACAAACAAAAATAAAACAAAAACCCACCAACCAACCAACCAAACCAAAAATGCCCCCAAATGCTCAAGCTAGGGAGCTTGAAACAAAGAAAGAAGGACTGAAGGCACAAGGAAACATATGCCCAGAAAGACAGAATGAAATCAAGTAGCCATCATGCCGTGCCACCACACAGGAAATAGATAGAAGGGGGCATTTGAAATGAATTTAGTAAGAAATAGGCAGAAGCCCATACACTTTAAAAGATTTATTTTATTTTTAAAGTATGTGTATGTGTGTACATCTGTGTGTGGGTATGTACAATTTTGTGCAGATGGCCCTGGAAGCCAGAGGTGTTGGATCCTCCTGCCTAATGTGGGTGCTAGGAACCAACCCCGGGTCCTCTGCAAGAGCAGTATGCAGTAACTGCAGAGCCATCTTTCCAGCCTCAAAACTTGGTCATTTTTGATGATTTAAATACAGGTGTGAAAAAGTTTAATTTTTGTATGATAAAATAAAACCTTTACACCAAAGTGTTTCTCTGTCTTAAAGGACAGATCATAGAACTGTGAAGGGGTCGAGGATGGCAGTGCTGAGGGGCTGTTTTCTCCTGATCTTAGGAATCAGAGACGTCCTATAGAACATTCAGTTGTCATCCGTATAACTACCATCACAGCCCTTCACAAAAATCATGCTGAGAACTGAAATCAAACCTTTTCTCAGAAAATACAAGGGAGAATGAAACTAGAGATGACATTCCAAAAGGAGAAAATACCTGTCCTCTCAGAGGAGCAGACGTCCTGATACCTATGCATATACCTGTGCTGAGCCTTTCTTATGCTTGGATGATCTTTTCAGAACAATCATAAAGTGACGGTGCATCCAACTGTCCATCAGAAGTTAGCTCAGCATGCAGTTCTGACTCCAGCCATGTCCAGATCTCAGCTAGGCAGAATCCAAACCTAACTGAACTCTGGATACTTGAAAAGGTAGTTATTTCTATGCACATCAAATGGCAAAGCTTTCTATTCAGAGTTAACATAACTATCTGAGGATCTACTTTCAGTGAAAATTTGAGTGGACAGGACAAAGCTAAGAAATGAGAAGAAGAGGAAGTACTAGCAACTATGAAACTGTAAGATAATTCTATGTCGAAAATTATGCCTGAATCTTTAATGAAGTAAACAAATACAGCCTGAACCTCATGCTTCCATTGTTTTATAGGAGAACAACACACATAAATTAGAAGTTATTAAACACTATGTAGAATATAACCGAACAATTATAGCTTCTTTAGCCTGCAAGCAATATTGTCTACTCTGCTGATGGAATGTTTTCTAAGAGTTACTAGTGCCCCCTTACAGACTTTATCCTTCATTGCAGATAGATGTTTTCTCCCAAGGTCATCTCAAAAGATCAAAGAGGTCAGAGGTGTACATGTCACTTGGTTCCAGTCTCTGTTCTTTTTGGTCAGAGATTTACCTGGAGGATGCTAGTGGTTCTCACTTCCAGTACAGAGTCAGTTCACTCCATAGAATCTTACCTTTGATGCGCGGAAGGAGAAGGCTGTGGACTTGGTGTCCGATTTTCCCCGATCTTGTAGAAGAAGGCCTTGGTCCTCTGTCAAGGCCAGGTAGTGGCCTGTGGTGAGATGCCGGAGGCGGAAGGCCTGGCCCCACCTGATGTTACTGCCACTCCAGCTGGCAAAAAGCACATGCGAAATTGTATTTACACAAAACTCAGTGCTGTTCAACATTTATCCTGTACTTTCTTTTATTTTTTTTAAAAAAATTAAAGCAACCTTATTTTACATACCAATCTCAGTTCCCTCTCCCTCCCATCCTCCTGCTCCCCCAACATCCTCCCAGCCTCCATCCACTCCTCAGATTCTCAGAGAGGGTGAGACCTCCCACAGGGAATCAACAAAGTCTGCTGAGTCAAAGTCACTTGAGGCAGGACAAAGGCTCCCCCTTCCCCAGTTTCTAGGCAGAGCAAGGTATCTCCCTATAGTGAATGGGCTCCAAAAAGCCAGTTCATGCACTAGGGATATATACTGATTCTCCTACTACTTATCTCACAAGCTGCCCAAGCGACCCAACTGTCACTCACATTTAGAAGGCCTAGTCTATCCTGTACTTTCTTAGACCCCAGAGTTATGCTCTCTTCTGGGTCTATCAGGTCAATGAACTGTCTGTCTACAATTCAGTAAAGTGCTTTTCTTTGACTCCCCTTAAAGGCAAGGGCCATGATCCTGATGGCAGGGTAGTAATACTATGACTGTAAATCCTGAGTTTCAACTTATTCTGTCTGCCAATATGCACTGTTATGCAAACTACCTCAAGATGACGGGAAGACCTCCTTTCTAGGAATACTTGTATCTGGGAAAGCAGTCTTTCCATTTGGTTATTAGAATTCCAATATTTCACCATCATAAAGAGTTCTATCTTCATTATAAACAATAAATCAAACAAAACAACAAATCAAATCTATAATCACTGCAATTTATGCCTGTCAGGAGGCAGGTAGTAAGGGATTCAATAAGGAAAGAGATGTCCTGTTACATACAAAGGAGACATATTCTGCAGGAAAAAGTAAACTAGGATGGAAGGGTAATAAGGGAATTTCAGGTGAAATGTCAATCTTTTCATGGCCCTTCACCAAAATGGATTAGCATTCAAAACAAGTTAAGGTAAATATTAGGGGAGAAAGGATCCATGGGATCAAGTTTATCCTGAGAGTTAATGCCAAACTTTAAAATTATTGTCTACTTTTTCAATGTTTAGGAACACTTGAGAATCAAAATCATATGATAAAAGGTCTAAACTTTTTACACAGAGATATCTGATATAAAGAGCTAACAGCTACAACTATGGAAGTATGTATATACCTGCTTTGACATTTGAAAGGTCCTTTAAACAATAAGCTTGAGCAGCAAGTGAATGAGTGGGTGCCTCACTAAAGATTAATCAGCATTTCTCTCTCTCTCTCTTCCCTCTCTCTCAAACACACGCTGATATATATATATACACATATCTATCTCACTTTTGTTTTTAATTATACAACAGTGATATACTCCAAAACAGCATCTTTAATAGTTTCCCAATAAACTATGTAAATGAGGCAAAAAAGGAAAGGGAGAGAGAGGTATAGAAGAGTTTACACTATTTTCATCTGTAGTAGACCTTCTTTGGGGGTAAAATCTCAATTGAGCACATGTTTAGGGAATACTGGTAGGGAGGAAATAGAGAAGGTGAAACAGGTGGCAATATTAATTTTCCCTTTCATCCCTAGATGTTTAGCTCTAACCCAACTTACCTATATTCCCAGAAGAAAGGACCTACTTTCAACCAGATGGGCTTTCAGTATTTGGAGTTTAAAGAACAAGTTATTCAAGCTTTAAAAGCTGTTACTCAAGTTCATGGTTGGAAAAATCAGCCTTTGTTCCTTCCACCTACATACATTACTATTTGAAATATTCTGACAAATTTTCTTCATAGCTATGTGAAGTTTGAATCTTATTTTACTAGCACCATCATGACTACCTGTCTAACTTTTTGGTTTAAACATAGCTCCTAACTGGAGCCAAGACATTCACTGAAGGCTTCCAGAGATTTTGTTTAATAAAATAAGGGAGAGTGAATGGGCTCTGAGGGCTTTAGATGGTAATGTCAGAGCTAGCATATGTCTCTACCCCTGTGTGTGTGTGTGTGTGTGTGTGTGTGTGTGTGTGGTTACTTGTAATCAAAGCCATAGAAATTCCATAATTTAGCTCTCAACCATGAACTTTTGAGGGTTCATCTCAAGACGTATAGCAAATGATAAATATGGAACATCTGGACCATGTGTTACCTTATCCGAAGGGGTTCCACTCTCCATAGAGACCTGGCTCTGGTCCCAGCTCCTCCAGCTTCGTAGAACACCCTCCTGTGAGCAGAGTTGGAGATCAGCACTAGTTGTGGGACAGCTCCTTGTAGAGGACTCATTCCAGTTGGTGAAGTCTCCCCAAGTCAGCAAAACTCAAAAGGAGGCTTGATTGTGGGTTCTTAGGACAATAAAGGCCACCTAATGGCAGGGGACTGCACCCCACATGTCATGTAATGAACACTCATGGGTTACCAGAGGGACAGTGGGAAAAAGGGATGCCAATCTCTCCCATTTCTTCATTGTTAAAACAGCTCAGTCATACCATGTTACTGATAATCAAGAAAGCTCTGAGTCTTTCAGGCTAGGCGTCTCCATGTAACTTAATGTTTCTGATAAATGGATTTTTACCTTTAAAACACATGTGCAGTATAGTGTGAACCCCTTGTCATTGCTCTAGGGATCCTGGATGAAGTTGTGTCTCCGGCTGCCATAGTTACCATGGTTCCATTATTGAATGGTTTCTTTCTTTCCAGCTTAAGAACTATGTTTTAATATGCTTGTAAATCACCTTTGTTTTGGTTTAATTTTAGATTCTTGAAGAAATTTCACAAACAGTTCACAGAGTTTCTGTATAGTATCGCTCGATGCCCCTCACATTGTCATCTTGCACAAAGATATGTTTGCCTAAGCTGAGAAGCCAATGTTTGTAGTCAATCAATGTACTCAAACTGAACACCTTATTTATATTTAATCCAAAAATTTCTGATAGTTATTTTCCCATTACATGGCATGATCTAGAGGGTCAGAGTGGAGGTTATATCTGTCCTCTTTATTTGATCTCTTAGTGTTTCCCACTTCTCCCTTGTTCTCTTACCACTTAGAAGTTTGAGAAGTATTGGCCATGTTTTTCTAATTATTATCAAAGTCTCAATCTTTCCATCTGTACAATGGGAACCACCCTATCTAGATTACTAGTTACATGAAGCAAATTGACATACTTTTATTAGTTGTGTGTGCTGCATGCATATACATATTTGTGTGTACCTATGTATACTGTGCATGCAGAGAGGCCAGAGGAGAATACTGAGCATCTTGTTCTTGAGACCTCCAGATGAATTCAGCTCTGTCATAGTTTGTCTATGTCACAAAAGTGAATTATTGAAATCTTCAGAAGTATTTGGAGCTAGATTTTGGAAAAAAACCTTCAATAGTGATGAAGGGGAAATAGATATCCCCCCCATCATGGTGAACTAGTCTAAATTAGTTCAAAAGTTACACATTAAAATGAAAGACATTTGTATTTAGATCTGCTAGTACTATGCCCTAAGGAAAGATCTGTCAATTTTCTGTGGTTTCTGTCGTTCAGTTCCCTTGTCTGTAAAACAGGTCCAATAAGGGTAGTTATATCATGAGGTATAAATACTCAATGTGATTTTTAAAAGAATGTTTAAAAAGAATGTTCATGGATATACAAAGAACTATGAAATTCAGATTTATCAAAATTTTGTTTAAACATAGACATTTATAAACGTGTATAGAAGAACACATTAAGCTATGTGAATACAATAAAATGCTACATTAAGCATGGACACATTATCAAGGTGGTATTACAGAGGACATTTCTAAGCCTTGTTTTAAATGTACACTATATTAGAAAATACTTAGTAAAGAAAAATCTTATACTACTGTGTAGCCATAACTTCTAGGTATCTATGTACCTGTCCAAGAATGGAAATGCTACTCTACTGACTTTGCCACTTATACAGATTGACGAAGACTTTCACTGGGGCATTTCTGCCTTCAGCAAAGGCTGTAAGAAAAGTAGAGATGAAGTGGCCCACCTTGGGTCTCAAGTGGTCTAACCCTGGAACTATCATCAGAGGACACTCCAAGTCCAACTTCTGATATATTCGTAAAGGTCCATACTTCCTAAGTAAGACATTCTTGCAGCTTGTTCTGCTTAATTTAACCAGGTTACTAAGGTTGAAACAAGTTGTTCCTGCTTTCTTAAATGACTGCAATAAGGAGTAGAGTGGGTGGACAACTGAGGTGCTTTTGAAAGCATGGCTGACAGCTTAGCCTTAGCTCCAACAGGCCATGTGACTTAGCCTAGGGCGTTTGACAAGCCAGAGGCACAGTCAGGAATTTGAGTTCAGAATGTGGAACTGTGAATCTTGAGTTTCCATTCTTGGGTAATATTTCCATCAAGCCTGCCTACTCTCAGGGTTCAGAGGGAAGGAAATACATTTCATATGGGGAGTCAGTACCATAGTATGACTTAGTGGTTTCCAGAGTCCCTTAGCATTCTCTCTATTCCCTCCCCATTCCATTGACTTCAATGTTTCCAACAATCCTGGCTAGTTGAGGATTCTTTTTTCTGATAACAGACATCAATAAAGAGGCTTACCATTCACAGTCCCTAGACATAAAAAAAATTCAAAGCGTCTTGCCAAATTTCAAGAATTCAGGCTCTTGCTCAAGAATTCAGCTTCCTTGCTCAATCAGTCCCTCATGCTGCCTCACAAAGGAAAGAGACAAGTATGTCTTCTCATCTTCTTTGATAACACAGTAAGATTTAAAACTGACAATAAGTCAGACATCTAATCCCAGAACTGAGAGCAGATGCAGGCTGATGTCTGTGAGTTCAAAGCCAGTCAGATCTACATAGTGAGTTCCAGGCAGTAACACCATTTCTGAAAATCACTATCAGCAGCAATAAAAACAACTAAAATCAAATCAGCGTTAAACAAAGATGAAATGGGAAAATATCCTGCAACTGAATAAGGTCACATGACAATATTTAGGTCATGATCCATAATTCTAAGGGGAATCAGGTTGACTCCATAGTTATCACCATCAGCCACTTACTAGGATTAAGAAGGCATGGGGTAATTCAGTCACAACACTTATACAGATTATTCAGTGTGTTTTGGACTCTGCTCTATGTCACCATCTGGCTCCTATGAAGGACTTTCAGAGAATATAGAAAGTAGGAAGAGACATACTATAAGAGTCTCAAATCATCAGTGGAAAGTTTCTATAGTGATACATTCAATCCTACTGCTTCTGAGTCCTTCAGCACATGGAATAAGAAATGAGCTCTGATGAAAATACAACAAAACTCCGGTTTTCTAAGCTCCCACCTGAAATCAGTCAGGATGTCACCATTGACAGAGAAGTCTGATCAAGATGATCTCCAAATTGTCAAGATTTAGCCCTAATGTCACCAATGAAGTAAAATTAATGTAGTTTGAAAGGATCTTATATGCATGATGAAAAGATAAGAAACTGCTGTTACCAGATCAGACTAATTACTGTCAAAATCAAGCTGAATTTTGATGAGCAGTTTGATTTTTATTTAATATATGAAACTTCTACAGTCACAAGGTAGAACACTTTATGTACTCTCCTTTGAGGATAAGCAAAATAGAAATAAATCTTAAGCATATATTTACTATGTATGTTAATATCTTTCATTTCATAATTTTGAATCTTTTAAAAATTTTTATTGAAAAAAATTCACATAATATATATGATACTGTTTCTCCTACTCTAACTCCCCATCAGGTCCTCCCCACTTTCCTACCTATCCATCTTCATGCTCTCTCTCTCTCTCTCTCTCTCTCTCTCTCTCTCTCTCTCTCTCTTCTCTGTTTCTCTCTCTAAAAATAAGCATACAGGAAAAGCAATAACAAAACAAAAACTGAAAATCAAAACAGAAAAACTAAAGAAAATCAGTAAGAGAAAAAACAGCAAAAAGCATACAGGCACATAAAAACCTGCATAATATCCCTTATTACTATTAGCATATTGATTATTATGCTAAAGGAACATAGCAATAAAATGACTCCTAATGGCATAGCATTGCTCAACCCTCATCAGAGAATCTTCTTGCAGTAAATCAAATAACAAAGAGATCCACCAACCAGATCTTTATCAAACCCATTTCCCTCAAGGTTCAACTACCTACACAGAAGAGGAGGCATTAAGATAGTAAGAGCCAGAGGTGCTGGATAATTTCAAGAAAACAGTGTCTTCTAGACACAACAGGGCTGAGTCATAAATTTCGAATCTTTAACAGGAGCCCATTAAACAATCAGCTATTGGACTAAAGATAATACACATTAACACTACCTCTAGCTATAGCCCTTGGTACTGCTCCCTGCTAAGACTATCTTCTGTTGGAAACTGATGCCTAGTTTCTCCTAATGAGTTAGTAACAAGAAAAATGAAACCAACTAACTCCATGTAATTACTTAGTACACAAAGTGGGAGGAACAGAGATATGTTGTCTTTCAAGGAGCATCAATAATTTGTACAAGCACACAGTCTCCCAAAATGACTGACTTCCCTCACCAAAGGGGTACTTCAGACTCAGGAGCAGTCAAAGACAATGGAAGGCTTGGGAAACATCTTGGAGCACTGTTTGTTTAGATTGAATATAAACATATCAGTTTTGTGAGCAAACACTACTGTCTTGTGATTCCTATTTTACAAACTGGAGCTTGTGGCTAGATGGTCAGTCCAACTGAGAAATACCTACACAACTTATCTGTGGTTATATAATAATGCAAACTCTTCAATATAAGTCAATGGAGATTAGCTACAGCCCAGAGATAAAATGAGGATAGTGGCTTACCTGTGTTGAGAATCATTCTGGTCTGTAGATGGTATTGTCAAACACTCATCATGACCATGGAAAAGGCGGACTACATGCCCACCAAGTAGGTATCCTATGAAAGAATGGAAATCCACCATAAGCTGAGAGAAAACTTAAAGAGAACACTGTGTTCAATGAGGGTAAATTCATGGCTGGTTCTAGCAAACAGCATTTGGAAAAGTGTAGAGTCCATGAATTTAGGCCTCAGGCAGAAAAGAATTTTAACCCTGGCAGTTAAGTAGTGTTTCAGAAATAAGTAAGTAAAGCTAAAACACCAAGTGAAAGGTAAAACCAGGGTGTCAACTGTTATCCCTAAAAAACAAAAGGAAAATTATTGTTAGAAAGAGCAGGTTTTTCCAGTTTCTCAAGAAGCTAATAAATCAATATCAAAATTACCAGAGAAGTTCTTACAATCTTAGTGTATATAATTTGTGGCAAAATCCAAATCAAATTATGGTCATGGGATAGAAATGACCTGGAATGGGGTGATGATCTCTTTTTAAGAGCTGTTAAGGAAAAAGCAATAATAGAGCTGCTTTAGAAGAAGGTAGTTTTCAAATGTAGTTAACAAATACAGATCAAACTTGATGACGCATCTATAGTAAAAAGTGGGAGGCAGAACTACTCCAGCATGTCTGAAATGGACATATACACTAACTGCTATCAACAAGCTCTTAGATTTCAGCCAAAATGAACCTCAACAGTCATTAAGTCCAGACACTAAAAAGAAACAATGTTTTTCAAGGGCATGATGACCCACTGGTCATCAAATGAATTCCAAACATTAATTCAAGGAGCATACTAGGAGAGACAGGCCTGGCTGAGCTAGTTTTCACAAAGAAATTGGATTTGTTATTCTTCTGAATTAAAAAATCTCTAGGCTACTCTGTTCTCAGGAGACATACAGACTTAATATGCTCCATGTCTGCATTCAGAGTTTTCCTTTTTAAATTACATAATTAGATCACATGAAGGGGTTGTCTCAAACTATTGTGGATGCTGGATTGAGACAGTAACTGGTAAATCCTGCTAGAGAGGAAAATTGATGTTCTTAGAGCATATTGCACAGCGACGGTCTGATTTTTCTTAATTTATTTCTCTTTTTATGCAGGCAAGGAAAGATTATCTTAAACTCCCCTTAAATATTCACAAGTATTTTTCCAATAGTTAATTATACTAATATGTACAGTTGAATTTTTTGCATTTGAATAATTCATGGCACAGTGAAGGGAATTCCTTCAAACCCTTGATTAAACTCTTTATTCTCTCTTGGTGGCAAGACTATGTCCGTTAAGAGTCCTTCATGAATAGTTTGTGGGTTTTTTAAATCAATATTCTCATCTGAGAAGACTGCCAAATGCCAGTGCCAAAACTCTCTCTCTCTCTCTCTCTCTCTCTCTCTCTCTCTCTCTCTCTCTCTCTCTCTCTCTCGTGTGTGTGTGTGTGTGTGTGTGTGTGTGTGTTTGTATGGGTCACAGTCAGGAAGAAGGCATTGAGAGGAGGGCCACTAAGGTCCATGACAGCAGGGTGGGTTTCTCTCCTGTGGATACTAAAAGATCATTCTCCACCCAGCCCTGTGACTGAGCCGATGAGCTCTTCCCATTTCATACACACAAGGGCACTCAACACTTCTGTGAGAATCATTTGACATTATTTGCAAACACTCCTTAATTAATCTCCTCAAGCTCTCTGTTGTGACTGAGATAATTTTATTTTTGTGGCTGAAGATGAAACATTTAAAATAGAGATGGGGTTGAAACTTTTTAGAGAAGAGTTTAAGACAGGGAATCTAGGTTCCTGATAACAGGGAAAGACTGAGTAGATTCAAAGAGGTCTATTGATGTTTGTATGTATGTGCTTACATGTGTGTGAGGGGGGAGGGACACACACATACACACACACGAGGGAGAGACAGAGAGAGAGAGAGAGAGAGAGAGAGAGAGAGAGAGAGAGAGAGAGAGAGAGAGAGAGAGAGAGAGAGAAAGCCTTGGCAATGCTGGACAAATGTTCTATCACTAATCTAGATCCCCAATAAATGCCTAATTTGTAAAGACATCTCATATCCTACCAGGAAACTTAGGGTTTGCATTTCCCAATTATTTAGCAAAACTGTGGTGCCTTCTGAAACTGGGCTATCACCTTAACAACTCTCATTTCTTCCCATGTTCATACATCACAGCACAGAAGGGGCTTTCCCAGTTTGAAGCCAGGATGCTCAGGAAGAAAACTAGGGTTAAAGCCTGTGATAAGACTATTTTTAAAAATTCAGATCTTTCTGTAAGGTGTTAGAGTGGAATTCAATAACCCTTGGGTCATTGGCATTTCATTTTTCTGCTCAGCTGTGGTCTACCTATCTATGAGTGAGGTAAGAACAACGCGTTTATTACATAACCTGTAAAGCGCATTGACTTTGCCTGTCTCCAAGAAATAGTGTATGAAAACAAAGTTAGATGAGCTTATTTCCACAGAAAGAATTTAATGCTGAGAAAAATTTCATTTATTATTTTAAGGGTGCTCCACAAAGATAAGTAAATATCAAAGACCAATTATATGTTTATTTATAAAGGAAGTTCTTTCCTACTTTGGGGAGAGGCATGGCATGAGGTGGGGGATAAGCCATATTATCTTTCTGGCAAGTGATCTCTTCCAAGATGGAAGTTTTGGGACCATTTATTTACCAATAGTAACCATGAATAAAAGTGAAAACTTGGTGAGAGAGGGAAGGTATATGTCCTGCATGCTTGGAGTGATAATCTAACTATGGGCACTGAAGAATTAAAAACAAGGTTAATGACACCCATGGGGAGTCAGAATAGAAAATAATTTATACTGACATCAGATAAAGAAAGTAGGAGAAATAAAACTGTGTGTGGATGCTGGAAAATAGCAGAAAATGTTGACATACACAGCCCAGAGGGAATGTCGGGCTCAGGACTGACTGCATTACAAAGGCCTACCTTCTTCGATGCTACTTCCCGAACACGTAGGATGTACATTCCAGAGTGTTTGCATAAAGGAGGCATCCACTTGGATGCTACCATTTGATATCGAGAGATGCTGCAGTGGGAGAAGAGAGAAATCCCCTTTAAACCACTAGTCCGGGCCTGTCAGAGCTGCCGACTACTACCTCAAGGATTATATTACATGGCTTCAGCATTCTTTGCTTCTTTCTGCATAGCCCGAGTAGGAGCTTCTTTACTCAATAGTGAGGGAGCTTTATATCTGGCACTATACACCGGGAAGAAGTTAACCTGTCACTTCAGCTGCATCCCTGATTCTACATGCTTATAACATGTCTTTTTTTTTATAGGATAAGAATGCCCACAAATAGGAAAAAAATTACTTCAACATTTGGAGAAAGCTAGGAGAAATCAGCTGGCAGGATTGGCCCTGTGGGAAACTGCTGAGAAATTTAACACTTTGGCATTACTCTATCTTCAGGCATCCCCACCCTGAGCGGAGCTTGCTTGGTACCTATACTCAGATTAAAGACCTCGTATGCATCTGTCAGCCTCTGCACTAACATCTTATGTTTTTTCTTTCTCCATCAAAAGCTTATTTTCCTGTTTCTTTCCTTCCTTTCTTTCTTTCTTTCTTTCTTTCTTTCTTTCTTTCTTTCTTTCTTTCTTTCTTTCTTCCTCTCTTTCATTCTGTTTAGAGACAGGGTTTCTCTGTAGTTTTGGAGCTTGTCTTAGAACTCACTCTGTAGACATTTCTCGCCTCGAGCTCACAGAGATCTGCCTGCCTCTGCCTCCTGAGTGCTGGGATTAAAGGTATGGGGCACCAACACTGGGATTTCCTGTATTGTTTTTGCTGTCTTGTATTCCATTTGACAAGAGTCAAATAATGTGATAAATTCATAGTAAATGTGACTTAACTCATCTTAGCAACATTTTCTCAATACAACACACTAATCTGAAAGAAAGCTAACAGCTAAATTCTAGGCACTATGATTGCCTCATGGGGGAGAGACATCTTGTTCTACTTAGCCTGCTGTGGCTAGGTTTCCCTTGGCTACCTAACACTAAAGGGGGTGCTCTGAAAACAAAAGATGCTCCTGTCAGGAGGTACTTACAAGGTATCTTTCAGAGGACACACTGACGAGGATAAGGTCATCTCCAATCCGTACTTTCTCTCCTTCAGATCTCTGTTTGGAAGCAGGATGTATGGTCCACCAACAGGCTTCTCCTACATGAGGGCTGCATGAGTTAGTCTCTTTGTCCGAGAAAGCAGTGATCCTAATTCTGCCTCATATTCCTTCCTGATGACTTACCTCTCTCTCCCCTCTTCCCAACTCTCTTTGTTTCTATTTCTATTTACCTACAACCAGACCTGTTGTGTAGTATACACTCTTGACTATAGTTTCATTTTCCATGAAGACAGAAAAGGCACAATTTGGGAAAGATCATTGGAGGTCAGTATGTACAGAAGGCTGAATATTTTAATAGATATAGGACATGATTTTATTCACACTCCCTTTTACATCTTTCTTTTAGGAATAGATTTCAAAGTATGTTTTGGTGGTGTATGTAGAAGCTAGAAGATCAGAATTTTAACTAACACAAAGGAAAAGAAGCCCCTGACTTAAAAGTACACCCTGCTATGAATAGATTCCAGCAGGAAAGTGCTTGGGCTGGAGGTAAAGATGGGTTGTAAACAGGAAGAATGGCTAAAAGGTTTTAAGGACATTTAAGCCCCAGATCCCCTCCCCATCCCACACAAGCAGATGCCTCTTCCTCCCCCAGGCTGCAGCAGAATTGGTCTTGGTCGCAAACCACCAAGGGTCTGGACTTGGAAATACTCTAAGATGCTGCCAAATAAGAGAGTGGCGTCCTGCTGAGAACAGATAGCTACAGTTTATGGGTGATTAGAAATACCCCAACTTCTCTCCATTTGATGCTATCCCTCAGCTTCTAGATGACCACCTGCAAAGCTGAGAGAGCCTTACCACTCCTCAAATTTGAGGACTGTGTTTTAGGGAAGCCAATATACCAAAGGTAAAATCTACCAGAGTTTGAGACTCTCCTTCTTCAATGCTAAGAGCTCTGAAAAATAACTCCAGAGTGAGGATTAACAGATGTCGAGCTACAAGCCAGTTTCCTATCAGCTTTTATGACCCTGACTTAAATATGAGTAAAGGCAAAAAGGTCACTTGGAATTTGAGGAATGCCTCTAACATTGATATGGAAACAAACAGACAAACAAAACATGACAGAGGTGTGTCTGGGACTAGAAAAATCAAGATTGCAGAGAACAAAAACTTTAAATAATTTTATAAGTAACAATCTTTTAAAACAGAAATTATTATACTCAGAAAGCATCATGAAGGTTTCCTTAAGAAAGAAAGAAAATTACTCTAATTCTGAAGGAAAACAAAATAATTACAGACAGTCTTCCAAAAAGAACACAGAAAAATAGTTTAGAAGGAATGAGAGAGGCAGAGGCAGAGGCAGAGGCAGAGGCAGAGGCAGAGGCAGAGGCAGAGGCAGAGGCAGAGGCAGAGGCAGAGGCAGAGGCAGAGGGAGAGGCTCAGAGGCAGAGGCAGAGGCAGAGGCAGAGGCAGAAGCAGAAGAAGACTTAGACTTGAGCATGGTGTTACACACCTTTAATTTCAGTGTTCAGGAGGCAGAGGCAGGTGGATTGATGAATTTGAGACCAGCCTGGTCTACATAGAGTTCTAGGGTGACATAGTGAGATCTTATAAACAAAAAAGAATTAGAAAGAGAAGCAGTGAGAGGATAGGAGAGAGAAGCAGTTGGAAGGAGAGGCCATGTGAGGGGTTTGAAAGTTTAACCCACAGAAACAGCTGACCTGAACAAGGGGAAGCTCTTGGACCCAAGACTGATAGCTGGGAAGTCAGCATGGGACTGATCCAGACCTCCTGAATGTGGGTGTCAGTGAGGAGGCCTGGGCAATCTGTGGGGCCTTGGGTAGTAGATCAGTATTTATCCCTGGCATACAAATGGACTTTGGGTGCCCATCCCACAATGAGGGATGCTCTCTCATCTTGGACTCTTGGGGGAGGGCCTAGGCCCTGCCCTGACTGAAATGACAGACTCTGAAGATCTCCCATGGAGGACCTCACCCTCCTTGGGGATCAGAATGGGGATTGGGTGGAGGCTGGGTGAGGCTGGTGGGGGAGGAAAGGAGGGAGAGGGAGCTGGGATTGACATGTGAAGCAAGCTTGTTTCTAATTTAAATAAAAAATAAAAAAATTAAAAAGAGGAAAGAGAAGAGGAGAATGATATAACTATATTACAATAAAATTCTAGAGGAATCCCCAGAAAGCAAGAAAGAATAAGGAGTATTAATAAAGAAACAGTATCCCTAAAACTTTCCCAGAGCTGGGAAAATAAACATCTGCAAATGGATAAGGTCCCCAGAATCCCTTGCATAATTAAGCATCCACCCTACACTGTGTCCTCTTGAGACTGAACAACAGAAAGAATACACAAGACACACTGTGGTATTTCAAACATTAGAGAAAAATAGTGTTTTTAGAAGAGAAAAACAGTCACACACAAAACATCAGGAATCAGAACACGCTAGTCTCAGAAGCCAGTGAGCCTCAAAAGCCTGTAGGAAGTCAAGAAAAAATACTTTCAATACAGAATTAAACTATGAATTACTTATGAAGCCAGGATGGACAAACCTTCAGATAATTTGGTACCTGCATGCATCTTTTCTGTGAAAGCTACTGTGTAGTGTGGTTCAACAAACTAAAATAGGAAACCATAGTGTAGTCAAGAGGAAGCAAAATTTAGAAGAGGCAAGGTGAAGTCCTTGAGTGATGGTGGATATTTCTAAGAAGATGAGATAATGTGACTGATCCTATAATAATTTAGGGACATTTTTGGACCAGCGGGAAAGCTTGGAAGTGAATCCATGATTCAGCCACAGAAGACAAAACAAACCTGACTTTTGAAAGAATAATGAAATATACATATATTTAATAAACAATAGTAAGCAGTAATGGGAGTGATGAACACAGGTGCCTGAGGCAGGAATCTAGAGTAGGGAGCAGATATTTTTAATAAGCATCAAAGCTCCATTTATCTACTAAAATTATGTGTAGGTATCTGACTACATTTAAAAATGCATCACAAGAGAATTTAACCTCTACATTTGAAGTGAAAATGATCAGACTATCCAGGAAACTCTGTGGGCCATGAGGCAGCATCCAGCATGAAGAGCACATGAACAGACACACACAAAAGTGAGAGGGGCACTTCTCTGCCACTTGTCTTATCCTTGGAGCTGTTCCCCGAACTCCTAGGTTGTGCCAGTCACTGGCTCCAAAATTCATGACAGCACTTGCAAAGTCATGTCCTTATAAGTCTAAATTCTAAATCTATGTTAATGTAGTAGAATCAAAACAAAACTTTAAAAGTATGAAGAACTGAGCAACCAACTCAGTTGTACTGGTTATCTAGTTTGTGAAGTCTAAGAATTTATCAGCATGTAGGGGAAAAATCTAGACCTATTGTCAAAACATCCCCTTCTGTTTCCTCACACTTCCTCCTCGACATCCAACCCAGCTAAGGGTCAGCCTGCTTCTTCACAGGTTTCTGTACTAAGGAGCATTCACAGACTTGCCTGGTAAGGAACTAGGATTCTATTCCAGTGCACCCCGTGTGACCCTTCTTATGATAGGTTTCATCCCATAAAACCCTGAATGTCACTGGGGGAAGCCAGTGCACTCATGACTCAAGGGGAATATGAGCAGAGTAGATCAAGTGTGAAAGAAAAGAAAATTACTTCAGGCCCTAAATTTGCACGCAGCCAGCCACCCTATCCTACAGATCCCCACACAAGTCAGCTCCCGAGAAGCCAGTTTGGACTTAACCAGCTCAATTATCTACTAGGTCTCCTGTCACCAAAGTTCTTACTAATTCCGATTTCAGGGACTCAGAAAATAACTTCTGAGGGAGGATCAGAGTCTGTTTTCCTCCTTTTCATTAGAGGCTCTCATAGTAAATTAAATACATTTTCTGAGCTCTTTACTAGAAAGCACTATTTTTCTATTCTTCTCCGTCTCTCAGAAACTATAGCATTGTTTCACTACTATAAATAGAAGGATTATATATGACTTCTGATTACATGTTATAAGATTGGCATCTGACTTATCCAGAGAGGCCAACTTACATTTGTGGTGTGACATTCTACTCTATTTGTGATTTTTAGCAATGATTGACAGAATTTTAGAGGAAACTATACTTGAAAAAAAACATAAGCTGAATACAAAGAAACATCAAGTCTAATTCATACAGGATCTTACTTTAGGGGAAAAGTGGTCACAACAGTCGGAGACAGCCCTGACTTTTCCTGTATACAAAGGGAGAGGACATCATGATTCAGGCCACGGAAACAGCAGATGCAGGTGGATAGGAATTTATATTGTTTTCTGATCATCACAAAATTATATAATCTGAACCATTATTTGATACATTAGCCCCATTTCAGAACAACAGCATAGACTTTTGTTCTTTGGAGATGCAACATTGGAACTCCCTTCCTGTTAGGGGGAAATGCCATACTGTTAAAGACTATATTCCAAAAAGAATTTCTGTAATATGCTAAGTGATTTTACTTCTCTGGCCTCTCTTTCCACAGCTTGGTTAATTTTGAATCTCCAATGTCCTATTCAGTGTCCTTCCAGAAAATCCTTACTCGGCTTAAATCCTTTAGAATCAGTTTCTGTTGCTTTTGTCCACACTTCTTAATTGGTAAGAGTCCAATCTCTATCTGGAGCAGAAATTCTGTTTGCAATGCCCTTGACCAGATAGTCAGATTGTCTCTACATGTTTCCAGTCACAGGGAACATGCTACATCCCCTGGCCTGCTGTTCCTATGCTGGTTAATTGCAGATATTACAAAGCATTTTCTTTCACTGAAGTGGAATATACCTCATTTCAACTTCTGTTCATTTCACTGTTGGCCTTCAGAACAGCCCCAAAGAAAACAACATGCTCTTGATAATGTAACTTCTTACATATTTGTAGACAGTTTTCCTGGACCTCTGTCCTTCATTTCCAGACTCCAGAGAGAGCTGCCATCATCTTGGCCACCAGGGACTTGCTATGTAGCTTAGACTGGCCATAAACCTACTAAATTGTCCAGGCTGACCTTGAATGGATAATTCTCTTTTCTCAGCCTCCCTAGTACCAGGATCAGAGGCATGCACCATGTCTGACTGATCATCAATATATACATTACATTATTCACATACATATATACATACAAAATGGGAGTGACTTCCAATGTATTTGATGCTTTGTAGAAGGCAAATGACACTGGATTATTAGTATGAACTTTAAGGGGAAAAAACTCTTTTTGAACTAATTCTATCACAAAAGTTCTAAGTTTAGATCTAGTATGCTGACACTTCTTTATCATTATTTCCTCAATTATTTGGTAATGGTTTCTGTTATTGTTATATACTTTATGGCAAAAAACATTTCTCTACTTACAGAGATAGGTTCTTACTTAAAATACTACAGATAAAACTTAAATAAATTTATAGAAAAATATACAATCAATATATGGGAGATACACTGGATTTCCAAAACTGAGGCTGGTGGGCGTCATTGACTGACATTAGGGAAACTAACTGGCAATGGCTTGTTTGCAGAATACAAAGGGCCTACTTCTCTAATTTAGATATCATATTTCACTATTAAGCCCTGATGAAGTCACTTTTATTTGTTTCCTTAGCAGTTATGCAGTACCTATAGTTCTCAAGAACCAAACTGTTTGTAATGGCAAGCGATTAAAAAGGTTTCCAGCATCCAGGCTTCCGGCATCATGCTTTCACTCCTTAGACTCCATGTTTTCATGTACTTCACATGTGCTCCCTTGAATCATCCTCAAAAGATTTCTTTTTACCAGTATTCTCTTTTTCAACCACGCTGGTGTAGAATTCTAAATGAGTAACATATCCACCATCTTTCTTAAGTGTCCTTAACACAAGAGCACACTGGCTGAAGCTTGGAATGACAACTTACCTGTGGCATGTTCCCGCAGACCTACATCAAAGGCAAGTTTATCAGTCTGGGATCTTGATGTGGTCAAGCATGTTAGATACTGTGGAACAAGAGCAGATGCTAGGAGTCACACCCTTCTACCGGGTCCTGGTACCACCACTAGTTAGCTTCCCACTAATTGCAATAAATCAGCTACTATGAAATAGGTTCAGTTTCCTCCCTAATTGAACGATTGACACTATGCTTTGGGAAAATATTTTTGTTTTGAATGTAAAACCCCAAAGACAATCTTATCTGATGATCTAGTAATTCTAGGACTCTATATAGAATAAAATTGAAATACTTAATATGCTTTGGTTCAAAGCATTCTGAGAAACTTTTAACTTGAACTTGAAAACAATATAAATGACCAGCAGTAAAGAAGAGGCTAGATCGACTTTGGTTCTTCTGTTTTGTGGAGTATTGCACTATACTAAGAGTACTGGTAAAGAATATGCATGTAGCATATAACTTTATTTTTATAAGATGTTGAGCCAAGAAGTTACATAAAATAGCACATTTGTACAGTTGACATATGCAGAACACTTAAATGTGTAACGTGTGATTAGAATGAATTACATTGGAATAATAATAAAAACTGTGCTTGGATAAGTAAGGTGGGTGGGGGAAGCCAGAAAATCAGATAATTCCCCATTTCTTTTCATTTAACATTTGTTTTGGAGAATTTAATATATAAGCAATGCATCTAGCTCACTTCTGCCCTCCCCTTCCAACCCTTCCCATGTGGTTTCCCAAATTCATGACCTCGTCTATTATGCATATGTATATGCATATATATGTATGTATGCACACACATTCACATATGTATATATAATCTATTGGGTCCATGTGTCTAGAACTGATCACTTGGGGTTAGATAGCCTATGTGGGACCTTCAGTTCTTCATCTAGGGCAGTGGTTCTCAGTCGTCCTAATGCTGTGACCCTTTAATACAGTTCTTCCTGTTGTGGTAACCTCCAACCATAAAATTATTTTCATTGCTACTTAATAACTGTAATCTTGCCACAGTTATTAATCATAATGTAAATATCTCTGTTTTCTAATGGTCTTAGGTGACCCCCAGGTTGAGAACCACTGATTTGGCGGGTGACCTGTCTATGTTGCCTTGTCAATGCTAGTAGTTTCTTCCTTTCTTTTTTTGAAAAACATTTCCCGATTTTTTAAATCTCACAAAATTACATTTATCCTTTGTTGTGGATTATGACAACATATGTGCAGGTGACACTTCTAAAATGATTTTTAAAGCAGTCTAATAGAGGAAATAAACCAAGGGCCTCTTCCTGGCCTTCTTGCTGATGGCACAGTGATGTAGGCTGGGATTAGAGTGGGAGGGGATAAGCACAGGCACTGTCTAGCTTTCTGCAGGCAGGTGGAAAATGCTGCATTATAAAAAGTCTTACTTCATGGGCTTTATACCAAAACTACTTTTAAAAAGTCAATGTAGATTTTATATTAATTGGGAGTGAGCTTTATTTTTTTAAAGGACTGAATTTAGGCATAAATAGTTCAAACCTTTGCATCTCTATAAGGCTGCTAGCCTGAGTTTTAAGAGCCATTGGAGGGTATACTGTTTCAAGATTTATTTATTATATCTGTGCAGAAAAACATATCTGAGGTTCTTATTTGCCTTCAAAGTAAGCAACAGATTCTAAAGGGTGGTCACCTTTCATTTCCATAGATTGCCAGGTAAAGATGTCCCCACTCAAATGGTCTCCACCAACCCTCAGATATAGCTGGCTAGTTTGTTCTGTCTTTTACAATGGTTCTGTCTGAGAGTCAACTTCTTACCCACTGGTGACAAAATATACTGCAGAAAGTCAATTATTTAAGAAATAGCTTCTGATAACGCTACAATTTGGTAGTTCAAGCTTCAAGAAGAACTTTGTGTGGAGAACCTGTAAATGTGTGACAATAAACGACAATCCCCCTGTCCTTCTGCTAGGATTACATGCTGCCATGCCAACCTTTCCAGTAGGTGATGGGGGTGTGCACTCAGGTCCTCATGTTTGCCCAGTTAATGTATCAGCTTTATTATAAAACGAATAATAATCTTTCTTACACCAATAGCATTCAAGGATTATATACTTAGGAGCTGAGAGCAAAAAACTGTTAGAGTCAGTTCATATTATACTAGATCAACATCCCAATATTTGTAATAACTGCTTGCAAAATATGGAGTATATGCATTTTGCAAGTTATATTTATTAAAGTTTGCATACATTTCATTTCAAGCTTTTGCTTTCTAAGTTAGGCTGAATTATCACCATCCTAGTATTTTGCTTTTAAATCCCTGATTAGTATAGCCTGGACCAGTTTTCTGTGATTGCCTCATCCATTATCGTCCTCCTGCCACTGGGTTAGCATAATACCTTCCGTTTCTTCCAGGATTGAAGGCCCTGTACATCATTCCATTTCTTTAGCTGTGTACAAGTAGAGAAATGCCACAAAAATCCCGTTTGATTTATTTCATTTGTACATAAATAAATCAGTTCATTTTATCAGTGATGCATTTGAGAAATGTTTACCGGGTGTCTAGTATGCCCATGTACTGTTCTTGGTAGGACTGGTCTTAGTGAAGTTTAAAGGAAGGGAATGGCTCTTTTCCTCATGGAATGGGGCACACTCAGTAAACACAAATCCCTGGACTTTGAGAGAAGTGATAGGAAGAAAACAATGGACTGAATCATTTATATTCTGAGCTATTCTCAGTGTTCATCATTTCTTTCTCATGAATGCTGAGAGCTGTCATCTCCATGTCCTTACCATTCCACTGAAAGAGTGCCGCAGGAGAATTGCATGGCCATAGAGCAGGGTCCTGTGGCCACCCCCTTGTGCTGCCTGTGGGAATGAAGAAGAAAACTGTCAGCACATACCAGCTGTGACTTATTTGGCAGAAAAGCAACATGAAGGATTTAGGAAGCAGATCCTAAGAAAAGTAACCATGACAAAACTCCCAAAGAATTCATTTAAGAAAGAAGTGTCCAGCCAATGGGCAAAAGGAGACTTTGTGAGCATAGCCATGCAGCATCCTTGGGAGAGAACAGCAAGGCTTGCTCTTCTCCTCAGAAATGGCCACTGCCCAGGATGAACAGAAACCAGAGCTGTTCTCCACTGGAAGCATGTAAATGAGGCACACTCTGCTTACCTTCCTTTGAACTTCTCATCTCAGAAGCATCCGGGATGAGAGAGAAACAAGGGTGGAGTAACTACAGCTTGATTCAGAAGGGCAACATGGTGAGCATCAATGTGCACTTTAGGTCTTGCAGTCTTTTGTTCCCTTCTAGGCACTGGTGCTTTCTGCCCACACAACTCAAATGGTCCTTTTTACACAGATCTCACCAACCAGGGATGGCACTGAAACCCAGAACTTTAAAAGAGTCACTAGTCCTGCAGAAATAGTTCCCTTAGTGGAGAGACCCATGTGACTGTACTCTCCGTCTCCCTCTGCACATCCATTTTGATGATTTGGTAGTGGCTGCCCAAACAGTAGAGAGGGAAGTCAGAGAAGATAAAATGGCCCGAAGGAAACCAAGCCACTGGTGGCTGGTCTTCTGTGTGACTCTGATCCACACAATGCTATGACGAAGCAAACGACCTATGCTGTGAAACTCCAGTGTAGCATCCCAGTTACAAGCGGGCATGAAGAACAGTCAGCTAAAAATGACAACTAAAAACATTGCTTTGGTACCAACCTAATTCTCCTGGTATCATGCTAATCTATCCCCAGGTAACCCGTTGTTAACACACATACTCTTTTAAAAGAAGATACTTGCTGCTTACAGACTCAGTACTCCTCAAACATGTACCAAAAGAGACCCCAAAGCCTAAGACAGCTACCAAGATTGAGTATGTGTGTGTTTGCTCATTCTTATGCATGTGGAGGCCAGAAGCAGACATAGGTTGTCTTCCTTACTTACCCTTCACCTATTTTATGAGACAGGATCTCTCTTAGAATCTGAGCAGTTGGTTGACTGGTCAGAAAGCTCCTGGAACCCTCCTGCATCCTCCTCCTGGTGCTAAGGTTACAGGTGCATGCTGCAATGCTTGAACTTTATGTGGGTGCTGGAGATCAGAGCTCAGGCCCTTAAGCTTGCACAGAAAATACTTTACCTACTTAGTCATCTTCTGTGCACCACTATCAAGAGGAAGTTTAACATTTTGCTTCTGTAGTCTAAAGGCATCTTTTATGCATCCCATTCTTTTCAGAGTTGCAGACTGGCTGCCCAAGGCACTGTCTGCAGTTTTATGCCACCTATCCTGTCCCCACAAGGCATGGCAATGAGCAATACAGAGGACAAGAAGCAGGTGGTGGGGAGAGAAACAGAGGTCTGGATAACAAGCTATGAGTGATTTCATGTCAGTTCTGTTTGGATTAGCAGAATTGCTCTGTCAAAGAGATTTTTCCCCCATGTCATACAATGAGTCTAAAGAGAAAAAAGACAAATGTGGTATATTGAAAAGAGGCTGATAACTAAATATAAATGTGGCTGTGCTCACCCCCCTCCTATAGAGATATTTAAGTGTTCTCAGAATTTAATACCATGAAGGATTACATTGCTCTTCACAATATTTCCAAATTTCATGAAATCATTTGCACTAACGTCAGCTGTATTTACAAATGTGTCAACACCTTACATTAAAATTAGATATACTAAACCATTTCACATCTTGTCTGTCTAACTGGGATTGTCCCTATGAGCTTGTATCCTTAAAACTTAACTGATGTTTCCAATGGCTCATATTTCATACACACACTCTCACCATGAATAAGTGACTGAAGCAGATGTCCTACTATCAACCATGGGTTCCACTCTTCTAATTTTTCTGTGTTCCCACCAGCTCTGTCATTATCAGGAGTCAAGAGTTGCTGACTCTAAACAGCATCACAGAGTGGCCTGGGTTGTTCTCCTCTGGTATGTCCAGAAACATGGATGGGTCCTCAAGTCTCTCATTATTATGCAACCACAGAAAGAAATGGATTAAAATACCAACTGGAATTGAATGTAATTTTGCTCTGCAGACCCTTATTCTCTTTGATATAGTACAGTAAGTTGTGGATGCTGGGGGAACATCAGAATCACCAGATCTCCCATTCCACAGTGGTTATTTCAGTAGGTCTGGAGCTGGCCTGAGTATGCATTTCTAATAAGGTCTGGGTGATACTGGTACTATTGGTCTAAGCCCAAGATTTTAGAATTTCTGATAGGGGAATGGATGGCTCTGGTGATAGGATGGAAGAGGAGCCTTCTATTTCTATTATAATGCTGATTGCTTCTATGGAGCACATGCTACATATGCATCAGGTGATTTACATACTATCATAGCCTATCTGCACGATGACCTTTTAAGGTAGCAATGAATGTCACATTTCATATGGGATGAATTTGGTACTAAAGGAGTATACCTAGCCTTACATGTCATAGTTGATATGATAGTACCATATACACTTGTGTTAACAACAGATCTTAATCTCATTTTTCTAATGTGTGCACAATGATTGCACATGCCATCAACAGGAAGAGATACAGAGACAATTTTCATGGGGCTCTTATAGCTGGGGTCTAATTAGCTCAAATTCTATGGTAGGCACATAACACAGAGTTGTACAAGGAAACATCTCACTTGATGTTAACTAGTGAAGCAATGATAATCACCCCCATTTTACAGCTGTGTTAACTGACACTTAGGTTAAATGACTTGCTCAAAGTCAAACATGTTCCATGTGCAGAGTCTGGACTTCACAAAGGCAATTTAACCGTGCATGACAGTATTGCCTTTTCTGTAGTGTGGCAGGGGAGATGAAACTTGGACAAAGATAAAATTATGTTACATGTAGAAACAGAATGCATATTAAAGAAGTGAAGCACAGAGTTTTGAATAGACCAAGAGGGTAAAGAGCATGTGTTAAGGAATGTCTTTATTGAAAAGGTAGACCAGCCTTAGGCTGCTGAAATACAGATGGTACGAAAGAGATGCCAAACTGGGTGGACTGTGTCCTGGGAGTAGGAAGTGTGAGTTATACTTGAACACTCGCAGCCATCTAGTAGTTAGTGCCCGTGTGCCCATGGACAGGGACAGATGATTAAGTTATGGTGCAGAGGCAGACAGGTCAGGCTATTCATGGCAGAGACTCACTTGCTCATTATATAAACTCTGTCCCACAGCAAGATACTGTAATAGTTTATGAAAGGATGGTGTCACCGTCAAAACTGTACCTTAGGAAGGGAAGTCCATGGTAGATGAACAGGAGTCAAGTCCTGAGGGGCAGAAGAGATTTTTCTCTCATTTGGTTTCTTTCACATGGTTGACAGGGAGTGAGCAAACCAAACTGTAGAGGGGAGTCATTGTTTATTCCTTCATCTCATCTGGTCTAAAACAACTATCGGTATCACCTTTGAAAATATTCTTCAGGCAACCACTCAGCCACCCACTGCTCCTAGTCCCTGAGACTGCTTTGTGTCTCATCTGGTCAAGGTGACGACCTCCCAAATATGCCTGCTAAGTAAGTTGTAGGCTAACGTGGCAGCCAGAACCACCCTTCCAAAGCTGTAACCCTCATCTTTGTTTTCTTGCCACAAATCCTCCAGTGACTCGCTACCAAGTTAGATACACGATGCTCCCATTGTGCTTTCTAATTCTCTGCATCAGGATTACAATTTTTTTTCTGAGAGCCCATACAGTAAGTACATTAGGCTCTGTGATCTCTGTCTTACAGTTACCAGTTGAACCTCACATAGTTTTTTAAAAGGATCTGTTCAAAGTTCAGACATCATTTTTATACTAACACACTGTACACATACAAGTTACAGCCTGAATTTGGCTTGTTGACTGTAAGTTGTCAAACCTTACCCTATACCTCAGTTGGCTCCCTTACACCCCTCTGATTTCAACTACCAGGAACACACTCCCTGTTGCTTCTGCTCCAGCCAAGCTGACCTCTCTATGCTTTTCAGAGAGCCTTGCTCCTACCACATGGACTTTGTACTTGGCTTTCCCTCTCCCCAGAATGCACTTCCAGTGTTCTCACAGCAGCTTCTACCCCCAAAATACCTCACTAGAGAAGTCTCCTGCTCTCATTCTTTGCCACATGACAGTCTCCCTTCACCACAGTCGTCTGTTTCATTATTAGCTGATGTGGATTGCTAAGTTAATTTTGTTGTGTATTTGCCTTTCCATCCCCTAGAATAAAGTAAGTTCCATGGACATTCAAACTAAAATGCTGTTTGTTATTTCAATGTTATTTCTATCAGTCTCAGATGCATTCGAAGACACTCACTAAATTTTCCCTAAGTGAATGAATAAATAATTGGTGTATGTGGCCCTTGGGTCTCCATTTTGCATAACAGAAAGAAGAGGCACAGGGAACTCAAAAAGCTTCTCACAGTTGCCTTGAACATGTGAGCTGGAATTTGAACTTGGGGCTAAGAATAAATTCTGCTAACTCTTTTGATATGAACCCTGTACTAATATTTCAAGAAAGATGTCACTTTTTACATAAAAGACACATGCAGCTAGCTCTTCACGGGGCAGTGCCCACACCTCAAGGCTGTGAGACTTTCTTTGGGGGGCAGTCCTATCCCCCCAGAAGTGGCCTTGAACGTCATCACTGGCAGAAGGATGCTTTTGAGTCACCCTATAATATGAGGGCGCACCAGGGAAAAGCTATTAAAAGTCCCTAATTCTATGTCTAGGGGAAGAATATGTCACTAGACAATTCAGTCATCTCACCTGTAATTCCAAGGTTAATTTTCATCATTGACATTTGTTTTTGAAGCTTCCAGGAAATAAAGCCTTTCATGAAGGTAAACTAGAAATCACATCCATGGAGGCCAAAAGCTTACTTTCTATCCAACCACCAACATTTCAAAACTGTTGTATCTCTAAACTGATTTGTCCTGTGATCCGAAATGCTCATTTCCACACTGGAGGCTCCTAGCCCCTAAGAAGCATTCTAAGATCCCAGGATGGCTCCCTGCTGAATCTGATGTAACCCCCAACACATCAAGTGTCATGCTCCCAGAAGGCCCTGCGGAGGAAGGGATTTTGGGGTGTGCCTGCTTTAATTTTTCTTCCTTGCTTATCCCATCTCTTACTGTGGTTCTGCTCAAATTGCAGGACATTTCCCTAGATACAAGAGACCTAAATAATAAATAATGGTGCCTTTTAAGCACAGGACAACGATAGTGATTAAACTGAATATTCAAAGTGGATAAACTGGAGTAAACTGCAGCAGGTAACCGAGCAGAGTCAGCTAGCTCAGTTATTTCACCCCAAAAGACTCAACTCGCAACTGTTATAAATGATTAAGAATTTTATAGTCTACTTAGGTGAGTAGAACCTTTGAGGAGAAACAAGAGAAATTATTGGACAAAATTTCAGATTTGATGAAATGGGAAGATTTACTTTGGTGCGCCTAATGGGAAAAGTAAAATTTGTTAGTTGTTTATTCCCCTGAATTTCACTTATAGATCCTGTGTGATTTCAACTAAGATTAAGAGGGTACTTTAGAGTTCAACAAAATTGTTAGTAAATTAATGCTGAAATATGAGCAGTAAGAAATATTTGTTCTGAAAGGGAACTTTTACAAAATGCTTTTAAGCAAAAATATATAATTCACTCTGCAATGGGTTCATAAAGAGGTGCATGGTAGGCACAGACATTCATAAAGAACCATTGTCTGAGGAGGCAGTTCCCGTACAGAAAGACATTCAGCATCAGCCAAGGAGAGAATACGAACATCAGCTCAAGGAATAGCAACAGAGTCAAATATCCCATTTTTAAATTACAGCCTGGCAGTGGTAGTGCATACCTTTAATTCCAGCCCTCAGGAGGTAGAGGCAGGAGGGTCTCTGTGAGTTTGAGGCCAGCCTGATATATAGAGCGAATTCCAGGATAGCTTCCAAAGTCACAGAGAAGCCCTGTCTTAAAAAAACCAAAAAAATTAAATTACAGACTAGCTGGCATGTAATACAATAGCCTACATCCTTTGCTGATGCTCTGAAGTAGCACGAACATTCAAAGGAAACAGAAGGCAGATATGACTGTCCCCAAACCAGTGAGCACCATAAAAATGGAAACTGAAGTACTAAATAGACCAAAGACCTTGTATCACAGTGACAAAGGACTTCCTGTCTCATTGAAATGTGGCAGAAAACTGAGCCTCAACCAAAGAAGTAGGAGATAGCTATGAATAAATGATAGCTATCAGAATGAAATGAAAACATATGGAAACATTTTTATTTCTTTTAGCAATGAAAGAAATTGC
The DNA here is from genome assembly GCF_017639785.1 of Mesocricetus auratus. Lineage (NCBI taxonomy): Eukaryota > Metazoa > Chordata > Mammalia > Rodentia > Cricetidae > Mesocricetus > Mesocricetus auratus. Next base: position 79,750,741 of record NW_024429189.1, read on the forward strand.
AATGATATGATCTTGCTATATCACTTTACATCTACAAAATGTGCAAAAAAGGAGGGGGAAATGCCGTGTGAACTGTATTTCAGCTGATGCAAGCCTGTCTAAGGTGGCACCCAGTGTAGCCCTTTTGCAAGGCAATATGGTAGTATATAAAAAGAGCCATAAAGAAGTCCATAGCCTCTGCTACAGTAATTTTACTTCTGAGAATAATTCAAAAGGAGCAAGAACATATGCACATAGCTCTGGCAAGGGCCTTATAATGGTCACAACCAAACAAAAGGATCCTGGCAAGAATCTAAATGTGCAACAGAAATAGTATCTATTAAATCACAGACATTCTTTAGGATGTTTTATCCTGCAACCATTAAAGGCTGACATCACCATATGTAGATAGAAGCAGAAAATGTTTATGATACACCATTGTGACAAGATTCAAAATACAAAGTGCCTTCAGCCACTACTTGTATATATACAGGAATGATAAGAAAATCTGTAAAAGTGAATTATCCAGGACACAGAAGATGGCTTAGGCAGTCAAATATTTGCCTTGAAAGCACAAGGACATGAGTTTGATCTCCAGAACCCACCTAAAATGTGCTGGGTGTGGTACTGAATGCTTATAATCTCAGTCCTGAGGAAGGTTGAATTCTGGGATTTGCTAGACAGCCAGCATAACCTGCCTGATGAGTTTCAGGTAGTGTGAGAGACTCCTTGTCAATAAATAAATAAGACAATTAATTAATGAAGAATTGCATCTGAGGAAGAGCAACATCAGGGTTTTCCTCTGGCCTCAAAATGAATGTATGTGCGTGTTTACACACATATATATGTGTAGCTGTACACATATATACTCATCTACATATGAACTGGCACCCACATATGAATACATACATATACACCTGCAGATATACATATTCATCCATACATAAACATGTATACATGCATGCATGTTCACCTGCACACACAAGTACTCACTCACAGATGAACATTTATACATGTACACACACCCGTGTGTGTACCCACACACACATAAAGCAAAAGAACAAAATAGCCACTTGTATGGTTGCAGGATTTTTACACCTTATCCTGGCTCTAAAATTTTGTCTAACACTCTCACCATATCATCTTTTCAATAAAATGCATACGTGTGTATATGGGGACAAAACGCTGCATGCTACTCTGGGTTCCCAGCCCATCAGCACCTCTGAATCTGCATGTTCGCCTCTTTGGATCTCATTCTAGTTTCTGGGGACTTAGTTCTCCAAAACTCTGTGCTTCTCAAGGCTGCAGTTAGCAGATGCCAGCTCTTTCTTTCACTACATCTACAGGCTTGATGACCACCAAGTCTGGCCAGACTCCCAAGACTTCAGTCCAACAAGCTGCTCTTCTGTGAGGAATAGACAGATGGGGTGGGCAATACCTCTTCAGCACTGAGACTATCAACGGAACCAATGAGACTTTTCAGGTAGGTCTTAGAATGTAAATGCCTACAAATAGGGCCAATTTTTACTCTTAAGTTACAGTGAAAGACTTTTCTAAAACACACCGGATTTCAAGCAGCACATCTCAGGGACAGGAGTACCGTGATCACAGTTAGTTTGACCCATGATTAGGAGCCACAGCCAGCAAATGAGATAAAAGAAATTCAACAGGTATTTCACAGGTATCATAATTCCATCTTAAACCCATGTAAGCTCTAGGAATCCAAATAAAAGATACCTAATTTTCTTTTCTTTCTTCTCCACTGTTTTGGGTCAGATCTACTGCTCATCTATGTAACTACCAAAGCCTGTATTTCCTGGGCTACAGAAAGAAACTCTTTCTCTTGTAAAGCTCTCTACTGAGTGGAATCAAAACATAACATGAGAATAAGGTGTCCACGTGTAATTTGACTCTTTGATTTTCTACTCATTACAGTTGATTATGAGTGTAGAACCAGCTGTCTGGAGGGCCTGAGATGCTGGCTGCAGAAGCAACGTGATGGGATTCTGAAGAGTTTCTCCCTTCACACACATGTAGGATAGTTTAGCTTGAGCTGTGCTAAACCTTTAGACATATCTGTTTGAGAAAAGTCCTTCACCTTCCAGGGTCTCTTGGGATATCAATAAAAACCCAAATACCTAGGATCTTTTCTCCTGCAGGAGAAGGTGGTCCAAGCATTTAGTTCATGTCATTCATTTTATAATCAATTGAAAGTATTCTAGGACAATAGTTTCAAAGGCTATCATCTAATTTAAGAATCTGAGAATTTGGGGTCATAATTGTCATGAAATGCGGTTGTGAAAGAAAAAGGGGAAACTATTCTAATAAAATAACTGGCTCATTTCTTTCCAAAGTACACTTGTCACTGGGTACAGAAACACACACACAGGGTTCTGTAGGCTCTTCCAGTATCCACTGCACTTGAGGGTGGTCCATTGGGTAAGGATAAATTAGCTTGGGTCATTTAGAGACTCTAGTACTGCTGCTGTGGAGACAAAGTTGGTTCCTTCTCATGGCACCTTTAAAAGAACAAACTGACAGGATATTTGTCAAGGCATTAGTGACATTTACACCGACGACAAGTACACTTTAGAAAGAAATGAGCCAATTATTTTTTATTAGAATTAATTTTCCCTCTTTCTTCCATATCTAACATATTTCTTAGAATCAGACAGTGCCAATTTCATTCTGCACATAAAAGGAGCCATCAGTCCAATTTTATTTTTGGTCGATGCTCTGGTTCTTATTTGAACTGCCTATACTCAGATTTCTGGTGAAATAGCAGGCCAGTGCTATGCAGGAACTGGACCAGGAACTTTGCCCAATAATTTCTTTTTATCAAATTTAACGTATAACCCGTATTTCCTAACCAAGAATCTGATATGATCAGACTATCATGAAATGAAAACTTTAACATTATCTCCATCATTACTTCCGATTAAAATATTACTGTTCTCCTATACACTGGCAGATTTAAAAAGAGTAAAGTACCTACTACTTGCATACAGTAAGTCCTACCAGGTGCAAGCACCTCTACCTATGTGTGTTCAAAAGCACATCAAACTGTCTGTACTTTGCTGTCTGACTCTGTCTCTTTCTCTTCTGAAGTCCTTAAAGCTACCTTTTACATTTTCTTTTATAAGCACACCATACCAAAAATTGTCCTCCTTTATTTTCTCATCCTTCTGTCCTCACTGTACTGGCCCACCACAATCTTGCTCATAAAGATAAATTCATGCTGTTTTCTCTACATCCATGTAATGCATCTAAAGCCAACTTTATATCCCTAAGCAAAACAATTTGAGTTCTCCTAGGAGTACAGGAGGTGACATTAGGTAGAGAGACTCATTCTCTGAGCTCTGTTTCTGTGGGGTCTGTAGATGAGAGATCAGTTGATCCTGACAGCTTCTGCATCAGGACCAGGTGCTGTTTTGAGGGCACCATTCTTCTGAACCCTCATGGATTCATTATGGAAAAGTAGCCCTGAGACCCAGCTATAGACCAAAAGAAGAATTTTGCATGAAAACACGAAAAGGAACTCACAGCACAAAATTTGGACCACTTTATTGAGATCTTGATTTCTTTTGTCATTAGTGGGCCTATCTCTCATGACAATTCTTATTTTTATGGGGAGATATGTGGATACTAATGTCTGAATACAGATGCATGCCATGTAAATATTCTACACAAAGTTGCGTCCTTAGGGTGGTTCTCAGGGTAACTGATAGACACTCATGTTTAAGATCCACCCTTCTGGGACTTCCTCAGCCATTCAGGACTCTTCTTCCATGAAATCAGCATGACAATTGGCAATTGGTAAGTACTCTACTCTCAGATGCTTCTGTTAACACATGATGAATTTCCCAATATTTCTCTAGAACTTTATAGATGCAGTTAACAAATATCATTGCTTCCCTATGGCTTGATAATTTTAGAACTGATAGTATAGCCTCTCTGCCACTGTCTCACCTCTGTTGTAATACATGTGACACATGGAAAGACACATAGTTCTACTACAATATATGTGGTGAGGGCTTAATAGAGGAAGAGTTTCAAGCTTCCCTTAGTTACTCATGATCTACACATCCTTATAGCTTAGCCATCATCTGGATGCTTCTCTAACTGCCTCCCATACAATTTGGACCTTGCTCCTCACCTCTGTACTCCTCAGAGCCTCGATGGAGATAGAGATGAAGTTAGAGGAAGAGTCAGCTGGGAGACAGGGAGTAGAATCTTTTCTTCTCAAACACATGTTCTTCTCAATACTGGAATCAGTCACCTCTGATCTTATGCTGTCACTCTGGCTTTGGTGTCATACAGGACCCCAGGCCCTCATGGTATGCCTTACTCAGAATTATGCACACTCATCTACACTCTGCCACTTTTGTCTATATCTGCAAGCTGGTATCTCTTAGAGTTGTAGATAATTTAATGTTTGGGCTTGGGTTGTCCTTTTACTAGTTGCTCTCAAAAGTCTACCTTCCAGAGACCTAGTCTAGGTTCAAGTGTTCCTCTCACCACCTAGAGAGAAAAAACCTCATTTTAAAAACAATTCTCGTCTACATCTGTGAATGGAAGCCAGGACCTGAACAGAACATGCACCATCTGATCTAGTTTCTCCCTATTGTGTAGAAAGGGAATTTATCAAACTGACATGGAGAGGAAAACTTTCAGGGCTGATAGTGAAACCTTACTTCCCTAAGCCAGGAAGCCCCATAGCAGGCTTTGCTGTGAGACAAGAAAGCATTTTAAGTGGAGTTCTCACAAAGTTTGGGGTGGAGGAGACCACCTTGCAAATAACATTGGTCATAATTCAGGGGGAAAATCAATAAGATTTTAAAAGTTCTGCAAGTTTAATGAAACTAAAACTCAATTGTATTTGTGTGTTTGTGTGTGTGTGTGGTTTTGTTTCATTTGTCTTTTTCAATGGATAGGGAAAAAACAAGTCAGTTGTTTCTCAGTGGGCTTTGTGGTTACTAGTAATGCAATGTGATAAAACTTGATATGAAAAAGAACATTGCATCAATCACTTCTACTGGGAGGGGTCGCTGCTGATCAGGGTCTCCAGAAACTCAAAGAGCAATCAAAGATTTGAAAACAGTAGTGAGTAGGCAGCCCTCAGGGAGAGGCAGAACTGAGGGAAAGGTGGACAGTCTGGAATGAGGCAGGCTTAGTCCAATTTCTTGTAATAATATTACCACACAGTTATCAATATACACCAAGAGCTGTGTATGCAGCTTGAAGGGTCAAGAATGGAAATCCTCCTTGACTCATAGAAGGCCTTGTCAGGACAGCAGAAGATGGAAAGGACCATGGAAGTACTTTTCATGTAGTAAGTGGAGGAATGCAACACAGTGTGGCACAACTCTGGGCCACTATTTCAAAGAGAACAAAAGGTTTTATTGGTTTTCATGTTTAAAGAAGGTGTGGGGAAAATGGAGCCTTGACAAATATTATATTCATCATGGTGAGTGGTAAATCCATGTTCTTTACACAAATAAAGACTTATACTGTCACTAAGGAGATTTAGGTAGCCTTTCTGATTAGGCTAAATCCTCTTCAGTCTTACACTAACTGGGTTTGGCTTGAGACTGGTGAAGACAAGAGCAATGATACAGGCATAGCTAGTATCAGAATTTAGTACTAAGTTGCTTTCAGTGAAACAAACTGTGAGACATTAAAGATTCGCTCAACTTTCTGTCTTACGAAAGTGGTTATTCCAAAACATGTGCTTGCTTTGATTAAGCAGGGAATTTAAGTTAAAATGATGCCTGAAGATTGGAATATATCTTAAATTATATAAGAATGTGGCCAGGCGTTGGTGGCGTACACCTTTAATCCCAGCACTCAGGAGGCAGAGGCAGGCGGATCTCTCTGAGTTCCAGGACAGCTTGGTCTACAGAGCGAGTTCCAGGACAGCCTCCAAAACAATGCAGAGAAACCCTGTCTCGAAAAACCAAAAAAATAAAAAAGAAAAAAAAAGAATGTAAGATGACATTGATCCAATAGAAGATGACCTATTGTGAGAAATGGTCACCCTGGTGAAGATTTGAGTTTCAAAGCAAAATCATGTAGCAGCGTTCTTCAAATTATGATAACCTCAAATTGAAGTTTATTTTTTAATCACTAGATTACAAAATAAATATGTGAATTAGAAATTCCACTTAGGATGGAAGAGAACATTGGGAGCGTGATTTGGTGGTGACCCGGCTTGCCTCATATTGGTGAATACTTTGTTTCTGTTAAGCCAATCCGTAATACTGCAGGGGCTTCAGCTGATACAGAATGCTGTGCAAGGTCTCATGGGCTACAATCTAAATGGTCTGAAGCCATCTGGACCCTGCTTCAGGAGATACAGGAACACCAGGGATGTCATATAATCTGACTAAGCAGCTTCCTGCTTAGGAACCCCTGGGGTATGCAAGAAAATAAAATTCTGGATTTAGCCTGAAGCTCCTCTTCCTGGATCAAGTTTATGCATATAAAGCAGATCTTTTGCTCTGGGGGGATGCATATCTGTATGTATGTATGTAAACAATACAATCATCTGGAGATGGATGTACTTTTGCCTTATACCAGAATGTGAGGAAAAATTGAAGTAGCCATTATTGAAGCGAGCATGGGAGATGGAAAATATGGAAATCTTCTGATTATTTTGATACATTCCCCAAGATACAGCAATCAAAATCACTCTTCAGAAGGAGGCACTAAAGGAACTGATTTTCAGAGTAAACATAGATCATGAAAAATAAACATAAAACAGGCTGTTTTCTCTGCTAGAATTATGTTTTGATAGCAGTTTCCAGTAAATGAAATAGAAAGGTAGATATAAACACTCCTTTTATGCAAGGGGTTAAGTTCAGAAATGCCATCTTTCTACATGTTGGGTAACATCTATTACTTACTAAAACTATCTACATTTGCAAAAAGCATTAGAATGAAGGCAATACATGTAGAGAAAAGTTCCTAATTATGGACTGATTGACAAAAGGACTGGAAGGCTAGTACAGCATTTGAAATTCCTGCAAGTAAAATGTTAGAAGAAGCAAGAAACCAGTTAAAGCTGGACCTGATAGGATCAAGGATTTAGTTCCATGATTGGCTCCAGTGCCCTGAGAGCAGCAGAATCTAATAAAATCTAGTTGCAGATAAAATCAATACAGTTAGAGGTGAAGTCAGCATAGCCTAAATAGTTCCACATGAGGGGAGAGACAAATGTCCAGATAGGATTTGTGCTACAGAAAAAGGTTGGGTTATGAGAGAGGGGTGGGAGGCCCATTTGATACTATAGTAGGTTCAATTGATAAACTTGGAATAAGCCTGGGAATATTACAGAGCTACTGTTTCTCCCACAGAGATAGGCTGAAAACAGCTAGCAAATCATGTATTGTACCTTTGTTTCCACACCTATGATACCTCCAAACAGATGTTTAGAAAGAATGATGGATTCAGAAAGCAGTTGTTCATCCACTTGGCAAGCAGGGTCAAATGTCTTGGGTCACAGAGTTACCACTTCTGTAATCTACACTGCTCTGAGGCTTCTAGAATCATTCCTGGGGCTATGGCCCTCATGACAAGATGCTGGATATAATGTTGAGTCAAGACTAAGCACAACATGGATAACAGCAGCGTAAAAGATTTTATTATGTTATGCTGTTCATTATTCTTCCTCTATTCCCCAGTGTTAGGAAGCCATAGTTCATGCTGATATAGAAGTTATTGGGCCTATTTCTAGGCCCAAAGAATATGCATTTGAGGCACTGGATCATTAATTCTGAAATTCAGGTAAATTCTAAACTTGGATCAGCATTTGGAGATAGTCTTCACTAAGCTGGTATGGAAAAAAAAAACCCATGGGGAAAAATAAAACGTAAAGTTGCCAGGGCAGCAAAGAGTGGAGACATAGTTGTTCAGGATGCTGGGACAAGGTATCTTGCTATCCTCGACAGTGGCAGAAGGAGCTGCTGAGCAGAGTGAAGCTTTTCATTTTAGAAAGTCAATTCTACTGCCTTCTCCGCATGGCTGACCAAGTGATCACGGTTGAGTTATTTGTACCCGTAACAAAATAGAATAAAATCTGGAAGTTTCTCTACTTAAGAAATAACTCTGAAAATTTCTGAAAGCAAGACAAATACACAGAAAAGCAGTATGTTCTGCCCAACGTCCTCATAAGGAAAGATATGAGAGCAGCAATATTTAGGAGCATCCCCACCACGAATTTCTATCTCTTGCCCCTCCCACACCTGGAGAGCAGGACTCAGACAAGTTAGCAAGGGAAGGGTCTTCTAAAGCAGACTCCCAAGGCCCATTCTGAATTATTTGCTTTGGAACAAAGCTTCAGTCTGTCATGACATCCCCTGTTCCCGGTGTATCCTTAGTCCAAGCCTGAAAGGAATAACAGCTAAGGAGAGAAACGCACACTGTCAGCTTCTGTCTTTGCAACAGCTTTACCAGTCTCTGCAGATCAGGGGTCACTTTTACCCCTGGGTCTTCTAGACCTTCTAGTCTTCATTTCTGCTTTATCCCCACTATTTTACTTCACCACCTCAGACCCTTACGTATTCTCCAGCCAGGCAGTGGACACTGAGACACTTGCTGCAGGTTCCTCCTCGAATGACGATTGCAATGCTCTACTTAGATATCCAGATTGGTGTTTTAACTAATCTTTCACAAAACAAAAGCAAGCTATTTTCTCTAGTTCAACCAATTCTCTCTGCAAATATATAATTTCAACTCTGGTATCTATTAAAAAATGAATTACATGATCAAAGAAATTGTCTAATAAAGAAATGGAAGGGTTTCTATTCTCTTAGGATTTCTTGAATTCCAAATGTGCTTTACTGGTAAAAGGAAAGCAAGCATCAGAAAATACTGCCCTTAAACCCACATATCTAACAATTTACAGTTTTGATTCCTCCTGATGCAGAATCTGGTTTCCACACCCTGTCTTAGCACCCTCTCCACCATACCAATTACTTATCTTTAATTCTGTAACATCTCTCATGAAAACATATCAATGTACTAGAAAAAGTTCAGACACCCAAATTCTTTTTTATCCTCTAGTAAGGTTTAAAAAATATGTTTTTTTTGGCATGAAAAATTTAAAAAGTAAAACAAAAAACACCTCTGTTAATCAGAAAGTCATGCTTTTTAAGGTATCTATGGTCATTTGACAAAGCTGTCCTACCAGTTTTTTCAATGTCCATAGCAAGAATGACAAGAACCCCAGGGTTTGTGTAACAATCAACAAAGCTAAATGTTATCATGGTTACAAGACACCATCAGGACCACATAGGCATACTGGTCTCATGTGTGGCTTTTACTTCAGCAGCGGATGGTATCATCACAGAACAGGCAATTACACTAAAGCTGCAGCAAGAATTGTAAAGTGGAGGATCTGAGAGGATCTGGAGCTTTAAAAATTCGGTGCACTTTTTCACTTGAAAATGTTTCCATGGGGACATGAAGAAATGTAAAAAGCTAGTTAACCTCAATGGATCTTCTTAATTGTTGGCATTAACATTTAATTGTTCTGTTGGGTCACTGTGGGAGCTATCACATGAGAAACAAAAGAATATCAAACTAGCTTTTTTCATTTTTATTATGAATTCCAGCCTTATGGATGAGCAGGGCTGGAGTTGCATAATAGTACCAGAAGTCTGAAGCGTCCGGAAGCTTGAATGAAGGCAAGGCTGCACACTTGAGCCATCTCATCAAGTTGAAATCTAAGGACACAGGCCATCTAGACCATATAAAGAGAAAAAGGAAGAAACTTAGGAAACAACTTTCAACATCTTGAGGGGGAAACCATCTGAAAAAAATATTAAAAAGTGGAAGCAGACCACAAATCCACAGACAAGCTGTTCTCCCAATTGCAGTGCTGAGGTAGAACAAGCTTCCTGGCTGGGATTTCTAAGTGTGCAGCCACCTCTCAGCTCTACAAGACTGAAATGTGTGGTGCAGTAGTCTTTTCTTCTTAAAATAGCAGAAGCACAGAGAATGGAAACGCTCTAAACACTTAACAACTGAAAGGGCCAGATCATTACACATACAGCTGGAGTCAGTTGTCCATGCAAAGTACATGTATATTAAGGAGGGAAAAACATACCCATTCCGAGAAGTCACTGAGCTAGCAAAGTAAGAAACAAAACAGTGAAGGGATATTTTAGTGAGCATACGATTGTCTGAAAGCTTTCACCTTTTTTGAGGAATCAGCTGAGGCTTACCACAGAAAACAGAAACACAACACAGTGAGAACCAAGTGGGTAGAGACACCCAATCTGTCAACTATTCTATCTTAGCTAGAGTCAGAAGTAGCACTCTATATTGAAATATGCTGTCATTTTTCATTTGTTTAGTTTTGATGTCTCCAAGAAACAGCACACACACGTTGTTATAGCCTAATTCTGACTTTTCTGTGATGCTATTCACAATAGAAAAATCAACCCAAGGAAAATAGCCAGACCCTGCACCAGGTGATTTGGAAATTCTTTCTCTTAGAATTATTGTAATGAATTAATCAGCTTTTTTATTTAATTAAAGAAGGTTTTTACTATAAAGTAAGAAATGTCTTCTACATGGAATATTTTAAGAAAGTATCATGTTATCAAAAAGACTAATTCAAAAAATGAAATATAAGTTAACAATTCATACATACATACATACATACATACAATCTTACAACATAAACATTTAAATCCATCCAATAGCACAAAATTCCTGAATCACATCATAACTTGTGGAAGAACAGCGAGAAAGAGAAAATAAATGCATTTTGACAATTTGGTGTGTGAAAAACAAAATCACAGAAACCTTAGTTTGTAATCCTCTCATTTATAATAACCTTTTATTTCTCAAAAACAATGGCTGACTATTTGAAGAAACAAATCTTATGAAAATGATGGAATGACTTTCCTTCTGTGAGGATTTTCCAAGAGAAACAGGTTTTCCAAAGATCAAAGTATACAATCAACCCTTACTCCCTCAGAGGTGTTGTCCTAGGTGGACTTCAAAAGGTTATCTTTCCCACACCAAAGCAGAAAAAGAACCAACACATTTATTCATTCTATCTAAATATAGGAGCCAAAGCATTACGTACAATGGCTGATATGAATGGTCAACATTTCCATAGGGACTTAGTGATGGGCTACAGCCAACCAGATATTCTAGAGGAAGTAAGGTATTGACATCTTCCCATTTGAACTTGGTATATCAAACCATCAGGGATTGAATATCTAAACAATGTCCTCTTTCAGAGATGTTGCAAGCAAAGTCCCAGATCTGTGAGAGATTTGCCTAGAATTACGTTTCTAAGTGGCTGCAGTGTTAGGACCAAGTTAAACCTTCTGTCTCTCAACTTTGCCATAAAAACAAGCTGCCTGCCATAAGCAAATCTGCAAGGGGGAATTCTAATGCAGGGCAGATTTAAAGAGCAGGTTTTGATGAGCATTTACAGGTAAGAGCAATTTACCAAGAGATTTGTTATTGTGTGAACACAAAAATATTATTGTTATCATAATATGAGTTGATAACCAGCTATAGATTAAAAAAGAATTGGGGCAGCTTTCAGAATCAGTTACTGATTTTCTCCCTTCTAAATAAAATGCAAGGTCAAGTCAAACTAATTAGGAATTTAATAGAATGAGACACGCTACCATTGCACTGAGATCTTCAGTTAAGAATGGAATGATGTGATGTCCTGGTTTTACAAACTGAGTGATGAAGTGGGCTTTTCTCAGGCTAATACTCTGAAAGGAAATGGCCCTGGGAAGGCAACAAGGGTCTTTGGTAGTCACCAAAGCAAGGTTTTGAACAGTTTGGGGCAATAGCTCTTTACCAACAAGTACAAAGAAAGTTCATATTTTCATACCTACTGTGGCTATTCCAGTGTAACCTGGTTACTCTGCTCTAGGATTTTGGTGTACATATAGGTAAGCTAGGATTTTATCACCACATGAACACAGGTAACCTTGTACTTTTTCTAAAAAGAAAACCTAATAAAATATTCCAAAGGCATAATGAATTACCTACTGTTGGAGGAGAGCCATTAAGCAACTTATTTCTCTTTTTAAAAGGTGTAATATTTTTAACATTGTAAATGGGTATCAAGCTGATCCACAATTAGGCGCCCATTTCCTCCACAGGTCTTGTTCTCTTCCTAATCAAATGCATTCTCAAATCTGAATTTTTCCTTTGACAATTAGAAGGGGAATACAAATACCTCATACTCAGAGGCTAAAATTAGGTGATGGGGTGGGGGTGCCTCCTTTGCTTCTGTAATAAATAGATGTCTGTGGATATCCAGGGACCCAGGAAGAAGGTGGAAAATATTCATTTAGCCTTCTTCATCTAGAGAAGTTCACAAGTAGCTCCTAAATCTGGGAACAGCAAGGGTTCTGCCATTAAAGGAAGCCTTCTGGAAACTCAGATTAACAACTATGTGATTTGTTATTTGCTATCTGGAAGCATCAGATGATTCTTTCTTTTTATGTAATTTTCTGTAAATTTATGTGATAGCTGAGTGTCCTGAAATTTGCTTTAAGGAAAAAAAAAACTATAGCAAAGTATCCTGCTTTAAGGTCTTTTATATGAATAGCATAATCTAAGTCTATGCCTCATGGGCTGTTTACAAGATCACATGATCCCTGATAACAGCCCCTAGTTTTTCAATAGGCATAGACATGCTATCTTCAAGAGGGGTCATTGCATGCCACATCACATATGAGAATTTCTCTTGCACATGTTCTGTGTGTAGTATTTCCCACTCTAAGGACAAGGACAAATGAAAGATACCTGAAGCTCCTTTTAGAAAAGTTAATGGCTATTGTGTACATAACACACAGAAATAGAAAAACACCCCTTTGAGGATATTTATGATGAAGGCTCTTGCAGAGATAATATCTTTCCAGGTCACATTTCCTATCAACGGTAGAAGGCTGAATATATTAGCATATGAGATGCTTAAGCTTACAAAGTCAAACATAATTTTAAGGTTCCAGGTTATGGATAAAATGAACATCCACAATGCAACCATAGCATTACTTACACATAAGTGTGTGTATGTGTGTACAAATGTGCTAAACACATACATATTTAATGTATGAAATCAGAACCCTTATCAGAAAAAGTACAGTTGGTAAATGTGTTAAACAAGTGCTTTCATTTCTAGAGGCATCGTGCCATTTAATGTCAGAACCCATTTGGAGTTGGGAAGCACTAGATTGGATATGTAGCTGGACATTTCATAAGGGAACGCTTTCCTTTGTTGCAATGTGAATTTTCCTAAACAAAACAAACAAAAAATCCATAATAGGAGGAAGTGGAGAGATGAAGGCAGGAGCTGTCCTGCCATCCATTCTGAGAAGCAGTTGTGATCAACAATCTTCTTCAATTATCACTCTGTGTGGAAGGATGCACTTTGTGGAGGTGTGAGTTCAGGCAGAGAAAAGACAATTTATTCTAGAGACCACCTGGTCAGGATAGCCAGGCTAAAAAAGATGTCTGTGTGATTCTTAGGTGTGCAGCTTTACTATAGTTATCTTTGGAAGGTGAAGGGATTGGGACTTTGAAGGAAATGGACCCTGTTCTTGGCTCCACATCAAGCTAAATGGTCATGAATATTCTATAAACTAGAGGTCAACAAAAATATTTGAAAATACTTTAATATTTGCATGCAAGCATTTTACTTCAAACATCTACCTTAGAGTTGGCCTTATGCCAAATGCCTATTGTAATCTCCCCCAAAAAACATTAGATAGGATTAGATTGGAAGGAGATGATCTAGAGGTGAGATTAGCTTGGACATGCTCTGAAAGGTACTGGACCTCTCTGCCTAGAGGTCCTCTTAATTAATTGTCCCTTCCAACATATAGCTGGCTCTCAAACACTACTCACTGCAGTTAAGGATATTTCAGTAATAAGTCTCCACTGTTAAATTTGAGTAGGTACTTTTGTTAGCAAGAGAAATTGCTGCAGAATGGTAAATCCTTGCACAAAGCTTCTGTACACTCATCACGCTAAAGAGCAAACAACCACAATCATTTTTTAAAATGCCCAGTTGCTACACAGCAGTGAACAGGTGCAGTACACAAGACCAATTTTTGACTAGAAGGGAAAAAAATTACACTCTTCAAGGCATTCTGTTTGGTGGCAGTCGTGATCATTACTGAAAGTAATACTTATTTAAAAGCAGTAAATGGCCATTTCTAAACAGAATGGCATGTCATCAAAAGGAGCCAGCATCCTGCTCCCACATCCCCAGGCTCCCCCGAGTCTCATTATGCTCTGTCGTGTTAGCTCACTTCCTTCTTTATTTTTCCTTTAGTTTTCAAACGTCTTTTTCTTTCCTGCAGAGTATTATCAAATTAACAGCTAATAGTAAATGTGCACAGACTCGAGAGATTATATAAAAATAGCATTTCTCACACTTAAAGATGAAGCGTCCAGATGGAAGTGTGAGAGGATTGCAAGTAGGTTCTAGTGCCTGAAGCTGTTATCCAGGTAACTGTTTTGTAGAGTCATCAAATGGATGCTAAAACTATAATAATCCTGAGAATACTGTCCCCACCTGTGTTCAGTCTTTTAAAAATTCTTCTCCTTCTATCTCTAAGATTTCCAGTGCAGAATAGTAATAATAGTAACAACAATAGCTATTGGATCTTATTTATATTTGATAAAATATCACAAAAAGGCAATATGATAAATTTTGGAGACAAAATCAGTATTGCGATATTATCCAATATAATTAATGATTAATAATAAAATGTCATGGATCATTTGTTTTGAATGAATTTTCAAAAGAGTAGAATCCTTCAATGAGATTCAACATATAGCTATCTAAATATTATAAGGAATAGATGAAGGTTAAAAATACAACTATGTTGAATAAACTTTTGCTACAGCATAGCTGGCAATTAAAGAGACCCTGTTGAATATATTCTAGAACTAAGGTTTCAATTTCTTTAAATTGGTCTTTTATTTTATTTGTTACTGGTACTTAGTTAAGACAAAGTTAAGACCATGGATCAACTTCTTTGCAACAAAGAAGTTTACTTTCATATTTATATGACTCTCTGAGTGACTGAAGCTAAGGGATAAATATCAAGGATCCCTTTGAACACAACAGAATAAGACAATAGCAAAGGAATCACTCTGGGCATCTCTCTCAACTCAACTTTCTTTATCTGTTCTGGGTCTATTGAGTGGTCAGGATTGCGCAGGGCAGGTCTTATTTGACAGCAATAATGGCAATACTTAAAACCAGGTTTCTCATCAAAGATATCTGGATATGATGAATCTTGGAAAAAGAATAAGCATATATTTTATTGCTGTTTCAGCAAACTGGCAATGCTTGGTAGGGTGCACGGAGACATGGAGTGCTGAGGTCAATGCAAGGAGGAGAAAGTGAAGTCAAGGGTGAAAAAAGGATCTTATTCATGTCAATGCTCTGAGAAACAGAGAAGAGTTATTGTCATGTTATTAACTAAGCCAGATTAATCTAATCAGAAAATTGAATTACCACAAATCTTTGGCATTTATGATCCTGGAGATGGAGGCACTCTAAATGTATAGGTAAGAACATTCAGCCTCTAAGTATTTAGCGTTCTTACCTAAGATCACATTAAGGGCTGAAAAATGACCAAAATGTAAACATGAATTGAATAATGTCTACGGTCACTATTTCTTCAACATGTATTAAGAATGACTTTATCAATGCCAAATTAGAATAAACTATGCTTCTTCATAACCTCAAACTGCTCCTCCCTCCGAGCAGTTCTCTGGGACAGGAGAAATAAATTAGTACTTATAACGAGAGTTTAGAGTGAAGAGAACAGCCATAGAAAAGTTTTGTGTTTGCCATGCAACACACTTGTAGGTGCAGTGGAGGCGTACGGGCTGGTCTAATAGTTAAACTGGTTCCTTGAAGGATGAGGAGGGATTACACAAGGGAAGAGGGAGGAGGAGGAATGCTGTTACACACTGAGGAAATAGCTGCTAGGTAGCATCAGAGGCAAAGAGGACTGGCATGGTGGAAGTGGTGGGAGGAGTTTAGTGTCTGGGACGCTGAGTGTTGGGTGGGATGTAGTGACAGATGAGGCAGGAAGAGGAACAGGGCTTTCAGTTGTGGTGGGGTGTTTGGAATTCATCTCAAAGTACTGGGGAAATGAAGGGATTTAAGGCAAGGGAATATGATTAGTTGGGCATACATTTTAGAAAGTAATTCATGACTACTGAGGGGAAGACCAGGAGGAGGCAGTCAGTACAAATGGAATGAAGACAGTCAGTAAGCTCTTGCAGCATCCCAGAAGACAGAGAATCATCAGGTGGAGCATGGGGAATGAGGGTGGGGTAGAAATATTGAATTTGAATATCCAGGCACTACAATTATAGTATTTGATGATAAACAGATATTAATGAGTAGGTTATTAGGGGATAGGAGAATTAAAAATTATTCTAAAATACCAGGGCAATCACTCCCTGACTGAAAAATCTTCTGGAAGATAGCAAAGCACTAAGTTTTGACAGTTGTAACAACAGAGTCTTAAGGCAGCCCTGGATTTGCTCATCATCAATGAATTCAGCCTGAGTTCTACAGGAGAATTCTCTCAACTGTTGTAAGCAGGTTGTGTTCTTCCCAGAGTTATAAAATCTCAGTGAGATTCTCCATGGAAAAATCATCACAGGCATTTTTAGTCTCAAGGTGCTCTTGGTCTCTCTATGTTCCCTGGTAGGTTTGGGGGTAAGGGGGAAGGGAACCTAGCCAGCTTTAGGGCATTCTCATCTATTTTCCGAGGGAAGCTGGTCATTTCAAAGGAGAAAGAATTAGAGTCGCTGAGTAAGAGGTATCTAAACTTGGAAGAAATGTTTCCTATCTCTACATGGAGGTTTTCCAGTCCTAAACTGGAAGGATGAAATGCTAAATATTCTTTGTGGCTGTGGGGTATCTAGTGCAACCCCAGCCACACGATTCAGTACTCACCCCTTCTCCGCCATTTTCAATGGTGTTCGCAAGCATTTCCTGTAGTGCTCTGACAGATAAGGACTGTTCCAGCACGAAATTGCAGACACAGAGATCTGGAGGAATGTACTGTGGAAATAAAACCAGAGTGAGGATGCCTGCTCAAATCAGTCAGGGGGTCATTCACACAGTGGCCTCGCAAAGGCACTGGCACCTACATACTAAAATGACAACTGGCTGGCTAGGTGGAGATGTAACAAGGCAACTTTGCCTTATTTAAGTTAAAATGGGGTTTAAGCTGGATTGTGAAGGATGAAAGGAAGCAAAGCTCCAAGGGAACAATGGACAAACCATCAGGATCAGCTTGAGCGAAGTATGGTGGTCTGTAAGGCTGAAGAGCACACACAGCCCCACTGGTGATGGGACAGGAAGGAAAGAAAAGGTTCATCTACACTCAAGACTAGTTGAGGCCAAAGAAGATATCCACTGACAACTCAACCACAAGAATTCACAGGACTACAAAGTCCAACATAGGAAACCTGCTTATTTGTGAAGAAAACCCAGATTTGTTCATGCATAAAGAGGCAGCAAGGGGATTAAAAGCTACATAAACATAGGTCTGGACAAGGAAAAGTCCACCCAAGAACTTATGACCCCTATAATAACCATTCTAATGTATTAGAGTCACTTAGCAGGGACCAGTTATTGTCGTGACATTAGCATTTGTTTTGGATATTTCTTACCAATGGCTAAAGGACCTCTCCTGAATACTGCTGCTAATAGCTGACACTAATCAAGTATGCATGTTATCCATGCCAGACACTCTTCTAAATGTTTTGCATACATTAATATACCTAGTCTGTATAAGCATTCAGTAAGATAGGTACTCTGAATGTCCTAGTCAATAACCCAGGAAACTAAGGCATAGAACATTCAGGTCATCTGTGAAAGTACTGTATTTGGCTAAGTCAGATTCACATGGAGGCAGTCTGTCTCTAGGATTCACATATTTAGCCATATTCTGTTTCCCAAACCAATGAAGAGAGTACAGATTTTTTTCTACAATTAAGAAATTTTAGATGAGCAAATATTTAAGTGCTGCATTTCTGTAAATACAGTGTTTGATACTGACAAAGTTATAAAAGAAACAAGGCCATTGCCCTCAGGACCTTATAGTCCAGTTTCATAGTATACTCTCTTCCTTAGGACTACATCTTGTGACTGTCTTACATGCTATCCTTCCTCTGATAGTACATCAGCATGATGAGACCAACAGCAATGAGAAATGTGGGTCTTCGAGGCAGAAAATGGACGTGAGAGGCAGTGCTGGCAGAAGGGGTCTCACAGACAACCCATGCCTTTTGTTCCTGAGTAGCCTACTAGTCTACAGTAAAACACTAGGGTCAGCCTCCAACATAAAACCTGTTTAAAGAGAAATAATATGGATAACAAAATGTCTTAACTGACAGAGTCATGATCTTAATCAAAACAATCTTGAGCTATCTCAAAAAGGAGTTAGTCATGAAATAACCAAGAGAAGCACATCTGTGTCCAGGTAGCTGTGTATGATGGTCAGAATACCCTTTGTGGGGACATGACCTCAATGTGGATGTTAAGCTGTCTGTGACTGAGAATCACCCCACATGTGTACTAACAATGTCTATGTGTCCTCAAAAGACCTTGGCTTTTGTACTTCTGGTGCAACACTTCCTTCATCTTTGTGAACCTTTCTAGAGAATCAGAAGGGAAAAAAATCCCCAGAAAGGAGATCTGGTCTATCATAGTTTGGGAGGGAAAAGGGTCACCTTATCCCAAGCACGTCCCATACACCTCATAAATATTCATAAAACCTTTAAAACAGTACATGGCATAGAACCCACTGTGCTGTTAGCTGCTTTGGGACAGCCCACTCTAATCTCTCTTTGGAGTGCTTGCTTTGCTAAGTAAACCACTTAAACAGTGTCTCTCAAATACATTGTTCCTTTGAGAAGAACAGAAAAGCAGTCCCCAACCCCCCACCGTCTGGTCTTCAGAATTGGAAACAGCAACTGACAGCTATTCCTAATGCTTCAAAACAGGGAAAGCTGTTTCCATGGATTCTGATTTAAAGGTAAAGGTAGCCCGTTGCTAAGAGTTAGATAACTTCCCAGACTAAGATAATGGAATTGACTGCTTTAAGTTACTTTTATTTTCCTGTGTTTGTATATTTCTCATCTCTTCCCAACCTCAATGTCCTGAAAAAATAAGAACTTGCTGTCCCAACTGTAAGATGATGTCCTATATGTTGGACCTGCTGGGAATGTTTTCAATAAAGCTTTAAGACCCCCATCATTAAAATATTAATCTAGAAATGGGCCATCCTATCCCAAAGGCTATGTACTAAGTAGCTATGGCTACTTCTATTTTGAAGTACTTTTCTACAAAGGATTTGAAGGACTTTTTTTTTGGTTCAGCTTTCTCCATAGGTGTGCCTAATCAGGAACTCTAAAAGCCTAGTTGTCCTTGAATTCTAGTAGAACAGGAATTTCTCCAGTTCTCATCACAACAGTTTAACCAAGGAGAAAGGGTACTACCTACAAAGAATATCACAGTATCTTTATTTCACAGTGTTTTTTCCTTTGCTTTGTTTTCAAAGTTTATTACTAAGGCAGGTGATTAATTCATTTTCATGGGATTCAAGACAGCAGGCAGCTGAGTCTCATATCTAGCAGAGCATGTGTAGCACTATTGTAAGTAGTATGCAATTAATTATATGATCAAGTATTTCCCTGGAGACTTTATGCTGTAAGTGTATACCACTGAACACACTATTTCAAAATATGCCATCTTAGGAAATTGTATAGAGCTGTATCTACCAGATTAAAATATAGAATCATTCAGTCTTTCTTCCTCCTTGACTTCCTTAGACCATGTGATTTAGAGATTTTCCATTCAGAAATATCTGCAGTTTAAGTTCATATTTGAAAGTGGGCTTTTGGACTAGTCATTTAAATAGTCTCATTATGGATGTCTTTAATAACCAATCTATTTAATCAATTCCCTCCAAATCCCAAGTATCTGAGACCTGTTTTTTTTTTTTACAGGAGATTGCTTGATCTACAAACTTTTCTCTCAGTATGGTTTGCTTGGAGAGGAGGTAGGAGCTCCTGTCTCTGCCATCATTCATTAAGAGGGAGGATTGAAGACATGGACAATTGGCATGCTACAGTTGTATCTGTCCTTTCTCTCCAGGTATTAAAATTATCAAGGAAATCTTACTTTCATGAGTGCCATGAGTAGGTGCATTTAAATAGGGGATGGTTTGCATCAAGAGGATGCGTCTCAAATGGGAGAGCCATACAGATCCTTATGGTTTTGTTTCTGTATCTCTAGCATGTGGTCCCTGCCTGCAATACTTTATATTTGGGAGAGTGATCATATCACTTTAATAGCACACAGAATAATGTGTGGGCAGTGTCGGGGGAGAGAACAGAGTAACAGAAATATCTGGAGAAAAACAAAATGCAACTTGTGACATGAATGAGCACAGAGTCATCTGACCTGCTATGCCAGCTGCCATCCTTAATTAAACTCCAAACTGGACTGAGTTCCCACTCCCCACCCCTGAAGAATGAGCAAAGGCCACTCGCTCATCAAAACTCATTTGTCTGCATCCAGGAGAGTTTCTCAGGAGGCCAGCTCATTGTCTCGATGCTCTGGAGCCTGTGCCTCAGTCACTATGTCTGCCAGATATCAGCCACATATTTGATGATTCTCAGCACGGAGAGAAACACTCTGTTGACATCTGTTCTAAAGTAGTTCCTCATCACTCTCCCAGCCTTGTCCTTAGCCTACACAAGCATTTGATTTCAAGGTGTCCTACAGAAAACCTTGAGATGTCAGGGCCTTTGAAAGCCGCGAACAAGTATTCATTTAGTCCCACTATGTGTAAATTGCATGGAGGTATGTCTATTTATCCTCCATGCTCTGTAAGCTTACACGCCAGCATAATTTTTCTGAGGTTGGAATCTGGTGCGCATTTCACATTTCTTTAGTGCCCCTTGGAGACACTCCACATTGAAGTCGCAAAGGCTTGATAGAAGTGAAGCAATGTGTCAATAACAAGAAGGAGAATCACCACCTCTATCACAAAGTTAACCACAGTCTGCTTTCACCTGTCTAGGCTTTCTTATTTTTGTTTTTCCAGACAGGGTTTCTCTGTGTATTTTTGAATGCTATCCTGGAACTAACTCTTTAGACCAGGCTGGACTCTAACTCACAGAGATCCTCCTGCTTCTACCTCCAGAGTGCTGGGATTAAAGGTGTGTGCCACCACTTCCCAACAGCAACCTGTCTAGGTTTTCATGTGATGAAGTCAAACTATTTAATAGGCGGTGGGCTGTTTGAAAAACTAGACCGATTTTACTTAAAACCCTAGGAGGTAAAATAGTACATGTTCCATTCTATGTAATCCTCTAATGTCATCCAGATATGTATGACCGATAGTAACTGGAGCTATTGACAAAGTGCATTGAGCCTCCCTGGTTGAGTCATACCTCCAGACCTCCTGCTCAGGATTTAACATTTTCTTCCCCAATTGTTATAATCTTCTTTGATTTCTCTGTTAATTCATCTGTTCACACAGTGCCATATCTCAGTGATGTGCTCCCTATATGAATATATGGCTCCCAAAGCAAGTTTGAAAGCTCTGTGCAGAGTGACATTATTGTAGCACAGCCTGAGTTCAAATATCTGTCCTAAAAGTTGTTAACTAAATGTTGTGAAGCAAGTAATTTGGTTTCTCTGTTCCTTAATTTCCTGCTCTGTAAAGTAGTATCTACTCAGATAAACATTTTAGGTTTGAAGAGCTTAAAAACTGAATGCAGGCAATGGACTCTTAGTTATGAAAGAGGGCATAGCACTAATTGTTTTTCTAGTTGTAATTTTGTTATATACATTTTTGGGTGATGGAAAAGTGTATCAAATTACTTTTGATAGTGCAAGTGAAAAATCTAATGTCAATCTCCACAGCTTCAGAATGACTATTCTAATAGAAGTTCACAAACATGTACAGACTTTGTGTCTAGTTAATTTCACTGTATGACATTTTTTGACTTGCAAGCTCTTTATAATAAGGTTTTAATATTTTTTTTTGGTTTTTACGAGACAGGGTTTCTCTGTATTGGTTTGGAGGCTATCAGTCCAGCCCGGCCTCGAACTCACAGAGATTCGCCTGCCTCTGCCTCCCGAGTGCTGGGATTAAAGGCGTGCGCCACCACCACCCAGCAGGTTTTAATAGTTTTAAAAGTTAAAAATTGAGGCTAGTGTTTAGAAAATACTTAATGCTATATGATGTTCAATAAAGAATAATGAGTTGAAGTATCAATAGCTAATTTAAATACCCAATAATTTGTAACTTCTGTCACTATTTTGTATAGAATAAAGGCAAAATCTCTAACCTTCAAGACTTTCTGGTCTAGTGGAATGCTGGGGAAACAAGAGATACTTACCTGACTGTGAGACTAAGTGTCCAGAAGAACCACTTTGAAGGTGGTGGAAGAGGGTAAAGGTGGGGATGGGGGTGGGGTAGGTGGATGAGTGCATGAAGAGTTGATTGGATAGAAGGAAATTTTCTTACCAACACTAGGAGATGAGCAGTGAGGTAAAATAAATAAGTGATGGTGTCTTGCTCCTTGTATTCAAACAAAACCCAGAAGTTATCTTTACAACAATGGGTAACACTAAAGAAAGTTACATAGGAAGTAATATGATCCATTTGCATCTTTGAAAAATCATTGCAGGTATACTTTAAAGTGATCTAGGAAAAGACATATTAGGAGATTATTTTAGTAGGCGATGGCTTGAACCAAAGAAATGGCAGTAGGGATGGAGATAAAGGATGTATTTAGAAAATCTTAAAATAATTAGGAGAGATGTGGCATGGTGACTAATTGGATATGGGGAATAAGGAAAGAGGGTGACCAGATTGCCATTGGTGGCATAGCGTGCAAATAGCAATCAGTAAGACCAAGGCATGGTGAGATCACTGTTAAGAATAGTTTCACTCAGAACATTACCCACTGCAAGATGGACCAACAGATGAAGGGAGATGGGTGAACTCTCTGTGACAACGTGTGGGTATTTCTAAGATATTTATAGAGGTGCAGTGATCAGGCAGAAGAGGAGGAATGCCAGAAACTGGTATGCATTCCCACTCAAGGGAGAATTACCAAAGTCCGTGTAATTAATCTCACCTCTTTTCCCAATCTTTTCTCTATCACATAACCAGTAACTATTTAAGATTTTATAGCCGGGTGGTGGTGGCGCACGCCTTTAATCCCAGCACTCGGGAGGCAGAGGCAGGTGGATCTCTGTGAGTTCGAGGCCGGGCTGGACCGATAGCCTCCAAAACAATACAGAGAAACCCTGTCTCGTAAAAACCAAAAAAAAAGATTTTATATCTATATCTATATCTATATCTATACACATATATTCAGTATTTTACTGGCTACTTTGTGAACAAAGAAGCAAAGTAAGGCATGGCTCCTATATTTTAATGAAATTTTAACCTATTTGAAGAAGTCTTTGTACAGCATGATACTTTATAAACAAAACATGTACATAGACAAAGACGCACACATATACACACTCCTACACATAAAGACACATACATACAAACACACACTACTATGTTAAGATGCTTGGTATATGAAGACTGGTCTGAACCTTTTGGGGGATGTTGTGATTAAGAAAGGGGATGAGTGGGAGGCATGGTAGGATGGGAGGGGGAGGAAACTGGGATTGATATATAAAATAGGATTGTTTCTAACGTAAATTAAAAAAAAGTATGTGTCCAGCAAAAAAATAAAATCACCTAAGTAGGAGCTTGGTCAGAAGAGATAAAGATGTTTCTTTCTACCAAACAAGAAAAATCTCTTGTGCATAGATAGAATTCAATTTTTTGTTTAATGGTAAGCTCTCTTTATATTTTCTGTGTTTTGTATATTGTTCCTTTCTGTCTAAAAATCCCATTAATTGAAGCAGTAATTTCTAAGTTAAGGTGCTATTAAGAGAAAAAGACTAGGGCTAGGGGTGGTTAGAGTCATTGAAGTCTCTGTTCTAGGAAGGTATTAATATAGTTCTCATGGAACCTCAGTTTCCACAAGAATGGGTTTCTATAAAGAGAAAGACTGGCCTTTTCTTAATATCTGCCCTATCTCACTGTGTGATCTCTCTCATTTGTACTTTTGTCACAAGGCTACCTACGTTTACTAGAGTCAAACCAATGCAAAAACCAATCTCAGACTTTTAGTTGCCCAAACTACGAACGAAATAAGCTTCTTTTCTTTATAAAGCCCCAGCCTCAGATACTTTGCTACAACATTGGAAAACTGATGAATACATCCTACTTTTACTTTTTTCATGCTGTTTGTGATTGCATAGTCAAGGAACAAATACAGCTGGTGTTTGTTGTCCTGTATTTTAAATTGTGTAAACAAAGGACATTGCTTTCTCAAGGGGCACTATGTCTGCTTGTACAATGCTGGCCCAGTCCCCTAGTAACCTAGCTTCTATATCCATTGTGTGTATTCCATTTTACTACATTGTCTAAAAAAGGAATGATAACCCTGTCCTCAGGATGGCTCAATGTACTTTTACTCAAAGACGCATATAAGAAAATTCCCCAAGCTTTCTTGTACAGAAAACCATTCTCTTCTTTTAAAATATGTGCCAAGTCAACTAGATCCTACTGGGACTGGCATGAATTTGGATAATACTGGTTTCTTGTGGTACAGCATCAGGACAGACAGGGTGGGTGCACAGTTTGTATTCAGGAGCTTTGAATATACAGACATTATCTCATCCACCTACAGGAGACATGACTCATTATGAACTTCCAATAAATTATTGATAATGCATAATTATTTGTACTGTGCTTATAATTCAAAGCAGAACTAGTCATCAACCAAACACCCACCTTCTACACCAACAAGATTTTACTTAAATATTTATACAGTTAAGTGGTTTTCAAATCTGTTACCTCTAAAAGTTGTTGATAGCTTATAAAGAGAAGTATATGGTGAATGTTTAAAGCCAAAGTTTTGCTTAGATTCTGGATTTCTAAAAAAAAACCAAACAAACAAAAAAGAAGGCTAATTGTTTTATAACCACATTAGAAGTAGGTCATTTGAGATACAGAGGAATTTGACCACATGTATTCAGGTGAGAAAAGAAATAAGTATATAATCTATCCATCCAGCTACCTATGTATCATCTGGCTTTCCATTAATAAATCAGTGCAGTTTTAAGTGTATCAATGTACCTATCTACAAAGCTTGTACCAGACATTGAACTAAATGCCCTTTCAGTATTATCACACTTAACTCTTACCTTAAATCGCTTTTGGGATGAGATTGAATGTTTTATACATGAAGAAACTGAAAGAAAATCTGAAAGGCTTCTTCCAAACCACATTTATGGAAAAAATATTTAACTCTTCTTATAAATTTTATATACTTAATTGCTATATTCAATTATATATTGTTTTAGGTACAATGTAACAATTTGATCCACTACTCCCTCTGTATACAATATGTAGAGATCAGAATAGTTAAAAAGTTTCATGTTCATAAACAGTTTAATGTTTTTATCAACTTGCAATAATTGTCCTTATAAATTTGGCACAGGTTATATTTCAAACAGGTATACCATGTATACTGAGCAATTCAGGTAAAGTTAAGGCTTTCATTTCCTTACATTACTTTGTCTTGGAGACCTTGAAGAGGAGCTCCTGTCTTCCACTTATTCATAATATATTATGAATTTATTATTAACTATTGTCCCTTCACCACTCTGTTGGGTCATGTATATCTTGAATTTCAAACCCAACTTTCCAACTCATTCTGTATCAGTATCCTGGAGGAGAAAATGAACATTTCAGAATTCGAATGTCACTGGGCCACCTCTCTCCCAAACCTTTTGCTTTAAAATCAAGTTCAGAATTTCATATTAGATTTTTTTTATTATCTCAGAAAGACATGTCTACTATATAACAGTTACTGGGAATATAAAAACTGCAGACTGAAGTTCTGCTCTCCTTATAACTTTAGAAAATTCCTGGCAGGTAAGATTATGCCTGGCTTTGTGAAGTTCTGAAATACCACATCAGTTAACTAGGTAAGGTTTCTCTTTGTTCAACTCTACTGTTTATGGGCCCAGTTCCAAACACAGACATACACTTGAAATGCTAAGCCTGTCACATCCTGATTTAAAGCAATTTGAGTAATTTGCCTATTTCTGTTAGGACCTATAATCTTGAAATAAAGTTAAAATGTACAAAACCTTAAGTTATTAAAAAATTATGGGTCATTTAAAATATACATGCCAGCTGTTTTTATTGGCTTCACCAGCCCATTATTTACCCCTTTGCTTATCACCCCTCCCTCTCTGTCACTGGTTTCCAGGGGTTCAGTTCAGTGTTTAGCTGTGGGTGTTTGCCTCTGCTTCCATCAACCACTGGATGAAGGTCCTAGGATGGCATATAAGGTGGTCATCAAACTCCTTATCAGGGATGGGCATATAGGTAGTCTCTCCACTTAGTTTGCCAGTTTGTGTCATCCTTGTAGATAGTTAGAGATCTCGCTGGTGCCAGATCTCTCCTCAAACCTATAATGGCTCCCTCTTTTACAGTATTTCTCATCCTGTCTCCCCTATTTCTCCCCAATTTAACCTTCTTGATCCCCCTCTCTCCTCTACTCCCCCTCTCTTTTTCTCACTCCCCTCCCCACTGCTCCCAACCTGCTCAGTAGATCTTACCTTGTTCCCCTTCTCTGGGGTACCATGCATATCTCTCTTAGGTTCTTTCCTGTTTCCCAGACTCTCTGGCAGTGGGATTGAAGGCTGGACTCCCCTGATCCACGTCTAAATTCCATATATGAGTGAGTACATAACATGTTTGTCTTTTTGTGACTGGATTACCTCACTCAGGATGGTTTCTTCTAGTGCCATCCATTTGCCTGCATATTTCAAGATTCCATTGGTTTTTTTCCTGCTGAGTAGTACTCCATTGTGTAAATGTACCACATTTTCTCTATCCATTCTTCAGTTGAGGGGCATCTAGGTTGCTTCCAAGTTCTGGCTATTACAAATAATGCTGCTATGAACATAGAGGAACAGATGGCCTTGTTGTATGAATGTGAATGTTTTGGATATATGCCTAAGAGTGGAATTGCTGGGTCTTTTGGTAGACTGATTCCCATTTTCCTGAGGAATCTCCATACTGATTGCCAAAGTGGCTGTACAAGTTGGCACTCCCACCAGCAATGGACAAGTGTTCCCCTGTCTCCACATCCTCTCCAGTATAAATTGTCAATGGTGTTTTTGATTTTAGCCATTCTGACAGGAGTGAGATGGTATCTCAGAGTTGTTTTGATTTGTATTTCTTTAATGGCTAAGGATGTTGAGTACTTTCTCAAGTGCCTCTCAGCCATTTTAGAATCCTCTATTGAGAATTCTCTATTTAGTTCTGTACTTTTTTCTCAATATATGTTTTTATTTAAATTAGAAACATGGATGTTTCACATGTCAATCCCAGCTCCCTCTCCCACCCATCCTCCTTGTCCCTCCACCAACCCTTCCAGTCCCCCACCCAATCCCCACATCGTTCCCCAGGGAGGGTGAGGCCCTCCTTGGAGGGATCTCCAGAGTCTGTCATTTCATCCAGAGCAGTACCTAGGCCCTTCCCCATGTGTCCAGGCTGAGAGAGCATTCCTCCATGTGGAATGAGCTCCCAAAGTTCATTCATATGCCATGGTAGATACTGATCTCCTACCCAAGGCCCTAGAGATTTCTGAGGCCTCCTCACTGACACTGCATTTGTGGAGTCTGGATCAGTCACCTGTTTGCCTCTCTGCCATCAGTCTGGGGTTCAAGAGCTCCCCCTTGTCCAGTCATCTGTCTTTGTGGGTTTCACCAGCAT
Organism: Mesocricetus auratus; assembly: GCF_017639785.1. Lineage (NCBI taxonomy): Eukaryota > Metazoa > Chordata > Mammalia > Rodentia > Cricetidae > Mesocricetus > Mesocricetus auratus. Next base: position 79,778,634 of record NW_024429189.1, read on the forward strand.
GGTCTTGACCCCTTTGCTCATTACTCCTCCATCTCTGTCATTAGAAGATGTCCAGAAGTTCAGTTCAGTGTTTAGCTGTGGGTATCTGTCCCTGCTTCCATTAGTCACTGGATGAAGGTTCTAGGATGGCATATAAGGTAGTCATCAACCTTATCATCAGGGAGGGCCTATTAATGTAGTCTCTCTGCTATTGCTTAGTTTGCCAGTTGGTGTTATCCTTGTAGATCTCTGGAAATCTCACTAGTGTCAGCTCTCTCCTCAAACCTATAATAACTCCATCTATTATGGTATCTCTCATCCTGCTGTACTCTATTCTTATCCCAACTCAACCTTCCTGCTCCCCCATGTCTTCTACTCCCCTCCTCTTATCCCTCTTTCTTTTTCCTGGTTCTTTCTCCCCTTCCCCTATGTTCCTAATCTGCTCAGGAGATCTTGCCTCATTCCACTTCTCTTGGGAACCTCCCTGTTTCCCAGACTCACTGGCACTAGGATTGTAGGCTGACACCCCCATGATCCATGTCTAAAATCTATATATGAGTGAGTACATACAATGTTTGTCTTTTTGTGACTGGGTTACCTCACTCAGGATGGTTTCTTCTAGTGCCACCCATTTGCCTGCAAATGTCAAGGTTCCATTGGTTTTTTTTTGAGTAGTACTCCATTGTGTAAACGTACCACATTTTCTTTTTCCACTCTTTTGTTGTAGGGCATCTAGGTTGCTTCCAGGATCTAGCTATTACAAATAATTCTGCTGTGAACATAGTGGAACAGACATCCTTGTTGTGTCAATGGGCATCTTTTGGGTATATGCCTAAGAGTGAAATTGCTGGGTCTTGTGGTAGACTGAGTCCCATTTTCCTGAGGAATCTTCATACCAATTTCCAAAATGGCTGTACAAGTTGGCACTCCCACCAGCAATGGACAAGTGTTCCCCTTTGTCCACATCCTCTCCATAATCTGTCATTGGTGTGTTTGATTTTAGCCATTCTGACAGGAGTAAGATGATATCTCAGGGTTGTTTTAATTTGCATTTTCCTAATGGCTAAGGATGTTGAACACTTTCTTAAGTGGCTCTCAGCCATTTTAGTCTCCTCTATTGAGAATTCTCTATTTAGTTCAGTCCCTCACTTTTTAATTGGATCCTTTGGTGTTTTGGAGACTTGCTTCTTGAGTTCTTTTAAATTTTAGAGATCAACCCTCTGTCAGAAGTGGGGTTAGTGAATGTCTTTTCCCAATCTGTGGGTTGCCTTTTTGTCTTGTTGGGTTGCCTTTTTGTCTTGTTGTGTCTTTTGCTTTACAGAAGCTTCTCAGTTTCAGGAGGTCCCATTTATTAATTGTCGATCTCAATGTTTTTGCTAGTGGTGTTATGTTCAGGAAACCAGTTCATTCAAGGGTACCTCCCACTTTCTCTTCTAAGAGGCTCAATGTAGCTGGATTTGTGTTGAGGTCTTTGATCCATTTGAACTTCAGTTTTTTGCATTGTGATAGACATGGATCTATCTGCAGCCTTCTACATGCCAGCATCCAGTTATGCCAGCACCATTTGTTGAAGATGCTACCTTTTTTGCATTGTATAATTTTAGCTTCTTTGTCGAAAATCAGGTGTTCATAGGTTTGTGGATTAATCTCAGGGTGTTCAATTTGATTCCATTGGTCTACCTGTCCATTTTGTGCCAATACCAAGCAATTTTTAGGACTATAGCTCTATAATAGAGCTTAATTGGATCCTTTGGTGTTTTGGAGACATGCTTCTTGAGTTCTTTGTAAATTTTGGAGATCAGCCTTCTGTCAGATATGGGGTTAGTGAATATCTTTTCCCATTCTGTGGTCAGCCTTTTTGCCTTGTTGACTATGTCCTGTACCTTACAGACGCTTCTTAGTTTCAGGAGGACCCATTTATTAATTGTCGATCTCAGTGTTTGTGCTACTGTTGTTACGTTCAGGAAGTGGTCTCCTGTACCAATTCATTCAAAAATACCTCTTAGTTTCTCTTCTAAGAGGTTCAGTGTAGCTGGATTTATGTTGAGGTCTTTGATGCATTTGGACTTTAGTTTTGTTCATGGCAATAGACATAGATCTGTCTGCAGTCTTCTACATGCCAATATCCAGTTATGCCAGCACCATTTGTTGAAGATGCTATTTTTTTCCATTGTATAATTTTAGCTTCTTTGTCAAAAGTCATGTTCACAGGTGTATGGGTTAAAATCAGGGTTTTCTGGTGTACCTGTATTTTTGTGCCCATACCAAGCTGTTTTCAGGACTACAGCTCTATAATAGAGCTTGAAGTTAGGGATGGTGATGCCTCTGGAAATTCCTTTATTGTACACGGGGTAGTTTTGGCTATCCTGGGTCATTTGTTTTCCCACATAGATTTGGTTATTGTTCTTTCAAGGTCTGTGAAGAATTGTGCCAGTATTTTGATGGGGGTTGCATTGAACCTGTAGATTGCTTTTGGCAAGACTGCCATTTTTACTATGCTGGTCCTACCAATTCAAGAGCATGGGAGATCTTTTCAGGAGCTCTTGGACCCCAGACCGATAGCTGGGAGGCCAGTATGGGACTGATCCAGACCCCCTGAATGTAGGTGTCAGTGAAGATGCCTGGACAATATATGGGGCCCTGGGCAGTAGATCAGTATTTATCCCTGGCATATAAATGGACTTTGTGTGTCCATACCACAAAGAGGGATGCTCTCTCAGTATGGAATCTTGGGGGAGGGCCTAGGCCCTGCCCTGAATGGAATGACAAGACTCTGGATATCCCCTCTGGGGAAAGGAGTATGGATAGGGTGGGAGGTTGGGGGGAGCTTGTGGAGGGATGCGGGAAGCGGGAAGGGAGAGGGATCTGGGATTGACATGTGAAGCAAGTTTGTTTCTAATTAAAAATGTAATAAATAAAAATATACATGCACATGCATTTTTGTTTACATATATGTGTATATACTATTCAAAAAAGTTGAAACCTAAGTCTTTTTTTAATTTAACATGGCTATTTCTCTTACATCTAATGTAAATAAAATTAAATCTCGCAACTAGAAGAATGCTTTAGTGGAGATAACCAGGAAAAAATCAAAAGGAAGTAAAGAAATCTCCTTTTGATGTTTGGGCAGTCTGCCCCAGGAGTGCAATGCTGTCAGCAAAAGCCAGACTCCAGGGTCACTCTTGGGTGAGTGAGCTGTTCCGGGAACCATGGCACAAGTGAGTCTGGAAGTTGAAGTATTTCCTGCCACACATGGGGTACAGCTTGCAGGTACTGCACTAGCCTGAGAAGATTCAGATGGAAAGGGTTGGAATATGCTAATCATGTTCAAGGGAAAGAGAACACTTATAAATGCCAGGAGGTGTGAATACTTAATAAAATAAAAAAAACTAGTGACAATAAGCTACAGTAAACACATAAGTAGGAAGGGTGCTTGCAGAAACACTTGAAAGTAATGCCACTATTACTGAGAAGTAGGGAACTCAAAATTCAAGTAAATTAAATTCCCACAAAAGTCTTGCAGAGAAAAACTAATGTAAGGTGATAACCCAGGGAAGACCATTCATAACTGTGTCTTTTCCCATGCTCTTACAGTCCAGCTGTTTGAACCATGTCAATGGACAAAGCCAAGGAAGTCTAGCTTCTTCCAGAGAGAGTATTTACAAAATTAGATGAAAGTGATGTTTGCAAAATCAGTTCCTCTTGGAAATACACAGGGATTTTTAAATAAAAGCTAATGTAAATACTATCTGGTTCTGGATATACTACTGCAAAGGCATAGTTGCTTAAGAGTCCCCTTGGGGTGCGTGCTACAATTCATATTTCAGGAACCTCTCTCTGGGAGACAGTCACGTGATTGTGTCATGGGTCTCTGGCTCGTAATCAAGAGATACTGCAACAGAACCAAATAAGCAAAAGCAGTTCCATAAGATGCTGATTCTCAATCTAGATCCTTCTTCAAATCACTTCACTTTCAAAGTATAACAACTTACTTTAAACAACTAACCCTGTGAGGAGAGATCTTCTCTGACAAGGTAGCAGCTAGAAGGAACATTGAAATATCCTGGAAACCTGCAATGTGCCAAACACCATTATTTCTGGCAGTTAGGGACAGTGTTATCAAGAGCCTGTGGAAACCAATGGTGTAAATCTCATGTTCTTAAAAATAAGAAAGAGGAGAGAGAGAGCCAAGGAATAGGAAAAAATGTTGGGCAGCTGGTTTATAAAATGCTTGCTGGGAAAAGCATAAGTGACAGGTTGGATGGTTGATTTGGTTTTCTATTGAGCCAACTTTTTCTTTCTTCCTGACAGTACATGGCTGGCATGTTAAACAACTAAGGTGCCAATAGATGGCAACTTGAAACTTGTGGCATCGAGAGAAGCAGCAGTAATACCTCAAGCCAATGTGCAGAGATCCCTAAATTACTGACTTTTCCTGTGGTTCTAAAATATATAAAATGTAGAAATGTGTATAGAATATGTAAGGGATAAACCGAAACCTATACCCATGATTAACACAGGTCCTACAACAGGGTCCACAAATGCCTAATAGAAACCTGGCATTCTAGCTTTCAGCTGGCAGGGTGTCCAAAACAAGATATGTTTATGAATAAATTAGGGGATCTGAATGCCCACTCGGGAGGAAGGTGGGACACAGGGTGATGAGACTAGGAAAACAAAATCTAGCAAACATGGGGAGATAGAGCAAATCTAAGTTAAAAGAGGAGAAGGTCTAGCCTCAAGATAATGTTCATGTTTTAGCCTTAAGCTTCCTTTCATGTTCATAGGAAGCACACAGAGCATCATTTGCTCTCCCACATATTCCTTTGTTATTTCACTTAACGTTAGTCATAGTTAATATTGCTGTCATGAAACACCATAACTAGAAGCAACTTGGGGAGGAAAGACTTGCATATCCCGAATCACAGTTCACTGAGGGAAGCCAAGGCAGGAACTCAAATAGGGTAGGAACCTGGAGACAGGTCCTTTTGCATTAAAGTCACAAAGGAATGCTGCTTACTGGCTTCTATCCATGACTTGCTTAGCTTGTTTTCTTAGAGCACTCAGGACCACCAACCCAGGGGTGGGCTAGGTCCTCCTACATCACTAATTAAGCAACTGTCTTCTGGGCTTGCCTATGACCTGATCTTTGGAGGTAAATTCTCAACCGAGATTTCCTCCCCTCAGATGATTCCAGTTCATGTCAAATGGACATAAAACTAGTCAGCATACTCCTCTTCTCTTTGGGGTAATGATGAAAGCTGTTCTTACAGAATTCAGAAACCACAGTGAGACTTTTCTCTACTGTCTCTGAGTGGTACCCAGCAGCAGCCAAGATGGGAGAATGTGCATCATTTGGCCTTCTAGTTGCATAACAGGAAGAAGCTGGAGAACAACATGAGGCTCCCAGGAGAGCTGAGGAAGAGGCCCGCTGGAGCGGAAGGCTAAAAGAAGACAGAGTCGCTGCGCTGTACTCATAGCTGCATACCTCATCAGTACTACTTGCTGCTTGGGGAGCATCTTCAGTGCCAGGCCTGCCTCTGACTGCTGTAGTAGCTTCATGAAGCTCACAGATGCAGAGAAAAAGTGGACACAAAGTTTAGGGCAACTAAGAGCAAGAAGAACAGCTTGGCTCCTCAATGTTAGGATCTGCCCTCCCCCCAGTCCCTTTTTCCTACTTTTAAACAACCAAAATTCTAAGTTAGACATACTTTTTTCACCCCCTATGTGGTATTTTTGTTTTTAAGGAAATAAGCATATGACTACAAACTGAGTTCTGGCCTTTGAGAAGTTGGCAAGAAACACGGGCAGATATTCATAAAATTCACAGTGTTCCAAAGTCTTTGGGAAAATAGTTGTGTAAATATTGTTTTCTCAAAGATAGAAAAAGTTCTGTTATCTTTCCACAGATAATTAAGTTACAGTAAGTGGTCACTGATACCTATCACCTAGGGCAAGCCAGCCCAGATAGCCATAAGGGAAACTATAGGAAATTCATTCTCTTCCTACTTGACTCTAACTCAATTGGATGGAAAAATCATATCAAATGTTGCTTCTGCCCAACAACCCCAGTGTGCATGATTGAGCTTTAATTTTCAGTTCCTTTCCTCCTCTCTGCTAAGTGTTTAGCTCACAAACCCAATGTTTTCCATCAACAATGAGCATAGAGAAAGAGTGTCACATAACTGATCACGGCTTTTCTTTTCTCCTCTTGGATAGCAAGGTGCTCAACATGAAATGGTTAATTTGGCAGCAGCAGCAGTAAATGAGCATATCAGTAGTCAGAAGGGGAGCATACCACATCTCAACAAGGAGAGTCCTTGATCATGACGACCTAAGTAAGGGCAGTCTGTCAGATATTATGAAGATAAATGCTTCAAATTAGTGAGTTGCTTTCAGTCAAATTGTATATTTTCTGTGCACAAGATGGGAGATGAAAGGCATAACTAATTTCCTATTAAACTTGTACATTTGTGGAAAGAAACAAATTTGTTCAGTACTGTGGCTTTCTATGGCAGGCTTTAAGCTTGATTGTGGTGCTATTGAGTCTAGGCCAGTGGTTTGTTTCATTTTTACACTATATCAGAATGCCTAAGCTAGCTTGCTACTTTGTCACAGGCAGTAGTATACCAATCGGGTACATGAAAGCCAAAAACTGAAAATCTAGCAATCTAGCCTTGCCACAAATTCTCAAAGTGTGGTCTGGGGATCACCTACATAATTTGTTCAAACAACAATAAAATCAGATTTCTGGTCACAAGCATGGGGCTGGGATGGGAATAAAATATTCTAACCTAAATTTGAGGAACAGCAACTTCTAACCAAGCTTTCTTCAAGATCCACTTTGCTGCTGCAGCTTAGCATCCTTAAACATAAGGTAGGTGTTCTTTTAAATTTGTTTTTATGTGTAATGTGTGTGAGTGTATGTACTCATGTGTTTGTGTGTATATGTGTGCATGTGTACATGTGAATGTATATGTTGAAGACTGAAAACCAATGCTTGGGTGTCTTAATCAATAACAATTGCCACCTAAGTTTTTAGAAGATAGCTCTCAATGAATCCAGAGCTCACTGATTACATTAGGTTGACTGGTCAACTAGCTTGGGGAATCCTCCTGTTTCTATGTCCCCAGCACTGAGATTAAAGGCAAACAATCACACTTAGCTTTCTCATGGGGTTCTTTTGATCTGAAATTAGGTCCTTGTGCTTGACCTGGGACAAGGTGTCCTTGACATCTACTATGAGACTCTAGTGAGTAAAGACTCAGTGTTCAGCTTTTAGTTTGAAGGCTGGCCAGAAAAGGGCACAAAAATTTTCTCATGAACAACAAAAACACTTATTTTTCACGTATAGTATTCCAGTTGTTATAACTAAGGTTTTGTGGAAGGGTAACAGTAAGCCTGCTTGCATGCATTTCAGGTACCGTCTGCATCTTTAAGTAAAAAAAATGACTGTATTTGAGCATAGGTGCTATAGATTATTAGGGCAATGACTCACATTTCAAGTCATAAGGTGATGCTCTAGGGATTGAATGGGTGGAGCAGTGATTCCTTATTCCACCCACTGTACTCAGGCAGAAGCAGAGCTGATCCACCTCCTAAGAGATGAAATCGCACTCTACTTTGAAGAAAAACGTCTTAGGATATATATATATATATTCAAGTGTCAAAGTATGGCTCCGGGAAAAAGTCCTGATGAAAGTACTTGATTAAGAAACGGGTCATTAGGTCAAGGGTTTCTTCATTTTTTTAAACCATACTTTAGCTGAAAAAACAGCTGTTTGCAACAGCTCTGTATACCAACTAGCCTTATGCTCTTAAGACTTTGAACAAAGCTTAGTGGAGTTTATGTGAAACGGGAGGAAGATTATGTGAAACGTCTTCATGAAGAAAGCAGAAAATCCTGGGACACCCAAACTAGGAACTCTTTGTGGTCATCCCTTTATACAATGCAGATGAAAAAAAACCAAAACAAAAAACAAAAAACAAAACAAAACAACAACAACAACAAAAAACCCAACTTTTGAATATTTAAAATCACCGGTTCCCTACAGCCAGAGAGTTGAGAATAAACAAGACATTGTGAAAATTATTGAAAATGTCTCAGTTCATATCAATTGTTTGGGCCATGACTTGAGAATGAAAGTTTAGTGAGTGAATACAGATGTTTTAAAAAAGGAGAAATATGATCGGCAATCTTAATGTCTGGCAATTGACACCTGGAAACACTTTAAGCATTTTCTTCACAAAACAATCCTCAGAAAGATGCTCTGGCCAGAGAGGTTATTTTATATAACATTTTACAAGATGGAGAGAGTAAACTGAGAATCTTTTTTGAATCAATATCTAGCTTTCTCTGGAAATACAGTATGATTCGTAAATTTATGAGTAAGCTTCAGAAGGTCACAAGCATGATTTCAGTTTTATCTTCAGGCTTAGATGGAACAAGGCTTCAAATTTTAAGTTCTAAAACAAATCTAACACCTTGTTTTTCAGTGTAAAGAAAGCAACTTGAAAAAAGACATTTTTTCCTAATCACAGAAAAGAGGCACCTTTTTGTAAACTAATTAGGAAGTTCTCGAGCCGATAGAGAAAGAAAATAATACTGCTAATCGAGACCAAAATAGCAGTGATTAGGTCTGAGGAGCAACGAACTGAGTGCAAAGGTGCCTAGGTGTGAATAATTCCTAGTCATAATTCACCTGGGGCCATTTGCCTGCTGAGAACAAGCAGATGACGAATGAACAGCAGAGCCACAGTGCTACATTACACACTGAATATATTCTTTGTGGAGATTTCCTTTACGAAGGGACAGATTCCTTTTAAATATAAAGGGGCTGGCATTGCCTCTAGCAGGTAAGTCATCACGACAGCATTAATAACTCAGCCAGGGAGGAGGACAAGATAGATGAGAAGAGATCTCAGAGTTAAAAGGGTGCTCTTTTCCCTTTCCCTCTCTAACTATGGAACCAGCAAATGACAAGCTCATTAATATACTCAACATGAATTGCCATTGACATCCATGCTATTACTTTTGACATCTGTTTCTCCATTTCTTGCCTGTTAGAAATAGTAGATCAGACAATGAATGTGATTGTAAAAGTTGTAGAAAAGCTGCCCAAAGAAAGCAGTGTAGCTGTTAAATGGAAAGAGCTGGAAGGTGGACCTGTGCCTTCAGAATCAGAGCAGTTAGGATCCTATCCCAACCATTTGCTTGATGAGTCCCCAGGGGACAGATAAACATGATTATTTGTATTCCCTTGATCGTGTTTACAACATTACAGTAATAGTCTCTGGGCCAGTTTGAACAACAATCTAACATAGAATCTGGCCCAGTGCAGAAATGCACTGTGGTGCCACAGCGTGACATCATGTAGTCATGCAACTGACGTGCGGTATTACACATGCCCAGCCATTCTGTTCATCTCTGTCTTGGACAGTAAGGCTTGCAACAGGCATTTTGTATCTAACAGAATGATGGCCAAGCTCCCCTCTTCTGTGTTCCAGCACTGTGTCCCCATCCTCCAATCCGGCACCATGAAGCCATGAAGATTACACCCTAGTATATTACACCCTAGACAACTGCCGCCACTGATACCCTTTGCTGCGACACTTTTCCTTTTTTATATTCTCCTTGCTTAGTGGTCTCACTCTCCAATCTTATACTCAACTCCCTGCCCCCCTCTTCTGTACTCCAATTTAGCATGCTTCCTCATCACTCCATTTGGCAAGAGAAATTGGTTGAGTACATTTCATTCATACAAAAGAAGCAGAGAGAAGGGATGGAGAGGGAGAAAGGGTAAGAGTACGGAGAGGGGGCGGGAGAGAGAAGAGGGTAGTAGAGTGGGGCAATAAACCTTTAAAACCCACCTCCAGTGACACACTTAGTCCAGGAAGTGCTGACTTCCTAAAGGTTCTGTAACCTCCCTAAACAGCAACATCAACTAGGGAGCAAGTGTTCAAACACACGAGCCTATGGGGACAGTCTCATTCCAACCATCACACCTGTCAGAACTTTCTCTTGGTATCTTAAGGACTCTGTGAACACTCTACCACCATGTCCTTTGTCTAGCCTCATTTCTTTCTAATATTTCATATCTCACAACATGGCATGACACCTACAAGAAGCCAGCATAGAATCATACTTGACTTTACTATCATGACTCCTTTACAATTATAAGTGCCCCATAAAGAAACCTGGATCCTGTTTAGTGTCATTCTAGTCAGCTCCCTTTCCACAAGTTTGTCTTCTTCCACCATAGTCCTAATTCACATTCACCTTCCATTCTTTCTTTCTTTGTCTGTGTCTCTGCCTCATTCATTTTCTTGTGTATATGTTAAGCTACCAATAGTATCACCAACTAGCTCTCACTCTCTTTCTTGACACCTTAGTCCTCTTCTTAGGGTCTCTTATCTCGATGCCTAGAAATACACTTGTGGAAATTTGTTCTTTACAAGATTTTTATAGTCATCATCACAGAACTGTGAACACTGGTAGGGTCCTAGGTCTCAGGTAATGGTGGAGAAACACTAATATAATGCCAATAACAGTAATATTCCCAGTAAGAATATTCGAAACCAACTCTTCAAAGGTGGTGGGAGCAACCTGCAGCTAGAGGGAACACAGCTCTTTAAAGATGCAAAGGAAGCCAGGAGATGTCCACATGGACTTACCTTTTCTTACAAAGGTACTGATATGTTCACAGGCTTCATGTATAAAAGGTGCTATGGGGTGAAAGGTGTAGCACAAATAATAAAAACTCAGAGGTAGATATTGCGTTCAAGCTGAAGATCAGAAAAGCAAAGCATCTAATTACTAGAGAGTTCTCATCTCTACAAAGGCTCATACCAGAAGGGAGTGATCCTGTCCTCAGCGTGACTGTAGACTGACTGACTCCTGTCTCCTCCAATCTTATATTCCTCTCTAGTGCTGGTATTAAAGGCATCATTGCCCAGCCTCTATGGTTATCTGGCATGGCTTCTGGGATTAGATGTGTGTACTACCACTGCCTGGTTTGTATGGATGACTAGTATGACTAGCTAGTTTTGCACTCTGATCTTCACGCCAGCTTTATTTGTTAAATCATAAACACAAAGGCTTGAGTATGGTGTTTTCAGAATGTCTGGAAAGTGAAGAAGGAATTCCAGATAAGACAGAACCATCACAGGCTACCGCCAAGGCTTTGATCATTGGTACAGGGTCACACAGTAAGGTATGCAAAGGAAAGCAATAGTTGGGATGCTAAGTGTGAGCACAGACTCAAGCAACTACCCAGCTGTAGGGTGTCAAAATTTGATCTTCAAGTTTTTCCCTGTAGAGGAGTTTAGAAAAATATTACAGACTTTTCATTAAAATCCAGAAAAATTATATTTCTAGTCTAAGAAGTATGCTCTGAAACTAAAAGAAAAATTAAAATACACAAGGCAGTACAAGATTAAGGAGATCCATCAGTAATTTAATTTCAAGGGGAAGATAAGAGAAAGTAGAATAATTACAGAACTACAATATCCAGGACACAGTATTTTTTAAAAAGACACTAAAATAAATAGAAAGTACTGGGAAGTGGAAGGATGAGGGGGTAAAGTGTTAGGTCAGCCTGTACTACATGCTAAAACACTTTTTAAGGGACAGAGGGAGAGACAGAGAGAGACACAGAGAGAGAGAACTTAGTGAGAAATGAGAAAATTCATGCAGCCATCAGAAACAGTTATTAAACAAATATTCAAGGGTTTTAAATAATACTAATTCTTAAAAGAGTAAATTTGTGGGGAAAATGGGAGTGGTAAGTGAACAATGAATCACAGGAAAACATGTAGAACTTTAAAATAACATTTTAAAATGAGGGGTAGAATGATGGCTTAGTAGTTAAGAGGATTAGTAGCTCTTCCAGAGGACCTGGGTTTGAGTATCAATATCTACATAGTGGCTCACAACTATTTGTAACTCCAGTTCCAGGCGATCAGATGCCTTCGTATAGCCCCCAGAGGTGCTACATACATGCGATTCACCAGTATACATGCAAAGAAGATACCCAAACACATAAAATAAAAATAAATATCAAAAACTTTAATTTAAAAGTAAAATTATTTAAAATAAAAATTCCTTACAGGCTCAATATTTATAATAAGACAAGCAAGAAACATAAGTCAATAAGACATTTTCAGGCTAAAACATAAGAGGTAAAGAATTCACAGACAGATGATGGTAAGTTACAGTAACTTGTAAGTTACTGATTTCAGAGAGAGCAAGAGTGTAAGAGGAAATATTCAAAGTCATAATGTCCCCCACCCCAGTTCCAAAGCTGATGAACTCAAACAGCAGAGAGAACCATGAAACTCAGAAACACTCAAGTAGGATAAATCCAATGAATACCATCCTCAAACACATCATTCAAATTACAAATAAATAAATAAGTAAAAGATAATGAAGGATAGCAAAACCTTCTAGAGAACAGGACTTATTAGACATACAAGAAAGGTATTAAAAATGATAGCCATCTCCTCATCAGGAACAGCAGAGGAGTGAGGACCTTGAACAATCATCTTTAAGGTGCCAAACAAAAATAAAGTGAAGCCAGGACTTCATATCCTGAGAAAATAGCCCTTAAACATGAAGACAAAACGAAGAGATTTTCATTGGAACACAATGTGGGCGGCTTTGTTTTCAGCCCAGCTGCAGCACAAGAAATACGGAAGGATTCCTTCAAACACAAGGAAAATGTTGCCAAATAGAAATCTAGACCCAGAGGAAAGTATGAAAAGCACTGAAAATGTAATTATGCTGATATAAAGACTCTTCCCCTCTTTTATTATTTCTTTAAAAGACAACTGACTATAGTGAGAATGTAGAATATGACATCTTAGCACATGTGGAAATAACACAACTAGTGACAACATGAAGGACTTTTTCAGGTGGTTCAGTATTGGCAGAAGGGAGACTATGACTAATTAAGGATTTATATTCTAGTTCTTAAAGGAACTACTGAAAACTTATACACAAAGATAACATGGAATCATGCAACTTCATTCCTAACACTCAGATACTGGAACCCTGCTTATTACAATAATTGTAAATGGACTGACCATTATATTAAAAAATAGATATTTTTAAAATGGGGAGAAACACTGTAGGCTGTTCATAAAGGATACATAGTAAATATAACCACATAGAAACAGAAGCATGATGGAAACAAAGTAATGGAAAATGAATAATGCTATTAATTGTAGGAATAAAATGCTTCTAATTATATTGACTTTAATCAAAATACCATAAGATCAAGGCTGAATATGATTATTTGGTAAGGAACAATTAATTCACCCATTAATAAACATGCAAACCCCACAAGTATATATGTACCTAACAATAGAACTCTAAATGCTATGAAGTAAAAAAGATAGAACCGAATGGAGACAAATCACTGATATTTTCACAATGCCTTTCAGTAATTCACAGAACAAGATGATCAAATTCAGTATTGATATGCCATTATTTAGACAATAGGTTGAACCACGTTAGCATCCATAGAACACTCTGTCCACCAGCTTCAGAAGACAGTTGTGCAAATACACATGGAATAGTCATCAAAACAGATCATACACTGAGATAAATGAAACCCACAGAAACAGCTTACATGAACAAGGGGCAGGTCTTGGACCCCAGACTGATGGTTGGGAAGCCAGCATGGGACTGATCCAGACCCAGACCCCCCTGAAAGTGAGTCTCAGTGAGGAGGCCTAGGCAATCTATGGGGCCTTAGGTAGTAAATAGTATTTATCCCTGGGATACAAATGGACTTTGGGTACCCATCCTACAATGAAGGATGCTCTCTCAGCCTGGACTCTTGGGGGAGGGCCTAGGCCCTGCCCTGAATGAAATGACAGACTCTGGAGATGCCCCATGGAGGGCCTCACCCTCCCTGGGGTTGGAGTGGGGATTGGGTGGGGGTTGGGGGCCTGATTGGGGTGCAGGGGAGGAGGGGTAGGAGATGGAGCTGGGATTGACATATGAAGCAAGCTTGTTTCTAATTTAAATAAAAAAGAATAAAAAAAGAAAAAACGGTACCACTAAAACGCAAAGATTGAACATCTACAGAGTACATTTTCTGATATTTTTTAAAAATGTCTTTTCATTGCCTAAATTTTGCATTGTTATGAACAAAGACGGCTTGGTACCTAGTTGATAGAACTGCTTTGGGAAGGATTAGAAGGTGTAGCTTTGTTGGAGAAGGTGAGTCACTTAAGGGTGGGCTTTGAGGCTTTAAAAGTCCACTCCAGGACCAGTTTCTCTCTTTGCCTCTCACTTGTGGATCAGATGTAAGTTTTCAGCTATTTCTCTAATGCCATGCCTGACTGCTTGCTTCATTGCTCCCTGACATGATGGTCATGGACTCAGCCTCTGAAACCATAAGCAGGTCCTTAATTAAATACTTCTTTAATTAAGTTTCCTCGGTCATATAGTGTCTCTTCACAGAAAGAGAAAAGTAACTATATCTGACTTTCTCTTTCTGGTTATCATGAACTTTCTCTTTGAAATTGTTGCAAATGTTCCAGTCCCCAAATTCATGCCTTTGTAATGTAGTTTTAATTAGTTTAATACATTCCAGGGGCAACTTAGCTGAGTCAGCCAGCATTTCCTAGAATTTTGATGTGTTTCTGATCCTTTGACATGGATAGTAAAAGCTTGTTGTATTTAGGATGTACTAGCCACTGGTACAGAGCTCTTTACATTTATAAATCCACAAGCCTCCTTAATGGTTCTCTGAGGTAAATACATCATTTTTAAATTTTAGGCTAACATGCAAAGTAATAAGCTATATTATGGCAATTTTATACATATGTCATACTTTTCTCTGACTCACCCCATCTCCCACTGCCTTCTTCCATTATTTTTGTTGGTCCTGTTCCTTCTCACAAAACAATACCTCCTTCAGCGTTCATGACTAATGTATTCCATTATATTCTTTTTCCTTCCTTAAGATCTCTTCCTGCCTTCTCATGCTCTCCTTTATATTTTTATGAATATATATATCAATAAATATCTGTATCTTTTATAGTGTCTATATAAAAAAGTATATATTTGTCCTTCTAAGACACTTAACATAATCTCTATTTTCCTATAAAAGTTACTATTTCAATTTTCCTCCTGGAAGAATAAATTTTCATTGCGTATGTGTACCATATTTGCTTTATTCAGCTTTACTTACCCATCTGTTGATAGGCATCTGAACTTGTTCCATTTCTTTGTGATTACAAACAGTACAGCAATAAACATGGAAGTTCAAGTATCTCTATGGTGAAACATAAGAGTACTGTGGCAGCTGTATTATTAGTAATTTTAGGAAATTCTACATTGGCTTCTTTGTGTCAGCAGCGCATGAAGATTCCGCTTTCCCATGAGATGCTTAGAGCTTAAAATTGAAGAGTCAGGGGAAGAAAGAAGTAGTCATTTTCCCCAGCCAAGGAACTATTAAGCAGTCAACAATATTGGCAGCCTAGAGCATTCAACTTTAATTTCATGTTCATTTGCTATGGTGCTTGGTGAGTTCCTTGATTTCTGAGCTTATAGACTGGTGGAAAACAGAGGATAGG
Source organism: Mesocricetus auratus (assembly GCF_017639785.1). Taxonomy (NCBI): domain Eukaryota; kingdom Metazoa; phylum Chordata; class Mammalia; order Rodentia; family Cricetidae; genus Mesocricetus; species Mesocricetus auratus. The sequence continues at coordinate 79,794,201 of NW_024429189.1, forward strand.
TTAGGTAGACCAGATAACTCATGTGGTAGATATTTGGAACTCGTCCTCACCTACGTATACATGCACATATCAGTATGTCTATGTCTGTATCCCAATATAGAGACACCTAACAATCTTCCTTATTTCCTTTTAAGGATTACTTTGAAGAAAATGCACCACCATGTCATTTGCACTGAAAAAAATTAGCAATAAAAATTTTTAACATTGTTTCATGTGCTTTCTCACAGCCTTTGCATTTTAACAGTTCTTTCTTTACTGAGCAAACATACATGTTTCTAACTTTAGAATGCCAGAAATTCATAGGGCAGATGTAGAAAGGTTGTAGGAGTGGGTATGGAGGCATGCCCAGGTATTCTTGAAGCCTATCTACAATGAGCAACGATGCAGGTTCTTCATTTTTCTTAGGTAGCTTGGATCTTGACACTCTTTATATTTTAATACTAGAGACATTGGTTTAGTACAGTTAGATATTGGTTTAAATTTAGGATGAATAATCTTTAGGAAGTCACTTAATTCATTTAAATTAATATACTTGCTTTTCTTTGGTGGGACAATATTTACTTTGCAGAGTTGTAAATATTAAGGAGTTGATATCATTTCAGTACATTGGATCATTTCAGCAAGGGTGCCTGATTAGTGTTCAGGAAAATCAAAATCTCAATTTACGAGGTTCTAAAGATTACATGACAAGGGAGTTTTATGAAAATACATATACTCATTTATTGTTTCATAAGCTCTGAGGGCCGCTGAGAATATTTTAAAAAAGTAAGTAATTCAAAGACAGTCTACAGCTTCAGGTTGCAACTGTCTACAGATTTCCATATGTTATTTCTTTGAAGTAAATAGAAAATCTCTTTCAAATCTCATGATTATGAAACTAAAAGAAAACAACGTTATCTTTGGCTGAGAATTGTGTCTTAGTTTGCATTATCTACATAATGATTCTTGCCCAACAACTTGGTTTTTGACTCTGGGTCTTTAGAGTCTATACAACTTTTGGAAATGAATGTATTATTTTGTTTTGTTCTGTTCTGTTCCATTCCATTCTATTCTATTTTTACTTTCCCAAACAAGAAGTAAAACTAATATCAATAAGATTTATCAAAATTTTCCATTTTAAAATTAGACCCTAATTGTAAGTTTTCATTTATATTAATTGCAGTCAGTGAGATAATCAGTGACCATCTCCCAAATGTGGAAGTTTTATATTTCGAAAGCCCATAGTACCAAGATACATGAAATTGAATTTTGAGAGTGTGTGGTTAAATTGCTTCAATATCACTTATTTCAGTTTTCTAACTAATAAAATCAGTAAAATAAAAAGTTTCCACATTCTTTTCCCTTTTTGATATTTTATTAAGGCATGTGGGATCTTGTAGATGGAAAGGTATTGGAGTAAAGGAATTAAGATTCTAAACAAGTCTGAAAAGAGGAAAGTATTTATATAACTTTATAATTTATAAAATTGTTATCAAGGATCACCATGGGAAGGCTTTGAAATTTCTTCTTATTCATTTGATGTTCAGGTAATTCTCCATTTATATTCCTGTGGCCATCTGATAAAACTGGTCTGCCAGGGAAACTGCTTGAATGGAAGTGATCTTAATTTACAGGCTGCATCCGGACTGAGAAGATGATATTATGGGAGGCCCTATCTTTGTAATTGCTCAAGTGTAGGGACTCTACTTAGGGCTTGTCCATCATGTGTGTGGAATTGCTACAAGATATATTAACATCTGTGATAAAAAGGCTTTTAAACCACTGTAGCCCTCATACTGATCTGCTATGGATCTTGTCTCTTGTATCCTGAAGAGTCATCTGGGGTGGGATATTCATATGCTATTCCTTGAACTGCTTTGCTGCAAGGGTATCTACAGAAAAGTAGTAACTGATAGTTCCTAGAAGGTAAGTCATAATTCTTTTCCTATGTCCTTCCGAGAAAATAGAATCAAAGCTTTTGAAAACTTGAATGCTAAGTAGAATCAAAGATTATTACTCAAGAGGCCCTAAGGAACACAATAGATACAGTATGGTATGAAAGAGTAGACAAATCAATAAACCAATAAAACATTTTACTTCAAAATTACAGTCAACAAAACATTTGGTATTTTTAAGAAAATAAAGAAACATTTCCTTTCCTTGTTTCCTGGTTTCTGGTTATGATTCTGAGTCATTCCTATAAGCAAGTTCCCTTTAAGTGCTGGGTCTGTGCTTATTTGAAAGGGCAGCTAAGTGGTTATGCTTCTATTGATCAATACACCAGACTTGGAGACCATTATGGCAATGGCAAGCAGCAGTCACCAGTGAAGCTGATATTCTCACACCTTTTTCCTTATTTTTCTACCATCTCACCCTTTGCTTCCACACGGTCTCTCTTTTTTCAGAACTCATACATTGAGACTATCTTTTGAATAGCCTCTCAGTTTTTTTTCCTCTGAAGTCTTTCTTTTCCCCAGAGTTCATCTTAGTTTTATCCTTCTGAGTGCCAACTGGCTCAAAATATCCTGGACTAGCAATCATCAAGGGCACTGACTGACTTGTGGGTGGCAGATAAGAATGTGTTTGATGTCTGTGCTTCATGCTCAGTGCCATTCTGTGGAGCACAGCCTCTTACCTCACTGCATGACCTACATTATCTTCCAAGATCTTTAAAACAGCATAAGTATTTGGTAAACTAGGTGGCAAGGAATGAGAGGGCCTATTGAGGGAAAAGAAGGGGTAGGCAGACAGAGAGGTAGACATAGAATAAAGTCCCGAGAAAATGGGCTTATCTATCAGGCTGCTCTCCAGAATGGTGACAGGAAATTCTGAATATCCATCTTTTCCATGAAGTTGACCCTGTTTCTCCATAACAAAACTCAGTGAGCATTTTCCTCACACTACACACATAAGACACAACTGTAGTGGGAATGTCACTATAACAAGTGAGGTATCCTCATAGGGAAGCAATTCCTATTCATTATCATGCCCCAGATACTGTGAATTCTGATCCTGAATATTTATTCTAGGAAGCTATACCAACAAAACCACATATATGATTTAAAAACACCTGTGAAAATTACTTGGCATTTGATAAGTAGTTGAACTATTAAAGACAAATACATAAAGTAAGCGCTGTGAGTACAGCTTTGAAAACAAGAGCATATGGACAGGGACAAGGTTGAGAAGAATTTTGACAAGAGAGGGGTGCACAATATGCTGTATCGCAATGATTCTTCAGTTATTATCTCAAATATAGAATGAAATCAAGATAATAATAATTATTCAGTTGTGTGGGAGTGAGGGAGGATATTTTCTTACCTCAAATACATTTGTGGATGATCTGGCTCAGTTTTATATCTGAAGGATACAAGCATTCTTAGGTCACAATGTGTACCTTTACCCTCTTGTCTGACTTAGGTTTGACTATTATATATGTCACATGTACTAGAGAATCACATAGTACTAGAGAGTTATGACATTTCATAATTAAATGAATTTTAATTTAAGGCTTAAATTTTGTAAGTCAAGGGGCTCATTCACAAACTTTCTTCCTGTCACAAAAAAATCAGGCTTTGTGCTTCCAAAGGGGGCAACAATGCTGAGGTGAAACATACCCCATAGGCTCATGATTGAATCCTTTGGTCCAGAGCTGATCTGGTGCTGCTGTTTTGGTTGGTTGAGGAACCTTTAGAAGGCTGAGCCTTGCTAAAGGAAGCACATTACTGGGGCAGCTTTTGAGTGTCAATTGCTTTGCCTTTTTAGCTCTAGTTCACACTGTGCCTTGTGTTCGTGATTGAAGACGTGACTGCTCAGCTTCCTGCTCCTGCTGCCAGGCCTGCTGTTTTCGGGATGCATCTCCACCCTCTGAAGCCTTAAACCTAAATAAGCTCATCCATAGGTACTTTCTATCATGGTATTTGCTATACCAGCAGAAAACAAACTAATATAAATTCTATTCTTGGCGTTATTTTCAATTCCAGCTACTGTTAATTGATTTAAGTACTGTGTGTTTTGTACATATTGCTGCTCTTTAACTTCCATGGTACTTCTGAACTGTAGTTAATTCACAAGCTATAGGTTAAGACACTGACTCCCAGTTAAGTGTCTTACTGACTATTAAGTTATAGTAATACTGATTGTGTTATAGAAGACAGTGTAACAATTAGGTAGTAAACAAGTACTAAACTATTTCATCTTGAGACCATCTTACAAGGTAAGTAACAATGAAACTCCCATTGAACTCATGAGGAAACTAAACTCAGGAAGATCAGATAATGTGCCCAAGGTCTTGGATTGACTAGTAAGTGGTGGAGACAGGATTCAAACTCTATATCCCAATTACAGTCTGTAGAGAATCACTGTCACATGTTCCACTGTGAAGAGTGGGTCTGGTAACTTTTCATTGCTCTGTCACTCATTACCACTCTTGGTGCCACACCACATTGCATTTGATTTGGAAGAAGAAAAAAATTGCAAATAAAGCTGAGTGACTGGTCTGAGATCACACCACAAGATAACGATTGATAGTTATCATCTTGGCTTCCATTCTGATAATTTTCCTATTATTTCAACTATTGGGAATAAAAAGAAAAATCTCTTTTTAATGACAAAAGTAAATATGAGGAAGCCCCAAGGAAATCGAGTTTAAGAACTTTGAAAAGACGGAAATCCCCTTTACATCGTTTCTCTGTCATTTATCTTAACAGGACTCTGGCCTATAGGTGCTGGCCGATGTCTGTCCTCAGAAAACAGCTACCTATATGTGGTGGCAAATCACTGGTGTGAACGAGACAGCTCTGAGAGATGTCCTTGCCCTTGGTGTTCCAGAATTTCGTCAAATTTCAAGTGTGCCAGTGGAAAATGGTATGCCAGTCGGTGGGAAAACCATTATTTTTCATTAAAACTAGGTCCTGTGAGAAAAATTTGCCTTAGGAAATATAATAACTAGCTATGTGTTAACTTGGCTACCTCATAGTTACAGTTATTTAATCTAAATGCTCCTGTTTTTACTTTCCTGTGTTGAGGCAAGAGGCTTATGGATGCCATTGGAGGACAATTTGCAGGAATTGGTTCTGCCCTTTACATCATATGGATCCTGGGGATCAAACTTGGGTTGTCATGTCTAGTCAGGAACCTTTACTCTCTGAGCCATCTAATCAAGTGATGTGGTCATTTCCTAGCTGGAATGAACATTTGCAGCCAGTTGACCTTAAGTAAAGGTCATTGACTCTCATGACTTACAGTGCCCCACTCACTGCCCCTGTGGCTTCCTGGGGAAGAATCTCTGCTGCTACAGACTGCAGCTTGAACTATGACCTCTGGAGTTCAGGATCACTGGACCCCAGAATCACTGTGAATGGCTTGTTTAAGGTAATCTCTGTAACTCCTCACCTATCCATTTGAGCTTCTTGTTTTATTTCCCTGGAGAACTCTGACTAGTGCAGGTATTGACCAGACTTTAATGTGCTTTAAGAATTCTGAACGTACAGGCACAGCTGGGATGTGTTGTGGAGAAGGCTCAGCTCAACAGACATGACATTACACGTCTCCGTGCATGCCAGGTATCAGAGCAAATGGCCCTCACTACCCTTGGGTCACAGCAGACAGTTAAAACAACTTCAGCCTAATCAGAACCATGGCAAGCTAATAGTAAAACACAAGCTCAAACAGACAAGAGACCCTGTAGCACAAAAAGAAAAAATGACAGCTGAGAGCACAGAACAGGGAATTAACAATGTCAAGACAGCATCCTGGAAGTATCAAGAGATTCCCCACTCAGTCAGTGCTGGCAGCTCCAGGCTCCTCCAGTGTTCTCGAGAACTCTGATAGACAAAAGCACCTTCCCTCTTTTGTTTTTATCAGCTCTGGGATCTGATGTCAGTGCTTCTTGGACTGACAGAGGCATATATTTTAAATCCGATCTTCCCCTTGGAAGAATAAGTACACCATCTCAAATGCCTCCTTTGTCACCATCTCCAAGAAATGCTTACCCGAAGTTATTATATGGGAAGTCAGCGAGACAGGGTACAGAACAGGCACTTGATCTCACCTTGGCTTCTGAGGTGGGTTCCAAGAAGCACAGGCGGTTCCCAAGTCCCTCAGCTGCCAGGCAGAACTTCCGCTGTTCCTTATGAATGTTTGCTATGCACTGGAGTACCACTTCATCCTCCTGCCAGGAGAAGAGACACAGAGTGTGAGGGGTCGGGCAGCCTCCTACTCACCTAGAATACATCATCCTATTTATGTGTTACATTTACGTATAATTAGGCAAAGTGCATGTTTAAATTTGGAGCTATTTCCAAAGATATATATATATATATATATAAATTATTGAAATCCAAAACGCTTCTGGTACTAAGCATATTGATTGAATAAAAGATATTCAACCTGATCATGGAATAGACATGATGTATACATATACATTATATGCTTCTTTTCTGGCCAGTATAATATACATGAAGATATAACATCAAGATATGAGTGAATATAAAAATAAGTCAAAGAAATATTTCCAAAAGTGAAGGGAACTGTAGGATGTGGCTGAAGAGAACAGAAAATAGAGAAGCAATCAGAGTGGGACAAGAAGAGTGGAGAGAAAGTTCATGTCAAGTCATGGAAGACGTAACAAGCATGTTTAGTGTGCAGGGAGTGAATGGAGCACACATGCCAAAGATGACAAATTAAAGATGGAAAAGGCCACAGAAAGTGAATTCTATAGGAAAAGAAGACTGAAAGATGTCTGGAGATCCAAACAGGAAAGAAGAGTTGAAATACAAGCAGAAGAACATGTGTGAATTCTTGAGGATGACTCCCTCCCCACTCCCCAGCTCCGTATAGTGTTCTCCAAAGCACCCCTCCTGCAATTGCAGAGATTAACACTGCACTCCTCGTTCAAACAGTCATGGAAAGGAGGCACACCTCCACTGACAATGTAACACTTCATGCTCAACTCTCCCTTTCCCATCTTCCATCCCTGTTCTTCCATCGGGCATTCATGTTCTCTCTTCCAATTCATTTCTCTTGACTTTGGATTTCCAACCTCAGAAAGGTTTCCAGGCACAGTCAAATTAGAAGCCAGTATAGAGCAGAGCCTCCATCTTACCTTTAGCTCCTTTATCTTTGTTCTTTCCTCATGTCTCCTAGGCGCTCAGTTTCTTTTAGAGAGTTGGAAAGGCACATTAAATAGAAGTGAACTTTCCTACCCAAGTCTATAATATACAAGGTAACTGAAAAAATAAAATCTTCCCCTAGAGGACCGTGAACATGGTCAGTAGTAGCAGATGTCTACAGGGATGTGCGATGATGGTGACCCGAGATAGGGGAGGGGCGACAGAGCAGTGCGAATAGCCTCAACCTGGAGCTTCATGCAGAGGAGACTCGGGCGAAAAGAGAGTGTCCTGTTTATACAGCATCACGGAAATGTTACTGTCCATTTTCACACTGAGTCTGTCATCAATTTAGGACATTGAACAATGAAGTCAGACTTCATGATCTTCATTTTTTACTGAGTGGGAAGAAAAACACTTCAGAATACCACTGCTATTTAAATATGGGCTCAGTGAAATCTCAAGGGAGAATGAAAATTTCCCCCAGGTGGCTTTTCCCTCTAGACTGTACATAAGCCAGAAGTGGTGTGATCTTTCTGAAGGACACTGGCAGCAGGGGAATGGACTTAGTTGTCAAAATGACTAAGAGGTTACTTGTATCGGAAAGCAGGGGTCACAGAAGTTAAATGGTCTGTAATATAGGAGATGGTCTTCCAAGTGCCTAATGCTTTCATGAAAATGCTAATTACAGCCTGCACTGAAAAAGTATATAACTATCTCATATCTACACACATTTTACTGGTATAAAACAAACAACCCCACATAGGCACTTGAAAAAAATAAGAATGTGGCTATAGATCAGATTTTCCATAAACCAGTAAAAATTAGGCAAATCTTCTCTTTCAATTTGGGTCTTCAGGGAGTCTCTTTCCAAGGTCCCATCTCCCATTCCTTTATAACCCAATGTATATAAACCACTGTAATATGACCTTGTTCTGACTGACTTAGGGCCTATTGGTCTTCTGAAACATTTCCAGCCTACACACATGCCCACACATGCTTATCACACAGGCTGCCAAGAAAGTAATGGATTAAATGAATCCAACCTGAATAACAGTTTGACTGAATAATCAGTTACTGAAAAGTAGCCTTACACCAAAGCATGCCTAGGTGGACAGTCAGTAGCAGTCTATTCCAGCCCACATCTAGGTGGGCAGTGTGTGACATGCAGTTGAGTGTGGGATTTTCAGCCACTGTCATACTTCACTCTTTTCCATTCTGTCCAGAGTCATATTCTCAGAGCTGACTTGGCTGTAGACAACAGCTGGCATGGCTGCCTGCACCTGCTGTTGCTCCATGCAACAGCTATTATCTCTGTAGACTTTGCAAAGACAGACATCTGGAGTCATCAAGTACTTGATGCTCAAATTTTTGCACTGACTTCCACTTTGTGTAATAGTATGAGTCACTTCTCTTACTAATAAGATACAGACCACAAGTCCCTCCAGTTGTCAGCCTTTCCTAATTTATCCAATTTCTGTACTTGTAGGAAGAGATCTACGTACCCGTAGTGCTGACCACGTCTGTTTGGGTGTGTTCACAGGTAAGTAGAAAGTTCAGGGGATAAAAGAACTAGGGGGAGGAGACTCTTTCTTTTTGGGTTCTGGTTGCCACCTGGAGAGCAGCATATGGACTTTTGGTTCTTGGCTTTCTTGGCTTCTCATATAAGTGATTTATCCCTCAGTAAAATATCATAGGACATCCCTGTTTTGTGTAGCTTAATATTTCTGCATTGTGTACTAGTCTGTGCTCTTTTCTCCACCAATTTGTCTTTCTTTCATTGTCACATTGCTCTACCTCACAAACAGGTATTGTCCACAGATGTCATTTATAAAGAAGTTCCCTTATTTGGAGATTGCACATTGTCCCACATCTTGCTTCTATCACCCCAGAAAGGTTGCATTATTCTCACACACTCCAATGTCAACTTCAGACCATTACTCTCCAACTCATGTGCAAAATCCTTTCCACTTGGGGGAACATGACTGCCACCCTCTAAAGCTTCTTTGGCAACCAGCCAGCATTCTAGTTACTTCTCCCATCATTTATTTGGCTTTTAAGGACAATCAGAAAACCCGATAAAGTTATTTGCATGAATTCAACATACAGTTATTGACTACCTTCCAGTGACAAAGCATTCTGCTAGGCTACTCTGAATATACAATGCTTTATGAACCAAGATCCATTAATGCTGTAATAATGGAGTCGAGGGTGAAAGGCCAGCATGTGGGATTTTTCTACTTCACTTTAACTGTCATCCCAAGTAACTTTAAGGTTTATGTACATAATGGGTCTGAAGTGACATGGAAACCTAATTATTTCTACTGTGCTTTAGTAAAACATTATCATAAACTTTGCTGGCCACAACTAAGAGTGATCCATTTCTAAAATCCAAAGCTAGACTATTTCACTGTGAAAACCCAAACTTCTCTCCCTTTGCTTGTTTTGTTTTTGCATTTTCATTCTCTTCCTTTCAAGTTCTGCTTAACTTTAAGACTGTCAGTTTCCAGGAAATACCCCAGCCAGTTATTTTATCTACCTCAGGAAAGAGATCTGTTTTTTATATAGAAAGAAATAACTCAGATTTTGTGTCGGTATAAATTTATAAGATTCCCTAGTAACATATTTTCAACTTTGATTTCACTGGGACAAAGGTATAATTTTTTTCTTTGAATGAGGGGCAGGAATCAAAACTGATATCACTCAGGCAGTATCAAATAACCATACCTCTTATTTCTAAGAAAGAAAAACAAAAGAGAGAGGAGCCAATGCTTCTGGGGTCATCAGCAATGGTGGTGTCAGATAATAAGATCTTTATGTCACACGCTCTCTCCTAAAGGGTGAGAACTGTGACTCACCTTTCCTCAGGACGCAGAATCTTTGAGACCATGAAAATGGTCTCTGCCTTCTCTCAAGTCCAAGTCTGTCTGGTTCTTTTAGTACCCCCACAGTTGATCTCTAGCTTCACTTCTCCCTCATTCTAACTGCCTTGTCTTCCAGGAAAATCAAGCCCAGAGTCTCTAAAATGTAATAGCTGAAAGCTCTCCATTCTTGTATTTCACTCTATTCTGGCTAGTCTGCCTTTCTCCCAGGTATTTCCCATATCCACCTCCTCTTGCATCGCCTAATGAGAAGGATTGCCCTCTGAGTGGACCATGTCATTCATTTTCCTTTGGAATTCTCAACCACCCCCAAGCTTTCAGTTTTACTCCTCAGAATGTGCTATGTGACTTATATCTTCACCATGTGGTGACATCTATGTCACTATCATCCAAAACCCAGGGACTATTGTAGAAGGGGCAGAAAACTTGTGAGTTAGTGGTCTGGGGAGACCAAAGAAGAACACTCTCTTCATGACATGACAGGATTGCAGTGCTCATCAACTCACAGGGGCTGTAATTATCTGAACAAGAACCACACAGCATCAACCCAGCCAATATTCCCGCACAGAAAAGGACAGGGACCATGAACCCCTATCCTCAACTAAGGAGTTATGGACAGTTGATGGCTTCTGGGTAGGGCAGTCATTTTTCTATAAGGGTGTGGTCCATAGCAAGTTAATCATAATTCAGTAGTATAAGAAGAAACACAAATTAGACTCAGTGGGTTGTTAAAAAAATAAGAGGATACAAAGTGGGTGAATCTGGGGAAAAGTATGTGTGTGTATGTTAATATGTTAAAATACATTGTATTCTCAATAGATTACCTAGGTTCACAGAATGAATAAAGGTATTCTTAAAAGCAGGAACATGTAGCTCAGGGGTAACTCTCAGTTTAATCCTAAGTAGTAAAGAATAAAATGACAAAAGGGAAACCAAAAGTCAATTTTATCAATTATACATTTAATAGAGACTATGGACTACCAGATGATAGTTCCATCCTTACAAGGTATGTGCTAATATGCTTTGTATTTGATAAATAGGTCAATAACAGAGAAGTAAAATGAGTTGCCTAGTGCTACACATCTTGAAAACGACAGACTCAAACTTTAGAAGAGTCACCCTAGCATAATGCCAAATGGATCTTGGCCATTGAGAGACTGACCTTAGTGATACATCTGATTTCATGCTTGTCTGTCTCTAAGTATCACAGTGATGGAACTGATAAAAATAGAAAGATTTCAGTTCTTTAATGCAGTCAAACAACAGTTTAAAAAAATCACAGAGTACACGTGCCAGAAAGCTCAAAGACAATAAAAGATGTCCCAAGGTAGAATGACTACAACTCTATAAAGAGTGACCATCAGCCTGAAACCTTCATTAAAGGTAAAAGTGATGAACCTTCAGGGTGTATCATATGTCAGCATCCCTTCAAGCTATGAGGGTCACATGCACCAGCTATTCCCGTCACACTCAGCTGGTGGTAGTGTTGAGTGATTGTCCCTGAAGAAGGACAGTCTAAGCATAGAGTTCTTCTCTGACAAAGTAATCATCTATCCCAAAGACTCAGAGCTAGAAAATGATGGGGGTTGGATCTCCCATCTCCTCCACTTTTCTCTTGCCTCCCGGCTTGAAGCTCAAGGATTGAGATGATAGGCTGCCACATTTGCCATCTAGGGGTTGATGGCAGGCGCTTTGTCTCTCTTTCTCTCTGGGTCACTGTGAAAGAACATTCTGGGTTAAAACAAAATGGCTGGCAAGCCTATTTCAGGTAGATCATCAGATGGCTGATGACAGCCCTATAGTTAGATCTGTTCATCACCAGAAGTGTATGAGCATGTGAGACAGAGGAAGGGCCAGCAGAGTTCATGGTTCACATTGAAGGGCAGTTAACACTGCAGAGAAAAATTCATGACGCTGACTGCCTTTGAAGGGAAGTTGTATCCTTTCCAGTTTGCTTGAGCATCAAGCTTTGTTTTACATAACTGATGAAGTTATTGCTACTTGTTAAGTTCATGAACAGATGTGTGTGAAATCATGCAAAGGCTTTACCAACAGTATCTCTTAAATGAAAACTAAATGGAGGTTTTGGAATGAGACCATCCACAGGTTGTGCTACAGGGACTAATGGAAAATTCTTCTGTGTGTTCTGATTACCATTGTGACTATTTGCCTCATTTCATTCTACCTTCTTTGGCAAAGAACCACTCATGTACTTGGGAATTCACAGTGCCTAACAGGGTACTTGGAACTACATAGAAAAGCACAAAAATTGTAAAGTCAATGAGAAAACTATGTATTCTGGAACAAGTGGCCATGTTAGCAAACATGTTTATGCATAAATTTACTTAATAAAGATCCTGCTTAAAAGTTCTAAGATAATGTTTGCTCCCATAGTAGAGTGATGAGACATTCAGTTATTCTTAATACCTCTTTACAAGTTATGAACCAGACATTGTAGATTTGAGGGGGATAACCAGTTCAGTGTCTCACTCTCCAAGGCTAAGAGACAGCATTTACAATAATCCCAGTGGCAACATTGGAGAGTTTCATCATCGCACTGTCAGTTTTGGTTTGGGTTTTAGTGCCCCTTTGGTATTGCTTTTATGTTTTAGAATCTTTCCAAAGTTGGGGATGACTACTCATATCTGACTCCTTCCTACTCCTGGACTGTTGAAAACTACAATAAAGATGCAAATTTCAGGAGACAACAGGCAAAATTGATACAGTTTCTCTCTTTAATACTTTGTTCATATGGCTTAGACATTACCTTTTATTTCTTCCTTCTTTCTGTAGGCTGTTCCTTCTTGTCTCTTTAACAAGTTTCTCAATATTCTCCTCTCTAATTCTAGAGCAGTGCTTCAGAAACTATTCCTCAGAATGATTTTATATCTGTGAAGTTTCCTCCTTGGTAATATTATAATCTATTGAATTCATGAAATGATACTTGTATGTATGTTTTCAGGGCTGACTGTTTGGCACTGAACAACCATTGTTGTGCTTTTCCCTGGGGAGGATCACCTCTCCTGATCCTAGTTTTACACAGTTTCTTGTAGTTCTATGTTTAAGGCTGAGACCTTGGGAGCTTTCTCCCATCTAGTTTGGTGTGTTTGTTGATGTCTTCCTTACTTTTTCTTATTGTGACTCTTCTCCTTCACCAGATCACCTGGAAGTGTCTTTTAATCCCACAGATTATCCAGAAGTCAACGTTGAAAACCGGAATAGTTCTTTATCATTCAGTGAAAACACACAAGATTAATGACCACACCTATTGTCTGAACACACAAGTTTGGCTTCTTTCTTCTTTAGACACACTATACACTGGGAGAAAAATAAATAGGAGAAATCTATAATGTCACAGTAAGTCACAACATAGACTGTTTAACCTCAGAGGTAGCAAAGGTCAATGCTATAAAGCCAAGGCAGAAAAACATTGTCCTCTGAATCTAACATTTCCTGAATCTTATTCTTTAGAAAGATATGACTAGGGCACTTTAACTTTATGGGCTTATATCATAAATACATGTCTCCACTTTGTTTCATGCTAAACACTGTGACCTTGTCTAGGCAGAAAAGTGTCTAGCTATGCACTGTGTTGCTACCCAGGGACACTGATAAACTGTGTAATGACAGATGCCCTTGCATGCTATTAGAACTTCTTAGGCAGTTGGTTTCCTTAAGTGTCATCATTGGCTCCTGTGTTGAAACACAGTGCCTTTCCTTGGCCATACAGTTCCTTCGTAACACCCACCTTCTAAAGGACCTTCTGACAATTCTTATGTTATGTCATGTATCCACTTTTATTTCTGGGAAGTAATGCAGTCACTGCAACTCTTTCTGTCCACAGAGCTTCAAGGTACTTTATGATACTTTTCTGGTGCTTTCTGATAGAAAATGATCAATGAATTGAAAATCTCCAAAATATGGGGCACTGCAAATAGTGTTTGTACAGTCTCACTAATCTATTTCCAGATGTGAAAATTGAAAGCAAAAACAAAACATCCAGCTGTTTCCATAAAAACCTAAGAGCTATGAAACACTGGCCTTCTCCAAAACAAAACATGATAGTTAGTAGATTGTAACAGAATTTATGGGCTGACAAGTCAGATTGGCCAAAACTGTGAAAAACAGGTTTCTGGCAGGCAGCATTTGTTTTCATTGTTTAATGACACACAAAGTCCTGTTGTCCTGTTCAAGATATGTTCCTTTAAAAAATCATCCACTTCTTCCAGTTATTTTCAGATATAAGTCACATATGCAGTCCAGAAATATTTGTATCATTTGTAAGTTGCCATATTCTGTTTTGTGGTCAGGGACTTGGTGCAAACATGACAGCAAGGTACCTACTCTCTGAGAACTGACATTATAAGAGGATAAATATCACATACATTGACCCAAAGAGGCTTTGGGAAGTAGCAGTTTGCAGAAATGGTGATTAATTGGAGATACAGAAGCACCAGAGTAAGTCAGTGACAGAAGCACGGGGATACTGGATCTATTCCTGTCTTCCATATGACCCTCCTGATACCTTCTCTGCCATGGGCTGAGCCACCCAGAGTGCATGTTTCTCTTAAGAATTTACACCTCTACTCTGCAAGGTATGATTCTGTATTTAAATCTGCCCTTCCCAGATACTTTATGCTCAGAGGGGATTAAAACCTGTTCATTGCTGTCTTGGCTACTCAGAATCCAAACACCTGCCCTGTGGGAAACACACACTGAATGAAAATAGTGCATCAGAATGGTGGTCAAATCTGGGTAAATGCTGTAGATTAAAAATACCCCAAAGCAGGAACTGCTATCAGACACCAAACAAGATTACAAAACACATGTCATAAAGAAACAAAAGATCCACCTGATTGAGTGAAAACCAACCTCTCCTGACAGGAATTCACCTCAAACCAAAGACAGGGCTCAGTGTTTAATTTCTAGGTTCTAGACTAAAGCTGAGGGTTGTGTGAGACAACGTCCTTGCTTGAAGACTGCAAATCAGCAGTCTCCTCATATCACACACCAGTGAGCAAATGGAAGTGAAGAAGGGATGGACAAGCAAGAAACTCAAATGTGTCAAGTTCCTACCAAGCATTATTTCCAACATTTTGTAATTTTCAAGTCCTAAAAATTCTCTCCAAAATAGTTACCTTGAGGCCCATTCTATAGAGAAAAACACTTAGGCCTGAGTGCAGGTATGTTAAGTGACTGCCTAGTAGTATATGGCTATTGCTTTTATTCCTTCATTATTTTTATTGAGTATTCATTGATTGCCTACTACATGCTGTGCACAGCTTGATCCAGAGAATAAAAAATGTTTAAAACCTGATAAATGGCTATTTAAATTCAATTCTTTATGACTCCAAAATCCAAATTCCTCTCTCCATACCAAGAGTCCTTTATCAAGAATGTGTTTCAAGTTCTTATGTAACTGATGCTTTCCACACTCTAGTGATGCTAATCTTTTCCGTTTCTTCCATCACTGTGAAGCAGGGGTGGGACAGTGATGCATGTGGAATGGGCTCCCAAAATCCATTCCTATGCCAGGGATAAATACTGATCTACTACTCAAGGCCCCATAGATTGTCTAGGCCTCCTCACTGATACCTAAATTTAGGGGATCTGGATCAGTTCCACGTTGCCCTCTCAGCCGTCATCTGGGTTCCTCCTTGTTCAGGTGAGCTGTTTCAATGGGTTTCACCAGCTCAGTCTTGACCCCTTTGTTCACTCTTCCCTCTCTGAAACTGGGTTCCAGAAGTTCAATTCAGTATTGAGCAGTGGGTGTCTGCCTCTGTTTCTATCAGTCACAGGATGAAGGCTCCAGGATGGCATACAAAGTAGTCATCAATCTCATTATCGGGGAAGGGCACTATTGCTTAGATTACCAGCTGGTGTAATCCTTGTAGATCTCTGGAAATCTCACTAGTGCTAGTTCTGTCCACAAACCTCTCTGTATTGTAGTATCTCTAATCCTGCTCTCCTCTATTCTTCTCAGGACTCAACTTTCCTCATGTCCTCCTCTCCCCTCTTCACCCCTGTCTTTCTCTCAGCTCCCTCTCCCCTCCTCCTGTGCTCCCAATACTCTCAAGAGATCCTGTCCCATTCCCTTTCTCCAGGGTACCATGCATATCTCTCTTAGGGTCCTCCCTGTTTGCCAAACACTTTGGTGGTAGGATCGTATGCTGGCACTCCCCTGCTCCTTGTCTAAAATCCATATATGAGTGAGTATATATGATGTCTGTCTTTTTGTGACTGGATTACCTCACTCAGAATGCTTTCTTCTAGTGTCATCCATTTGCCTGCAAATTTCAAGATTCCATTGTTTTTCTTTTTCTGCTGAGTAGTACTCCATTGTGTAAATGTACCACATTTTCTCTATCTACTCTTCAGTTGAGGGGCATCTAGGTTACTTCCAGGTTTTGGCTATTATAAATAATGCGGCTATGAATGTAATAGAACAGATGATCTTGTTGTATGAATGCACATCTTTTGGGTATATGCCTAAAAGTGGAATTGCTGGATCTTGTGGTAGACTGATTTCCATTTTCCTGAGGAATCTCCATACTGATTTCCAAAGTGGCTATATGAGTTGGCACTCCCACCAGCAGTGGAGGAGTGTTCCCCATTCTCCACATCCTCTCCAGCATAGACTGTCCTTGGTGTTTTCGATTTTAGCCATTCTGACAGGAGTAAGATGTTTTGATTTCTGTTTCTCAGATGGTTAGGGATGTTGCACACTTTCTTAAGTATCTCTCAGCCATTTTAGACTCCTCTACTGAGAATTCTTTATTTAGTTCCGTACCCGAGTTTTTAATTGGATCCTTTGGTGTTTTGGAGACTTGTTTTTTGAGTTCTTTGTAATTTTGGGGATCATCCCTCATCAGATGTGGGGTTGGTGAATATCTTTTCCCATTCTGTGGGCTGCCTTTTTGTCTTGCTGACTGTGTCCTTTGCTTTACAGAAGCTTCTCAGTTTCAGGAAGTCCCATTGATTAATTGTTGATCTCACTGTCTGTGCTACTGGTGTTATGTTCAGGAAGCTGTCTCCTGTACCAATTCATTCAAAGGTACTTCCCACTTTCTCTTATAAGAGGTTCAGTGTGGATGGATTTATGTTGAGGTCTTTGATCCATTTGGGCTTAAGTTTTGTGCAAGGTGATAGACATGGATCAATCTGCAATCTTCTACATACCAGCATCCAGTTATGCCATCACCATTTGTTGAAGATGCTTTCTTTTTTCCATTGTATAATTGTAGCTTCTTTGTCAAAATCAACTCTTCATAGGTGGGTTAATATCAGGGCTTTCCAAGCTTGTTTCTAACTTAAATTTAAAAAGAAACCTAAAAAAGGTTCAAAATGCTAAAACCAGAAGCATTAGTGGGTGGAGCCACAAAACAAAATTATATATCAGATCAGGGTTTTTAATTCGATTCCATTGGTCTACCTGTCTATTTTTGTGCCAATATCAAGCTGTTTTCAGCTGTATAGCTCTGTAATAGAGCTTAAAGTCAGGAATGGTGATGCCTCCAGATGTTGCTTAATTGTATGGAGTTGTTTCGGCTATCCTGGGTCTTTTGTCTTTCCATTTAAAGTTGAGTATTGTCCTTTTAAGGTCTGTGAAGAATTGTGCCAGTATTTTGATGGGGATTGCATTGAATCTGTAGATTGCTTTTGGCAAGATTGCCATTTTTACTACGTTGACCCTACCTATCCAAGAGTTTGGGAGATCTTTCCATTTTCTGGTATCTTCTTTAATTTATTTCTTTATGCTGTATAGGTCTTTCACTTGTTTGGTTAGTGTTACCCCAAGATATTTATGTGGCCATTGTAAAGGGTGATGTTTCTCTGATTTCTTTCTTAGCCCATTTATAGTCTGTAAATAGTAGGGATATTGATTTTTTTTTTAGTTAATCTTGTATCTTGCCACGTTGTGAAGGTGTTCATCAGCTGTAGGATATTCCTGGTAGAGTTTTTCAGGTTACTTACGTAAACTATCATATCATCTGCAAATAGTGAAAGTTTGAATTCCTCCTTTTTTTGTCTTATTGCTCTAGATAGAACTTCAAGTACAATATTGAAGAGAAATGGAGAGAGTAGACAGCCTTGCCTTGTTCCTGATTTTAGAAGAATCATCTTGAGTCCCTTAACATTAGTTTGATGTTGGCTGTTGGTTTACTGCATATTGCCTTTATTATATTCAGGTCTGTTCCTGTTATCCCTGATCTCTCCAAGGCCTTTATCATGAAGAGGTGTTGGATTTTGTCAAAGGCTTTTTCAGCATCTAATGAGATGATCATGTGGTTTTCCTTTTGCAGTTTGTTTATATGGTTAATTGCATTGATAGATTTCTGTATGTTGAATCATCCCTGCATCCCTGGGATGAAGCCTACTTGATCATGGTGGATGATTTTTCTGATGTGTTCTTGGAACCAATTTGCCAGTATTTTATTGAGTATTTTTACATCAATGTTCATGAGGGATATTGGTGTATAGGTCTCTTTCTTAGTTGTATCTTTGTGTGACTTGGGTACCAAGGTAATTGTAGCTTCATAAAAAGAGTTTTGCCATGAACCTTTGCTTCTATTGTATTGGACACTTTTAGGAGTATTGGTATTAGTTCTTCTTTGAATTTCTGGTAGAATTCTGCACTGAAGCCACCTGGTGAATTCTTACTTTCAACCTCTAGCCTTGTTAGGGGGGTGTTCTTATTACCTACATTTGTAGAACAATCCTTGGAGATTTACAAAGTGCAAAATTAGCTTGGACTCTAAATGTTGTGGAGTTCAGGCCTGAGCTCTACATGGTACATGCAGAAGCAGATGGCCATTATGTCAGTATCCTTATCCACAGATACATGGCCCCCTCTACAAAGTCTTGGGTTCAAGTTCAGCTTCCTAATCTCCAGAATCTTGGCCCTCCTAGGGTGAACACAAAGGTGCTGCTCTACAGAAATAACATTTTGCTACTAATCAGCCCTTAACATGCTCACTCCAGTCTCTAAGTAGCACAGATTTCCCAGGTTTGGCTACTATCCACACTCTATCATCATGAGAATACTTGTATTTGAATTACTTTGGGGGAATTACAGTCTCTTCCTCCATGATGTAAAAGGGAGCCCTAGATATCTAGGAAACCCTTGATTTACTTTGGTGAGGAAGGCACAAAAGATGTAAGTTTTGTATCCTGTGTTTTTTGTGTGACAGTTTCTCATTTGATGAATTTACAGGATAAAGAACTAATCTGAACCTTTTATAAAGCAATTGATCTCAATTCTACACGAACACAAGAGTCACTTGGAGCACTTGAAGAAATCTATGGATGCCTAGGCCCAAGTCCACTCCAAATGGATTGGAGTCTCTGGGGAGTCTATGCTGAGGCCCTTGCTAAGGGTTCTCCCCGTATTGGTGTATAGTGGAAAGCATCAAGACATAAGAGGCAGCTGGGATAGTAGGTACTATGAAAGGGGTGTGGATTCACAGGAACAATGAATGAGTTCTGAATATAAAAGGCAAGAAAAAAGGGTGAAAGGTCAGTGACTGGACCTCTTTCTCTTCAAGGAGGCCACACAGCCCTAGGGCACTCTTGACCCTTGGCTCAGGATCTCCAAAAGCTATCCTATTAAGTAAATTGCATTAAAACAAAGGCTGACTCTTTTGTTCCTTTTCTTGAAGACTCATGAGAATTCGTCCCTGGAGATGGGGAAGGTAGGAAGAAGAACTGATAGATTGAGGTGAATCACCAGAAGCAGCTAACAGCTCACTGACATTGCCAGACTTAGAGAATCATAAATTCACTTAGGACAGAAGTTTAAAACAGAAACCTTGCTGTGCTAGGGTTTTTTTCAGAGATGCAGAACCAATAGGAGATGTGGGCATATACAGATTTATCACAAAACTAATGTTTATGGAAGCCAAAAAGTCCTGTGATGTGACAGCCACAAGTGATAGACAGAAAGAGGAAAGCTGCTGCTGTCAGTCTTGGAGTCTGAAGTCTGAGAGTAGAAGACAGATGATGCAGCTTAAGGCGAGAGGGTGGGGCTTTGCTCTCCCTCTGCCCTTTTATTTTATCTGGGCCAGGTACCACTGAATGATATCCACCCACCCTACTACAGCATAACTCTTCCCAATTCCACCTCCTAATTCAATGGGAATCCTGTCTAGAAACACCCTGAGAGACACTTCTAGAAATGTTTTAACCTCCTTCTTGGATATCCTGAATTTAGTAACCTAGAACAGGAAATGAACCATCCCACTATCCGACCCAACAGCAGGTTGTTCTAATGCACATGGTTCTATCTATGTCATGTAACTTACCAGTTTTTTTTCCAGTCTATTCTCAATCTGCTCCACAACTGTGAATGACTTTTTAGTAATTGCAAATAGTAAGTAGAACTATTATCAATGATTAACATTCTATCCCCAAAGAAAACAAAGAGATATATAGCTAGGGACATTTAAGTCTCAAAACACTTAACTGAACTGTTCACAGTTGTAGAGAAACAGATTAAAGTCTATTTCTGACAGCAACACATTTCTTTCTCAGTGGCAGGAGCTAGGAGACCTCAATATGTTACTAAGTTGATATCTATCCACCTCAATTTCTTTTTATGTATAGCAAAGAGGAAATAAATTTTAATCTTCCTTCTAAAATGTAGGGAAAATGCATGAATACTATTACACAGTGTTAAATAACATATGTGACTTGTAAGTAAATGTGTTTCTGGCAAGTTTTTGAAATCATAATTCATCTGCAGGTAGCTATTAATATGTTCAACACACACACAAAAACACACACAAATGCTTTTCAGTATGCAGTATTCATGACATAAGGGATTGGGAGCCTTTCTGTACGTAGTTTTAGATGATAAATTCCTGAGCCAGTTTGGCATTGATCATCAGCATCCATTCCTTTTCTATTAATTGAGTGAATGATGGAAAACGATGCTTATGCTATAGCTGCCACTAATTGCTGCTCTCATAGTTTATGATTGAAGCTAATCTACAAAGCCAGAGACCCTAATCAGAACAGCGAAAAATACTCATCTTGAAAGACCCCCAGAGTAGGTAGACCCTCACTCAAGTCTCGGGATAAGCTGACGCCCCAATAATTCAAGAGAGACCGTTCTTGCTGCAAGCACACGAGGTTTATTCGGGGAACCAGTGCACTGGGGCCAAGCTCATGACCCTCGCAGGGGCAGAGGAGTTCGACCCCCCAGTAGCTGCAGTCGGGTGTTTTTAAAAGGGAAAATCTGAATCTGGGAGTCAGGCAAACATCATAAAGGATGAGGAAGTTAAATGATAGCTTATGTCTTAACAGGAAGGTTATCT
The DNA here is from genome assembly GCF_017639785.1 of Mesocricetus auratus. NCBI lineage: Eukaryota > Metazoa > Chordata > Mammalia > Rodentia > Cricetidae > Mesocricetus > Mesocricetus auratus. Next base: position 79,815,486 of record NW_024429189.1, read on the forward strand.
CAAGCAAGCATACTTTAGGCATTGTACAGTTAAACATTGAGCAGGAATGTGGTGAGCTAGTTCCTGGATCAGGGAGGGTTATCTGTTAAGTTTATCTTGAGGTCTCCAGTTTCTCAGGAGAGGGCAGAAGGGCATGTTACTCTGTGATGGGCTAGTCACTAAAAATGTTGAGTTGGGATCTCTCAATCTTTACCAGCAAACCCCAGAAGGTCCTCATGTACTCACATCTCTTCATACATTTTGTGCAAGTATATATCCATTTCAAGACAAGAGAAGGAAAAACGGTCTATGCAAAATCACAGGGAGTTCAATGTGGAGTTAACAGGTTAGTGTAGTTATTAAACTCAAATCTCTCAATAGTTCAGTATAGAACTTGAAACAGTTCTATGAGGAAAGAAATTCATAGACAAAACCACAAAGATAATGTGTAAAACATAACCCAATGATGCATTGCACAGTTAGTTTTCTAGTGAAAATTTTTTCCTGGGAAAAGGGGAGATGATAGCCCAGTTGGTAAAGTTCTTACCTCAAAAGCATAAGAAACTGAGTTTGGTCCTCAGAACCCACATAAAATGCTGAGTATGGTAACATGTACCTATAATCCCATTGCTGGGAAGCTAGGGGAGAGAGGGACGAGATCCCTGGGGCTTGCTGGCTGACTAGCCTACCCTACCTGGAAGCTCCAGGCCAATGAAAGATTGTCTCAAAGGACATGAGCGGCATGCATGGTAATGATATGTGATGTTTTCTTCTGATTTCCACACATACATGCACATAAATATATACTAACCCCTCCCCAACCCCAAAACATATACATGTACATAAGTTTTATTTTTCTCTAAATTACATGCTGGCTTGCCTGCTCAGTCTACAATCTGTGTCTGTTAATTAGTTAATCCTCTTAGCAGTCTGCAAGATCACTTATTTAGGCTTTTTATAATTATTTATTCTGAAGAGTTGCAAATTCGAAGCAGAAAGAAAATTTATTATTCATCTGACAGTGTGACAAGGATTGATATATGGAAACTGGTAAAAACTTGTTATCCACCAAGGCCAGAGAGAGACAGAATAAGACTGAAGAGCAGAAGAGACTGAAATGAGATATGAAAAAGAACTTACTGAAAGAGAGGGTTAAATACCACTATATATTATTATGGTTCAATTATATTTATTCATGCAGTGAACACAGAGATATCTTCTCTGTGATACTGAAAGTGTTTTGTGGTGACTATTCTGTGGGAAAACAAAAGCATATAGTCATTTAAAATGGTTATATCTGGCCAGTTTAACCAGTTGCAGAATCTTGTTACTCAGGCAGTAAAGAACTTGGGGTCTATGAATGCCAGGAGTGCATTGCATAAGAAATTGCCCAGCACATGAGGCCAACAATCAGAGATAGGGGAGAGCACAGAGAGAGGACGGAGAGGGAGAAGAAGAAGGAAGGACAGGGAGGAAGAGGGGGAAGGAAGGAGGCAGACAGAGAAAATCCTAAAATTTCCTTCAAGGACATGTTTCCAATAACTCAACTTCTGTCCACTAGGCTATGTCTCCTCCCAGCAGTAAGACTTGCTGATGATGAAGCCTGTAACACAGGTATCCTTGGAAGGCAATCTTGTGAACAACAGCACTCAGGAGTAGCATTTGCTACCTTGTACTCTTACTACTGTTCAGCTCACCTGCTTGTCTCTTGGCTGTGAGATCCCTGACTGCCTTAGTCTTTTTGTGTAGTGTAAGTCTACCTAGTAAGTGTTAAAAGACCACGGTTTGGCTTAGCTAGGCCATGGCCTTATATTTAAACTTAGTATGTTAGAGCAAAGTCAAAGGTTAATTTACAGTGTTTGTTAGCCTGGGCCACTGCTAGGAAAAGGTCAAGTGAAATTCCAGAAATCCCAAAACATGAGACCATGGGATGTCTTCTTGTCTCAAACAGAATACTCACTACTATGTGCATTGTTCATATTTTTAGTTATTGACAGTTTTTAAGGGACAAAGCTATCCTCCAAGTCTCAGCTGAAGAGAACTCAGCAACTCCCAATATGACACAAGTTATTTACTTATCCACGGGTTCTAGGAAAAGACTAAAGAAAAAGAGGCTTTTCTTAGTTCCTGGATGCTGAGATGAAACACTGACAAAGGCTTGGGGCAGGTAGTTGCAGCCAGAAGAGGGGAATGAATTCAGGCTGTTGCTTAGTCCCTTTCCTCCACTCACACAGCCTGCAATCCTAACACAGAGAATGGTGAAGCTACAGTGTGGTGGGTCTCCACTCATGCAGTTGAGACAACTTCCATAGACGTGTCCAAAGGTCCATCTCCTAGGTGACTCCAGAGTCTTTCAAGATGACAATTAACACTAACCATCACAGGAATGTTTAAGTCACCCACCTCTCAACTAAACTGCCTAACTTTTTCTATCTATCTATCTATCTATCTATCTATCTATCTATCTATCTATTATCCATCTATATATCCATCTAATGACGTGTCCATACATTCATCCATCCACCTATACATCCACATATTGTGTGTGTGTGTGTGTGTGTGTGTGTGTGTGTGTGTGTAGTCTGGGTTATTTGTAAGTTAACCAAGTATTTGCCCGGCTGAAACTAATATTCTCTCACAAATATTATTCTCTTTATAAAGGTTATCTTTTCTTTTGACAGAAAAGTCATGAACCAAAACCTACATGTCAACCAAGAGAATGTAGTACAGCCTCCTTGTTTTCTAAACACATCAGGATGTTTGGTATAATGAGGGCATAGTCAACATTTACATGCAAATCTACATTCTTAGGAAACTGAACTGTCAGTATTCATACTACACCATTTGGGATTTTGCATTAAATATACAGAATCTCTGTGAGTTCTATTTCATATTTGCCTTTCTTTGCCAGTGCAGGTGATGGAACCACATTTCTGTTTCTTTATGACTAAGTAATTGACATATAGATTTCCTCACCCAAGCAATCAGTGAACCAGATGTTGTTTCTTTCTTCCATGTGCCATTATAGACATTTTGTGGAGAGATTGTTCCAGAATAGAAACATAGTCATGTGTCACTTAATGACAATGCTACATCTTCAAAGGTTCACTAGCAGATGATTTCATTATTGTACAAACATCATGGAGCATACTCAAGCAAATATAGATGACAGCGTCCTGAAATCTAGATTGAATGAAGCAATAACACTTGGATTAAAATACCAGTCATCTATACAAAAATGTTTTCTTTATATCATTATACTATAAGCTTTTTCATTTTTCTTTTTTCTATACTTAATGTGATTCTGAGATCAAACACATGGACTTGTGCATTCTAGAAATGCACACAGCTTGTATCTTCCTATTTTAAATTATTATATTTTGTTACATTATCTTAAAATATCTTATTAAAAACCAAGAGACATTAGTCTAGGTACACATATAGTTGGAATAATCAGTTACCATTAACTTCCTCTTTCATATCTTGTCCCCAAGTCTTCAGGAAAAACATAAGCACACACATGTGCTCACACACACAAAGGCTCCTCCTGGCAACATGTGTGAATCCACTTTAAAATAATGATAAATAGTAAATACATAAACCAGTAACATTTATTATGAACTGGGCATATTTGTCTGTGGAGGCTTTTATGTGATTGGCAATGGAGTGGGTTTGGTAGTGAATTGAGTATTGCACTTCAGTTTGATGATAGCTATAATCTCCAAGAAGCAGGAATTTTTAGTATAATCTCATGGGACCAGCAATGAAGTCCTCTATGATGCATTTCTCAGACTGTGTGTCTGTCATTTTGTGATATATGACTACCTTCCTATGCTAGGGAAATCTGACTCCCAAACATACATTATACGTGGAAGAAAGAGTCATGTGCTTCAGTGATGAAATCCTACTTATTGATTTCTTTTTATAAAGAAATAAAAGAAGGGTTGGGATATACAATAGTGGTAGAGGTTTTATTTCACATATCTAGCATACATGAATCCCGAGTTCAACTCCCTGGTACTACAGAAACAGGGCAAACAGAATAGGTATCTGATCCCCAGCACTGCCAAAAATGTGCATAACTATGAAAAGGTATATGCGATGAATTCTGTGCAGTTAATGTGAAGTTGGAGCAACTGGTACCTCCCCTGACAAAAAGGTTATTGTGTGGTCCCTGACATTACAAGCTCCCATACAGTTAAGGTTAACCACTATAAAACTAGACACAGCCTGTGGAGCTACCCACATCTGGGCCACAATGTAATGTAAATGAACACAGAAAGCATAAAAAACATCTGAACACAAATTATGATTTAAGGTTTTTTCTTTTAAAAATAAAATTTGCTTTATTATTGTGCTTGGCATTCTAAATTTTCTTAAATTCCATTTGGCAAATGGATGATTGCTAAGGTTGTTTGTGTAAGACTACAAGCTAGGACCAGATTTTAGAGAGTTCTGTGGCAATAAGCATCCCTGGGGTTTTCAGAGAGGTGGAGCCAGGGTGTCATTGGTGCTGCTGTGATGGAGAATTTCTCAGATGGGCTTGACATTCATAGAGCCCAGACTTCCTCTGACACTAATGCATTGCTGGGGATTTTTACATAATTTGGGTTAAAGTCTTAGGGTGGTTTTTAAGATTGTCTTGTGCATTGATTGATTTTGTGACTCAATTTTCATATAAAATCCATCACAGCTGAGTAGTGAAGAGCACTGAGTCCTGAAATCACAGTGGTCAGGCTGAAATCTTATTGCTGAATCCAGCAATAAGACCTGGGATAAATTGTGTTAACTTTTCACCTTTTTTGTTTTGTTTTTGTAAAATGGGAAGAATACTATTCACTTTTCCAAAGACTATTTGAGGATTGAGTTAGCAAATAGAACCCCCCAAAGCATTTACATATAGTAAGTATTCAGTGCATGTTGGTATCTTTTTTTTTTATAATTCAACTATATTGTAAAAGCTCTTTAGCAATTACCGACATTTAATGGTTGATATCTCTTTGTAACAGCAGGATACACAGCCTAATTTCCATTGACATGTTATAGATGTTTGCAAAACTGGTAGAGTGATTTAGAAGAAGATACAGGGCTAGTTTTTGTGGAGTTGTAGATGGCTTTTCTGCCAGCTGAAACAGTGGTTTAAATTCACAAAGCATAAATTACACTTAACTGATTACTCAAGGCAATGCCTGTCTTCCATTGGAAGTTAAAGGAAGAGCAGACCATTTCTGTCTCATCAACCACCAGCCTGAAGCTACCAAAGGGAAACATCCCCATTGGTGTCCATGCATACTCCATAACTACATCCATTTCCTCCCACACAAAGTGGGGGTTCCTGCTCTTTGACCCCAGTCCTGAGAGGTGCAAATAACCACAGCTGGCTTGCAAAGTCCTGCTCCAACATAAATTCCATCTGGTTTCCACAGCACAGTGGCCCTTTCCTGCCATCCAATTAGACATCTAGTGTCATGGACAGCATGATGTGCTTCAAGAGAAGCATGCCAGAATGAACTGCCAAAGGCTCTGGGTTGAATCCCTGACGACTGGTTTCTTGACTTTGACTGAGCACCTACTTTCAGTGTACCTTACTGACAAACTGAAACTAATCATGTATACAGGCATTCTGTAGACTAACTGCAAAGCACAACGTTATCAGAAAAAACTATGTATTCAACATTTCATTACTTTTTTTCTGAATCTCCAAGGTCATTTGAGACCCCTGTCCCCTCCCAATATGACTTCTGATAGGTAGACTTTCCAGGCCTTCTTCATTACTATTAGATTCTGGAAGACTGCTGTAGACATCACAGAGGAAGCAAAAAATCCAGAGTTAAATTGCTGCTTTTTTTGTTGTTGTTGTTGTTTGTTTTTTTTATTTTTATTTTACTTCACTCCCATGATATGGAGCCCATGTTTCCCACTCTTAAAACTTGGGTCTCTCTTTCCTGTCAGTAGATATTCTCATACACATGGTATGTTTCTCAGCCTCTGCCAGGCGAATGAGAACTGTTACTATCCTGAATGACGCATAGAAAATGATGAGCACAGAGTGGGAAGAATCGGATGAGGTGCCAACTCCAATAGAGGTAGTGGCAGTCACTGCTATCTGTGTGGGAAGGGGAAGCAAGCCATCCTTTGTGGGGGGTTGGGGGGTGTTGTGTATCAGCTTTGTGCCAAAACTAGTCCAGCTCAGAATTTGTCATTTGCCCAAAGACATACAGTGGTGGTGATAAAATGAGAAGCTAAAGTAGGTGAAATGTATTTGCTGTTGGAAATTCTGGGTTGTTTGAGGCACTGTGAGATATCTCCAGTAAGGACCAGAGGGACTTACTGATGTCCACAAATTGGAGAGGACAGAAGTAGGAACTAGATATTTTAAGTGAGAAAATTATGACATCTTCTTTACTTGGAGCTGAAGATTGACTGCGGTAGGAAAGGAAGTACCACATAGTTTTCTGTGGATCAAACACACACCCTGGAAAGTTTTCTTTGGCAGTGCGAACACAGGAACTACAGATAACCCAAAGCCACTCACTTGTCATGAACTCATGAATCCATGACTCAGTGCTCCTGTGAAACTAAGGATGATTGGGGTCTGCTGTCTAAATGTAAGCTGCATGTATAGTCCTTAAGCTGACATTGCATTTCTACCCTCACTTGTGGGCCCTCCCCACAAAAACTCTAAAAGAAAAATCACATCAATCACGTCTGAAAAATGCTCAGAAGTGGCCAATGCCACTCTGCTCCAGATAGTTACACCTCAGCCCTCTGCGATATGTGAATTGCTGCTCAGACATAGTCACCCAGGGGCATGTGAAGAAGGCATGAGACAGGAGCATCTTTGCTGCATGTGAAACCGGAGAATGCAAGGCTTGGGGGTTGGTTGTGTTCCGGCTCTCTCCTTTCCTTCCTTACATTCTCATCTTAGAAATCAATTATATGCCAAGAAGCTTGGTCACACTTTGGTTTTCTCAAATAAAGGATAACCAATGGACTTAAAAATGAATCATTTAGCAGGATGTTTTCTTTGTCTATAAGATGTCACGGGCTCTCTGAAAGCAGTGAATAAGGGTGAATAATGCCCCTGGCATCTTTTTGTGTAAAGAATGCTTTAGCTGAGGCACCGAAGAACCAGCTCACTAAACCTGGCTCCTTCTCTTCCCAAGGTCTTGAGGCTTCAGCCTTGGAAAGTGCCGGGAAAGGAACACAAAGAGGAACATCAATAGAAGAGTAGGGCTGCCAAAAGCCATAAGAATAGATTTAAAAACAAGTTTTCTCAGTATTCTCCTGCCTCATCAGGACCATTCCTCAACTGCCTTTTGTCCATCTACTCACACCTCCCCCAATATTTCAGTGTTTCATACTTGGTTCTGTCTAAATCACTTCCTTTTGTGCTAACATCCATGTCCCCAAATGAATAGCCTACTCACACACCTTGTCAAAATCCCAGCCTTTTGATGATAGTGTGTGGGTGTGGGCTCACACACTCATGCACGTGAATGCATGCACACACAAATCTGATTATACTGCAAGAAAGTTCCAGAACCCCAGCTTTTGTGATGGCATCAGTTTAATTTTTTATTCTATAAAAATGGTTGCACTACATTTTAAAGTACATGACTGAGAAAATAAGTGTATTTCTATGATATATTCCATACCCCTCCTCCAGTTCCACTGTGCTATGTAGACAGCCTGAAGTAATTTTTGCCCCCTGGGACTTAATACCCTTGCTTAGTCCCTTGAGTGGGGCTGGATCTAGTGACTTGCTTCTAACGGGAAGAATGCAGAAAAGTGAGGCGATGTGACCTCCAAGTACAGGGCAGAGGAAGAGTGCTGTCTGTATGCTGCATGCCTGCCTTGCTGTCCCACCTGCTCACTTTGAAGCCAGCTGCCTTACGGAGGAACCTATATCCGCAGGGACAGATAGCTCTGGCTAACAGCCAGGAAGGACCAGGGGCCATCCAGCAGCCAGGTGAGGGAGCCTGGACGTGTCTCTCCCCAAGTCCTTTACTGAGATTTGAACATCTTCACGAGAGGACTTGAGCCAGAGGACTCCTAGGTAAGGTTCTATATAAAATGTATTCAAAGGCTATATGCCAGTTTTGGTCCCTAGATGGTGATGAAAGTAACAGGTGATGGGAGCATGTAACTTCATTATCCACAGCTGAATGGACCACTACAACGAAGGGCCCGGTTGATGGAAGTGGGTCACTAGGAGCATGCCGTAGAAGAGTGTATTTTAACTCCACATGCACTCTGCTCACTGACTGCCAAGAAGCAAGCAGCTTTTCAATATCATGTCCTTTCATCAGAAGTGCTGCCTTAACCGGACATGTGGGCATAAGTGACAGTGAAAGGAAATCTATGAAATCATAAACAAAGATAACTTTTTCTCCATTTCCATATTTCTCTCAGTCATTTTGTCACAGCAATAAAAGTAACTAACATGGTCACTTAAAACAAATGCAAATTCCTGACCCACAAAAACCATGACATAATCAATCAGTTTGCTATTGAAGTCACCCCGCTTTGGGGTAATGTGAAGTACAGTAACAGATGACTAATTCCTTTTCACATCACACATTGTGAGTACTCAAATATCTCCACAGGATGATCTTCTTGGGCCCTTGGCTCGTAGCTACTGCCACCAGTAGCATCAGTTACTTTTCTGAACCTGTAGAAGGGGAAGCTAATTGGCCTCTACAACCTCTCTCCATGCTCCAGACAGCCACGAGAAATAGATTTGTCTAGGAACTATGTGCAGAAAGACCCCCTAATTTGCTGTTCTCTCTCTCTACCTACCAAGGACCAAAATCTGCTTCCCATTGCCTCTGCTCCCTTTCATGTTTTTCAGTATCCAAACTGCACTGAAAACCTAAGTCTACAAGAAGAATTTACTTCCGTTTAAACTTCACCTTTGCTCTAGCCTCAAAAGGTCTTTGTTACTCTGTCACAATCTGAAACCATTGCTCATGCTTCTAACTCACACACAACCTTAGTATTGAGCTCTCGTTCAAGGATATGCTTTTGTTCCCTTCTTCAGCAACATCCATTTCTCAAGGATGTTATAGTATCTGCCTCTGCCAGCGTGTTTTATAACTCATGAGGAAACATGAATCAGAGACTGGACTCAAACCCATCAGAGTTCTGTTCTTGTGCAAGGAGTACATTTTTTCCAACTGGGAGATCATCTTGGCTCAGTAAAAGGAATAGGTTGGGCACCTCTAACTCAAAAATCCAAAATCTGAAATGCTCCTGAATCTAAAACATTTTGAACATTGTTATCAATACTACATGTGGAAAACCCCATGCCTAATGTACTATCATTGATGTGGGGTGTGGCTGAAACACTGATATAAAATGCACAGCTGAATCAGTAAACCCAAAAGGCAAAAATATTCACAGCTCCTTTAAGCTGTTACATATATCTTACCAAACAATCTAAGAACTCATCTGCACAGAAGATAAAGACACTAATGCCTTTGTCTTCTGATGATTCAAAATAGAGAGACTGTTTCATGTATAAAAATACTAAAATAATATTTTAAATTACCTTCAGGTTACACATATACAGAAACATAAATTTTGTTCCCATTCCTAAGGTATGATATCTACATATGTGTCTATATGTATGAACACATATAAATCCATATACCTCTTAAAATCTGCAAAAGGCCCCTCAACTGAAGAATGGATGGAGAAAATGTGGTACATTTATACAATGGAGTACTACTCAGCGGAAAGAAAACAATGGAATCTTAAAATTCGCAGGCAAATGGATGGCACTAGAAGAAACCCTCCTGCCAGGCGGTGGTGGCACATGCCTTTAATCCCAGCACTCAGGAGGCAGAGGCAGGCGGATCTCTGTGAGTTCGAGGCCAGGCTGGAATGACAGCCTCAAAAACAATACAGAGAAACCCTGTCTCGTAAAACCAAAAAGAAAAAGAAGAAGAAGAAGAAGAAGAAGAAGAAGAAGAAGAAGAAGAAGAAGAAGAAGAAAAAGAAGAAGAAAAAGAAGAAGAAGAAACCCTCCTGAGTGAGGTAACTCAGTCACAAAAAGACAAAAATGGCATGTACTCACTCATATATGGTTTTAGACATAGAGCAAAGGAGTACCAGCCTACAATCCATACCACCAGAGAAGCTAGGAAACTGGAGGACCCTAAGAGAGACATACATGGTCCCCGGAGAAGGGGAAAGGGACAAGATCTCCTGAGTTAATTAGGAACAGGGCAGAGGGGAGAGGGAGTTAGAAGAAAGAGAAGGGGAGAAGAGGAGGGGAGAGGAGAACAGGAGAGAACAGGAAGATCGATTCAGGGGAAAAATAGAGGTGAGCAAGAAAAGAGATACCATAATAGGAGGAGCCATTATAGGTTTAAAGAGAAATCTGGCACTAGGGAAATGTTCAGAGATCTATAAGGTTGAACCCAACTAACAATGTAAGCAAATTGAGAGGCTACCTTAAATGCTTTTCTCTGACACTGAGATTGATGACTACCTTATATGCCATCCTAGAGCCTTCATCCAGTACTGATGGAAGCAGAAGCAGACATCACACTGAGATGAACTCTAGAATCCAGTTGCATAGAGGAAGGAGTGATGAGCAAAGGGGTCAAGGCCAGGCTGAAGAAACCCACAGATACAGCTGACCTGAACAAGGGGGAGCTCATGGACCCCAGACTGATAGCTGGGAAACCAGCATAGTACTGTTCCAGACTCCCTGAATGTGGATGTCAGTTTGGATATCTGGTTAATCCCTGGAGTCTCTGGTAGTGGATCACTATTTATCCCTAGTACACAAATGGACTTTGGCGGCCCAATCTATATAAAGGGATACTCTCTCATCCTAGACACATGAGGAAGGGTCTAGGCCCTATTCCAAATGATATGACAGACTTTGAAAATCCCCCATGGAAGGCCTCACCTTCCCTAGGGAGCAGAAAGGGGATAGGATAGGGAGATGGTGGGGGACAGGGGAGGAGGGAGAGGCAACTGGGATTGGCATGTAAAAGATGTTTGTTTCTAATTTAAATTTTAAATAAGGAAAAAACAAAATACTAGTAAGAACTGTGTCAGTGCATGAAATGATAAGATTCTGCATAGTAGAAGAAACAACTACCATAGCAAGAGAAAGTCTATGGAATATAAAAACATCATTTGAGAATGCCAGGTCTTCAGCTGAAGGGGATGGATATCCAGGATATATGAAGAACTTGTGCAATTAAACAACTAAGGAATAAACAACCAATTCGGTAAACTAGCAAACAAACTGAGTAGATAATTTGTAAAGATGATGTACAAATGGTCAATAATTACATGAAAAATACTTGGCATCTTTAGTCATAAGAGAAGTGCAAATCAAAACAACATGAAATTCCATCTCCCTCTAGGCAGGAGGGCTATGATCACCAACAATAAAAATGCTATTGAGTGGAGTGTGCTCATCTTTCCTCTCCCTCTCTCCCTTTTCCTTCTCTCTTCTCTCTCTCTCTCTCTCTCTCTCTCTCTCTCTCTCTCTCTCTCTCTCTCTCTCTCTCATCCTCCATGTGTGTGCATTTGTGTGTCCATACATTGGTGAGAGTTTAATCAGTTCTACCTTTATGGAAATCAACACAAAGCCTCAACTACAAATATGACTGAGGCTTTATAGAATGAGAAAACAAAACACAGAAAGTAAAACAGTTCCTTACCCTGTGATTTGAATTAATTTCTAATGGACTGAGGGCTTAAGAGTTTTGACACAACATGGGAGAAAACACTATGAAGCTTGTCTGCAGAGGCAATACTTAATTTCCTGAGTGACATCTCAAGGAATTTTTAAACAGCCAATGAGCCATGCTTAACATCATGTATGTAACATTTTAATTTAATTCTATTAATACCTCTCTCACACCAAACCCAAATAATGCACATCATAAACATGTTGCCATCTTGATAGAGAAATTTCTTTAAGATAAATAGGTAAAAACCAGAATACACTTTCAACCAATTTACACTCTGTTTTATCTCTAAACCTGGTTGTGAATTACAACCTTTGAGAAATGAAGCTTCAAAAATCAAAATCCATATTGACACTGAGGCACGTGTCTCTCACCACCAATGCTTAAGTCTGAAGTATGTTCTATTCCATTCTTAATAAACCCCAACTCTACTTCATACTGTCTCATCCTGAAGTTGTATTCTGCATGTAAGTCAAGATTCAGGCTTCATGAATACAGATACCTAAGGCTAGAGCCAGCAGGGTTAGGCTGAGTCTCCTAGTCATCACACACACACACACACACACACACACACACACACACACACACACACACACACACAGGTCAGGGTGTGACAGAGATACCTGAAAATTGAAGTTCACTATGATATTGTTCTCAATGGCCAAGCTGTAGAATCAGCCTAAGAACAGATACAGAAAATGATGCATATACAAACACTGGAGTATTATCATTGAGTCATAAAAAATGCTGGGCTATGTCATTTACAAGGCATGGAGTAGGACTGGAGACCATGATAAGAGCAACAAGGAAGACTCAAGAAGACAACAGAACACTTATTTCCCAAATCTATATTTTAAACAAGTCACGAAAATACTAAGGAGAGTATTGAGGAAGGAGAAGGCTACAAGTGGGAGAATGAAATATGCAATAATGGAAGTGAGTATGGCTGGAGTATATTGTGTGCATGTATGAAAACATGAAGATTAGTCTCATTATTCTATACAATGAAGTCACTAATTTAGATGTTAATAAAGAATAATAGATAGCTTTCATATTTAATTCATATGTAAAATACATATGTACTAAAGTATAGTTCAAGGCCATATATCATATCAGTCATTGAAAAGAGGTACTTTTGTAATAAAGTACTGGGGTCTCTTATTTTCTTACTTGCAGACAATGAGTAAATCAATCCCACATCTTTGTTTATTCATTCAAAATTGGAGATTTTAGAAAGCATAGTTAAAGTGCACAATAACTGGCACTGTTTCTGATCATAATCTACATGTGGAAAACTGGTCAAGTGATTCTGTGATTAAATCATTGAATCAACAACGGAACTCTCTACTGATGGACATGGACCACATTCTGTGCTCTTCAGTCACTAGTTAGGTGATACTAGTTAGCACTAGAAATACAGCTGGTATAACTGAAAGCTTAAACTTAGCTCATTTGAATTATACTGCTATGATAGTTGGCTATCTCCACATTAGGATATGCAGCCTTAGAGGAATATCTTATCCATAAAATAGCATGGTATTCTCATGTTCTTTCCACAGGGAACTCAACGAGATGCTTGCTCTGGGTAGAGAGTACTGTCAAATAAAACTAATCTAAAGATCCTAAGAGTTCAATCCTGTAGTTGTTGGATTTTCTTTATTCTAGTCCCATGCTGGAATGCTAAAAGGTTGCTGCTGATTTTTTCCTTTGGCTCTTTACTCTTTTAGGGACCCACCACCCAGTTCCCAAATAAATCACACCTGAAGTCTTATTCTTTCTTATAAATGCTCGGCTTTAGCTTGGCTTGTTTCTCACCAGCTTTTCTTATCTTAACCCAAGTACATTTTGCCACCGGGCTTTTCTCTTTCTCTTACTTCTGTAAATCTTACTTTCACTCTTACTGCAGGGCTGGCTGGGTGGCTGGGTGGCTGGGTGGCTGGGTGGCTGGGTGGCTGGGTGGCTGGGTGGCTGGGTGGCTGGGTGGCTCGGTGGCTCGGTGGCTCCTGGAGTCCTCCTCTCCTTGTTCTATCTTACTCCTTCCTCTATCATTCCAAGATCCCTTTTTCTTGAGATTTCTCCTTTATTTATCCTCTCTATTTGTCAGCCCTGCCTATTCTCTTGCCTTGCTATTAGCCATTCAGTACTTTATTAGACCATCAGGTGTTTTAGACAGGTGCAGTACCACAGCTTTACAGAGTTAAACAAAGGCAACATAAACAAAAGTAGCACACCTTAAAATAATATTCTCCAACACAATACTGTGCAGAGGAAAGCACTATGGAAATAAACATGGGCTATTAGTTGGCAGTCCCTTTGGGTAGAAGGTCTTTCCGACAGAAGAGCCAGCTGATGTGAATAACACTGGCCCCTTTATATTCAGTTGTTCTTACTCTCTTTTACATATTCTAATAATCACTGGATAAAAGAAGTTATGGTGTTCTCTATGTGAAGGTGATAAAAATCACAGAAACTTAAACCAATTAAACACAGCATTAGAATATAGCATGTTCTGAGCAATGAACGAAAGCTTATGTTCTTAGACACTATATATGAAATATTACTTGTCTGCACTTGCATATATTTCACCTTACTATTTGCTTCTGTACACCAGGCTAAATACTATCATTCATTAAATGCAGCCTTAACCTCACTTCTCCATTATAACCAGGGTTAGGACAGGAATGGAGAATTGTGGGGCAGAGTATAATTCAATGACATCAAAAATGTGCAATCAACTGACTGTAGTGGATCACTCCTCTAACACCATCACTCGAGAGACAGATGGATGTGGATCTCCATTAGATCCAGACAAGTCTGGTCTACACAGTGAGGTCTAGGCCAGTCAAGGCTATGCTGTATGACTATAGACTGTTGGGTGAGACCAAATGTATTGTCAAATCACGGAGCAGTTGAGTAAGATTGTAGGGTACTATAGAACTTTCTTTCTATAAGGTAGGAAGGAAAGGAAGGGTAATAACTGGTAGCAGTATTAAAGTTCTAAAAAGAAACTAAGTGTCTATTACAGTGAATTTTTCTTCAGGAATTAAATTAAACTTAATTATAGACTAAATTGTCTTCTCCAAAATGTGTGATGTTGAAGACCTAATTCCAAATACCTCACCATGGACTATTTGGGAATACAGCTTTTAAAAGGGCAGCTAAGCTCTGGCTTTATGAAGACATCATCCCTTGGAAAACATGAATAAAAACAATGAAGTAAAATGAGATCATATGAATGGTTCCTAATCAAGTATGGCTGGCGTCCTTGCAAGAGGAGTAGACTAAGAAAAAGGCAGTTATAGTGGGGAGACCATGTGGAGACAAAAGGAGAGGATGGCTATTTTCCAAGAAAGAGGGACTCAGAAAAATCTTCTCACACTTTGGGGGCATTGTTGTTTTTTCAGAGTTACGTGTAACTCAGGCTGACCTCAAACTCACTATGCAGCTGAAGCTGACCTTGAGTTCTTAGTCCTCTGCCTTCCAAGCATCGGGATGATAGTCATGTATCACCATCAACTTTGATAATATAAACTGTTGTGGCCCAGGCCACCTCCCCTGGTCTGCGGTCCAGGGTTTTGCTGTAGCATCTCCAAACAGGAATACAAACACATCTTCTTTTTCCAAACCAAACTTATTCAGAAGAAGAGATGGTGCTGTCTATTCTAAAGCTTCTGTTGTTCCTCCTTCAATTTTAAAAGCAAACCTGCTTCTCCGGTCTTTTTCCTATTCATTTGTGAGAGGACAATTTGAACAACAGCGCCAGAACACCTGAGTGTTTCTGAAGTCCATAGTGGTAAAGTAAAGGAATTTTCCACAGGCTATGAAAGTTCCTTGTTCTAATTTTAAAACTTTCCAATGAGGAAAATGAACATTATGGGTAGGCAAACTACTAATCAGGACTCTATATAATTACACCTGCAACCTTGGGTAAAGGTTGAAAGGAAATCCTCCCAAGGGGTCTTAGGTACAAACACATTGTCCCAATAACATATAAGGATGAATTATTTTTAACTTTCATCAGAACAATGGTCACTGAATTACTTCTTTTTTGTTTTTTCATCTTTGGCATTTTATTATTTTTAGCAGAAAGCAGAGTACTATTCATATAATGTATATATAGCAAAAGCAAGAGGAAACAACTCTGTAGCTCTCTTTAAAGAAGTAGCAACAAATTTTTGACATAGTTGAGGCAACACCGAACCTTGGAGGGCTATAGTCAGAGTTAACCCTTTAGGGATCAATGTCAGCCCAGAGGCAAATGTAATGACTACTATCTCTTTCAAAGGTATCAATGGCAGTCTGGTATGTAGCATTAGCATTTTCATATGCCAGTTGCTTGATGTTAACCACCCCTGCCTCTCCATCAATCACCAGGCAATTTACCACTTATAAAAGATGAGAAACAAAACCTTGGTATGGCTCCTCAGACCCTCATCTCTTTTTATAAAATTCCACTGTCTTTCTGCCATGCTTGCAGAACCAAAGTGTTCATGTGTTTGCAAGCCTCAGGAGGAATCTGTTGTTGAGCATCACCATACATGCCTTCTCTTGCTAACATTTCAGAAGTTATGGGCATGTTATTTTGTCTATTTCTAATAGCTTAGTCCTGACATAGAATTCCTTCTTTGAACTTCAAAGGACTCTCCAGGTATGTGTTTGCACAAAAATCACATGCATGTTTGTGGCATGGCTTTATTCTTGTTGCAAAGTAGGATAAAATTGAGGGGTATGTTACCTGCAATTTAGTGATATTTACTAAGTGTTTGGGCTAATGTATTTCAGATATATCCCCCGTATGGGGAAAAATCAGATATGCTGTATTTAGGTAGCTAATGGGCATTCCAACACAAATATTTCAAAAAAAGTATTGTAATTTTTAATCTTTCTCATCTCTGAAAATACTGTTACTTGCCCAGTTCAAACAATAAAACTAATATTTATCCTTGCTTTCTCCTTTGGCCTTATTTCCCCTATCCAACCCATCAACTGTCCCCACACCTACTATCTCCAGAAGATCCACCTCTCCCTCCTTCAGGGCACACTTACTGTTGACCCTGCATCCCAAATTCTTACCACCTTTGCTCTGAGCACCCCACCTTCTTGAACACACCTTCTGGCTTCTATTCTTCCTAGCAGTCCACTCTCTGAATAAACAAATGGGATTGCTTCAAAACATGTGAAACCATGCCATTCCTCTGTTAAACACTATTTAATGGATAGTTTATTTTATAGGATAAATCCAATTCACTTATCATATTCTAAAAGCTCCCATGTGAGTTAGCAATTGCTTTCATCTCTACCTCAACTACAAGAACTACCCTTCTAGCTCATCTAGCTGCTTGCACTGGTCTTATTCATTGGCTCAGACAAGCTGTTCAGAGGTCTGCACTGATGCTTCTCTCCATTTTACCCTGCTCTTCTGCCAGCTGCTTCCAGCACTGTTCATCTCACTCTCGAACTGCTTCTCTGCTAGCTTTGGGGTGGCTGGTTCCCTCAATGCTCAAGGTGTCAGCCTTGAAGGTAGCAGTCCTAGCTGAAACAGTCCTTATTCTGTCATGTACCACTTTTAATACATAGCAGAGCACCTGTGCAAGTCCTTATTTATTTATACCCTTTGTTTATCTCCAGCTCAGTAAAATAGAAGCTCTCCAAGGAGAGGGAGTTTCTTCTCTACTTATCCCCTTATCTCTAGCAGATGTTCTACACTGTGAACACAGCTAATGGTCATTGAACAGCAATTTAACCAGTATTACCATTGAGTACAGAATGTGGCTAAATCACAAAATGAGGCATTTTAATCTTCCTATTGCTATCAAGATAGTAAGCAAACGTAGCAAAATAAATACTTTTTAAATCTTTTTTTTCAGAAAGCAAATAAAAATGCAGATCTGTTCAACTTGAGAAACTGTTGGGGAAATTTACCATTTTAACAAGCTCACATCTCCCAGAGTAGAATAATTAGTGTCACTTATCTGTCTACATCGACTCTGCAATAACTACCTGGCCCTTGCTTGGACCACATTAGAGCAAAATATCACCAAAACCTCATTACTCTGAGTCCAAACTTAGTTATCCTGATGAAAAATTTCATTTCCAAAGAAGCTAACCACAAAGGCCTCAAATTCACTCTAGGTGCATTGGGCCGACTGCAATTACCACTGCAGAATAACCCACGGGGTGTGAGATAACATGATTCCATGCAATGACTGTCTGTTGCAGAAACTGTGGCCTGTTAAAATAGAACAGACCTTTCAGCTGTTACAGCAAGCCGTAGATGAATTTTCAAGACAAGGCTACAGGAAGAGTCTTAAATAGAGAAAATAAGAGGTAATTATACATAGATATAAAGAGCACCCCATTTTTATGTGCAGGTGGTTGAGCAATGCCAGTCGGTTCCAAAATCAGCCAAGTGGGCAAGCTTATGTTATGTCTATGCTTCATCAATCCTAGAGTCTGGGGTCCACATCATGTGAAACAACAAAGAACTGAACAATTTGACAACCACTACTGTGGACATCAAAGTGTACCTCCTTTGTCAGCGTTTAATATATAGCATTGCCACGCAATAAGGCACTGCCTCCCATACTTTTTCAAAGGTAAAAACAGGTTAATCCTTTTAAAATGGATTATAAATATTTGCCTTATTAAATGGGCTATATTGAAGATAATTTAGCTATTGTTTATTACTTAGACTCACTGTAATCAAGCTAAGTAATTATCCTGTGCCCTCGATGCAGCTGGTACCTTATCTTCACAGCTCCAAGGCACATTGCCCTTTTCATTTTTCTGACGCTCAGAATTTGGTTCATTTTTTAAATTGACAACTTTTGTTCATGAATCTTGGAATTTCCTCCTTCCTGCCACCTCTGCTATTGTGTTAGGACCTGGCTATCTCATTATCAGAACAATTAGAACTATTCCAACATAAGGAAAAATACACTTTTGGTGAATAAATATATGAACTTAGTATTTTGTGTTTCTAATATTTGTTTTAGCTGCTCCAAGGCCTTTTATTGTTAGATTAGGAGTTACATTTTAAATGTTCACAGATATTAGATAAGTGACCTCCAGATCATCAAAGCTCTGCTATGGTTGAAATTTCTGTCTAACATTTACTCAGCTTGAGAAAAAGATATAAACAAATAAACAACATGTGGCATTTCCAGGTCATGTGCAATCTGCTGATAGGCCAATGGTCATGACCTGTGGCATTAATTGCCTTTGCTATCAGCAACACCATTACTGAATGTCAGTTCTTTACAAACTCACTCCCCTGTTTAGTTCTGTCAGTGGTTCTGTGGAAAGCCACTACACATAGAAATTCTGAAAACCGTGACTTCTTTGAACCTTGAAACTTTAGAAACTCACTGAGGATGCTTCATAAACATTAAAAATTCAAACTATCAAATGGTAATCAAAATAAAACAGTGAACACACAAATGGAAGTTGTATAAAAATTGTCAACAGGGTTTTTAGAGCATACAATAAGATGGTCTAAAACAATGTCATTAACTTATGGTAGACCTCCCAAACTCTCTGGATATGGAAATAAAAAGGGTCTCCATTATACTGGCTCCATAATTATTTTAAATTCAAATAGTAAGGCACAGATAATACCCAGCAAAGAAATGGAATGATGCTTCCCTTTGATTTGGACATACTTAGGCATGACTTAGTGGCACTCACACCTCCCCAGCTTCTTCCTATAGATAATGTAGCTGAGTAAAAAAAAACAGTGAAAATGCCTTTGAATACATAATTCAAAGGGAGTAATTTTCTGAGTTATATTCCAATAATATATCCAGAAACAGATCCATTTATATGCAGTATCTCTTAGCTCTCTTCTTGTCTCTTCCTTATTCTCAAGAAACTGATACTTCAATTGTCAGTTGGGTAGGGATTGGGGGTGGTTGCATGGAATGTGACCATGGAAGGATCTGATTCAATGTCGATAAGATTCTTGGAACATTTGTATAAATAAACACAAAACTGTAAAGCAAGGCATCCACTTGAAAGTAGAGATCACCAAACAATGACTCCACAAGACATCAACATTTTATAAGTTTATGACCACAGAGATTTATGAGAGTTAAATAGCACAGAGATAGATTCTAGAACCAAAGTGCCCCAATTCAAGTCTTCAGTTGTATCAGTCCTGTGAACATGGGCCTATTATGCTATCATTTAATTCCCACCCTACTTTGCCTCAGCTTCCTTATCTGAAGACAGGTACTATAATTGTATCGATCTTCATCTGGTTGTTATAAAGAACAAGCGGTAAATTATATTTCAAGTATTTAGAACAATTCCTGGAAATTCACAAGTGAAATATAAGGATTGGCTACATGCATTAAAAAAAGAGAACCACTAAGATGAGGTTGGGATGAATGAAACAGTAGAAAACTGCTCTGACTTAAAACCTGAAAAGAACAGGTAAAACTCTGTGTTCAGTTTTCTCTAGGTATTCCCTAACCCCACCTATAATAGACCACAGTAAATACAGTTCTGTGGATGGCAGTGTGACTTTGACCCATAGCACTCAGTCTTGTTTGCAGCCTGCCCAGAAAGACTGCAGATTCTCATCAGCGAAGTGACCCTAAAGATGTGGCTGGCTGAGCACAAAGCACTTGATAATGACAGGAACTATTCAGCTGTGCTGAGGAGGTAACCAGGGTAAGATGTCATTTGAGAAATCACTGTTACAACTAGAACAGCAAGCCTACGAGGGCCTGGTTACTCTACATTCAGCTCTAAGCACTGAAGTTCTCCCTGTTGCTCCCAAGCAAACTTTCATTTTTTATTGCCTTCCATACACTAAGTAAATTAATTTACTGATACTTTTCCACTTTTTCTTCACATAAGTATTTCTTAGCATCAGTTTCTTGGAGCTCCTATAGCAAGTTCATGTGTGTTTTTATTGATTCAGGTTTGAAGGCTCTTCTGAGTTGGGACAAAGCCCCTAACGATGAAGCCTGGAGTTGTGGAAAAAGAAGCCCAAAGTATGCTATGTTAAACAATCATAAACTAATATAAATTATAATGTACTATTACTTCTATGCTTTCAGTTATCAGTATAGGAAAAACCTATAACTATTACTGAAAGACATTAATGGGCCCCTAAGTAAGTGTACAGTGTTCAAGCATATAAAAGACATTATAAAGATGACAGCTATCCTCAGTCTACAAATTCAGTACAATGCAGTGAAACTACCAAATACAGGTTCTTCATAAGTCATTTCTAAGAATTTTATGGAATAAGAAAACTGACATTTTAACTGTACAAAGACATTTCATTATAACATGTTCATACAGACCTAAAATATACATTTATCAGATTGGCTCCCTTTACTTTTTCTAATTCTACTATTTAATATCCCCCTTTTATGCCCATGCTTTTTCTACCACTAGATTTCATTTACTAAAGAAAAAAACCTATAATACTTGTTTTTGTGTGACTGTGGATTATATCTCTTAACATGACAATCCATTTTCCTGTAATGACATAAGTTCATATTTCTTTATGCTCAAACAAAATTCCATTGTGTGAAATGCATGCATATAGTGCATCTTTTTCTACTCACCTGTTACTGGGCATGTAGGCTGATATCATATAATAATTTGACTATTAGAGTAGTACATAAATAAGCAAGTGTTCACAAGTATTTCTAGAGTAAGCTGACTTTGATACTTTCGGAATATATCAGAGAAGTGGTATACATGTATAATTTAAGAAGTATAGTTCTAGACTTTTAAAAAAGAATTTCAATAATGACTTCTATCATGGAAGATTAATTTCATTCCCATCAACAGTGTGAATATAAGTGCTTTTTTGCTTCTGTATCCTCACCAATATTTGTTGATTTTTATTATTTTTTAATAATAGCCAAGGAGTAAGAAGTTCATAATAGAACTAGATAAAAATGCATAACAGGCATACACCACTACCACCACCAACACTATCACCATCACTATTACCATCACCATCACAACTACCACAAACTCACACTGGCCATAGGAATACAGAGTGACAAACACAAATGTATATATTGGGATATTACAGAATTGAAAATTAGTCAATAGCTACCATATACATTAATATATAGTATAAGCGAAATGTAATATTTTAGAAAAGAAGTTACAGAACATTTGGAACATGATTCATCTATGTAATTAAAAGAAAACAAACTGATATTGTTTATTACTGCCTAGGAAATCATACATATTTGTGTAAGACTATATATGGGAAATCTGTGTGTGTGTGTGTGTGAGAGAGAGAGAGAGAGAGAGAGAGAGAGAATCCTAAAAGAGATGAAAAGAATGATAAAATGTAGTTAGAGAAAATCTCTGCAAAGGAAGGAGAATACCAGAGAGCTACTGTTATGCCCTTTTGCTTCAGGGGATAGTAGGTATATGAATGTTCATTTCAGCTTCGTTCTTTCCACTTTACATATGAGTACTAGCTATTTTCATATGAGTCAAATATTTATAAAATTTCCAAAATTCCAAAACAATTGCAACAAAGCTGATCAATTGATTTATATATTGGGAGAAGGTATTTTTAGGGACATAGAAATATGGTGAAGAATAAATGGGTTCAACTGAATTCTAACCATCTGTACTCAATATACTCTGAAAGCTACAAAGGTACAAATGTCAAGAACTCTTGTTGCTGATATCAACCACAAAGCTCAGAATTTCCAAATCACTGGAGGTGATTCACCTAGCAAACTATTGGTTTAAAACTTGGCAAATAACAAAGAGCACCAAGTCCAGGGGATCATTATACTGAAGAAATAATTTACATTTTATTGGCTACTTAATAGAGTCTCTCTTGGGCAAAACTTACAAGGGAATCTCTGATGATGTCACAAACTATTTCAGAAGATGCTGACCCTGCATGCTATTACCTAGAAAAATAGCCAACAAAGTGTCAATTGTCATCAGAAAATGTATAAAATATTATCCCAGGATTTTGTAAAATCAGAGTGCTTCTGTACTTGGAACATTGTG
Source organism: Mesocricetus auratus (assembly GCF_017639785.1). Classification (NCBI taxonomy): domain Eukaryota; kingdom Metazoa; phylum Chordata; class Mammalia; order Rodentia; family Cricetidae; genus Mesocricetus; species Mesocricetus auratus. The sequence goes on from NW_024429189.1 coordinate 79,838,195, forward strand.
TGCTGTTCAAATTATTTCGCTTGAAGAAAAATGAGATGGAAATGGCAAAGACACAAAAAATATTAAGTGCAACAATTAGGGGTATGAGTAGCGACTGATGATGTTACTTTATGTGTAAGCATTTGCCTGTATGGAAGATGGGTTTGGAAAGAGACTATAAGTGAATGCATCAATTTTCCAAATACCACCTCTTCACTAAGGGGGAATCTGAAAGCTTGAAAGAGAAGGGCGCTAACTAACATGTTGAAGCTTGATTTGTGCTAGCTACTGAGTAATCAGCTTTTTCACATATTTTAGTTTTTAAAAGTGGATGGGAGCCCATTCCAAATAGAGGGATGCTCTCTCAGCCTGGACACATGGGGAAGGGCCTAGGTGCTGCCCTGGATGAAATGATAGACTTTGGAGATCCCCCCAAGGAGGGCCTCACCCTCCCTGGGGAATGATATGGAGATTGGGTGGGGGGCTGGGAGAGCTGGTGGAGGGACTAGGGAGGAGAAGTGAGAGAGGGAGCTGGGATTGACATGTGAAGCATTCATGTTTCTAATTTAAATTTAAAAATTTTATAAAGTGGAATTCTGATGGATTTTATTATGAAATTTTTATACATACATACAACGCAGAAATAATTGTTTTGAAGGTTGTCATATGAAACTCATACCAAATGGTTATTTCTCATCTTTAGCATTAATTATTTTGTTTATACTTTTCTACATTTATTTACTTATACATTTCTCTTCTCTGTTGTTCCTTAACCATTGAGATTATTGTTATTTCTTTTGGCATAGTATCTGTTCACTTTAGAGCAGTTAATACATACTTATTAAATAAAATGATCAGTGTCCAAGACAGTTTTCGATGCATATCCAAAGATGAATTATTCTACTAATGAAATAAATAGTTTAAGGAGACATGCATAAAATTTGATGTGACATCCATATTAATTATACAAGGATTCTATGTGTAATGGAACACAATGGATTTTCCAAGGGAGACAATAAATGAAGCAGTTTTGGGTCTCCTGGGTTCAATTCCAGATGAAAATTTAACAGAAAGCACATGCTAAATACATATAACATAAAATAAACCACTATAATGCGCATATCAATGATGTGGTGGGTCCTGTTTTATCTTGTACAAAATGTTCTCACGAAATGTGCTCATGAATCAGATACTAGTAGAGAAAAAGGTCAATGCTGGTTTCAAGCAACTGGATATACCAATTAAAGGGTTGTTCAATAAACTAAGTCGTCATTGTTTCCAACATTGTAGGACTGAATCAATTTAGGTCAAAGAGTTGGATTCTATTGACTTTTTTCTATTCTTACACCATATAAGCTAGACACATATATATGCAAACGAAAAAACTAATTAATTTTGTGTGGAATTACTAGGACTAGAAAGACTTTCAGAGCTAATAGAATATAAATAGTTTCCACGCTCAAAATTTCTGGAAAACACGGTTGATTTTATCTCAAGACAAATTCCTTGTCATCTGCAAGCATGATTTAAATGTAGCATCACTAGCAAAGCTCCAGACTGGACACCTGAAGGAAAGGAAATGTCTTGGAAGAGCAGTTTTCCTCAAAACAGATGATGTCGCCACAGGATGAGACCTAGCAGGTTAAATGTAGGTGTGCTGTTTTGGAAACTACATTTGTATAATTCAATAATATCCATGAGCTCTCAAAATACCAAGCTGTTCTTCCTCTTAACCAAATGCAGACACCCGTCTCTTTCCCCTGCTGTTCTTGTCATCTTTGTACATAAGTGCCTGTAATTTTTAATGATCCTCCACTCTCCTGCTTGACAATCACCTTGGTTTTTTTCTAAAAATTTGTTCAGCTATAAAGTGAATGTGGACTTGTACCAGAAATGGCATAATTAATGTGTTTGAGGTACCTGTGAGTTAAAGGAAAGGCAGGATTTTAAAAGTAACAAATTACAAAGAAAGGCTAGGACAAGCAAGACGAGCAAGCAAAACTTAGTGACTGAATAGACTTAATTTCTATTACTTATAAATGTGTCCTTTCTCTAAAATGTATCAATAGATTTCAGCTTTTTTCCTGGCCTCCTAAACTATCCAGGACCACCATAAAATGGACGATGCTCTTCATAGCTTAAATGCCCAATTAGATAAGTAATGCACAAATGCATACTTTTTAAAAATTTGAGGCTAATTCAGTAGAGGCTAAAGTCTTAATAACGGTCTTCCTTCCCTGCCACTTCTTACCCACCCTCCAGGGCAAAAAAAATTGTTTCTTTTTAGATACACATATACATGTATAAATGAATACACACATATGTACTATTGTACATAAATGTAGCCACAAAACAATATGAAATTTCACAAAAGGTGAGTATTTGTGCTTCCCTTTCTTGGTACTCAGTGTGTATTGATAATGCCTCTATGTCCATATGGATAAATTTTTGTTTAATTCCTTTGACTGCTTCTAAGTCTCCCGTAAATGTGGAGATACCTCTTCCATGTGGCAATAGGTATTTTTATTTTGAAGCAGAAATTCAGTGTTGGTTGGTAAATTTTAATTCAAGTCCTCAGATGTGGGTGCCCATTTGTAATCCCACCAGCACTGTATAAGAATGTCAGTGTCTACACACTCCCCTTACCCTCTTGATAGTGTAAACATACATGCTTAGGACTGGTCATTCTGACTCACTCTGTTTGACCTCTGACTCCAATCACTCTTCTGCTATTCCAATGGGAAGAATAGAAGGGGTGAAACTAAAGAAAATAAAAAGAACTCAGACTGTCTTCTGACGCTACCAGAAGTCAGAGAGCTTAGTAACACCTCTCACAATAAATATGAGGCACCTTCTCCTCCCCGATCTTTGCTGAAGTTGACTGGAAAATTCATACCTTCATTTGTCCAATCTCTTTTTTCCCTAAGACTAGCCACTACCATACTAGTTACATACTTTATGAATCCTAGAGAACCAAGTCAATATCTCTTACCAATTGTTGTCATGCCTGTTTCCCAAAGAAACACTACTAGTGAAAAAAATCTTGTCTATTTCATACAACATTTAACAGTTTTGCCTTTCCAAATACAAACTGTAAGAGCTACCTAGTTGTTTAGAGTTAGCATCATAAATTATTCATGAGATTTTTGCGATTTTCCTATGCATGATCAAGAAGTCCCCAATAAATCTATTTAAGTAAAGTATGCAGAAGAAGGACTTTAAAAGTAATATTTTGAGAGAGTAATACAGAGAGGAGCGCTGCTGGGGAAGCAGTAGGAGTTCTGAAAGATATTTTTACTTTTCAAAGGGCTTCATTAAAATACAATGGAAGCAGGGGGCATCAATTGCATGCTTGAACTAGGAGGTTAAAATGCAATTAAATGCACAAATCTGATCAAGGGGTCTTCCTTTGAGCAACTCAAAAGAAAGGATAAGAAGCCTGCAGCAAGGTGCACCTGAAATGTATTAACTCTGAGTTTTAAACCTTTCTCAGAGAGACTGTCTTTATTGTTAAAAGGAAGGTAGTTTAGAAGAAAAAAATTGAATGCTTTGAGCTGCACAACAATCTTTAGAGATTAATGTGTTTCACTATAGGCTACACATTAGGCTGAGAAAACAAAACAAAAAAGCACTTTCCCGTGTTTCTCCTAAGTGCCCATGTGCTGAACAGAAATAAAGTTGTAGACTTCTGGTGACCCTGGTATAACTCCTATGGGAACTTGTATTCTTCTAGAGACCCAGGTGTAATTCCTATAGGCACTTGTAGACTTCTGGAGACCCAAGTGTAACTCCTACAGGCACTTAGACATCAAAACAGTCTCCTAGGACTCGTGTATTCTACTTCAAAGGCATTTTAAGGAGTGTTCAAATACATGAAGGATTAAAGGAGAGACAAAGAAACATTCTCTCAAAACCTTCTACCCATAGCTCCATAAACACAGTCTAAATCCTGTTCAGTTGGATCTTGAGGATCAGGCTCATATGGCCTCAAAAGGAAGAAATTTCCACTGATAAAAAAAAAGAAGTCACAAATGTAGAAATGACATGAGTTCTTGGTAGGTCCTATCACTCCAACAATTTGAAGAGGTTTTATGAAAACTATGTAATGCTTTATAATGCTACCAACTTCAATTTTGCTAAATAAACCTTTCCCAAATGCAAGGGGGATAGACAAAGAGGCGGCAAGGCCAGAGGGAAGTCCCTGACATGGGAAAGATGGGATTTCAGAAGTGCTTTACTGAGAACCAGTTCACGTACTAGCTTAGCTTAGGTTCTTTCAAGCTGACCCTTTCGCATCCTCTCTGGACCAGAGTTCCTGTCTGGGTCACATTGCCTGTCAGGAGTGGGCTAGGGTGAGCAGCATGGCACTTCTTTATTGTCAAGTTCTGATTCTACATTTTCTATGAGTCACCCTCACTCTGTACTCCTTCCATTTCTGGCTTTTATTGTGGAGCCATTGATCAGTGGTTGGTCCTCTCTGAAGATGAGTGAGCTTTGCATAAATATTTATTTCTGACAGAACCGTGACTAAACTTTCAGTAATGTAATACAACACCCTCTTCCAAAAAATACAAAAAAAGATTTTTTAAAAGTTTTCATTCAAAACTAATTTTCATGGAGGAGAGAATACTGTCATAAATCTGCACTGAAGATAGTATTCATTACACACACACACACACACACACACACACACACACACACACACACAAATTGTAACTGTGAGAAGAATCCTCTATTACTAACCGCCAATCATCCCAGTTGGAATCTTTTTGACCCTTAATCAAAAACAGCTTAATAATATGCACTCTAAAATGAGATTGGGGCCAAATGCAGGGAATAAGATAACATTAAATTTTGATAGCACTGTGGTTTTATAGTGCATACTCACTGACTCACATGTCCACACAAATACTTCTCTTGTAATTTCAGAGCCGTGTGGCACCTCATTGTAGACTCCCACATTCATCAGCAGTATTGTCTAACTGGTGGAACCACTACATCTGGTATTACAGACCTACTGTTTGTATTCCCATCACAAATACATGTTTGAAGCCTAAAACCCAATGTGCTTGTCCATTGGGTTATTGGGATATAAGTCACTGTGGTGCAGGGTCATACATGGAGTTTGTGTCTCTATGAGTGGGTAAAAAGATTCTATGATATGAGGGTGTAGTTAGAGTCAGCCATCTGTAGCACAGGAGACCAGAACCTGACCATAATGGTATCTAGGCCTTAGACCTCTAGCTTTTAGAACTATGAGAAATAACCTTCCATTTATATGTTATGCAGTCTTTGGTATTTTGTTATAGCAGCTTGAACTATACCACCAAAAAATAATTGCTGGAGCATAACATGACAGAAAAGGTGAATTCTGATGTTCTGAGTGCCTGATTTCATCTTCATTCTGCCATAGTATAATATATATATATATATGTGTGTGTGTGTGTGTATACATATATATATATATATATATCTAGATTACCATAAGTATATCTCTGAGCTTCTGTGATGTTCTTGTGAAATTAAGATGATAATCTTGGAGGGTTGTATACACACACATATAGATAGATATAATAAGACATATGACTAGTATAATTTTGTGCTAAGTTGCCTTCAATATAGAATAATGGAAATATACATTTCCAGGGACTATATATATATATATGCTTAAAATATGAATCATGTCATAGCCATCATCTTTTGTTTCAAATCCAGAAACAAAGGCCCAGCATCACTTTCAAGGGTGGTTTCAATATCATCTTCAATATCGAAGCAAGACAGAACCATACTACAAATGCTGACATTTTCCAAAAATTCCTTGATAAAGGAAAACACAAAGAACATTTAGCTATCTAGATGATTTAGAAAAGTTTCAAGGAACCAACTCAATCCTTGATATTTTCCTACCTTGTTTTAAGTGCTGAGAGGCTTAGAACTACATTCAGACCTATCTGAGAAAGAATGCTTTTGCTGTAACTTTTCTCCACATTCCTCTCCCCTCTTTCCTAAATGTCTCTTAAATAGTGCCAGTGAATCTGTAGCTTTAATTAATATCGTTGATCTTTAAATAAGATCAGAAGAGGAGGAGGACTACAAACAATAAAGGAGCATCTCAATATATTTCTTTAACAATTAAAAATGCTCTAACAGGCTCTGTCAGGAAGCAGATGGTCACAGTAGACTCAGGTTCTTATAAAGAGAGCCTAATCTGAACCTGATCTCCCTCTTGACTTCTTTCAAACAGCAGGATCTCTGCCTTTCTCTAGTTTCAGATTTCACCAGCTAGTCAGGAGCTGAGTCAGGACTATGAGTGGCTCCATCTGCCAAGCGGGAAAGCTGAACTATTTTGGAGATACAATGACAGGAGAGATCAAAATCTCCTAAAATCTCTTCAGAAAATGCACAGAGAATACAATTCCCCTCTTGGATTTTACATTCCTCAAAACCATGGGGCAAGCAAAAACATTTATCCTGAGAAGCCTCATTAACAGAAGTGCCTTCTGCAATTCTCTGTCTCCCTTAGGGAACTATTAAGTGACTTACACAGACTGGATTTTCAATAGAGTTCCTGATAAATAAAACATCCCCAGGACTGACACTAGCAAATAGGATTCATCCATGGTTCACTTTTAAGGAGTTTATTCCCATTACTTGGTGGTAGCTACATAAAAGGCATGTTTTAAGGAGTAGATGTCTTATGAGCAACCCTAACAACCATGCCAAGTTAGAGAAACTGTTGGTTTTTCTAATAAGCTTGCAGAATCAGAATAACTCCCATATGTATTACTGACTTTTCTCATGGTTGTGACATGAGAAAACCAGACAGAACCAACTTAAAGAAGGAAGGGTTTATTGTGGCTCACAATTCAGAGGAAGTAATCCATTGTGGCAGGGAAGGTTATGGCAGCTGAAGAGTAGGCAGGGGCACAGTATCTTACATCTCTAAAGATAAGGAAATAGGGAGAAAGAGTAGAAGTGGCACTGTCTTATAACTGTCAGGGCCTACTCCTGCATCTGTCAGGAAGACCTACATCTACAAAGTTCGGCGATCTCCAGTTCCACCACGTGGGGACCAAGTGTTCAAACATGAGTGTTTAAAGGGGACATTCTACATCTAAACTATAATACCAATGACAAATTACCTTTTAATCAAGCCTGTTTACAGTGCATCATATAATTCCAATTAGAGAGGGCAGAGTCTACAAAGACAGTCATGACCTAGCTCAGCATGTCAGATGGGCCTTCACATAGAAGGCATCTCAGAGACAAGGATCAATTCCCTATGTGAAACTCAGCACACATGGAAGAGCACACACTGAGCCATGGCCACATACTTAGTGAGCCTTTCCATCCAACAGCTGAGGAGGCTAAATTTGCAGGGTGGTAACTTATTCCTCTGAGAAGCTCCTAAAGACATCTAAGCAGTTTGAGTCTTGTAGAAATATAGACATTTGAAATAGTTAAAAGCAAAAAGTTCCACTGGTTTTTAACACAGGCATTAAGAGTCCTGTGTATCTGAAACGCTAATCAAATAACAGTGATGTTATGAACTAAACACATAAAATGTGAGGACCAAATACTTGTACTTCACTAATTATTAAGACTGATATACAAACTTGGGTTACTTGAATATGCTGCCACATACTGCTCTCTGCACTAACTTGGCTGCCTTCTCCATGCATCACTTCCATTTTAACTTAGCCATTTTTACTCCCTGGGGGGGGGGCTCTGGAAATTGAAGAAGTCAGGAGACAGCAGCTCAGCGGGGTCCCAGAGAGATTGAGGGCTGAAGCCAAGCCCACAGATACTATAATGGAAAAACACTTTGTGTTTAAGTCCAAAGAACTTAAATTGCAATTTTTGCAAGAATAAGTTCTGGTTATTTTGTGGTTAAGAAAAAAGTAATGGGGAAAAAAGATAGCGTTGCTCACTCAGAAATGATGTGAGAAATGATGGTGATTCCAAGCCTTGGATGCCTCGAGCCCTTTCACATTGCGGTTGTTTTGTGCTCATTGTACCATGGAAAACACTTTTTACAGACTTGCGGTTTTGAAATGAGATGTCCTCCTCATGTTTGTCTGTTGTTTTAGTTTAATTTATTGAATTATAAACATAACCCTCTAGGCAGGAGCAATGCTGAAAAAGGACAGCTCAGGCTGATGATTGAAGGAGTGAGAGGAAATTCAATAAAATGTCGAAGTCAGTTTATAACATTCCTGCTGTTTCCTCACCCGTACCTGCATTGACTTTCCTGCCCCTAATTGGGACATTTAATTACTGAACATCAACGAAGCATTATTTTAAGGGAACACACTGGATGAAGCACCATTTACACGCCCTGCAAGCTACCTTTCCGAAGATTATGTGTTCAGGGGTTTTCAGTCAACTCTGAGTTGTTTGACTTTTGCTACTACCTAATGTTTAATCATCACCCAAAAAGAAATGCTGTGCCCTACCCCCAGGAGTTGCTCTTCATCCTACTTCACCCACAGCCCCTGGCTGCTACTCCTACTCCTCCCGACTCCACAGATTTGTCTATTCTGGCCACTTCACAGAAGTGGATCACAATTTCTGTTTCAGCATAGTGACCAACCACTGAAGCTTTTTAAAAATTTCCTCTACAATGTAGTCTGCATGCTCTGTTTCATTGAGATCCTCTGCACACTACTCTTGACAGTACCGACTGTCCTCTGAAGGCTTTGATTCACCTGCTGGAGAATCAGATGTCTCATCTGGATTCCGATTCTTATATCCGCTGTCCCCTGGTAAGTTTCCCTTCTTGTCTCACAGGTGAAAGCATAGGTTCTAAAAACTCCCACCCCTGTTTCTCATCCTCTGATGTTCCTTCTCTTAGTGTTTCCCTAAATTTCAGAACCAGAAAGGTAGATAACCCTGACACCACATCTGCTGCCTCTTTCTCCGTAAGCAGCAGTAGTGATGCCTTCTAAAGCTTCCTCCAGATCCTCTAGGTAATTTAATGCTCAATGTTATATTGTAATCCAAAGAATGGTTCTTAATTCGCAAGAATAGGCTCCATACATACCTCCAGTCTTGAAACCCTCCTGCCCATTACTAAGTCAACCTGGTTGACTGCAAAGCAGTTCTGCAACACTACCCTCAGCCTTCTTTTCTGGGCTAGTCATGCATTCTTTTCCATCTAAAACACAGCTTCCCTTTAGTTTATTTTTCCAACATTCTAGGATTATCTTAGCCTCAGGGTCTCTTCTGCAGACAGGATGAATAACAAGCAGAATTCTTCTTAATCTCCCCCTAGTTATCTGACCTTTTGGGCTGGCTAACCCATTGAGGTCTTAATCAAATTTTTCAAGGCAATCACCCCATAAGCAACTAAGACTTCCAAGGAAAAGATTGGGGTATCTCTTTTGTGTTTTGTGTACTGTGGCAACCATGACATTTTGACAGAACTCAAGTTATCTGTTTCCCTTGCTTCTACCTCCCACTAGACATGAACTTGGTGAGGACAGCGGCCACATAATGCATCTGCTCTTCACAGTGTCTTAAATATATACAAGGCAAGTACTGAAAAAATGCCTGGAAAATGACAGTGTAATCTTGCACTTATATATAGGCAATGGGGACGGTGGGGGATCTATCTTAGTTACTGGCAAGATTGGTTTTGTCCACTCTTTTAATTTCTTCTGTATGAGTGTAGTTCATCGTGTGTCAAATACAAATACCTGCTATACTTACAACATAGTTGAAGGACCAGGTATGCAAGTTAGCATCAATCCAATATTTGTCACTTAATTTAAATTTTTAATTTCTGTTTTTTTTTCTTTCTGAAAGGTATCAATATACTGCAAGGTTAAGAGATCTTAGTCTACTGCTCCACCCGGTTTGCTCAAACTGACTTCTTCATGCTCAACATTTTCATATGGAAATGGGGATGATAAAGCCTGTGTAATCAGGATGCTGAGAAAATGACAGGTGAGACATAAAATTATTTCCATTCTTTAAAAAATGTGGCCAGCATGAAAGCTAACTGAAATGTTAGCCATGTCCCCATCCCAAGTATATTAAAATGTGGGGACTTGTGTGGGTCCTATGTTGATATCCCCAAAATGTCATCAGCTATGCATCCAACTCACCATATGACCTCTGTCTCTGTCTCTCTACTCTGTCTATCTATCTCTATGTCTGTATTTCTTTATGATTCTCTCCCCAACCCTCCCACATGTTTTGCTGTAGATAAAGAGGGAGCTAATTCACTTTTCTTGTTCAACTTCTATGGATGAGCGATACATCTATTTCCTCCAGGCAATCCAAATTCTTAAAAACAGGGCTTGATTCTCCATGGGAGAATGTGTGATTATGTTAACACATTAAGGACAGCGGTGGAAAGTCACCTATTGTCTGATAAATTCATAATTACAGGTTGCAACTCTGTTTGCAGAGAGGCACCACAACAGCCTCTTCCTGTCTAATGCAGCCTGTAGAGAGAGAGACTTTAAGTCATTTAGGAGACCAGCTGTGTTGTAGTTCAGCTGCAAACTAACGCAAGTCCTGAAGTGTGCTTGGCATATATTCTGAGGAGAAGCATACGCTGCTTGTGCAGGCAAAATGTCCCACTCCTGTAGAAGCCTGATGAAGTTACATGGGGATGTTATACATATGTAGTACATCAACACCAGCGCCTGCTCTGCTGAGTACACACTGTATCACTCTCTCCTTCTGCTTCACATCTTGCAAGTGGGCATTGGTTCAACTTGGAACCGCATAAGCAGAGAAGGTTAGAAATGGAGCCTTCCCAGCAATCCTCAGCAAATTCTTACATTTTACAGATAAAGAAAAAAAAAGCCACGAGGCGCCAGAATTCCCTGGCTACATAGTCGGGTAATGGCGTTTATTTATGCCTTAAATATGGTAAAGCCCTTTACCAGAAAGACACATCATTTCAAACAAGTCCAAACAAGAGCATCTAGGTTAAAAATAAATGGATAGATGAAGGAAGGGGAAAAGGAATGGCAGTGATCACATTGAATCTAGAATCTGCCGGTCTCAGGGCCCCAGAATCCATGGCACAGTGCCTCCTTCCAATAGCAAGTACCAACTCCCCTAATTGAAATGGATTCCTGTTTCTTCCAGGAAAGTCAATGGCAACAGAAATAGAGTTGATGCCTCTGAGACCCTTGGGTTAAAGTGAAGAATTTAAACGTCTATTCTGTTACTAAAAGAAATTTGAGGATTTAGCAACCTTTCCAGTGACTTTTTCAAATTCTCCCCCCACCCCGCCACCAATTCTTTTTTAAGTCAGGTTATTTTGCATAGCTCAGGCTGGCCATCAAAATCAGTATTCTCCTACCTCAGACTCCCACCTTCTGGAATTACAGGTAAGTGACACTATGTCTAGCTTATCTCTACCCATTCCACATTAGGAAACTTTTCCCATTGAGCATACTCCTTGCTTTCATGTTTCTAATCTCTCTACTTGGTCCTGTCCTCCTGCCCACCCAAACAAAGCTTCTGCCTCCCTAATGATAAACACAGTTATCAGGTGACTGTGCACGGCCTTAGGAGTCCTTCCACCAAAAGCTGCTTCTGCCTGCACTGCGAGTGTCTGGAAATAAAGTCACCAAAGACCCACTTTCCTTATTTCCATCATCAGTTCCCTTACTCGATGTTCTCTAGATTTTTCCCATCTCCATGGTAGCCATTCATTTCCCCAAAGCAATTCAATTTCCAAGTCCTGTTTTCATGCAATCCAAGTATTCTCTAAACATGCTGCTTTCTCTTCACCTTTCTGTCCATTTCTGAAGTTTAGGGGGGTTTCATGGGGGTTATTTTGTTCAAGACAGGGTTTCATACTAGTTCAGTGTGCCCGAGAATTCACTATATACCCCCGACTTGCCTCAGATTTACAGCAATCGTTCTGCCTCAGCCTCCGAAGTTCAGGGATTATAGACATGAGCCACCACAGTGACTTAGAATCTTAAGTCTGGAGAGAGTTTCTGAATGTTCCTTCTCTACTTCAATGGCACTGTTTCCATAGGTCGGTGTCTGGAAGAATGTAAGAATACCATTTTCTGTTCAAAAGCCTTCAGTGACACACTCTGTAGGCTAGTCTTACTCTGCAGGAGAATGTTCAGTAAACAATTAGTCCAGAATTCCAGCTGCCCTTCTAGGATCATCTCCCTCCACTCGGTACCTCTGTGACCACTGAACTCTTAAGGGGACCTAATTTGTCAGGCAAAACTACTTCATGTTTCGAATCCTGTTAACATTTTCAACTTTCTGCTTGGAATATATTCTCCCCAGATTCTCCACCTGGTCCATTTCTATTCTTGTAGTTCAAGTTTGGACTCCAATCTGAAGCCTCTGCTCACTTTTTGGCTTGCAGTGCTCAGCTAGTTAGTTAACATGTATCTGTCTCCATTCCTTTCTCTGTCTGTCTGTGTCTCTCCCTCTCCTCTCCATCTCCTACCCCACCTCCCATCTTCTACACTGATACTTTCTTGATTGTATCCCTTTCAAATTGCATTGCACTATGTTTGTAAAGAAATGTATTTTATTTGTCAAATGTTTAATTGACAACTATTAAAGGTGTATTGAATCTTTTTTCCTCTTTGTAATGTAAGCTTTTCAGAAACAAAGATAAACAATGGAACATTTAAAAGCTTTCCTTTATAGACACATACTCACATGCTGTCTGTGTTTGAAATATACTTTTAGCCTCAGGCTAGACCAGTGTCCTGCAGCCCAGAAGGGTGGGTATGACTACCATGTACTGATGTGTGGAGATATGGGAGAGAAGGAAAAACAGAATAGTTCACGCATTGTGGAGAGAAGCAGAACTAAAGACATGATGTAAGTGAGGAACAGGCTGATATGGGTGACCTATACTGCCACCTGGGGCCATGTGACATCCAGGCCTGAGCTGCTGCCAAGGGCCATGTTTGGGTTTGTGGCTCTACTGCAGCTGGGGTCTCTGTTGATGTCTATGCCCCATGTTGCCACTGAGGGCCATTCAGATGCCCCTGGTCTGAGCAGCCATCTGATGCCATGTTAGTGCCCAACAGAGATGCTGCTGCCAGGGCCATAATAGTCTGAGCGGCCTACACTGCCATCCAGGGCCATGGTACTGTCCAGGCCCAAGCTGCAGCTGAGAGCCATGTCTGGGTCCTTGTTCATCCGGGTGTCTGTGTTGATGTTGATGGCCTGTGTTACCACTAGGGGACATAGGAGAGCTGAACCTGGTGGCCTGGGCACTGGAGAGCTGGTCTTGCCCCTAGCCTCAGGAGGAGAGCTGTACCTCTTCTCTGGAAGAACTGGCCCCAGTGATGAGATTTCGAGAAAGGTGGCCCCAAACCTCGATGGCTGTGGGAGAACTGCCTGCCCCATCTCACTAGCACTGGTCCCACATGCAGGAGAGCTGTACCTACTCCTCACCATGTGTAGGAGTAAGTGCTGGCCAGGATGGTGTGGGTGTGGGAGAACTGGCCCTGACCCTAACCTGAGGCAGGAAGTCCTGGTGGGGTTCCAGACTAACCAACTCAGCTACCACCCAGACCCACACCCAAGCTTTGAGTTGGCCTACCCCATCATTGTCCCCATCTATGATCTGCTGGAGAACATGAAAGTACTGGTCCTGAGGAACCATAGCCACAGGATCTCCATGACTCAGGGCAACAGCAGGATATTTGAGAGAAGTTTCAGTAAGGGTTCAGTACTAAAGGTGTACCAGAAGCCAAAGGCCTTGAACCAGACCAACAACTCATTTCAATGAACATTTGCAAGTAAAGCAGTTTGGGCAAAGGGTCTACTACATGATACACCACAGCTCTCAAGGACACTACTACAAGTTAACATGTGAAAGACAGAGAAGTGAAGTGTTTTGTTGTTGTTGTTTTGTTTGTTTTTGTGTTTTGTCTTATTTTATTGATTTGGAGGGAGACTACTAGGATACAGGGCAGATACAGAGTGACTGGGAAATAAGCAGGATTAGGGTACATGATGTGAAACTCCCAAGAATCAATAAAAAAATCTGTTAATTAAAAAAGATTAGAGATCTATGAAGTTAAAAAAGAAATATACTTGCAAACACAATTATAACTTTAATTTTCAATATTATTAACAATAATAAGTAGATGGGAATAATAATTTAGTAAAGCAATAAAGTAATTCTTGAGATAACTTTGCATTCTTTCTAATGTTCTGTTTCAGAAGTCTGGTGTGACTTCATATGTACACAACATATAAATTTTGGAGGGTCACATTCCAAATGCTGAATAGGCTGGATAATGGTTGCTATTATTCTAAATGCATATATGTGACAGGATACCTTCGTATTAACCATAAGTTATATAGACACAGATACAATTAGTGGATTATTGGTAAGCCACAAAAAATGGGTTATAACGCCTCCTAGGTTTCACTCAAGACATACTATCTCCTGTTACTACTTCTTAACTGGATCTCAAACACCACCCAAATTAGGAGAAGAGCCAGTTGCTCCTATATAGGGAACAGGTCAGGGATGCTCCTATGGGAAAGGAGTCAAGGAAACATCCAGGATGGTTTGGGGTTAGCAGGAGCAAAAAATCATGGCTATTGTACTGCATAGGATTATCAGCCTTCCCCAGGGAAGAACACTCAATACAGAGAGATTTTCAACACAGTTTGGGTGTGGATGGTTATCCACATGGCTGGCCTGTTCTACATCAGATGTCTGATAGTCATCTTGTTTTTTACTCACATGAAATCCCCCACCAACTATACCCTTCCCAGTCCTACCAGAGAGTGACATATTCCCAATCTGGGGAGAATGGTACCTCAGTGCTTTATACTCTGCTCTACCTCCTGTCCTCTCATGACTCTTCTGGACTGTTCTTTCTGCTTTGGATTCAGAGTCCTTTACATTCTTCTGGAAATAATACTTGTTTCACGTTTCTTTTAATATTTTTTCTTTGAGAAGTATGTTCTAATGCAAAAAACTCTGGCCCAAGACAGGGATCATTAGAGAACCCTGTGAGCCAGTGAGAAGAGGTCTTGAACAACACAAATGTGTTTTTAGTCATGGTTCCTTCGTAAGAATTGAGCTCCCTTTTCTCTTAGGGCATAACAAGTCCCTTATAGGAGAATAAGTGCTAAAATTCAAGAGGTTCCAAGTATACTCCATTTTTCCCTTTAAAAAGGATAATTCCTATCTATGAAATAATATATTTAAAATGTCATAATAGTAACGATCAGGATAGGTGCATTTGTCTTTCAGGCTCACAGATGGTAGACCCATCCTTAAACCAAACAGAATGGGCTAGAGCTGTGAGATTTTCTCCAAAAGACTCTTGTTCTCATCGTCAAGACTCAACCCCAGCTGCCTTCTGTGGGGAAGACTGGCTTTCCTCCTCCATTCCCTGACATAAATGCATACAAAGTTAGTTCTTTCATTTAAAATGCAAATGTGTTTGCAAACAGGAAGCTACAGACGTAGGAGGGTGTGAAAGTGGTGAACTGGAGGACAATTCTGTAAAAGAAACAGTGGTGCTGACTTAGCCATACTTGCCAAGCCAGTCCACCTCCAGTGATCAGAGCTGAACTCTGATCCTTCTGAGACTCAGTAACAAACACAAGGCTCTGAAGGGAAGCCATGGAGCTTTCCTCTCCTGTCCCCAGAGATCACAGAACCTGCTGCTGACAAGCATGGCCAGGGTGGCTGGAAAGCAAACCTGCTGGTGACAACCAAATTACTTGATGGAATGCCACACAGCAGCACCTGCTGCCTCTTCCAAAGCCTGAAATAGAGTCAGGGTTTCCACTGTCAGTTTGCTCCGTGTGGGGCGTGGCATCAAAGCCCAGATCCATCTTGGGAACATACCTCTCCACTTTGGAGAGGTCACCATCAAGTCAGTGCCCACAGCGATCCATGACTGGTCTCATTTTGTGCCAAGGAGGTTGTTAAATGGGAAAGCTTCATTCTTTCACCACAAACCACTGAACCCACAAGCCAGCTCTGTGTCTGAGATGAGAGCCCACATCTGCTTCATTTAATTCATCATATTTTATCATTCCCTTACTCACTGGAATAAATCACTAAGAAACAACTCACCAAATAAATGCATGACCGACAGCCACAAGTGCAGCTGACACACAGAAATCTGGAGAAGACACTGCATTCACGGTAACATGAGTCCTCTCAACAGACAACTGTGACAAATTCTTTCTTGGGAGTTAATTTGGATCTAAAATGTCTTCATGGAACTGATTACCACTGAAAATATCAGAAAGATAGGGAACACAGGCCAGACACCCACAAAGTATCTGGCATGTCGGTTTCTTCTGTCTTGAGGCTTATTATCCCAAGAAGCTATCACTGGACTATCAAAAAGAAGTGACCTGGGTAGAAACATCATTTTCTAATGAAGGCACAGCTTCTTAGAAGCTTTAGATCTCTCATTTCCTTCCAATTTTTCATGGGATTAGTAGAGGAAAAATATAATTTGGTATGATGTGGCAAGCTTGTAACTCAGATTTTGAGTAAACTGACAAATTATTAAATAATAGCAAGAAAGTAGATAACTAAGAAGTCAATGTCCAGAGAAAGCAAAGAGTTTAATTGAAGACGTCATGCTTGGAGAGCAGGCAGACCACTACTCTTCATTTTGTGATCTGAACTGCCCATCTCTCCTAATTCTTCCTCGTGTCTACAAGCAGCCACAGAAATTCCTCTGTGTAAATTTGAAGAGAACGTATAGAATCATTCACTTGAAAACTCAGAATTACACACCTCTGTCATGTACTTAAAGACATGAAGCAAAATTGCCTGTTAATTTGCTAATAACTTAAAGATGCCAAAATGATTGCTGCATGCTATCAAGCTTCAAGAAAATGTTACTTAAATATGATGTGTTTGATAACTTTTCTCAGGAGCTCTGTAAGACACCTTATGCATGAGAAGAACATTCTTTTAAACAGGCACTGGAAGATGAGTCCAGACTGAAAGGCTAAAAACAGGGATGCCAGTGAGGCTTCGGCTTCTAGGCCAATGGTTGAAACAGTTGGAGCTTGCGGGGGTCCATTGTTGTTTCCTTCTGGGGCCCTCAAGAGCAGGAGTGTGGTGCACCAGAGAGCTCACAGTGACAAGCCATGTAGCAGTGATATTTCTGCCTCCATTTCAACTCTCCCATAGGATTTGATTAAAATAAGGTGATCAAATTCACACAGGCTGACTGTTCCTGTCTGAGAAGTCTGCTTCCTTCACCGGACAATCTTTTCTTCGTGGATCCATCTACACTCACAACAAATCCTTTCAGCACACTGACACATAGTAGATCCAGTCCATCTCAGATGATTCCAGATCAGAGAGCCCTGGCTTGTCAAGTGAAGCATGCTCAAGAAACAAAGCACTGTGCTCAGTTCCTTAAAAATACATGAGCTGCAATATTGCCCTGACTCTGATGAGTTGGCAGATCAGGCCCAGATATCTGCTAAATTGGCACTTTCACTGTATTACCCAGGGTGGGGGATGTACATTGAAGGGGCTAAGTATATTCTTCACTCTACTGTCATTTATCACCACACACAGAGCCACAGAATGTTCGAATTCTAACAGAAACAAAGTCTGTTTCCAGTGATGCCTTCATTGTAGGGGATTTATGCTGGCACTGGATGGCTCCAAGCTAGGAAAACCAGTGCCAAGATCATGGGATCACAGACCATGGTTCCTTCAGAAGTATCTCATGTAACATTCTCCCAGGCCAGGCATGAGGAAGAAGAGGATGGGAAGTAGAAGTTTTTTAAGTTTTTACAACCATCTATTTTATTATAGTCTAAAAGGTGAGTTTTTTGTTTCCTCTAAGATAAGGTCTTAATTGAGCTATTATCAAAGACAGCTAGAACCCCACAAGAGAGTTACTCTTAAGGTAACAGTTAGGATATTTACATATATGTCTCTGACCAGCATGATACAAATGCCAGATCTACTCAAAACAACTAGATATTGTCTACCAAACAGTACTCTCCAAGTCACTGAACAATGGATGAGAACAAGTCACTGAACCAGCTCTGAGCTCTAGTGTCTAGACTGTGTCACATGCAGCTGATATAGGCAGGCAGTTCAGGGTAAACTGATGAGGCAGGTGAGAGTCTGGGCAAATGGGGTGGGTATCTTTGCAGGTAAGACATGATGGAATATAGAGCAACAAAGGATGGAATCTAGGCATTTTCCTAGAGCAAGAAAGACCTATTTATGTTTCTTTCTTTCTTTCTTTTTTTTTTTTTTTTTTTTTTTTTTTTTTTGGTTTTACGAGACAGGGTTTCTTTGTATTGTTTTGGAGGCTGTCAGTCCAGCCTGGCCTCGAACTCACAGAGATCCGCCTGTCTCTGCTTCCCGAGTGCTGGGATTAAAGGTGTGCGCCACCACTGCCCGGCTCCTATTTATGTTTCTAAGAAGGTTGAAGTTACCTAAATTGGCCAATCAACTGGGTAGCAGTCAATGCAAATTTACCTACCTATTAGTGCTCTCTGATGGAAAGAATATTGATTAGCAATCAGAATCAGAATTTGCAGTCTTTTTTAGGATTTTCATATATATTTTTCTCATTGAAATATACATGGACAAATACTATTTCATGGGCTTCACCTCAGAAAGATCTGTGAGGTGCACTTTTGTAGTCACTGTTATGAGTAGATGAGGCTATGTCTTAAAGATCTATTTTCCATTATTTAGGGGTAATATTTTAAATGAAGACCAGAAAAAGTGCAAAAAAATTCTCTGATATATTTGCCAAAAAAATATATAGGATGGCACACAATGTGTGGACATGGTTATATCTTTAAAAATCTTTATAATTTGTCTGGTATCCATGTTTAACTGGATAATGTATTTACAAGCAATGCTGTATTGAAGAAGATGTTCCTGGATCAAAAGCTTCCTAAAAGCAAGACTCTAGAACACCAAAGGATCCAATTAAAAAATGGGGTACAGAACTAAATAGAGAATTCTCAAGAGGAGTCCAAAATGGCCAAGAGACACTTAAGAAAGTGCTTAACATCTTTAGCCATTAGGGAAATGCAAATAAAAAGAACTCTGAGATACCATCTCACCCCCCCGTTAGGATGGCTAAAATAAAAAAAACACTAATGACAGTTTATGCTGGAGAGGTTGTGGAGAAAGGGGTATACTCCTCCACTGCAGGTGGGAGTGCCAACTCGTACAGCCACTTTCGAAATCAGTATGAAGAGTCCTCAGGAAATTGGGAATCAGTCTACCACAAGATCCAGCAATTACACTCTTAGGCATATACCCAAAAGATATACCCTCATACAATAGGGACATTTGCTCAGCTATGTTCAGAGCAGCATTATTTGTAATTGCCAGAACCTGGAAAGAACCTAGATGCCCCTCAACTGAAGAGTGGATAGAGAAAATGTGGTACATTTGCACAATGGAGTACTACTCAGCAGAAAAAAATTGAATCTTGAAATTTACAGGCAAATGGATGGCACTGGAAGAAACCATCCTGAGTGAGGTAACCCAGTCACAAAAAGACAAGCATGGTATGTACTCACTCATATATGGATTCTAAACATGGAGCAGGGCATTACCAGCCCACAACCCCACCACAAGAGCGTCTAGAGTGCAGGGAGGACCCTAAGAGAGATATGCATGGTAACCCAGAGAAGGGTTAGGGAATGCGATTTCCTAATTGGATTGGTGGGGGGAGAAAGGGAGAGTAGAAGGAGATGGAAGAGAGAGAGAAAGGTTGAGCCAGGGTAAGAATAGAGGAGAAAAGGATGGGAAATACCATAAAAGAGGGAGCCAGTATAAGTTGGAGGAGAGATCTGGCACTAGTGAGATCTTCACAGATCTACAAGAATGACACCAACTGGCATTAAGGCTACCTTAAATGCCCTCCCATGATAATGAGAATGATGACTACCTTATATGCCATCCTAGAACTCTCATCCAATGGCCGATAGAGGCAGAGGCAGACACCCACAGCTGTGAACCAAATTGAACTCCTGGAACCCAGTTGCAAAGAAGAGTGATGACCAAAGGAATCAAGATCGGGCTGGCAAACCCACAGAGGCAGCTGACCTAAATAAGGGGGAACACATGGATCTGGGACTGATGACTGAGGGGCCAGCATGGGACCTCCCACCAAACCTTGGTGACAGAGGAGGCCTTGGCAATCTGAGGGACCTGGGAGAATGGAGCAGTATTTATTCCTGGCATACAGAAGTACTCTGGGAACACATACCACATGGAGGGATGCTCTCTCAGCCTGAACACATGAGGAGAACCTGGGCCCTTCCCGGGATGATGTGACAGACCCTGAAAATCCCTCATGGAGGCCCTTGCCCTTCCTGGGGAGTGGAGGGGGGCGTGGGGGTGATGGGTTATGAGGATTGGAGGGATAGGGGAGGAGGGGAGGGAGAGGGAACTGAAAGTGACATGCATAAAAAGTTAAATAAAATATATGGAAGAAAAGCTTCTTGATGAAAGAAACAAGCAATTGAGGAATACACACTTCACTTCATACAGCTAGTTGATAACTGTATCTAGCACCTCATGGCTCCCCTTAAATCTAGGGGTACTATTAGAACAAGTGCCTTTCTTCTCATCGTAGGCTACAATTCTCTACATACTCCACCATTTTCATTTACTTTCTCCTTAATATTATCACATGGTAAGCTTGTGAATCCCACCCAAAATCCATCTAATAACACCCAAGGCACAACTGCTTATTTCTCAGGTTTGGGTATGTGGATAAATGCCCGTGTCTTTCCATTTTCCTTAGCATACAAACCAACTTCCTAATAGGGACCTCCAAGGTCCCTAGGGATCTGGCCCCCATTACTTCCTTTGCTGTTCCTCTATCAGGCCAAGCATGAGTCACTCCCTGGATCATTCATTCCTTGTCCCTGTTGTCTGGTCCATTGTCTTCAGACAGCTGTCTGCCTCTTGAACCTCCCTCCAATCCCACTTCACCCTATCTGTCTCATTCTGTATTACTGCTCTTGATGTATTTATTGACATTGTCTGCCAGTTCAAATATTCTTATTTCTCCCAAATTCATCTTGAATCTGAATCCCCATTTTGATAGTATTGAGAAGTGAAGTCATTCAGGAAATTGTATTATAATATCTAATCAGGGGTTTATTAGATTGGAAAGGCAGGATTGTACCTTTAAGAGACCCAAGGGAACTAGCTGTAACTCCTTTTGCCCTTTCATTATAACATATGCAGATGCAATGCTCCCCACCTTCCTTTGAAGGTATAGTGTTAAGGCTCCATAGTCAAAGCAGAATGCAAGTCCTCACAAGACACCAGTTCTAAAACTAATTTGACCTTGGAGTTCCCAGTCTCCAAAACCATGCAGAGAAAGGCAGTTATTGTTTATATGTTACCAAATTTTTGGAATTTGCTATAGCAGAACAACTGGACTAAGGCATTTCTTTCAGATACTAGAGTGGGCATTCAGGATAGGGATAATTTCATCGATTAGTATATTCTCAGATCCAAGGATCTATCCTAGATAGTATTTGGAATTCAGTAAACACTTAGTGAAGTGATCTGAATTGGCAAGTCCTTGTTTGATTGCTCACTATCAGTTGTGCCTAAAGAACACATGGTTAGAGGCTAAATTTCCCCAAACTAAGCCTGTACACTGCAGGATGTGAGATATATCTGGGTAGAGATACCCTAGCCCCAGATAGAGAGCTTCTCATTACTGTTTCATAGTAACTCTTTATTATCTTGAGAATTTTAACTCCCCCAGAACAAATGTTCTTATAAGAAATGAAACATAACAGGCCCACACTTTCACTGCCCATCTGATGGGGATGGATTATAGATAGAATACTTCTGGGAAAATGCTGAGGTCAGAAGTAGATAGAAGACTGTCAGCAGATTGAGTTGAGAATTAGAACATTGAGAGGGTCAGCTATTTGACCAAGGGAAGCTAACCATCTGTCATCATGGATGCACTTCTTCAGACATCTTCCTCCATTAACACCTATTTAGTCCTAACAGTAACAAGAAGAAAGCATTCCTTGGCATTAAGTGGGATTACATGCATACATAACAAAGTACATAAAGTACTTGACTGAAAACTGTAACATCCTTTACATCCCATCTCTCTGTCGCCCTTTCTAGCTACAGACATGAACTGGTAGCTCAGGATAGACTCTCCAAATAACATCCTTTGGGAAATATCATTTAGTTCAAGAGTTGTCACATAGATGCACTGAGAATCCTTTTTAGGAATTAATATAGATGCTAGAGGAGAAGGGAACATTCTTTGCTCTCCGACATATACTTGGGAGATTTCTATGGGGCTGGAGCCACAGGGGTCCTCTTCACTCAACCTACATGGCAATGAAGTAGAAGTCAGCAAAGCTAAACAAAGAAAGCAGAACAGTCCTGATGACATTGTATCAGTCCTCAGGTTAACCAGGGTCAGAGGCCAGGAACATTGCTTAGACCATGAGAAAATGCGATTTCTTCTTCCGAATTCATTTGAGTTGGGTTTCTAATACTGCCACAAGATTTGTCCCAACCAATGATGTTATAGCTGCTGGAAAACCTTGTTTGTTTAAAGTTTAGTGCATCATCAGTTTATCAGGTGAGCCAAACCCTTTGCTTTCTACAAGAAGTAGTATTGATTGAGCACACGCTATCTGTAGGTTAGAATGCATCTACATACATGGTTTTCTAGATGTTTGAGGCAAATTATTTCTGATATGGAAGCCAAGACAAAACCTTCCACAGTCCCAGAATCTTACTTAGCCACCTGGTGTTTTGGCCAAATAACTTCATGATAATTCTTAGGAGGAATTCCTGAAGAGTAAACACAAGACAGTCTGTCAGGTCAAATTTTAAACTCCAAGCTACATACTTACTGAAGTGTCTCAGTAAGATGATTCAGAGTCCTGGATGCTAAAACTGTGGCCTTCAAGAGTGAAGCCATTTACGGCTGATACCTTAGTTTACTAAACCACCTCTTGCACTGAAATTGCTCACACCTAAGAATATCAGAATTTTATTCATATATTTGACAATTCACAGGGTAAAGGTGGGATTTATATCAAGTAGAAGATATTGTTCCTGTTTTGATATAAAACAGTGACAGTTTTCCAAAATTGATACCTGTACAATGTCATATAGCAAACAAATAGCAGGAGGTAATCTAGGGTTATATAGCCTGAGGACTCAGGCCATACTCAGTGTATTTCCAAGTCTGCCAAGTAGATTAATTCATAAGTCACTTGGCATCTGACATCAAAAATCAAAATCAATACCACCACAACTACAACCACCACCACCACAACAACAAAACCCTGGTTTTAGAAATAAAGGTTGTATGTAAAGAGTAAATTTAAGTATTCTTGTCTACAGTTTTCAAATACCCTATTACTTTCAGTCCTGTTTATAGCTTCATCAAAGACTTAGTTTATATTTCATGCTCACCAAGACTTTATTACAGTGAACCCCAGAACACAGGTAAGAAGCTGGGTATGCCATACATACATGAGTATGTGGACAACACAAATTGTACCCAATGGGTTATTTAATATATCAGTAAAGATGTCTCAAAGTTGGGAAGGAGGGGAAGAGGTTGAGGATGGATCTGGGAGAAGTTATAGAGAGAAGTGAGGAGTAAATACAATCAAAATATATTATTAATGAGTATGGAATTCTTAAAGAATAATAATACTATATTTTTAAAAAGCTGAATATGCAGTTCTTTCTTTATTCTGGGTACTCAGGAAGCAGAGACAGTCAGACATAGGGGTTTATGGGACAGTCACTCAAGCCTAATCATTGAGCTACAAGTTCCAGCTTCTTAAAAGCATGACTAAACAAAAATACTCAGGATGTGACTCCAAAGGAAGACATGCAAAGTTGACTTCTTGCCTCCATGAACACATGCATACATAGTATGTTATACACACACACACACACACACACACACACACACACACACACACGCCTACTTTCATCTCCACACAAAAAGATATAGCTGTCAATATTTCTTAGGGTTTTAAGTATTTTCTGGAGTTTTTACACTTTCACTGAGACTTATGCCTAATGTTTTCCAATTCTGAAAGTTAGAGTAACACACTGTATTAATAAACAGTCATTCTCCACTGAGGTTATAAAGTTGGTCCCTTTTCCTGCTTTGTGCTAACTACACTAGTTTTGCCAATGATGGTATTTGTATCAAGAACAATCATCTGTGAAAAGAGAAGTAAAGACAGATTGAAAAATCTTTGTTTGGTGAGGTAAGCTCAGTTTCAGGTCATAACCACCCGTTGGTGTGACCTTGACTAATCTTTTTAACAACCCAAGGGCCAATTTTAATAGTTAAGGAGGAAACAATATTAAGATTAAATGAGTGTATGAATATGTAAATATCCAATAAACATTAATTACTTTCCCTATAGAGATCACCAATATGATCCATCCTTTATAGTTACAGGTGCAATTGAAAAAATATAGCACAAGCAATATTTTGATTTTTTGCATATTGTCATCATTTCTGCTAATAAAAGGCATGATTCCAGATGTAAGCTCACTATTATTTTACTACCACAGGCAACTTGATAGGCGCAAACAAAAAATAAAAATCTGAAAGCACAGTAACATGTGGCTTGCTATTATAAGAAATGGCCATAAGAAACAACCCTTTGTGTCTGAGTTGACAAGCCGTTCCATATGTTTTTGCCAATAACACTTATTTTTTAAACAGCTCCTCTGAAATTACAGATAGCTAAGAACATCTCCTCTGACTTTAATCTGGGAGCCACCCAAGATGTATTTAAATCACAAGCTTTGCTAAGTCCAGCTAGGAATAAAGGTATTTTGAAGGAATGGAAGAAATTGGTATACTTGACTGCACACATTCTTACAGATCATGTGAAAGCACTGTTTATGGGGACATGTAGAAATACTTGAACACAAAGGCTAGTGAAACAAATGGAAGACAAAACAATAGCCATTTACTTCACAAGAAAGAATCATGATAGTCTTATAACATTACACTCATTAAGAATAATGTATTGTAGATATTCACAAGGATTTTTGGCACAGAATGATTCTGTACTAAAACTCACAATTTGACTCATTAAAAACATCAAAGGTTCTAATATATTCCCATACTGAGTGTTTCTATATATAGTATGTGGTATACACAGACAGATAAGAGGTAAATGTAGTTGATGCTTTAAAAATATTCCATTTCCATTAATGACTAAAAGTGAACTCACAAATATAAAAAAAACTAAGTATATGCTGATGTGGGATAATGCTTTTGTACACTGTAAAGATTTGTCACTCATATTGGTTTAATAAAATGCCAGCAGGAAGTCTAGTAGGGGTGACCAGACTAGGAGAATTCTGGGAAGAGGAAAGGCAGAGATGCAATCACCAGTCAGACACAGAGAAAGCAAGATGAGAAAATATTTGTCAATTAAAAATAGTGGCCCAGTCCTAGAAAGGAAAATACCACCATGTACTGGTTTAATTTGCTCCCGCTACATGGTTTAAAAGTAAACAGTCACAACATAACATGCTGAAGCTTGTTTGTTAGTTACTGGATTTCAAACTCATTTGTAGAGTCCTGGTTTCGTGACTGTATAGCTATCCCAGCCACTCATTCACTTTTATACAGGCTCATCATGAAGATGCAAACTACAATACCAAAAAACAATGCCATGACATGCTCATTAAGTCATCACTTCTCTATTCATTTAACAGTGGATCCACTGTGGCTCTTAGCAGAGGCAGCAAGACTGGCACCACTGAGACACAGCAAACTGAGGTTTGATCACTGCTGCCCACATTTCTTCAACTGATCCCAGAGTCAACCTAATTAATCCTGGACCCATCAGGCATATATGTTTTCATGACAACATGAAACTGGTAGATTAATCCTACCAAAACTTGATAAACACAAACTTGGTTTCCAGGTATCAAGTGTTCAAGCCTTATGGTCTTGAGACCCAACTGCCCAAGCCCAGGTCTCACTGACATGATTTTAGGCTGTGCAGGATGTATGCTGACAATCTTCAAGGCTGGTTCTTCAAGGTATGTAAAGTTCAAACTGATATTAATAAATAATGGTAATACCCTGTTTCTATTCCACAGTAAACCAGCTAATAAGTAGATTATACTGGTGAATGAAGAATATTTATCCCAGGCAAGTTGTTAAGGACCCTGACAATTGGGAAAGGACCAGCAAGGAGGTTTCCCATCCCTTTCCAAGATTGACATAATTGATTCTTGAGCACCCCCTCTGTATTTTAAATACTTCAGATATGCAAATCAAATGGGGAGACTTTAGTTCCATTGTCACCTTCTAAACACGTGTTTCAGCCATACTAGTTATTGGATTTCCTGCCTGTAAGATGGTTGAGCTCTCTATTATATCAGAAATTGTCATTTGAATGAATCAACCATAGACTCAAGTATGAATTTATAGTAACTGACAATTCTTTTCTGTCTAATATTCTTACTGGTTTCCGAAATATCTATGACCAAGAAAATGTTCTTAAAGTACATCTAAACCAAGTTCTATTTCCTTTTCTGCAACACAGAAGGCTTCTAATGCTTTTAGCAGCATCTGAAAAGGCTCTTGGAGTCTTTGCTTCTGCATCTGTTATTTTTTTTTACAACAATGAAAAGAAACTTCTCTTTCTGTTAGAGTACTTCATTCTGATTGAGGGCCTGGTATGCTAGTTATCCCATTAAAAAAACCATTATCATATGAACCTGACTGAAGGAGTCTGTAATACCAGATACATAGACACTGAGGTAGGAGGATTGCACATAAAATCCCAGTCTAGGCAATTAGGCTTAAACCTGAAAACAAACAGATTTAAACAAATGGATGACACTAGAAGAAACCATTCTGAGTGAGGTAACCCAGTCACAAAAGGAGAAAGATGGCATGTACTCTCTCATATATGGATTTTAGACATAGATCTGGGGAGTGCCAGCCTACAATCCCATGGCCAGAGAGTCTGGGAAACAGAAACTTCATTCAGTGGCTGATGGAAGAAGACGCAGACTCCCTCGGTTAAGTACTGAGCTGAACTCAAGAAAGCCAGTAACAGAGAGGGAGGACTGATGACCAAAGGGATTAAGACTGGCCTGGTTTAACCCCCAGAAACAGCTGACCTGACAAAGGTTAACTCTTGAATCCCAGGCATCAGCCTGGGAATCCAGCAAGGGACTGATCAAGACCCCTTAATGTGAGTATCAGTGAGGAGGCCTAGGTAATCTATTGAGCCTTGGGCAGCAGATCAGTACCCATCCCGAGTATACACACGGACTTTGGACTCCCATCCAACAATGTGAGCTGCACTCTCACCCTGAACTCTTGGGGAAGGGTCTAGGCCCTGCCCTATATGAAATGACAGACTATGGACACCCCCATGGAGGGCCTCACCCTCCCTGGGGAAATGAGGGGATAATGGGGGGATTGGGGAGGCACGGGAGGAGGGAAGGGAAAGGGAGAGGGACCTGGAACTGACTTGTGAAGCAACCTTGTTTCTTATCTAAATTTAAACTGAAAAATAAAAAAAATTAAACTTACAAACAACACAAAACACAGGAACTATGCATCTCAGTGGAGATCGCTTTCCTAGCTATGCTAAGCTCTAGGTTAAGCCCAGTACTGTAAAAGGAAATCAGTAGAGCAAAAATTAAAAATATACTACCTAGTTCATGTGCATTTTCTATAAGAAAATACAAACCAAAAAATAAATAAATAAACCAAGGAAAATATTGATTCGCCTGTAGTTTCCACAAAGACATAATCATTGTTAATATTTTGACTGATCCTTTTCATTTATATAGAACATACTGGGAAGGTGAAAAACAGTTGACTTTAAAGATGCTGTCATATATAATTTATTTTCTAAATAACAAAATCCCTTATTGAGGTGGGGCATTCACATTGTGAAATGATAAGGAAAGGTTCTCTTCAGATTAACGAAATATAAGCAATCCTTTCCAAACAGCATCACAGTCAAGTTTTGTAGCTTATTTCCTCAGGTAACAAGGGTGTGAACATTTTTCTATTTAGAAATATACTCATATGATTCCTCCTCATATGGGAGCTCACAGATTATGGACTGACATCTGAGGGATCTGCATGGAACTGAACTAGACTCTCTGAATTTGGGTAATGGTTATGTGATTGATCTGTTGGGGGCACCCCTGGCAATGGCACCTTTAGAGTCCACTCCCTATGGAGGGATACCTTACTGAACTGGCATTTTAGAGTCCACTCCCTATGGAGGGATACCTTACTAATTCTAGATACAGGAGAAAGGGCCTTGGTCCTGCTTCAATTTGGTATGCCAGACTGTTGACTACCCAAGGAACGCATTATCCCCTCTGAGGAGTGGATGGGGGATGGAAAGGGTGGGAGGTGGGGAGGTGGCAGAAGGGGAGGGAAGGGGAACTGGGGTTGGAATATGAAATGAAAAATAGCTTATTATTTTTTATTTTTAAAACAATCCTATTTTACATGCCAATCCCAGTTCTCCCTTCCCATATACTCTATGGGTGTCCACATTCACAAAATTACCAAAAGAATAAAAAATTCCTTCAAAGCTACTCTCTGGGTCAGAAATTCTACAATATTAATAGCATTTAGAAAGAATGTTTTTTGAGGCAGAGTTTGATTTTGCATCCCTCACTGGCCTATGCAGACCAGGCTTGCCTCAAACTCAGATCTGTCTGCCTCTGCCTTCCAAGCCCTGGGACTAAAGGGGTACACCACTACACCTGACCCTTAATATTCTTATTTTAATAGCCATGTGGTGGTATTCATCTGGGGGAGGAGATAATGCTGACCGTATAGGAAGAAGTATTGTAGAATTATTTTACCAGGTGGTTAAATTCACGCAATATAAAATGTACTTGTCGTAGCAGGTGCTGAAGATAAGAAAGATACCATCTCCCCTGCAGGAGACTACTGAATAGAAAAATGTATGAATATTTGGATGAACTCTGAATATGAGTGTAGCAGAAAGATTTCTATCCTTTAAAGAAGGCATGGAAGGATTTCTTGACTCTGCAGTCCTTTAGGATATTGCCCCAACAATGAAGTACTATTTTTACTCCTTCCTTGTAGCGAGCAGGGGATGTTGCCAAATGAGACTCTCAAGGGGCACATCTCACATAGTACTGAGAAGGGCATTAGGTCATAACTGGCCCAGGGTTGTTAATGCCACTATTATATCCTAGTAACCAGAAAATACTTGTTATGGAAACTACAGTTGTTTCGGAGTGATCAAATCCCAGTGGCTGGTTCGGGCATGCTGCTGGCCTTGCAAATCACAGACTTCAAATTTGCCTGCATAAGCTGCCTTGGCTTTAGGTAGTTACAATCCATAGAAACAGTGACTCAAAGATCAGAGGTGATAAAAGACCATAAAATGCATTTTTAAATGTTTAAAAATGTTTTCTTGATTCAGGGCATAGCTTTAATGGGAAGAAGGTAAGCTGTGATGATAAACGTTGGCAAAGCCATGACCCTTGGAGGCAACTTAAGCCCTGTACTATGGAAGACACTTTTTCTTTAAAGCAAAACAAGCATCCTTCCTTCTAGTGCTCCCTGAACTTCCCTGTTACCTTGCCCCACCAGCCCACCCTGAAGGAGGAAGGTCTCCATGAAGAGAGCGAAAACTAGTGATAAACACCTGCCTCCACAGCTTTTATAGCTTTTTAAGAAGGGCCATCAGAGACTTACTGGCTTATCTATCTACAGTGCTCAAATGCAGAGGAATTCAGGTGGAGTCAACCACCTCTATCAGAAGGAGTATGATTGAAAGGAATAGGAAACATAAAAGGGCAACCCTCTGGGCATGCGGGAAGAGAGGATCTCTTTTTCTTGGTGGTAGGAGGGTGAATCTCCCCCATTGTTTTTCCAAGTCAGGACACATTTGCAAGTGGAAAGCATACTATCAATAATTGCATTGAGACAGTATCATAACCAGGACAGATCTCATTTCCATATGGTCACCTTAGTATGAGCTCATGCAACTCATGGGTTTGATGCTCACAAAGAGAAGACTGAGTGAAAGAAGCCAGACACAAAAGAATACCTATACAACTCCTTTTTAATAAATGTCAACGCATGCACAATTTATCAAGGGTAAGAAGTCAGAACAGAAGAATGGGGGAGGAGGGAAGGAGAGGAGTAGGAAGGAGGTTCTGGTGCTCTAAGGTATGCTATTATGGTATATATGCTTGTATTTGTCATTAATTTTTGATGTTATTAAAAGGGAAGCTTTAGGGTTTGATTGACATATACACACATGCATGTACATACTATCCTCGTCTTTATTTATAGTTCCATCTGTAACTGTAGATAGGGTTGGGTTTGTTTTACCATCAATTAATGTCACTCTCCTCCCTACATGTGGAATTGGAAACCACAGACAACTCAGCTGTGACCCATGAACAACTGAGGAGGGTTCATCTTCTCATTTACCTGCAAAGGGCTTGGATCTGGATCAACTTGCTTACAGAATGTAGCAATGCAGAATGTAAGAACACTGTAATTGCTGCCCTTAAAACTGGTTAGCAGGCAAAAACAAAAGTTGTTGAGTCAGCCCTGCCACTGTACTGCCAGGACTTAGACCCAACCGTGATGAGTTCATAAGTCTGTTTGCTATCAAGGTCTGCCTTGCTCTTAGGGAGCTGAGGTCGCTGAAGTCCCAGATCCTGTGCAATGCTAGGATTGTGGATTAGCATGAAATGTGACAGTACAGAGGCACTAAGCCTAAAGAAACAGGAAATGTCAGCATATTCCAGGAGGCTCATTCTTAGCAAACTGTGTGAGATGCCAGCTTGCAGTCCCTGTCAGTGCCCAGGTACCCTGGCCATAGAATACATACATTCTCTTGCTTAAACAAGCCTACCTCGAGAGATGGGGCTCAGCTTTGTCTCTTTAAGTTTCTCTACCTATCATGTTCTCAATTCCTGGAGCTGCCCTGTTCTACAGCACCATGTTTCTGATGACACAGCCCTACTCTAATATAAGCAACCAAACTCATCTACCTAGGAGAGAAGATCATGGGGTAGGATGGGAATCTCTTTCTGAAAAATGAACTAAAAATATCCACCAACAGAATATTCTTGTTTTAAGAATATTGCAACTATTATAGACTTACTTTCCATTTTTAATACTACCTATATTTTCAGTGAGCTGCTAATCCCCTTGACTCAAATATATCAATTTTTCTTTTTAATTGAGCTGTAATCCAAGCTGGCCTTTACTCACTGAGTAGTCCAGGCTGGCCTTCAACATGTAATTTCTTCCCGTTCGGCCTATCCTGCTGAGATCACAGGTGAGCGCCACTGTCCCCAACTATATACTCTAATTTATTACTATAAGCTCACCATAACTCAATTACTTTTTTCTTTTTATCCAATACTTTAAAATTTGTAGAAATAAAGATGGTTAAAACTCAGGAATCCATTTCATTACTCTAATACATCTAAACTCACAAAGTTAATGATGAAGACACGTTACTTTGGCCACTGACATGACATGAGCAAATATAACTCTGAAAAAGTCGCCTAAAAGGACAGTTCATCAACAGTTTCTATTAAAATAGCATGGATCCTTTTAAAATTATTTTAAATTTATACAAGATTTGTCTTTTTCAGAGTCTCCTTTTATAGCCCAGGCTGGCTGGTCTGAAACTCACTATGTAGGGCAGACTAGCTTCAGACTCGTACATATTCTCATGCCTCTGTCTCCTGAGTGCTAGGGTTACAAGTTTGAGCCACCAAGGCTAACCAGTATCATTATTAAAAAGGAGTCCTAATGGAGAAGTTTATCAACGGGACTGTAGAAAAACATGTTAAAGATATTATTTTATTATGTTGTATATATTTTATATTTTACATCTCGGAATTTTGACTCACAATAAAAATCAAAAGTGTTATGCCTCCTTCTCTGATATATAGGGACTCCATTTTTTTTTACAGAAATTATTCCTCGCCTAGTAGTTGTAACACCAAACATCTGGCTCCTTTCCTAAGGCAGAGCACCAAAAGGTTATTGTCATATATGAGCATCAGCCTTCTGGGATCCAAAGCCTATAATGGGCGCTGAAGGAGGAAATAGCCTCTCAAACCTTTCTTGGGAGTGAAAGCATACTGTCTCAGTGAATGAGGTACAAAAAATATCCCCAGGCTCCTATAACTGGCCCTTTGCTAGGTCACTGACTGTGCCTAAAATCAGTAACAGATCCCTCATACAGCATTTCGAGTCATGGAAAAGTAGAGGTGGTGATGAGGTTGAAAAGACCCAAAGGCATAGAGAAAGACTGATTATAAGAAAGGGTCAGGAATGACATCCCCAGACCCTATCTGACCCGTAGAACATTTTGTCTGTCGTCAAGGGTCTTAATAACATGAAATCTGCTTTCAACATTTAAGACCAGGTTTCATGTAATGAACTGTATTTATAGTTTCTCTTGGAACTCCCTGCTCTCACTTCCTTCTTGGCAACAACTGACTC
The DNA here is from genome assembly GCF_017639785.1 of Mesocricetus auratus. Taxonomy (NCBI): domain Eukaryota; kingdom Metazoa; phylum Chordata; class Mammalia; order Rodentia; family Cricetidae; genus Mesocricetus; species Mesocricetus auratus. Next base: position 79,870,681 of record NW_024429189.1, read on the forward strand.
AGCTGAGTAGCAGGTGTTCTCTGCAGATGGGCCACCTGTTCTCCAGTTTGCCACAGTCCTCCATCCTCCCACTGAGTCCTACACTGGCTTGTTTTACCCATGTGTTATCTGTCACACCATGTGATTGCCTGGGCTTGAAGCGTCTAATAAGAACAAAAAAGATTAGGGGCTGGAGAACCTGTGATGGAGTTCTACCACATCACAGAAGGGCAGATGAAATGACTTTTGTGTAGGTGGTCACAGGCTAGAGAACAATTATGGAGAAGCTCTAGACTGATTCTCTTGGCAAGGGTGGGAGGTGCCAGTCAAAGTACCAGCCACAAAATGCTGAAGGACTTTGGAGAGGTTCCACTCCTTTCTGATTGACTGGATATATTTGTGTGGGTCTCAATGCAAATCGATGCTGTCCTGATGAAGCCCTGTGTAGGTGTCCTTCAGTGAGCTTTGTTGCTCTGTGCCAGAGTCCAGCTCTCAAAATTATGAAGCAAGCCAGAAACAGAACAGGAGGTTGTGTCACATGACACCCTCATCTATATGTGACTATAGGAAATCCACTGGCATAAATCTGCAATGTCTGTATGGCTGACTGTCAGCTTGTGAATGGAGTCTCATATCTACTCACAAATACTGAGGACAGGCATAGTGGAACAGACTACAACTTGCTTTCCCAGCAACTGGTCTCCCCGATAAATCATCTAGCTAATCAGAGAAGATTTAAGGGACAGGATTCTCAGAGTGAACCAGGTTTGGATTTGTCACCTCACAGAGCAACCAAATATGATTTCAAGTCTGTCTGAAAAATGGAGCACTCTAGAGGAAGGACTTAACAATGTGCCTGCCTATATCACTAAAGGACTGTCAGTCAGGAGGTCTGGCTAGATTCTATCACCAGCTCAAAATGTATGGTCTGTCTGTCTCTCTGGTTTACCTGTCTATCATCATAGAAGCTAGCTTGACATTCAGAAATGCCCAGTGTTGAATTACTTCTGTGCTGCAATGTGTTATGAAGCAGACAGCGGAGCTTAAAGAGGCCTAAATGATCCCATTACTGAATTTCAGATTTTTTTTTGGTTTTTCCAGGCAGGGTTTTTTCTGTATTGTTTTGGAGCCTGTCCTGGAACTCATTCAGTAGACCAGGCTGGTCTCAAACTCACAGAGATTCACTTGCCTCTGCCTCCCGAGTGCTGGGATTAAAGGCATGCGTCACCAATCCCGGCGAGTTTCAGATTTTTAAAAACCTACCATAAATGCAGTGCTCTGGGGTGGGAGCTACAAGTTTTGAAAAAGAATGAAAGACAACACATCTTTGCACTACAAGTATCTTCCCAGATTCAGTCTATTGCATGGATACTAGTATCTCACAGTTTGATTTTAAAACTGTCCACCACTTCTTATCACAAATCATCGATGATTATTATAACCCTTTGGATACCATATTATTTCCTAGTCCAGTGGAGAGCTTACAGAATCTCTAAGCTAATGCTGTGCCCCATAACATAACCAGCTGTTATCTAGAATCTCTGGGGTTGGGTAACAATACCTGATATTGGTGTATATAGAAATACTTGGTGACTTGCACTATCCATCTGTCTTGTTCTCCCCACCCCTCAAATTCCAATTGTTTCCCATTCATTTCTCAGAATTAGATCTTAATAACAATTTCCTTCCCTCCTGTTACTACCCTAAGTGGCTGCTGCATTACTGAGAAATTATCTGGACTCGTGAGAAAAACAATTGATGCATGTTTTGTCCATAAAGTTTCCAGAAATTCAGAGATGGGATGTGTTGCATCATTTCAGAAGCAAATTAGTTTGTGGTATCAGACAAGAGTCTCACAGAACAGAGAAAAGAATTCTTCCAGGGAAATTACAGTTCTTTTCTCAAGGTAACACCCTAAGAGTCACTAAGAAAACCAGTTTGACAGCCAAAGTGACAACTTGTGACTAAAGATGATGTGATAATAGGGTGCCTCCTACCTACCCCCACAAGTGAAAAAATTAAAGTTACTAAAATTTGGGCCAACCTAAAACCACATGAAAGGTTGGAATGTAAAATGTTCCTTCCCCTCTCTTTTTCCTCCATTTTCCCTCTCCTTTCTTCCTCCCCTTCTCCATTACTGAACCTGGAGAACTTCATATTATATTACCTGTTTTTCTAACTTCCCCACCCCTCTTTTGGACTTTATAAAAATATTTTAAACAATGTTGAAGTTTATGAAAGGCTTTTGCACTCTGTAGTTTCTTCCTTTCTTCCCCACTGTCTCAACCTGTTGTCAAGTTGGCAGCATACAAACATAAGCTTTACTCTGGCAGGTGACTCTGCAGTGTAGTGTAAAAGATGTTGCCTTCCACATTTCCCAACATGGAAAACAAGGGTGATAATACTTCAGTTGATCTCCCAAAGTACCAAAAGAATGGATGGGTAACTTGCACCATGCAGGTTAGTACAATGAATGTAAACTTTAAATCCAAATATGTTGATTTCGTTCTGTTTTACTAGAAGGAAGAAGTGAGAGAGTTTTCTCACTAGTTTGTGCCTGCATGTCCTCATCTGGGAAGAGAACTATTATATTTACATCCAAAGCTGCTGGATATGTTAACAGAGGCATCATGTTGTGGATCAACCCACATTGTGCCTCATATAATTCTGCTCGTAACTATTTTGTTCCTTGGAAATGAATTGGAAAAGCCATGTTGGATCCAAGAATTCAGGATGGTAAGTTTGCTTGCCTTCATATTCATGTGTACTACTCTATATCATCATTCAACAGAGGCTCTGAAAACTTGCCAAACTGGCTAAGTGCCAAGCCTGAAATCCATAACTGAGAGTTCCCAATCCTGGCCTCGGCCAAACAAACATCCAAGATTGCTGAATTTTCCGTGCCTTCATCCTCAACTGCATGTGTTCATCTTGAATGGATTTATCTTACTACAAATAGCAAACTTCTAAAATTTCCTCCTCATGCTTTTTTTTATTATGTTTCTTTCTCCTCTTCTCCCTAGAAGTAACATCAAGAATGCTGCATTCTTTTGATATATATATTCTTATGAATAATATATTTTTCTGCTTAGTTCTTGTGGTCTTCGTAACAGCATTAATACAGAAATATAACCACAGCATAAGAAGGGCCAGGAACTGTGGAGATGTTCTAATAACAAGAATCCGTACTTGGAGAGTACTCAGCAGATTTCTCTCAGCCCTGGGATATTTCTATCTGTTGTTTAATTCCTCCTTGTTGTTACAGAGGCCCTACCTGTTAGTATCCATACAACATAATTATTTCCTGAAAAAATATACCATTACAAAACACCCATCCAAAGGGTTCTGCAGAAAGTAGCCCTGCTGACAGAAATGGCTCCATATACCTACCAAAGGGGAGATGGCACCAACTATTTTTTTAGGCCCACAGAGGAGGCTGTTTTCAAAACTTCAATACTTTAATTGGTCTGTTATTTCTTATTGCCACAGCTATAAATTTGTAGTATAGTAACTTCTCATGCAATTTAGCATCTTTGTACATTTCCTAAAATATTCTTGAGTTGCACAAACACCTACCAAGCTTTGCTTCCTTTCTTTTCAGCATATGATAATAATTACTCTTGGCTAGAGCTGCATTCAGTTGGGTTTCTGGACATAGTGTTACTGTAGTGCCCACTCAAATCCCTTCCCCACCATTTCAGTAGGAGCTAGTGCCTTTGTGTCACAAGTTACCTACCTTCATGGGACTCCTTTCCTCATAGGAGTTTGCTTAGTTCTCAAATGGAACATACTGGAAGTGTTAGGGAACTAATGGCCTATGGAGTAGCCTTCAGACAAATTAGAAAGGAATCAGTAAACAAACATTCGATACTTCACCCTTCAGTTAGAACAACTCTGAAGTATGTTCCACACAGTTTCCCAGAGGCTATGAGCAGGATGTGACCTTGTTTTCCACATCCTGCTATTCATTTCCAAAGGCTGTCTCTCTTTATTCTCCACCCCACTTCTCCATATCTTTTCTAAATGCTGGCAGATCACCATCCAAATAAGCTATGTGTATTCCATTCTTATGTCAAGGTATATTTATGGGTCAGTCCAACTTATGGTCAGTATATATGCAATAAGATTCAAAAGGTATGTAATTACACCAAGACACAATTTTATCATTATTTCAAAGGTTTATCATGGGTTCACCAAATGCCTGGCCATATACTTGGCAAAAGTTGGGTGGGGATAATCAAGAGAAGAGATGGAATGTTGTCACAGGCAGTGGAAACGGTGTATAAAAGGCCTGAAGGTTCAGACCAAAAAATAATTGACCTGATAATTATGCAAGAGCACTACAACTCTTCCATCCTTTGTACATAATCAAACTGGTCAAAAGACTCTAGAGAAGCTGAAACTAAAAGGGTTATGTGGTTTCAGGGCACAGTTCAAGAAAAAACTAAACATTTTTACTATTTTATTCATCCATGTTTCCTTATTTGGAATTACTCTGAAAACTCTGATCTTGCCAGAGTGGAGTTGGAAGAATGTGTGGAGGCTTAACAAACATACTTCCTACTGTTTCTTAGAGTCATGAAAGCACCTTCACCTTTGGAAACTTACTAGACTCAGCATAGAGTTATACTTCAAGCATAGAAGTTATAGACTTGTAATCACATACATATATAGATGGACGGTAAGGGGCAAGAATCCAGCAGGGGAATCAGTGCTGGGCTCCTATACTCTGAGCTGCCTATGCATTGCACACTTGAGAACACATTTTTTTCTCCAGAAACCAGAAGTACAATATTGTATTCAGATTTTTCTGCCAAAAGAAATCATGATTGTCCCAGTATCTGAGGTCTCTACTAGGGTGTACTCACACTGCACTTTCTGCCTAGCAAGTATCACTCTTTCAGATGTTCAGAAGAAGCACAGGTTCATGATAAATCAGTTTGTACAGTGTAAGACACATTAACTATCTGTGTCTATTAGAGACTAGGTCAATTACAAAGCATCAGATGCCAGTCAACATCCAACATTGCAAACAGACTCTTTGAAAGGTATTTGCCTATTTGTTTTCTAAAGAGAGAGAAAGAAGGTGTGGAGTTGGATGAGTGGGGAGGAAGGGAGGATTTGGGAGTAAACTAGGGAGGGGAAACTGATCAAATATATTTTATTATTAAAAATATTTTTAATAAAAAGAATGTGATTAAAATGCTCAAAACAAATAACAATAACAACCTCAAATCTTGTGTTCTTTCATACACAATGACCACTCCATGAATGACAAATTGTGAATGAGTGAGCCAGACTCTCCCCTATTTTCAGCATCATAGGATTGAGAGACAAAGATAAGAAACAATGTATGGTCTTACAGGAATACTCCTTTATCTTGGTTTAGTCCTGAGAAATACCAATGTTAAGTGACTCAAGTATTTTAGATAACAACAAGCATATAAAAGACTATCTGGGCCTGGCTCAAGAACTAGGTCAACCCAAATGCTTATTTTATGTTTCATATGGACCATACAAATGTGACATTATTGGTTAATTTCATTTGAAAAGCAGATTATAAACTTAAAATTTATCTCTCATCTCTCAACAGATAAACTATATGCAGTTTGTGAGCAATGAGGCCAATTCATCCAATATTACAAAAACCGCATGTTTTCGGCAAATAATTTACATATATGGAAAGAGAGAACTTGGAAACTTATCAGCCAAGCCTCTTCATTGTGTCTCTGTCACAGCCAGAGCAACCTTTATTAGTGCCAAGGTGGCATGTTTATCAGATGCCACAGCTCATGTCTTTCACTGCCACATTTTATTTTCATAAATATCCTAAAAGTTAAAAAAGCTACATTTAATAATAACCAATAATTCTAACTATATCCTTAAGAAAGCAACATAGAAGCCATTAAGATTTGCAGGGGCGATCATTCACAAATTCACACCAAAGTCTACATTAGCTGCATCTTATCTCTTAGTCTCTTTTCATATTAAATACATTTTTGTAAACTTATGACAATATTGTACATCATGATTCACAGACTGAACATGGCCATTCTACCTACTTCTCCACAAATATCATAAATTATCAGTCTATTGCATTATTTGATATACAGAATGCAATTTAAATCTGAGTTTGTGCCTATTGAGCCTTAATTTTTAGTCAAAATAACTTATAGCCACTGCTAAAAATCAAGCAATTAATACATAATATAATGGAAAGTGGCAGTCCCTGGCTGTAAGAGCACAGCCACTGTCCTTTAGCAACACCTACTTAAATGTCTTGTAAATTCTCTACTGATTCCATTTTAGTTAGTAACATCCTTAAACTGAAACTGAAATTTCTCAATCCTGTTAATACTTCTTTTTTAATCATCTTTGTAACTCATATTCTACTTCTTCCATTTTCTACAGATAGGATCTTTTATAAGTGTTCACTATGAGAGAATGAGGGCTTATGAATGTTCTCCTTGATTTTAATCCCAGTGTTCACAATTACACTTTATAATGTGAAAACTGATATTCTCTACATGTTTTTCTGTATCCACATCTGTCTTTAAGTTTTAGAAGGTTAATTACAAAAGATACATAAACAAATAGACATGTATATAACTATGTATCCATAACTAGTGTTCAGTTCACTCTTACGACCAGATAGTGATGTATATTCATATTTCCTTACTACTGATTTTACTTTTCCTAAAATTTCTAGCGGCCTTTGTTTTACTTTTAAATGTGTCTTCTCGCCTCCCTGTACTATTTAAAGACTCATAAGTAGCGATGTATCTAATAGAATATTTTTCTCCCACCTGCTTTTTTATTCCTTCATAACTCTTCCAAGGCATTCCATCTTAGTCAGGATTAATTGTTAGTACAAACTGACTGCCATCCTGAGATTTTCCCACATTTCTCTGCATTTGAAAAAGTTATTTCTGGAATTACAATCTCCCTTTTCCCTTTTTCAGTCCAGTTAGAATATATCTGATACTTTCTATATTCTTACACAACTTTGATAGTTTTGCTGATCAGAAAAATCTAAACATGAAAGTCATATTCATATAAAAACTTTCCATCTACTTGATTAATATGTTGGATCCTCATTGCAATGATTATTATTCCTTTGTGGTTGGCCTGTTTTTAATGTTTGTTTGATTAGTTTTCTTGGTTTATTCTTTAGCAAACTCATAATTCTTTCTATTTGGAACTTTTAGAATCAAAATGCTCTCTCTGTAGGTATGCTATTTTATGGATTGGTATAACTGTACATGTCTGCAGAGTTCAGTGCTATATTGTAGTACATCCACACACTGTGTAATGTTTACAGTGCGTTTTATTTGTGTTAGGCAGTAGATCTTCAGTCTTACTTTTCAGTTTTCTAAAACTATCTCAAAATTCTTGTCTTATTTGTTTTGCCTGATCTACTGGGATCATTCTTTCACTGTTATATGCCTATTCTGGATTTGTAGGAGAATGCCTCAGCATTAGTTTCTACCCTTCGTCATTTAAAGATTTCAACAGTAATTTTAATTTTTTATTGTATCTTGTGACACTGTGCATCAAAATCAGGGTTGTGTATGCTACATGTGAGCAGCACTATTGAGCATATGCTCAGCAGGTCACATGGAAGCATTTAGTACTTTATTGCTTTTATAAAGTATGTTGGTTTTTATATTGAATATCTGTTTTTTCTAGGAAACTTAAGAGAAAAAGAAAACAATGTCTTCTTTTTAATTTATTTCTGCTTTCTATGAGGCTGATTTTCTGTCTATTAATCTTACATTTTTAAAAATATATGACTGTCTTCAATAATGAATGTTTAAGAATCAAAGAATACAAAGCTGAGAGTGCACTCATACTCACTATGAGCCAGGGGGTGGTGGCGCACACCTTTAATCCCAGCACTTTGGAAGCAGAAGCAGGCAGATCTCTGTGAATTCGAGTCCAGCCTGGGCTACAAGAACTAGTTCCAGGACAGGCTCCAAAGTTATACAGAGAAACCCAGTCTCAAAAAAGATGGCTACTAAGAGCAACAACACAATCCACCTGATATTTTTGGTAACGCTAGCAACTGTAATGCAGACACACTCTTGGTGAGAAGAGGAGATGGTGCAGATTCTGTGAAAAAGGCTGGGATTCTTTGAAAGATGAAAACCATACTAATGTGTTCTGATGTTCCACTACTGTATATAAACACAAAGAACTGAAAGCAGGGTCTGAGTGGGTATCTGTATACTTCTGTATACTCAAGTTCATAGAAACATCATTCACAGCCAAAAGACCAAAGCAACATGAGGGTCCAGGAATGGATCAATTAACAAAACACTCTACGTACCTCAAAAAGGAAAATCTTGACATATTCTAGAACATGAAGGAACCTTGGGAAATCATAAATAGGAAAACTAGAGAGTTAGTAACAAGAATGATACCATATGATTCCACTTGAATGACATATCTCTATCCAATGTATAGAAACAGAATGGAGGTTATGAGTGTATAAGGAGAGACATAAATGGAGGTTGTTGTTTAATATGCTGGAGAAGTGCAAGATGAGATAGGTTGCACAACACTGTGGTCATAGTTACAATCTGGCTGTACACATAGAACAATCAAGATTGCTCTGAAAAAAAGAACTGGTCCAGGATCTTGAGGAACAACACTGGGATTCCACCATTGCCAGAGTCCTAGTTGATCTGAGTGAAACAGGTCATGCTAGTGTTTTTTAATTGTTTTTTAATTTATTGTAACATTATAATATTACCAGATTATCACCACAGATTACTATATAAACTTTTTAATCAAGGTGAGATCTCACTGACATGTTACAAATTGTTTTGGATTTGGATATGGTCCAAATTAATGCAAATAACGAAACATACAATGGGTTATAGAAACTGCTCAGAAAGCAGTTCCTCTTAATCCAAATATTCTCGGAAAATGTAAAAGATAGCAAGAAATGTAGTGCTGGGCAGGAAGAATTCCAGGTTCCACGAATAAAATGCTTCCAACTTAAGACAAATTCACATTGAATATAAAAAGTATTTCTCAAAATAATTCTAGCATTTTAAATAAACAAATAGTATTTCCTTTGAGATAGGGTCTTTCTATGAGGCCTGGAACTGGCTATGTAGACCAGGAAGGCTTCAAACTCTCAGTGTCCCATGTACTGGGATTAAAGGTGTGTTCTATTTTCTTAGAAGTATTGTTTGCATTGTTATTATTAGGGAGGAGAAAAAGAGGTTTTACTGTGTGAAGACTTCATGAGAATCCTTGTTATAGAAGAAAGGCATTCCTGGCCATAGTAATCAAATCATTTCACTTTACCATTTAGAATTTAAAGTCATTCTGGAGTTTGGGGTTATTTTAATATTGGAAGAAAAGAATTCAGTTTTTAAACTTCATAGTCTTCTAGTTCAGATGTGTATGGTAGCACATGTCTGTATACCAGGACTTAGGAGGAAAAAGCCAGAAAATCAGCTACATAGTGGGCAAGCCAGAAACTCAGCTATATAGTGGGTAAGACTGTCACATGTGAGACATGTTTGAGACTCTGACAAAAACAGGTTCCTGTGCTATATAATAACAAAGGCAGTTACAGAAAAGGAGCTTGAATCATACTTCTCATTACCCATATGAAAACAATCAGTTGAACTTGAGTGTGCTCTAGCATGACATGATGCCACTGCCACTGCTGGCAGCAAAGAGAATATATTTCTCTACTTTGTACCAAGAAACGAGAAAGAATTATCACAGAATGTGGAAGGACAACACCTGGCTCTAATTCATTCTGCCAAGAGGCCTCAAAGTAATCAATAAGCATTTATTAGCTAGTGATGAGCCGTCTTCTGGGGAGTGGAATAACAAGCACTGTAAAAGCTGAGAAAATAAATGACCCTTAATATAGATGAGAAGGTAGGGAGTAAGAGGACCTGAACTGAGTGACTGGTTCTACACCAAGATTCCTAGCATCGTGTATAATTTTCTTCTTCAGTATTTTGTTAGGAACATCTAAGGCCATATTTCTCAGCCATATTTTAGTCTCTTTCCAGAGTTTTTTGCTTTAAAGTATGTTTTTTCATGTGCTTTTAAGTGCTTATGACCTAGCCTTAAAAGTTCTACACAAACTGAAGTCAACCTTTGGGAAACCATTAGTCTAACCAAGCATAGTCAAGGTCAGTGGAGACATAGTCTAGGGGAATGATAGTCAAAGCACTAAGTTCAGAGCTTTACTGCACAGAATATCAATAGTGGCTAATAACCATGCAGCATATTAGTGAAAATGATTTAAAAAACAGTGGGTCTTAAATGTTCTCATAACATAAAGGTAAATAAGGTAAACAAGGTAAAAATAAGATAAGTAAAGCATGTATATTTAGGTATATTTAGTGATCCCATAATTTATAGGAAAATATCATACTCAATTTTTCTTTACAAAATAAAATTATTACCAGACAGTCTCAGAAATTATCCAAATAATTCAAGCAAAATCCTGATGCCTCTGACTGGCATTATTCACTAAATAATTGCTCTTTCCTTCACTTCAAGTCAGGTCAGTTGCTCTCCGAAGCCTTGATAAAGAAGATATGGAGTCTAGGTATCTTTCTACTGGGTCCCAAAACTGTACCTTAGACATTTACTGTGACAAAAATCTCCAAGGATTTCCTGATTAAGGGAATAAAAAGTTACCTCCCTATCAAATGCAGGCAGAATGTACAAAAGTCAGGCTTTCATTGTCTCCCCCATGATCATATTAGGCACTAAGTTGGACCTCTGTGATATGAAAGGCAAGTTTAGAGTCGAAGGATCAATGCTGTAGATTCCCTAAAAATGCTGGGTATTAGCCCATGCTACTGGGTGTGAAATCCACAAGACTATTCGTGGAAGACATGACACAGAAGTCCTCTTAAAAGTATTAATTACACAAATGTGACCTAGCACCAATCTTTTATTTAGCTTCCAAACTGCATTTTCCCACTGGGAACAGCAGTATGTCACAGATAGTTTGCACATAAATGCAAACATGGCAGCCATGCACCAGCTCCCCACTTTGCTGTGTTTGTACCCTCAAATTATGAAACACTTACACTTCATTTCTCCATTCTGAATTGATCCTGATTCTCATGATATATCCCTTTCACCTGTCCCTCAGAATCCTGGACAGTCTTCTGACTTCACAAAGCACATCTATCTCTTTTCCATTCATTTACTGAGATTATTATTATTTTCTTACTTAAACCGTTTCAGGGGTGCCAAGTAATACAAGTTATAAAGAACTCTTATTTTTACTTGCTATGTTTAACAGTTTCCTACTTGTATATAACGTATTGTGACCATATCCTCTATTACCCTTTCTTATACTCCTTCCACACTTATTGACTTTTTATTTTCTCCCAACTAGTCCCTCCTTAATCCATGTCATTTAAAGTAATTTTTAAAATATTGTTTGTTTATGTGAAAATGTTATACATTGGTAAAATGTATATTTATCTTATCTATTCGATTTGGCCTTCAACTCACTTCTCTTAATAGCCCATAGAGTCCAATTAGCAATGCCCACATACATGGTTGTCCACAAGAGAATGAGAAAAACTTGAGTGATCAGAGATGCAAACAAAATGACTCTCCTATCCCCAGTCACCATCAACTAACTGCCTAACTGCCAACAGCTTCTTCTCCAGAGATGGGGCTCTAAGACCTCCTTCCTAGCCTTGTTAGAATTTTGACTGACTTGATGTTGTAAGTTTCTGAGAGATATAGCCATGCCATGACTAGAAGATAGCATTCCACAGCAGTCCTTCCCATCTTCCTATCTCTTAACAATATTTCAGCCTCTTCTTCCCCAGTGTTTTCTAAGCCTTGGGCAGAAGGGGGTGAGGAGGGATTGATAAAGATGTCACTTTTACGGCCAAGCATAAGTGAGACATTTTAAAAGTCAAGGCAACATAGATACAAGTTTAAAGGTTTAAATACTAACAAAAGACATAATGAGTCCCACCACTGAAATTGAATAATTATTTTCACTTAGTCTACATTTTCCTTCATCCCAGACCCCCAGGAACCAAAACATCACAATAGTTCATGAATATATTCTTTGAAAACATACATGATCTATTATATATAACCTCTTACACAAATGTTTTTGTCTGATTTATGAAAAGGACATCAAATCCAGATATAGTTCATTCCTTGGCATCACATTCAAGTGTAACATAAAAAACATTCAATTAGCATTCTTGTTGAGATTTATGTTACTTTTAACCCTCTGATACAAAACTTTGATGCATATAGAATCATGATTAAGTACCAAAGTTCAGTAAGTAAGTCGTTATGATCTGGCTGCTGCCTTCACCATTTACTTCATCTCCACTTCCCCACATGCAATTTTTCCAAAAACATTCCTTCTAATTTACATCTACTTGCAATGCCCTCTGTTGTTCTTTGGGTGTTTCTCACTCAACTTTTAAAATGATTTGAATTCTAGTATAGTTTTAAATTCTCTCTATTGAATCTCCTTGATTTCGGTGTTATGCTGTTTCCACCAGCTCTGGAAATAATTATGTATACCACTGCCCTAGCATTTAAGACAGGAGATGGATGAGAGGACAAGAATATAACTAAGCTGTATTATGGAGATGCTCAGGGAAGAATAGCGGGACTCATCACCAAGGAGCAGAACACCCACAAGATAGAAGGTGAAGTGGGTGACCAGCAGAACATGCTCAGGTAAGGACATCGCAGTTAAAGGCAGTATGCATTAAGTCAACCATTTATGCTGCAGAGAGGTAAAAAGAGAAGGGTTTGCCATGACCTGGAGCCATCAGAAATGATTTCAGTGGAGGACAGTACTGAACTGAGTCTCACAGAATTAAACTGAGTGGAATTGTCAAGAGAGATGAAGCCTTTTGCAAATGCCTGGAGAGCAGAATGTCAGCCCTCAGTCTGGGACAATAGAGACTTGTGAAGGAAAGCAGAGGTTTGCAGAGGTAGTAAGAGGGTTGAAATAGGGGACAAGAATACCAGTTAGTTACCCAATACCAAATGGTCATCCCTGAAAACATACATATGACTTACATTTGGCAGACTGAACATATCTATATATGTTTCAGGATACATATATATATATATACATGGACATATATTTATTAGCAATTAATGGAAAAAAGGGGGCCCCAAAAGACAAACATGGCATATACTCACTCATATATGGATTTTAGACATAGAGCAAAGGATTACCAGCATACAATCCACACCACCAGAGAAGCTAGGAAACAAGGAGGACCCTAAGAGAAATATACATGGTCCCCCAGAGAAGGGGAAAGGGACAAGATCTTCTGAGCTAATTGGGAACATGGGGCAGATGAGAGGGAGTTAGGAGAAAGAGAAGGAGAGAAGAGGAGAGAAGAGGAGGACATGAGGGAGCAGAAAGATTGAGTCAGAGGAAGAATAGAGCAGAGCAAGAAAAGAGATACCATAATAGAGGGAGCCATTATAGGTTTAAAGAGAGATCTGGCACTAGGGAAATGTCCAGAGATCCACAAGGATGACCCCAACTAACAATCAAGCAATAATGGAGAGGCTACCTTAAATGCTCTTCCCTGATAATGAGATTGATGTCTACCTTATGTACCATCCTAGACTATTCATCCAGGAGCTGATGGAAGCAGAAACAGACACCCACAGCTAAACACTGAGCCAAACTTCTGGAATCCAATTGTAGAGAGGGAGGAGTGATGAGCAAAGGAGTCAAGACCAGGCTAGAGAAACCCACAGAAACAGCTGACCTGAACAAGGGAGAGTTCATGGACCCCAGAGATCTGGGATCAGCATAGTACTGATCCAGACCCCCTGAACGTGGGTGTCAGTTAGGAGGCCTGGGCAATCTATGGGGTCTCTGGTAGCAGATCCTTATTTATCCCTAGTATACGAATGGTCTTTGGGAGCCCAGTCCACATAGAGGGATACTCTCTCAGCCTAGACACACTGGGTAGGGCATAGGCCCTGCTCCAAATGATATGACAGACTTTGAAGATCCCCCATGGAAGGCCTTACCCTCCTTGGGGAGCAGAAATGGGATGGGATAGGGAGTTAGTGGGGGACTGGGGAGAAGGGGAAGGAGAGGGAACTGAGATTGACATGTAAAACAAACTTGTTTCTAATATAAATAAAATTAATAAATGTTTTTTAACAAGGGGCCAAATTAATTTGAAGGAGTTGTATGTGGGAAGATTTATAGGGAGAAATAATGTAATTATAGTATCTAAAAAAATAAGAACTAGTTCAGTAAATGTGTTTTGAGCACTCACTGTCCTGGACTCTATTGACACAGCAGTACTCAGAAGTTCCTGAGTTCACAAGGTTTTTCATTCCAGGGCCTCTGGAGCAGATTCTTAGTATAGTCCTGGAGAGACCACTTTCCTGCTCTGGGTCTGTATCTTTAGCTCTAATACACATGTAATGGGTACTTCCAGAATGGTCTTTCTTTCAAACATCTTAAGATTATTAGGAAGAGGCTAGAAAATTGAATTGAGATGACAAAAAAAAAAAACAAAGAAGGAGGAACTTCAGGTATGGTAATCCCCTATTGAGCTTTTACTGGGAACGCTTGAAAGCTGCAGCTATGAGAAGATATTCTACTCAATGCAAGACATATTTACACTTAGGCAATCATTGCTCCTTACAAAATGATAAGGGCATAGCTACACACCCTGTGAATCAAAGTCATAGCTGAGTTTTGTACAGATTGATAGATAACAAAGACATAAACATAAAACCAGACATACCGAGCCTAACAGAAGAAAAAAAAGAGAAATAACCTTGAACATATTGGCAAAGGAGACAACTTCCTGAACAGAACACTGATCGCACAGACACTGAGATCAACAATTAATAAATAGGGATGCCCAGCAAAATAAATGGGACGTCATGAAACTGAGAGCTTTTATAAGGCAAAGGACAACATCAGTAGGACAAAATAGAAGCCTACAGGATGGAAAAAGTTTTCAACAACCCCCATCTGACAGAGGGCTAATATCCAAAATATGTGAAGAACTCAAGAAACTAGACATCAACAAACTAAATAATCTAATTTAAAAATGGGTTACAGATCTAAACAGAGAATTCTCCACAGCGGAATCTCAAATGGCTGAGAAGATCATCCTGAATGAGGCAAGTCAGACCCAGAAAGACAAACATGGTGTGTACTCACTTATAAGTGGACATTAGCTGTTAAGTAATGAACAAAAAGACAATCATGCTACAATCCATAGACCAAGAGAGGCTAAGTAACAAGGAAGCTCAAGGCAGAGGGAGGGGAAACCCATGAATCTCACTGGGGAGGGGAAATAGAATGTACTTTACGTTGGGGGCAGGTGGGGCCGAGAATGAGAGGGATCAGTACTGGGAGAAACAACTTTGGGAGCCATTTGGAGGGTAATGTGGAAACCTAGTGCAGTGAAAACTCCCTGAATCTAAGAGATAAACCTAGTGAAATATCCCAGAAATGGGGATACAGAGCCCAAATTTGCCATCTTCTATAACCAGGCAAGGCTCCTAGCAAGGACTAGGATGTCAAGCCAGCTACAAAACTTTGACCTATACTTTGCCCTGCCTGCAAGTCATGCTAAGATAATGGTGTCACAGAATTTGTGGGAATAACCAAGCTATGAATGGTCTAACTTGTAGACCATACCACATGAGGGGGTCCACACTTGACACTGCCTTGATGGCCAGGAACCAGGGGCAAGACAGCCCAAAGACCCATGATAGAACCAAACACAACTGATAAAAAGGTGAAAAACAAATGCAATAATCCCCAATGATATTCTGCTATACTCACAGATCAGTGCCTAGCCCAATTGTCATCAAAGGGGTGTCATCCAGTATGATGGGAGTAGATTTGGAGACCCACAGCCAAACACTAGGCAGAGGCAGGGGAACCCTGCAGAAAAGGGAGCAGAAGGCTTATAGGAGCCAGAATGGTCAAAGACACCATAAGAACATGGGCCACAGCATCAACTAACAGGGGCTCAAGGATACTGAATGAATAATGCCAGAGCCTACATGAGTCTGAGCTAGGTCATCTGCATACCTTATAGTTGTATAGCTTGGTGTTCTTGCGGGATTCCCAACAATGGAAATTGGGAATGACTCTGACTCTTGCCTGAACTTGGGATCCTTTTCCTTCTATTGGGTTGACACATCCAGTCATGATATGAGGGGTTTGTGCCCAGTCTTATTGCATCTTGCTAAGATGTTCAATGGATATCCCTCAGAGCCATTCCCTGCCCACCGTTTTTAAGGGAAACAGAAGAGGAGTTCATGGGTTGGAGGGGAGAGGAGAGATTATGCAGAGTGAGTAGAAAGAAAACTATGGTCAGAATGTAATAGAATGAAATGTATAAGAGAAGAATAAAAGTTAATAAAAAATCAGCCTGGTAGTGGTGGATCACGTCTTTAGTTCCAGATCTTGGGAGGCAGAGGCAGATGGATTTCTGTGAGTTTGAGACCAGCCTGGTCTACAAGAGCTAGTTCCAGGACAGCCTTCAAAGCCACAGAGAAACCCCGTCTGGAAAACTAGAAAAGAAAAAAACCTACAAAATTTATATACCACAAATAAAGTCCTCAAAAATTCTGACCTTGCTAAATATTGGGCCACAACAGCTTCCTTGTCATGATAGTGGCAACCACTATTAGGACTAAGGAAGTTTCAAAAGCTAGACACATTTTCTGAAACTTTGTATATCACTAAGATTAAGTGTGTGTGTGCTACTTCATGGACTTCAAACGAATGCCCCACATGCCAGAGGAATACCATGCAGGCCCTACCAGCTGAAAGACATCACCTAGGGTACGGCTTGGCTATGTGGGTAAATATGCCTAACTATATTTAGAAGGTCAATGAAGCCCAAGTAATGTAAGCCATGTCCTATGGCATTCTGACAATAAGTACTGCTTGTGGAATCTTCTATATTTAGCCTTCTCCCTCGAAAATTTTACAGTGCTTAGCACCCTAGTAGCTAATCAGTCAGCCATCACCAGTTCAGCCTTCCCATGGCTAAAAGAACTTTAGAAGTCACTCAAAGATAAATGTCCCCTGCCAGAAAATGCCTTAAAATAGAATGTTGTAAGGGTTTCTCTGGAGCGAGTAATAAGCATTTACTTAACCGTTTCCTTCCCTTATCCCACTTCCCACCTCTAAGAACAGGTCTGTGGTTAACCCCATTTGTAAGCCCATTTACAGAAGGTTTTCATGGACAGAAGTCACTGAGTGCAAACACAGAGCAGAGTTCACTGACTCAGCTTCACCTCCATTTTTCTTGATCCGTGAATCCCATTATTGGCTTCCAGTTGGGTAAACAGCAAACTGAGATGAGATCCAAGGTGTGAGGATATCTGGAGTTAATGTGGAGACTCTGCTAAGACAATAACAAAAAGCTTCTTTCCCTAATACATTAGACCACAGTGTTAAACACTGTGATGCCTAGTCACATTCTCTCCCCACCCCACCCCTGCCGAAGTATAATGAAGAACATCCATGTAACTAGTCACTAAGAACCATGGCTCACTTCAAGTCTTGTGTCTAAACATTTCATGTGCAACCTCTCAAATTCTTGAAAACAGAGTTTTCCAATGTCTGTGATTACAAAGCAGTATCTTGTTTGTTTCTGAGAAATATCTCTTGACACACTTTTTCTGTGAGTGTGGGCAGATAGACACCAGAGATGTGAAATTGTTTCTTTCCAGTGACTTATAATAAGGAAAAGAGAACTTTTCAGTAATTTATGTAGGCTTGCACTTGGATTTAAGTATAATATTAGAGTATAGTGTCTCCTTCCTGGGTCTATTAATAATGAATGAAACACCCAGGCACCTTTTTGGCTGATTCCATATGGAAACATTAGATTCCCACTGCCCTTGTTTTCTGGTTTAGCTAACCCATTTCTTGTTGGATGTTCTTGGAAAGCAGCTTATCACTAGTCGTATTAGCCTCTGTGAAAGATGAAGGGAACACCTCAGAATTCCTCCAACTCTAAGTGCCAAGGCATGAGGAACTATCTCTGTAGTGTAAGGACTCTGATCACCTGTCAGTGCTTCTCCTGGAAAACATGGCAGGGTTTAAAACTGTGAGAGCTCAGAGACAGGTAGCAAAGCGAATGAGTCATTTTAATTCTGATATTCAGTTCCCTTCCAAGTACTTCAAGGGGCTGGGAAGAAGGTGCCAACTAGAGTGGTGGGAAGTCTGGCTGGACTGACTCCCATACATTAGTGCCTACAGGCTTCTCTGTGAGTAATTAGATATTTATTCTATGGCAAGCATTATCCTAAAGGCTACATTTTCCCCACTTTACTTGTCACAAGAACTACTTAAGATAATTAGAATTCACCTTTGCATATGACAGACAAAGATGTGCATGCTCAGGGTCACCCTCGTGGGAAGAAGGAGTAATGGTTGGGCCCGCAGCAATGTAGTTCTAGAGCCCACACACCTAACACTGGGCTTCAACACTTCCACGTTAAAGTAATCGAATGCTGACTACCCCTGTTCAGTTTCTTCCTGAGCTCAGCTGTGGCAGGGACAACACTTAGGTTTGTCAGAGACTATTATTTCCCAGTCCTATGGGTTATCTGATAGGACAATGGACAGGTAAGGGACATGAATATGGGCATGTCCTGGGCAGACACTTGAACATGTACTTAAGCTTCCTTCTCATACTCATATCTAGAAGGCACACACATAAGATAGAACCAGCCATGCTATCTGTGTCATTGCTTAAAGAACCATATTAAGTGTGATGTTGATAAATAGTAAACATCTATTTGGGTAAACCACTGAGATTTTAGGGTTAGTTTGTAAGTATGGCCTTACTAATTCTGAGCATATGCCATCCAATTTACCGCAGGCTTTAACTATTAGATGCCATTACTGTATGTCCCTAAAATTAGCCACAAGCTGGCTATATACTACTTTCCTCTATTCCTGAAGCTGGAAAATCACCTTCCCGACCATAAGGGGTTATATTGTTTCTGCCAGATTTTGTTCAAAACTGCTTCACGCGAGGATAAATAGATCAATGGAATAGAATAGAGCCAAAAATAGGCCCACGCGTATGTGGTAAATTGATTTTCAACAAAAGTTCCCAGGAATTCAATAGAGAAAGGCAAGTCTTTTAACAACTGGCACTGTTGCAGTTGAGGGTCTTTATGCACAAAATGAACTTCCACAGCTAACTCACTTCGTGCACAATAATAAATTTGAGATAGAATGCAGACATAAATGAGAACATGGGCAAAAGCATGATCTGGAAGAACGGTCTTAGATGGTTACAGTAGACTCTGCGATGCTCCATGAGGTCTGCTTTAGAACGCGACCCTCATTACCCATCTATAGGCAGTGGCTAAGGTGTCCCACCTCTGAGTCTCTGTCTCCAGACGTTTCTCTCCTCAATAGACATCTGCTTTACCCAAGACAGATCACATTCAGTAACTAGTCAGATTATAGATACAAAGGCCTTCTCCTGTGCTTCAACTTAGGGTACCTTGAAGGCTATTCCTTGAGAAATGAAACATACCCACAAAGACTTATACATGAACATCTAGAGTATCCCTCCCTATTCATGACAGACAGTCACAAGCTAGAAACCCAAAAGTCCATCAGAGGAGAACAGATAAATACCATATAAAAATAGTACTCAACAGTAGGAAGGAAAAACAATTAACACATCCAATGTTATGGATGATCTTATGAACAGGTGTCTGAGGCTGATGAGATGGCTCAGCAGGTAAAGGACTTTGCTGTCAAGCCTGACAACTTGGAACCCACATTGTGAAAGGAGGGAACAGACACCTGCAAGTTGTCCTTTGAGATCCACACATATGCATCACAGCATGTGCATACCCCTATAACCACAAAATAACTAAGATTTAAAAACCTGAGTCTGAATAAAAGAATCTTGACCCACAGAAGTCTACAAGGTATGACTATCTGTATAAAGTGCCCAACCAGATAAAACTATACTGTTGGAAATCAGAATGAACTTTCTCCAGGGCAGGAAGGGCACAGAAAGGACTTTTCCATGTTGACAGGAATGTTCTACATCCAAAGTATGTGATGTGACATGATGTGACAAGATGTGATGTATGGGTAAGTGGGTGGGTGGATGCCTGTACTCTTACACATTCTTATCTGGCTGATTTTCTTCTCTTAAGCAGTTTCAAGTCTTTCTCCAATCTCTTGCCATCTCATAGGATGAACCTATGCCAGACGACCAGCCTCACTAGAAAAATCACCACTTCTCTTCTCCCCAAATACTGATAAATAAGCAACTGAAATACCAGCAATTACCATGTAACTTTCAACCCTACACCAAAAGCAGCACTCTAAGTACTTTTTATACATACTATATAACTTAGAAATGTAGTGCAATCCCTTACTGCAGGTATGCCCCCATTTTATAGGACAGAAACTGGGACTTAGAGAAATTCTGCAACTTTTCCATAGTCTCAACAATGCACTAAAACCTGTGTATCTCAATTGCTTATTGTTGTTCTTTGACTCTTACTGTCTATTCTTACCATGACACATTAAAATTTTTATTTTTACTTCCCATTTTGTTCATCATGTATTTTTACAAAATGCTGTAAATGTTGGCAGTCACTGGGGAAAGGCATGAGTCAGGTCTTACACACTCTGTTCTCCGACTCAGAAGCAAACACCATAGGATCACATTCCTTGATGTGAAACGATTGTTGGCTTCATCCCCGAGACAAGGATTGTAGCTGGAAGGGTGTAATGTCAGAACTCTTGGCTATTGTTTAGGCTGCTCTAAAGAAGTGGAGTCATCACTGCTAACATGCTGCCCAGAGATCACAGCGATGAGCTGCACTATTTTGAAGAAGTCAAGAGCCCAGCTCTGCCTGCCTTACTCTCCGTAGAGCTAACTGCAGTTCTGAGTAAGTACAGTAACCAAGACAAGTGAGACAGAGCTCCACCTTCTCATTCACAGCTGCTTCCTCCCTTGGCCCTCAAGTCAATCACTGTGCAGCAATTTGAAGGCATCCAAATTTGACTGCTGTTGAACTGGAGTAAGTAAACTACCATGCTTTTTTCTGACATTGTACACAGTTTGAAACATACCAGAATCTGAAAGTCAAGTCATCACTTGGAAAATTGCAAACTAACAAAACCCACAGAAACCAAAGTAGATATTGTTACAATATTGGAAAATACCTAGAAATACAATAAGAATGCACAGGCCTATCACCCATCACTACTAATTTTTCTTAAACATGGGTTTATCATTTACCATGTCAGATTTTTGCATATATTACTTCATCTAAATCTTGCAATAACCCTTTCATTAGGATTTATCCCATTTTAAAAATATGGAAATCTACATCACAGTAGTGCATGACTTGATAGGTGACCTAGAAGTAAAGCTATCACATTATCATTTTCCCCTTGTATATATGGTTATGATTTTTTAAAAAATGGAAAGTAGCAATAAGAAAAAACTCTAGCAGTTACACATGGAGATAGAGTCCTAAAGGAGAGGCAGAATCTAAGATTCACTGGGCAAGACACATACAGATACTTATTGGTGAATTCAAGTGAAAAGATGAGTGTTGTGAAAATCCCTTAGATGGGGTATGGCACTGAGGGAAAGAACTAGGAAGGCATAAAAAACATTCACTCACTCTTCATAAGATCCTAATAACTAACCATATTCTATTAAATTCTATTCTACCAGCATTTACTCTGAGGCACCAAAGAATTTGTTAGGCTCTTACTTACAGGCACAGGTAAGAGGTTACTGGCAAGAGCATGGATGAACCCAAATGCACTGCACCACAAAATCTACACCTAGTACAAATAAATGATAGATTTCTCTTTCTGTAGATGGAGCCCCTTTCTGTTAGATTATATCAGCCTGCATACTCTATCCTCCTCCCCAGACATTAGGCTATGTGGGTGATTAGGGGAAAAGTGCATACAAATGGCTAGGAGGAATGACTAGATACTTAGGTGAGGCTACAACTTTCCTTCCTTCTTTGAGAGAATGTAAAAATTCACAGATCCTATCCTGATTGATACTTGTAATCAAGCACAGCTGATTTGATAAATAAAGATGGCAGCTATTTTGATAGGAGTACCAAGTTCTACAACAAAGAAGGCTACCTGCATGAGTACCAGGTAACTAACTCAAAATGAATTGAGCATTCCCTAAGTACACTGATAATAGAAATGGAAATAAGGCACCAAGGAGCCTGGGAAGGTATTCAGTCAATAATCTACAATAAGGCACCTAGGAAAACATGAACCAGTAAGCAGCGCCAGGATGTCTACTGTTGTACACTACATTAAAATTCTAATGGCTTTGAAGCAGGCATAGAGATTGGAAATGAGGAATTAAGTTTCATGTGCCAAGCAGTGACATGACGAAAGCCAAAGTTTCATCTTTAAGTTGTGAATATTGATAGTATCTCTTTCACTGTACGGCTGTAATGACCAATTGACTCACACAGAGCACCCAGCACAGTGCCTGGCATATGCACAGTAAGTTTCAAGAAGTTTAAAGTCCCACAGGCATCACTTACAGACCAGCTTCATGAAAGCAAATGCTGGGTTAGTTGGAGTAAGCTGCTTAGAATGAAGCCCTCTGGGCCTTCGGATCCAAGCTGAATGTTAAACTGAATAATGCCCCAGAGTTCCTGCAGAGCTAGCCATCATTGCTGGCTCAGCTCACTCCCTCTCCAAAAGTCTATCTGACAGGAGGCACTGGAGGCTGCCACAGTCTAGAATCCAGGAGCTGCTTCTTGTGAGCAAGAGCTTGGAAGCTGCAATCCTCCCAGCCTTGTGTTATCCAGATGGAAAAATCAATATGGTTCCCAGAAAAAAAAGACAGGATTTCCCTGATAGGTGTCACTGTTTTGCTAAATATGCTACCAAATAAATATTAAGTTAAAATCTCTTTCCTGTATCTATTCATTCACCAAGTATTTGCTGCCCATCATCTATATTCCAATAACTCTTCTTGAACCTAGGGGTCCATCAGGAGACAAAATGGGCCAAAATTATTACTTATGGCATCCATCCTGAAGGATCTTAAATATAGATTCTATGGCAAAGCCCCCACCTCTAATAGCACCTGCTGTATCTTTGAGTTATCTTCATTTCCAGTGTCTTATATCTGTCTTCTCTGTTTGCCTAATGTTGTCATGAACCCATCTCAGCTTTGATGCTGGCTTTGGTCCTGTTTTACTTCTTCAGATGCCTTGTTTGACGTTATCTGGCTGGCTCACAGCCTTGTTCTTCTTGCATCAGAGCTGCCAGCATTGTGGCATGACATTTCCCATAAAATGCCTAACTGTAAAATGAAAACCAGGGAACATAATCCATGCCCAATATCCATTTTACCTGGGTCAGTGATCACTTGCATGAAGGATGAGACCCATAGCAAGCACAGGTTCAGCATTTTAGTGACCAGCCATGACCAGAATAAGATGCTGTCTATGTGAACAGTATAACTTGCTACAATGTCAGTCAGCATGTCTGCTCCTGGCATTCTGGGCTTTGGAGATCTGAACCCATAGGAGGGAGTAATAAAGGAGTGATTGCAGGTGAGTCAATGACATCATGATTTCAGACCTCAAAAAAATCAAGAAGAGGGTGATGTGGAGGTAGGTAGTGAAGGTAGAAACCATGTTAGAGAGCTTTGGAATGAAGAGCTATTCCTCCTTAAATCTGTTCCGATGGAAACAATAGCTTTTTGAGGGGAGGAGGGTATCCAAGCTCTTGGTTGTTATAGCAGCAGGTAGAAGGAAAAGCATTCAGTTCTGAGATATGCTTCCAAAATCAAACCAATGTTGTTGCCATGGTATCAAGTCTCCTACAGGAGGAAAGAGAATCATTTTCAAACACTTGTTAGCAACACTGTAACATTCAAATAAGTGGCAGTGTGATGGCTTAAAGTTCATGAGGCCCCTTCAATTCCAGAGAGCAAGCACATACTGGGGCACGCTCTCTAAGTAACAATCATGGTATATTAAGAAAAGGATGGATTTTATGATGAATAAAATGCTGTCTATGGTATAAACCTTAGGTCCCACAAGGTTCATAATCAAGTCTCAGAGAAATGTTTTGTGAAAAACTAAAACATAAGGCATGATGTGACAGCTACTGAAGGAAAGGTACAAACAAACATCTATTCATTTATTTATACATTCAAAAATAGTTCAGTTCAAGCTGTGTTAGAGGTGTTTATGTTGTGGATCCAGAGATGAGAAAAATAAACAGGGCAGGGAAAAACTTGAGAATGGGAGGACTTGAGCAACATATGATAAATTAGAAGGGTAAATGACTGTAAATGATACACAAATATAACAGAAAATGAGAGGGAGATGGAGGAGAGAATGAGCTCACAAAGGTAGTCAACAGCATCCTTTGATAAAAATGCTCCTGGAGCATGGGAGTAGAATGATTCTCCTGCATGGAAGGATAAAGATGAGCCTCATGATGAAAACAGCATGAGAGGTCAGCTGTGGATTCTTTAGGAACACTCTCAAGGAATTAGAAGAGGACCAAGACAAGGAGGACCCCAAGAGAAAAACTCATAGCCCCCCAAAGAAGGGGAGGGGGACAAGAATCCCTGAGTAAATTGGGAGCATGGGGGGTTGGAGAGAGGAGGGAGATTAAAAGGGGAGAAGGGGAGAGAGGGGAAGGAGAACAGGAGGACTGAGACAGTGGAGGAATAGAAGAGGGCAAGAAAGGAGATTCCTTAATAAAGGGAACAGTACAGGTTTGGAGGCCTGGCACAGAGGAAATGGTAGGGGATCCACAGGGATGACCCCAACTAAGGATCTAGGCAGTGTTGGAGAGGCTGCCTTTGATGCCCTTCCCCTATATTGAGATTGATGAATACCTTGGTTACCATTCCTAGATCCTTGACCCAGTAGCTGATAGAAGCAGAAACAGACACCCACAGCTGAGCACTGAGTCATACTCCCAGAATCTAGTTGTGGAGAGGAAGGAGAGATTACTAAATGAACCAAGACAGAACTGGAGATACCAGAAGGAACAGTTGCCCTGACCTAATGATAGCACACAGTGGTAAAGCAGAGGAACCAGCATTGGACCAAACCAAGCCCTCTGAATATGGGTACCAGCTAGGAGGCCAAGGCAGTCTATGGAACTTCTAACAGTGGAGCCAGGGTTTATTCCTAGGTCACAAATGGACTTTGGAAGCCCATTCCCTATGGAGGGATACTATTTCAGCCCATATATGGAAAGGAGGGCTTGGCCCTCCCTCAAATGATGTGATGGACTTTGATGATGCCCCATGGAGGGTCTCACTATCCCTGGGTAGTGGGTGGTGGGTGGGTTGGGGAATTGGTGGGAAGCATGGGAGGATGAGAGGGTGAGGGAATGGGGGGATGGATATGTAAATAAGAGTGTTTCTAAAAAAAAGATAGTCTCCTCCCTCTACACCCCATATTCTGAAGAAAATGGAACCCGGATTTATAAGGATGGTCATTTGGATTTACATGTTGATGATGAAGAGATGGGCTTGTATACTGAAGAAAAGTGGTGGGATGGATAGATAGACCTACTGGTTTCTCATGGGCAAAATTCAGTTTGGTGGTGATGTTCAGCACAAAATGAGGGTCTGGGAAGACAGCTCAGACAGCTCTTCAGGAGCATGAGAGCCTAGTTTGACCACAAAAATCCATATTTAAGATAGTAAACAGAAACTCAGGTGTGACGGTGTGCATTTAAAATTCTAGCTCTGGGGAGGCAGATATATGGGTCTAAGAGGTTGCTGAGGTTTGGTGAGTTCCAAGATGTGAGAGACAATGTATCAAAAGCAAAGCACCTAATGAACAACGCTCAAGGTTACCCTCTGTCTTCTATGCACACACACACACACACACACACAGAGAGAGAGAGAGAGAGAGAGAGAGAGAGAGAGAGAGAGAGACAGAGAGAGAGAGAGAGTGAGAGATTGAACTGTGTTGGATAAGATAGATGGCTTCAGGACTCCAGTGAGCATTCTCCTTCTGGTGAACTTTGGGGAACCTCCTTACCTACTATGACCCAGAGTCTCCTTTACCTCTGTTCACAGAGACAGAAATGGAAGAAACTTCTTCCATGGTGTGACTTCTAGTGCTCTGAGGTCTGTGAAACAAGCCTCCTGGCCCCCATAGTAAATTCTGGAAGATAAGAAGGTGGTGGATCCACCTCAGAACTCCTGGGTATTTTGGGAAGATCCCAAAAGAAAATCCAACACTAAATGTGGGACACATAAGTCATCGAGGGAGAACTGAAGACTGAACCCTGTGTTCTCAGCAAGCCAACAAGCCTGCAGATACTAAGAGAATTGAAGAAGTGAGATGGGTCCCAGGACAGAGAAATACTCTGAAGGGGAAACAAAATACTCTCAAACTGGAAAACTCAGATAGAATTCAGAATCAAGTCTAATGTCACATATTTGCACAAGCTAAGGCAATTCAAACCCAAATGGGGCTTATCTATTCTTCATTCCAAGTCCTTATGTTTTTCTGTGATTTGGTAGCTAGGCTGATTTTCCTAAAGGGGTGGAAATTAGACAATGTGAGGAACAAGGCTGAGCTGCAAACCTGAGGAGTCCTTGAAATACAGAGAATCTATGAACTGAGAAGAATATGGTGTCACCGCCTCAGCCAGCATCTCCACTAACACTTGTCCAGAGAGATGGAGGCAGTTCAGAATGTGTTACATGTATTGTTATATTTGTATATTAGAGACAACATGACTCTTTACCAAGATTTTAAAATCAGGGTATAATTTCCAAATAGCTCCTTTTTTAGGAATCCTAATGTCCAGGCACTAAGAGTATTGTTTATTCATTATCCTCACCTAGACAAAGCCTGCACAGGATTCTTGTTTGGGTCCTATCTCTTGGCCACTGTGAAGTTGGTCTGTGTGTATGCGTTGTTGTTGATGCTTCCATTCATTCAGTGTAACTTACCCATCATTTACATCCAACCAACTCTATAAAAACAAGAAAATATCCAGGAAATTGTCAGTCATGGTGCTGCATGTTCACACTCGGAAGGTAGAGGCAGATGGATCTCTCTAAGTTCAAGGCCAGCATGAATTCAAGGCCATAGTGAATTCTAGGTAATACAGACTGCACAGTGAGAACTTGATCAAATAATAAGTAATGATGATGATGATGATGATGATGATAATTCAATGAGTCCTTTGCTTATATAGTCATAAAAAGGAAAGAGTGGAGATGTAGAGAGAAGAGGAATGATATAAGAGAATGGAGATGAGGTCATTGCAGGGGGGTGTTTATTTCCTTCATAGATATTGAACCCATTTTTCAGATACATAGCATGATGGCATTTAACATCTGGTAATAAACTTCATGGTTTTTGGCTTAATGACACAGCCACTAGGTGCTGTCACAGCCTCTGGCTACTGAGAGGAATTTACCATCAGAAATTAAAACAATATTTTGTTATTGAGTTTTTATAGTTCTTAAATCATCAGTTATGCCTTTAGTAGCATTAAATAAGTGAACTGATACATTGCTAGACCCAGTGCTAGACTGGTTTCAGTGATAACAGACATACTCAGTGTCACTGAACCATCCTTATATCCCTGCAGAAATGGGATACATAATATTCCATTCCATCTTAGATTTTTAGAAAGTGCTTCACTAGTTGGCCTGAAATCCATTTCATTCACTTTATATTGATTGGTTTCATAGTTTCACATCTGGGTCATATACACAAGATTCTTATCTGTAACAAAATTCACTTGTATTTTGAATACTTAAAGCCACCTATCAAGTCTCCAGATCCCACATCCCATGAGTCTTATGGTTTCATCTGCTACACACTGTCAAGTGCTCTTACTGTCCTACATCACTTACACAGTAGGCTCCTTCTTTAATATGTCCTTATCACAGTGCATCCTAAGTTCATATGAATTCTCTGACAGGTAACAGATGACCACAAAGTGGGCCGTCTATAACCACAAATAGTAGAAAGTCTTTAAACAATTGTCTAAGCATCTTATCCATGGCCTTATCTGGAAATCACCTACTATGACTGAAGCTTGAGGATAATGCAGAAACTGTGAGAGGCTGACCAAATTTCTGCTCATGTGCATTTTGTGTGCTTGTTAATAAGGAGTTAGTGTCTTAATTATTGGCATTGGTTACTGAGCACAGTTCTGAGATCATTCGGTTCACATTTTTAAGTTGGGCTCATAATGCTTTCAGGACAAACTTGAATTGTCCTTAGACCTGCAGATACACATGTAAAACACTATCCCAGTATTCCAGTTAAATAATGCTGGCAAATTACATAAAAACCATCTGCATTGTTTTAACTTCAGCACCTTAATCTACTGCTATCTCAGTCAGCAATTGCAGCTCCACAGTTTCTAGCTTGTTTCTCTAGCAGTAGCCTGGCTGCTCAGGCTGCAGCCTGGCAAGAATTCTGCTCCCGCAGATACTGGCCCTGACACTGCTGCTAAAGGTAGCTTTCAGCAAATCTTTGCCATTCTAATTATGAATAAGACTCAAGATTCAAAGGCTGGGATAAAAGCCTGCAAGCTCAGAGAGGCTGAATAGCAACTAGCTAACCCTCTCTCTCCTTGCTAGCATCCATGGGTGACCTGTGCTTTGACTTCACCAAACCAGAAAAGGCTGCACCACTCTAAACCCCACCCTACTACTTCCTGGGTCTCTCTATCTCTCCCAGATGCCCTCTGGTGCTCTGTGATTGCTTTCTGTAAACTAGCTGACAATGCAGCCTCCTGACACAAAGTTAATTTTATTTACTCAGTGTAAATGCAAACTTGGGGTTCACAGTGTGATCGATTATCCCCCAACACATCTGTTCAGAGATAATATTTTTAAAAACTATTTATAGAGTTATACCTAGTATGTAAATACCTTTACATACTTAATGTATGCAAGTTAATGAATTTGAATGAATTATATAACAATAAAACTACTCATCACCTTCAAAGATATAGACATAGCCAAAATTTCCTTCTGCCTCTTTTATTACTATTTATATTATTATTAATTCATCTTATAATAAGAATATTAAAAATAAGATGTAGCTTCTTAGTAAATTTTAAATACATAATACACCATTTTAACTACAGTTATTCTGTCAAGCAGTAGGTGAAATGACTGCTTTTGTTTTTTCTGCTTTGGTTTTTGTTTTTGAAATTCAGTTTTTCTTAGTAGTTCATATATGAGTAATATATGTATATGATTCTCTATTTCTCTCTCCTTCCTCAAATTTCTCCCATGTTTCTCTTACTCATTCTCAAATTCATGCCTTCTTGGTCTTTAATTATTGTTTTGCACATGTGCACGTGCACACACAGACACACACACACAGACACACACACACACACACACACACCATCGTCATCATTGTCGGCGTTATCAATTGCCTGTAGATCTTCTTTTAGGAATGAACATTCCCCCACCTACCTTGGCACGTCACTTGGTGTTTGTCATAATTTTAGGTCTTGTTTAGGCAAGTATATGGTTGAGATTTTCTGGTGACAGGAAAGTTTCACTGCTTTTATTTTTGGTGAACTTTAACTGACTCTCAGATTTCCCAATGTTTTGCTAGTCTTCAGACTACTATCTTCACAATCTATACTACTCACTATTTGAAAGTCTTTACAATCCTATTTCTTTATTTTTAAATCATCAAAGCCCATATGCCTTCCCTCTTCCTTCGTCCCACCCTCCTTTGTCATAAGTACTTCCCCCCTTTCTGTCTCTTAAGGATTTGATCCCAAACCTGGTGATGCTTATGACTGCATCTTGGGTCCATGGGATAAAATTTATCTACACCCAGAGATATGAGCTCTTGATTCCCTGTTACTGACTTGTATTCACTCAACCTCAGAACAAAGACAGGTACTGACCCAAGGAGAAAGCTATCTAAATGCCCCTTCCTGACACTCTTTTATACATCTGAAACAAAATGCCTTTTAGTGTTAGCAATGTTTTTCACCAGCATCATGTGATTTGAATCCTCAGCCATCCTGGTAACTGTTATTGCACACTGTTTTGAACATACTCCTTAACACACATATATATAAATTTAAACATCTACAACTTCTGCAATATCCCAGGAGTCCTACAGCTGATGTTCAAATCTACTAGCAAAGAGAATTTGAGACCATTACTGTTAGAAATGGGAGAGGAGGTTCTGAATGTATCATCAACTTTTAGCATACTCACAAAATTAGCCATTTAATGTTAGCAAGTCAACAATTCAACAGTGGATGGAAAGGGGGCTAAGACAGAAAGTTTATAGACTTAAAGATGAAAAATATGACAAGAAAGAGCACTGACCATGTAGGCCATTACCTAGACTGACTAGCATATATGACTTTTACAGTGTCCATTATACTTTTATTAATGCATTAGTCAGCATGTATAGAGATATTCTCATAGGCATGTCATTATGCTAAGAAAGGAACAGTTAGAATAGGGTGAGCATACAAGGAAGGAGGTAATTCACATCTGTGTGTGTTCAAGACACTATGTATATTCTCTGATAGGGAAGAAAAAACTCAAGCATGCTGATTTTTATCACAAGGAAGAACATGGTAGAAACTATAAGGTAAGTATGAATGAATTACCCAGAAAAGCCCCTTTCACAGGAGGAAAATACTCATATTGCATGTGCTCGGTACTAAAGTATCGTAATGGTACTTAAGAGTTGTTTCACTGTGAAGCTTAGTGTAAAGAACGCCATGGAGGAGACTAGGAGGGAATAGTGAACATTTCAGCTCAATTCAAATACTATGGGAAAAACTCAAGTGGACAAGGAAGCCTAGGGATGCTATGATTGCTGGGCTATTGTTCAGACCTTATTACATAGGATGAGGGGAGCCACTTAAGGCATTTGGACAGAAGACTAAGCATATGTGCATATTTATACAAAAGCACAGGTTCATATTTGTGAGATGATGATGAAGATGATAATGATGGAAATAACAATCATGACTACAATTTACTGAGGGATTACTGTATGCCAGGCTCTCTTCTAAATACTATAGCATATATTTGTTTATTTAATTCTCAGAAAAAGCCTGTGCAGTCAGGGAGACAGAAAATCAGCTGACTGTTTATTTTGGAACCCAGGAAAAAGAATAAAAGACAAAAGCACCAAATGATAAAGGTAATAACACAATGCAATGGGGAGTTCTTATTTATAAGAGCTACAGAGCATTTGGCACAAAACTACAAGGAGTGACACGCTGCAGGAGGCAAGAATAATGTGTTATAAATAACACATTAACCTGTCACATTCACCTCCTGCGGGATACTGTGAAGATTATTCTGAAGAAATCCAGGTGTGGCTGTGGCGAGGTATCTGCCAGCCAGGAGGTTCAACCCCAGAATCCAAGCAGCTTCAGCTAGCTTCTTTCCAGCTACCTTCATGGACTGCTAGTGAGCTCTGTTCAAAGAAAGAATGTGAGGTTTCCATTGTTCTTTCCAAAGTTCAGACCAGATCTGAGGAGACCTGACATGCAGCTGTCTCGACTACAGCCCAGAACAGTCAGCTCTACATCACTGCAAATAGATCCTGGAAATCTGTTTTTTAAATGCCACAAGGTTATTCCTCACACAATGGTCTGGCACCACCAGCCCTTCATACACTAGCCAAGCTGTTTCTACTCCAGAAGGGAACAATGCAAAACAAAGGCTCTTGGAGGGGTTAGGGGAGCTGGGCTGATTGTCACTGGAAACAAGCCCTCACTATTGCTTGCTTGGATCAAATCTTACATTTGTAATGTTACTGGAGGCCAGGGAATCTGAAGTACTTTTCAGTTTCCATGCAACAGCTTTCTTCCAAGACTGGAGAAACCATACATGGGAAGGCGGTTTTACCTAGAACACTAAAAAAAATAAATAAATAAAACTACACTAGGCTATCTTCATTCCATCACTACACAAGCACATTATCATTCCAATTGCTCTATAGTTTGCTGAGGGCATACCCTTTGTAACCATTCTGTTTCACATATTTACCAAGCACCCAGGCCCGGTGAGAAAGAAGAGAATTTCTGTACTAAGGAGAACTGGAATCTTGTGTTCCTTTCTGACCATACCCATGGAAAGTGAAGTAACAGAGCACTCACAATCAAGCTGATAACTTGCACCCAAGATGAGCAATGTGGGCCCCCACTGTGTGCAAGTTGAAGATATATAGCTGTGGGGAAAATGCCACATGAACAGTTGCAGCAGCAGCATGTCCCTTAAGGCAGCAACTGCTAAGGGCTTAGAGGGGAATATTGGACTCAAGGGCAAGTGGGTATGTGAGACCCCAGACCACTGGTCTATCTCCAAGAACAGAGGGTAGGCCACTGAGAGGTTGGTGTCCCTCAAGAAACTCCTTGGCTTCTTTGAGCTATTGAAACAAAATTAAATCCAGGGATATGGATTTAATCCACCCATATATAGACCACAGTTCTACCACTTCCGGGTTTTATGTTCTTGGTAAGTCCCCACTGGAAAGTTTATTCATACATAGTCACTCCTAGATATTAACTAATGGAACTAATGCATGAACAAATACCTTCCCCCAAAAGACTTGTGCATAAATGCTTATAACTACTTTATTCATCATAAACCAAAGCTAGAACAACCCAAGTAACCATCCACAGGGAAGCTGGGGGTCTTGTGCAATACAATGATACTCAAATAGTTAAACAGAACAAATCAGTGGCACATGCAGTAAGTCTTTAGAGGAGATTCCAAAATATGCTGAACAAAATAAGCCAGACACAAGACAAATCAGTCCAAAGTGACAGAATGCAGAATAGCAGCTGCCCGGGTTGGAGAGCTGGCAGCACCTAAGTATGAAGTGTAAAGGGGCAGGTGGGAAATCACTCTACTTCTTGATGGTAACACCAGTCACACCAACCTCTACCTTTGCTAGAACTCATCTGGCTGAGCCATGTTTAGAATAGAGTCAGCAGCTGAAACAGTGCTTAGAAAAGTTCCTAGACTATTCGGATGAAAACAGAATAATCTGAGTTCGTGGCACATAGCTAAAATCCTGTAACTCAGGAGAGGATGTCAGTCATGACAAAAGGGAGATTTGGGGGTCCAACTGGTTATATGGGACCCTGTCTCAA
Source organism: Mesocricetus auratus (assembly GCF_017639785.1). Lineage (NCBI taxonomy): Eukaryota > Metazoa > Chordata > Mammalia > Rodentia > Cricetidae > Mesocricetus > Mesocricetus auratus. The sequence goes on from NW_024429189.1 coordinate 79,903,829, forward strand.
AAAAGTGGGGGAGGGAAAGAAAGAAGGGAGGAAGAGAGGGAGATAGTATAGAAGTATGTGCATGGCATATGCAGTTAAGCATCAGCCCTATTTCACTGCTCTCTGATGCTAGAGCCTTCATCTCAGGGCAAGGAAAGAGTTTGCTGTTTTTATTTGGAAGTCATGAGTGGACCTCATATTTGGGAGGTATGTGTGGACTTCACATTTGGGAGGTATGGGTGAGTGTCATATTTGAGGGCATGGGTGGGCTTCATATTTACAAGTCCAACTGCTGCTAAGATGTTAAGAACAGTGTGAGAAGAAAAAGTAACAAAGAGGGCTGGAGAGATGCCTAAGCAGTGAAGAGTGTTAGCTGCTCTACCAGAGGAGCGAGACTTTATTCCCAGTACCAGCATGACAGCTTCCAACCATCTGTAACTCCAGTTCCAGAGGATCTGATGCCCCTTCTGTTCTCTTTGGGACTTCAAGTGGTATACAAACATGCAAACATGTGTGCATGAAAGACTTCCCATACATACAAAAAATAAAATAATAAAATTGTATAAATTAACAAAGAATGAAGATTAAGTTGGAACAAATTAAAACAAGTCCTGATTTTTTTCATATCACCATTATTCTTATTTCAACAGATTTTACAGGATGCTAAGTAGAAATTTTATGAGAATGAGACTCCAGGCCAGGCATTAGGCACCTATGCTCCATGGAGGGTAGGACTGAAGCATAGCGAGTTGGTGTTTCTGTAGCAGTCTTCACAGCAGCACAACAAAGTGTTATATATTTGGAAACAGGGCTGAATTTGGTGCATTCTGCCTTGTCTAAATGCCTATCTTTATGGGTCAGCTAGATACTATCAAACAAGTTCCAAGCAAGCCCAACAGAGGCTGTGAGAATTTAGCAATAGAAAATGCCCCTTTGCTTTCTTGCTGTTAGATTCTGGGATCACAGGTGAACAGCAGTGCCCCAATGGGTAGAGTAAGCAACACAAGGCCTAAACCTATATTCTACCAGGTGCCTTTAGGGGACCTAGAAGCCTGTGATCTGTGACACTGACATTTAGTTAAATTATTTCACCAAGGAGAAAATCAAGGCTCATAGCATATGTCCACACATTTGACCTCATACCACTGCTCTGTAATCTCAGTTATTACAGCAAAGAAAGCATTAACTAGAGCTGAAGGGAAGCCCCTAAAACATTCTTCATGCCATCAATTTTAAGCGGCCTTTACAGACTGCCTTTTTGTGCAAATGTGTTGAACACAGAAACTCTCCTTTCTGGTCCAGTTCCATTCATGCAAACTAGTCCTTATCCAGCAGAGTTTATATAGGAACAAAGTTCAATGGCAGAGTACTTGCTTAGCATGCACATGCCCCTAGGTTCAATCCTCAGCACAAGCAAAATAAAATTTTGAACATTACTAGATCCGCTGGTGTTTGCTGGGATGTGGCAATTTACCCCATATGTTTTGTTTTGATTTTAGCTGCTATTTTTTCTTTTAAAGGCAGGATCTCAGGTAGTCACAGTGGTCTCAGACTGAAAGCATAGTCTAGCATGACTTTGATACTTGTGATTTACCTGATTCCACTTCCCAAGTGCTGGGGTTACAGGCAAATGACAGTACAATCAGTTGGTTGTCATTAAAAATTAATGAAAGCATATTTTCAGCTCTCAGAGAAATGCAAATTAAAACTACACTGAGATTCCCCTTCACCCCAACCAGAATGGCTAGGATTAAGAAAACAAAAAACAAATGCTGGCAAGAATGTGGAAAAAAGAATTTTATATACCTTTGGTTAGAATGCCAACTTCTATTGCCACCAGTTGCAAAGTCTAAAACCAGGACCCCTAGAAACTTGTGTCTGCCACTCTGTGTATATATGCAAAGGAAGGAGACCAGCCAAAGAGGAAGTGAAGTCATGGAAGGCACTGGGTGATAAATAAGAACACAGCATATTGGTGTATATATACCAAAGTGTCACAATAGCTCTTTATGTGTTGAGTAAAAGAAAAGAAACAAATCACATTTTCCTTTTAAAAAATTATAGTGAAAGCATCAGTGACTTATTAATATATACATAAATTTGTTTAAATGTTATGGTGTATTTACAGACTTTTAATGTAACTTAAAATGTCCATTATAAAACATCAAACGAAATTAAATGGAGTAGAAAGCCTGTATTGATTCCAATACAACTAGATATTTGACTTTAAAACATTAAAGATTTTTCACTTGGGAGGCAGAGACAAGTGGATCTCTGTGGGGTGTGAGTCAGCTTGGTCTACATAGTGAGTTCCAGGCTAGCGGGGTTACCTAGTTGTCAGGGACCTCCAGCCATCAGTCAGCTAGGCTGTATCATGTACTCATAGAGAAGACATGACACTAAGACACCCTGCCACCCCTTCTGACATAAAGCAAATTCCAAGTAACAAGCCTGGGGTTTGCCAGTCAATTAAAGATTAGCTTAATTGGAAAAACTACAAGGTCGTCAGGAATAAATTGTAATAGATAGGATCGGACCCTGCTTTCAGGTTACCAAGCAACATTGGAATTCCTACCCCTGACCTCTTGCCCTGTAGATTAGGTAGCCAGGCAATGCAGCAGACCACCTATCCCACTGACCTTATGCCCCTGCAGCTGCAAGTACACCTTCCCCCTTTTCCTCCTCCCTTCTCCTATATAAATCCCTTTGTGATGAAATAAAGTTGTCGCTTTGATCAGAATCCTGTCTTGGCGTCCATTCCTGTATCCCCTATCCCCCATCTTTCTCAGGTGTCCACCAGACCCACGTTGAATGTCCTGCAGGTCGGGACACCTAGTAATACCCTCAAGAAAAAAAAAAGTTCACAAACATGAAGGCTTTTAACTGGTGAGGACTTTGTGGACTAGCCTTTCACAGCTGATCAAAGTACAGAGAGAATGTAACTTCTGTACTCAGCCATAAATGGAACATCTATATCACACACACCTCACACACATACCACATATCACACATCCACCACACACCACACACACACCACTCACAAGCCACATATCACACACACTCCACACACCATACACACATACCACACACACACACACACACACACACACACACACACACACACCAAGGCTAAGGGACAGAAAGATAGTTAGATCCAGAGGTTGGGGTGGACATTATTGAAACAATGTCTTCAAGACAAGGAAGGAATGCTTCACTCCTGAGCTCATAGCAACTGTTGTTTCCACAAAACATGCACAAAAAGCCAGGGGAAATGACTCATAAACCCCTTCCTTAAACTAAAGAGCCATTGACAGTTTGAGGGAGAATCACTTCCCTTTTAAGAGTGTGACCCCTGGTAGGTCAATCATCTTCCAGTAGATTCTCCTGTAGTCATGCATATACAGGCAACACAACAGGACCCACTAAGTTACTAAAAGGAGAGAGAGAGGGAGAGAGAGGACGTGAAGCACATGAAGTTAGGAAGGGGTTAAGAAGTGGGAAGGGGACCCCACACTGTGAATCCCATCCCAACAGGAGTCAGTCTGTCTAGAGACTGCCAGCATCATAGTCCCTTTCTCCATACACAGGACTAGGTAGGCCTGGGCCTGCTTCTGGCCTGCCTTTTCGTGCTCTGCTCTCAACTATCCAAGGCTAGCTGCACATTGCAGCTCGCACCCTGGCAGTAGTCAACCCACCCAGAGACTGCTAGCATCCTGATCCCTTTCTCTGCCCACAGGACTAGGTCACCAGTCACACGGAACTCCCTTTTTCGTGACAGCATCAGGCTAGAGCATCTCATATCACTTGACCACGACCCCCAAACTCTGTTCTTTCCGCGTTATAACAATCACTGTCTCTGACTTACTGAATCTCACTGTATACTGGGTTAGAGGGATTTTAATTGGAACATTGGAACCTGGAAAACAACCTCACTAGAAACTAGAAGAAAACTTTGCCTTTACAACGTTACCGGCAGTGCAGCTTTACATTACCTTTAGTACAGGTTTCCAAGAATTACCAAAGACAAGCATAATACTAGATGACCCAGAGGATCTCCTATCCCTGCATTCCCTATGTAAGACTTCGCTCTCGTGACCTGAGCCTCTGCCCCAGCACTCATCCTACTTCTTGGTCTTCTCTTAGGTACCTTTCCAGAGGGGCTGGCTGGCTGTGGTTGCATATAGGAAATGCTGGAAATGTGTAATGCCTATGTTTTAAATTACACACAATAAACAATACTCTGTTCATCCCACAAAAAAAAGCAGATTAGGTTCACAGTATTGATACATTCACCAATTATTCAGTTCAATTCCTGAGGTTTATTTCACCATCTTAAATTTCAGAAATCTCAAGAAATCCGGTGACAGAGAGGGAGGACTGATGACCAAAGGGGTTAAGACTGGGCTGGTTTAACCCCCAGAAACAGCTGACCAGATAAGGGTTAGCTCTTAAATCCCAGACTGATGCCTGGGAATCCAGCATGGGACTGATCAAGACCCCTTGAATGTGGGTGTCAGTGAGGAGGCCTAGGTAATCTATTGAGCCTTGGGTAGTAGATCAGTATTTATCCCAGGTATACAAATGGACTTTGGGTGCCCATCCAACAAGGAGAGATGAACTCTCACCCTGGACTCTTGGGGGAGGGTCTAGGCCCTACCCTGGTTGAAATGACAGACTATGGACACCCCCATGGAGGGCCTCACCCTCCCTGCAGAAATGAGGGGATATTAGGGGGTTGGTGGGAGGGCGTGGGAGGAGGGGAGGGAAAGGGAGAAGGACCTGGAATTGACGTGTGAAGCAGCCTTGTTTCTAATTTAAATTTAAATTTCAACATAAAAAATAAAATATAAAAAATTTCAGAAATCTTACAGTTATCAAATTTTAACAAGCAAGCAAACAAACAAAAAATCTTCATTTGGACCTCCCAAATGAAAAAATTAGCACCTCTTATATGACTACAGTAGCTTTTGTAAGTTAGTACTGATGAGCTATGACTTACTGTAGCCATGCATCATTCTAGTTACTGCTTTAGATGAACAGTGTTCGCTACTTGACAGTGTAGCTATAATACTTACTGAAGATAATGAATCCCCAAGACCACAAATTTAATATTTGACTTGATTATAGTCTTTCAAGTGAGTGAAATTCACGGATATCTCCTTTTGGAAGTTTGAGGAAGTAAACAGGTAAATTTTGCTCCTACTTTTGTATTCCATCTTTTTCTCTATACAGCCCACTGTGACAATTCCAGGTCTACTGGTCTTATTTGGGTCCCCTGTCTTTGATTCTGTTGGATACCTGCATAGTGAGAGGCACCCTATCCAACTAGACCCTGGATCCTGACTAGTGGAAAGAACAGATAGACAATTCCCATTTAGTCCCATCTGTATAAATATTGAGCATCCGTGGATTTCCTTTCTACCTACCAACTTGATATAAACTTACTGTTAATAATACCTATCATGTATTAGATGCTAAGCATTGTAATGAATCAAATACAGATGAGAGAACAGGGATAGAAAACTTAAGTCCTGGTCAAAGCAAGTCATGGGGACAGCTAACCATGGTGCTGAATAGTTTCTCCACAGTGATTGAGCCAACTTCCCAAACCATTAACATGTGCCAGAGACTATTCTTGGAGCTTTGTCTCATTTAATCCTCAGAATTACCTCATTTAGTTCTTAGAATAAGCATGCAATGTGTATATAATTATCTCCACTTTACTGAGGAAGAAACCAAGATTCAGAGAGATTTAGCAACTTAATCTTTTCCTACATACAGTTTGACACGTGATTAATTCTCATTAATTCTTCTATCTATGATACTGCATCTATTCAAGGAGAAATATACACAGCTCAAATTTGAACTTCTAAGACTGCATTACAATGATACACTGTCACTCTAAGAGTGCGTATACTTGCATTGCCTCTCCTAGCCTTCTTTGCATTTACTTATAATGGTAACGATAATAACACCAAGGGAAATGCTGATAGAACATCTTAAGTGAGTCATCATACTTTATTGCTATTCTGTGATAATGCTGTGGTAAAAATGATAATTATACTGCTCTGAGAGAAGGGATCAGAGGTTTACAGAGGTTATATAGATTGCCAGAAATACTCAGTAAGAGGCAAAAATAAGACTAATCACAGGCATCACTCCTAATTCTGGTATCCTTCCAATAAGCCATGGTGTTTCATAAAGACTCGTATAACTTTATTATACGCATGACTTATAAATCTCCATTAATGGCCTCTCTATCCAATGGTAACTCTGACATCCATATATTAAGTATGTCCATCTGAATGTTCAGATTAAAGGTTAAAGGTTTTCTTCTTTTGTTTTCCTCATGTGCTCTACTATAGGTTCCTACATAAAGCAGGCACTTAAAAATTTCATGTATAAATGATGTATTCCAATGTAGAAAGTTCAAAGAGTTATTTCAGAGACATGAGAAGCATAGAGATCATAAGAATGCCAGACTTCCTCCTTTCTGCCTGCAGTGAGTGTCACTGAGCAGAAGTACCCAAGGATCAGAGAAGAGAGACAGCTGTTTCTCTCTGGTGTTCTAATCGACATCAGGCCTACAAGGAACTAAATGCAGTGGAAATACCAGCGTACTGGTTATCTCATAGCTCTAATGAAATACTCTGTGATATTACCTCAAAAAACTATATAGTAGCCTGAAGATGAACATGCCTCTGTTTGCAATATACACGGTATTAGCAGACCTATGTCTAGTGTTTACTATTAACGTGAGCTTATAAAAACCTTGAAACACATACTTCAATTTCCCAGATTCAGTTTTCCTATTTATTCACTGGGAGAAATTACCTATTTTTCAGGGCTTATGGGAAGGCTATCAGTGACACATTACATGGTGGTAAATAATATTCATTAATATCATAAGTATTAATTACTATTTGACTTTAAACAATTACTTCAAATTCAAATACTCTAATTTAAGAAGTGAAAAGTTAATCTCCCATAATTCTGTGCCTATTTGGAAAGTATAGGATGGTAAACCTTCCAAAACAGCTAATGGTGTGATCAGGATTCATGATGAATACCCTGTTGAATCATGATTTAAACTGGTCTTGTCAAAGACAGGCCAAATAAAGCCAACTACTTCACTTGTAATTTGCTATGGAATTTGAAAAACTAAAACATGGTAACCTCCCAGATCATTCAGGAAAACCCATTCCCTGATAGAAAGGCATCCTGATTTAACAAGGGGTGTATATGGGAATTAGTGAAAGCCTGCTCCCAGCATCTCCCATACCACAGCTTTTCACAACACATAGAGAGCCGATTCAACCAATTCTAGAGCAGGTTTGCAAAAATAGATAAAAGGCCTGGCTTTGTGAATAAAGAGAGTCGAGAGCCGCACTCTGAAGTGATACTTGACACTTAGCAGTTTCACTTTTGTAGAGATGCATTCATTTACACAATCTTAAAAGGGATTTTGAAAAGACTCTTAACATTTCCCCATGGGTTGGTTCAAAGCGTCATATATGGCATAAGTCAAAATGTTTTCACTGTGGTGTGAAGCATGCACAAAGAAAAAGCAAATAGGAGACAATGCCACATCAGAAGGCAGGAGAGGCAGACTGGATTCTCAGAAACAGAACCAAGTGAAAAGAAACACTCACAAATGCTGAACACCATCTTAGCATGTGGTTTCTCTATAGATGGTTGGGCTGACACTACAGAGAACAAACTGAATGGCTTCAAGGCTAAGTGCTTCTCTAGGGCATTCTATGAGGACACCTGCATCTGAGAAAATGGAATGTTGAACGTTCCTGTTGGTGAAAATAAATACTCATCACACTTTGAACAAGCTCAAACTGTATTGTCCAAGGACTCACCAAAACAAGGTAAGGAGATCCTTTCAAACTTTTCTTAGATTCTGGAAGACCTGCAGTTTGATAACTAATGTGTTCACTGGAGACCTTCCCAATGAAACAAACTACAGCTTCCTGCATCTTGAACTATTTTCTCTTTTAGAGAAATTATATTTCCTCTAGCAATTAGGAACTTTCTTTCACACAGTTATTATCAGACGGGATATATTGTTCTTACAAAGGGTTATTTTCTCTGAAACATCCATCACAGTTCTACTAAAAATATGCCAAGATCACCATTAGGCTGTCTGTTAGTTGAAGTGAGAATGCTCTTTAGTAGGGTTTCCAGAATTCTAGCAATAAGGAAGGAGGGACCTGAATGCTTTGTGGCTTCAACAACTGAGTTTAAAGAGTGGATATTCTCTCAACAACATGATCATCTATCCCCAGTCTGAATTTCTGGGATGTAGGATTTTCAGTGCACAAACTAGGATAGTCTCATGCAAACTGTGATGGTAATTTTGTCTTATATTTCACTTAGGCTTAATCCATAAGCAAGTTTAGTCAGCTCTGTCTCCTCAGAACCTCCCAACCTGTAGCCTTCTCTCAAGTTCCAGTACCCACAGCTGACCCAATCCATCTGGAAGCTTTTCTCCTTTCTACCACTTACTACTATGTTTCCCAAACTCTGTTCTTTTCTCCCCAAGTTCCCCTCTGTATATATCAAAGGATAGTTACTTCAATAAAGAATCAAATAACATGATTTCTCCTTAAAACTCTCCAATTATTTCTCTTGGAAAATAGAATAATACAAAAAATGCCTTTCCAAGGCAAGAAAAAAAACAGACATGACTACATATTACTATTTTCCACACAGCTAAGACTGTTATCATTGAAATTCAAGTTAAGTATTTTTAAGGATGTGGATATGTGTATACCTTTCTAAGAGATAAAGTTGAAACACTGGGCTTGCTGCTCTAAGCTGTTTCACTTGATCTAATAGATACCAGAATACTTTACAGACATGACTCTCCAGATGCAACATCCAATCCTAATATAAATATAGCATCCAACAAATAGGTCCATAAAGTCGTGTGGTGAATGAAACCTTCAGATTTGTTTGATCCTATTTTCTAGACATGGTCCAGTTGTAGTTTTAACAGAGGCTCTTCAGAAGGTTACCATGAGTACACAAAAGAAGGATTAAGCTTTTGCTGGAAAACCTACTTATAGCAGCCAACTCTGAAGCTCTGAGAGTCATCAAATATTTTGGCAGTAAGCTTTCACTTGTAAATTCCCATACGTTATTATCTCATAGAGCTTCACATGCAAAGTAAAGTAAGAGTACAGCACTATCATTTAAGGCCATGCTGCTAGTAGTGACAGGAGGCAGAGTCAGGCCCCCAGGCATCAAAGGACCTCCCTCCCGCTTTGCTTCCCTCAAGTTAAGCCAACAAGGGAGACTTCTAATTCTGGAAAATCTGAGCCCAGAAGTGAGACTCTAGACCAGTAGGTACTAAGAGAGAGAGAGGAAGAAAGCACAGCTTGAATGAAAATGACTGGTCTTATCTATGGCAGCCACTTTGACCCTTTCTGTCCTCTAGCCACAATAAAAATTAACAACCACAAAAGATACTGTTGAGTGGTTGCACAGACAAGTCATACTATGAGGGAAAATATTTGTGAGACACATGTCTAATGAAGGATTTGCTTGTAATGGTCTCCATATAGGATCTGACATGGGACTGAAACATAAAAAGAACTCTTAAGACTCAATGGTAAGATCTGAAGTCACTTCAGTAAAGAAGATACACAAGCTTTTAAGAAGCATATCAAAGATACTCAATATCACCCGCCTTTATAGAATTGCTATGGGTAACTCTGGCAATTAATTTGGCAGTTTCTTAGAAAATTAAACATATTTTACCATACAATTCAGCATTCATGCTCATAGTTATTTAACCAACTAAGTTGGAAACTGGGTCTATGTAAAAATCTGTATATTAACAGAATTTATAATGCTTATGATGACTTTAGTTACACTTGTCAAAACTAGTAGGAACACAATGTCTTTTGATGGGAAAATGGATAAATAAAGTGTGGTATATCAATCTGCTAGACCTTTATCTAGGAAAAAAGTGTTAGCATATGTGAAAGAACTTGAGTATACATTGCTAAGCAAAAGAAGTCAATCTGAAAAGGTCACTGGCTAGCTGATTCCAACTCTCTGACCTTTTGGAAAGGGCAAAGCAAAAAGCAGGGGAAACATCAGTGGTTTCAAAGGGTTCCAGGCAAAGAAGAGATAGAAGATAAAAATTGGGGGGATTGCAAATATTCTATAATTGTAATGGCAGTTATGTGACATTATTACATCTCTCAAAACATGCTGAACAGCACAAACAGTAAGCTTCAACATATGCAAATTTGACAAATCACTCATGTGGTCAAAGATCTTAGGAAAAAGGAAGACAGGGACAAAAGAATCAAATTGTACTACAAATGTATGAAACAATTCCACTGGTGGAAGAAGGAAAAGATGCTTAGCTAAATAATGTGGGCACCAAAGACTGTAAGATTAACGGCAAACAGAAAAGCAGAAAGGCTCTGCACTCTAACTAATTAAATCGTTCCCCATAGGGGTATGAGTTAGCAATTCTGATACTGCTATCTATGGACACTGGAATTAAACAATTAAATAAATGGATAGTGGATGGCGGGAAGGTTTCTCACGGTGTGAGTGGAATTAACAGATAATTAAGGGGAGGCTAGAATGATCTGTGTAATAGTGTATTAGAGTTGGAGACAGAGATAAGGACCTAATGTTTTCTTGAATAGGGATAGAGAATGTTACAAATATACATGCTTACAGATACATGTAGATGTTAGGGTTAACCCAGAATCATAGCTTTCCTCTTTTACAGTTTTATAAAGGTCTGAAAGAACCAAGATGCCTATAATAATAATCACCTAGTGTCTTGGGCTTAATTTCTAATAACATTTTCTGATAAAAGGATCTAGAAATACCTAGATAAGTGTTTCTGAGGCTGAGGTAGCACATACTTAAGATGAACTTAAGTATCTCCTAGAGCCAGAATAAACAGAAATGGCAAAGAACATCATCAATGGGGTGCTCTCAAAAGGTCACAGGAACGAAGTGAAATAATTCAAAGTGCCCCAGCTAGAGTGAAATAAGGGGAGATAACAAAGTATCACTGAAAGGAAAAATAAATAAATAAATAAATATCTTATTGCATTCTGATATCAGTAATAATAAAGGGAGAGAAGAGAATCTCTCACTTAGTAAACTTATCGTGCAGCTTATCCCTTACTTCAGGCCATAGAACATAACTCTTCCCTCTGTGATTTCATTCCACATGTGGTGACTTCCAAATGGGACACTGTAGAAGTGGGTGGAAAATTTTCCTTCAAGAAGCCTCACAAACCCTACATCAGCCAGCTGATTCAGGTCAGCAACAACAATCATTAACATGGTGATACTATGTGTCCTTGCTTGGATGGGGTGAAAAACCGCAATGCTGACTGTGTGATCCTCCTCCTTGAAATTAAAACACCAGTCTATTCGTGAGAAAAGGATGAAGCTTATTCTACTACAAGGACAGTCTGTAGCACCCCTGACAAATGCTTCTTAACTTGACAAAAATAAATCAAAGGAGAAAAGAAAGAAGTCTTGAAGATATTCCTCTTGTTGGGGAGCTTTGTCAGCTTTCAGTGAGGGTTTTGCCTTGTCTTATTGTATCTTGTTTTGCCACATTTGCTTGTTGTTTCCTGGAGAGGTGATCCTTTCAGAAAGAAGTATATCTGGAGCAGAGAGGAGTTGGGGGTGAGCTGGGAGGGGCAAAGGGAGGGGAAACTGTGGTTGACATGTATTGTATGGGAGAAGAATCTATTTCCAATAAAATAAGTAAATATATAATAAAAACAAAAACCAAAAAGCTGAATGTGATCCAACTTTGACACATCCTAGGACAGAAAACGGACATTCATTAAAAGCTAAACAAATCTGAAAAAACTTTGATCAGTAGTTGATAATTATATTTGAATTCTGATTGCTGAAACAAATCCTCCATAGTAACAGAAGATATTAATAACTGGGAACTGTGGGTTGGAGGGGAATAATATTGGAACTGTACATTTGCTGCTCATTCTCCCTTTGTAAATATTATACTGTTCCACAGAGTAAAGCCTATAAACAAAAAATTTAACATTAATTTGTGCTACAGTGTGTTTTTAGAAGTTCACAAATCAAACGGAATGATGCTGGCTGCATGTTTTCTCATACATTTACAAAAGAATAGTGGACAAGTCTGCCTCCTTTTTTTTTACTGATATCAGCAGAATTTCTACTTTCAATATGTGCCCCAAAATGGGAAGTAGATGTTTAGCATTCATAAAACCATACTGTCTCACCACCACCACCACCAATTTCCCCATGGTAATATTGTGGGTTACTGACATACTTGTGGTTCAGCTTTCTTATGAGGAGTCAAGAAAATCATTAGAGAACAAGGTTTTCCCCCATTAATTTCCATAGTTGTAGCTACAAAGCCCTGAAATCAGCATGTGGGGACCAACTGCCATATGTGCTCTGTGGAGAAATCACTGCCTCCTTTTGTGAGCTACTTTCTCAATAAAGAAGCCCTCTCAGCTAGGTCTTTCTCTCACTACCACTCATGCAAACACACACACACACACACACACACACACACACACACACACGCATGCACGCATGCATGCACGCACGCACGCATGCACGTACGCACACCCCTAGCTTTGCTCCTCTCTCATGTCTAAACATAATGTCATCTCCAACTTGTAAACAAAAAGGCTACAACTTTTAATAGTTGATTTAGCATTGTTTCAAAAATACAAAAAAAAGTAAATGGATGTTTAAAATTAAATACATGCACTCAATACAACACTTCATAACTTTTGAAAAGATATACTCTGCTCAGCTGAGGTTGTAGATCTCAAGCATAATGTGCATGAAGGCCCAGGTTCAATCCCTAGTAAGAAAAAACAAATACAGACAGTGATATAGAAAGACAAATTTGGGTCCTAAACAGCACCAAGGTTAGGAATGCTGATGTCACAGAATAAAAACTCTACATAAGACTCTTGACTCCCACCCTTAATGTAAGTACTCACAGACACCATTGGCCAGAGGCCTTATTAATAGCATGAACAGTCGATCACCATATATCCTGTATTCCATGTATTCTGTGTGGTAAAAACCACATGTGAACAATAAGAGATCACTTTTTTTGTTGTTGTTTTTCAAGACAGGGTTTCTCTGTATTGTTTTGGAGGCTGTCCTGAAACTCACTCTGTAGATTAGGCTGACCTTGAAATCACAGAGATCTGACTGCCTCTGCCTCCTGGGAGCTGGGATTAAAGGCATGTGCCACCAATGCCGGGCTAAGAGATCACTTCTTACCGTCCTTTGACCTTACTACAGAAAGGAAGTGCAGACACAACAATCAGGATCACATTTCAAAGAAGCTCACAACCCCTTTGAGGACTACCAAGGCAACAGAAGGTGGCCAGGACTGGTCACAGCAACACAGTGTCACTACAGTTAATTCACACCGCATTGCTATGTTTATTCAAATTTGTCTCGTCTGTGAATACATATGTATTGATAGATTTAAACTTTATTTCATTTCTTCAGTTTTTATATTTGTAGGCATTTGTTTTATGCCTACAAATGTTTTATATTCATGACACACCTAAATTTTTCCTGCTTTATTCCCCCAATATTTCTAGACTACATATTTCTTACGCATGTTTTTTCAAAGTTTTTGAAATCTCCAAAATAAGGATGCACATATTGTTTTATCCACATAACCAAATCTATGTTATCTAAGAGTATGTTTATGTTAATTATACTTAAAAAACAAAAGGAAGTTGCTAACTATAATTTAATTATACCTTATTAAGAAATGCCATATGTTGATACAACCAGGGGAAAATATCAGAAGCATGCTTACCACACTGCTTTATAGGAAGGCTGAAAGATAAGAGACACTTATATGGGAATATCTATAATTTTTGAACTTTTAAAAACAGAATATAAAAATGTGTACTTTAATACAGATTCAAAATTGAAAACAGATTTCTTCTTGAATTTTGGGTAGCATGGTATAGTGAAGTGCAAGCAGTAGGTAGCTAGGTCGCTTCCCTTTCCAGTAATTCCAAACCCAGTTGGTCTCATGCATGATGTACCACAACATCCAAGAACCTCTAAGAGACCCTGTGGTTGATTCAGGATACATGCAACCTCCTGAAACCTTGTCAAACACAAATTCAAAAGGTCTTTTCCAGGAGATGTAAGAGGCCATCTCACACAAACCTCCATCCTCGTGATAACTGTAAAGCAACTGCCTAGACTTAAGAACTAAGCATACCACCTCACAAGACAGTGCTCATATTCTCAGGAAACTTTTCATATGAAAAAAAGTTAATTGTGGTAGTTCATGCCTATAATCGCAATGCTTGGGTGGCTTAGATGAGAGGCACATGAGTTTGAGGCCTAGCCTGGAATATACAAGGAGACTCTTTCAACCAACTTCCCCCTCAAAATCAATGGCTGTTTTAACTTATAGAATTCATGTCTAATGGCATCCTGTAGAAGTATTTTAATGCTGTATCAAATACTGTGCTTGGTATACACTGGCCAGTCTTTATTTATTAGATGCATGAGCTGATTGCTTACATTTGGCTCTGTTGTTCTTTTATCTTAGTTTGCAATATAAAATTTGGCAACTATATCACTGGTTATTTCATATTAAACCTTCAAGGAAAAGAAAAGAGCAGACTAGATATCAGAATCTTTCAATATCTTCCTAACCTCTCTCAATTCCACTAATCACATCTCCAAGGCTAGAAGACATCAAGAATTATCACTGTATAGGGGAGATAAAAATGCATAAGGTCTTTCTGAATAACTAAAGCAACAGAGCTATTTGTAATAGGCCAAGTGACCAATACAGTAATGAATGTGCTCTTATTCTAGTGATGGTACATCTCCCATTCTATTCTATGTTGGATTTTTAAATTATTACTCTTTGATATTTCATCTATGCATATAATGTACTTTTATCATTTCACCCTCTCCCCATTAGCCTCTCATGCCTTCACATTCCCTTTGAAGCATTCTTTCTTACTGAAAGTCTTCCCCTACTTTCTTGTTAATTTTTATGACTTGATCCTTGTTTTAGTGACCCACTGAGTTTAATTAGGGCTGTTTGCATGAGTATGGGTGGGGGTCATAACTAACTTAGGTAAAGTTATTAGTAGCCACACTACTGAGAACATCTTCCTCACCCCTGTTCTTAATACATCGGAAAAACTGAGTGAGAACAATGGGAACTAAATAGAACGATAAGTGGCAGACAAATTTGAAAATACCAAGATATGAGACAAGAAATAACTCTAAATGGAAGAACATGCTTTTCCCCCACACTGATAACAAAAATTTGCTGTTCTAAGACAGTGAAAACTAAGGAGGATGCTCAAAGGCACCCTGAACATGGAAGGGGTAGGGAAATTTAAAAGGTAGGGAAGTGAGAGAATCAGAAAAGTCAAACTGACAATGGAGGAGGCATGAAATAGTGACAAAACAGCCCAAAATAATGCTCCTGTGTGATCCCACAGGAGGTGTGGCAAAAAGATGGTCCAGCTAGAAATACAAAGGGAGGTGTTAGACTAGGGAGAGGGAATAGAAAATGAGGTTTTTTTAACTTTGAAGGGCAAGTTGGGGAAGTTAAGAGCTTGTGGGGAAAGCTTCTCGTTCCTCAATAGAAAGTCAGACTTTTGAGAGAACTGTTCTTCAGAGAAGAACACATGCCATAATGCAGTACTCCAGCAGTCAGAGCTCTGTACATTGGCTTAATGGCAAGCTAGTTTTAATAGTGGGAGGTATGAAAATAGATATCCCGAATTCAAATTCTCATTTCCATGATCAAAAACAGCATGGTTATATATACTCATTTCTGCTTTAACTGGAATAAGATATACCATTGTGAGCAATCCACTCTGTAATTATTTTCAAAGCCTAATGATTCTATCCATCAAGATTTGGTATAGACACTAATAATTTTTAAATAATTATTTTTTTAATAATTTTAAAAGTTTCATAAATGCCCTATACCCCTGCTAAAATTCTTCATCCATATTAAATTTAATTACTTGAATTTTAGCTGATGTCAAACATTTTAAAGTTTTATTAGACTTTCATTTTGTGATTTTGTTTTGTTTTCGTTTTTGTATTTTAAGACAGGGTTTCACTCTGTAGCCCTAGCTGTTTTGGAATTCATTCTGTAGACAGGGCTGGCCTTGAACTCACAGAGATCCATCTGCCTCTGCCTTCCGAGTGCCCGGATTAAAGCCCTACACCACCATACCTGGCTTTATAAACATCTTAATAAACAAAAAAAGATTTGGTGTCGATTTTCCTTTAACACCACAAAAGATCGAAGAAACCAAATTTAGGCAAAGCTGGTGGTGAATTCATACAAATAGGAAATGGTGTTGCCTGTTGCGGGTAGTTCTGAGTCAGCCTCTCAACAGTCTGAACTAAAAATCAGAAGCATCAGTTCACATAGCTGGAACAAATTTTTAAAAAAAAAATTAAAATCATGGTATTTTAAGCAGAAGTGTCTTTCTTCTGTGTTTGAATTTGAAGGGAGAACAGATTGCAAAAGAGGAAAGTGACAAGAGCAGACACTTTCTATTATTAAGGAAGATCCCCAGGTAGCATTGTGTACAAGAAACTAGAGGTCAGCTTTCCTTGAGAGTGATTTTTAAGTTTGGGGAGATTCTAGAAACTAATTATTAATATGATGCTGATACTCAGGAAATGGATGGCCACTTATCAAGCAATATGTAAAGAAAAATGACATCAAGCAATGTCTCCTCAGTATGAGACACTAGTACAAAACCTCTATTCATCTGGGAACAAGTACATCTCACTTTTCCAGAGGTATAATTTTCTTTTATGTGTATAATTTATATAATCCTCCATTTTATTCTTAATTCACCAAGTTTTAAGGCAATGCAACAAATTGCTGTTTCTCTAAACGCTCTATGGAAACTTGCAGATGGCAGGGGACAGAAGTCAGTGCAGACTCTCAGCAGGCACACTTAATGTGGCATATGCTGCCATCCTGAACGCCGACGTAGGCACTTCACCACAGCTGCTGGGCATGGCCTGCTGCTTCTGCTGGAACGAGGGGCTCCTGACCACCCCTCCCACATGGCTTTCATATTCCCCTGGTGAATAGTTCATTTATTACACAAAGTAGACATGGAGCACCTGGACTGGCCAGATGGACACTCAGCTGAAATGGGATTGCCTTTAACTTGCTGTGTAGCTTTTGAGTAGGTCATACTTGAAGCTCAGTTTCCTTTGCTGAAAAAAATGTCAACTCTGGTTTAGAAATTACTTACAACTTCTTTGTGGTCTAACCCTTTCCACATTTTTGGACAGATGGCCATGAAATAAGATAGGATTTCTGCTCTCCTGCAGGTTGTTGTTGCCCATTGGAAGGAAATAAACACTGCTAGAGCCTTCTCTGCACAAATGAGACTCTAACACTAGCCCTTTGCAACAGTGGCTCCCACATGAGCTACTGTGTGTATTGCACCCATCCTCGATGATGATGGGACACACATACCCAGGCATCCAAATAGTATCTGTTGTATACCATCTTTGGAAGAACTGAGAAGGTAGAGTCTCAGGTCATCATCAAACCTGTGGTTCAGATGAGGAACTCTTGATGAGAAAAATGGATGTTACCACCAACAGAATTATCACAGAATAATGTGCTGCAAAACCTCAACAGTTCATTTTATTCCAAACGTTCTGAAAATTATAGTTCTTCATGCAGCAGTGCCACTACCACCTAGAAACTTCTCAAAAGCAATCTCACCCAGTCCAGAAGAGCAGACACTCAGGACAGGCTCAGCAATGCACAGGGTCAATCAACACCATGGTTGGTTCTGACAAACACAGAAGTTAGATGGTCATCCTTCTAATACTTTGATCTTCATATTCAGGTAAATAATACAGAAGACAGGACAAGTTGGTTGCCCAGCATCAACCTGGTGTGTAGTGGAGTCATGATTAGTATTTCTACATTATGGACTGAATGCTCTACCCCGCTACCACCACCACTAAGACTGATAAAGCTCTACATAACATGCTTACATTTGGGGATAGGGCCTTTAAAGGTATAATTAAGGTCTAATGAAGTCCTACGGGTAGAGCTTTGATCCAATAGGATTGGTGGCATTATGATAAAAGAAAAGAGACACCAGGGGTTGGGTTTACAGAAACAAAAGCTATATGAAGTCACAATGATGAGATGGCCATATCAAGATAAGAATGCAGGCCTGAGAGGAAACCTTGAGGATGATTCTGGACAGTCTCTAGAACTGTGAGAAAAACAATTCTGCTATTTACCCCCACCCTAGTTTAAAGAATTTCATTGTTAGAAGTTCTGGCAGACCAATATATCATGTCTTCTGACATTCTGGGGAGATAGATTTTCTTCCATTTAAATGATTTTAGAATTTTTGGATCAAGCTTCCACACCCAACACAACAAACTTCCCACAGTCACTCAATCCATGTAAGCAATACCCAGTTTTCATCCTGTTTTGAAACGCTCTTCAAAGCCCCTCTTCAAATCCTGGCTGCTACTTTCTCTGATGACACTGTTGTTGTGGAAGCTCATCCAGCCAACAGTTTTTGAGACACTACCCCTGCCCCACATTGGGTGCCAAATGAAGGAGGATTATGGAAGTGCAGAAATGCATGAATAAAAGAATAACAAATATTTATTTGGGGAACATTCACTCAAATGAAGAAAAAGTTCCTCCAAGGTCTCTTGCTCTTAGGTCATCTGCTCTTTGACCACCACCCAACAGATCCAGCTTGCTCCCAATCTACACATAGAACCTGAGACAATGCCCTGAAAGGACTAGTACCTCAAAGACTATTGGCTGAATGAGTTACCACAACACACTGTGATCTATACCCTAGATTATGCTTGAAGTCATTTACTCGGTCCCTATCACTGGCTCTGCTTTTTCAATGTCATCCCAAAATATAGGCAGGAAATTTCAACCTAAAATATAAATCTCAGACAAAGATAATTAATATCATTGTTCACTCTATAAATATATTATACCTATGAGTAATATGCATACTTTCTGTATTTTATCATTACAGGCATGTGGGTTATTCCCAGGTGAACATTGTGAATATACCTGAATACATAATTAAGGCTGTGGGGCATAGAATATGAATACATTCATTTTTATCTTCTTCCTAAATATTATGATGTTTTTTATTCACAGTGGCCATCATAAGATTCATGATATGTTCATTTCTTAGTTCAATTTATTTAGGATTTTTTGCACATATGCTCAAAAGTGAATCTTGGCTCTAACTTTGTTTTCTTAAAAAGTTTTTATTAATCACTTGATTTTGTTTCTGTTGTTGTTGAAAAATTTGTGTAGAAAGTTACCCAATCTCTCTGGAATTTTAACTGTTGTAATTGTTTTGAGGAAAGCATTTTCCTCCAAAAAATAAATAATTACAATATGCTTTTGATTTTATTTAAAAATGTATAGGAACCTCCTAATTTTGTTTTCTGTTTGGTAATTTATATTTATGTGTCGGTCCAGCCTGGCCTTGAACTCACAGAGATCCGCCTGCCTCTGCCTCCTGAGTGCTGGGATTAAAGGTGTACACCACCACTGCCTGGTGCAAGTATCCATGTTTAATTCCCCATATCACTTACTACCTTTTGTTCTTTTTGTATCCATTCTGACAGAGTTCTAGAAGCTTTATTGCTCTTTTGGATTGCAACACAGGCCTATGAGTATTCTATGTTTCACTGAACTCCAAGGCAAGTGCTTATTCTAATGTGTGCTCTCTGTCTGTCTTTCTCTCTTTCTCTGTCTCTCTCTCTGTCTCTGTCTCTCTCTGTCTCTCTTTCTGTCTCCCTCTCTCTCTCTCTCTCTCTCACACACACACACACACAGATCTTCCCAACACACCTTCACATACATACCTGGAATTGATCACCGTTTGCTTTTAGATTTGAACAAAAGCTCACAGTACTCATTGAACTTGCCTATTGGAACATTCTCATTACCCTTGGCAGTTCACAACAGTTAACTGTCTACTTTCAGCCCATTGTTATGGGCTTGGTACTTGATATCTCCTAAATAAAGGCATCTAACATCTCAATCTTCACCTAAACTTAGGGATTTAGAGGCTCAGGCAAAACTATTTTCAAATTAACTAGTTTTAGCTTTGTTTATGGAATCTTCTTTTTATGAATTACTGCTCTTATCTGTGTTTCTTTTCTATTATTTCCTTTTTATGTATTCTATTTCCTTTCTATGTTTTGTTTTTGTTGTTGTTGTTTTGTTTTTTATGTTTTATTTTTAGTGAGTAGACTATTTTTTCCACCTTTTCTCATTTCCTAATGTCAATCTTTAGGGCAGTGATTTGGCAAACCAGGATCTATTGACTAAATTGGTTAACTGACTCCCTTTGTCAGTAAAACATTATTGTAATGCCATTGTATCCATTCTTTTTCAGAGCCAAATGATTGAATGAAAGTTACAACAGCAATGCCCTTTTCTTGCACTCATTTTAAAGCTTGCTAGCCCCCTGTAAAGGGACTGTTTTGGTCCTGTATTTTCTAGCATATGGTGATTATACCTTTAATAACTTCCTGGTGAACAAACTGCTCAGGAGAACGTAGGCAATATCCCCATTTATTTATAACAGTATATCTTAAAGTTTTATCTAATTTGTATATACATCCACTCTGAGAATCTTGGCCTAAATTGAGAAATAGGTCCATTAAGTTTATTGTTAATAGTCTAGATATTACACAGTTTGACTTCCTACTTCTTTTTGTGATTTTTTTAGATTGATTGAAATTCACTTTGGTGTATTTTTCTCCTTTATTTTCTTCAAAGATATATAACCTTTCTTCCTGTTCTTCTTCTCCTTGCCTCCCCTCTTGTCTTCTCCATCTCATCCTTTCTTTCTTGGCTACTCCAGAATTTTTAATTTGCACTTTTAATTAAACTCTCAAAGTAATATCAATAATAAATGTGCTTATGAATTCTTTATCTTCAAATGTTTCTTCCTACTATTTACATGTATTTGTTATGTACATTTTGTACATTAATTTTCCACCTGCAATGTATACTTCTTTATGCTGTTTCATATACTCTTGACTTGTTATAATTTTATTTAATAGTTATAATTTCTTCTTACTTGTGTTCGTTTATTTTTGTTTTTGTTCATTAGTCTTTTTGAGACAGGGTCTCACTATGCAGTTATGACTGGCCTAGAAATTACTACATAGACCAGACTAACCTCAAACTCATAGAGATCATCTTACTGATACCAAGTGCTGGTATCAAATGAGTGTCTCACCATGTGCAAGAGCAAGTCTAATGTATCAAGTGAAAGCCTGGAGATTTAAATAAAAGACAAGAGTCCAGCCATTTGTCATTTGTGCTAAGAGAATGTGTGTGTGTGTGTGTGTGTGTGTGTGTGTGTGTGTGTGTGTGTGCGTGCGTGCATGTCTTTATTCCAAGGAGGGAGCAGCCTTTTACACAGACTTATAGCACAGTGGAGAAACCCCAGGTGTAAGAGTTCCTGTTTTCATAATTAGAGGTTGATGCCAGTGAGGCAAGGCCAGGACTGTAAGTCAGGACTAAAAAACAGGATGCACCTGTGGTTATTGGCTGACAAGCAACTCACAGAAACCCTGTGGGGACAGGAGCTCAACACAACCCCTTTACTCTCTTTTCAACTCTTTCTTTCTGGGTTCACTTTTATTCCTTCTGAAAGATATTCTGTAGTTGAGAACTGTTGCTTGTGAGTTTTTGGATTTGTTTTATCTGATAATGTCCTTTTGGAGGCTTCATACTTGAAAAATAATTTCACCAAATGTCTGATTTTCTCTCATACATATTGTGATCTTTCTTTTTCTTTGTGTGTGCATGTGTGTACATTGTATGTGTACATATACACATAAACACACAAATATATCTAGAGCAAATAACTATAGGCATTGTCATTACCAAATGAAACACAGAAACTAAGAATCTATTTCTAGTTAAACAACTAATTTGATGCCCCAAATTACTTAATTAAAGCAGACTACGCTTCAGTGCATCCCCCCCTAAAATGTAGAATTAGCTAATGATCTACCTCGTAGGAACATCAGCAAATTACACAGCTATAAGATAATAGGTAGAGGTGCAAGCCATTCTGCTTCCTTGACTGTGTGAATACATTCTAAAGTGCTGAGGCGTCAAGAATATTTTTAAATTAGTATATGAAAGAAAATAAGTCAGTTTTCAAAGAGTATTCTTTCCAAAGCTCCAGAGTATATTAGTCTAGAAAGAAGCAGTTAACTCTAACACTCTAATTATTAAAAAAATACACAAGAGGACAAAGAGGGTTTGTTCTGAAAGCTGGCCTTTAAAATAGATTTTTGCAATAGATACACTCATAAAATTGCATGAAAAAAAAGAACAGTCATTTGAGGACTATGCTCCCTGGAAATAAGGCCTAGGCCACTGCAACAAAAGAGCATTCACTGACTCTTATAGCTGATAAACACTTTCAGTGATATGGCTGGATACAAGATTAACTCAAAAAAATCAGTAGCCTTTCTATATATAAATAGGCCGAGAAAGAAATCAGGGAAACAACACCTTTACAATAGCCACAAATAATATAAAATATCTTGGGGTAACTCTAACCAAACAAGTGAAAAACCTGTATAAGAAGAACATTAAGTCTTTGAAGAAAGAAATTGGAGATGTCAGAAAATGGAGCCATCTCCCATGCTCAAGGATCAATAGAATTAACACAGTAAAAATGACAACCTTACCAAAAGCAATCTTTATATTCCATGCAATCCCCATCAAAATCCAATCCCCACCAAAATTCCAACACAATTCTTCACAGAACTTGAAAGAACAATACTCACCCTCTTATGGAAAAACAAAAAACTTACGATAGCTAAAACAGTCCTGCACAATAAAGGAACTTCCAGAGGTATCACCGTTCCTGACTTCAAGCTCAATTATAGAGCTATAGTAATAATTAAAAGCATGGTGTTGGCATAAAAACAGATGGATGAATCAATGGAATTGAATCAAAGACCCTGATATAAATCCACACAATTATGAACACTTGTTTTTGACAAAGAAGCCAAAATTATACAATGAAACAAAAAACATCTTCAACAAAGGGTGCTGGCATAACTGGATATTAATATTTTGAAGAATACAAATAGATTCATATCTATCACCTTGTACAAAACTCAAGTCCAAATGGATCAAAGACCTCAACATAAATTAAGTTACACTGATCCTGACAGAAGAAATGCGAAGTAGCCTTGAATGCATTGGCACAGGAGACAATTCCTGAATATAACACTAGTAGCATAGACACTGAGATCAACAATTAATAAACAGGACTTCCTGAAACTGAAAGTCTTCTATAAGGTAAAGGACACTGTCAATAAGACAAAAGAGCAGCCTATGGAATGGGAACAATCTTCATCAACATCAAATCTGACAAAGAGCTGATCTCTAAAGTACATAAAATATATATCCAAAGTATATAAAGAACTTAAGAAACTAGTTATCAAAATACCAAATGATCCAATTTTAAAAATAGGGTACAGAGCTAAACAGAGAATTCTCAACATAAGAATCTCAAATGGCCAAAAGACACTTAAAGAAATGCTCAACATCTCTAGTCATCAGAGAAATGCAAATCAAAAACAACTTTGAGATACTATCTTACACCTGTTAGAATGGACAAGATCAAAAACACTAATGACAGCTTATGCTGGAGAGGATGTGGAATAAGGGAAAAACTCCTCCATTGCTGGTGGGAGTATAAATTTATAGTCACTTTGGAAATCAGTATGGTGGTTTCTCAGAAAACTTGAAATCAAGACTCAGCTAAACTACTCTTAGGCATATACCCAAAGGATGCTCAATCATACTACAAAGGCACTTATTCAACTATGTTCATAGTAGCATTTTTCATAATAACCAGAACCTGGAAACAACCTAGATGCCTCTCAGCTGAAGAATAGATAAAGAAAATGTGGTACATTTACAAAATGGAGTATTACTCTGCTGTTTAAAAAAAATGACATCATTAAATGGATGGAACTAGAAAAAAATCATCCTGAGTGAGGTAACCCAGACCCAGAGAGACAAACATGGTGTGTTTGTCATAAGTGGATATTAGATGTAAAGTAAAGGATAACCAGGCTATAATCCACAGCCCTAGAGAGGGATACATGGATTTCCCTGAGAAGGGGAAATAAAAGAGATCTCCTAAGTAAATGGGGGGGGGCATGAGGAAACTGGTTGGGTGGGCTGGGGGCTGGAGGAGATCAGAAGAGGAGTGTAACTAAAGAGTTGATTTATATGGGTGAGATATTTTGGGGTTAGGGAGAAACCTGGTGTGAGGGAAACTACCAATAATCTACAAGGATGATTCCAGCTAAGGCTCTTAGCAACAGTGGAAAGGGGGCCTGAACTGGCCATCTACTATAATCATCTTAGTGACTATGCTAATTGTCCTCAGAGAACCTTCATCCAGTAACTGATGGAAGCAGATGCAGATATCCACAGCCAAGCACTCGGTCCTGTCAAAGAGATGGAAGAAAGATTGTAAAAGCCAGGGGATGAAGGTCATCACAAGGGAGCCTACAGAGACAGCTGACCTGAGCTCATAGGATCTCACAGATGCTGGACTGACAGGTAAGGAGTTTGCTTCAGGTCTATCTAGGCCTTCTGAAGGTGTGTAACAGTTGTGTAGCTTGGTCTGTTTGTGGGGCTGCTAGCAGTGGGACCAGGACATATCCCTAGCACTTGATCTAGCTTTTGGGAACCTATTCCCCATGCTGGGTGGCATTGCCCAGCCTTGATGCAGGGGGAGGAGCTTCGTTATGCCTCAACTTGATATGCCATGCTTTGTTGATTTCCACAGGAGACCTTGCCCCATTCTGAATACAGAGGAAGAGTAACCATAGCCATGGGAGTGAGGGGGAAGGGGAGAGAGCGGTATGGGGACTGGGAGGGCACAAGAGAAGGGAGGGGAAACTGCTACATGGATGTAAAATAAGTGAAAAACTAATTAATTAAAAAGAATGCAAAAGAAAACAACAAAAGAGAATTCACTGTACACTTAAATTAGCCATGGGCCAAATTTGCAGGGCAAATAGCAGAGCTACAGTCCACAAGCAAAGTCAGTGTTTTCAATGGAAATATCCTTGAAAAATAATATTCCACTGCCTTTAAAGCTGAAATGTAATTCTGTACAACTCTACCCATTACACTGATGAAAAATCCTAATAACATTGGCACTGAGGTGATCCTGGGTAGTTAATCCTACCACTGGTATAATCTAGATTGTTTGGGAATGCTCTGCCTGTGAGTCCAGTTATAACTCGGTCACATGAGTGAAAGGATTGGAGATTGATATTTTAAAACAAAGTTCTCTTAGAACACAATATCTTGTAGTCTCTAATGTCCTATTCAAATTCATTCTTAAAAGTACTGATGAGATCCAACCAGGATCACCATAAAGGAATGCTGCATGAGGGACCTCTGTAGGAGAGAAAGGGCGGGAAAGGTTGGTGTACAGGGTAGAGATTGTTCTGGTGATGAGCCCATGGGCAGCACGTCAGTGTGCACACTTAAGAGGTACCGAGGGGGACAGGGAAGGTAGGAAGTAAAAACAGGTGTTACAGTGACTACTCTGAGGAGACTTCAGAAAAGAGGACACAGGAAAGAGAAGAACAAAAAGAAGCGCTTCTTTAGTCATCTTGTGTAAGTCCTGAGAATAAATACAAGGCTTCAGTGAAAGACTAGGGATGTTTGGTAAGTGAATGGAAGACAATGAAACCCACAAAAAGGTGTACTATAATCATCACAGGACAAAGAAAATGTACCCTGGCACACATAATACAGTTCAATATTATGAGAGTTAATTTTAAAGATTTATTTTGTTTTCATTCTGTATATATGTGCATGCCTACAGACCTGTGTGGAATACCCAAAGAGACCTATAATCAAATGCCCTGGAGCTAGAGTTACTGGTGATTGTTAGCAACCTGGTATTGGAACAAGGAACTGAATTCTGGTCCTCTGCAAGAGCAGCAAACACTGAGCTCTCTCTCCGGCCCTACTAATTACTACTTTTAAAAAATATAGCCTGAGATTGAAGTCAACAAGAATCACAGACTGAGGTAAGTGACTCATGAGCTAATCCTCTGGAGTGTACCTCTGTAGAATATGACAGAGGACAAAATGTCTAGCTTTACTTGAAACTGTTCTGGACCTGGAGGACACAGGCATTCATAAGACCGTTAGAATTGATCTTTTCATCCTGAATCCCACACTGCCCTTGTGATTTACCAGATATTGCCTTCCTACTCCCAATCTTTTTCTCCATTTCTATGAAGACATGGATTCTGATGCATACCTTCTTCACACTGCCTAACAAAGACAAATACAATGAAAGCTGTACAGGCCGGCATCTCCTGCAATCTGGCACTATCTTGTGGGCAGTTTATATTTATCATGAGTCAATCCTGTGAGATAAATAAAAATGCACTATCATTTGTCATACTGTAAGAGAAGGTAATATGATGGCAAGATTTTGAGGTTAAGAGGCTGCAGAGAAAGCTCAGTGGGTAAGAACACTGAATTTCTTGCAGTGGACCTGGTTTGATTTAGTTCTTAGTGTGAACACCACAACTCACAAACATCTATACCTCTAGTTCTAGAGGCTCCGTTGACCTCTTCTGACTGACACAGGCACTACACACATGGCACACAGATATACATGCAGAAAAAACACCCACATACATATATTTTAAAAAGGAATAAATGTCTAAAACTTTTTAAATATTCTGATGTTAAGAAATACTGAGAATTGGAGAGTAAGAATTTTCTTATGTAGCTCAAACTCATAGCATGTATTATATGCTTGTACTTCTTATGAATATGCATCAAAGTAAAATCTCACACACCAAAATGAGTGAACATGATATAAATATCCTTACAAGAACACTGATTTCCTTTTGTCCCCATCAACTCTTCACCTACTTTTACCTACTAAAATGTACAATGAACTTTGGAACCCTAGACCTGCTTGCCAAATAGATGGATGCAGGGAGGGAGGGAGGGAGGGAGGGAGGGAGAGAGAGAGAGAGAGAGAGAGAGAGAGAGAGAGAGAGAGAGAGAGAGAGAGAGAGAGAGATAGAGAGAGAGAGAGACATGTATGACAGCTCATCTCATGTACCTGGGCATCCTGGAGAAGTCTACTCTTATTCAGGACATTGAAAATGGAAGGAAGGGGAGGCATAAATGGTCCCAAGTATTTCAGGACAGACAGCTATAGAGGTTCCACAAGTAACAATAATGGTTCCTTGTTTTACCTCACATTTCTTGAAATTGGATCTCTTCTGGCATATTCTCATACCCCACAGCTAACATACTTGCATTTTCAGAAGAAAACTGAAGAGAGAAATGAGTAATGTATAAAGGTAGAAAAGCTGAAAGCAAGTGTTTAAAAAGAGGGAAGAGGCAGAAACAAGGTAGGAAAAAGGGGCCAAGGGATGAAGGGTGAGAGGGTGAATAAGCATCAGAATGTTTCAACTAGAAAAGCAGTATGGTACTGATGACTGGGAGGCCAGCATGGGACTGATCCAAACCCCCTGAATGTGGGGGTCAGTGAGGAGACCTAGACAATCTATGGGGCTTTGGGTAGTAGATCAGTATTTATCCCTGGCATACAAATGGACTTTGGGCACCCATCCCATCTCTCAACCTGAACACTTGGGGGAGGGCCTGGGCCCTACCCAGAATGAAATGACAGACTCTAGAGATCCCCCATGGAGGACCTTATCCTCCCTGGGGAATGGAATGGGGATTGGGTGGGGGGCTGGGGGAGCTGGGGAGAGAGCAAGCGTGGAGGGGAGGGAGGGAGAGCTGGAACTGACATGGGAAGCAAGCTTGTTTAAATATATAATAATAAAAATTTTTAAAGAAAAGCAATGTGGTACCTTAGAATTGGGGAAAAGAATCTGAGAAAAGACAGCTGGATTTAAATGACAGTAAGAAGCCATGATGTGTGGCCCTTTCAGTTAAGCACATTTGTAAGGTGATAGGATCAAGTCTGAAAAGGAATAAGCAATTACTCCAGAAGGACAAGGATGCCTTGGACAGGGTTATGGCATCGGCCTGTATATGGGACTCCATGAATAAAGTCAGAATCCAAATAAATGTGTGTTCCTTTCATTTTCTCAATTTATTTTTACTAGGTTGTTCAGAATATGGTAAGCTGGAACATGACAAATTGATCATTAAGGGTAAATTGGTAAAAGGTAGCAGTAAAATTACAAAGTCCTTGAATTAAATCTTTGACATACATGCATATGTGTGTACAAACATGTACAGACATTCGTAAATTTTTGGATGAATTACAAGGCACATTGTCTCAGTCAGAAGGAAATCTGGAATTTCTGAAGTGGGGTCCTTTCTTTTTTATAAGTAATTAGGCAGGAGTATGTCACTGAAGGGGCGATCTGAGTGCCTTGGATGAGCAAGAGAATCTGACAAAAAGTAATTTAAATGAGGTGAGGCTGGAGAGATGGCTCAGTAATTAAGATCACCAGCTGCTCTAGCAGAGGACCAAGTTTGGTTCCCAGCACCCACATGGCATCTCATCATTTCTAGTGGACCTATGGATCCAATGACTTCTTCTGGCTTCCATGGGCACTGTGAAGATGTGGTGCACAGACATACATGCAGACAAAACACCCATACATATAAAATTAAAAACTAATCTTAAAAAAAGAACAGCCATTCAAGAAGTCAAAGTTGCTGTGTCTAAACATGAGTATGGACGGAGTCCAGTTAAACTGAAGAAAGATTTGCTAGCCTATAGAGACTATTTAGTGTGGTAGAAAAAAATTTTGTAAACAATGAATCAAAATTTATACACTATGACCAACTATAATACGATCAGAAAGCAATAATTAAATCTTTTCTAGTTATAATCTTTAGTAAATTTTGAGCCAGCTTTAAAGCAAATTAATGCCATTTGAATTTCTAATCTAATTTGACTCAATATGAGATCTGAGGAATGGCAGACTCAAAGGGCAGCAGCAAGGACAGTAGTTTTATAATGCGTGTTTGACAAAGGGGTTGTATCACACGATGTGTGACTGCTATAAAAGAGCCTATGTAAGACAGCCTACATTGACTTGTTTATGTAGCAGGAATGGAGTATCTATGCATGCTTAACATTCAAGTTTAAGACGTGTGACTGATACTTATATTTCTCAGCCAGAGTCTGGTGTGGAATAATCCTCTTGTTCACTGTAAATATTTATCATTTCAATTGGTATAATAAAATTCTGATTGTCCAGTAGCCAGGCAGGAAGTATAGGCATGGCAACCAACCTAAGGTTGGTGGGAAGGAGAAGAGCAGAGTCAGAAGAGTAGCCAGCCAGACTCAGAGGGAGCAGGGGCTGAACACGCCATGCTCATAAAGTTACTGCCATGCGGCAAAGCATAAATAGAAATCTGGGTTAACCTAAGTGTAAGAGTTAGTTGGTAACAAGCCTGAGCTATCAGCGAAGCATTTGTAATTCACATTCAGCCTCTGAATCAGCTGTTTGGGACTTGGCTGTCAGGACAGGAAACATCCGCTTACAAGAATCTTCAGAACTCTTCAGTGCTTACCACTTTCTATTTTCTACATGTGCTCTACACATACTTCTTTTCCTGTCACCTTCAACCCTTTGGTGTGAACGTTTATGCTGTCAACCTGAGAGGCTCTGGAATCATCTTGAAGAAAAATATCTTTGCAAGATGTTCTAGATCAGTTATCTAAAGTGTAAAGACCCACTACTACATTCCATGGTCTTGGGTCCCAGATTGCATAAAAGGGAGAAACAACTAAAAACTAGCATTCCGGCCACTCTGCTGCATGAGTTTGGCCACAGTGTTCACCCGTGGCCTCAAGCGCACGCCATTGTGACTCTCCCACCATTGTGGACTGTATCCTTGAACTATGAATCAAAATAAAGCCTAACTTTCTCAAGTTACTTATTTTTTTTTTGGTTTTTCAAGACAGGGGTTCTCTGTATTGTTTTGAAGGCTGTCCTGGAACTTGCTCTGCAGATCAGGCTGGCCTCGAATTCACAGAGATCCACCTGCCTCTGCCTCCCAAGTGCTGGGATTAAAGGTGTGTGCCACCAACGCCTGGCTTCTCAAATTACTTTTGGTCAGGGATTTTTGTCACAGTAAGGAGAAAAGGAGCTACAACACAGGAACAATCAAATAGAGCTACAGAGCCAACCTCACAGCTTGAAGAAAAGTTTAGGTGCAAATGAGACTTCTTTTATTTACATCCACAAGGCCATTCTCTCCCCCGATGAGAATGTTTTTCTCTAAGACTCTTGACATCTCTAGGTTAGACCTTAACAACTGTAGTTATTTATATAATTTTTCCTTAAAGAACCACTTAGATTCCTAAAGTGTCAGATATATGGTTATAAGTTGATGAAATCAATAAAAAAAGCAACCTTGCATAATCTATGTCTATAAATGCTTTATTAAAACCATGCTGACATAAATTAGCATAAGCATGTTTAGATTTGTGGACATAACTGAATTTATGCTAGCTGGTTCTCAATTGCCTAAAGAAATTAATTCAGATGGTCTTAATTTGTTTCCAAAAACAGTTTTCCAGCTTCATCTTTTCTCTCACTCTAGTCTTCATGTATTACCTACACTCTGGTCTTTTTAGTGCCTGGCCATATACTTTCTGTTTTCTAAGGCTTGCTTTTCAATGATCCTTCTATCTTAATTGTCTTTCCAACCTCATTTGCAGCCTACCAAGATCTTACAGAATCCACACAGTTCACACAGTCCTGGGTATTTCAAACCTTCCTGGTTTATTTGTCAAATTTTGCTATTTCTTTTAAGGTATATAGCATGTCTATTTAATACATTTTGACCTACTTTGTAATTAATTGTTCAGATATGTATCTCTCTTACCGCTTTAAAGTCCTTAAGAATGAAGTTATATACTTGGCTCGGTTTTCCTTTTTCCCAGTCCATAGCATATGCCTTTCATACAAGTACTTAAAAACTACTGATTGGACATATCCATGGCTTCTGATGTCCAGGGTTTTATCAAGTTTTAAATGCCTTCATGCATCTTTAGAAGAGTATTAGCTGGCAAGATGGCTCACAAGGTAAATGTGCTTGCTTGTCATGTCTGGCAATCATCATTTGCTCTCCAGTGAACCCATATGGAAGAAGAAAAGAACTTACTCTGGTAAGATGTCCAATAACTTCCTTCACAATAAATAGATAAATGCAATATTTTTCAGAAGAAAGCTATTAGTTTTGATCTAACTCAGTAAGCACTGAAAAAATAAAACCGTCAACATCCTCAGGGACACACTATACCTAACCTCTGGGTTAGGAAGGGATTAGCACTAAATCCTCTGTTACATTAAAACCCCAAATCTGTCTTTAATTTTCATTTAATGCACTTTATGCTATATCCAGGAGTCTCTTCAGCTATGTGAATTATTTGTCATCAACCATGTATCTAAAGGCTTCACAGAGACATGAACATGAGTGGCATTCTCTTGGCACAGCCTAGAGATCAACTGAAATATCACACAGCAGAGAGCTGAGAGCTGGGCCCAGACTATGATCCTCAAAGAATGAACTGGGGCTGTAGTTTTCATAGACTCAGAAAATCAAACCCAAACACAAGCATATCCACAGTTTCCCTTGGCTGTGGCTTCCAGGGTACAGGTGGGGAGCTATTTAGATTCTGTTCTCAATTAGTTAAGCTCAAGACTGTAGTAAATAAACAGTTTAAGTATATTTCATACCCCCCAAACAGTTCTCATATCACTGAAAAGCAGCTGCTTTAGGATCACAGATGGCTCGGAGAAGCATGGGCTGAACATGCCCACTGGGATTTGGCCAGAAAGTAGGTAGAATATACCACAGAAATATGTATTACATCTCAACTCATATATGGTAACTGTTATATAGCTGTTTACTCTTCATTGAAACACTTCATTCCTGGAGAAAGCTTGTTAAGACTCAAAAAGTAAACAAAACTTAGAAGGTTTGGGATACAAGCAACTTGGAAGTCTCCAGAAAGCCTGAAACTCACAAGATTACCAGATGCCCTTTTGGAAGTTGTATAAGCAGTGAAGACTTCTGGGAAGAAGAGACTTTCCACCAGCTAAGCTGCTTACAAGTTGTAAGGATCTCCAGGGATACAGCTGATAGCCGTCCTCACCAGTGCTGGAGTGGGCTTCTTGATGATGAAGCTGCCCTTGAGCCAACCATATACCTACAGGTAACTCTTCACCCATGCTATGTAAATAAGCCCAATAAACTTGCTGGTCTTTGAAGCCTGACTTACATGAATTGTTCCTTTGTTCTTTTGTTGATGACATATCTAAAGTAACTAGATGTTTGCTCATGTTTCTCCAGGAAGTCACACATCAGTAATGCAAGAGAAAAATATCCATAAATTGACACAACGCTATGCTCATCATGATTCTATAAACATGAGAACTTCTCAGTATCCTTTTTCCAGAAGATGAAGAAACTGCCAAAATGTCATAATTAGCAACTGACAAATCCAGAATCCATACACAGGTCTGAACCATCTTAAACACGTAACTACTCTTTTCAGAGACTACATATGGCAGAGGCATTGATACTGATCACAAGTCCATTGGAAAATTGTCAACTATAATGACTGATAACAAGAGAGAACTAAGTTGTTTGGTGAAAAAAAAAAACCAAATGCTCTGACTAGGCAATTCATACTTATTATAGGAAGAGTATGCAATGATGTCTAATGAATAACTATAATACATACAAAATAAACATAAAATGCATTTATTTTGTATTATTACATACATAATCTGTATTTGTTTGTGGTGGTATATTATTTATGATTTATTAAAGCTTGCCTGAGGATTCAGAAAGCAAAGTCAGCCACAAGCTATGGAAGTCAGGAGGTGATAGCACACACATTTAATCCCAGAACTCAGGAGATAAAGGCCACCCAGTGATACAATAGAGTGATTCAGTCTAAAAGAGAATTATAGCTCACACCTTTAATTCCAGGATTCATGAGAGGCACATAAGACAGGAGCAAGGTCTCAGCATCAGGATTTATTCTTCAGCCACATTGAGGACAGGAAGACATTGAAGTCTCAGAATTCTCCAGCCATGCTGGGGAGAGGTTACAGTCTGTGGTTTGGTGGAGCTAGGATTGCCTTTCAGTCTGGAGTAGAGTAAGAGTTAGTGACCGACTGTTTGCTTTTCCGATCTTCACCTTGAGTCTTGAACCACAATATCAGTCTCTTGGTCATTTATTTTTCATGCAACAATTGGTGCCCAATGTGAGGCATGACACCATGACCCTGAGATTAAGTGTCTCATACTCGAGCCAGGCGGTGGTGGCGCACGCCTTTAATCCCAGCACTCAGGAGGCAGAGGCAGGCAGATCTCTGTGAGTTCGAAGCCAGGCTGGACCGATAGCCTCCAAAACAATACAGAGAAAGCCTTTCTCGTAAAAACCAAAAAAAAAAAAAAACAAAAAGTGTCTCATACTCTACTGATTGAGCTAACCAGGATCTAGGGCAGTTTTAATGGCTCAACTGTATAGGGTCAGAAGAACAGAGAGGTATATTAAAACCATATGTTACTAATATTGCAATGAATTTGTGTGGATGTGATTTATTTATAGCAATGGAATACTCGGATAAACATTCCCCTCAAATTAAAAACAAAACATAAATTAAGATAAGATTCTGGAAATTTTATAAGAAGGCAATATAAGGAATAATCACCAACCATTCAGGTAGTACAAGAATAGGACACAACAGTGACTAATCTTTCAAAGACACCAACAGTCCTACCTTTAAAATGTCTGATTTTGCTTTCTGAATCCTCAGGCAAGCTTTAACAAATTATAAATAATGTATCACTACATTTATTAATATGCCTGTAATACATTTGATTGAAATTTTATTTATTTAGACTAGTAAGTTCAATGCATATGTAATCAGATCTCATTATTTCTCAAATTCCAGTGATCATCTGCTAACCTGTTTTATGATACTGCAATAGGGTATCACATGATTCCTAAATTATGAACAAGAGAAGATTGTGGATCACGATTCTGGAGGCTGGAAGGGCAAGAGCATGGTGTTAATATCTGGTCTTTGTAGTTCTGTATAATATTAGGCTGGAGAAAATGAGTGCAAAAACCGTAGGGAGCATGTGACCTCAGATCCCTGGTACTTGTTATCTAAAGCCATGAATTCCATCCTGGTGACTTAACTCTCATGGCCTGGTCTAACCCTAAGTACTGTCCAAAGGTCTTTGACCATCATCAACATATGAATTCTGGATCAAGGTTTCAATACATGAACTTTTGGAGAGACACATACATACATGTAGCAATGCTTATATGTTTGCTATCTTTGGAGGGGTAAGTTCTTTATAAAGCATCTGCCTGAGAACATCTTCACATGTTGGGCATCAGTTGTTGAGAAGAAGAAAAACAAACAACAAAATAGGGCCTTGTTCCACAGAACCTTGGAATGTCTTCATTCCATTCTGATCCCTCTCTGTAAGGGTAATGATTAATCGAAATTGTCAACTTGATGAGACCAAGAATTAGCTGGGAGATGGGCTTCTAGTTAAGCCTGTGGGGAATAATCTTGATTAGAGTAGTTAGAGTAAGATGTGCCCACTGTTAGTGGCACCATTCCCCAAGCTTGGATTCTGGACTGTGTAAAAAGACAAAGGTGAGCTATGCATAAACATTCATTGTTTTCTGTTTCTTGACTCTGGCAACAATACATTGAGCTACCTCAAGCTCCTGCTACTATGGCTGCCCCACCATGATAAACTTCCAACCTTGATCTGTGAGTCAAAATAAAACCTTTCTCCCTAAAGTAACTTTTGTCAGGAAAAGTACATAATAGGCAAAACCATTATCATTTTCAAAATTCCATGGATTGAGGCTGAAGTTGGACTAGCTAAAATAACTCATCCACCTAAGTTTCCTTTTCAACATATTTCTGACATGGTAGTAATCATTTTCACCTTACACATGTAGTTTACTTTTCAATTTAAGAAGTGAAAGGTAGTGGTACTTATTAAAATACAGTGTCTCCCCAATAAAATATTCTTTAAGGAAATCAAAAGCCAATCTATCCTCATTATTTAACAAAACCATATTTTAATTTTATAAATTAAATTTCCCATATACTTGTGTAATTCAGTTTACAGTTGCTGAAAATAGCTTTACTATTGAAATGAAAAGCCAATGAGAGTTTTATAACCCAATTAAAAGCACAAACAAACAGCCGGGCGTTGGTGGCACACGCCTTTAATCCCAGCTCTCGGGAGGCAGAGGCAGGTGGATCTCTGTGAGTTCGAGGTCAGCCTGGTCTACAAAGCGAGTTCCAGGACAGCTTCCCAGACAATACAGAGAAACCCTGTCTCGAAAAACCAAAAAAAAAAAAACCACAAACAAACAAACAAATAAAAATAGCACCACCATCCTGCCCCAGTGCCTAGACTTTCCTACGCATCTGTCACTGTCTACAAATTAGACTGTTTTAACAAGGTAAATAAATATCCACAGATTTCATGTTATCCAATTTAGTTACACAGAAAGCACAGGGGGAAAGATGGGAATAATGTTGATAGAGAGTAGGATAATGAGTTGGAGGTTTGAACCACTGCTCTCAGCACAAGCCTGTAAGAAAGAAGGCATTACAATATAGAAGAAGAGGCAAGCTTGGTTTTAGGTTCATTCATTGGGGTGTTATGAGATAATGAATAGCCAGGTCTCTACTGTAGGATGACTTCACGTTGTTGGTCATGCAATGAATTTTCAGGGAGACAAATTTCTTCATTAAAGCATAGGTTGAACAAATACAAAATAGCTCCCTGATCAAGATAATAAGATTTTTGTGGTTGAAAATTCTTCAAATTATGTTGCCTATCTTTTGGCATGTATAAAAAAGTGTGCATGGGAGGAATCACTGGTTTTTACATCAGGAAGTTTTGCAAAGAAGACCCTCAAGCACTAACCAGACAACCTCTACTCCTTAGGGCCCAGGCACTCCAGCTCATTTCCACTTTTTTGGGCCTACTTGTGTGTATTTATAGTTAAAAGAAGGTTAGGAATCAAGACCATGAAATAACCATAGGAGTTGTCTGTTTGTACTATGTAGTGACATTTGAATAGCTAATTTGACTAACATCAATGTTTGCACTGTTTGTTGAGACAATATTAATAGCTAATATTTACTGAGGACTTACTATCTGTTCTAAGCATCTTACATGGATTAGCTCATTTAATCGTCATAACAACCTTTGAGACAGGCACTGTTATTACCCTTATTTAACACATGAGGAGATAGGTACAGAATTAAACTTCCCAAGGTCATACACATGGACCAGAAAACATTTTCACCATATAAACATACAAAAGTTACACCTGAAGTCATTTACCATTATGATACTTTGATCATAGATATAACTCCAAGTACTTATTCAGGATGAGGTAACTCAAACTACTTATTGAGTAGTTGGTCTATAAATGTTGACTAGACAGCATACTTACTTACTTTATTACATCTGTCTCTAAAACAATTTAAGGAGTTTTCAAAAGCTAGAAAACTCTGCCTTTATTGTTGATGATAACATCTATCATTTCTTAAACCCATTAATCTGCCTGCCTGCCAATCTCTCTCCTACTGTGATAAATGATATATCATCTTTTATATTAACATTTTATCCAAGGACCATGATATGTGTTGTGAGCCCAATCCTGCCCAAATAAAAATATCCATGTGTTCTGGAGCATGCATTCCTTCCAACAGATTCTGATGCTTCATCCACAGCTGCAAACTGGCAGGCAGCTCTGAACTCTGCTGCAGATGTGTTTTGCTTGACTGGTGGTGCTAAGAATTTTGTTTGTTTGTTTGAATGTGTGTAGCAGGCCAGCCTTTCTTTACAAATAAAGCTGATCTACACATTTAGCTATTTGTATGATTCCCTCAACGTTGTTTAAACTTGTGGTTCTTCTAGTGTATAGGTGCTAAGGAACTGACTAGACTAAATTAAAACTCCTGTGTTTCTGGATTTCACAACATGTATAGCTAATGCTCTACAAAGGTAGGTGTCTTCCAGGCAACCAGATAAGTGCTATTCTAAGTCTTTCTCTCTCTCTCTCTCTCTCTCTCTCTCTCTCTCTCTCTCTCTCTCTCTCTCTCTCTCTCTCTCTCTCCCTCCCTCCCTCCCTCCCTCCCTCCCTCTCTCTCTCTCCCTCTCTCTCTCTCTCTGTCTCTCTCTCTCTGTCTCTCTCTCTCTGTCTCTCTCTCTCTCTGTCTCTCTCTCTCTCTGTCTCTCTCTGTCTCTCTCTCTCTCTCTCCCTCCCACCCTCCCTCTCCCTCTCTTAGGTCACGGATTGGATCAGAAGGGCAGAGAAAGGCTGTGGTGGTTCTTTATTATTATCTGTGTAAGTTATTCCCCAATAAAACACCCATTTATCATTTATCTTGGGTCTAGTGAACTCATTATCACCTGCCTTCAATGTATGCTTAGTTCTCACTTTATGTAGAGCCAAATCATCTTAGAAAAAGCTTTCTTTCTCCTAGTGTTATCTTTGGTCCTGAATCATTTTAGATAAAGTACACTGTTATGGAATATTAGTTTAAGATGTGTTACATTTATTTATCCTGTAGAATATTTGTTTAATGATGCAAAGATGTGTAGCATTCTTTCATGTTGCATTTGTTTAACTCTGTGAAGCTGTGTTATTTGCCTGCCTAAAATGCATGATTGTTCTAATAAAGAGTTGAATAGGTAGGTAATAGCTAGGCAGGAGAGGGATAGGCTGCCTGCAAGCAGAAAGAATAAATAGAAGGATAAGAAAAAAGAGAGGCATGAGAAAAGGAGAAGGAGAAGAGGACACCAGCCACACAGACAGCTATGGAGTAAAGAAAGATATGTAGAATAGAAAAAGGTAAAAGCCCAGAGGCAAAAGGTAGACAGGACAATTTAAGTTAAGAAAAGTTGGCTAGAAATAAGCCAAGCAAAGGCCAGGCATTCATAAGTAAGAATAAGTCTCAAAAAAAAAACAACTACAATATATATTAGCTTCAATCCTCACTATAAAGATTGGTCTTCCTAATGCCTGAGTGAGGCTGGACGGTTCTTGCTCACCCTGTTAGCTGAGGCTTCCTTTACACTCTGCTCAAAGTTTGAAAGAAATATGCCACTCACCCAAACACGTGCAGCCCAGATTCCTGTACCTAGACTCTTCAGATCCCACTCAGGGTTGCCACGCCCCATCCCACCACACCCCCACCGGAGCCAGTGCTGCTCCCACCCACACCTGCCCCTCTCAGCAGTGCTCCTGCA
Source organism: Mesocricetus auratus (assembly GCF_017639785.1). Classification (NCBI taxonomy): domain Eukaryota; kingdom Metazoa; phylum Chordata; class Mammalia; order Rodentia; family Cricetidae; genus Mesocricetus; species Mesocricetus auratus. Next base: position 79,942,263 of record NW_024429189.1, read on the forward strand.
TGCAGTCCTCCAGTGCAACTACTACTCCTTTGGGAACTTGCTTTGTTTGGCTGTTAATGATGCTAATCATTAGTGGTACCTGCTGAACTAACCATTTCACAGTTCAGTTTTCTTGATAGAAAAAATGTCTTGAGACAATGCCTTGCCCCAAAGGTAAACAAAGAAGAGAGATACCTTGTGCGTGGGTCATGTTGACACTGAAGCCAGCCTACACTTTCATTCCCAGATTTCATTACAGCTGCTCTGTTGTGATCACCACACTGGCTCCTTCTTATAACATGAACTGACTCGGTAGGGAAAGTATTGATGGAGAGTACTGCCAGCTGTAGCTCTGCCTCCAGAGTTCCTTCTTGCTTCCTTTGTACTTTAAAATACACAGAAGCCAGCAACTACCACCCAGAGAAAAGTGTAGTTTCTGAATATCACTGTAATCTGATTTTAGGATGGAATGTTTTCTTTTTCTTGGGCATTGAATGAAATGATAGCTAATCCCAAGGAGACATGCCAATGCAATGGTCACCCTAAGTCAATGGAGGATTTACTGTCCAGGGATACAGAAAAAGGAAAGGGGGGAGGGAATAGCTCCCTGAGATACAGAAAGGAAGTAGTGTGAGGGGTGTGGCTCTTTGAAATACTGGATCATCAGTCTCACACCAATCTGGATTTTGTTTTCTAACAACCCAGAATCAGGAATGACACAAGGGAGGAGAAGAAGAAGAAGGAAAAAAAAAACTTGGCAGCTCAGCCGGCTCATCCCTGTAGCAGGATCTGGGGTAAGGTGCCAGCACTTTTTCTTCTCTCTTTCTGAACTGACGAGATGCTGTGAGGGCAAAACTCACTGAACCAAGGCAAACTGCAGTGGCTGGAAGTGTGTCCCTAAAATACCTCAAACCAGAGGATCTCTGTGAGGATATCAACCTAACACCTGCAAGACCAACAAGGCCCCCTGAGGAGAATGTTCACCCTACAGTCTTAGTCCTAACTGGGTTGGACTCCCCATCACAATGGCATCTATTTGCAACTGCTTCCAAAGTGATTTTTTGCAAAAAGCCCTAATCCTCAAGCAAATAACAGATAAGAGAAAGAGCAAAGGCCCTCGGTGGGAAACCTATACTGTTTTAAAGGAAAGCTAGTCTCTGAGAGAAAGGAATAATGAACTTTAAAAGAGAGTGGAGGGGGAATGGGAAGGAAAGTTTTGCAAATAAGAGCTGTGGTGTTAAATATTAAAAATACTAGTGACACCTGCAACTTTGGTGATGTTCTGAGAGGACAATAAACACCTGAGTATTTGGCTAGGCAGCTGGGTTCCCAGGAGCCTACCTGGTTATGTGTGTCATAACTTGATTTTCATATTCTCTAAAGAGACAGCTTGAAAGAAGCTGAGGTTCATTATAGTCAAATGATCACAAAGAAGTATCAGGGTGACATCCACTCTGGATGGGTTGAAGGCAAAGAACACGGAAGAGAGATGGGGAATCACCCTGGTATTTTTCCATCAAGAGCCAATCGCATGAAGGACTGATTTCCTGTTGGAGGACAGACACAATGACAGTGCCCTATGAAATGTGCCTGCTTTTGTCATTGGGAGTATTTTTGGAATTACTGTTGCCTTTCATGACTCTCCTAGTAAGGCAGATTCTCCATAGAGTGTGAAACAAACAAACAAAAATACTCAGTTTTCTTAAATGACTCATTCAAGGTCACAAATGAGCTAATATAAAAAATAAAAATTCCTCTAAGTTCAATTTTTTATTACAGCCTTCTGCTCCTACTGGATAAATTTTATATTGAGGGTATCTTTATGAATAGAGCTAATTTAGAAAGGTTTATCTTGGCATGAAATTGAGGAAAAGGAGCTATAGTAGAGCATCCTGAAGACAGGGGCCTCCTCAATTGACACAGAGAGGGTAAGAGGATGAAAAGGGTGCATCAGGAAAAATCATGGGGTCAGTAAATGTAAAATTCTTTAAATAGCAATACAAAGGGAAAGCCAGGGGATAAAGTAAAATAAATAATCATACAGCAATCAAAGAGGCAAATATGGATATAAATCTATTCAAATACCAACTTTTAAAAAATAAGCATTAGAATATTTTGCTCTCCAGGTAAATTTCTCCCACTCATTTCCATTTCAACATTCCCCCCACTTCAGAACAGCCCAAAAGAGCTAAAGAAGTATACTCAGTGTACATTACATGAATGTTAGGAATAAACTTAAAGTTTTGCTAGGAAAAAAAACATTTCCCTTAAGTGCCCTCATCTTTCCTTAATATTGTCTTTAAAAATTAAATGAGGGCATTAGTCATGCACCCCTCAATTGCAGACTGGCTTCTTCTATGGTCTCAATTTTTGTAATGGGCTGCATCTCATGCTAAACATTCCCAAGCTTGCAGTCATCATCATTCTCTTTCAAAGACACAGAAGCTAAAAACTCTGGTCAACCCTGGTCATGAGCATTTGGGTTACAGCAAGATAAGAGTCACAATGCTCTAATGCAAAAGCAGTTTTCCCAGCTCAACTTGGTTACTTGGGAGAAAGGACCTTGCTTCCTGCTCACACCCATTAGAGGCATTTCACAGGGAAAAGAATATTGTGTACACTAGTCCACTGGTACAGAATCAAACCAATTCTGAGAAACTGTCAAGAAAGAGACTGTGAAGGTGGAAAGCCCTGTAGTGACCTTGGAGGCCAATTTTAATATCTACCCTCATGCAGCAGTAGAACCCCTGGTCAGCCCAGCAGCAGTCCATACCTGGGCGTCTAGGGTCTGCCTTCAGTACTGTCTCTAGTCTTCTCTCTTGCACTAGAAGACTGTTTTTAACATCTTTCCTATTGGCATCCTGAGTAAAAGTATCTGACTTTATGAGCTGGGAAGTAAACACACAATGCCTACAAAGAGAAGCAAGCTAGAAGCCACAAGCCAACAGATGAATGTTCACCAGCACTCCAGCCAGGGGCCATGAGTTTCACTGGGGCAGAATTCACATCAGTGGTAGAAATCTAATGCAAGGATGTGTCTGAAGCACCATGGTTGGATGGGAGCAGTCCTTGACCTTCAGTTCAAATACCTTTCCATGTTCAAGTGCAGCTCAGGGCCAAAGGAGAACAACTTAGATGCGGCTCAGCTCAGCAGCCTGTGACCAAGCTTTAATAGATATGGACGCCTACCTTACCCCAAGCTTTGCTTTAATTCCCTGTATGATAGAATGAAGTTAACAAGGAGAGGTTAAAAACAGCAGGTGATGGCTCAGAGCCTTGTTGTAATTGTAAATGGCTACTGTAGTCTAGGGGAAAACAGCATCTCCCTGGCACTCTTGAAGCCAGCCACTCTGCCAACTGTCTGAAGACAGGGTAATTGTCACTCTTCTCCCCACAACTTCTCGTTTTCGTATCAGTGGCTGGCAGGTTTATCTGCTTCTGAGCAGCTTTAGAGCCACGTCAGTGGCACTGGCTACGTCAGCAAGCGCAATTGGAAGGGAGGAGAATGCCAATGCCAACATTAGTGGGAGAGAAAATTCTAGCCTTAAGAAGAAGACGATTCTTCTTCCTGCCTCTCAACATAATAGACACAGCTTCTAGTGTCTTCAGACTTTATGAAGTTTCATCGCACCTTCCAAACCCTTTGTTGTAGACCTGCACTTACTTAAGAAACAGTGGATTTCAAATACCCTTAACCTTAGAACCTTGAGTCACATTTTTAAGTCGCCCCAATCTGTCCATGGGGGATTTCCTCAGTTATCAGTGCCTAGATGGTTCTAATAATGATATTAACAACAACACCAATTCAAAAGTATCTAAAGCCACAACAAGCACACCTAGGCTGCCTTCTAGCTCATTTCATGCCATCAATAATTCTAGCTACTTTCCCTGTTGCCACTAGTGTAATCCACATGACATCATAATCACCCACAATTTGATTAGGGCCTATGGCACAATGCTAGTACATGGTTTATTTTTAAAGTAAATGTAAAAGCCTCTGCTCTCTGAAACAGCAATCCTGTAAAGTTCACAGCTGCAAAAGGATGATTCTGTTTCATTGTCAAATAGTCACCTCTGGTCCAAAACAATGCTAAGGTGAGTGACACATGGCCAACATGCTTTAGAAGATTGTGATTGTGAGGAAGAAAAAATGCTAATGTAGAAGTGAGCAGGTGAGTTCAAAGTGAAACGCCTTGTACTGCACAGGTGTATTGGAAGGTGAAAATTTGACCCTGATAGAATAGCATAGTGATTCTTGTCTCTCTGAAAAACAGAAAGATAATGTCAAATTATTGTGCAGAGATCGAGCTTATGATTCCTGAGTTCCAATAAATTGTTTCATCTAATTCATGGCTAATGAGGGACAGAGTCAAACTGAGAAAACTGCAGGTTTTCATCTGCGTGGACTCCTCATGTTTAAACCTCTGGAGCAAGCCTCACAGCTCCATTGGGAGTTTAAACTTAATATTACATAATGACTGTTACCAGTAACTTTCTGGGCAACCCCAGGCAAGTCATTTGATTTCCTGTACCTCTCTCTGTTCCAAGTAGGAATAAGATGAGAATTGTAAGCTATTCTGTGGGATGAAGAACTAAGAACACGCCTAAACCAATACTTCCAATGATTACAGTGAAGAAAGAACTGATTTTGTCACACTTAGCGCCATTCACCCCCATGGTGACCTTAGTTCTCCCTCTGAGCTGTGTGGATATTAAGTACTCTGCAACAGGGTTCTTTACCAGGGTGCCTGAACCTCACAGGGTCTCTAGATTGCTTTAAAGGGGGTCCATGTGCTCTGAACTCCACGAAGCTCGTGATACAAAACTTAACCATTGCTACAGGTGTTCTCTACTACAGCAACATTGTCCGGCATTGGGGGTAAGGCTGGGAAGATGGTTACAGAACCCAAGAAAAGCAGCTTGCATGAAGACGTGAAGAAAGTCTCCGGGTTTCTAATTTTAAGTCTTGAGTCACATCTTCAAGTTTCCCCAATCTGTCCAAGAGGGATTTCCTCCGTTATTAGTGCCTAGGTGTTTCTAATAATGATCAGTAACACCACCACCTGCGTGCACTGAGGAGGGCACACAACTAGAAGCACCTCCTCTGTATGCCGTTCAGTACCGAGGACACCTGTTGGAGGGAGAGCAGAAGGGTCCCGCAGGGCTCTGGGAAGAACAGACAGTTTGCTGGCCATAGTTGTGTGTAGTGTAAAGATAAACCAGGGAGAAGTAGAAGAGTGTCTGGACTTTCAGAAGGATTAGGATGGCGGTGGGTACTTCCTAATCTCCTAGGCAAGACCCAGGACTGAGCCTTTGACCAAGAAACCATGTTTGAAAAACCAGACGACAGAAGGGAGGGGGTGTTGAAAATAATTAGAAGGGAACTCTTCAAATAGGGAGGGAATGTTCCAAAAGATGGAGGTTGTCATCCTCTGTGATCAGGTCAGAAAGAAGCAGGGCGCTCCTAAAGAGGACAGTGGAGACAAGAATTTCATTCTAATTCTCCAGACCTAGATAGCACGCGTAAAATCACTTAGCACTTACAAAGCATTCTACAGTTTAAAATATTATGGCGTTCACAATCTCATTTAATTCTTATCTGCCAGGAAATGCTAGTTACATTTTCTTCCATTTTACACAAAAGGAAACTGAGACTAGGTAGAGAGGATTATGTGATCTAGCTGTTCAAGGTCACGTGGCTGAAATCAGCCCTAGGAAGCAACTGGGTGCCCCTCGCCCTTCAAGGTGGTCGTCCACCTTGAAGTGTTAACTCTTCAAGGAGAAGGCTGACATAGCTGCACTAGACTTTGCCCTGCTCTCAAAATCTGGGATGGAGCATTGCCCTCCAGTGCCAAGAAGGGGACCTGATGACGCGGAGCCACAGAACGGGATTTCCCTATTCTGCAGGGTTCTTGGGAGCCTGGAGCAAAAGCCTTAGCTTGCACACACCCGCGAGTGAGTCAAGGAAGGCTTAGCAGCAGTTGCTGGACAGAGATTCAAAGAGCGAGGAGAGGGACAGCATTAGGTGAATTCCCTTCAGAGCGGTCCCAGCACTGTCACCAACAGCAGGCATCGGTTTCTGGACCCGGGTCCCCACTCTCACCGCTGCCCCATTGACTCCTTTCTTGGCGGTCCCCTAGAACCTGAGGAAAGGGACCGGGTAAAGTGTGGAGGTGACAGGAGGCCGGTCGTGGAGCACCTCTGATCTTCTGTGTCTGAGCAATCCCGAGAAGCCCAGCTTGAAGTTTGGGCATCAAAGGTTTCAGACCAAGTAGCGAGTTGCCCCAAGAGCGAGCGGTCCCGGGTGGGAGATCTGAGAGAGAGGGGTGGCGGCACGGAAAGAGAAAGGGGAAAGGCTGGAGAAGGTGCCATTTCCCACGCAGCCCCTCGCCGCCCGGCGGGTAGGTGGCTGATCCGCCTCTGCAGCCCGCGAGTGCGGAGAACGCGCCCCACACCAAGGCGCAGCGCAGCGCAGCCCCTCCTCGCCACGCCGCGCTCCTCCCCACCTGCCCGCCGCCTCGCCCGGCCGCCGAGACTCACAGTCCGCAGAAACTGGATCTCATCCTCGCCTCCTTCTCCCGCTTCGGCCATGGCTCTCGGGGCGTGCGCGGCGCCCCAGCTTCGGGCGCCTCTGTTTCCCCCAGGCAGCGGCGTGCGCTGACTGCCACTCTGCCGTTGCTCTTTCTCCTCCTCGTCGTCCTCCTCCTCCCGCTTCTTGCTCAGCCTCAGCAGCGCCTAGCTAATCCCCGACCATATAGGGAGCTGGGCTAACACTTGACTGCACTGCAGAGCGCCAATGCCAGGCGAGCAGCCCGCCCACCCCTAGCTCCTCTCGCACCAGCCAAGTGCGCGGCAGCCACGGACTCCGCGGACAGCGCAGCGCGGCGCGCGCCAGGCGGGTGTGGGGCAGAGCCTGGGACCCGGGCTGGCGCCGTGGAGCCTCCCCCGCACCGCACCGCACCGCACCGCACAGCACATTCGGTGGAGACGCGCGCCCCGCCGCGACGGGAAGATGGCTCTTACACAAAGGCCAGTTGCTTAGATTCAGCGCCCCCAAATTGGGCACCAACCCTCAAGATTGACAGATTGATCCACTTTGCTTGTGGTTGTGTGTGTGTGTGTGTGTGAGAGAGAGAGAGAGAGAGAGAGAGAGAGAGAGAGAGACAGAGAGAGACAGAGACAGACACAGAGACAGAGACAGAGACAGAGACAGAGAGACAGAGACAGACAGAGAGATAGAGAGACAGAGAGGGGGGAGGGAGAGAGAGAGAGAGAGACCTAGAACATGGTGTTGACCATCACCATCCGTGGAAGACTGTTGGCATGTACCTTTGTTTTTCATCCAGCAAGAGAAAGGTGCTATGACTGTTCATTCATAACAAAGTTTGTAACTCTGTGTAGCTCATCTTGCATCAGAAAACCACTCTATAATTTGATAAGGGGGTACAATAATCAGAATGCACAAAAGAGTGGGTACAGTAACCAGAATGCACATTACATATGTAGGAAATTGTCGACTAACAAACGCAATAAACACTTTTAAAAATACAAAAAAAAATCTGATAGGACACACTACACCTCCACTGAATAAAGAAGCAATAGTCCCAAGGAGCTTCAGGTGGCTCCCATTCTGCCCTCCATTTTGAGGTTAGACGACATTAGAATCATTTCCTTCTGTGCATCCTTACCCTTACTCTGCACTTTAGACTTCCAGACCCGTCGACTCTGAGGAGAGCAGAGGTGAGTAAGTACATACAACAGGTCCCAGAAGGCTAGTAGGCACCCAGCCATAGGCAGCTCTTTAGGATTTGGGAGCAGTCATATGGGTCCTCTGAAGACTTCCGGTGCAGGATGTCCCTTCTGTATGCTGGTCAAGACGTTTCCTGGCAAAAGAAATGTTTAAAAGAAAGAGCCTTAAGGACGGATGTAGTCAAGTGGCAACTCTTGGTTTAAATCTAGCAACTCCTCTAAAGCCTGTCTGGAACAATCATACCATGTATACATTGTGGCATTTTACATTTTGGGAGCCAGCTGGCCATGCTTACCTCTATGACCTATCTTTGGATAAAGATTCTTCTTATCTCCATCACTGGGGACAAGAGTCCATTTTTAAAGGCCAAGGCCTCTTGGATCTCTAAATCCTCAGGAAACTGATCAGCCACCTTTAGAACTTCAGCAGAACCCACAGAACAATGAGATACTGCCAGGATGTTCAAAATTGATGAAAGTCAATAAGGAAGCCAAGCGCATTTGACTATGCAACTGACACCATTGTAGCTGAAGGACAGCCTATTGGGCCAGATAAAATGTTTCATTTTAGTACTTTTAATACTTTGTACCTTTTACACTCACAGTTCATTAAGTTCTGAAAATATCACTGACTAATGAAATAAGGTATTTTTGTATTTGTTTACTCCAGCTTACTTGTCACATAAAAGGGACTCTTGGGTGAGTTTTATCAACAAGAAAAACAGAACTTTAGTGTTCAAGTGAAAAATGGCCAATATCATATAAATAAGCATCTCATTCACTATGCATTATTATACATGGTGGCCAATTACACAGACAGTGTTAATGGGGACAGGGTTGTATATTCTATTCCAAAATGGCTGGTTAGTTTCATTCTATTTGTGAGTTAAGGACCTGGCCCCTTCACTTTGTCCCAAAACCTCATAAATCTTTGTTCACTTAGCAAAAAGACGACAGTATTGGATACAGCAACAAAACTATTCTTGAGGGCATAGGAACTAAGAGATCACATTTGATTTTTTTTCTTTGCGCATGTGGACCAATAGTGAACTGTATATAACACTAAACTTGCTTTCAATGACATTCCAGCATCACCTCCTGTGATGACGAATCTTGGTTGTCAACTTGACACACCTGGGGAGATGGAACCTCAGTTGAGGAATTGCATCCATCAGATTGGCCTGTGGTCAAGTCTGTGGGAACATTTTCTTGATTGCTAATTAATGGAGGAGGGCCCAGACCACTGTGGAGGTATCATCTTTGAGTGCTTGGTCCTTGTATAAGAAAGCTAGGTAAATCCATGGGCATCATTTCTTCATGGTCTCTGCTTCAAGGTCCTACATTGATGTCTAACTAGGGTTACTATTGCTGTGATGAAACACCATGACCTAAAACAACTTGAGGAGGAAAGGGTTCATCTGCCTTAAGCTTCCTCATCTCTGTTCATCACTGAAGAGAGTCACCACAGGAACAGGAACAGGGCAGGAACCTGGAGGCTAGGGCTATTGCAGAAGCCTCACATGGGTGCTGCTTACTTTCCCGTGACTTGCTCAGTATATTTCCTTGCAGAACCCAGGACCACTAGAGTAGAGGTGACCCCACTCACAATGGTGCCTACACACACACTAATCACTTATGAGAAAATGCCCCACAGCCTTGCCTGCAGCCTGATCTTCTAGAGGCATTTTCTCAATTGAGGCTCCCCTCTCTCATGTTACTCTAGCTTGTGTGGAGTTGACATAAAACTAGCCAGCACAGTTGGCTCCCCTTGATCAACTGTAACCTACAAGTTAAAATAAATCCTTTCCTCTCCAAGTTGTGTTTGGCCATGATATTTATCACAACAACTGAAAGCACACTAGAAACATCCCCTAACTATAGACATCTATTTGCTGAAGTGCATTTCTCTAGCTAATTATGCTTATGCTTTTGATCTATACTGACTCAGGTTCCACTTAGAGAAAGGAGAAAGGCAATAATTTTAAGAACTGTAGAGTTGAGGGAGCTGACTCTGCTAGCACTGTTATTTTTAATACATAATCATATTTGTGAATACTATCAATATATTGACTGAATATTTATGTTTCATTCAGCAAAGGAAAAAAACTTCCTGCGTTTTGACTTGGATATTTAAATCATGAATCTCTTCTACATGTGCTAGGACAGAAGACATCTCTATTGTGATGGTTAATTTCCTTTGTCAACTTCAATGGACTTAGACTCACCATGAAAACATTCTTCCATCTCTGTCTATGATGGAGTTTCCAGAAAACTTTAACAGAGGGGGAAAGACTTACCCTGAAATTGGACAGCACTATAGCATAATCTGGAGACAGACTAAATAAAAAGGAGAAAGTGAACTGAGCACTGGTATCCCGCCTCCTGTGCTGTGCTGTGTGTGTGTGTGTGTGTGTGTGTGTGTGTGTGTGTGGTCTGTCTGTCTGTCTGTCTTCTGTCTGTGTCTGAGTGTGTCTCTGTCTGTCCATTTGTCTGTCGACACAATATGACCAGGAATCTCAAGTTTCTGCCATGTCTTCCCCACCATGATAAACAGTGCCCTCAAACTGTGAGACAAGATGGACTCTATCTTCTTCAAGCTGTTTGTGTCAGGCATTCTGCCACAGCAAAGAGATAAGTAACTAACTCAGCCACCTGTAAGCTCATGAAGAGAAGTAGTTTAAAAGTACACCTGAAGAAGCATGGAAAACACATTTTTACAGACTTTTTAGTGTTTAGAAGTGACTATTATTCATTTCTAAGACATCTACAATAAGCAGCTAAGTTGGTATCTATCCTTGCTCTACTGACTTAGGAGCAACTCCAAAGTTCTTTTCTTCATTAGATGAGGTGATAGGTGTGTGAAAATGCATTTCTTCTTCTGGTGATATCTGTTTCTCTCCCAGAAGAGCTACAGACATTGAAATACTTAACACAGGCAAGGATCTACGATCACATGTATCTCCCTGAAACTGAACTCCTCCTCCTTCTGTTTGTCTGTCCCCTTCCCTTCCCTCCCCTTCCTCTCCTTTTTTTTTTGTAATATCTTAAGATAGAAAGACTATATTAAAGGTCAAAGTTTACACACCCCTCTGGTGCAACACTCCTAAGACAATCAAAACAGGGACTCTGTTTCGGGGGCACATGAGTGAGCTGAACATGCTTGCAAAGGCTTTCTCTGTGCTATACATTGAACTTCTTCACCCTCGAGAACCTCCAGCTATGACAAGTTGCTAAAGCAGCAGCTGAAGCTACCAGCACTATCAAAGTTTGTATGCAAGTGTTGCTGGGTCAGCCTGCAATTAACAAGAACTCGAGCTGTTGTGCACTGCACTCATATTGACATCATTCATAAGATGAGGGTTTGAGACCCATGGTAAACAACACCATTTAAGAGTTGCATGACTCTGAGTAAAGATTTGAATTCTTAGAGTCTGCTTCATCTCCCAGGGGATGGAGGTGAATATACCTACTTCTTTGGGTTCCTTTAAGCAAAATCAGATCACTTGGTGGTTATAAAATGCTTTGCTCAGTATAGGAACTGGAGAGATGGTTCAGCAGTGAGCACCAGTGTTCTGGAGGACCTGAATTTGCATTCACATCAGGTGCCTCATAACTCCCTATAACTACAGCTCCAGGGGTTCCAACGCCTCTGGCTTCTGCAGGTAGCTGCATTCTCATGCACATGCCACCCCTGGCACACAAACACTAAAAAAAATAATTTTTAAAATCTTTTTTTAAGTGTTCCATATAAAAGCCCTGAGAGACAGCTTGCTGGTCTGTCTCTACCTTTCTCCTGTGCTGTGGTTTCCACTGCCTGCCTTGCAGGTATGTTTGTGTTCCTGCATTTCTTTAAGTTCTCTTGACATTTGATTTTAATGAGTTTTTACTCACATAGAAGGAACTTCTGGCTTCTTAAAATAATTCCCAGTCACAATAAGCAAAATATCCTGGCAGAGCTCATATGCTGCAAGTTAATGGTGTATATCAGTACTGTTTCTTTCGTGTTTGTGTCTAGGAGCGTTTTTTCTGAGCTGTATTATGCCTTTATCTTTAATGAGAAATGTATTCTGTTGCTATGGCACATTGAAATGTATGGCTTCCTCCAGGAGGTGGAATTGTTAGTACAGATCTTCCCCATTCAGGTTTCCACCCCTGGGCTTGATAGGATTAAAAACCAATGCCTCCTGGAACTATACTTAATCAGATAAGTCTCACTTACACTAACCTGGATGCCTTTGATTTCTAATGTCTGCATTTTAATTCTTCCCACTGCTCTGTAGCACAGATATATTAAAGCTGCTGCCATCACCAACCCGCCCTGACTCACTGCAGCTTGAATAGTTACTGCCGAAATAGGATGACACACAGTGGGAAAGAGACCAGTATAGTTTTATGTCATCTATTTCAGGTGTCAGGGCAAGACCCACATTTCTGTAGATGAAAATGTAGGTAAATGACTTTGATTCTGACGCTATGGTAGTTTTTCTATGCCAACCTTTGAGTTCAACCTGTCCCTACACCGTGTTCTCAACAGACCTCATTTCCAACTTATTTAAGCAGGCAGAAATTCCTTTAAAATAACTCGCACAATTTAACAAAGCAGATCTTCCTTCTCTCTGCATGACAAGGATGCATAATTTTCTGTTGGTATTCAGAGTGCCGGTGTCTTGGGATGCAAGCTATGCTTTGAAATTTCCTTTTCAATATGTCACCAGCGCTGCCAGCAGGCATGGCAGAATGTTGCTGGACTCTACACAAGATCCTTGCGGGGCTCCCGAGTGGCTCCTGTTGCTCTGGTCTAAGTTTAAAATAAGAATGGGATATTCTAAATTCTTATCCATTGCATAAATACAGCCCAAAAGTTGGGAGGACAGAACCATTGTGGTCTAGTGCATCTACAGACCAGCAAAAAAATGTTCAGTATATCATGGGTTTGTAAGCTTTCTATGTTGCCATTTAAGCACACTGAAATCTCACTGGTGATGGCTGTTTTCATTTTACAAAAGCATAGGTTGTTTTAAGCTAAAACAGGAGAAAAGATAAATGTGACCTACAATAACTCCCTATATCATCTCTTTTTCTACGTGCATGCATATACTTGTGTGTGAACACACACACACACACACACACACACACACACACTTACCTAGATTATCAGCAATCAATACTAATTTTGGAAACCCTGATAAAAAGTCAGCTCCTGGGTTGTGGAGATGGCTGGGTGGATAAAAGTACATGCCACCAAGCATGACAACTTGATTTTAATCCCCAGAACCCATGTAATGGAATTTAATAAACAACTCCTGCAGGGTGTCCTCTGACCACTCTCCCCCCCACACACACACATGACACAGCATGAGTATGCCCACACTAAGTAAACTAGTTAATTATAAGTTAAAAGAAAAGTGAGTTTCGGCCGGGTGTTGGTGGCACATGCCTTTAATCCCAGCATTCGGGAGGCAGAGGCAGGCAGATCTCTGGAGGCCAGCCTGGTTTACAGAGCTAGCTCCAGGACAGTCTCCAAAACAATACAGAGAAACCCTGTCTCGAAAAACCAAAAAATAAAAAATAAAAAAACCTACCGAAACGTGAGTTCCACCACTGCTAGGCAAACTGCATTGGTAAAAGATTAGACTGCATTAATAAAAGTTGGGACTAGGTCACTAGTCTCCAAGTTCTTTCCTTAGTGTTTATTTTCCATGTTTCTTTGTAACTGAACTTGGGGTGATATCACAGCATGCACAAGATCTTTGGGTGCATATTTAATTGCAAATAATATCGTTCTATCCTAAGTAAACTTGAAGTTTTAAGTGAATTTACTAAGCTCAAAATCTTTGAAATACATGTATGCGAGATTCTCTTTGTGGTTAGCTAGAGCCTGTCACCTGACTACTCTTTAAAACTAACACAAATGACAAAAGGAAGGAAGGCCAGGTTGAAGTTAATCTTAAGGACTCTTAAGTTGAATGCTTGTCACACACAATACAGCATGTTCACAAATTTAGGGACTGGTGGAACTGCATTTTAGGTGGTTCCTAAAGCCTTCACAAAAGCATAGCATAGATTTATTAAATTATATAACTCACAGGGATTTTTTCTGGGTACTTCTTTTTAGTTTATACAAAAGCATTATGGTCTATAACTTCATAATATGAAATGTCAGAAGTACATTGTATTCAATTACTTTCCATTTCACCATTGTAGTCTTTGTGTCTTGTTAATCAGTATTTTCTGAAACAACTCCCTATCTTGGAGTGCCTTCTCTGTCTCTATCCTGGTTCTTCTCCTTAAAAGACTGTTCCTTCTCTGTTCCTTCTGATGACCTCATTTCCCCCTCTCATGAGATATGAGTAGCTCAGAATCCCTTCCTGTCCCCACTTCATCCTCTGAACACTAGATTCAGGTTGTCTCCACTAGCCATTGTTACCTCTGTGTTCACATGTTTACTGTCCAATTAATTACCAAATTTATTTTTCTAGCCCTCACGCTATATGTTACATGTATCACTTGTTCTTCAAATACAGAATGTTTAAGACAGAATTTAAATCATCCTTTTCCATTTATAACCAGGTTTTTTTCCTCCTTCCAACATCTCTATACTTATTACCATCCTAAGTGTACAATGACTGGAACCAAGGCTGTAGCTCCCCTGCTATGTTGGCATAGGAACCAGAAGAAATAACGTATTGTTGAAGAAATACAGCAGGACTCACTACTTCCCCTTGTTGTATTGCTCCTGCTCTACTCCCCATGATGGAGTTTGGAGTGAAAGAAGCAAAACTAATAGAGGGTCACCTTTGAGTGACAAACCAAAGTCATCTGGATTGAAACATTTAAAACAAAAGCAAGATTCAGGAGTTAATGAAAGAAAAATAGCTTTGCTAAGGGATTTAGAGGACATTGTGATTTTTATCCAAAGGGCAGACTTTACCTGCATCAGCAGATTTCAAAGTTCCTTCATTTTAGACCATTATGCTTTGGATCTTAGCACCAGCAATTATGAGTTTTGTAGACTTGGGTTAGATACATAACCTTCCCTTTCTTTGGTTTTCCTATTTGCAAAGGGAAATGAAACTTTCAAAAATGTTGAGGTGGTGCTCAGAGAACTCAAGAGTCTGTTAGTAAAGCCCTCAGAAGAGTCTGGTGAGGAGCAAGTGTCTTGTCTGGTTTCCCCACCGACAGACCCAAGCAAAGGTTTTGCAAGATGATCCCAGAACTTGTAAAGGGAAGGAAATGAAGGAAGTAACTAAGCTAGTAAGCCAACTACAGGTGTGAGTAGCAGAAACTAATCTTTCTGGGACCGTTGACAAATATGTCTCTCTAAATCACTCACAGAAAGATGAGGAAGCCGAGCTATTCATAAAGTACCTCTGGGCAGTCTATGAGTGAAAGCTACTCCCAGGGGTGTTAATTCTCTAGTACATCCAGGCTGCCCAGCTAATATAACAAGCCATTGGGCTACTGGAAATTGGGCTAGAAAGTACCCAGTGATGGTGAGGTCCTCAGAAACTCAGTGTGAATAAATATGTCATGGTCCTCATTGCCACTGACTTTCAAAGACGGGACATGAGAACAGGAGCTCTGAATGAAACTAGTGGAGAAATGAACCTAGTAGGGGGCAATGAACAGGACTTTTCATGGAGAGCCCAGTCCTCTTGTCCCAGATAATAATACCCTGAGTCTCCTTGGCAAAATTCCAGGACCCTGGAAAGAATCTGTGGCACACAGTTCATGGAATTAACGATTTAATTCATTTGAAGACAAAAAAAATCAATTTCTGCCTTGAGAGACTGAAGCTTAGTTCTAAATTTTAGTACATTAAGGAAGATGGGATGCAGCTAGGAATTGTAAGGTTATTGAAACAGTGGCATTACCACTGGCTGAGGCAGGCAAAATAGGTTCCATGAGTGACTAACTAGGATTAATCTTGGCCTTATAAGATTACTTGTTTTCAGACAGGCAGAAATTAGCATGGAAGCAATGATACTTGATGGAGCTCAAGAACTTCCAGTATTCATTTGCTGTTTGCTAGTGCTGAGAGTCTGAGGGCTGGGACTGAGGCACACAATCCATCCCAGAATATGCAAAGTGCTTTACTCCAGAGATAACACCACCCATTCTAAACCACCTCCTCCAGAGTCAGCCAGGGCTTTCAATCTCTCTTCCCCTACCCTGACTTCCCACACTATACTTCAGTTCTCACAGCATAACAGCTAAGGGCAACCCTGCAAGCTGGGCATTTTACCCCACTTTACAGGTGAGAGTGAAAGTTAAGGAACATCAATAAGGTTTCTCAACTGACATGGGATTGTTATCCTGTCTGATTTCAAAGGCAAACCAAATCAATATGATATGTGCAGTTCAAGCAAACAGACAAAATGAATTCTTTGAAATTATTTGGAAACTGAAATAGTCAAATTATATCCTGAAAAAGCACTTATATTTACAGGCAATTTGATCTTCCTCTTTTCAACCCAGCTATGGACACCATCTTTCTGGCTACCCCTATTACAGCAGCTACTGCAAGATATGGAAACAATTGAGAAGGGACAAGAAAGAATATATTGAAACATACTTGAGTGACAGCTTCTTTGCCTTGGTCAACAGATGGTGTACTTTGGTTCTTGGATCTCTAGGAGTGGAAAAATTCATTGAGATCTGCATTCATCGTTGTAATTTACAAAACCAGGAATATTATTCAGCTAGTACTTACCATTCCATCTTTTGCTTTTTGCAATATTTTTAAAAATCAAGATACTTACTACCTGAAGCTTTCCTTTACTATACCAGATGTATTGGTGAAACCACCACTCAAGCTTTTATTCATTCCTAATAAGAGAGCTTAGAGTATTAGTAATGGAACAGTAGCTGCCTTGGTTTGTGACTTAGGAAAGAGAGATGAGCCATAAAGATCTTTTGGCTTGCTCTTTGTGTGTTGCAGACTCTTTCCCACACACCCCTTGCCTCCAACCCAACAAAAAGTCATAGAAGGAGTGGTTCCATAAGATTCTAGAGTAACTACAGACTAGGTAGAAGCAGTTTCCACTCAGTGTTCTAAACCAATCCTTTCTACATTTTTTAGAAAATAATTCTGAAATTAAGAACTAAATACTATTGAGAAAAATCATTTCATGATGAAAAGAACCAAATGGAAATGCATGTGTTGTTTATTTCTCACACAGTTTGAGAAACCTTTTTAATTGTTCCAGAATCAGAAAAGCACTGGACTGTCAGGGTAGCTATGTCTATAGACATGCCATTTTTCTTATCAGAGCTGTTTATATCTTAGGGAGTTAAGACTGAAAATTTAAGATTGGCAACATAGGATGTAATGTTGTCATTAATAATCCATCAGTAATGTGCTTTCTCTAGAAAGAGCTCAGTGATCTATCTAGAAAATTTCAATGGTCCTGATATGATGATAGTAAGTAGCAGTACTGAGAAGCTAAGGTTAGCTGTATGTTAACTGTATGTCAGGTAATTTTCTGGTTTTGAGCATGCATCAAGCTCTTTAATAGCACAGAAGCCCTGTGTTACCATTGTTGTTGTGGTCCAGTTTTACAAATGAGCTACCTGAGGCATAGCGTTAAATTTCCTTGTTGCCTTCAACTCTGTGAAGATGGGTCTCCCCTCGGAGCAACTTGCAGCCTAGCAGTTGGCTTCACTAACAAGTGAGAAGGTTCAGATAGGTCAAGAGTGCTAACAAGGCAGTCACAGCTTCCATTAAAAATGAGCACTCATCATCCTGCTGTGTTTTACTCATTAGGAGCTCATCATTAGGCACATCCCACATTGAAGGGAGAAGACACACAAAGGGCATGAGGAATACCAGCAGATAGAGATCACTGGAGACCATCTCAAAAGTCGCCTCCCCTCAGTGTAACTTTGAGGATAGATAACGACTTGATCCAGAGAGGGAAGGGACCATACATGTTCTCTGCAACAAATATGAAAGAAATCAAGGCGACCTAACATAGAATACAGAGATAGGAAGTTCTGGTCCAGAGACCTGCTCCTTAGAGTTAATAATTAGGTCAATTAAGCCTGCCTGGCAGAGTCAGATAACTCCTCCTTCCCACACTATAGAGAAGGAAAAAACAGAGTTGTAAATAATGTTTACTTCTCTAATTCCTACTATAAAGTCAATGTTCAGAGTGACTTGCCCCAGGGACTGTCATCTTTCTCTCTGACACTCTTCTATCACCCTTATAGTTTTGCATGTCTCCCTGTGGCAATGTCTCTGCTTCCATCCTATGTTTCTCCTCTATTTCCTTTGTACATGACCAGATTTTTCTCTATCTTCTACTTGCTCTGTATTTTTCTAGTAAGTTCCTAGGCTTGAAGATAATTTTGTTTATACAAATTTTTGGAGAGAAACTTATTCAAGCGAAGTGGTGGGAAAGGGTTAGTTTTATACTTCTCCAGGGGTCTCGGAGGCATTTTGTAGTTTTCATTAAAATTTACAGTTACATTTCTGGAAAGGAGACTACCCAGGTATTCTGTGGGGCCTGGTCCAATCAGCTGAACCCTAGTGGAAAAGGAATCATGTGCTTTACAACCCTATCTACTGCCTTAGTTTCCCATTTGTCCTTCCTGACATTTGACCCAGCAGGCATAAGGATTTGACCTTTGTCACAACTGCTAAGTTTGTTCCTTGCGGTAGCCTTCTGTGTCATGCATATGTGTGCACATCCCTGAGAATTCACAGCTTCTTATCTCTGTTAGAATTCTGAAGGACAGGGATATCCAATCATTTTGTCATTGGGACTTGCCATGTTTCAAAGAGAAGAGTGCTTTCATTTAAAAATAAGAATTAAGTAACACAGAAGAAAATCTTTTTTTTTCCACAGATGAGAATTCTAGGATTTTCTCAAGTTTATACCTTGCTGTCTTTCTCTACTTCAGGGTGAATTGGTCCTTGATAATAGCCTCTTCAGATATCTCTGCCTGTTTGAACCATCAACACTTGTCTCTTGTTCTCATTCTCCATCTTCTTAGGGAACCACTGGCTAATAAATGATTTCATTCTGTTTCATTCACAGTTATTTCTCAGTCTCTGAGTCTTGTGAATTTATGTCTCTTAATACAGGTTTGTTTAAAGGATGGTTAATAGGAAATCCTATGTCTTAAGTCAAAGATTACATTAATGATGAGGTCCACAGAGAAAACCAAGTACTTTGAGGATTCTTGAAGCCTATTGCTCAGGTAGCTGTCTTATTTGACAAGGGCTTTCTATATATTTACCAAGATAAGGCATATGCAGACATTAAGCCATGCAAGCTCCCAATACCAGAACCTCAAAAAAAGGTGGATTAAAATCAACAACAAAATGGTTTTTTTAAGAAAAAAATATCATGATGAAACTTATTGTGCTAATCCAAAAAACTAGAAAACTTCAAGTTCAGGAAGCCTTCCAAGTCCCACTTTACAAAAGGGATATCTGTACACAGTATACATTCTTCACAAACTTAAACTAAAACAACATAGCACGGCATCATAAATGAAGAAACAGATACGAAAATCTTGCTCCATTTTATTAAATAATTCATTAAAGATATATGAGAGTTGGAAAGATGATTCACCAGACCCAGAGTCCTGAAATGAATCCTTGGAATCCACACAGTGGACGGAGAGAGCCGCATCATATAAATTGGCCTTTGACATACACATGTATGCCATATTTGTACACATACACACACATGCACACATGCATACACACACACTAAACAAATAAATAAGTGTACAATACATTTGAAAATGTAAAACAATACCATTTCTCACCAATGGGGGAATAATGTAGTCAAATTTCAATAAAGTGCCATCTGGAATTAGTCTGCTACTGTTATTTGAAAGTTGGTTAATATTTTTAAATTATTCTTTTTTACTTCTAATGTCATAAACATTATCAAGCACAGTTTACACAAAAACATATTTATGACTAAGAGGCCTCAGGACCAATGACTGATGACAAATCAATTTCAGATATCACTCTGCTCTTGCTTCATCAGGAACTAAGATGTGTCCCTGGGGTTGACAGGCAGACATCAACAACAAGCTGGCCTTGGGGACTTGGAATCACTTAGGGTAGTAATAAAATCTTGAGTCCTATCTCTTTGTTAAAGTCCAATTGCAAATCAAGGGCATCTTTTATATGCCTTCTTTATCTTCTATAGAGCCCAGCAGGGCCTTGAGCCTATAATACAAAGGGTGAAAGTATGTGTAGATATTGCTAGCCACTCATCTTCCACTCTACAAAGTGTATTCTGTTAGAACCTGGCATATAGCTGGAGCTGCTTATAAGGAAGTTTAACCTCTTTGCAAGCCTAGCAGGTGGTACACAGAGCCAAACTCTGATCTGCAGAACCTGGAGGTTTTCCTTGGCCCATGCAGTTGCAAAGTTCATAGTATCTATAATTTCTGTGTTATCACACCTGTTTCTACAGCAGAGCCTCTTAAACAAAGAATACATGTGTAACTGGTGACACAGAGGGAAAAGTCACACCATCTGTACACATGCCCTAGTTCAGTGTACTATGCAAGCCTAGTCTAGAATATCATTTCAAGTGTGAACTCAGAACCAGTCTCGTGGCTTTGCCAAACGTGAGAACCTAAGCAAATTTCTTATGCTCTCCTAGCCTCAGTTTTCCCATCTGTAAAATGGAAATAATGATGATGATGATGATGATATCTGCAAATTTTGTGGTGAAAATTATGCAACCAAAAAATGCAAACATGATTAGTATAGGTGCATGGCACAGTGAAAGGCCTGGAAACATGTTTATTACAGCTACTAGTGAATGCCTAGCACTCATCTGTGTTGAAAAGAATAGGCGAGCTGGAAAATGGACTTTCTGTTCTTATTTCATAGTTAATATTTAATATGCTAAGCACTAGAGAGACCAATTATTGGTCACAGTCCCTGCTGTGAATGTGAACAGATAAAACATAAAGCACTTTTCCTGCTTCCGTTCCATTCTCCTCCAACTGTTGAGGAAAAGAGAAAGAATGGGGAAGAAAGGAGCCATTCTTTTACTGAAGAAAACTCTCCTCCATGATGACCTTCTTTCTGCTGTGTGCAAGAGCGGCCATGCCCTGCAGTCCGAGAATGTCCTGTCAATGTTTGGATAGGAGCTTTTCTCCTTAGCTGGGAAATGACACAGCACTGACCAACAGCATGTTTGTTTGCTCAGGTTCCCGAGGCTGTTGGAAAAGCCTTATGACAGACCTGGCTGCAGTCTGCATCCAAGAAAACCCGAGCCTGAATGTCTACGTATTTGCAGCATGACACATACATAGCTTAGGAGTTCGGCACACAGATTGAAGAAGCCATCTGATTTGTGTCCTTGGAAAGATTGTATTCATGTGATATTATTAGAGATGAAGGCCATAATCCCCAACTTCCCAGGTTCCTCCACTCAGAAGTCCCTGAACGCTGCTTTGTCACTGATACTTGCCTGAGAAATTGCCTTCAGTCACACAGGACTGGTGGCTTGCCCAGTAGTTAGACTTTGGAAGGGTTGATTTGAGGAGCCATATTTAGCAGAGAGGGCTGCTTTCATGTTTTCCTGCTGAAGGGACTAGAAGCAGCTAGTATTCGTGGTGAATATGGGCTCTGGTATACATAGAGTTAAAGCTGAAGTAATCAAGAAAAGGCCATCTCACCAGTGACAATCAGATAGACCCCCAACTTGGCACTGCAACAGTTTGGAACAAAAGGTTAAAAAGAACAATACCAACTAAGATAAATGACTTCTGTTATTCTTCTTGTTTAGGAAGAAGGCAGCAGTGTCATGTGATGTCAAAAAGAAGTTAACGGAAACACACACTGTGTTACTAGAAGAGTAAAAGGCCAAAAGTGGCATCACAGAGCCCTGTGCATAGGTAACAATCTATTTCCAAGAGTACCCAAAATAAACCAGGAGTGGATTTCTGCATAGAGTTAGGAATTTGGGTTACATCATGAGAATTCAGTGGCTATGGTAACAGTAGAGAGGGGACTGGGAATTTATGGAATGAATGCATTTGGAGGGGGTACCTGTGTGTTTGCAGTAGTTGATGGTATCTTTCAGTTTTAGGTAATAAATTGTAAATATGGTAACTCGTACTATGTAATGTAATGATCTTTCAACCTGAATTCAAAGTTAATTTATGACCTCAGATAGCAATAGGCAATAGCCAAGATTAAACCTGAATTAAAAATAACCAAGGCAAACAGTATCAAGAAGGGAAGAGTAATTATGTTATCAATGAACAAACCATGGCCAGAAGAATGTATGTGTTTGTATTTTTGCATTTTATATGGATATTCTTGTTTGAAATATTTTTCCCCTGAAACATTTCGGGCTTATTCCAGATTCTTGGGAGTCTGGAATCACACACCCTCATAATTACATTAGACTGCCCTCTAGTGTCGTGGTGTGACTCTAGTTTCTGATAAGCCATTTGAATTTGTTTTGCTCTGTCGGGTTTACCTAAAAGACTACTGACAGTTTTTGTACGTAACAAATATAAACTCAGAATCTTCAGAACATGAAAAATCAAAACTACAGTTCCTTTTCTATTCATTGTGATGAACTTGGAAACTAGGGATCTGAAGAATATCAGTGCTAATTCATTGTACTATTATCTCTGTCTCCCTCCCTCCCTCCATCTCTCCCTCCCTCCCTTCCTCTTCCTCAAAAGCCACTAATGGGTGCTCTGTGTAGCTGAGATTGATTGTGTATTTGACAATGGGAAATAACACTCTAATATGTAAAGAAATGACTCAATCAGGACATCTTCATATACCCACTCCATATGGAGTTGAACATTAAAAAGTCAACAACTATTGAAAATATTCAGGAAGCAAAAATAATTGGCCCAAATCCCTCCCACTCACCCTCTCTCGGATCCCCTGACTTGGGGATTGCAGCCAGGTCTACTTGCCCCCGGACTGCTGGCCAAGTGACCACGAGCCTGCAGAGAGAGCCAGTCCACTTCTGTCCACACTCAGGACAAAGGACAGAGAGCAGAGATCAGAGGCCAGAGAATATTGGATTTCCTTGCACCCACCAAAAGGGAACCCTGATTCCCTGCCCACCAGGAGAGGAAGAGGCTCTTTCTACACCCACTGGAAGAAGTGATGGGAAAGAGGCAATATAAGGACACACTCAGCAACTAAAAAACAAATATGATACCACCAGAGTCTAGAGATTCTGCACCAGCAAGACCTGACCACCCCAGTGCAGATGAAGCAGAAGAGAATGACCTTTAAAACACCTTCATGAAAATGATAGAGGCCCTCAAAGAGGATATAAGAAACTCCCTTAAGGAAATTGAAGAAAAAAAACAAACCAAAAAATCCAACAAATGCAAGAAAGGGAGAAAACACAAAACAAAAATTACAAGAAACAATTCAAACAGTGCAAGGGTTGAGAGCTGACATGGAGACAATAAAAACAACACAGTCTGAAGGAATGCTGGAAATAGAAAAACTGGGGAAATGGTCAAGTACTACTACAGATGCAAGCATAACCAACAGAATACAAGAGATAGAAGACAGAATCTCAGGTGTTGAAGATAGACTAGGAGAAATAGATTCATCAACCAAAGAAAATCTTAAGTCCAACAAATCACTAACACAAACCATCCAGGAAGTATGGGACACTGTGAAAAGACCAAACCTAAGAATAATAGGTATAGAAGAGAGTGAAGAAACCCAACTCAAAGGGACAGAAAACATACTCAACAAAATCATAGAAGAAAACTTTCTCAACCTAAAGAAAGACATGCCAGTGAAGGTACAAGAAGCTTACAGAACACCAAATACAGTGGACCACAAAAAAAGTCCCCTCGCCACATAATATTCAAGACCCCAAGCATACAGAATAAAGAAAGAATACTTAGAACATCTAAGGAAAAAGGTCAAATAACATATAAAGGCAAACCTGTAAGAATTACACCTGACTTCTCCATGGAAACTCTGAAAGCCAGAAGGTCCTGCATAGATATTCTACCAACATTAAGAGACCAAGGATGCCAACCCAGACTACTATACCCAGCAAAGCTTTCAATCAATATAGATGGAGAAAACAAAATATTTCATGACAAAACCAGATTTAAACAATACATATCCACTAACCCAGCCCTACAGAAAGTTCTAGAAGGAAAACTCCAATCAAAGGAAGTTAGCTACAACCAGACAAACATAAGTGATAGATAATCCCACTTTACCAATAGCCAAAAGAGAAAAGGAATAGAAATCCACACACAATTCCACCACCATTAGCCATTCCAAAACAAGCAAGAATGAGCAATCAAAGGGCATTAATATCCCTCAATATTAATGGTCTTAAATTGCTCATAAAATGGCACAGGCTAGCAGAATGGATTCGAAGACAGAATCCATCCTTCTGCTGCATACAAGAAACACACCTCAGCTTCATAGACAGATGTTACCTCAGAGTTAAGGGTTGGGAAAAGAATTTCCAATAAAATGGACCCAAGAAACAAGCAGGGGTAGCAATCCTAATATCAAACAAACTAGACTTTAAATTGAAATCAATCAAAAGAGATGAAGAAGGAGATTTCATATTCATCACAAGAGAAATCCACCAGGATGAAGTCTCAATTCTGAACATCTATGCCCCAAATACAAAGGCATCCACATTTGTAAAAGAGACATTACTAAAAATCAAACTACACATAAAATCTCACACACTTATAGTGTGAGGTTTCAACACTCCACTCTCACCACTAGACAGGACTATCAAACAGAAACTTAACAAAGAAACAAAGGAACTAATAGAAGTTATGACCCAATTGGGTTTGACTGACATCTATAGAACATTCCATCCAAACACAAAAGAATATACCTTCTCCTCAGCGCCACATGGAACCTTCTCAAAAATCGCCCACATACTTGGCAGCATATCAAACCACAACAGGTACAAAAAAATTGGAATAACTCCATGTATCTTATCAGACCATCATGCTTTAAAGTTAGAATTCCACAACAACACAAATTGCAGAAACCCTACAAACTCATGGAAATTGCGCAATTGCACCACTCCTGGGTCACAGAAGAAATAAGAAAAGAAATAAAGACTTCCTAGAATTCAATGAGAATAAAGACACAACATACTCAAATTTATGGGACACTTTGAAAGCAGTGCTAAGAGAAAAGTTCATAGCACTAAGTGCCCACATGAAGAAACTGGAGAATAGTCACACTAGAGAATTAACAGCACAACTTAAAGCTCTAGAACAAAAAGAAGCAAACTCACCCAGGAGGAGTAGAAGCCACAAAATAATCAAATTGAGGGCTGAACACAATAAAGCAGAAACTAGGAAAACGATACAAAGAATCAATGTAACGAAAGTTGGTTCTTTGAGAAAATCAACAAGATAGACAAACCTTTATCCAAACTCTCCAAACCTCAGATTGTGAACATGCAAATTAACAAAATCAGAAATGCAAAGGGGGACATAACAATGGACGCTGAGAAATCCAGAGAGTCATCAGGTCATACTTTGAAAACATGTACTCCACAACATTTGAAAATTTAAAGGAAATGGACAACTTTCTGGATAGATATCACCTGCCAAAATTAAATCAAGAATAGATAAGCAATTTAAATAGACCTATAACCCCTATGGAAATAGAAGCAGTCATCAAAAGTCTCCCAACCAAAAAAAAGCCCAGGGCCAGATGGCCTCAGTGCAGAATTCTACCAGAAATTCAAAGAACAGCTTATACCAATTCTCCTCAAAGTATTCCATGCAATAGAAGCAGAAGGGTCTTTGCCAAACTCTTTTCTATGATGCTTCAATAATCTTGATACCCAAGCCACACAAAGACACAACTAAGAAAGAGAACTTCAGACCAATATCCCTCATGAACATTGATGCAAAAATACTCAATAAAATACTGGCAAATTGGATCCAAGAACATATCAGAAAACTCATCCATCATGATAAAGTAGGTTTCATGCCAGGGATGCAGGGATGGTTCAACATACGAAAATCTATCAATGTAATCCACCGTATAAACAAGTGGAGAAACAAAAATCATATTATCATCTCTCTAGATGCTGAAAAAGTCTTTGACAAAATCCAACACCCCTTCATGAAAAAGGTCTTGGATAGTTCAGGGATAACAGGAACATACCTAAACATAATAAAACCAGCAAACCACATACAGCAAACCAACAGCCAACATCAAACTAAATGGAGAGAAACACAAAGCAATTCCTCTAAAATCAGGAGTAAGACAAGGTTGCCCACTCTCTCCATACCTCTTCAATACTGTACTTGAAGTTCTAGCCAGAACAATAAGACAAAAAAAGAGGATCAAGGGAATACAAATTAGAAAGGAAGACAAAGAAGCTAAAATTATACAATGGAAAAAGATTGCATCTTCAACAAATGGTGCTGTCATACCTGGATGCTGGCATGTAGAAGACTGCAGATAGATCCATGTCTATCGCCATGCACAAAACTTAAATCCAAATGGATTAAAGACCTCAACATAAATCCTGTTAAAAAAGAAAGTGACAGGTACTGTTGAACGAATTGGTACAGGAGACCGCTTCCTGAGCATAACACCAGTAGCACAGACTTTGAGATCAACAATTAATAAATGGGACCTGCTGAAGCTAAGAATCTTCTGCAAGGCAAAGCACACAGTCAACAAGACAAAAAAGCAGCCCACGTTTGGAAAAGATATTCACTAATCCCATATCTGCCAGAGGGCTGATATCCAAAATCTACAAAGAGCTCAAGAAGCAAGTCTCCAAAGCACCAAAGAATCCAATTAAAAAGTGGGCTACAGAACTAAATAGTGAATTCTCAATAGAGGAGACTAAAATGGCTGAGAGACACTTAAGAAAGTGCTCAACATCCCTAGCAGTCAGGGAAATGCAAATCAAAACAACTCTGAGATACCATCTTACTCCTGTCAGAATGGCTAAAATAAAAAACACCAGTGACAGTTTATGCTGGAGAGAATGTGGAGAAAGGGAAACACTCCTCCACTCCTGGTGGGAGTGCCAATTCATACAGCCACTTTGGAAATCAGTATGGAGATTCCTCAGGAAAATGGGAATCAGTCTACCACAAGACCCAGAAACTCCACTGTTAGGCATATACTCAAAAGATGCACATTCATACAACAAGGACATCTGTTCCACTATGTTTATATCAGGACTATTTGTAATATCCAGAAACTGGAAGCAACCTAGATGCCCCTTAACTGAAGAGTGGTACATTTACACAATAGAATACTACTCAGCAGAAAAAAACAATGGAATCCTGAAATTTTCAGGCAAGTGGATGGCACTAGAAGAAACTGTCCTGAGTGAAGTAACGCAGTCACAAAAAGACAAACATGGTATGTACTCAGTCATATATGGATTTTAGACATGAATCATGAGAGTGCCTGTCTACAATCCCAGTGCCAGAAAGGCAGGGAAACATGAAGGACCCTAAGAGAGATATACATGATACCCCAGAGAAGGTGGAATGAGGCAAGATCTCCTGAGCAGATTGGGAGCACAGAGTTGGGGAGGGGAAACAGAGCCAGGAAAAAGAGAGGGAGACAAGAGGAAGGGAAAGGAGGACATGGGGGAGCAGGAAAGTTGAGTTGGGTGGAAGAATAGAGGAGAACAGAATGAGAGATATCATAATAGAGGGAGCCATTCTAGTTTTGAGGGGAGATCTGACACTAGTAAGAACTCCAGATATGCACAAGGATAACACCAACTGGCAAACTAAGCAGTAGTGGAGAGACTACTTTAAATGCCCCTCCCTAATAATGATTTTGACCACTGTCTTACATACCATCCTAGAACCTCCATCCAGTGTCAGACGGCAGAGGCAGACACTCACAGCTAAACACTGAATTGAACTCCTGGAACCCAGTGACAGAGAGGGAGGAGTAATGAGCTAAGGGCTTAAGACTGGGCTGGTGAATCCCAGAGAAGCAGGTGACCTGAACAAGGGGGGAGATCTTGGACCCCAGGCTAATGGCTGAGAGGTCAGCATGGGACTGATCCAGACCCCCTGAATGTGGGTGTCAGTGAGGAGACTCAGGCAATTTATGGGGTTTTGGGGTAGTAGATCAATATTTATCCCTGGCACACAGATGGACTTTGGGAACCCACCCACAATGAGGGGTGCTTTCTCAATTTGGACACTTTGAGGAGGGTCTGGGCCCTCCCCGGAATGAAATGACAGACTCTAGAGATCCCCCATGGAGGGCCTTACTCTCCCTAGGGAATGGAGTGGGGATTGGGTGGGGGGCTGGGGGTTGGGCTGGGAGGAGGGAGTGGGTGTGGAGGGGAGGAAGAGGGAGCTGGGACTGACATGGGAAGCAAGCTTGTTTCTAATTTAAATATATAATAAAAAGTGTAAAAATAATTGAATAATTGGCTTTGAAAGATTATCTAAGCAACAGTGGTAGATTATATGTCTATTACTGTCACTATTAAGCTCTGTGTTTGGGGGTTTCATTGTGTATTCCAACAACTCTAATGAAATTTTCCTATAAGATATTTTGATAGAGGGAACCATTATGAGGTTATGAAGAAATCTGGCCCAAGGGGGAAATTCCCAGGAATACACAATAATGACATCAGGTAAGACTCCTAGCAATAGTGGAGAGAGTACCTACATTGACCTTGTCCTATAATCAGATTAATGACTACCCTAATTGTCAACATAGAACATATATCCAGTAACTGGTGGAAGCAGATGCAGTGACCCGTAGCCAAGCACTGGAATGAGCTCCTGGAGTTCAGTTGAAGAGAGGGAGGAGTGATCTTATGAGCAAGGGATGTGGTCAAGATCATGATTGAGAAAACCACAGAGACAGCTGACCAAGCTAGTGGGAACTCACAAACTCTGAACTCACAGCTGGGAAACCTACATGGGACCAAACTAGACCCTCTGAATGGGGGTGACAGTTATATGGCTTGATCTGTTAGGTGGGGTCCCTGGCAGTGGCACCAGGAACTAACCTGGGTGCATGGACTTGCTTTTTGGAGCCTATACTCTTTGGTGGGATACCTTGCTCAACCTTCATGCAGGGGGGTAGGAGCTTGGTCCTGCTTCCATTTGGTATGCCAGACATTGTTGATTCCCCAAGGGAGGACTTATCTCCTCTGTGGGGAGAGTAGGGGTGAGGATTGAGGTAGCAGGAGAAGGGGAGGAAGGGGAACTGGTGTTAATATGTAAAATGAAGAAAACAACTTTTAAATAAATAAATAAAACTATATCCAATGTTAATTGTAACTCAGTAAGTAAATACTCTCCAGGAGACTGCAATCAACAAAGACCAACAAATACACAGTATGATTAAGAATAGTGAATGCATAGAACACCTTCTTCTGGTTATTTGAAAGGCTTTGGGGTGTGACAGAATTAGACACCAAGTTGACATGTTATAGACACAATTCCCTGAAGGGAGCTAGACATTCATTCTTCAACTTGGATTTAGGGGGATGGATATTTGATGGATCTAACTTTGGTTAGGTGCTCCCCTGACTTATATAAATGAAGGTGTGAATAAGGTGAATGGAGTGGAATTAGTATCTGGGGCAGACAACAGAGTGAGTGTGAATTGAAGGGAACAATTCCTACCCACCCAAAAAAGAAATATTACTTGTTTGAGTCATAATGAGTATTCTGTATGCTGTTCCTGCTTTTGCTATTGATAATTAATGGGAAAGTACATAATTTTAATTTAACACATTGAATTTAGGTGGTATAACTGAAGCAGTATTATTTAGTTAATGTATTCTAACCCATGCCACAAAAAGATTTTATGGCTCTGTAAAGATTTCTTACAAAGAATACGACATAGTAAAAAAACTTAATCTCATGAATAAAAATGTGTGTAAACCTTAATGACTGCTATAAAACTCCATAATATGAAAAAAGTCAAAGTTTTAATAGAGGAGTTTGAAAAACAAAAAGGTCAAAGAAAGAGGATTCACAAAATATGTTTTTTCTGATGTGTTTCTAGTGCCTTTAGATATATCAGTAACCATTTCCTGTAATATTTCAAGTAGTAGAATGAATAATTTTTATTTTATTAATTTAGAAAAAGTTGAATGATTCTTCCAAATCACAAAACATCTCAGAATAGTAATTGCCCACATATTTGTTTGACCTATCTACTATCTATCCATCTTCTCATTCACCCATTCATTTATGTGCAAATACCTATTGAGGAGTTTGTATGGTGTACATGTTCTTCTTATAAGGATGGCAAAGTTGAATTGGTTACAAAGACCCTGTATTTATTCCATGAGTTCAAGGTGGTAAGTTGGATGTGTAACCACATGCGTAACGGTAGAGAATGGGCTGAAAGAAATGCTTCAGTAGTTTTTAAGACAGGAATTGTAGAAGCTAAAGACGTCTTAGAATGTACCCTTCCAACTTCTCTCACAGCACACAGGTACCATAAAGAATGCCTGATAAACGCCAATCTAAGTGTTCTCAATTTGGTTATTGTAAAAAAAGGAGAGAAGGATATTCCAGGACTGACAGATACTACTGCTCCTCATCGGATGGGACCTAAAAGAGCTAGCAGAATCCAAAAGCTTTTTAATCTCTCTAAAGAAGATGATGTCTGCCGATATGTTGTGAGAAAGCCTTTAAACAAAGAAGGTAAGGAGCCCAGGACCAAAGCACCCAAAATTCAGCATCTTGTTACCTCACATGTCCGTGTCCTGCAACACAAATGCCGTTGTATTGCTCTGAAGAAAGAACAAACAAAGAAAAACAAGGAGGCTGCAGAATATGCCAAACTTTTGGCCAAGAGAATGAAGGAAGCCAAAGAAAAGTGCCAGGAACAGATCGCTAAGAGTTGTAGGCTGTCTGTCCTCACTGAGAGCTTCTACTGAGTCCAGTCAAAATAAGTCCTCAAGGGTAACAAATAAATAATCATACATTGAAAAAGAAGAGTGCCTGATATTCACGGTTTTCTGAATATCATTCATATTATTATTTTTAATTGTCTGTCTGTGTGTGTGCATATGAATGCCGGTACCTGCACAAGAGACCAAAAGTGTCAATTCCTGTGTAGCTGGAGTTATAGGTGAGCTCCATAACGTGGGTACTGGCAACCAAACTAGCATTCTCTGGAAGAACAGTGAGCAATCTGACCCTTTAAGACATCTCACCATTCCTTTTCTGCTATTCTTAAAACATAAATAGGAATGTAAAATACTTACAATACAAATATAAAAATATATTAAAATGAAAAAATTACATATAATTCTAAATAATGCAACATATAGCGCACATCTATGTACAACTGAACTGCCTGAAACCTGTGAAAACACCCCATTTCTCGTTTAAATAGCTCTTAGAGGAAACTTCTACCAATATCCATCAAAAAAGCCTTCACTTAAAGAGCTTTGCATTATTTTTTGTTGTGCTTTGGTTTTTCAGACATGGTCATTTTGCTGATTAGTTTTTGTCAGTTTGACACATCTAGGAATAGGGAATTCTGTTGATGTGTTTCCTCCATCAGATTGTTCTATGTGTATGTCTTGGGGCCTTTTCTTAATTAATGATTGATTATTGATGTAGGAGAGCCCAGATCATTATGGGTGGTGCCACCACAGAGCAGATGATCCTATGTAGTATTAGAAAGCAAGCCATTAAGCAGTGTTCCCCAAGGCTTCTGCTTCAATTCCTGCCTCCAGGCTCCTGCCTTGAATCCTGCCCTATTTTCCCTGAATCATGGACCATGATGTTGAAGCTGAAAGAAACCCGTTCCTCCTCACGTTTCTTTTGGTTATGGTTTTTATCACAGCAACAGAGAGAAAACTAGGACAGTTATACTATATAGCTCAGGCTGGTCTCAAATTTGCATTTCTCCTGCCTCTACTTCACATGAGTTGAGACTACAAGTATGTGCTATCATACTATTTAGAACAGTATTTCAATGTTTTTTTCCACAATGACTTTTCTGTTATTGAATCTATATACTCCCAAACCATCTGCTTTCTAGGAGAAAGCTAGGATGCTAGACTGCCTTAAGTGTGACATCTTCATTGGTTTGTCTAGTCAGAATGTAATAAGGTATTCTGGTCATGGTATCTGTTGTCTTTCTGTTAATGAATTATATAAAAGCTCTGTCACACTGACAACTTGTCTTACACCTGAAGTCAACTAAAGCACAGAGCTGGCTATTCCTGCCCTCACCCAGGGCCAGTAGAAGAAGGTGGGACAAGAGGGGACATCAGAACAATGGTTAAGTAAATGCTTCTTACGTATACTGGGTCTCAGGGCAGAAGCTGGTCTCGTGGCTAGAGGCATGAACAAGGCTAGGTCTCATTACAGGTTTAGGGACCCACACTAAGCAGAAAATAAAACAGTGAGTTGACAGTGAATGTAGGCACCAAGGCAAGGGAAAGTTGGAGACTTATCAGTAAGATGAGTAATCAAGGGGAGTAAGTCAAGGTAACAATTACCTTCCAAAGAAAATATCATGGCTTCAACAATGAACAGGCAAGACCATCAACAGTTGCCAGACAAAGGTATAAAGCAAGCCTTCAAGAATTCAGAACGGTAGCTTTAAGTAGAAGCAAGCCCATGGAAGAAGAGGAAGTTGCTAAAGGAGCTTGTTTTTTTTTTTAGCACTTTCAAACATTTAGTAAACATTTAGTGTCATGTGGTTTGACAAAGTATTATAGAGTAAAAAAGTAGAACAGAAAAGACCCAGCATCCCTGTTTCAGAGATCTCCCAGACTCCTTTGGGAATTGGAAGTAAGTTATCTACCTCCTATGTCATGTGTTTGGTATAATAAACAGGAATGCACCAAGCCAGAGGAAAGGAGCAAACAACACAGCTAGGCTGTCCAGTAAGGCGCTGGGGAGGCAACTATCTGAATCATGGAGGGGGAAGATAGAGGGAGGCAAAAGGGTCAGGGAAGGATCTTCTAGATGGAAAAAAATCACCTCAAAGCCAGCCAGCACAGCATACAAAAGAACTGTTTACAGCTTGGTATTGCTAGATACTCAAATGATAATGGATGTGATGAATTAGGTTTTTTCTCTCTTTTTCTGTTTGGTAAGTTAAGTTCTGAAGCTAAAGAAAAGTCTTTATATGTACTGACTTCAGTAATATTTATTTTCCCATTTCATGGTAGTCTTAGCTTAGAATATATATTAAGTATTGAAAGACTTTATGATTTCTCTGAGCTACAGACACTTTGATATTTAACAAACATTTCTTTTCTAGTTTTCTTCTAGTCCTTGGTTTAAAAAAATAAAAGAACTGAACAGTGTAGCCCCAAGCCAAAAGCCCTTAAGTATTCTCTAGGGATCCCTGACAAGTTGACAGTGATTGAGCAGCCTGCAGCCTGCACATATGGTTGTTTAATTAACTAACACTTTGCAGTAATGAGAGGTAGTTTGGCTACTTATGGACAGAAGTGACAGGTTAGGACAACTTGGAAAGTGTCCAGATGTGAAAACATACCTGCTAAATAGGGGAGCCAGGTTACCAGAAGAGAGATCCACATGTCAACACTGCAGATAACCCAGTCTGGTTGGCTGCAGCCAGGATCTAGGAATTACAATTTCAGACAAGAAAGTAGTCACCTAGAGAAGGCAGAATATAAAGGGCATGTACTTCCTCTGTGTGTGTGTGTGTTTTCTATAAGCTATGTGTGACAAATTTATAGGGACTATAAGGAAGGGAAGATATTTTGGAAACCAAGGAGACATTCAGTATCATGGAAAGAGTCCATATCTTGTAGTACTCCAGTGACTTTTCAAACTTATGGGTAGTGGTCTCATTCTCAAGTAGAAATATATTAAGATCAAAGTATGGTCCTTTTAAGTTAACAAACATAATCAAGGAATAGAAGATGATAAGAACTGAAGGCAGCCTCTGGAACTTGGACAACAAATAGGGACTGGGTTTCAATAACAACAAAGCAGACTAGGAAAGGCATGCAGGGTCCACAGGCTGGCCACAAGTATGGCCTAGGCTATATGATTTTAAAGCTTCTTATCTGAAAACAGGGCAACCATGAGCCTGCAAATGAGAGACGAGTGGTCTTGGTGGAAGGGGTCTGCCTGGCAATTATGACAACTGGCTTACATCTCTATAGTGAGCCC
Organism: Mesocricetus auratus; assembly: GCF_017639785.1. Lineage (NCBI taxonomy): Eukaryota > Metazoa > Chordata > Mammalia > Rodentia > Cricetidae > Mesocricetus > Mesocricetus auratus. The sequence continues at coordinate 79,976,109 of NW_024429189.1, forward strand.
CCAGTGAACACTTAGTGACTTGCCTTGCTCAGTTGGCGATACCTTCTATTTCCCTTGTCCTTGAGTCTTACAATATGATCACAAATGGAAATGAGACTGGATTTATATCGTGGACTATGGGAATCTGGCTACTAAAGATTACTACTGCCTTTAAAGTGTTCATTGGTTTGTGTTTTACAACTAACTCTAATTTTGACAGTGACCAAACATGAACTTTAAACAAAGTCAAGAAGTCTTCAGTAAAGGGAGAGGATAATTCCATGTATGGAGAATAAATGCAAGTAGTTTTAGGTTGGCATGCAAAGCGAACTAAAATATACATGACAACTGAAAGAAGCATATGATCTGGGGTGTTAGCCATGGGGACACTATTGGGATAATTGGATAACACTGAATAATATCTATAGATTAGAAAAATGTACTGTCCGTGTAATTTACAATTTTAATTAAAAGCTATTGTTACTATGCAGTATAAAATTCTCATTTGTAGAGAATGCATAGTGAAGAATTTAGGAATAAGAAACATAGTGTCCACAACTGTCTTACGGTTCAGAAATATAGGAGTGTAAATGTGTATGTGTATAAAGAGAGACACACATGCACATATGTATATGTATATATAAGATAAATAGTAGAAACATGTATTGTTGTGTTTGAAAGAGAATGAAAAATAAAAGTGAAAATATATTAATACTGAGGTGGTTTGGGGATTTATTTTACTCTCAAAATTCTTCAGAACATCTAAAATTAAGTGAAAATAAAAGTTAAACAATAAAGCACACAGTATCATGATGAAGAGTAGAATTACAACTGACTATGAAGCTCCCAAGAGGCTAGTGAAATTGCGTGGAAAGATGGTAATAAAGGGCATATTGTGGAAAAAGCAAAACACAGTTCACAGTCAAAGCCATCTGTAGCTGACAACTCAAGAGATGGGATGCAGGGACTCAGGTATTCTGGGGTTTCCAGGTAAAGAGATGCAAGAACTAACTAAGATCCATGTCGCAGCTGGAACCATTCATTTTATGATCATAGCAAAGAGTTACTAATGACATTTGAAAATATAAACTATAATTTTAGGGAGGATGGGTGACAGAGTAACGTGGGCTAGCACTAAAATCACTGAGCACTCAGTAGGTATAAGTTGAACAAGTTCTGTTGTTCAAGCATCCAATTAAATTTAATTGTAGCCCAGCTGTTAAAATTTTATTTGTGCAACCAGCCAGAAGAGAATTACATCAATCCCCAATTAACATGAAAAGGGTGCTGGTGCTGAATGCCAACAGGTAAAGCTGCCAGCCCCACTACTGCTGATGGACATTCTGAGGACTACAGGCACTAGAGGTGCTCAAATGGGGTGACCATCATTCTCCCAGGAAGAGGACTCCTCACAGCCTGGTGTCCAGGTAACATGGTTTTTATCAGGGCATTCAAGTGATGAGGATTCCCCCCATGAGAAATCTCACTCAAAATGCAACATCATCATCACCCTTCTGAAGGTCTTATTATGTAACTCAGACTGTCCTGTAACTTACCATGCAACAGAATTGTCCTTAAATTCATTCTCCTGCCTATGCCTGAGAAGTGCTGGGATTGCTATTATGCATGGCCATGCCTAGCTTACATAGACTTTTAACAATTGTGGTTATATAATGTCCAAGCTTCCAATTTGCTGGTGTCAACTTGTCTTTTCTTTGATTTTTTTTCTCAAAAAACTTATTGCCTTAATGACTGTAACAAAATGGATTGTTTGTTCTGAATTCTTGTTTCCTGTTCTTGTTCACCAAGTATTCATCCCCTTCTACTGACCACCATGTGAAAAAATGACAGTTACAAGTTCTGAGCAGGGACACCTGTTTGTTTTCCCTCTTATTCTTTTGCCCCATCAGAGGAGCCACACATTATAGCTAATGGCTTCCCCTTTACTTTAGTAGCTTCTCCATTAGTCTGTGTACCTCCAACCATTAAAGTCAAGTGTAGACAAGCTCTGACAAGCTAAGACAAGCCATACCTGACCTGACAGATAAGCAACAAAGAAGCAGATGTTTTATCACTGAGTTTGGGGGTTGTTCCCTTTATTTTACTCTCTCTCTCTCCCTCCCTCTCTCTCTTCCTCTCTCTCTCTCTCTCTCTCTCTCTCTCTGTCTCTCTCTCTGTCTCTGTCTCTCTCTCACACACACACACACACACACGATTAATAACTAGTAATGATTTGTGTGATTGATTTGTAGATGATTTGGAGTGTAGTTCTTTGGAACTAAGTTGTGACTTCTCTTGTCTCTGTAACCTACTCTATAATCCATCATTACTTCATCGACCATCTGTTGTTTTTTTTTGTCACTCCACCTACAGCTCTGACCCAACATGGCTACAGCCTACTGAGGGTGATAGGTTGGCCAAACAGAGATGTATGTGAGATTTACATGCACTTTACATAAAAATACTCATCCGTGTCAAACTCTGTTTCTTAGAGCATTGTTATCTTTAGAGTATGGCTGAGCAGAAAGGAAAATGAATAACAGTAGTGAAATAGAATTGTCTTCCCTAAGCAGGAATATGCTAGTCAAAGGAAGGTATCTCACTCAACAGTGATATGTTTTTATTAAATGCATTTTTCATATTAGTGTTTTTATTCCTGAGAGGATCTTACTATATAGTTTGAAATGACCTGGAACTTGCTGTATAACCTAGGCTGGCCTTGAACCCATGATAGTCCTGCCTCAGTTTTCCCTGTGTTGGGATTGCAGCCATTTCACATCTATCCTGGGCATTTTTCTTCACCTTTTCGTGTGTGTGTGTGTGTGTGTGTGTGTGTGTGTGTGTGTGTGGACTGGAGTGGTGTGAAGGTGTACATATATGCTTTTGTATGTTTATGGCCCAAGGTTGATGGTGGAAACCATGCTTCTATGTTCTTCTACCTTACTCATTTCAGAAGTCTCTCATCAAACCCAGGGCTTGAATATATAGCTAGTCTTACTAGCCTGTTAGCCCTGGAGATCCTTTGTCTCTTCCTTCCCAGGCTGGAGTTACAGCTAAGTGTCCAACTGGCATTTACATGGGTTTCTGGGGGATCGAAACTCTGCTCCTCATGCTTTACATGCTGAACTAGTTCCTCAGTTCCCACACATACTAAACAAATGGACTAATATCATTTATTGAGCTCCATCCAATTGAAAGAAAATAGTCACAGCACTACAGTAAGGACCAAAAAAACTCTCAACTTGGTGGTATTTAAATGTTGGTACTAGGCTGAGCTTACAAGAATCATATTTTCTCATCTGCAAACATCAGAGGCAAGGAAGGGACTTTCCTATAATATTTTTATTGTGATGATTAAGCGTAATTAAGGGTTATTAAGGAAAAAGGTTTATGTTATAAAGAAATAATCATATAGGAGAATATTTATTTCTGTTTTAAGTGACAAAAGTGATTTACAAAAAGGTTTGTGTTTTGTTATTCATTGTGTACAAACACATGCATGTGTGTATATTGTAGGAAACTTCTGTGCTTGTCAGCCTAAGACAAATTAGTTGCAATGGTGGCATTAAACATGCTGCTACTTTATTCTTGGAGTGGCTTTACAATTTACAATCTTTTAGTAAAATACAAAGTTTACATTTTTAAGAGTAAAACAATATTTTAGAATCATTTTACTTTCATCATTAAGTTAGTAAATATAGCCATGGATAATTGGCTCTTGCCGCCTACAAAACATGAGAATGTTCGTGTCTCTCTGGTATAATAAGGTAATATTTGCTCATACCCTATGTCTACCTCCTATCTATATAGATCACTCCTATTACTATGTGAATGCTATGAAAAAGTTTGTTGTTCAGAGAATAATCATAAGAAAAGCCTATGCATATTTAGTACAGATGTGTTTTGTTGTGGGAAAATTTTTTCAGGCATGTATATAATGGAATTTAGTTATTATCCTGCATTGTCCCCTCCCTCTCTCATTGAAAAATTCTTCCTAGCTTGTCCCCCTCCTACTTTTGTGTCTTATTTTTAGTGTTACCCCGAGTTTAATTATCAATGCATGCATCAATGTGATTGAAGGTTACTTACTGGAGTGTTGACAATTTATCAGTGGCCACACTACTGAAGAAAACAGTACTCCATTTTCCAAAATCATTAATTGTCCATAGGGAGGGATGGAGCCTTCTGAGCTCCCATCTCCCACTCCTGGTATAATATTGGTTCTATCTTGTGTGAATTTTGTGCAGGTAACTGGTTGCTGTGAGTTCATTAGTGCAACGACTGTGTGTCACTGGGGCTTGGCTTCGGTTTCAAAAGCCAAATCCAGATCCAGTGTCTCTTTCTTCCTGATGCCCATAGATCCAGATGTAAAACTCTCAGCTACTTTGCCAGTACCATGTCTGCTTGTATACCTCCATGCTTCCCAACATGATAATGGACTAAATCTCTGAAACTGTAAACAAGTCCCAACTAAATTCTTTGGCTTACTCTGGTCATGGTGCCTCTTGACATCAATAGAACAGGACAAAGACATGCCCACTCACTGCTTTATCCTTGCACCCAACTCCAGGGGAACCTACAGGCCACTCTGGCCAGAGAAACAGGTAGGCTAACTATGAATCTCCTCCTCTCCTCTCTTTCCTCCAAATTCAATCCTCTATGCCCATCTCTGTAGCAAACTACCTATTGTGGCCTCTCCTTACTCTCAGGCCCCATTCCCAGGGGACTAATCAGATCCTCGTAGAACAGCCTACTTTCCTTTCTTCTATGGACCACCTGAGCCCTTGCCTTCCATTCTATTGTTTTCCTAAGTGTCAGCTACCAATACTTCAAAACACACTTTATTTGAAACTTCAGTGACCACACCTATAAGAATGCCATAATTTTCTTCCTGGTGCATACAGTTACCACACTCTCCTGAGAACTAGAGAGAACAGAAACCAAAATCTACAAAGAACTCAAGAAGCAAGTCTCCAAAACACCAAAGGATCCAATTAAAAGGTGGGGTACAGAACTAAATAGAGAATTCTCAATAGAGGAGGCTAAAATGGCCAAGAGGCACTTGAGAAAGTGCTCAACATCCTTAGCTATCCGGGAATTGCAAATCAAAACAACTCTGAGATACCATCTCACTCCTGTCAGAATGGCTAAAATCAAAAACACCAACAACAATTTATGCTGGAGAGGATGTGGTAAAAAGGGAACACTCCTCCATTGCTGGTGGGAGTGCCAACTTGTTCAGCCACTTTGGAAATCAGTATGGAGATTCCTCAGAAAAATGGGAATAAACTTACCACAAGACCCAGCAACTCCACTCTTAGGCATATATCCAAAAGATGCCCATTCATACAACAAGGATGTCTGTTCCACTATGTTCATAGCAGCATTATTTGTAATAGCCAGAACTTGGAAGAAACCTAGATGCCCCTCAACCGAAGAGTGGATAGAGAAAATGTGGTACATTTACACTATTCAGCAGAAAAAAACAATGGAAAACTGAGATTTGCAGGCAGATGGATGACACTAGAAGAAACAATCCCATGGCCAGAGAGTCTGGGAAACAGAACCTTCATTCAGTGGCTGATGGAAGAAGAGGCAGACTCCCACGGCTAAGCACTGAGCTGAACTCAAGAAAGCCAGTAACAGAGAGGGAAGACTGATGACCAAAGGGATTAAGACTGGGCTGGTTTAACCCCCAGAAGCAGCTGACCTGACAAGGGTTAACTCTTGAATCCCAGGCTGATGCCTGGGAATCCAGCATGGGACTGATCAAAACCCCTTGATGGGGGTGTCAGTGAGGAGGCCTAGGTAATCTGTTGAGCCTTGGGCAGTAGATCAGTATTTATCCCAAGTATACAAATGGATTTTGGACTCCCATCCAACAATGTGAGATACACTTTCACCCTGAACTCTTAGGGGAGGGTCTAGGCCCTGCCCTATATGAAATGACAGACTATGGACACCCCCATGGAGGGTCTCACCCTCCCTGGGGAAATGAGGGGATATTGGGGGGGTTGGGGGAGGGCATGGGAGGAGGGGAGGGAAACAGAGAGGGACCTGGAACTGACTTGTGAAGCAACCTTGTTTCTAATCTAAATTTAAATTTAAAATTAAATAAAGAAAAAAAAGAAAGTCCCCTTGGCATATAATAATCAAAACATTAAATATACAGAACAAAGAAAGGAAAAACACCAAGTAACATATAAAGGTAAAACTATTAGAATTACACCTGACCTATCAGTGAGGCTCTAAAGCCAGATGATCATGGACAGATGTCCTGTACACTCTAAGAGACCAAAGATGCGGGCCTAGACTACTATGCCTAGCAACACTTTCAATCACTGTTGATGGATAAAATAAGACATTCCATGATAAGACCAAATTTAAGCAGTCTCTATCACATATCCAGTGCTATAGAAGGGGCTAGAAGAAAAACTCAAACATAAGAAAGCTAACTACGCCCATGAAAACAGAGGAAATAATTTCACCTCAGCAGAATCAAAAGAAGGGAAACACACACACACAAACACACACACACACACATACACCATCGCTACAACCACCACCAACAACAAAATAACAGAAATTAACAATCACCAGTCATTGTTATCTCTCAATATCTATGATCTCAGTTCCCCAATAAAAAGACACAGACTTTGGTGGCATCTTGCTTTGCCAGTGAACTTGTGGTGGTGGCCACACCCTAGGCATGTGGCTTCAGGTGTGCAGATATGACCCTTTATAAGGAAGAGGAGGGGTTGGCTCACTCTCTTGGGTTGTAGTCAGAGCATTGGAAGGTCAGAAACTGCAAATCTCCAAGCTCAGGAAGACACTGTCCATACCATGGGGATCATGACAAAACACAGAGACCTGGCCAAGTTCTTGGTTTTGTAGTCTGTACCACTGTATTGTCCCAGCTGTTTCAGATGCTAGACTGCCTAGAACACTGCTTCAAGAGGTCCTGATTTATCAAACAACAGAAACCTGAAAGGAATCCACAGCTTTCCATTTTCTGTGGAAACATAAATAAAATCTCTTTTCCAAAGTAACATATCCTCATACTTAATTTAGAAATCAAGGCATTTTTAAAATATGTAAGTTGGATTAATTTAGCAGCATTTATAACCAAGTATATTTCAGCAGTTGTTTCTTCCTTAGCAATTGAACAACTGGAAAACACAATAGCATACAATATCCAGACTCTATGTGTATTTTCCATTTTACATGGCTTATATTACTCTATGTCTTTTACTTTTATTTATTTATTTTTTTCTCTGAGACAGGGTTTCTCTGTGGAAATCCTCCTACCTCTGCCTCTAGAGTGCTGGGATTAAAGGTGTGTGCCACCACACCCAGCTACTCTTTGTTTATATTTTTTCACTATCCTGCTTCTTTTATCTCCCAAGCCTACGTATATTTTTAAACACACTATAAAACTTTTAGAGGTTTTACTTCATCTGAATCTGACTTTACTGTAAATCTTTACGTTTTTCTAGCCATGTGTCTGTTACCTGCTAAACAACATTGCTAAAGTTAAAGTGGAAACAGCTGCTGGCTTCCCAACATGGCGGGCCTAAATTTGCCACCAGCATTGGGAGCTGTGCTCACTGCCTTAGTCTATGCCGTCTTGGAGATGTGGTCAGTGCCACTGCCAGCTGCTTGTGCACACCATTCAATTACTGGTAGGACCTCTTAAAAGAGCCCTGTGGGGTTTTGTTTGTTTATTTGTTTGTTTGTTTGGTTGGTTTTTGGTTTTTTGGTTTTTTGTTTTGTTTTGTTTTGCTGCTTATGCTGAGTAAGGAAGACTCCTTTAAGGGAGCCGCATGAGTCTCTGCTTGTCTCTAGCAAAACAGAGCCCACCAGAGAAAAATGCTGCTAACAAGAAGCTGTGCTTGTCTCTGTTCTTTTGTTTCTAAAATCCCTATTACACTGTTGTCATTTTACGTGGAAATTCATATCCCACTCTGACGCCCTAAGTAATGTGTAGTCTTCCTGCCAGCCGCTTGGGTCCCAAGCTGTCTCAACCCCCAAATAACACACAAAACACTATATTAATTATGAAGCTGTTGACTTTTTGCTTTGGTTTCCTATCAATTAGCTCTGACTTAATTATTAACCCATAACTGTTAATCTAAGTATTTCCACGTGGTGTTCTCTTACCAGAAAAAGGATCTGAACCTCTTATTCCTCTGGTGTTCTACATTATGACTGACTGTGCCTCTGTTCCTCCTTGACTCCTAGTCCCATATATCTTGCTTCCCTATTGGTCAACAGTGCTTTATTAACATATACACAGAAGGACTTCCCCCATCAAGAAGTAGATATTTACTGCTGATGCCATAAACCACCTTTATTGATAAAATTAGTTTGTCCTTTAGGATGCCTTCCCCTTATAAATGCATGGCTAAGAGTATATTGGGGATAAAGTTTGGCAAATGAGATCAGGGACACCTGAGGGCTCTTAGGAAACATGGGATAGACAAATAATATCACCTCCTTGGGACAAATTGATACCTCTTCCTCAGGATATTATATTTTCATGTGACTACTAGAATTGCAGCAACAATATACTAGTCAGGGTTAAAACAATACCAGTGACAGCCAAGAAGATGGAACAAAATCAGATCTTCAACACCTTTGCCAAGCCACCATATAAACACTTATGAAGCCTCTAGACTTGTAGTGATGAAGCTGGTACATTTCCTTATTAATTTAGCCACTGTGAGTAAGAGTAGGAAGAGGTGCAGAGACAGGTTCATTAAATATGAGGAGAACATTCCCCAGGCAGTAATCTAAAAGAAAAGAGAATGATCCCTGCATCCGTGGACAGAACTAGAATGAGTTAATAAACTGTACCCACCCACTCAGCCCTTACCTCCTTACATGCAGTTTATGATCATAGCTAAATTGAAATAAAGCATTTTCCTTGGGCTGCAGGTGTATTTACTCAGCCAATGCACCAGAGGTACAAATAACTCAGACTATATATTTAAGTATATGAAGATGTAGTTAATTTTCTATAAGCCTCCAGTCTCACTAAGTACCTGGGAAAACGTGTCAATTAGCTTCCTAATTAAAGTTTCTGTCTCCTAGGATTTAACCAATCTCCTTTTGGCTAAGTAATCAGATTATTCAGTGTTCAATTTCCTTCTGGGACTAGTATGAATCGTTCATTTTGGATCACTCAGTCTCTGGGCAAATTTCCAACCTTTTGAAGTGCTGACCTACCTTTTTTTTTTCCTTCTTAAGTGATGTATCAGGCATCTTATAGTGGTCCTACTGTGGGTATCCTCTGGGGGTTTCCTGGCCTCTATGGAGTGGTTATGGGTTTTCTTTTTAACTGCAACCTCTTGTGATAATTACTATGGTACAGACAATTCCATGTGAATCTGTCATGTCATGCTCAGGAACTTATACCTGGATCCTGGGTCACAGTCACCTGAACCTTTATGAAGACTCCTTTCCTTGGAGCCCCTTCATCCTGCTGGTGCCCTAGCTCTCATGGAACTTCCCATCTCTTCAGCAGGGTGCATGGGTAATGTGTCCAGACAAGATTCTCCCAATAGAAAATAAAGAATTCTGATCCAGTGTTGGGGAAGTCCTGTGCATTTGTCAATAAAGCACAGTCTGGCCAATAGGGAATCTAGATAGGTGGGACTAGGAGTCCAGGAGAACTCTGGGAAGGAGGAGCATGAAGAGTCGAGATGTAACGCCATGGGGTAGGAAGCCCTGAACTATTCTCTGGTAAGAGAAATACTTAGATTAACAATTACGGGGTAATTACTTAAGTCAGAGCTAGCCAGTAAGAAACAAGCAAGGCCAACAGCTTCATAACTAATATAGCCTCCTGTGTGTTTATTTGGGACTGATGTGGCTCTGGAACCAGGCTGGCGGGAAGGCATTCTCTCAAGGAAAAGCTTCCTTTTACATAATGGTTGTCAGAAGCAGGATTGAATTTCCACGCAAAATAACAAAAGCTTTAAAGGAATTTTAGAAACAGAAGAACGGAGAGAAGCACAGATTTTTGATAGCAGCATTTTTCTCTGGTGTTTTGCTAGCGACAAGCCGAGATTCACGCGGCTCGCTTACCGGAGTCTTCCTGACTCTGCATAAAAAGAAAAAAAAAACAGCAAGGTTCTTTTAAGAGACTCTGCTAACAATTGAAAGGTGTGTACGTACAGCTGGAAGCGGCAGCTTTTGCTGGATGTCAGCATGGACTGAGGCGGTAAGCTGGAATCACGCTTACGCCCGCCATCTTGAAAAGAAAAAAAAAACCGGCAGTTTAAACAGCCTCGGTTTTAACAGATAAGACACGTGGCCAGAAAAACATAAAGATTTACAGTAAAGTCAGACTTGGATGAAGAAAAAACCTCTAAAGGTTTACAGTGTGTTTAAAAATATACGTAAGATTGAGAGAGAAAATAGAGAAGCTGGCTGTGGTGGCGCACGCTGGTAGGATTTCCTCCAGAGGCAGAGGCAGGCAGATTTCCAAAGAGAAACCCTGTCTCAGAGAAAAATAAATAAAAGTGAAAGAAATAAAGTAATAATAGATAAATAAATAAGCCATGTAAAGATGGAAAATATACAGAGAGTCTGGATACTGTACGCTATTGTGTTTTTCAGTTTTTTGATTGCTAAGGAAGGAACAGCTGCTAAAGTACACTTGATTATAAATGCTGCTGAATTAATCCAACTTCTATCTTTTGAAAATGCCTTGACTTCAAAATTTAAATATAAGGATATGTTACTCGGAAAAGGAGTTTTAGTTTATGTTTCCACAGAAAATGAAAAGCTGAGGATTCCTTCCAGGCTTCTGTGGTTTGACGAACCAAGACCCCCAGAAGCAGCGGACCAGGTGTTCCAACAACTGAAACAGCTAAGATGATGCAGCTTTACAGACCACGAAAATAAGGACTTATACAGGTTTCTGAGTTTTGTCATGATCCCTATGGTATGAAGAGTGCCCCCTTCCAGCATGAAGCAGTTTGGAATGAGCGACGTCCTAATTCCCATCTTGTTTATAAATCTTTGTTTTCGTTTAAATGGGATTGTTTATAACTGGTTAATGATCACAACCAATCTTTTTTAATGGTAAAAAGGGGAATTATGTTATGGGTATTGTTTTTCATTTATTGATACAAATTCAAGGTCAATTTTGTGATGTGTATATTTCTCCTCTTGATTAAGTATTGTGCTTATACTGATCTTTTAAAATGTAATGCATAATTGAATACAGACTATAGATAGTTACTTATAATAGAATTTATAGTTAGGTAAGTTAGATTTTCTAGATATACAGAAATATATTTGAGATAGATAAACAGTCTTCAAACCTCTCAAAGACCTTCAGAAAATGGTATTTAAAATGGTTTAGGGTTTTTCTTGACAATGAGAAATGTCTGCTCCTGGCAGCACCAATTACGTCTGAGAGGAAGATGGGCATTGAAGAAACTTGTTATGGAGTTTGCTTTCAACATGGCAAGATTAGCAATTTGGGCAAGAAACTGCTCTTGCCTGTACTGCTTGACTGTTGTTGTATAAACTGGACATGCAGGACCCACAGAAAAGTGACTGCTGAACTCAGTCTTACAGGGTTCCTACTTCATGGAAGAGTCTACGAGACTTTCTGCAGGACACAGAAAAATGACTGACAGATTGCCAATGCAGATGGACAGTTTGAAATTTCCTGCTTTGCTGAGAAGTGTTCTAGACACATTGTGGCCTATGGGCTGAAGATGGATGCCCCAATGTTACAGAGGAACTTCGGGTGACTGTCCAGGCAGTAAGATATCTCTGTCAATCCTAGTGTTTATATATTATCCTTCTGTGGTCTTTGATAGAGTTGAAGACAGATAGCTATAATTATAGTTTTCCTTAGTTATGATAAGAGATAAGCTACATATAGGACTTTGGACTCACAAGGATGGGATGGATGATATTTTCTTTAAATCTTGCTAAATGTTAATAGACAAAATGTTGTAACTGTGTTCTTACTTGATAACTGTTCTGTTATATATAATTTGACTATGCTAAAGTTAAGACCTTTCTTTTTGTTTAAACAGAAAAGAGGAAATGTTGGGTAAGTCCTGTGCATTTGTCAATAAAGCACTGTCTGGCCAATAGGGAATCTAGATAGGTGGGACTAGGAGTCCAGGAGAATTCTGGGAAGGAGGAACACGGAGAGTCGAGATGTAACGCCATGGGGTAGGAAGCCCAGAACTATTCTCCGGTAAGAGAAATACTTAGATTAACAATTATGGGGTAATTACTTAAGTCAGAACTAGCTAGTAAGAAACAAGCAAGGCCAACAGCTTCATAATTAATATAGCCTCCTGTGTGTTTATTTGGGACTGATGCGGCTCTGGAACCAGGCTGGCGGGAAGGCATTCTCTCTCAAGGAAAAGCTTCCTTTTACAATCCAGACCCACCTGTCCAGCCAGGTTCCTCTTCTGTCACTTTGAGGCCATGATAGCCATGGAGAAAAGAGAGAGCTAGGGTTCCAAAAGGTCTGCAGCATCCTTCATCTTTCTCAGGGATGCAGTTCAAAGACCTAGGACTGTGATACCTTAGCACTTCCTATGCTCCCCTTCACTGAAGGCAGAGGTTTCAGAAGGAGAGAAGATGAAAGCCCTGTCTTATGGAACCTATCTCCCTTTCCCTGCTCTTCATAAAACTGAAGATGTTAAAAGATAAAACTTACCCCCTCTATTTTCTAAGGGACCTATGAACAACAGGATTTGATCTGTTGACAAACAGAGCTTGGAAAGTTAGGAATTCTGACACACTGTCCCTATAAAGATTGTCTTTTAAGACTTTTGAACTTACTAAATTGATTAAGCAGCTTTTTCTACATGTAGTATAATGTTTTTCTGTATGTTTATAAGGTCACTGACTATAGAGAAAATGGCAATGAGTTAGTTGGAACGATCTATAATATATCTATATCATATCTGTTACTATATAATTATTTGTGTGTTTATATATAAATTAGTTACACTACAAAAATAGTGTTACAAGAGTAGTCAGAATGATAAGTGCTATGGGAATTCAACTAGTTGTGGCAAATGACATTTGGGGTGATTAGCCCTATGGACATAATTTTCTTTGGATATGTGACTGGATAAAACTAAGTAAGGGGTGCACTCTCTCATCCTCTCTCTCACTCTCTCTTTCAAGGTCAGAGCAGGAGCAAGCCTTTTGCCTGATCCTTATCTCGCTTGGGCAGAACAGCAGCTAGATCAGCACTGGTGTCTACCTTGCTCTATATCCAAGAGTCTGTCTTTCCATTGCACCCCTTAATAAATTATTGACCAGACTTTATCAGTTCTCATTTCATCTGGTACCCAACATGGGGCCTATAGTCCTATAGTCAAAGTTGGATGGCCCAACATTGCAGAGAAACATTGGGTGACTGTCCAAGCAGTCAGCTTTTTCTATCATTTTTTTGTGATTTTGGAAGTCACTTACTTGCACTTCCTGCTTACTTGGGTAATACTACTTTCTCATGTCTTTGATGAGGTTGAAGACTAGATAGTTACAGTTAACAATTCTCTCATATCTTAGCCAAGGGCATATTAGGTACAAGACTTAGACTCTTCAGGAAAGGACAACTATTGGAGTAATCTATGTAATCTGAAAATTACCTATGGTCTGGACATTTAGAATGTGTTTCTTGCTTGATGTTGTTCTTGGTTGTAGTTTCATTTTTGTTTATGTTATTATCTTTTCTTTGTTCTGGACAGTACTTGATAGTTGTTCTCATTGTATATAGTTGTATGTTAGGATTAGAACCTTCTTAATTAGACAAAAAAGAGGAAGTATTATGTGAATCCTTTCTATTGGTCTTCATCACCCTTGGACAGAAAGGCATGTCAACAGCAGCTGAATCAGCAGCAGCTCCTGCATTGTTCTGTATTTCTGAGTCTGCATTTTCATTGCACCTCTTAATAAATTGTTGACCATACTTTGTGGATTCTCGCTTCAGATTAACAGAGAATGGAAGGAAACATGGGGTTTGCTACTAGCTACCCAGTAAGACAGGGGACATTGCTCATTCCCTCCCATCCTCAGCAGCCTGTTGCTAAAATTAGACCTGCAGGTTATCTGGTATTTTGTATCAGTTATGATACCCTTCTTGAGTCATTTGATGAACAATCATGATTTACCTTGCAGCCTTTTCTCTCCACTGTTATATTAGGGAATTACATTTAAAATGCTCTAATAAAATCTTTGAATGAATAGTAGATGAAGAGGGGTCTGCAACCCTGTCTAATTAAATTTTTCTATTTCCTGACATGGTTTCAATAAAATACTTGATTTTCTGCAATAACTCCAATAATTGGTTGCTAACTAGTATTCATACCACTCCTCTGTACCAGATGAGCAGCAGAGCCCTTGTCCTCTCCAGGACATGTGAGGACAAACACATTAGCCAGACTGAAATAGGATTTGTAATGAGGTGACTTTGAGGGTAGATTGTTCTCAGTTGGAATTTGAAAAACAAAGTCCATTACATTAAAGCTGAATACAGAGAGCTAATAATTAATTTCTAGTGATGAAAATGTTAACTATCAGGAGTATAGGTACTTGTATTCACTGAGTGTACAGCCTCCTGTAGATGATTATCCTACTATGCTGAATTATTATTGCAACATTATTGGGCATGTCACTAAACTAAGAAGAACTAGGGAAATCTTACTGTGAGATATAGAGATGGAAACATTTTAGCCTCTTTATAGGTTCTGTGTCTAGTGTGGAACACTTTCAAGGACCTATGAGCTAGACAGTTCCCTGGAAAGCAGACAGACAAGGAAAGTGATCACAGACTTTTGACTTATTCCTTACCCTCCTGACCTGAGATAAAACCTGGAATGCACCAGTGTCACTGCCTTCCGGCTTACCTAAGTCCATGAGCCTATCAGCTCTACTTTCTTCTTCTTTTAATCCCATCAACCAAAAAGGAGGGGAAGGGGACCCATCCCAGGCCACCAAAAAAATAAAAAATCTTATCCTCATTTTGTTCTGTATGTAATCTCTCTCTCTCTCTCTCTCTCTCTCTCTCTCTCTCTCTCTCTCTCTCTCTCTCTCTCTCTGTGTGTGTGTGTGTGTTTCTTTACTTTTAATAAAGCTTGTTACCTGTTGCTGCCTGCTATGCTTTTTCTCCTTCCTATTGAATCCTTAGTTGGAAGAGAAAATAAACCCAAACAAGACAAGACACCTAGATAGTCTTGAGACTATCTCAGACATTTTTGAGAAACACTGCTAGTAAAAGAAACCATGAATAGGTATTTTTCCTTTGATTATATTAAGAAACTTCTTAAAGTTTTTTGACTATTTGTTAGTTGAAACAGCAAATTAAGAAAAGTACAAATATTCAAAATAAAAATATGCCCCTGGAGACAACCGACCAACATTAACATCCCAGAGATTCTTCCACACTCTTCTAATTTGATCACTGCTGTTGTGATCTTTTTTGAGTTCAGTCTCCCTAGACAGCATACCCAGCCAAGGATAGTCCGAATAACTGAGATCAAGGAAGACCTGCTCACAGAGTACATAATTCAGTTCTTACTGTGGCAGAATAAGTAGTGTCAAGCATGTGGAACTGTTTAAACAGTCAACAGTGTGGTTCATAGAATATAATGGTAGCTACTCAGAGAGTTTGCTCATTTTGTGTTCCCTTATAAATGAAATTTCCATACAATTTTCATGAGTTAGATGAATTAATATTTAAATTTTTTTCCAAAAAACTACAGATTTAAGGTAATTCCTATCAAAATCCCAATAACTTTAGAGACTTAGGAAAAACAACCCTACAATATTATTTTAGGAAACTAAGAACGACAATTAATACCCAAAATAATCTTGAACAAGAGAAAACCTGCATCATCCCTCTTAATTTAAATATGTTATAAAATTAGGAAAACCAAAAAGTATGACTTTCACATGAAAGCAAATGTACCAGCCCATGGAAACAATGTAGAGAATCCAAAAAATGAACCCATGCACATGCTAGTTCTGTTGTTATGAGAATTCCTTCCATAGGGAGACATAAACAATATCTACATTCTTATTATAAAGGTCCAAGAACAAACCAAAGTATGCATCCAAAGTTCAGCCTGGTGAACCATAAATTCATTGTGTTTATTCAGAGACCATGAGTGAAAGGTTGGTTATAGGAGCATAGATGACCCCAGCAGCTATGCCTGAAAAGTCTTCACCCAGTCATATGGTTGGAACCTCCTACTCAATGTTCCCCCATAGGAGGGAACTTCACATGAGATTTTTTAGCATCTTATAAAACCCTCAGTCCACATGAAGTTAGTATTTAACTGCATACAAATGGCTAGGTTGAGCTGCTGGAGTCTCAGGTGAGTACAGTGACCCTCCCTACTCCTCTTTCTATTACAGAATACCAACTGCTGTCAAGCCAGATCAGGTATCCTCTTGCACAGAGCCTAGCTAATCGGATGAAACAGAGGCTGGTTTGTTTGGAAATAGTGCTCTACAATACCAGTCATCTTTGATGAAGTCCAAAGAAAACACACACACACACACACACACACACACACACGATGGGAGAAGTCTGTGTATATGTCAATAAAGCACTGTTGGCCAATAGGGAACCAAGATAGGTGGGACTAGGAGTCCAGGAGGGCTCTGGGAAGGAGAAACACAGAAAGTCAAGATGTAACGCCATGGGGTAGGAAGCGCAGAAACCTCTACGGTAAGAGAAATACTTAGATTAGCAATTATGGGATAAATACTTAAGTCAGAGCTAGCCAGTAAGAAACAAGCAAGGCCAACAGCTTCATAATTAATATAGCCTCCTGTGTGTTTATTTGGGACTGATGAGGCTCTGGAACCAGGCTGGTGGGAAGGCTTCTCTCAAGGAAAAGGCTTCCCTTTACACACACACACACACACACACACACACAGAGTAGCAAAGGATAGTTGCTCTAGAAGATGGTATTGGAACAGTTGGTTATCTACACATGAAAGAATGAAATCTGACCCTCATCTTTAACCATACTTGAAAGTTGAAAACACAGAATGGATAAAAACTTAAACACTTCACTGGACAAGTAAAAATTCCTAGAAAAGTAAAGGAAAATCTACTTAAGATTGTCCCAGATCATGATTTCCTGAGAATGACACCAAAATAAGAGGCAAAAGAGCAAAAGGATAAGCAAAATGGCATCAAACAAGAAATATTTTTGTACAACAAAGGAAATAGTCAACAAAATGAAGTCAACTGTGCCATAACATCAAGATATTGTTGGAGACACCACACAATTCAGTCACAGAACTTGGAAAAATCAAACAGGTATTGGCTTGGAAGCCCTTTCCCTGACAAGGAGTCAGGAAGTTCTATGCAAACAGACAAGGAAGAAAAAGTTAGAAATAGCTCTATCCAATCATAAAGACTGAATGACAACAATGACAACCTGCAAGGTTTGATAGTGACACTTGTACCTTGGGATTAATCAAGAGCTGTCTATTTAGAACTAAAGTATGCTCAATTGGAGGAAATTGATGAATGATAACTGTAAACCAAGAATCCATGTCTAGAGAAGTTATATATAGATCCTCAAAAAGAGCCTGCTACTGCCATATTACTAAATTTTTCAACTGCCTTCAAAATAGCCAATATGCTGACTAGGTTTATGTCAACTTGACACAAACTAGAATCATTGGAGAGGTGGGAGCCTCATTTGAGAAAATGCTTCCATGCTTCTGTAAGATTAGGCTACAGGCAAGCCTATTAGGGAATTTTATTAATTTGTGACTAGTGGGGGAGGGCCCAGCCCATTGTCTATGGGGCCACTCTGAGGCAGGTGTCCCTTGGATTCTGCAAGAAAGCAGGCTGAGAACGTCATGGGCAAATGAATAGCTCTTTTCTATGCCCTCTGTATCAACTCCTTCCTCCAAGTTCATGCCATTTGATTTCCTACCCTGAGTTCCTTCAATGACAGACAGTGAGGTGAAAATGTAAGCAAAATACACCCTTTCATCCACCAACTTGCTTTTGGACTTGATGTTTTGTCACAGTAATTGTAACCCTGATAAGACAACCAACCTTATATATTACATAGATGCAGCTTTCATGTCTCATCAAGGAAGCTTCTTTTTACAGCACATGGAGACTAGGAAAGATGTCTACAACTGATCAAAATGCAGAAAGTAAGGAACTATGGAATGATAGGCCTCAAATGAGACCTTTAAAATACATCTCATATACCTTAGTCTCAAAGGACAACTTGGAAGCGAACCAAAAAGAGTGTAAAAGCCTGAGAACTAAGACAATTGCTGTATGCTAGCTTCTTCTGGACAGACAGGGATGTTGCACCCATAAACTCTCAACAGCAAGCCTGTACAAGAGCTGCAAAGACCATAGCAATTGGTATACCAACACTGATGGAGGAAAATTCACAAGGCTTGCCCCTAGTTGAAAAATTATAGACAGCCAATGATTACTAAGGAAGGGTGAACCAATTTCGTCTGTTGGTTTGGTTGATTATTTTGTTTGTTTTGGTTTGATGGGCTGTTTTGTTTTATTTCAAGGTCAAGACCCTAACTCTAACCGATCAACCCTAAGCACGATCAAATATGGATAACACTAATTGGACCCAGGTGAGTGTGTGTGTGTGTGTATGCGTGTGTGTGTGTGTGTGTGTGTGTATGTGTGCACGCGCACGCGCAAAACAAAAATAAATACAGAAGACAAGGTCATGAGCTTGAGAAGGATTGCTTAGTAAGGCACGGGAGAAGACTGAGGGGGTAGAAATGAGGCAAACACAATATCCTCATGTATAAAAAATCCTCAAGAAGAACTACTGGAGACCTGAGGACTATGAGCAGTGGATCCCAGACCAACAGGATTCAGCCCGCCCAGAGACTATCAGCTTCCAAGTCCCATTCTCCAACCACCGGACAGGAGAGGTAAGTGTGGGACTGTATGCAGCCTGCCTTCGGGTGCCCTGAGCAGAAACGCCTGAGACCTGAAGACTGTGTAAGGCAGATCCCATCCCGATGAGATTCAGCCCACCCAGAGACTGCCAGCAACATAGTCCCTTTCTCCACCCACGAGATACCCATGGGGCTAGATAGGCCTGGGCCTGTTTACAGCTCGCCTTCCAGTGATCTGCGCATAACTAGCTGCCAGGATACCTTGCACTGCAGCTCCCATCCCAGCAGGAGCCAGCCCGCCCAGAGACAGCCAGCATCCAAGTCCCATTCTCCACCCACAGTACAGGCAAGGGTCCAGCCTACCCAGAGATTGCCAAGGCCCTGCTACTAGGACGGCCTCCATCCACACAAGAGGAAAGCCACCAGAGTATTGGACCTGCTCCCATATCCTGGTGATTCTTTGAGAAAATCAACAAGATAGACAAACCTTTATCCAAACGAAATGGCAGAGTGTGAACATGCAAATTAACAAAATCATAACATAACAGACACTGAAGAAATCCATAGAATCATCAGATCATACTTTGAAAACCTGCACTCCACAAAATTTGAAAATATAAAGGAAATGGACAATTTCTGGATAGATATCACCTACCAAAATTAATCAAGAGCAGATAAGCAATTTAAATAGACCTATAACCCATAAGGAAATAGAAGCAGTCGTTAAAAGTCTCCCAACCAAAAAAAAGTTCAAGCCCAAATGGCCTCAGTGCAGAATTCTACTAAAAATTCAAAGAAGAGCTTATACCAATTCTTCTCAAAGTATTCCACACAGTAGAAGCAGAAGGGTCTTTGCCAAACTCTATGATGCTTCAATAACCTTCATACACAAGCCACACAAAGACATAACTAAGAAAGAGAACTTCAGACCAATATCCCTCATGAACATTGATGCAAAAATACTCAATAAAATACTGGCAAATCGGATCCAAGAACACATCAGAAAACTCATCCACCATGATCAAGTAGGCTTCATCCCAGGGATGCAGGGATGGTTCAACATATGAAAATCCATCAATGTAATCCACCATATAGACAATATGAGAAACAAAATTAACATGATCATCTCACTAGATTCTGAAAAAGCCTTTGACAAAATCCAACACCCTTTCATGATAAAGGTCTTGGAGAGATTCTGGATAACAGGAATTTACCTTAACATAATAAAAGCTATATACAGCAAACCAACAGCCAACATCAAACTAAATGGAAAGAAACTCAGTGTGATTCCTCTAAAATCAGGAACAAGACAAGGCTAACCACTCTCTCCATACCTTTTCAGTATTGTCCTTGAAGTTTTAGCTAGAGCAATAGGACAACAAAAGGAGATCAAGGGGATACAAAATGTAAAGGAAGAGGTCAAACTTTCACTATTTGCAGATGATATGATAGTTTACATAAGTGATCCAAAAAACTCTACCAGAGAACCCCTACAGCTGATAAATACCTTAAGCAAAATGGCAGAATACAAGATCAACTCAGGAAAATTAGTAGCCCTACTATATACAGATGATAAAAGAGCTGAGAAAGAAATCAGAGAAACATCACCCTTTACAATTGCCACAAACAACATAAAATACCTTGGGGTAACGCTAACCAAACAAGTGAAAGACCAAATCACAAGAACTTTGAATCTTTAAAGAAAGAAATTAAAGAAGCCCTCAGAAAATGGAAAGATTTTCCATGCTCTTGGATAGGTAGGATCAATGTAGTAAAAATGGCAATCCTGCCAAAAGCAATCTACAGATTCAATGCAATCCCCATTAAAATCCCAGCACAATTCTTCACATACCTTAAAAGAACAATAATCAACTTTATATGGAAAAACAAAAGACCCAGGATACCAAAACAACCCTGTTCAACAAGGCAACATCTGGAGGCATCACCATCCCTGACTTCAAGCTGTTTTGGCACAAAAATAGACAGATAGACCAATGGAATCAATTGAACACTTCAACATTAACCCATACACGTATAAACACCTGATCTTTGACAAAGAAGCTAAAATTATACAATGGAAAAAAGATAGCATCTTCAACAAATGGTGCTGGCATAACCGGAGACTGACATATAGAAGACTACAGATAGATCCATGTCTATCGCCATGCACAAAACTTAAATACAAATGGATCAAAGACCTCAACATAAATCCAGCCACACTGAACCTGTTAGAAGAGAAAGAAGGAGGTACTCTGGAATGAATTTTTAAAGGAGATTGCTTCCTGAACATAACTCCAGTAGCACAGACTCTAAGATCGACAATTAATAAATGGGACCTCCTGAAACTGAGAAGCTTCTGTAAGGCAAAGGACACAGTCAGCAAGACAAAAAGGCAGCCCTCAGGTTGGGAAAAGATATTCACTAACCCCACATCTTACAGAGGGCTGATCTCCAAAATTTACAAAGAACTCAATAAGCAAGTCTCCAAAACACCAAAGGATCCAATCAAAAAGTGGGCTACAGAACTAAATAAAGAATTCTCAGTAGGAGTCTAAAATGGCTGAGAGACACTTAAGAAAGTGTGCAACATCCCTAACCATCTGGGAAATACAAATCACAACAACTTTTAAGATACCATCTTACTCCTATCAGAATGGCTAAAATCAAAAACTCCAATGACAGTTTATGCTGGCGAGTATGTAGAGAGAGGGGAACACTTCCTTCACTGCTGGTGGAAGTGCCGACTCTACAGCCACTTTGGAAATCGGTATGGAGATCCCTCTGAAAAAAAATGGGACTCAGTCTACCACAAGACCCCGAATTTCTACTCTTAGGCATATACCCAAAAGATGTACATTCATTCAACAAAGACATCTGTTCCACTATGTTCATAGCAGCATTATTTGTAATAGCCAGAACCTGGAAGCAACCTAGATGCCTCTCAACTGAAGAGTAGATAGAGAATGTGTGGTACATTTACACAATAGATCACTACTCAGCGGAAAATAAACAATGGAATCTTGAAGTTTGGAGGCAAATGGACGGCACTAGAATAAACCATCCTGAATGAGGTAACCCAGTCACAAAAAGAGAAACATGATATGTGCTCACTCATATATGGATTTTAGACATGAATCAGGGAAGTGCCAGCATACATTCCCATTGCTAGAGAGTCTGGGAAACAGAATCTTCATCCAGCGACTGATGGAAGCAGAGGCAGACCCCCCACAGCTAAACACTGAACTGAACTCCTGGATTCCAGTCACAAAAATGGAGAACTGATGAGCAAAGGAGTTAAGACTGGGCTGGTTTAACCCACAGAAACAGGTGACCTGAACAAGGGGGAGCTCTTGGCCCCAGATTGATGGCTGTGTGAAAAGCGTGGGACTGACCCAGACCTCCTGAATGTGGGTGTCAGTGAGGAGGCCTAGGTAATCTATGGGGCCTTGGGTAGTATTTATCCCTGGTGTGCAAATAGACTGAGTTCCCATCCCACAATGAGGGATGCTCTCTCAGTCTGGACCCTTGTGGGAGGGCCTAGACCCTGCTCTGGATGAAATGACAGACTCTGGAAATCCACCATGGAGGGCCTCACCCTTCCTGGGGATCGGAGTGGAGATTGGGTGGGGGGATGGGGGGCCTGGTGGGGAGGGCAGAGGAGGAGGGGAGGGAGAGGGAACTGGGACTGACATGTGAAACAAGCTTGTTTCTAACTTAAATTTAAAAAAGGAAGGAAAAAATCCTGAAGAAAAAAAGTTCACAGAGATGTAACTAATATGATGGGGTAAAATACTTGTAACACATGTATATGATTATGAGTTAATACAAACAGTAAGTCCTACTACATGATAGCAAATACATAAGAACCTAAATTTTAAATGGACAAGGGAATTCCCAAGCAGATTTTTAAAAAGATACACAAAAGTCAACATATCTGTCTGATGATCTCAACATTGCTAAACATCAAATAATTTCATGTCCAAACCACAATGAGCTACTACTTCATATATGGCTAGATGACTACTACATAAAAATGATAATAGATTAGCATGAATTAATGTGAAGAGGGAACCTTTGTGAACTATTTTTGGAGGTATAAATTTGTATCGTCTCTGTGGAGAACAATATGAACATTCTTCAAGAACATAAAAATTTGATCTGCCAGGATTCTTTGGAGATATGTGCAAACCCATGTTTATTTCAGTATTATTCATAATTAAGCAGACATGAGAGCAACTTGCATGTCCATCAGATAGATGCATGAGTAACAAAAAATGTGGTTTTTAATTAAAATCTGAAAATAAACTGCATCCTTTCTCAGCTGATGAGAAAGAATCCATGTATACCTTCATCCAACAGATCATGAGTTTTTGTGGTTTTTGCCTTTTTTGATGTATGTGTTATACGTGTGTGTGTGTGTGTGTTTACATATATGGGTGGGTGGGTATACATGTGCAGGCGGAGGACTGAAGTTGATATTCAGAATTATCTTAGACACACTTCTGCCACATTGAACAAAGCAAGTCTCTCAATCAAATCCAGAACTCTCCAGTATGGCCAGTCTATGTAGGCCTGCAAGCAATAATTTGTAAACCCCATATCTCTTACTGTAAACCTGGTTAGACTTCTCACAGCTAGCATACACTGTTTCTAGCCCAAGAACTGCTTGGTGCCTTGGAGCATGACAAACAGGGTCTCTGGAAGACTGGGAACTGTCATTAAAAATGAAATTGAATATTTTAAAGGTTTAGGGTTTTTAGCATTTTGATTTTTCAAGGTGATTAAGTTCACATAAACTACTTCTTTAACTCGAGGAAGTGGTTTGTTGCATATTTCAGTTTGACAATTAATAAAAGTATCTTCCTTATTGTCATAACTCATTCGTGTTTAGTCCCAGTATTACAATTTTATCTTGACATGTTAATAAAAATTGTGACAGCTACTGATTGTACAGGCATTCAATATGGTTCCAGTTACTTCAATCAAAAATATGTTATTATGAATATCTTCAAAACTCTTAATTAAAATATTTCCTGCCACCTTTCTCATTTCAAGTAGCAATAAACATCGGCATCTGTCTTTATCGGGAAAGGAAATAATCTGATTTGCTTGTTTTCAGAGATGTGAGGAAGAACTATACTAAGTGGTTTAATGCAGCCTTATTAACATCTGACACAGTAGAGAATCAAATTATCTGGCTTTGAGAAGGGGACCAGAAGCTACCTTAGCACAGTGTGAGAAAGTTTTATCTGGCTTGCTTTTTAGCATAGAGATAGAAAGTCAGAAGTTTTCAGTGTAAGGCTTCTGCTTGAACCCAGTGACCCCTGAGAAATAATGTTCTTGTTCATGAAAGGAGGGAAGGGCTCCTTCCTTTCTCTTTGTGCCTGTCTGTTCTCTGGATTCTGATTAAGTCCAAAAGAAGGGAAAACTATCTCTGGGAGATAAGTGACCCCATTTGTATCTATCTGCTCAGTGGAAACTGCCAGAGGCCATGTCAAAGGAGCAGCAGGTGGTAACTGAAGTTCTAAGGTATCAGCCCCACCAGAAAGAAACTCTCTAGTAGATCAATCTGAGACAGGAAAGGCTCAAAGACTACAGACCCCAGAATGTCTTTTGCTTCTGCTGTGCCGTAACATGTTCGGTGTGGCTATCTTTCTCTGGTATCCTGCATAGTGTGAATGAGTGTGGGGAGATCCCCACTCCCTGTATTACACTGTGTTTATGTCATGGAAACATCCCATTCTACTGGGAATTTTTACTGTGGATTATTATGAAGATGATCCCTTCCTAGGTACTATCTAATTGATAATAATAGTGTTAGTTTATACAGAATTTTGATGAATAAAAATAAATACAATGAAATGTTACACAGCTAAGGCCTATGAGTTTCACTTAAATAGCTGAATGGATGTAGCTCAAGTTAATGATTAAGAAAAAATTGAGTTATTCTGTATGACATGATACACAAAAACACACTGCTCAGTTTTATTTAATAAATTTTATTTTTGTTTCTGGTCAATGCAATATAATAGAATGATTGACATGACAATTACATCAATTAAATAGAGGACAGCCATATAACATTGAAGTGCTTTACTATTGGAATTTAGCTGAAAAAACTATGTCCATCCTCTTTTTACTTATTCATCCAACAAGTATTTATTGACTGCCTCTATGTCTCTGTCACTGGAGTATTAATGAAACAATATTCAGCAAAAGGGAACGATGGTCAGGGACAGAGTCCTCAGGAGAACCTAGACACAGATACACAGCAGTACACTCAGTATTAGGAAGGACCACCCAGGGTTGGGGCCAGCATTCGCAACCAGAATTCTGAAGGACTACCCAGAGGTGTTACCAGTATCTGGGATCAACTTGTAAAGGTTTACCCACTGATGGACTCAGCATCTGTGACCCCATCTCTCAAAGGACCATATGTAGGTGAGAACAGCATCCACAGCTGGGCCATTGAATGACTTCCCAGTAGTGTGACCAGCACCTGTAACTAAACTTACAAAGGACCACCAAGGGGTGTGACAGATATATCTGAGGACTTTGGAAGAGACACCTACAGAGCTGACACTAGAGTCAGAAAGCAAATGGGGCTGCATTCAGACTCTTTACCCCAATACATCTCTCTCCACTTCATATTTATTCCTCCTTTGATGAATACACAAAGCCAATTTAGTAAGTTGGGACTATAATGCTTTGCTAACACCTCTCTCCTTTTTCCCCCTTAACATTACAAAAGCTGTGTATGACAAACTTATAGTCAACATTATAATAAATGAAGAAAAACTAAAAGTACATTTACTATAATTAGAAATAAGACTAGAATGTCCATTTTCTACACTCTTATTCAGGACAAGGCTTGAAGTCATATCTTATAAAAAAATAAGAGAAGAGAAGGAAATAAAATGGATATCAATAGGAAAGGAAGACGTCATAATATCCTTTTTTGCAGGTGGTATGATTCTATACACAAGAAGTCCTATAGATTCTACCAGAAAAATCTTCGATCTGAAAAATATTCTCAGGAAAGTGGCAGGATACAAAACCTACACACAAAAATAAGCTTCCTTTGTACCAACCACTGAGGAAGAAATCAGGCAGACAATATTTACTGTTTCCTCAAAGAAGCATTCAGCCAGGACAGCCAATGGCAGTGAATGTAAAGACTCAAGGCTGCTCAGAGTGCTGAGAGAAGTGACTATTGAGTGTTCAAACTGAAAATGGACATGTGTACTACCTCTTCTTAGTCTCAGGAAAACCCCTGAAAGAGGGAACAGGAAGAACATAGGGACTGGGAGATGGAAGGGCTGTGAATTGTTACCTTCAGCAAACAAACATGATCACTCAGCAGTTCTGGTTACCTGCACTGAGCCTTAGAAGACTAGGCCTGTCAACAGCCAACCATGGATGGAGAAGAGGATTAGGCCCCTACACCTCCCTGATGAACAATTGGCTACTAATATTATTATCTTCAGTTATATACCCAAGGTAAGACCACCAGGCTCCACTGGGTAATTCCCAACCCAAAATCACACAGAGAGGATTTGCTAAAATCAGTAGTCACAATACAATAGAAAAAGACATGAATTATGGAAAATAACATTTAGAGAGGGAAAGGAATGATGGGTGTGAGAGGGAGACAAGAAAAGGTATCATGTGAGAATCATCAGAATATATATTATAGGGTGGATAAAATCATTAAAGGAAAGAATACATTTAATCAATAAAAAGGGATAATTTTTTTAAATAACCAAGGAAGTAAAAGAATGCTGTGTTGAAAACTTTAAGACACTGAAGGAAACCCTGGGAGATGAAAAAACCTCCAGTATTTATGGTTTGGAAGAATTAACATTGTAAAAAGTTGCTAGACAAAAAAAAAGCAATCTACATATGCAATACAGTCTCCATCAAAATTACAATGCTATCTCTACATAAATATAAAAGTTATACAATTAATAATGTAGTTGAGTTGTTTGTTTTGTTTTAATTGTTTACTTTGGGGGCCTGCCACCCAGCTCCCAAATAAATACACAGAGAGCTATTCTTACTTATGAATGCCTGGGCTTAGTTTTGCTTGTTTCTAGCCAGCTTCTCTAACTTAGCTTAAATCATCCCATTTCTATTTAACTAGATTTTGCCTCTAGGATTTTACCTTTCTTTATTCTATGTACCTTTTCTTTCCTTCTTACTCCGTGGCTGGCTGTGTGGCTGGGTGACTGGCCCCTCACATCTTCCTCTCTTCTACTTTCTCACTTCTCCCCTTTCCCTAGATTTCTCCTCCTACTTATTCTCTCTGCCTGCCAGCTCCTCTTATTTCTCTCTCCTGCCTAGCTATTGACTATACAGCACATTATTAAACCAATCAGGTGTTTTAGGCAGGCAAAGTAACACAGCTTTATGGAATTAAAGAAAAGTAACATAAAATAATGCAGTACATCTTTGCATCATTAAACAAATATTCCATATTATAGAGTATGGAATAACACATCTTCCATATGAAGTAATACATCTTCAAATAATATTTCACGACATATTATGGAAGCACAATAAATCTCATCCAAAACAATCTAAAGTACTCCCCCACACACACAAAATGCTGGTGATAGTCTTCCCATGAGAGAGATTTTAAGTCATATTACACAGCCATGGTAACAAAGACAGCGTGGTACAGCCACAAAACATACATGTAGGTCAATGAAATGAAGTCAAAGACCTAGATATAAATCCACACAGCTAAACACACCTGATTTTCTACAAAGATGCCAAAACTATACATTATTTTTTAAAAAAGGATAGAAACAACTGAAGCTAGGAAAACTGGATATTTGTATAGAGAAATATTGATCTAGACCCTAGACCCTATGTACAATAACAAAACTCAACTGCCAATGGATCAAAGACCTCAAGATCTGAAACACTTGAGGCCAGCCTCATTTATAAAGTGGGTTCCAGGACAGCCAGTGCTATTACACAGATAATAGCAAAAATAAAAAAATTGAAACTCTAAAACTTTTAGAATAAAATAGGCTAAGACAACAAGATACAGTCATAGACAAGGACTTTCTGAATAGAACTCCACTCACTGGAGAAATCATTCCAACAGTTAACAAATAGGCAGGCTAGAGAACAGGAGAAAAACATCTCTAACTACACATGTAACTGAAACAGAAGTCAAATAAATAAAATATTCAATGAACTGCAAAAACTAAAAGAGAAATCAAACAATTCAACCAATCAATGAACTAATGACATCACATGCTGTTCTTCAATGATGAATTATAAATTGGCAATTAACATGAAAAAGTGTTCAACCACACTACTCATCTGAGGAATGCAAGTTAAAACTACATTGGGATTCTGTCTACCTTGACCAGAATAGCAGTCATTAAGAACACAAATGACAGCAAACGTTCCTGAAGACATGGACAGAGTGAAACCTTCTGAATGGTGGAAATATGAAGCAGTGAATCTACTGTGGAAATTAGTGTCAAGTTTTCTCAATAAGCTAAAATAAACCTGATACATGACCTATCTACACTACTCCTAGGCATTACCTGAAAGAGTCCAAGGTAGCATAGTACAGAGAAACTTCACAATATCTAAGAAATAGAACCAACCTGTGGGTCTAGTCAGAGGAAGTGATCAAGAAAATGTGATGTATTCACACAATAGTATTTTTTCATCCATAAAGGTAAACAAAGTTGTATCATTTTCATAAGAATGGATGAAGTTGGAAAGGATCATATTAAGTGTACTAAACCACTCTCAGCTTAATACCAAGTTTTCTCTCATTTATGGTTTTCTCTCATTATGGTTTTATATAAATACATAAACTCATGTGAATATATGACATGATAGTAGAGATGAGTACTGGAGAGATGTCTTAGTGACATGCTTGGTAATGTGTATAGATGACATGAAAGTAGATGATGTCTCAGTCAATAACATACTTGACACGTAAGCACAAGGACCTAAGTTTTATTCTCAACACCTACCAAAATGTTCACTATTGGTTAGTGAATATTTGGGGTGTTTTAATATTTTGAAAAAAATTGGTGGGAATATATTTGAATAACACTAATATAACAGAATAAAGAGAATTCCTTCAAATATTGCATGTTTTTGAGTAAGAGGGCATTGGTATCACTCTTTCAAGTTTTTTTAGTCAAAATAATCTTTGCCTCATATGCCCCATAGCATCAAGATTATGTTTTTCTAGATCTGTGATGAATTGGTTTGTGAAAAGCTAGAATATTGCCTTGAGACTTAATTTCTTTTAAATATAGGAATAGCAATTAAAAATGAGCAGAGGAACATCTTTCTTTATTTATCTGAATTAGATTTCATTAAAAGTATTTTCTTTTTATAATGAGTCTTTAAATGATAATTTACCTAGCTTTTTTTTCATTTCTATGGAAAGCTTTTCATCACTGTTCTGGTTTCTCTCTTAACAAGTGAAAATGGAAATGGAAATCCATTAATTAAATTCTCTAATAAGATTCTCTAGCTATCGGCTGCAAACTCTAGGGAAACCATAAGCTCCTAATTACAGCTTATCAATTGCAATTAACTCTTCAAACTATTCCCTAGATGTACTTGAGGAAAAGAAGAGCTGCTAATAAATTTTACAAGAGATTGAGAGCTCTTTCTGTGGCAATCAAGGGCCACTATCAATCAATGGTGAAAAAGCCCAGTCCTCATTTGGTAAATCTATCAGATGATAACATTTCTTTCCTGCGACAGATTCAGGATTTGGGCCTTGAGTGAGCAGTTGGGTTGATATTGGACATGAGAGTGGTGTCTATCTTTGTCATGTATAGGTTGATGTCATGGAAGCTGCTGCTAGACTTTTTGCATTTTTGAGTCCTGGTTTCAATAACACAGAGTGGCCTGGGAGACTGACACTAGAATCTATGAAGTAGGACAAACACGAGATGATGGATATGACAAGAAATGTTACATTTAGGATCAAGTATGAGGACAGGTTTCTGTAGCCAGCTTAGATTCTGAAATCAGGATCTAACAGGAGCCTTCAGGTGTGACTTCTGTTTCTTGTTGATAAGGCCCAGGGGTGTCATATCTGCCTCCTTCCCTTATGGAATCCTTGAACAGGACTCTGGTTGTTGGAAATGTCTTGAGCACATCACTCCCAGTTTTCTGCCTCTTGTTCATGTGACACTTACATATTAGACATCATCTTGGTTGTCTAATGCTATGTAGCAAGAAATTACACTCAAAAGTAAAAGACTGAAGACAAACACAACTGCCAGCAAACAGATACACGGCTTGGGCAGGGCTCATAAAAATGCACTTTCTTCTCCAGAGTGGCCAGAGATTGGAGGACTCACTTTCTACCATTCTTGTATGACTCCAGGGTCCATCCTGGCTGTTGCAGAGGTACTCAGGCAGGCATGAGGCTGATGACTTGCTTGCTTGCTTCCTTTCCTTGGTCTTATAATTGCTCAGAGCATGAAAGACTAAAGCTGACAGATGTTTCTGATCTAGTCTCCAAACCCACTCAGTTTCATTTCCAGTGCAGTTTGCTTATGCACATAGTTCCATGTGTGCCATGTCAAGGAGAAGGGATTGGACTCATCATCTGGATTGCAGAATGGAAGGTTGTAAACACTATTGGGCCATTTGGGGAGAGTGTAACCTGCCACAGAGAGTCAATTTGCTCATAAGGCATGAGCGATCTTGTGTCCTTGTCCAGCCTGACCACTTCTGATTGCTTCATGAAAGGGCTATGCTTTGTGATGATTTCTGAGTACTCTTCAGCTTTCACAAGGCTTCTCTTTATATACCAGCTTCTTATTTAGAACTGACACTGTCTGGATTGTTGGTTTTGGTTAGTTTTAATCAGAAACTTGCTTTTTCATGTGTCAACCTGACCCATATAAAATAAGATCATGAATACTTTGAGTCAACTTGATACAAACTAGAGTTTATTTTGGAAGAGGAGCCCTCAGGTAAGAAAATGCTTCCATAAAATGGGTCTGTTGGTAGGTCAGTAGGTCATTTTCCTGATCAATGATTGGTATGGGAGTGTCCAATCCATTATGGGAGGTTTCATCTCTGGGCAGGTGATATGAGCAAGTCATGGAGAGCAAATGAGTAAGCAGAATTTCTCCATGGCCTCTGCTTTAGTTCCTGATTCTAGTTAACTGCTAGAGTTCCTACCCTGACTTCCGTTCATGATGGACTACAACTGTAAGCAGAAATAAACCATTTCCTCTCTAAGTTACTTTTTGTCATGGTGTTTATCACAGCAATAGAAACCCTAACTAAGACATACCTAAAGCACACTTAGAGTCTCTCTATCTCTCTCTCTCTCTCTCGCTCTCTCTCTCTCTGTCTGTCTGTCTGTCTGTCTCTCTGTCTGTCTCTCTCTCTGTCTGTCTGTCTCTCTGTCTCTGTCTCTCTCTTTCTCTCTATCTCTATCTCCTCTTTCCCCCTTCTCTCACCATTAATCCTCCTTCTTTCTTGGTGTTAAGAAAAAAAATTATATATAAACCACTGATTTCATGCCATAATGAACTTATTTATAGTCTTCAAAACCCTCAGTGTCTATGAAAGACAAAAGAAGGCAGAACCATTCCATATTAAAAGGATACAAAAGTCATGGCATCTAAATGTAACAGGGTTGTGGACATAGGAGAAATACTAAAAAACCACGTGGCTCAACTAACAAAATTCATACACTATACAAATAATCATTATGAAAATCAGTGTTAATTTTGAGTGAGTTAACTTGATTATGTTTGAATTCCAGCATGACTGACAGCAAAGGATTCCTAAAAGTCAATCCTGACTTGGACAGGAGGATTGAAGAGATGGTTCAGCAGTTAAGAACTTTAATTACTCTTGAAGCAGATACAGGTTTGGTTTACATCACCAACACAGTGGCTCACAACCGACTAACTCCAGTTCCAGAAAGTTTGATGCTTTTTTCTGACCTTTGTGTTCACTGTATATTCATGGTACACAGACATTCTTGCCTGTAAAACACCCAGGCATGAAAAATTAAACAAAATAAAATTTTCCTCAATATATGTTTTATTTAAATTAGAAACATGAATGCTTCACATGTCAACCCCAGCTCCCTCTCCCACCCCTCCTCCCTTGTCCCTCCACTAGCCCCTCCAACCCTCCACCCAATCCCCACATCATTCCCCAGGGAGGGTGAGGCCCTCCTTGGGGGAATCTCCAGAGTCTGTCATTTCATCCAGGGCAGGACCTAGGCCCTTCCCCATGTGTCCAGGCTGAGAGAGCATCCCGCCATGTGGAATGGGCTCCCAAAGTTCATAGATATACCATGGTAAACACTGATCTACTACCCAAGGCCCCAGTGATTTCTGTGGTCTCCTCACTGACACTACATTCAGCCATCAGTCTGTGGTTCAAGAGTTCCCCCTTATCTGGTCAGCAGTCTTGGTGGGTTTCCCCATTATAGCCTTGACCCCTTTGCTCATCACTCCTCCTTCTCTGTCACTGGGTTCCAGGAGTTCAGTTCAGTGTTTAGCTGTCGGTATCTGTCTGTGCTTCCATCAGTTACTGGATGAAGGTTCTAGGATAGCATATAAGGCACTCATTAACCTTATCATCAAGGAGGGGCTATTAATGCAGTATCTCCACTATTGCTTAGTTTGCCAGTTGGTGTTATCCTTGTAGATCTCTGGAGATCTCACTAGTGTCAGCTCTCTCCTCAAGCCTATAATGACTCCATCTATTATGGTATCTCTCATCCTGCTCGCCTCTATTCTTACCTTGACTCAACCTTCCTGCTCCCCCAGGCCTTCTTCTCCACTCCTCTTAACCACCTCTCTTTTTCCTGGTTCCCTCTCCCCTCCCCTGATGTTCCCAATCTGCTCAGAAGATCTTGGTTCATTTCATTTCTCTGGGGTATCATTCATCTCTCTTGGGAACCTCCCTGTTTCCCAGACTTACTGGCACTGGGTTTGTAGGCTGACATTCCCCTGATCCCTATCTAAAATCCATATATGAGTGAGTACATACCATGTTTGTCTTTTTGTGACTGGGTTACCTCACTCAGGATGGTTTCTTCTAGTGCCATCCATTTGCGTGCAAATTTCAAGATTCCATTTATTTTTTTCTGCTGAGTAGTGATCCATTGTGTAAATGTACCACATTTTCTCTATCTACTCTTCAGTTGTGGGGCATCTAGGTTGCTTCCTATAATGTTCCCCATATAATGCTGCTATAAACATGTGGAACAGACATCCTTATTGTGTGGATGAGCATCTTTTGGGTATATGTCTAACAGTAGAATTGCTGGGTCTCGTGGTAGACTGAGTCCCATTTTCCTGAGGAATCTCCATACTGATTTCCTTAGTGGCTGTACGAGTTGGCACTCTGACCAGCAGTTGAAGAGTGTTCCCCTTTCTCCACTTCCTCTCCAGCACAAACTGTAATTGGAGTTTTTGATTTTAGCCATTCTGACAGGAGTAAGATGGTATCTCAGAGTTGCTTTGATTTGCATTTCCCTAATGGCCAATGATGTTGAACACTTTCTCAAGTGTCTCTCAGCCATTTTAGACTCCTCTATTGAGAATTCTCTATTTAGTTCAGTCCCCCACTTTTTAATTGGATCCTTTGGTGTTTTGGAGACTTGCTTATTGAGTTCTTTGTAAATTTTGGAGATCAGCCCTCTATCAGATACGGGATTAGTGAATATCTTTTCCCAATCTGTGGGGTACCTTTTTGTCTTGCTAACTGTGTCCTTTGCCTTACAGAAGCTTCTCAGCTTCAGGAGGTCCCATTTATTAGTTGCTGACCTCAGTGTTTGTGCTACTGGTGTTATGTTCAGGAAGCAGTCTTCTGTACCAATTCATTCAAGGGTACCTCCCACTTTCTCTTCAAACAAGTTCAGTGTGGCTGGATTTATGTTGAGGTCTTTGATCCATTTAGGATTAAGTTTTGTGCATGGCGATAGACATGGATCTATCTGCAGTCTTCTTCATACCAATATCCAGTTATGCCAGCACCATTTGTTGAAGATGCTATCTTTTTCCATTGTATAAATTTAGCTTCTTTGTTGAAAATCAGATGTTCATAGGTTTGTGGATTAATCTCAGGGTTTTCAATTTGATTCCATTAGTCTATATGTCTATTTTTGTGTCAATACCAAGCTGTTTTCAGGACTATCGCTCTATATTAGAGCTTGAAGTCAGGGATGGGGATGGCTCCAGACATTGCTTCATTAAGCAAGGTTGTCTTGGCTATCCTGGGTCTTTTGTTTTTCCATACAAAGTTGATTATTGTTCTTTCAAGGTCTGTGAAGAATTGTGCTGAGATTTTAATGGGTATTGAGTTAAATCCGTATATTGCTTTCAGTAAGACTGCCATTTTTACTATGTTGATCCTACCTATCCAAGAGCATGTGAGATCTTTCCACCTTCTGGTGTCTTCTTTAATTTCTTTCTTTAAGGTCTTTCTCTTGTTTGGTTAGCGTTACCCCAGGTATTTTATGTTGTTTGTGGCAATTTTAAAGGGTGACGCTTCTCTGATTTCTTTCTCAGCCCTTTTATTGTCTGTAAAATAAAAGATAACATTTGGGTTAGCAAGATGTCTTAGTAAGTAAAGGTACTTACATTCAAGCATGATGGCTGAACTTGATCCCCGGAATACACAGGGTAGAAGGAGAAAGCTGACTCCCATAGGCTGTCCTCTGACCTCCACATGCACACTGACAAGTACATACATGCATATACACAACCTAAATAAATAAAATGTAGTATTAAACTGATTCTTCACATTGTATTATTATACACATAAATCAATGTATCCCTCAACTGCCTTATGAGAAAGTTCTGTTTGAGGTAGATAGAGATGATTACAGTGACACACAACTGGTCAAGACACAGTGAATATGAAACTACAGCCTTCTCAGCCCTGAAGGGAACATACATACCACACAAACACACGCCCCAAGCCTCAGGGATCACAGAAGAGAAGGTCACATGGTGTAAGAGGCAACGGTGGATGAAACTACAAAGAACCATGATCTTCTGAACACAACAGAGCAGCTGCATATATGAAAGAAAACATATCAGTTGTGATGACGTGTATAAAACCTGTGCAAGCCCAAGCCTGACAGATTCCCTGCACAGAGGGAACCTGGATATACAATTCCACCCTTAGTTGTGGAGCTACTTGAGGGGAGAGACCATTTTCTCTAAGAATGCAGCCCCACTCTTAGAGTAATGTGGTCTTCCAGTGGAAGACCACACGTCTAAGAGTATTTGATCAGCACAAGTTGCTCTGGAAGGATTTCATTGTTTTTAAGTTATGTGCATTTTTTTCTTTTCTCTTTTTTGTTTACAGGGGGAGTCTTGTATAATTCAAGCTGGTCTCAAACTTAAAAATTCTTTTCCTCCAGGCTCTGAGTGCTGAGAGCCACTATACTAAACTTAAGTTGAATATTTTACCATGAAATCAAGTATATAGTATAAAACAGATGCATAGCATTGAAGAATGAGTTATTAAACAATACTCACATACCTGGGCCAGAATATGAAATATATTTCAGAAGTCCCTTTTCCTACTTTGATCTCACTGTCTCTCTTTTCTAGAATACTAAGCATTGTGAATGTTATAATGATTCCCTCATTTCTGATTTCAGGCCTATCTCCTTCATATATTACCCTAGACCACAATGTTGAGTTTTGTCTGTTTTTTACCTTATGTGTATTGATTAAAAGCATAAACTTTCTTCTGTATCCTGCCTACTTGGATCAGCATTATGATCAAGAGGTCCATATACAATATCCAATGTCATTACAAATTGTTTCCACTTCCTGTGTCTCAAAAATAATTTCTCTGTCCTATAGCACACTACATTTGGGTTTATATCAATACGTAGCTATTATTGGCAGGACTGTGTGAAAAGTATTGTGCATTTTCTTCAGTATAAAAGTTTGCATGTATTTTTAAGGTAAGATATACAAGGAAATTTCTAGCTGTGGGACAAAGTATCTGTTCCATTTTTCCATGTACAACTTTCTGTAAGTGTACCCACAAGAATAGCTATAGTCTCCAAATAGATTTGCACCATGCTTACTCCAGTCCATATCCTGTAAGTAGATATGAATTTTTGCTATCTCATGAGAATTATTTGGTTACAACTAGCATTGTTC
Organism: Mesocricetus auratus; assembly: GCF_017639785.1. Taxonomy (NCBI): domain Eukaryota; kingdom Metazoa; phylum Chordata; class Mammalia; order Rodentia; family Cricetidae; genus Mesocricetus; species Mesocricetus auratus. The sequence continues at coordinate 80,012,165 of NW_024429189.1, forward strand.
ATCTGACAGTTCAAAGTCAAATGTTCTTAGCCAATGGAAAAGGCAAGGAGGCAGCTAAGACTTCCTTAATAAACCCTGTTGCAGATTGATTGCAGAGGAGAAATCAGAGTTTAAGGTCTTCAAGATCCTAATGATAGCATTGTTGTGATCTTGAATGAGCCCAGCATCCTAATAGTTACTGTGGAATTTGTTGCTTTTAGTGTTCTCTGACATACTAGTGATACCATGGTAAAAGCATTTATCATGATAGCTTAGAGGATATGATCATTTGTAAGAAGCCTTTTGTTATATTTCCATTCAAACAACATAGATATTAATTAACAATTGCACAGTTTGACTATTGTCCCAGGGAAATTCTCTTAATAATACAGAAATTTTCATTTAATTCTCTTAGTTTTGATTGACAACTTAGTCTTAATGTTACGAAAAACTATGTAAGACACAAAATAATGGGTCTCTTCTAAACTATAACATATTCGTTTCTTCACATATTTGCATATGAAAAAGTGAACATAAGATCTTTTGAAATATGTATTAAGTCCATCTTTTTAAGGCTACCTTAAATGCCTTTCTCCAATAATGAGATTGATGCCATCCTAGAGCCTTCATCCAGTAGCTGATGGAAGCAGAAGCAGAGATCCACAGCTAAACACTGAGATGAAGTCTGGAATCCAGTTGCAGAGAGGGAGGAGTGATGAGCAACGGAGTCAAGACCAGGCTGAAGAAACCCACAGAAACAGCTGACCTGAGTAAGGGGGAGCTCATGGACCCCAGACTGATAGCTGGGAAACCAGCAGAGGACAAACCCAGACCCCCTGAATAAGGATGTTAGTTTGGAGGTCTGGTTAACCTATTGGGCCTCTTGTAGTGGATAAGTATTTATCCCTCGTACACAAATGGACTTTGGGAGCCCACTCCACATAGAGGGATACTCTCTCAGCCTAGACACACAGGGGAGGCTCTAGGCCATGCTCCAAATAATATGACAGACTTTGAAGATCTCCCATGGAAGGCCTCACCCTCCCTGGAGAGAAGAAAGGGGATGGGATAGGGGATAGGTGCTGGGCAGGGGATAAGTGGAGGGAGAGGGAACTGGGATTGGCATGTAAAACAAGCTTGTTTCCAATTTAAATTTAAAAATGGGGGAAAGTCCATCTTTTTAATCATTTTCAGATACACAATCTAAAAATTGAAAATTGCCTCTTACACTTGGAAGACAGAGTTAATTCCTGACACCACACCGGTTTGTCTAATCACAGTGTGATATTTGTAGAGAACTAAAATAGCGTAGCAACACAAACCCTTCTGACTTACAGGATTTCAAATGTAAAGGTTAAAACTACATTCTGAACCCACACAAATTAGTACAGAACTCCACTACTGCCTTGCTCCTGGGCAAAACAGAAGCAGTTCTCAGTAAGATAAACAGTTGAGAATACAAAGTCATAATTTGAAAGAGAAAACAGGAGACTTCGATCTGTTTTGCTAAGTCACAGAAGCCCAAAGTTCCCTGGTGTAATATCAAAAATGTACAACTTGTTAAGGTAGGCCTTTGGATGCCCAAAGGATTTATGATTAAACTTACCTAAAAATGAAAATTTTTTGTTTTGTTTTTTTGAGACAGGGTTTCTCTGTATTGTTTTGGAGGCTGTCCTGGAACTCGCTTGGTAGACCAGGCTGGCCTCGAAGTCACAGAGATCTGCCTGCCTCTGCCTCCCAAGTGCTGGGATTAAAGGCATGCACCACCAATGCCTGGCTGTATGAAAATGTTTTTAGGTCTGTGTCACAAGGATACAGATGATACCATGGTATCTGTTTTCTTACAGGGTATAAAAAAAACTGTATAAAAGTCAAATGAGAACTTGATGCACATTTATGGAAGTTGTTTGTAGACTATCCACTGTAGAGATAAGCCAGAGAAAAAGAACTCAAAGTTATCCTGAAAAGGTTGATGTTGGTTGATGACATGTGAATGAAAATATATGTAAATGCACATCAGAAAGATCCAGATAGATCTTACTAATTAGTTATGCATATTCACTAGATGAGGGCTACTAAAGCTAATGACACACAGAACTATAAAACTCATAGAAGAAAAATCTTCTGGAGAAGGGGCTTGCAGAAAACTTTTAGGGATGATGACAAAAGTATCGTCCACAAAAGAAAATTTCTATAAATTGAACAAATAAATGTTAGAAATTTGCTTTGTAATACACTGGAAGACATATGTTGTTTCTCTGTCTCTCATACACACACACACACACACACACACACACACACACACAACAAAAATGATGAAAGAACAAACTAAGCTATAGGCTTGAAGATTGGTTATGTGTAGACATATGGGTAACATCACTACCCGTAGGGAAATTCAAATTAAGATGCTACTGTTCTGTGACTGTAAAACTGTCAGAGTAACTAAAGTCAATTAGTAACAACACCAAATGCTAGTAATTATGTTGAAGAAATAGAGCTCTGATGCATTTAGTTATGGAAGTGCAAAATGCTACAGCCATCTGAAAGCAGTTAGTTTCAAAAAACAATTATATATTTATCATACAGCACAGCAGTCATCCTCCTGGACATTTAATATGTGTGTATGTGGAGTCCAGAGGTCATTGCTAGGTGTCTTCCATTATTGCTGTTCACCTTATGTTTTGAGACATGGTCTGTTATTGAACATGGGGCTTACTGGTTCAGTGAGACCAGCTAGCAAGCAAGTTAGCTACTGATTTGTCTTAGTTAGGGTTTCTATTGCTGTAATAACACACCATAACTAAAAGCATCTTGGCGAGGAAAAGTGTTTAACTTATAGTTGTAGTCCATCATGAAAGGAAGTCAGGGAGAAGAATCCTAGGATGCTTTTCATGGTGACACTGATATGTTGAATTCCATCTACTCTTGCAATAATTTAAGGCCTCAAAAAATAAAGAGGGAATTCTATAGGAGTCGACAGTGGAGTTGGGTCTCTGGACCCCAGTTCCTCTTCTTTCCTTCTGTCTTGCCTTCTCGTCTTCTTGTATTTCTGTCACCATCCAAACATTTGACTCTTTCCCAATGAGCTAGAGGACCAGCTCGGAACAGGAGGATAAGTTTTATAGCTCCCATGCCTCATATGATAAGAACAAAGGCACAGATACCATTAAGATTCCTCTGGTCTTCTGTCTGACTTTCCTACCTTATATAGATTGGATAACTCAATAGAGATACACATTTTGAGTTTTACTGCAATAATTTGTGAAAGTACCACACAGAGATCATGGAAGAGAAATGAGAGTGATCGTAACCACTGTTGAGTCTAGAGATTTGGGATCTGAATGTGTTCCATAGAGCAGAAGATGTTTTAGGTGTGCCCAAATTTGTTCTATAGGAACTGTTCCTGCTTTGTAAGACACCTGAATGACCCTGAAGTTCTGGGCTTTCCCACTTTGCTACTGGGATGACAACATGATGTCACTATCCCACTATGACATGCTGCCCCACCCAGACAGAGTAACCAGACAAGCTACATATGGAGACTCAGTCAGCAAGGCAACCCCTTGAATGACAGTCCTGATATCTAGCTGGAAAGGAAATCTGTTTGGAACAGAAGAAATCTCTGTTTAAAAACGAAAGTTGTGTTTTAAAAGGTATTGGTACAGTTTGGGATTTCTTGTGGGTAAAGAAACTTCTGGAGGAAAAGGAACGTGGAACAGAAATGATTAAAGGAAAGGAGGTGGGAGACAAACTTCATAAGGTATTAAAATGGAGAGCTTTAAAGAAGGAGGTGGCAGGTAAAGGGGAATGGCATTTTGGTACTCTGTCTTACTGAGACTGAGCATGGTTCTGGACTTTAGTGCCACGGTGGTGGTTATTAGATACCAAACTTTGGGTGTGCCTTAATACTTGATGCTTCTGTATTGTTCCCGGGAGTTATGTTATGTTGCTGACTCTGCTGTTTCGTGATCAACTCAGCTTTACTCTCTACAACTTGTTGAAAAGTAATAGGCTAATAGAAATCAGGTGGCCAATTTCTTCATTCTTGTTTTGTTTTGTTTTGTTTTGTTTGGGGTTTTACTTTGGTTTGTTTCCTGAGGGTTTGAGTTAGAAATAAATTCTTTTTGTATTTGTCGATAGGCATATGTGAAGTCTATCACATATTCCTTAAAGTTTTGCCTACCAGAGTAAGTGCAAGCAGGAAAGGGAAAGGATCAAAAGAAGACACTTTAAAGATTTATACACTCGATGTGATTGGTTCTGAGATCCCAAAATCAGCCTATGATGTAGTTTGTTGAAATTTAGTTTTTATAAAATGTTGAAACTGAGTCTGGAAAAGTAAGAGCATACAGAAGGTTCAAACTTGACTCCGCCTTGCCCAGAGAGTGTCTGAATTTTACCAGCTCCTCTCTGGGTAATGGCATGCCAGATAGTAGGACCTTCCTTCCGTGACAGATGTCCATATTCACATCTAGGGAGCCAACGATGGAAGATGTTGGACTGAACCCATTGGATGATGGGTAAGTAATACAACAGGGAACCAGAAGGATGACTGCTCTAGTAGGGTCAATCAATCCAGACCATAGTTGTGAAGGATGTTCTCTTCTTAAGCCCGAGAGAGTCTTAGAAGAAATTTCATTTCCATTTTCCCTTCATCATACTGCTGTTGTGGAGCTTTCTGCAAATGCTGTCCAGTCACCCAGGACACTGTCCTGGTTTAGGGGAAAGAGCCATCCCCTTCCCTTCTTCCAATCGAACCTAGGCTTCTGACAAACTTAACAGAAACTATTCAAGTCTGTGACAAAATACTTAGGAAAATTTCTTCATTTTCTATTTTTAAATGCCTTAAAATGTTGCATAGATTCCATATTCTCCATGTAGAAATTTTGGAAGTGAGCAAGTTATAGTACAATCATGTATATAAAAATATGGTTTTTGTTTTGCTCACAAAAGATTTGCATTCTAGTATCACTTTTAATATTTAAGTTTAAAATATGACATACATTTACTTAATGAGAAACACTAGAAATTGGTTTATTATGGGAAAAAAATCAAACCAATTAGGCACATAGATAATAAAGGCTGGAAATGAGATTCAAGGATGTTTTCTTGCGATTCTAATGTTCTGATCTGAGTTTAATTATGAAGACACTTTTTCTGTAGGCATGAGATAACAGAAATATTGAGTTTAGAAGCCATAAAACAAAATCTCAACTACCTGAACGCGGACCTTGAAAAGGACCTACAGAGGCTGGACGAGGCCAATCAGATTCTTTTCCGAAAGATTCAAAAGAAAGAAGAATCTATTCAAAGGTCAGGCTTTGCCCTTGGTGAAGAAGAAACTTCTCAAGTGATGTCCATAGATTAGAGGGAAGTGGTGCTCCTCAGGTGATGTCTCTAGGTTAGAGGGAAGTGGTGCTCCTCAGGTGATGTCTATAGGTTAGAGGGAAGTGGTGCTCCTCAGGTGATGTCTCTAGGTTAGAGGGAAGTGGTGCTCCTCAGGTGATGTCTATAGGTTAGAGGGAAGTGGTGCTCCTCAGATGATGTCCATAGATTAGAGGGAAGTGATGCTCCTCAGGTGATGTCTCTAGGTTAGAGGGAAGTGGTGCTCCTCAGGTGATGTCTATAGGTTAGAGGGAAGTGGTGCTCCTCAGGTGATATCTATAGGTTAGAGGGAAGCAGAGGGGGCTTTCACTTTCCTGGTGGAAATCTTATTGTGTTATTTAAATCCTGAAACATGAATTGTGATGCCCTGAATAAGCTTTTTTACAAATCTTTGCACTTGATTTCTTCATTTAGTTGACATTCCATTGTTACTGCAACTCAAGATGTTGGCAGTGTGATTTTGGTGGCAGCTTCCTTAGGACTAAGCTACACTTGATAAAATGTTTTTCAGTCTTGAAAGAGATATTGCCCTGTCCATTGGGAGAGTCCCAGAGAGGGATGACTTGAGTGAGATCATAATACAGAAGGAGAATGCCCTGAAGGATCTGAAGCTGGAGACAGCAAAGCTGGTGAGAAGACTTCTAAAAGAGAAGATCTCTAAATGATCTTCCTTGATCACTCAGTTCTTTTCCCCAGAGGCTCTGCACATGTTCTGCCCCTGTGGCTCCAGAAATCACAGCTGCTTGGGAGAGTGCTGTGGCGTTGAAGCACTAGGCATGGGGACAAGCCTTGGTTCTGACTCAGATCTGCCCTGTTGGACCAGGGTGCACTCTTTTTTTTAACTGACACACTCTACATATTACCTATGTGCCCTTGGTAAAAAGAAATGGTTGGGAGCAGAATCTGTTTGTTTCCCTAAATTCCTTCTTCCTACAGGAGAAAAAGAATAAGGCCCTAAGCAAAAATGTCATAGAACTTCAGAAGAAGGTAAGGAGATACCTCAGGTCGTAAGGTACTCCATTTCTTATGCCATTACAAAAGAAAGGCTGGTGAAATGGGCAGGGGACATAAGAGCTAAGTTCTGAGGCCATTCAGAAAAAACATATATATATATATATATGTGTGTGTATGTACTAATTAACTTTATGTAACCACATAAAATATAGATTATATAAAACACTCAAATGAAGGAATTTCTCAGACACTCAGAGTCCATCCTTGAAATATGACTGATTTTTAAAGACTCCTAATAGAGTTATCTTCCTGAACTCTCTAGTTATAAGAACAAGGAGAAGTTCGTAAGATTTCTTTGCTCCACACCCCATCACCTTCAGAGTCTTCAAATAGACATAAATGCACCAGTATTTGTCCTCTGCTCATGCCAGGTCACTAGGAGATGAATGAACTGCAAAGTGAGCAAAGATTAGCCACTTCTTCCCCTACTCCTATTACTGTACCCATTCTCCTCCTCTCCTTAAAGGGCTACAATGGTCTTGAGGACAGAAAAGGATGTCCACTCAGGCCTTAGTGGTTCAAAGCACATACTCTTACAGAGAACCTGAATTCTGTTCCCAGTGATCAGATCAAGTGGCTCACAACCACCTCTATTTCCAGCTCCCAAGATATTTGGCATTCTGGATGTCAAAGACAGCTGCGCTCACATGTACATACACACACACAAGCACACGCACGCGCACATGTGCATGCCCACACACACTACAAATATGAATTTAAAAGGTAAAGGCTGTCCACTCAGTATGGATCTAGGCAACTTCCACAGGTTCAAGGAGACATATTTCCACAGGGTGTTTCAGTACCTGAATTAGTAACCACAATCATTCTGCTGGCTATGACCCCAGAGTCTAACCTTATCCTACCTCATCTGTTTGCCTTGATGAGTTCATGGTTATTGGAATGATATTTCAGATTTCAAGAGGACATAAGAATACTATCCCTGATCCAGAATCCCTGAAAAATAAAATAGCAGAATTGAAGGTGAGTAAAATAGCGAACTGGGAAATTTTGTAGCACATGTATCCAGAGACTGTTTTCATAGACTGTCCTACGTGTGATACTAGATACATCCATGCATGCATTAGAGAAGAGCCAGAGTCTTTTATTCCCATAGGGCACACTAACATTAGTGATCACACTAGAAGCAAAAGTGACATGGGTCATCCTAACACTAATGTTCACGCTTGAAGCAGATGTTACATGGGACAGCCTAACATTAGTATTCACACTAGAAGCAGAAGTGCCGACATTGCCCTTAGGTGGAGGGAATGGTTCAAAATCCTCATCAGTTAATGGAACACATTCAAAAAATTTAGTGGGGTCTTCCCTGGATAAATTTATATCTAAATGAGGACAACACAAGTACAGATTTTTAAGTAGAAAGAAAATGCTAATTCTCACAATTATATAAGTATGTATCAATAATCTTATATGGTTTACCAAGCTGCTCATAAAGTTTTATTTTCAAATTTCAGTTTGTCTTTCTCCTCTACTAGAAAGTAAAGCCGCTGAAACTATTAATTTGTAAAACTTTATTGTTTGCACCCCAATGTCTAGAACATTTTAGCATATAGCAAATGTCCAATAGATATTTGCTAAGTGAACAAACTAGGGATAAAGTCTATTGAGAAGCTCTTCACAGTTTTAGGGGGCAAGTGTGTCATTTGGCTGAGTCAACCATCAAGCACCCTACCATTTGCCTTTCTCTGAAAAAGTGGGATGACTCCTATGATCCTCATGTGATTTAGAGAGCATGCGTGCACCGTCCCGAATGAGTGGGGAAAGAAGGCTGGTGGGCTGTGGTCAGGAGGAGGAGGAAGAAGGGCGCATTCACTGGAGAGTCTGCCTACTAAGGTTTACATATCAACTCTGTCATTCTGAGACTTTGTTGTATATCTAACATATGTGCCTTTGTTTTCTTATCTGCAAAACAGGTAATGGCCATATCCTCCCTTAACTGTTACGTGTCCTCAATACACCACAGCCACTCTGAATTTGCTTTCGGCTAGTCTGGGTTGTCCTTGCACAAAGGAATGCTGTTCATTTTATGCTGTTACCATCTTCCCTAGGTGAAACTACAGAATTTAACCGAGTCCTGTGCACAACAAGAGGAGGAAATATCCAAGGTTAGATTAGATCAGTGCCTTTTCCACTGTCTACCTAGGACATGAATAGGAGGGAAAGCCCAAGGCTCTTCAGAAAGGTTTTCAGGAATGGAAGAGGTAGAACAGCAAAATATGGCATGTGAATTTCTAATTCACAGTCAGGTGGGGAAAAACCCACATTAAATACTGGCCATTTTTTAAACACTCATCTGCTCCCAAATCCCTTGTAGAATCCCAAATCTAATAGTCTTATTGCATTCTCTCCTATTTTCTAGAGAGGCACAGGACAATGCTGGTGAAGTTTTCCCCCTCCTCAACTCAAAATTAGGGCCTGTGCCTGAATGACAAGGTCACCTTTTGCAAGGTGGTTGTTTCTCTTCAAGTAAGGAGTTGCCAAGTAACCAGCCACATGTCCAATGTACAAGGCAGGTTCTCAGGGAAGCAGCCAAAACTTGGTACTTATTGAACTCATGAGGTTCGTTTGTTTTCTTCTTTTTCTAGATGGAAAGTGACTATCAATCTATAAATCAACTCTGTGAAGACCAGGCCCACTACATAAAGGTGCAGTGTTACTGGGGAAGTCAGAATGGAGGCAGATCTCCCCAAGTCAGGAGAAAAACATTTTCTCATTAGGCTACCATATGCAGGGGGGAAACGCCTTTTATTCAGCACAATGACCACCAAATATAAGTGTTCTAGACAATGTGTTGAACCCTGTCATACAGGATTCCTCAACACATTGCTTAGTGTTTTAGTGTTTTCCTCAACACTAGTAAGTCTGAGGAGTTCCATGGAGGACACTGGGGCTAGAGGGAGCTGGATATATGATCTGGGAACTCAGTTAGTACAGATGAGATCTGGAATTTGAATATTATCAAGGCCTAGAAGAGGAACTTTTATTCTTATATGATATGCCTATCCTGTCACTAGTACCTCTGACTTTTTTATTAGAACACCCTCTACTTTGTGCACCCTGTTGTGTGAAGTGTTTGGAATATTAGGAGTTCATTTTAGTGGAATATTTCTATCAGTGACTTTGAAATAAAGACAAAAAATTCTTGTTTATGATGTCCTCCCCCATGGGAAGAAATACCAAGAAATTCTGAGGGAGATGGAAAAGAAGCAAGAAGTGATGCTGCTTGAAAAAGAAATGTAAGTTTGAGGAAGAACCTCGGCCTGGTGGACTGCAGTCCCTCCCCCAGGCGATTCCCTGCAGGGCAGAGCATTAGGACAATGGTGTCACTGAGTAAAGGATCTACAGCAGGTCATCCCTGGAAGCCTCCATTCATGCTCCAGACTGAACACTCCTCAGCATTCAGACTGCTCTCCCACCCAATAACTGGGACCTGGCTGCTTTTATGATGCTCTTTCCTTATATACTTAGTCGGATGCAGGGTCCCCAACACTATTCAAGCTATGTTCAGAGATGAAAAATCATAGCAAAGAGATATTACATGTAAGGTACAGAAATTACTAGCATCTGTGTGCATCACAGCCTTTCTCAGGACACAATGGAATGGCCAGAGATCTATAGATGTGTTTCACAGAACTTGACACACTTCCTTTTTGTCTATACTTCTTAATTGTATCATATATGATACAATACGCATAGGCTTCACACATCTTAAATATATAGCTGCTAGCTTTTTATATGTATATCCATAAGTACCACTCAGATCTACATATAGAGTATCATAAACCCAAGAAGTTCCTTGAACCTTCTACCTTGTCAATACCCCTTGCAAAGGTAACCACTAGTCTGGTCATTTAAAACATTATCCTCAGTTTTTTCTATAAATTCAGTCTATATTCTCTATGTCTGGCTTTCACTGAGGCTTATCTCTATCATGTGACTTGCTCTTTATAATATTCCATTGTATGAATACGATATAGCTAATCTATTACTATTGAACATTTGAGTATTTCAAGTTTGAGGATATTAAAATTGGCTATAAAACATCCTTATTATGCCTTTTGACAAATGTATCATTCCATTTTTGAGGGGTCATTGGATACACATATCTTCATTGTAATAGATGAAGCAATTTTCTATAGTGTCTGTATCAATATCCTCACCCACGAGAACTGCACAAGAATTCTGGCCTGGAAGATGGTTCAGTGGGAAAAGATGTCATTCCTATTGGCTTATTGTTTCCTCAGGCCTTGAGTTCAGTTCTCAGGAGAATGGCTCTTCTATTATTTCCCCCCAAATATTTTATTTATTGTTTATACTTGTACTCATCTGAAATCTATATTTCCTGTATCCAACCCTGTATATTCTTTAAACTTTTAAGTATTTAAAATTTAAATACTTAAACTTTAAGTTTAAAGAGTTGATTTTTATTTCCATTGGTGTCTTGTGGTTTTATAATTGGGAGACCTTATGCATGTGAATGTGGTCGTAAATGAATTATTTTGTACAATTATTTTTAATCATTGTGGCTTTATATTTATCATTGATATATGGTAGATATAGTCTCCAAGTTTTTCACTGTTATTTAAGATTATTTTGGCTATTTGGGGGGCCAATGAATTTCAATACAAATATATCAGTTTCAATTTCTACCAAAAAAAGAAAACTTACTGATATTTTGATGGCAATTATTGGGATCTGTAAATAAAATACAGAAGTTAATGTCTAGCTAAAAGTTATTCCAACTTTATCCATTCATTTATTTGGATCTTCTTTAACTTTCCTTTAGTGTATTATCATTCTATGTAATATCCTTATACATCTTTAATTATACTGATTGTTTTTGATATTGAAGGTGTTATGTTCATTTATTTTATAGATAATAACTGCTACAATATAGAAACACATAGGTTTCTATATACTGAATTGTATCCATTAACATTGCTTTCTGATTTTATTCTTTGAGTCTTGAGTCACACGCAGATTATTAGGAGTCAGCTCCTATATTGCCAGAGAAGTCCATTTAGATATTTGCTTTGTCAGTCTTGAACTCTGGATCCTGCCTCCTCAGCTAGTTGAGGTCACCACTTTCTGCCTGGACTTTATTTTCTTGCACTCCAAGTGGCCATATGTTCAAGAAAAAGCCTTGGTGAACCTCTGTGTGTTTCTCTTGACTCGAGGACTTGTTTCCCTTTGACTCTTGACTGTTATCTCCAATACATTCAGTAGTGTATTTTGCTCAGTTTTATAGTTACTTTTGGAAGTGAGCTGGTCTGACACAAACTACTTCATCATGGAAGAGCCAGGAGTCTGTACCAATTCTCCCTTTCCCCTTTATTGATTACTATAAAAGAAAATGCCCATGAAAATTATATATAAGCTTACTGGATTAATTGTGTAAAGGAAAACAACTCTAAATAAAACAAATAATCTGACAGTGACCAGAAGGCTTTGGATTGAAGAAAAAGTCAGATGTTAGAGAAGAGTTGGCACTTGAAGAGGAGAATGACAGAAAGTTATTTCCCCCAATGTTATACCTTATGCCCTGACATCAAGCTAACATATTGTGTGTATTGTATGTACGGAATAGAGTTTAGGCCACTAAAAAGAAAGAGAGACAGACTTGGGGGTTTCTAGGTACCATTCTGATGTTAGGTTAGACTCACAGTGTCTCTGGTGACATCTCACATTCCACATTTGAGTCTTATAACCTCAGCGGAGATGCTCAGACTGCCCTGAGAAGTTCAGTTTGAAAGTCAGTCAGTGATTTAGGCAGAGTTTAGGTACAGATTATTTTTCTCTTAAGGATGGAATGTGTGCTGGCTACTTTTATGTCCACTTGACTACAAGCTAGAGTAATTGGAGAGGAGGGAACCTCAGTTGAGAAGATGCTTCCATAACATCAGGCTAATTGGCTAAAGGTAAACCTTAGGGCATTTTCTTAAGGAGTGACTGATGGTAGAGGATTCAGCCCATTGTGGGTGGTACCATCCCTGGACTGACAGTCCTGGGTTAGAAAGTAGACTGAGTAAGCCAGGAAGAGCAAACCAGTACGCAGCATTACTCCATGTCCTCTGGATCAGTTCCTGCTTCCAGGGCCCTGCCCTGTTTGAGTTCCTGTCCTGATTTCCTTCATGATGAACAGTGATATGGAAATGTAAGCCAAATAAACCTTTTATTACTCAAGTTGTTTTTGGTCATGGAATTTCATTGCAGCAATAAAAACCCAAACCAGGACAGAATGAGCTTGGGATATAGCTCAGTGGTAGAGTATTTTCCTATAACATGTAAGCTCCTTAGTTAATTTCTCCAAAAGAGGAATACATGTGAAATGGAGACAGAAGTTGGGAGCTCTGTGGGGAAAAAGGGAATCGATCAGAGAGAAAGTGAGAGGTACCAGGAAGGCAGTTGGAAAGGGGAATATAGCTGAAGAAAATATAGTAGTAAATCATGTGTATAAAAAGGCCATAAAGAAACTCATTGTATGCTAAATTGGAAAATTGGGAAAGAATCAGGCATATTTCCCAATGTCTTTGCATGCTGTTTCAACCATGTCACAGGTGTTTCATGATTTAGGAAAAGCTCTTGGAGCAGTTCCTTGTGTTGTCTCAAATGGTAACTGACTCTGATCTTTTCTGTTTTTAAATCTAGATCCAAAGCCCAGAATGACTCCTCCCAAGTAGTGAAACCTGGGGCAACTCTGGAAGAGACCATTCAAAGTGACATGGTAAGTCTTGTCTGTTCACCCTTGGGCTTTTCTGTAGTCCTTCTTCTTCCTAGGACGCATCTATCACTCTCCTCTCTTAAAAAAATCCCAGAGATAGAAAGTGGGGTTATGTTGCCTAGACTACACCATGGCATCTGGGGAATAGGCAGAGCCAGGATTCAAAGCTTGATGGCCTAACTGCAAGGACTCTCCTTGGCGCCCCCCCCCTCCCACCCACTGCACTACGTTTTCTTGAGATTGTGGTCACACATAGTGTTCACGCTCATTACTTTCCACAGGAGAAGATCATCATCAAGAAACAGAAGAGGAAGTTTTTGCTTAGGTAAGTGGCAGAATCATGTCCCGACCTAGTTGGTCCAGGCCACATTCACTGTGCAGTTGACTTGATACAGGTCAAAAGATGAGTATTAGCATCAAACAGATAGTCATGCAGTCTCAGAGTTCTCTGACCAGAGTTCCTACATACGGAGTTAGGACAGCAGACTTACATGGTTCTAAATAGCTGGAAGATCAATGACTACTTCCGAGAAACGTGGGATGGCAGCTGTAGGCTACATTTCATTTCAGTTCCTCTGTTCCCCAGCATGCTCCCTCATGGTTTTTCAGATCCTGGCACCCCAAACCTTTGCTACACTCTTGGAAAGAGAGGATAGAGTGCACTAACTTTCATTGTTGTTTTACTGTGGGCTGAGAAATTATAGGGAGAAAATCACTTGAATTTTGTCTTTTTCAAGTTTTTGAAATAAGGAGACTTGCCTTCAGTTTTCTAGAATTACTTGCTATAGGAGACATGAGAGCATCACTGGCCGAAAGATTCACAATGTGATCATGTTAAACATTTGCTGTTAACCTCTAAAAGGCCTGCCCCATGTACAGTACTAAAACGTCATCTATTCTGTTGGAAAACTTACATGTCGTGGAGAAAATGTTCAATGCTTAACCACTAATTCACTGGTTTTCTGTGTTCCATTCTCTGCTCTCCATGCCCTAAGTACTCCTGACAGTGTTGCCAAAAGGAAGCAATTAGCCATCCACTTTTAAAAGTTCATTTCCCATTGCTTGATGTTAAACTGTTCTGGTCTGTTATTCTAATGATGAATTTCTCATTGCAGGCACTTCCGGTACCTTTTCTTCATGGTCATCATCTTCCTTCGGTTATTGGGTTATATGCTCTTCCACCTGCAGTATATAAACCCGGACTTTCTTGTGGACACTCTGCCCATGCTGATGAGCAGAAGCACATTGAAGTGGCTGAGGGACATACTGTTTCCCTTCCTTACTCTAGAGGTAGAAGATGTCCTACCACACTAGTATCCGGTGACCTGCCAGGCCCCGCATTGCACCCCCAGTGGAGGGGCCATGGCTGTGGCCCTGCGTTGGTGATGTGGGCCAGGGAGGAACTGGAAGCCTGTGACTCGGGGCCTCGATGTGACAGCTGAGCTGTGTATTTAATTCTCTTCTGAAGTGTCTCTCTGTCAAATACAGAATGCATTTGACCAGAGTTCTTTGTGTTGTTCTGTGCATTCCGGGCCCTACCTATGTGTTCACAAGTTCCCTATTCTTTTCAGGGAAAACAAAAATAAAAACTCCCCTGGTACTTCCATTTTCTGCTTTATTTTATTAAAGAAAATATAAAATCGTGTTCATTTGTTAGATTCTCAGTCATTTAGGGAGACATGCATGAGGGCATTAATGGAACTAGACTTAATGTAAGACTGTAAGTCTTATATTTATAACATATAAATAACATTCTCTCCCTATAGCTTTTTGTGTTAACAAAATTTGTAAAATACTTCTAGATACAACCAAATAAAAATGTGTGCTTTTACATACAGCTAAGCAAACATTTTTGATTATCATGAAATCCTGCACTCTAATTTCTCCCAACTGGAGATAGCCATTCCCACTGTCTATCAAAAGCTCCTAGGACCTTCTCTGGGTTTCCTGTAGTTCCTTGTCTTCTACCTGCTGCTGTCATTCATAAATGCCCTAACCTTGAGACAAGTGTCCTCTTTATTTCTGACCAGTCACCACACAGCCCCTTATCACAGTGGCATTACAAAACAGGATGTAGGAAATAATTAATGACCCCCTTTTCAGTGCATCTAGACGGTGACAACTAAAACCATGAGGCCAGAACCTGGTATAAGTGTGTGTACTTTCAGGAGGACTGTCAAAGTGCTGACATGACAGAAGGAAGGAGGGAGGGACAGCAGTGAAAGCATAAAGTCACCTGTTCAGCTGGTGCCACCACGGCAGAGGGGCCTTGTTGGCGGTATCTTTTCAGCACATTCCATTTGTTCTTGCTTTCTGAAGGGGTTTTCTTTTTTTAGGGCTCATTTAGAGATTTAACAGTTTTGTTCAACATCATTGGAATAAAGACAGCACATTGAATGTTTTGGCTGTAGACGTGATCCTATCTCAGGTTTCTTTTCTGAGACATAGGTAAATAGAAAGTATGAGTAGTCTCTGAATATTTGACTATGGCATGTACAGAAAAAACAAAAAACAAAAATCTGATCGGCAGCACCCTCTTGTGGCCAAATGAAATGCAAGCTCTGTGCACTTCAGCTGGCTTCATTTAACCAGCAAGTTGAAGTAGGGAAGAGCAATTAGATGTCATTCCTGGATGAGTCCTTGTTTTCTAATAATTCCGATTATTCATTACTATTCATTCAGTCAATAACTCAAAACATTTATTGAACAACATCACTGGGCTAGCCAGTATTCTAGAAGTTGGAATTATAGGATTGAAGAAAATACACCAAATTCTGCCCAATTCATAGCTGGTAAACAGACAAACAACTGGATACACAAATATCAAATGCTGTTATATGACTAAGTTAGGTAACTGGGGGTGCTGAGAAGGAGTGTTCACTCATAATGTAGCAATAAGAACGAATTGGATGAGGTGGAGGAACTGTCTAGATGCCAGGGGAGTGGTACCCAGAGGGATTCAGCAGGCACATAGCTGTGAGGGTCTTCTGAGGATTCCATGCCCACACCTCTTTAAGACAAGTCTATTTATGGGAATTCTGAGTTTCTTCTGGTTTCTTTCAGGGCAGGGCCCAGGCCTGAGACTTTCTATGCTAAAGCTTCAGCATTTGGGGCTTGTATTGGCTAGTTTTATGTCAGCTTGACACAAGCCAGAGTCATCAGCAAGAAAGGAACCATAATTGAGAAAATGTTCCATAAGATCAGGCTGTAGAAAAGCCTGTATGGCATTTTCTTAATGAGTGATTGATGTGGGAGGACCCAACCCATTGTGGGTGGTGCCATCCCTGGGCTGGCGGTCCTGAGTTCTATAAGAAAGCAGGCTGAGCAAGCCATGGGGAGCAAGTCAGTAAGCAACACTATAACCTCTGCATCAGCTTGTTCCCTGCCTGAGTTCCAGCCTTCGCTGCTTTTGATGAACTGTTACATGGAAGTGTAAGTGAAATAAACCCTTTCCTCCCCACGTTGCTCTTAGTCATGGAGTTTCATCACAGCAATTGTCTATCCTGAGAAAGTTCTGGGTATGGGCTGCTCTGTCAACATTTAGTATGTGCCTTCTAGCTTAGTTACATGTTCTTCTGATAATATTTTTCTGAACTCAACAACCTTCCTTGGATCATTGCTTTCTTTGTTACACACACACACACACACACACACACACACACACACACACACACAGAAGACTGCCTGCAGTATTACAGCATTAGACTGTAGTCTGCCCCATTATTTCAGGATGGGTAATATTGACTGAGAATCAATGCCCAGGATAAGAGGGATTCATTTGAGGCCTGACTCTACCAAAGAGCAAAAGTTACCAGATTATTAGAACGTCCACTCCCAGACTTCTTGGTGGAAATCAGGTATGCACACCCCTTATTCATTACTGGTTTCTCTAATATGTGTTTAACATTCCTGGTTTCTCTAATGCTTGTCTGTGAGTGTGTGACCCTCTACACTTGTCTCCACCCTGCTCCTTCCCACCTGACTCCCAGAGTTCTCCTCAAATTCAAAATTTGCTGGTTCCTTGGTTTGGATTACCCAGACTCTAGAAATCACTGTCTGCTGGTTGGGAGCTTCTAGACATATGGTGTAGTAGGCTCTGTCTTCTAGACCTATGGTGTAGTAGGCTTTGTCTTCTAGACCTATGGTGCGGTAGGCTCTGTCTTCTAGACCTATGGTGCAGTAGGCTCTGTCTTCTAGACCTATGGTGTGGTAGGCTCTGTCTTGGGGCCACACACCAGCTCCCAAATCAAGACTCAGAGACCTTGATAGTTATGAATGCTCGATTTTATCATGTGCTTGTACCACTAGCTCTAATAACTTAACAGGTTTCTCTTCATGTACGGTTTGCCTCAGGGCTTTCTACCTTTTTTCCTTCTGTGTGCCCTGCTTTCACTGCTTCTTGGGTCTGTCTGGGTGGCAGCTGCATGGCTTCTCTTCCGGGGCATGTCTCTGCCTTTCTCCCTTGTTCTCTCCTCCTCCTCCTAGAGCCTAGATTTCTCCTCCTACTTGTTCTCTCTGTCTGCCAGCCCCGCCTGTCCCTCTCCTGCCTAGTTATTGGCTATCAGGTGCTTAGGCAAGCAAAGTGAACCAGCAATGTATTTTTTTCATAATTAAACAGAATCAGCGTAAACAAACTTAACACATCTTTACATCATTATCAAAGTCAGCATGGACAAATATAACACACCTTCACACAGTTAAAGTAATATTCTGCAACATAAACAAATGTAACACATCTTTGTCTAGTTAAAACAATATTCCACAACACTATGGTACTTTGCAACAGCAAGCCGTGAGGACTTCCGATCCTTTAAGAATAATAGCCACTGGCTTGAGATTGTTTTGGAAACCTAAGCAGTACATTTGTGGGTTAATTGGAAGAAATCTACAGCGCATTTTGTTCCTTGGATACGATTTTTATGCCTCCTGGGCTAAATATTTACATTCAGTTATAATACATGTTTATTCTTTTTGGATGTCAGAACATAGCTATAGAATCTGATCTTGTGAAAGGATATGCTGAATGCTGTCCTCAGTATACCTGAATCTGGGCATGGCCTTCTGCTTGCTTTCATGCTTTCCCAGATGCAATCTAAAGTACATGATGGACAGTTGTGTTTAAACTGGTCTGCCCTGAGAAAGTTCTGGGAAAGGCTGCTCTGTCAATATGTAGTATGTGCTCACTGCTATTAGTATTGGGTATGTGTGTATATGTGTGTATGTTAGGGCCGTGTGTGTGTGTGTGTGTGTGTGTGTGTGTGTGTGTGTGTGTGATGTTAAAGCAGAGTGATTGAGATGGCTAATCCAGCTTGTTATCGAGTCTGTTACTATGAGGATAAATGTGAAGTGCAGAGACAGACTGCACATGTGGCTGAGGAGGTTAGTCTTAAATCATGCACCATTTGCCCAAAACTTGAAATGGGGTGTCTTGATATAGAGAACTAGACAATATAAAAATCCCAGAATGATTCCAAAAATCAAGAGTTTAAACTACTTTCTCTCCAAACAGATAGCTTCAAGATCGCTTGTGACCTGCTTTGGCATAGAGACACAAAGAGAACCTTAAAATCCAACTTCTAGATATTCGTTTTTTATTTTTCTCTCCAATCTTAAAAAGATGATGGGGGTCCCATATGATCTGTTCTTGGGCATGTCTCATCTGTTTTTTTCTTGCCTTTACTCACTGATGTCAAACGTTTCATGAGACTGAGAAGGCATTTCCAACCGAGAGAGAGTTTGGCTTATAATTGAATTTTCAATGAAGCCATTATTCTCTGTGTGCTCTCATATTAATCTTAATTGAGGGGCTATTTTCTCAGGCTCTCTGGATGAGAACACCAGTGCTTGAGGGTTCTGGGAAATGTTCCTGTAACCCAGTCAAATTATCCCTCCTCCAATCATCATTCCAAATACATAGTCAGTGTCTAAGATGTAGTGTGATTTCTATTACTGATCTATAGTTACTTGGAATCTGGTTGTTGTGTTTTTTTGTTTTCTTTTTTGATAAAACCAAAAGAAATTAAAAATATTAAGCTTATCACTAAGCTTACAAAAAAAAGTTTGCAAGTAGCTCCAAACAAATAAGTGAAACTATAGCACAAATACCCTCTTCAACTTAAAAGTGTCGTGAGTGCACCCCACCACCACATGACTTTATTCTGAATTAAGCAGCTGACTTCATCTTCAGAATCTTGTTTGTGAAGGGCTTGGGGCAGTGCCTGGGGGTTCAACTGGAAGGTTTGTAGAATGGTCAAGCCCTCTAGGCCTCCAATATGAGCTGCATCCTTCCAGTATCACTCCCTGCTGAGCCCTGGTTCCTGGGAGCTAAAAGACCAGAGAGGATGGATTCATTCTTGCTATAGAGAGGATGGGGGAGACAGTAGTGCAGATAATATCAGTGTAAAAACTTTGGTTCTGTGGTAAAAGTGCCCAGTGTTGTGACCTTTTGCATACGGTCTTTTAAAAGCAATTTATGCTTACTTACATTTTAACACAGCTACTAACTTTATATCAGTGTCATTTGTGTATGTGGGATATTGAAAATATTACAGTCTCCATCTCAGGTCATGTCTTAAAGAGCCCACTCAGCTGATAAGAAGCTTGTCCACTGTCTTAGACTCTTGGTTTACTAGAGCTGAGACAATCAGTTTATGAGGAGGAAGTTTTAAAAAGCAAAGTGAAATGAGTTGGTTCCACTTTACCCTCATTGCCTGATTCCTTGATATAAAGAGACTTAACATTGTGAAGATAAAGGGTCAGAAGCATTTACCCTCACTCACAATTTAAACTATTAGTAGACACTGATCAAGGGATGCTACCCTAAACCAATGATATACAAACGTCTGAAGCAAACCCTGGAAGTAAAGAACACTCTGTGGGAGAAGAACACCACATATCAACTATCTCCTCTCTACAGGATTCTCCCTCCCTCCCTTCCTTCCTTCCTTCTTCCCTTCTTGTGTGTCTGTCTTTCTTCTTTTCTCCTTGGTTCATCATTGGAGATATACAAACTCTGGGCTGGTAGTACACTATAAAGCACACTTTCGTAAATGGTCATATTTAGTTTTTAACAGCTGTCCTGCTGATGCCACAAGAGATTGCATCCCCATAACGGAGACCTAAGGCACAAACCAGCATGGATGGAAGGAAAGCAGAGATCCCTGCTAGTGTGCCATGCCCCTGCTCTTCTTTCGTCTGATCCACAGGGAGTCATAAGTTCCATCTCAGTTGTCACCATTGTCTTCTTGGCTAGGAGCATCATTACACCTCACATGGCTCTAGAATCCAGTCATTAGATGCTTCTGTGTAAATGAGGAAAATGAAGTGGCACACCTTGTCCTAAGGAAGCTCTGTTGTGAAATCTACCCTAAAACCCAGCAAGCAGCATTGATATCTGCTGGTGAGAAACTGGGTTTGGTGAGGTGAAGCTGAAGTCTTGCAACAGTATGTACAATCAAGAAGAAGACAGTCTAGGACATGGCGTGTGCTCTGGTCTCCCAGAAGTAGGACTCATATGAAGAGCAGCATTTAAAGAACCTTGGCCTTGTGGTATTTTAGTATTTAATTTGACGATACACTCATGTCTGAAAATAGGGAGCTGGAAGACTTTGGCCCCAGTTTCTGTGTTGTGGATTCCATCCCCAAGTTCGTGTCTGAGACTTTAAGACAGTGGTTCTCAGCCTTCCTAATGCTACGACCCTTTGACAGTTCCTCATGTTATGGTGACCCACCACCACCATCATAAAATTATCTTATTGCTACTTCCTTAGGAGTAATTTTGCTAGTGTTATGAACTGTAATGTAAATATCTGATACAGGACTCCAAAAGCATCGTGGCCCACATGTTGAGAACCATTGCTCCATGAGTTGGCATAGGAAGTAAAGCTATACAGGCAAAAGGGTTTACTGCATGACTCACTGTGTCACCGTATAGCTTCCATGATGACATTCCCCCATGTACCCCTTAAATTTTATTTGGGGGAACTGCAAGAGCAGAGGGCAGATGGGAAGTGAAGGGGATGAAGATGCATGATGTGAAGGACACAAAGATTAAATAAAAAGAAAGTTTCAGCAGGCGGTGGTGTCGCACACCTTTAATCCCAACACTCAGGAGGCAGAAGCAGGAGGATCTCTGTAAGTACAAGACCAGCCTGGTCTACAAGTGCTGGTTACAGGATAGCCTCCAAAGCCACAGAGAAACCCTGTCTCTAAACCTAGCCCCCCCAAAAAAAAACAAAGAAAGTTTCAAAAAACAGTTTGCATAGCATTACATGAATCTCCAAAAGATTCACATTCATACAAGGACATCTGTTCCACTATGTTCATAGCAGCATTATTTGTAATAGCCAGAACTTGGAAGCAACCTAGATGCCCCTCAATTGAAAAGTGGATAGAGAAAATGTGGGACATTTACACAATGGAGTACTATTCAGCAGAAAAAAAACAATGGAATTCTGAAATTTGCAGGCAAATAGATGGCACTAGAAGAAACCATTCTGAGTGGGATAACCCAGTCACAAAAAGATAAATATGGTATGTACTCTTTCGTATATGGATTTTAGACATAGATCTGGGGAGTGCCAGCCTACAGTCCCATGGCCAGAGAGTCTGGGGAACAGAACCTTCACCCAATGGCAGACTCCCACAACTAAACACTGAGTTGAACTCAAGGAACCCAGTGACAAAGAGGGAGGACCGATGAGCAAAGAGGTTAAGTCTGGGCTTGTTTAACGCCCAGAAACAGCTGACCTGACAAGGATTAGCTCTTGAATACCAGACTGATGGCTGGGAATCCAGCATGGGACTGATCAAGACCCCCTGAATGTGGGTGTCAGTGAGGAGGCCTAGGCAATCTATTGGGCCTTGGGTAGTAGATCAGTATTTATCCCTGGCATACAAATGGACTTTGGGTGCCCATCCAACAATGAGAGATGCACTCTCAGCCTGGACTCTTGGGGGAGGGTCTAGGCCCTGCCCTGGATGAAATGACAGACTATGGACACCCCCCATGGAGGGCCTCACCCTCCATGGGGAAATGAGGGGATACTGGGGGATTGGTGGGAGGGCGTGGGAGGACGGGAAGGAAAGGGAGAGGGACCTGGGATTGACATGTGAAGCAACCTTGTTTCTAATTTAAATTTAAATTTAAAATTTAAAATTAAAAAAGAGTTACATGAATCTGTTCATGTTAAAGCATCTAAGACTTTGACCCCCATACACATTTAACGATGACTGGAGACAGTTTTGGTTTTTACAACTCATGGGTTGATGGTGGTCCTGGCATCTGGTATGTAGAGGTCAGGACTATTATTAAATAGCCTCCTAATGCATAGGAAAGCCACTTGAAATAAGATGCACGTGAGTAGTGTATACATGAGAAATCCTTCCTAGCATCTTCCTTTAACTTCCCTTCTGTAGAAAATATGGTCACAGGATCTTTGCTGAGAATGAGTTTACCTGAGTAGGTAGGTAATTTGGGAGATGGTTAGGAGATGCATATTTGGGAACAAATGGGTTCTGCTGTGGTTGCATAGAAGCCTTAAGTTTTCCCTAAGCAAGCTTCCATTTTAGTATATTGGAAAGGGGGAAGGATGGTCATGTGAAATTTACAGAAGTTCTTAGCGTGTACAGTGAAAGGCTTGTTTGGGTATTGTGGTGACTGCCACAAACTGTAGATACAGGCTTATGTAGCAAGCTTTTTCATTGGGCTTTCTTTGGACCACATGACCCCAAATAATAACATGGAGACTTATCATTAATTATGAAAGCTTAGCCTTTAGCTTAGACTTGTTCCTAACTAGCTCTTAGAACTTATTAACCTGTTTCTGTTAATCTGTATTCTGCCACATGACTCTTTATACCTCCTCCATTCTGTATCAACTCCCTCTGTGTCGTGCTGGCAAAATCCATGCACCTAGATTCTTCCCTCTGAGTTCCTCTCTGTCTGAAGTCCCCCTTCTCTGCTTGCTTAGCTATTGTCCATTCAGCTCTTTATTAAGCCAATCAGGTGCATTACGCAGGTGAGGTAAAACAGAGACACATTTTCACACAGTGTGATCCAATCTCCCGCAACAGTCATGTATTATAGTCTGATCAATTTGTTGAATTCATGGAGTGAAGAAGAGCCATTTCAATTGTTTGTTTAAATTTAAGATGCAAGTTTTTGCTTTGGTTCTGCCCATTGATGAGGTGTGTAAATAAACAAATAAATAAAACCAAAAAACAACTCAAAACAACAAGTCCTTTATTGGAACAGAACACTCGGGTATGATTCCAGACTAAAATCTTATGGCTGATTTAAATGTAATGAAGCTAGAAGCAGAGAAATGGGAGTATCTGTAGGATTACCAGTGACTATCCAAGTGAAGATCTAATATAGTATAAGAAGTAGAAGAGGAAGTAATTAGCCTTTGAGTATACAAATGAAAAAGGCCTCTCATACCAGGACCACAGAGTTTGCCATTGTACTACACTGGTCCTTTGCCTTCAATAAATCTTACCTTACTGTCTAGACCCTCCCTCTTCCTTTTTTACCCATCTCCTCCTCTTTCTTATACATCCCTCCTTCTCTCTTTCTCTTATACTCATAGACACATGCCTGGAGAAGGCACATAGGTACCTTATTATCAAGGATAAGAGTGTGCTTGATTGATTATGTGTAGATAGTACTTTAGATTTTGAATAATTTAAAATATGTTACTGTACTTAACTTATGGTGGTTTGCAACCTTCAATTCTGGATCTCTTTAAAAATACAATAAAATCCATTAGCTGTCTTCCCAGGATCATACGGACATAAGCACCATACTTTAGATATAATTTCAAGAAATTTTATAGATACTTCTTAGAGAGAATTTTAAAGACTCCATGTTTTTGAAAAAATCTTTGGAAATGAATTATAATTCACTTTATAATTCCATAACCAATCTACTGGCAGGTATGTATTTCCAATAGGGGATGGAAATCAAATGTCTGTGGGGATCATATGAGAAACCTGAATGCAGAAAAGACAGAAGGCAACAGAATAGGGACTATAACAGTGTTAGGGACTGTGGTGACCTTGTGAGCTCAAGTTCTTTTCAAAGGCAGCTTATGCTACTTCTATCCACCTTTAGCATGCAGGCTCAGTATTGTCAGAGTGATTCCCACAGGAAGACAAGAATCTTAATTTTATTACACTTCCTGATTGTTTCCCAGATAATGCAAGCAAACAATATACTACTGACTATCACTCTATTATATTTTTTCAAACACACACACACACACACACACACACACACGAGGGGATGAATAAAGAGAAAATCTAGCCCTACTGTAGGAGGAAGTCTGATGCCGCCATTAAATTAATGGCGGCATCAGACTTCCTCCTACACCCTACCACCTGTATTTTTTAAAGAAACATTTCACTATACTTGCTTAATTATATATGTGACCTCTATTCATTCCTCTGCCCATACATCAATTCCTCTTTATACTTCATACATAATTCAATCTAGGTGCAGACATCAGAACACTTCTGAAATGCTTTATGTTATTAAGTTGTATTCTCTATTTTGACACCTTATTTGTGTTTTATGCATACACACACATATGATTTACAGAGTGTGTTTAATTGTGCACATGTATGTATGTGAGCGTGTGTCTATTGTACAGAGACCAAAGGAGGAGGTGGGGTACCTTATTCTATCACCCTCCCCCATTTTCCTTTGAAACATTGTCTTTCAGAGAGCCTGTAGTCAGTCTAGCTGCTGGCAAGGCCCACAATACTCCTGCCTTTGCCCCTCCCAGCATTAAACGTACATGTGTGCACAAAAGCCATGCTCATTTGGTTTTTGGTGGTTGCTTGGTTGGTTGGTTTGTTTGTTGGCTGACTGGGTTTGCATGGATTATGGGAATTTGAACTTGGGTCTTTATATTTATGCAGAAACTACTCTTAGCTTTTCCCCAGGACTATCTTGAATACAGCTTCCATATATGAATTTACACATCTTGATGTACACATAACTAAACAGAAATGTCACCCACCATATTGCTAGAATAGTATTTACGCTTGGTGATGGAATTTAAAATTGTTATAGGATGAAAATGACAAAGGTAAGGACGGAAATGGTGAGAATTCAGAGTCTATCCCAAGCAGTTATTCTTTACAAAGTTTTACAGTTAGAATATGTATCCCTTACATGAACACAAATGTGAAATGGAAGGAACACTGTGGCAGGCATGACTAGAGAGCAGTGTGTACAGATTAAGGAGAGACAGAAGCATAGGAATCAGACGGATGATTCACACAGAGACAAACTTTAACTAAGTGACAATTTCTTTCTGATTGACTTGCAGGGAAGAAAGTCTTTATTAAGTAGTAAAAAATACACACACAAGGAAAATATGTCTGCCCATATAGTGATGCTGATGCTATTTCCATGTATTGTGCCACACAGAGAGTTAAGTGTATTCCCACATGGTAATTATTAATTTAGAAAGGAAAACCAAATTATAATGTAGGCATAGATGAAGAAATTGGAGTTTTTAAAAGACAACATCTCAGAAGTCATACTGTTAGTAAAACTAGAACTACGACATGAACTCTTACCTTTTTAATTTCAAGCACTTTCTTCTAACCACACATTATACTACTAATCACATAAAGTTTGAGTATTTTCAATTTGGAAACAATATTTTAGTAAGAGGATGTGACTAGGACCTACTACAAAATGTGTGGAGTCCTGGGCAAAGTGAAGTCCAATGATGAGAAATAATTTAGAATTTCAAAGTGAAAGGAAAGCATTGACAGTATCCTTCTGTACTTGGGTCCTTTATGACTGAACAGGACAGATGTCCACAGAAGCCATATTTGGGTGTGCTGCTGTCATATGACATTGAAAACCACAGAGTATCAGATAAAAGAAGAGAATTCTAAACCCCCAAACCGGGTAGTCCCCCCACATCATCTAGTGAGATGGAACTGTAAATTTACACAGGATGAGCACTTGATTCACTGTGTGCCAACCTGATTCTATAGATAAAAAGTGTGAGGCTTAGTGGTTGATAGTGGGTGTTCAATCTTTCTGAACCTGCTGGTTCATATGGTTTTCCAGCTAACCCATCACTCTGGTATTGGTGTAGCAGATTCTGCACTGGGTCCCTTCTGACCATCACTGTCAAGAGTCTCATGTCCATTCATGTCCATACAGATGAAATTAGATAATTCTCCCCTTTCCACATCTACAACTCCATCCTCTCAACAGATGTGACTCCTGAGAGCCCTCCTATGTGATTTTATTCACAGAAGAAACTGACCTATAACTTGTGTGTAAGCCCAGCTGTATCATGCACACACCCTCAGTCACAGACCTGATATCGGATATCTAAATGTGCTATGCAGAGTAGACCCAAGGATAGACGGGAAGTGCAGCCCTCCTCGAGCAGGCTGGTGAAGCTTTCAAGTTTGGCTCCCAACTGCTTTTCTCTACTTCCCCATTTTCTCATGGGTTCCTGCATTTTGTTGGCACAAGTAGAAGCCCCATCATTCCTTACTTCCTTCATATATGCCTATTTCCTATCAAGCCCAGACCTGACCTTTTTTTTTTCAAATTTCAACTGCTCTTAGACTTTTCTCTTTCATCGAATTCTGTCCCTGTGTAGATGACCAGAAGGAAATGAATCTTGTGTGTTAAATACAACTAATGATAGTACCTAACACTAATCTGACTGATTGCTTCATCTGTTGTAGACTGGAACCTCTTGGTGATAATTTCAACAGAGTTACTCTTCCAGCTACTTTAGTTCTCATATCAATCATATTGTTTATTGTTCAGTAAGGGGGAAGTACCTTCTGTGAAGTGACCAAAAAAGAATGGGTAACGATATTTATTCCCAGCTGTGCCAAATTTTAAGTGATATCTTTGATTATTAAATGTTAATAAAACAAACAATAATGAAAGTGGTATGCATGAAATGAAACTAACACGTGTATAATGCAAACGTGTTAATTGCTGAAAGCTTTCCTGAGGAAAGCTAGAGTTTGATGGTGATGGTTATGTGCATATATCCACAGACACTTGCATGCGCATCTATCTATGTGCAACAAACATACACCTATACATGAATACAGGTATCTGAAAGACTTCTAGGAAAGTTAACAGTGTCTTGTGTAGTCTGACCCTGCCACCTCTCCAGTCCCATGTGCACCATCCCCTTTGTCCTCTGTGAAGCTGTTCACATTGGCTTTTCTCAGTTCTTCAATATGGTTCAGGTTTTCTCCTGAACCGCACAAAGCCAAGGGGCTTTGTGCACGCTATTCTTTTCTGCCTGGCTGGTTCTCCATCCCTCTTTTGACTGATCAGTTCCTCAGATCTCAGTTTAGGGGTAACCCTCGCCCTCTGGAAGCCTTCCTCAGACCCTGCTCCTCCCAATTCCACTTGCTGAGTCTGGCCAGGCTCTCTTCTATTCTCCGTTTAGACAACGCATTTTCTTCTCTCTGGTACTCAGCCTAGAAAGCAGTAACCTTCCCTTCTGTGTGATCATTCACCTCTGTTTCCTCTTGGTTAGTTTGAGTTCAAAGACAGCTGGTTAGTGACCTTCCCATCACCATGGTTTAGAAAACAGCCTGATATTTAAAAGTGTCTCAAGGAATGCTTGCTGATTCAGTGCTGGGGTTGTCATATATTTTTATCTGTTTCTTGTTTGTTTCAGACTGTAACATTTGTGTGATAATATCATGATGAAAAGGGATTTTAAAAAGCGCTTCCGTCCTGTTGGAGGCTGCAGCTGTCCTCTGCAGAGCCTGCTGCTGCTCTGGGTCCTGACTCCTCTGACTGTGGCAGCTCTGGGCTCATTCATACTATGGAGCATGATTAGGCTGCACTGTCTGCAGCACTGCCCCAGTCTCTGTGGGAGGTATTTTCTACTTCCCATCATCTTTGAGTCGTTCACCACAAAGCAGGTGCTTTGGAGGCCTGCTGTTTTCTCTTTCCAGCCCTCAGGGGTGCAGCCTTGTGGGTTTTGTGACTAATACTGACTCTTTGACAAAGCAACCTGCCACTCCACTCTTGGCAGCAAATGACAAGTCGGCAGGGTTTTACTGATCAGAAATCCTGCTGTCATTACTTGGGGTATGTCTCTTGGCATGACTCCCTCACAATTCTGTCCATTCTTCTCACCTACAATCAAGAGAGCTATAATCACTATGATGCATCCCGTGAAGTCAAAGCTAAGTTCTTTTGGGAATTACTGGATGACTATCATATTTTCAGCTTGAGATGCAGGATTTTGTTCCTTTGGACAAAGTGATAGCATAAATGCAGTAGCTTTGGAGTTCCGTGAGAGTAATTTCTCCATATGGTACCTCTAGTAACACTGAAGATATTTTTTAAAGACTTCTGTGGGTTAGTTTAAAAAGAATCTTGTCAGTCTGCAAACATTTTTACTGGCCTCCACAATATTCACCTACACATCGCAATGTTACAAGGGTAATTTGTCATTTAAATCATCTTCAGAATGTGTGGGGAATAAATAAACCTGGATGATACATCAGAAGAGAAGGAGCCCCTCCGAGGCAATGAGCCACCCAGCTGTCCAAGTAATACTGAAACTTGCTATTTGAATTCTGACTTCCACAGTCTAGTTAATCTTTTCCATAGCTATGAACCCACATGAAGCGATAGTGGTGTAGCACAAAGCCTTGTGTGTGTGTGTGTGTGTGTGTGTGTGTCTGGAATCCTTAGACAGATTGACAAGGTTGTCATTTTGATACATGTTCAGGGAATTTGGAGATGATGAGAGCTA
The DNA here is from genome assembly GCF_017639785.1 of Mesocricetus auratus. NCBI lineage: Eukaryota > Metazoa > Chordata > Mammalia > Rodentia > Cricetidae > Mesocricetus > Mesocricetus auratus. The sequence goes on from NW_024429189.1 coordinate 80,041,067, forward strand.
TTGGTCCATAGGACAGCATCTATCCGTGAACCCACAGCAGGTGAGTTGAATTTATCTGGTGTTGAGATGAAAAGCTGATTATCCAGGCAAGGGCAAATGTGGAGGAAGCTTCTTGCAGATTAGCTGTTCCATCAGTGTCCTACATTTCAGAAGGATGTGATCATTGGTTTCACTATTAATAATCCTCGTGGATGGCCTTTTTCCCCAATTCATATTTTATCTGGGGATTGAAATACATACAAAATCAATCTTGTAGAATGTTGCATATCTTTGTCATTCCTAGTCAGTGATATATACAGAAACAGGTTGAGATTGGCTGAGTAATTTGAGCTGTATCACATTACTAGTCAGTGGGATAAAATGTTGAATTCTTTGTAGGATGCTTTACAAAAGTATCATCCTCAACAGCGAAAATGAACAAATCTAATTTTTCTAAAAGAGTTCTTTGGTGCCATTCCTATTTCTCTACATACCTCTCAGTAGTCTCTGCCAGTATCTCTACTGGTCCCTTACATCCAGACACCAATTCTACAGACTCACTTCCTAACAGTCCTAGTTTCTGATTGGTCACAACTGCAAAGGTGGGACCTGGCAACCGCAGAGGATGCTATCAGTTGCTTCCCATCTCAGTGTTTCTCTGCTGGGTTTAGAGTCCTTTCAGATAAGAGCACCAATGTTCCTCCTCTTCTCTATATATCTTATTTCTCTGCTTCTTTTATTAAGCAGCCCTTCTAAGTCACACCTTGAAGTCACTCACCCACCTCAGGGGAAAAATGATCCAACTGTACATCACACACACACACACACACACACACACACACACACACACACACACACACACACAATATACAAGGATTTGTGAAGGATACAATGACAAAATGTGGGCAATGAATTACTGTAGGGAGAAAGGGTGTGTTCTATTGAGAGTATTTAATGCAGTGTGACCTGTGGGTTCAATACTTGCTGTTGGGGGTAATAAAAGGGCATATATGGATGGGACAAATATACCAACAGCCCTTAATGAGGATGATGGGGGTAAGTACAGGCAATATGATAGAGAACTGGAAATGTACAGAGGAAAGGCTTCACAGGGAAAATGGCCCATTTACCTCATTCTTAAAAAGAGAACTCTTAGTAGCTGAACAGCTATATCCTTTGGTTTCGTTTACTAAAGAGGGAATGGAGACCAAGCTCAGCAGTTCAGAGCACTTGCTGCTCTTCCAGAGGATCTGATTTCCAATCTCAGTGCTCATGTCAGGTGATTCAAAACTACCTCTAACTCCAGCTCCAGGAGAGCTGATGCCTTCTTCTGGTCTCCTTGGGCACCCTCACATGAATAGCACAAATACATATACACATAAATTAAAAATAAAATTTATCTTAAAATTGCTATATAAAAAGAATAGTGGGGCAGAGAAACTTCAGGTATGTTATCTGAGTATAAAACCTGACTTATGCTTCTCCTTCTTTCCTTCTGGAAGAGGATTATTTTATTCCCCAAGTAGAATTAATCTATTGTGACTTGTGGACTGCAGTTTTGCTTTGCTGTTGGTATAATAAAAGGATCAAAGGAGAATTTGTGCATTGCAGACTTTCCTCCCCCTTTGCTCTGATATTTAAAAATATTCATGTGTAAGAGTGTTTTGCTTTCATCTATGTATGTGCACCATGTGCTGGAACCCTAGGAATTTGATTTGGGCATGAACTGTACTGGGAACTGAACCCTGGTCCTTGAGTGCTCCTAAATGTTAAGCAATCTCCCTAGCCCTGTCTCCTCTAGAGTTTTACATCTGATATTTTGTCATTTAACAGACAGCTAATAGACCACTCCTTCCCTCCTCCAGACTTCCTTAGGTAAGAACAATATTTGTGGGTTTGATTAAGGGTCAGAATAGGGTTTAGAAATCTCTTTAGAACTTTGTTGAAACAAAACTGAGTGAAGATTTTGGGTTATTAGATCCCTTTTATATGTCCTTAGTAGGACTAAATTCTCATAGCCAAGAAACTATTTTGTTAGAGTACTTTAAAGAATTCCTACATCAACTAGCAACTAGCTGATGTCAAGCCTTGAAAAAATGTACTTCCTTCCTATTAATATCAGATCGCAGCCCCTCCTATAAGCAAAGCTGACTTTCAAATGCTCCTAACACATTCTAAAGTGATGCTTGGGCATTGGAAGTGCTTTGAAGACTGGAATTTGAAGGAGTTGGCCATAAAGGAACTAGATCCCTCTAGGATACTTTTCAGTGAAAAAGAAAATATTTCCAAGAAAATAAGTGTTAATGAATTTTTTTCTTCTAACTGGTGATAATTATTGAGAAGTGTTGATTTAATATGAACTCTAGTTAGACAATTTCTTAACCTAAATTTCCATATCTGTCCATGGAATTCACTTCAGATAGGTGTGAGGACTGAAGAATACTAATATCTCTCTATCTATCTACTGGCTATTTGGCATTTAGCTAATATTTTGAGAATACATCGTGTTCCCACAAATTATTTATAGAAAAATGTTCGAAGGAAAAATCACTTTATGCCTTCTCAAATACTTTCATACTTATCATTTTATACTACTACAGATAGCGTTCTGCTTTTAAGTACCAGATGGTGGATTTTGTGTTTATGTGGGAGCGGATTAAAGGCAATGCCCTTTCCTGCCTACCTACTTGGAAAACATCCCCAAATCACATCCCACATCTCAATGTCATTAAGACCTCTAATCCTCTTATGAAAGGTTTCCTGGTTTGAGCTGTAATCACCAGTGGTTAGACTTTTATTTGGAACAAAACTGTCTCTGAGTTAAAACACTGTGAGAATGCTGCACAGAGCTTCAACTATATAAGAGTCACACAAGACAGCTTTGCAGGACCCAGGCTCCTTGACACTCTGACTCAGTCCCCCTTTCCTGCATCGCTGAAGCCAGAACATTCTTCTGTTAAACCGATTTAACTTTTGGGTCCAGCAATTTGGGAAGAGCAGTTTAGAGGGGGCGGGAATGTTGAGCAGAGACTCTCTAAAGAACTAACATAAAGGTTTGGTGTATTGAGTTTCCTATTTCATTTATTTTGGGGGAGACGATCAATTTTAGATTGTAACAGAGAATTCAGTAAGGGGCTCTGGGCGGACCCCAGGAAGCCACCAGGCCTGCCCGTGTCTCTAAAGGTAGGGAACCTTGGAAAATCCAAGGCCACCATCTTCCCCTCCCCCATCACTTTCAGCCAGTCCGGAGCGTGCGCCCTGGAAGGCAACAAGCACGGGGGCTGGTCTCCTAGAACAGGCTGTCACCTTTGCAGTTCACTTAAACCGAGCCTAAAAAAACACCACATTTGACCCAGCAGCCAGATCCCAGGCCATGCCTTGTAAGTTCAGCAATCAGGCCTGGACCCGTGCTTGGTCAGTTAATTTGGCGCTGAGGCTTTCTGCCCGCCTTTCCATCCTTTGGATCTGCAGCCGCTACACATTGCCATTGGTCACAATGGCTGTCTATCAGTCCATTTCACTCCTCCCCCAAACAGCCCGTCAGGCGGGCGCGTGCTAGCAAGGCGGAGCTTGCGGCTGGGGGCGGGGCCTCGGCGGTGGAAGGCTCAGCGGCTGCTTCACGGCTCTGGCTCTGCACTGGAGCGTGGAGGCATCCTCGCAGCCGCTGCTACCTCTGCTGCTGTACCTGGTCAGGTAAAAGAGTCTTCCTCCTGGCCCTCTGCCCCACCTCTTCTTCCCAGCCAAAGGCTGCCTGCTCAGCCTCCCTGGCTTTAGGGTTCTGGCCAGGGCTGATAAGCTCCTACCTTAGCGTCCTCTCTCTTGAGTTGGTTCCTCCAGCTCCACAGCCAGGCTGGGTTTCTGGGAAGTGCGTTGGTGGCCCCTGGAATCACCCCCAATATCCCTCTTTACAAAACTCACATCGTCGTTAACTCTCAGGCCCTAGCCTTCTTGACCCGTCAGTGCAGTCTCATTCCAGCTTGGCTCAGAAAAGCTGGGAAGGTGGAAGGGCCAAAGAGAGAAGGGTGCAGGCTTTTTTGTCTTTTGTTTTTTTCAGATGCAATTATACTGCAGTGAAGTTGGATTGAGAATAGAAGCTGCTTCGTGTTTATCTTGGCAATTATGTGGGTATCTGTTGCTGCACCGTGCTTGTATTTGTAGGTGGCATTCATCATCACTGTTTTCTTCTGTCTTTTTGCCATTATCACAACCATCACCAACAACGTCATCTCCTCCTCCATCAGAACTCTCTAGTTATCCGAAGGCATCATCTGTTCCTCTGTGTAAGTGCTGGGCACTCTTCCTTCCCATACCAGACAATGTCCTTGTCTCCAGAGGCCACAACCAAACCTTCTTTTAACTCAAGGGCAACTAGCTGAGAGCAGTGTGTGTGTGTGTGTGTGTGTGTGTGTGTGTGTGTGTGTGTGTGTGTGTGTGTGTGTGTTGGGGGATAGGGCAATAGTCCCACTTGCAATTGAGATTTCCATAGGAACCTTTCTGTTTTAATCATCAACATTTCCTAGAGACTTTGATGTTGGCCCTGATACAATCCTGATGGGCTGAATACAGGGCCTGGGATCTTGTAGTGTAGAGCTGTGTAAGGGAAATTATACCCATAATGAGGTGAGTGATTGAGAGCATCATGTCAAGCAGCAAACTATCTGGCTTCCTCTCACAGTGGCTTCAGTTGTACCAAAGCTATTTAGTAGTCATGTTTGCAGATGGGGTATGTGTCACTGTGGTTGTATCACCATAAGGGGATCTAAATTGGGGGGGGCGAAGTATTAAATTCTATTGCGGAAGGCATTTTCTAGATATACCTCTGAGACTAGACAACCATTGCTTAGCTCTTTCCAGGGCTTGCTGCAAGGTCTATTAGATCTCTGATTTATTAGCCCTCTTTTAAGAGGAAAGCATTACAGCCTAGAATTGAATATCAGATTACCCCTCATCACAGAACCATTGTTTTAGAGTATTCCAAAGCTCCCAGTTCTCCTCAACCAGAAACACCTAAATAATAATCTTCCTTTCTCTCAAGGGTGTGCAGTGTAGTTTCAGCATCAATAAATGAAAGGTTCCTAGACATCCTACAGGAATCAGAAGGTAGTAGCCTTGTTGGAGGGAAACAATGGCTAATTCCTGATAGTGGATCATAGTTAAACTCATCAACTCATTAGCCGTAGATTAGTCCAGGGCCAGCCTTACTTGAATGATTTTGGTAAGTCATCTTCTTGAACTTAATTTCTCATCTGAGAAATACAGGTCATCTTATGTCTCCTCTCACAGGGAAGTTGTAGAAGTAAATGAAATAATGTAAATAAAATGTTTAGTAGTTTCCTGGCAGATAGTGAATGGTGGAATTAGTGATCAGTGCTGTTAATACTAGCCAACAAGACTAACAAAGGCCCTAAAAAGTGTGTCTTCTTTCTTTCTGTTTGTCTGTTTTAGATCTCAGTACTTATGTTCACAGGGAATGATCATCTCCAGATTCCCAATATGAGTACCTCTCAAGGGTCCCACTGATTGAAGCCCTCTGTGTTTAAGCAGTCATGCTGCCTCCAGTCTGTACAGATACTTAGCCAGTTTTCAGTTATGATGCATTCAAGCTGAAGCTTTAGAGGGGACTTCTGTCTGGTCTCAGGGTCTGTCCTGGTCTGTTCTTTTCTCCCTGGCTCTTGACCACACTGACTTGATAAATTGTGCTTTCTGCAGAATCATTAGTGAATGCATTGGCTTCTGCCCAGGGGAAGTCAAACAGCTTTGCTTCAAATGTCTGTGGGAACTGAAGCAACTCTAAATCACCACCCTGAAGTAACTTATTGTGTAACCGCATTATTCTTTTCTAAGACTACAAGCTAGAAAGAATCACTATGTAGTTAGTTCCTGTCTCTTATTCTGAGAAGTTAACATCATTCTGTCTACTTTGGAGAGGGGAATACTTTGAAATTTTGACTTTATTGTCCTTTATATTAGTAGGATATTTTCTAATGTATGGGATAGAAGTTCAGCAGAAAGGTCTTAAGCAAAATGATGAGCATTTGGGTCTCGCATAACTGAGCCCAACTTGTCCTAATAGTCGTAGTGAGGAAGCTGATCTACCTCCAGGTGGCTTCTGACTTTCAGGGGCTTCCGAAATTGTCATCCTGTTTTCTAACTCTTTGGGTATTTTTGCCAGTTCTCTTTCAGCTCTGCCTTTTCTCTCCCCTTATTGGCCTTACACTGTTCGGTTTCAGATTCTCCCTTCCCAGTGCCTTTGTAAACTCTATATTCACACCCTTCTAGTTCCATAACCCAAGGTTGTGCCCTTAGTCAAGCCCTAAGAATCCCAGGAAAGAATTGCACTTGATAAGCCTTTTATTCATAGGTGTGACCTGTCTGGATTAAATGCTTTGGTCAAGGGAATAGGGCACTGTAGACCTTATGATTATCTGAGGGTTGAGTTTCATATCCTAGTCTTCTGCCCTATACCGATATAAAATTGGTGAAGCAAAGGAAGACAAACAGGAACTAGGAACAATGCAGGACATGACATACTGATGGTTAACATACTTGATAGAGAACTGGGGAACATCTTTCTCAGATTGGTGTGCAGTGTTCCAAAATCTAGTCATGTTAAAGTTCTTGGTTCATGCATATCATTGCAGACAGAATTGTGTTTCAGATGACCTTGCTTTTAATATTCTAAGCTGAAACTTTATTTGTGTAAGCAAGAAAAACCATCAGGGATGATGAAGAACCTGCAGTGATTCCATGGTTGGCAGTTTGATCCTCTTTGGAGTTACCTGTAATCTCCTCTGAGCAAAATTTCTAACACCAGCTATATTTTTTTGGATGTACATAGCATTTGACTTAAGTCACCTTAATTTTAAGCGGGTCTCAGCCTGTGCACTGACAGAAATTACAGCCATTCATCTGACATGCTTGGTCTTTGCAGAGATGCTAAACCATAAGAAGTAAATGTGAGCCTGCACCAACAGGAAATGAAACATCACTGTGTTTAGGGTCTGTGCTGAACTGCTGACAGAGCAGTAATCCGTGTGCCCAATAAAACCATAATTCCTGGAGTGGGAGGAGGTAGAATGGGTATAGCCTCCTGACCACATCCACATAAAAGGCTGAAAACTCAGGAATGGGATGTGTCTTCCTTGGAGTTTTCAGGTCCTTTGATGAAGAGTAAAAACAATCTCAAGATAAGGGAATGATCTAGTGATTTTTCTCTGCTCACCCAGCCCTTGAACATATACTACCCTAGTATCTCCCTGGTTAGGGGAGAATGTTCCTTCATTGGGCCTCCCTACCTCTACTTTTCTAAGCTGAACAAACCTCTAAAATTCTCTGCAGAAAGTCACTTCTGGCCGAATTCTTTCTATTTTCCCTTCTCCAAACTAACACATCTATTATTTTCCTGTCTTAATCAAAACTGACTTGCTTTGTGTCCCATTTCATTAGATTCATGTCTGTTCTCCTGCCTAAAGTGTCACAGATCATTGTTAAATACCGATATACTTCAAATTAAACACATTTTAAGTTGGTCTTCCGAGTGACAAGCTATTGAGAGTAGTATTTTGGAGGACTTTTTAGCATTCTTGTTACCCACCGGGGTTGGGACATTAATTGAGAAGCAGCAGACTGGGGAGGAGAGATAAAAAGCAGCACAGGAAATAGCATTATGTTGCAGCTGACAGGTCCAATTCTCATATGCCTGCCCTGAGCTTTCCCTTCTCAATGAGAGTGCTCCAGGGCATGTTTTAGGGGAAAGAAGCAAAGTGGAAATGAATGGTCTCAGCATTGGTACATTTAAAAGAAATCCATCAAATAGAGCAATGCTCTTAAACAAGCCTGCAGCCATCGTTGTTCTGCTTTGAACCCATGAGGACATCTACTCACATTCATTCAGGCCAGATGCTTTTTCCTGTGATCCCTTCTATGAAACATGGGAGGAAAAAAATACAGATGTTTTAAAGAGAACAAGAACTTTTCTGGTTAGTAGGAAAAGCCTTTCCCAGTAGCCCAGTAGTAATTATGATTTCTTAAACTTGACACTCATGCAAATGAAGTCACAATGAAATTGAGTGAATGGTGTCGTCTATGGGAGAGAAGGCACCATTCTAGGTATGTATGGGTGGCAATGGTGCTGCTCTTGTTCTCCGAGAGCTCCCCACAAGTGCCAAATCTCTGTCCAGAGTCTCATTTTTTTGGTTGGTTGGTTGGTTGTGGGTTATTTATTTATTTATTTATGCATTTATTTATTTTTGAGGCAGGGCTTCTCTGTGTAACAGCCTTGGCTGTCCTGGATCAGTTTTTCTAAATATGAAAAAGCAAAGTTTTTGCACTTTGATGGTGCAAAATTGCTGAACTAGAAGGTAGAGATTATTTCAAATAACTGTTAGAGAAATCGTTAATGATCTTTCTCCTCTGAGAGAAATAAACATTGACACAATTTTGTTTAAATATGTTCGGGCCTCAAGAGGTGCTAAGTAAAATTGCCCCATCCATTGAGAATACAATATCTTGTCTCTGACCTAGAGAATACTTGTGTGTAAGAATTGTAGCAGTGGTTCTCAACCTTCCCAATGCTGTAACCATTTAATACAGTTTCTCATGTTGTAGTGACCCCCAACCATATAATTACTTAGTTGCTACTTCATAACTGTAATTTTGCTACTGTTATGAATCATAATGTAAATATCTGATATGCAAGCTATCTGATAAGCAATCCCAATTGGGTCACAACCTACAGATTGAGAACTGCTACATTAAAAGTAATGTGTGAGACTGTACACTTCTACTTTGATGTGTTCACTGACTAGAAGCACATCTTGGTCCTCTTATCCCTGTAAATACTAACAGAGCTAGGTTTTCACCATTCCAACACATAGTCCATGCAGCCAGATGTTCTAGCAAAGAAAAAAGTCCTTAAAGGATAGTCTAAGGACAGGCAGTGAGAAGTGACTGTTCCCTCCCCCTGCTCATCCTGGGCCTAATACAGAGGTTACTAGCTCCGCTGGCTTCTTGAGTGCACAAAGTTAGTGGTGCTGAACCTCTTGTATGGAAAGGGCCAGGACTCAGAGAGGCTAGTGTGTTTGCTCAAGGGCACAGTTTTAAGTAGAATCGGGTTAGTATTTGCCCACTTGGCGAGGCTTACATTCTACTTTCTAGGTCCTGCTAGGCCAATGAGGATACTCCTGGTTTTAATTTATTTTACTTCAAATCAGGATAAGCCATAAATATAATGCAATATTTTGAGTACAGATCTAGTGAAAGCAAGAGCTGCTTTTTATACTCATTAAAATGGTCATCCGTTCTCTTTTTAGATGTCCCTTTAGACAAATCTCTAAGCCTAACGTGTATTTGGAAAGCTTTGCAAAAAAAATATGCTAACAGATCTGCAGAAAGTGAAATTCATTTATAGAATTGGCACCAGTCCTGGCCTTGTTTAACAGTATCCTCATCTCCATATATCTGTTTCTTCTGTAGCATCCTCTACTGTTTAATAAGAGAGTGACAGGGTTTTGGGATTCTGGTTTTGCTACCCATTGAAGTCCCAGGTAAATAAGGTTAGAACATTCATATGTAGTAGAGGATACTGTCTTTTTATTAAGTCCACTTTCTTATTTGGCTTAAGCTCTGAAAACATAATGTAATTCTAATTCTTTGGAATATTTGAAGAGTTTTAACTCCTCAAAATCACAGTATCTTAAGAAAAGCTATGACAGATTAATTAAGAAAACCTGTTTTCTTAATCACCATCACATGCATAATCCTTACACACAAATTATTCTGTTAGTAGGTAACAAGGTGTTTTTCCTATTGCACAGTAGAAAAAAGTAAGATTAGGATATGAAAAATGACTTGCCCAAGGTCACTCCTGCTTAGTAACACAGCTAAGAATAGATCCAGGTCACCTGACACCATGGCTTTATTCATTACATCATTGAGCTCCTTTCCAGAAGCAATAGCTCTTCTAATTCCAAAAATGAAGAAAGCAAAGGGCAGTGAAATCCTAGACTCAGTGGTGTGACTTGACTATGTAGGTAATTTCCACCCCCTCTTGTTTTTGCTTTAGGATGAGACATATCCATAGCTTCCAATTTATCACTATTTACTAAATTCAAGAGCTCAGCTACACCAGAATTTATTATGAAATGTAATTCCCAAGCTGGACAAATGACAAAACAAGGTGGAACTTCTGCCTGAAGCACATCTATAAGAAAGGGGACAAGAGGAAGGGTCTAGCCTAAGAGTACACACAGAGGGCTGTGTCCTGGGCCCTAGAGAATAGCATTAAAAAATGGATATCATGAACTAGAAGAGGATTTGAAAAACTGTTCTACAAATTCCTTCAAGGAGTTGGCTGAGCTTTCACCATTATAATTTCTCTTGCTTGATAAATCCAGAATGGGGAATAGAACTACTAAAGTCTGATCTTGTTCCTGTCTTTTTCATTCAAGCCAAGAAGATGAATATCCCCATCAGTGAGAACAGTCACCTAACAAGAATCTTATCTCTTTATGTATTACAAACAACTTTAATTTCATGTTCTTTCTTGTGAAGGTTAAGCAGTTGACCTCCACCATTCTTAGAGTTAGGCCACTCCCCAAACCTGTGGTTTGGGAGAATGATTGGCAGAGGGAGCCTTCTGGTCATTGAGGTAGTAGGACATGTAAGTGGCACTGTAGCACCCAGCATTTTGCCATCACAATTGTCTCAGCTGTAGTGTTCATACATACTTGGCCCTGAGGAACCTTTGTGACATCTCTAATGTGCGCATTACCTACACATACTACACACACACACACACACACACACACACACACACACACACACACACCTGTAGGGTGGAATGACTTCCTTGGTCAAGGCATGGATATCCTTCTTTCTGAGTTTTGGCATCTGTCTCTCCCTTTTCCATAAGAACTCTGAGAGAATTCTCCTTTCACATGTCATTGGGACTCTTCATATCTAAAATTCTTTCTTTCTTTTAATAATCTCCAAGAAATTCCATAAGAAGATTTTATATACTCCTGAGAAATTCTTCTGAGAGTTTAATATTTGGGGAGATCTAGAACTACTGACAAGCTACTCATCACTTGTCCTGATGCAATAACTTCCCATTTTGATGTCTGTCAAGGAGGAAAGTCAGGAGATAAGATGAATATAGATTAATATCTCTGAAATACTGAATGGTACTTTGCTGTAGAACCACAGTAACTTTGAAATGTCTTGTAAATACCCACTTTCCTTCTTCTAAGGATGACCTATAAGCAAAGGGTTCACATATTCACAACCCCATCCCAGGTCACACCTAGTTAAATGAGCAATAGAGTTTTCACCTAGGAGGGGACAGATGAGTTATTTTCTCCAAACCAGTGTTTTGTATTGGAGGATGGCAATATCTAGTTATCTCTTGAGTTAAGTTATAGAGAGATGCTATGGGCTCCAAGCCTGAGAAACTACTTTTAGAAGGCTCTGCTTCAGCTTCTTCTTGCCATTGACTCACTCTTCTCTTTATCAGATTTCATGAAATGGTCCATGAATTCCACAGCATCACATTTGCTTCTGGTTTTGCTTAAGGTGCCTTAAAATCCCAATCCAGTCACTTTAAGGCAAAAGTAATGTAAGAAAGATCACCAGTTTGCCAAGTAACAAAGCCAGGATGAAGAGGAAACTGAAATCCAAGATAGGTGAAGCAATTGTAAGATAGAATCTAGCCACTTAGGATGTGTTCATCAAATGATTTAAAGGGACAGCTTCATGAGTTGCATTTGTGATTCCTGAACACACTTTGACATATTTTCAAAAGAATGTTTTTAGCTCTAGGAACTGTCTTGACCACTAGAGAGAGTTGCATGATCATCAGGATTTTCAAAGCTGGTGGCTCTTGCATTTAAGGGCTCTCTCAAGAGCTGGGGGTGGTAAAACCAGGATGAGCTATCTCAAGAAACATAGGAAACCTGTAGGAGTTAAAAGTGGCTTGGACAGGAGAAGAGCTAGATTACAGCACAGGTAGCAAGAACAAGAAATTGATAGGAATAGATTTGACTCAGAATAAGAGAAATGGTTATTCATATTTAGAGCTACCTGGGATGCCATGAAGCTTCCTTTCGGGGTAGAGAAATTAATTCAAGGCAAGTTGGTATAGGTCTTCATAAAGGCTACAATGAATGAGAGAGGCAAGCACTGGAAGAGGATGGGGCACAGTGTATAATGTCTAAGTTTTCTTTAAAGATTGCGTCATTTCCCCTATGAATAACATTAACTCCTAGAAATGCCAGCCCGTACTTTGACAGAATACAGTAGGAGTTCAAGTACTTCACAGACATTTATGAAATCTTCCGTCCTTTGCTAAAACATATACAAAAGCTTCAGAGTTTGAGTGGCAGAAGGCATTTCCAAAGGGAAAGGCAATGAGAATTTATTTAGCCTTTATATTATAGTCAGCAGTGATTAAAATTGTTCACAGGCAATGAGTTGTTCACTGAAGTTGAAAAATAATTATTTCTTTATGACATGATAATGCTAAACATGGAGAAGACTGGATTTTTACATGAAATGAGTAGATTCCTTGAATTGTTCCAAGTTATAACAACTTAAAGCTTTTCTAAATGAATAATGTGTTTTAATTGCTGTGGTCTGCGTGCATGTGACTTGTATGGGTAGCTATGAGTGTGTGCACTCGTGTGTCTGCATTTGGGGGTCAGAGGTTGATATCTAGTGTCTTCCTTGATTTCTCCATTTTTCATATTAAGTCAGGTTCTTTTGCTGAACCTAGGACTCACTATTTCTGCTAGTCTAGCTAGATCCCATCTCTGCCTTTTGAAAGTGCTGGGAAACCAGGTGGTGCTCAATATTCAACCTGGCATTGAATGGCTTCTGGTAATCCAAACTCCAGTCACCATGCTCGCATGGCCATTGCTTTATGTTAACATATCAAACAATAGATAAAATACCTGAAAATGAAGTGTAAAGGAAACATCCCTAGAAGTTGAATGTATACGTCATCTTCCCGGCCCTGAACCACACTTTATGAAAATAATGTATGTTGATTATTAAGAATTCCAATAAGGCCAAAATTATGAGATTATGAGAACAATTAAAATTACCTCATACTACAATTCCCATTATTAGCACATTATTGCAGACATCTTTATACCTGGATATTTGTAAATATTTGTGTAAAAATGAATAAACAAGTATAACAAAAATAATGTAAATTTTGGATTCTAGGAAGTTAAAGAAGATGAAACTAAAAGATAAGTGAAACTTCAACTAAATTTACTCCATTTCAGATGTTATTTCATTAAAATCTCTGACTAAAAATAATATGAGTTTTGGTTAGAAATGAGTTATGCCCATAAACTATTGTCCTCATATAGGATCAATTGATTACTATCTCTTAAAAAACACTTTTGAAACTTCTTCCCTCTCCCCTACATCTTGTGTATTATTAAATGTATTTTACTTCCGTATCATTCTGTTTTGTGCTGCAAGTATAATAGTGTAAGTTGTGTAGTGATGGTACCAAACTTAAATGGCTTCTCTGTACGCAAACTCTGGGGATGTTTCATTTGTACTTCGTTTTAAGGTATTTTACCTACTATTAGATAAATATCAACCCACTGTGTTAACATAACGCTAAAACTTTGGTTAACTTCTAGCTTTATTGTTTGCTTACCAAAATGTTATTGCATATCAACTTACTCAGGAATTTCCACAGAAAATCTGTGTTAAAGTGCACATAGCCCCTGTCCTCAAAGAATTAGTGCAGCCAACATATAGTAAGTTCATAATGTGTCGGTTCCAAGGCACCTGTTTTATTATTATTTTCTCCACAGAAGACCTGGCATTCCATAGTCACTTGGTAAATTTATGTTTTAATAAGTCTTTATGTGCTATTTGCTGCAGTAAGTGCATACAAAGTTTCATCTAATTTTTGTCTTGATCCCTTAGGAAGGCATTCACTGTCTCTACTCTATAGATGGCAAAGTTGAGTCTTGGCAAGTAGTATCCTGATGTTTCACAAAAGGAGTTGACTGTGAAATTCATGGCATCAGGACTGAGTCTTTGGTTATTAGAGGTATCAGAGGAAAGAGGTTCATGCCTGTTGATTGTGATCCAGTGAGGTGACATTTATAGCCATGTATGTATAGTCTAAGAGTTAGAAGGCTGTTAACTACTTACTAAGATGTATAATATCAGAAAGGCACTTTCACTCCCATAAGCCTTGGTTTTATTTCATAAAATAGGATTAACAGAGTATTAAATTAAATGATGTAAATTACTTACAATAGTATCTCCCGAAGTGCTCAGGAAATAGCAGCTATTGGTATTATTAGTATTTTTAATAAAGAACTTGGGATGTTCAAACAAAAGAATACCTACCCACCCAGGATTTCCAGAGGATGAGACCTTTTTCTTGCCCTCTGTTGAAATCCCAGGAATTCATCTGGTGAGAAGCAGATAGAATCTTGGTAGGAAGAGAAACGTGAAGAGTGGGCTGAGAGGTCCCGCTGAGGTGCGAGGTATCTGTGCTGCCCTGTGTACCTCCTTCGACTTCCTTCCTTCACTTGTGTTTCCAGAGACTCTGCAAACAGGAGCATCTGTGTTCAGAGAAGCTGACTTGCAAATAGACTGTCTTATCTTACTGGACCATCTTCCCATTGAGAAGGTGAATGAGTCAGTGTCTGCACAGCTACAAGGAAACATGAGGTGACAGGGCAGTTCTAGGGCTATTGGCCCAGGAGGCTTCTGGGGCCATCCCAGGCCAGTGTATGTGCAATAGATGGCTAGTCCTAAGAGAGTGCACCCATGGCCTCTCTCATAGTCTAGATGAGCATTTCTGAATCTTCTTTTCATTGCCACCTACGTTTAAGCATCCCTCTGTGAAATGTTCATATGGCAGATGAACTGTGTGTCTATTTATACACAGTTTACTTATCCTGCCTCCTGTCTGAGAAAGAGTAAGATTTTCTCCCATGCTGATAAACCAACTGGAATGAGCCAGACTTGAGAGGCGCTCTTCAGATAGGCTTCTGCACAGTCTGTAGTCCACAAAGTGGTAGCCAAGCCATGTTTCTCCCAGCTTACAACTCCTCAGCAGCTTCCTGTTAGAATTTAGAGTCTTAGGTCATGGGTCCCCATGTTTGCCTCATATGAGTGTTCCTGTCTGTCATTCTAATCTGAGCTGAAGCCAGGCTGCTTGCAAAGAGGAATTGCTCCCAGGGGCAACCAAAGCTGTTGAACAGAGAGCCGTGGCAGGCCTCTCTGTGTGGAGAAGATGTGGTTTGGCAACAACAACAGTGGTTACAACTCCAAATGGCTCAGGAGGAGGGAAGTTTGCTAGAAAATCAGGTGACATTTCTGTGAAAGTGGCAGGCAGGGACAGAGCCTGACTTAAGACTGCTCAGGAGCAAAGCTGTGAAATAAATGAAAACTTTTTCAGAACAATGTCATATGGATGACAGATAGGAATCACATTGTACAGACCGAATAGCATGTGCAGAGCCCCAGGGAGGAAGATGTGGGCCTGCATCAGAATCTCTAAAGGGTAGCTGTGCCTGGAGTATAATAAAAATAATTACACTGTGAAAGTCTCATTGGCAATAGGAGGCAGGGGTCTACAGCATTCCCTACTATCTGTCACATACCATGTTGGCCAATAGATGCTATCCAATATCGTTAACTTTATTGTAAGGATTATAAATAAAGGACCTCAGAGATTATATAGCTGTCTCAGATTGTCGTGTTAAAATGGAAGAGCTGGCGTTTGAACTTGGGTCCTAATGGCGGGAATCAGGGATACTCTATCCCTAAGACTATGAAGAATGGTGCTCAGAGGCATCTGAACATCTGAATTCTTTGACCTAATAGGCTTGAGGCAGGCCTTGTGCCAGTTGGTATGATGGTTATTCTATTCTTGGTTGTCACTTTGACTACATCTGGAATAAACTACAATCCAGAGATGAAGGGCACACCTGTGAGAAAATTTTTGCTTGGTTTGAAGTGGGTGAATACATTTCTAGTCTGGACCTTTGAGGCAGGAAAACACACCTTTAATTTGGATCTTGAGTTGGGAACCACTCTGGACCACACTTTGTGCTGGAAGTCTATGTAAAGATACAGAAAAAGGAAGCTTTTTCTCTTTCCCAGTGTGTCCTCACCTTGCTAGCACATCTATTCCTTCATTGCAATTAAAGCCTACTTCTTAGGAATACCATCATATACTGAAGACCATCTGAGATATCCAGCCTGGTGGACTGAGCGATTACTGGATTCTCGGATTTTCCATTCACAGACAGCCATATATATGAGAGAGAGATTCAGTCTGTAAATTGTGCTATTCTAGTGAACTGTGACTAAAACAGATGGCTACAGAGGTTGGAGTCCCAGAGTAGGCTACAAAGGCATAATGATCTGCTTTCAACTGTTGGGCCAAACCTCTAGAAGGTCTCCAGTTGAAGACTTTTGCCTTTGTACATGGAGCAGGTAGGGGAAATTAAAGACAGTCCTTCGGGTGGTATGTGTTAAATGTCAAATTAAATGTCTGTACCAAAGAAGGGAAGCCTTCAAAATCCGGGGGGTGGAGGGGTGGATATGGCCTAAGTCTCACTTAAACTGACAGTGGTTGCTTTGTAACAACAGAGACACTTCCTGCCTAAAGTGGGTGTGGTTAGTGGTGTGGTAAACCGCCCTTTTATTACCTCATCTGTATGCGCCTCTAATAAGTCACATGTTTAATGGCGGCATCAGACTTCCTCCTACACCCCTCCATCTGCACTACTGGAGTTAACTGTCTCTAGTGAAGAATGCTCAATTCTGGAGAACACAGTATGTGCTGAATAGTCCATACTGTGGGACTTAAAGAGAAAAGCTAGAAACAGTGAGCTGTCTTCTCTATGAGAATCCCTGATCCATCCTCAGAGAGACTACAGAGCCCATGCTCCCAAACCAGTATCCTAATTCAACCACTTCCTTCCTGGGAGACCACAGACAAATGTTTCTTCCTGTGCATCAGGGATTTTTTTCTAGGTAAAATAGAGACCACATTACCTACCTCACAGACTTTTGCTTTTGGAAAATTATGCTAAGACAAAGTGCTTAGCAGAATGGCCAGTGTACCACAAGTAGTCACTAAGTGATAGGAAATACCTTATTTAAAGACAGAGTGTTTGTTTGGAATCCTGTCTGTATTCTAAACTGGTTTCTTAGCTACAGGTGGCAGTGTTAGTATCCTTGGACACTCTCAGTACTTCCAATATTTAAACATAGCTGGGATCTTTCTGATTAGCTTCACAGCCTGCCATTCTTCCTGTGGGGACTTTGGAAATTCTTTTGTGGATGGCATATATAAAAAGAAAAGAAACTGAAATGACTTATGTTGGTCATATGTTGAGAGTGAGTTTTCTCAGAGACAGGAAAGAAACTATAATTAGAGGGAAAGTAAATACAGAGGCTGGCCAGTGAAACTTAGAGACAAATTGTCCATCTGGAATGGTGTAGAGGGAAATGCCCACTCTACAGTAAGTGTTCCATAAGGCATGTTTAAAGTGAAGATGTACTTTTACCCTCAATGGTGCTCCAAATGGCTGCTCTTCAGTGGAATACATGTCTCTCACACTTTTCTGTTG
Source organism: Mesocricetus auratus (assembly GCF_017639785.1). Lineage (NCBI taxonomy): Eukaryota > Metazoa > Chordata > Mammalia > Rodentia > Cricetidae > Mesocricetus > Mesocricetus auratus. The sequence goes on from NW_024429189.1 coordinate 80,058,670, forward strand.
ATCTTGCTGCATTTTTCAGGTAAATTACATTTAAATAAGATGATGTATATGAATTCTCCCCCCAAAAGCATTGTGGAAGTTGGAGACATCATAGTCAGCAGTCAGTTCAACTGTGATAATAGTCTTATTTGAAGATAACGGAATATTGATAAAAAATTTTCGTCATATTTGAAGGCAATGGCATATAGAGGAATGTGAGGGTTTTTCTGTTGTAGTCAGTCTGTAGTAAGTTTTACATCGCAGAGGCTGTACCTAGCAGCTGCCAGACAAGCATTATGCACACTGGACTGTGCTGGTTCTTAAATCCCCATTCTTCTTCTAGAAGTGCAGGGACAGAAGTGGCCTATCTCCTTGAATTTTTTGTAAAACAGAAGTAGTGGAAGAAGAAAATAGATGGTGACACACTTACAAGACCCAAGTATTTCCTTCCAGAATCCCAGTCCTCTTCTTACACATAGCCTGCAAAGTTGTGAAGTCTCTGGGATCTAGACCTTCCTCAGCAGGAGAAGCTCTTTCCTTTGACAGTGGTCCAGCCAAGTAATTAGGGCCAGTGTAAAAGGAAAAAGATCTTTCCACCTGAAAGACCTGCTCAGTATAGTGAGATTTCTGTCTAGGCCCTCGGGTTTTAAAATGGAAATCTCAATGTAATTGGCACATTGCACTTTGCGTTTGGAAGCAACAGGGTATAGATTGTAAGAAGATTCCTGCTTGAGTGCCAAGCTTTTGTGTAAATCAAAATATTGGCCAGTTGGTCATACTGACTGGCGACATGTTAATGTCAGGTGTTAGTAAAATCCTGAGGAGTTGAGACATGAAAAGTGACATGAACTTGATCAAGAATCTAATGACTATCATTTGACTGTCTATTGATCCCTTAATTACAAATACATCCCTGTATGTGTCGAGGTCTCAGATGGTCTAATTATCTAAATCAATAAAATGCAATGACTATTGGGGTCTATCATTTTGTTTGAAATAAAAATCTTGGGATTTGAAATATTGGTTATTGGAACATGGGTTATTTGCTTTTCCAAAAAGAACTCATTTAACAACAAATACAACCAAATACCAGCTGAGGATGAAAATAGTTCTTTCAAGTATGAAGTCTTTCATGGAAGTAGAAATTAACAACCTGGAATTGGACTAGGATCTAAGGAGACATTGATAAGGAAGGTTATGGACTTGTGGAACTGAATGTGTTGTGATTTAATTCCATTAAAGTTTCTGTCAAATAATTATCAAGATGTACTTAATTTGCATATATTGATTTCTTCTTTTTGATGGAAACCATATCTATCGCCGTATTTCTTCTCTTTCATGTCCATCCCTTTGTCATTTGCTTCTTCACCCTATAAAACTTAACCCATCAATCACTTATTTGCAGGCTCTATTGGGGTCACAGTAATAATATGCTATTAGTTGCTTCCCGCTTACATTGGGCTCCGTTTACCTCTTGAATCTTACCCCAGTTATTTCCTAGTGTATTGTGTTCTCAGCAGTCTGTCCAATCATACTTGTCTCTAGCTTGTCCTCATGGCACCTTGTCCCTTCCTCTGCTGCCCTCCATTAAGACTGTGTCAGGCCTGGTGGTGTTGGCACACGCCTTTAATCCCAGCACTCGGGAGGCAGAGGCAGGCGGATCTCTGTGAGTTCGAGGCTGGACTGGACCGAAAACCTCCAAAACAACACAGAGAAACCTTGTCTCATAAAAACCAAAAAAAAAAAAAAAAAAAAAGACTGTGTCAGTATAGCTCAGTGATAGACAGCTTGCTTAGCATGTGCAGTGCCCTGGGCTACATCCCTAGTGCAACAAAAGGAGAAAAAAAAACCTCCCCACTGGGAAAGAATGGCCCCTTTCTCTTGGCCCTGCATCAGCACTGCTTGATTTCATGGATCTGCAGAGCTCTTCTCTACAAACATCAACTATTTTCTACATTCTTTTTTCTTTTTCTTTCTTTTTTTTCTTTTTTCTTTCTTTCTTTTTTTTTTTAAATTTTTCGAGACAGGGTTTCTCTGTATTGTTTTGGAGGCTGTCCTGGAACTTGCCCTGTAGACCAGGCTGGTCTCAAACTCACAGAGATCCACCTGCCTCTGCCTCCTGAGTGCTGGGGTTAAAGGCATGTGCCACCAACGCCCGGCTATTTCCTACATTCTTTTTGCCTGGGTCAGAACCTGTCTCTTTCTCCCCATGGTTGTAAGCCTTCTTCCTCCAGATTCTTATAAACTAAACATGTTCCCCTTCCCTTCCAGCCCCTGAAACATCCCCCTGATATCTTGCCTGTATAACAAACTCACCATGGAATCTTTGTCCACCAGCATCTGCAAGAGTTAGAGTCTATGTGCCCCAGAGTAGCTCAGATAGGTCACCCTGATACATAGCCTTCTGCTGATGTTATTTAATCATTATGTCAGTGTGTTGTGTCATATGTGCTGCTGTTCTTTTGTTGTAAAATTTCCAGATACCCATCGTTGCTGCATTATTTCTGTGATATAGCTAGCCTCCTTCAGTTATCCTATTATTTTCCTCCTTAAAATTGTATTATTTCCTTCTCCATTCTTCATACTTTATTAATATTTACTGAATGAAATTACCTGCTTTCTTGTTTTCTTCCTCATGCCATTTAAAAAACTTTTGCTGATAAGCTGTCATATTGGCAGACAGTCTTCAACCCTGACCTGCTCAGACAGGCTATTCTGAGAAGTTATTGACTATGGAGTCAGAGTCCCTTGTGTTGAAGCTCAACTCTGACAATTGGTCCTTGTGAACATTGTGTAATGTGACATAGAAAATGAAGATTAGAGCCCTGTGATGTTGAAGATAAATAGCTAGAGGTGAATAAGAAAAAAAGAAAAAATGTGGAAACTCTAATTCAGGTCAAGACTATAATACCCAGTGTCAGGCTCCACTCTCGAGTCTTCCATTCTAGCTATGATGACTCGGTCATTCTTTACCAAGCACTGGCTATGACTGCTGGTTCTGACTCTGAAGAACTCAGTAGCTCACCCACAGTGTGTGCTGTGCCTTTTTCCCTCTTGTCATTTTCTACTGGGTACCGAGATATCTGTTGCATAACTGTATCTATGGCTGTGGCCTAAACTTCATGAGAGACTATCAGGGAGGCATACAGAAACATTATTCACTACAGATAGTGAATTCCTCCACAGAACAAAGTGTTCTTCTTAAGTCTAGCTCCGTGAACCATGAGTTTATTGGGGTTACATTATAGGAACTTGAGTGAATTAAAGGTAGCATTGGAAAGTCCTTTCTGGTCCGTTGTTTATGTCTTATATAGCAGCAATTGGAATATCAGGGAGGGGAGGGCCTCGTGATATCTTGTGTGCTTTCTTCCTTCTTCCATGAGGGAATGTTTAGCCAGATCTCATGAGGGTCTCATGAAGGTCATCATAGCTTCTCAGTTCAAGTTTATGATGGTCATGTTCAGCCTAGAGGCAATGGCTACATCAATGAACAGTAAGTTAGTGTTTACTCATAATCTATGTTTCCCCTTTGTATACTTTAGTAATGGCATCAAGTTTTCATTAAAATCACTAAATCCATGTACATTTTAACAAATATAAACCCATTTGAGTTATTTTATTTAGGCAGTGTGTGACTGTATCTTATACTTGCAGTTGGTGACCTTAGTCTAGTGCTGTTAGTCATCATCTGTTTTTAACTACATTGTGAATTGTCTTTTATTTAAATATTCTAGCATGAAGAAGCCCTGACTATAATTGTTAAATTAGTGATGCTTAGAGCATCGGGGAGGCAGTCGATACTTAAGAAAAACTAAGGAAACATGTCCTGCTTTCCAAACTGAATATTAAAAAAGAAAACAAAACAAAAACATGGTTCACTTTTCCTCTGTTAACAGCCACCAGTGGAATTAAAACTTGCATTGCTGAAATTACTTATATTATAAATGTGGCTTTTACTGAAACATTTTACTGATATGAAACATTCCTTTTAGAGGAGAGACTTGAAGCCTATAAATTTATTTGGTTCAAATAACCCTCCAGTGAAGCCAGATTGATTTCTCCTAGTGGTGCCAGGCCCTCTGAGGAGGATTTCCTTGATAAATCCTGATCTCTTAATCCACACACAATCATCCAGCTGGAACATTGATTTCTCATGAAGTATGTGCCCACCTTAGAGAATGTTGTTACTTAATCTGATGTCAAAGGAGTGCTTAATAATTGCTCAGTTGTGTTTCCATCTGTTTCACGCATTTATTTTGAAGTTTCGGATGCAAGAAGTTGTATTATCATTTGCAACTTTTTAAATCACAGCCTGTCAAAAAAAAAACACCTTTGGTAAAGTCTGGGTCCCCGGGTCTAGTTCCTGAATTTTTCCAACTGATCTAGTTGCTGCACTTACTAGATATTTGTTTCATTTCAGACTGGCTCTCAGAACTGCTACAGACAGTATAGTTCGTTCTACACTCAGAGACTTTCCTTGGAAGGGAATTTTAGAGAACCAGTATAGTTTCACTTAGAAGTCAGAGCAGCAGCCATTTGTCACAAAGCTAAATTCCAGTTTTCAAATTACATGTACTTATTGCTCAATCAAATTATAATTTTAATCCCAATTTAGAAATATTTCTATTAACCTGCTTTCTGCTTTTCAAAGAATATTTTACTGTTTTTATTAAATGTGTGTTGAATCCCAAGAACATAGAATTCTAGAAACAATGTGAAGTCACCATACTAGGTTATCTAGGAATACTAATACTTATCAAAATTTGGCTTTACCAATAAGTCTCATAAATTTATGTTTATGCTAGTTTCTTCATCCACTGGGATAGTTATAATTTTTAGTTTCCATGTAATACAACCCTTTTATGTTTTTGTTTTTCTGTGAAGTTCAAGAAACAGAACTGGAATTTGATTAAAGGAATCATCTGGTATTTTTTCTGCAGCAGGATGTAGCGTTGTTAAAGAATCATTAGAGAGCGTCCGTGTGACACATCCAACTGTAAGTTGTGAGCACTGTATGTCTTCATAGGACTCTGATGCTGTGAGAGGCAAGAAACTGTCAGAGTAGCTCAGTTTGTTAGAGATGTACTATTGGTGTAAGATGTGGACACTGTTTCCTTTCTAAGGTCAGATGCTGGCTTCTGTAATTTAGAACATCTGTTTTAATCCCTATTAAAACTATGATTGTCTGTAACTGAGACATTAATTCATATTAACTCTGATGTCAAGGGGTAAGTACTAGTTATAGTTCACATGTAACCTTCAGAACATGTAGCCCTCTGTCAAAGGTGGTATTGCTTTGACTACTATGCAGACAGAATTCAACTATCCATACTCGAATCCAGGACTGCTCCAAAACTACAAATACGTCTGGCAGTACTCAGACTTTTCTTATTACATCCCCTCTGGTAGAAAAGCACTCCTGTTTCATTGTAATTATCTTAATTTGAGGAATTTTTAACCTTTCTTACTCCTTCCATGGGCAGGGTGGAACAAGTCCTTCTGTGGGCTCCTAACAGAATCACTAATCACAAGCATACTTTCAGGACAAGTAGAATTCTTAATAAGGATTTAAAAGAAAGCATAGATATCAAGAAAACAAATAACCTAGTTTTAAAAATGGAGTATAGACATAAACATAGAATTCTCAAAAGAGGAAATTCAAATGGGTGAGATACACTTAAAGAAATGTTTGTCATTCTTAGCCATCCAGGAAATGCAAACAAAAACTACTTTGAGACTTCATCTTATACCTGTCAGAATAGTTAGGATCAGTAAAAACACATGACAGCTCATGCTGGTGAGGATGTAGATTAAGAGGGTCACTCCTCCATTGCTGGTGGAGGTACAAACTTGTACAGCCACTTTGGAAATCAGTATGGTGGCTCCTCAGAAAGATAGGGATCAATCTGTCTCAAGATCCAGCCTTATACCTACCCAGAGGATGCTTCCTCCTACCACAGAGATGCTTGCTCTGTGTATACATACATACTTACATACATACATACATACATACTTACATTTTTTAAAAGAGCAGCATTGGAGAGAAAGATACCATGCAACATTGAGTTCAGACAGAAGGTTTTTTGTTTTGTTTGTTTGGTTGGTTGGTTTTTTTTTTTTTTTTGTTTTACGAGACAGGGTTTCTCTGTATTGTTTTGGAGGCTGTCAGTCCAGCCTGGCCTCGAACTCACAGAGATCCGCCTGCCTCTGCCTCCCGAGTGCTGGGATTAAAGGCGTGCACCACTACCGCCCGGCTTCAGAAGGGTTTTTATTAGGGAAAAGGGTGCATAAAAAAGGGAAATGGGGGGCAGGAAGACTGGCCTCTGAGCACAGGAGCAATGGGAGAAAGGAAAGAGAGGGGAGGAGAAGATGAGGAGAGAGAGAGAGAGAAAGAGAGAGAGAGAGAGAGAGAGAGAGAGAGAGAGAGAGAGCAGGGCCCTTTGAAAGGAGAACACAGTGAATATGCACAGGTGGTGCTCTTAATGGCTGCAGCTGAGAGCATATCCTGACAGAACCCCAAGGACAGTATAGATGCCTGCATACTAACATATGGAATACACACACACACACACACACACACACACACACATACACACACACACACACACACACACACACACACGAAGGCGTTCTACTAAAATCAACAAATAATGGGGGAGACAGAGCCCCAAGTAGGCATCTTGTCACCAAATGAAGCTTCTAGTACTGGGGTTGGGTTACATCTAATTGAGTTGTTGGCCAAAGAAATTCAGTGAACATCTCCAAGCAACCCAGGCTGTTGCCAAGACTATAGAATGCTCTTCACAAGCTGATGGCAAGGCCCATTGCTAAAGACAACACCTTCACAACTCATTGAACATAGAGAAATTAAGTTGGTGCCTACATAGAGCCTTCACCACTGCATGCTACCATCTTTGATACCAATAGGTACTCCACATACTACCAAAAGAGAGACATAAAAACCAGTCTAGCCATCAAATGACAGACTATGGATACTCCGCCATGGAGGGCCTCACCCTCTCTGGGGAAAGGAGTGGGAAATGGGGGTTGGGAGATTGGGGGTTGGTGGGAGGGTGTGGAGAGAGGGAGAAGGAGATGGGATTGACATGTGAAGCAACCTTGTTTCCAATTTAAATTTAAAAATAAAATTAAAAATAAATAAACATTGATAATGAGAATGCAGACTTTTAACTATAGACATTCATATAAACACTGGGTTATTCCAACAATCTCTGTGAGTCTAATTGAAACTGAATGTGATTAGTACTTACAAGAGTTTGTTCTAAATGATTTGTCTCTTGGTCCTGAAAATATTTGATCCCAAACTGTGCAACAAAATTTCTTTATAGTCCAATAAAGATACAATATCTGAAAAAAAACAGTTCAGCCACATACCCTTTGATCTACAATGCTGTCCTATGTGCAAGATATACTAGGGCAATGGTGGCTCAAAGCTCGTGGAAGTCATCAGCCACTATTTGATTTTACTTAAGGCCTACTCTGTGAGATGGATTCCATATCCAAAACAGTTTTGGAGACCCAGAATCTGAGACTAGATAGCCCAAAGACTTAGGATAAAACCAAATGCTACTGTTCTTTTACTTATTTTTTTAAAGGCAATTTAATGACATTCCACTATACCCATAGATTGGTGCATTGTTTAACATCATCAAGGAAACTTTCTCCTACAGCAAATGGGAGCAAATACCAACCAATAGCCAGACATTAGGCAGTGAGTGAGAGACCATGAAACACTCAGCCCTAAATAGGATGTCTCCATCAAGTGTCTCTTCTCAGGGTTCAGGCAACTGTACAGGAGAAGAGGCAGGAAGAGTGTTAGAGTGGATGGAGGACATCAAGAAAACAAGACGTCTAAACAACATGACCAAGCACATATGAACTCACACCACACGCATGTACAGGCCCTGCATTGATACACATCAGGTCCTCTGCATATGTATTATGGCTCCCCGTTTGTGTTTTTATAGGATTCCTGAGTGTGTGAATGAGTATCAGATTCTTGTGCCTTCTCTTGGGCTCTTTTCCTTTTTGTTTGTATTGTTCAATACCAATGTGTCAGTTTTTGTTTTATCTTACTATATTTTATATTATAAAATATTAAAAAAACAGATCATTGTTAAGATTAAAAGGAAAGAAAATTACATGTTATTTTCTCTGCTACCAGATTGGAGAGTTTATAGTATGGTCAAATTGTACGTAGATCATAGTTAGTGGGTTAGTTGTAGCAAACATTAATAATCTCTTTTCAAAAAGAAAGGAAACAATTCTTCAGAAGTAAATGTTAGAGGTCCCTTGAGGTCCTCACATACCAAGTAACTATCCATGATGTTTTAGGAAATGGAGTCTTTCATAGCTTCTACACATAAAGGTTTTTAAGCAGATATGATTCAAGTTCCAGCTCTGTAACTTAATAGCTTTGCAGATTTGGGTTCCCAAGGGGAAAATTGAAGAATTGCTAGTACCCATCTCATAGCTCCATGGAAACTGAACTTATGAGGCTTGAAACACATTAAGCCTAGATCCTAGCACTGGCTAATGTTATTTTCCTTCCCCATGTCCTCTTCCACCCCTTTAGTCAAATGTGAATCTACCTATTTTTTATTAAATCAGTCCTATCTTGATTTTGATGGTTCATCTTCAAGTGTTATCTCCTCATCCTTTGATTAGTTCACTAAAAAAGACAAGCTTGTCAGAGCACAGTGGTGATGGCAGTTATCCTCACTGTAATGGCATGGGGTGCTTCCAACTCATGACCAGGGCTTCCCTTACAGGGTTATCCTGTTCCTCCCTACCCCAGGGATACCCTTCTGCTTAATCAGTGTATACATACAGATATGGGCCTTTTGCAAAATTACATTTCTTATGGTGGGTTTTATAAAATTATACTAGATTATGATGAACAGGAATTTCTTTTGATTCCTGTGGTAAGCATCAGAGTTTGTAAAGTATAAAAAAAGTGCCTCCCTGAATAATAACAAGTAGAAAGTGATCAGGTGTGCCTATGAAACTGTTGCCTGTAAATTAGTCTCTTGTAGGATCCTGGCTACTTAATCAGAAAAGTAGTCCTAGAAGGATATCTCTCTGAGGAGATTAAAAAGTCATATGTAAGTAAGAAGCCATATGAAAATGTGGCTTTGAGTCAACTTGCATTTTAAATACTATTGAACAATAAATATTGCTTTTGGATATTTTGTTTCTTTTGTTCTCTTTTAAAAATTGCCTATGAGTGAGAGTTGGAGAGTGATAAGAGAACTCTGTTAGGTGTCTGGAAACCTGGGTTTGAGTTGCATGCTTATTGACTAGACATGTGAATAGGAGCAGTCAGTGCATACAATGGTGATGATGATTGCTGTTGCCTTGCTGGGTAGTCATGGAGCTTCATAGCTGTTCAAGCTGGACAAACCATCATATGATTTTGAAAACTGTCCCACTGTCATGATCTCTAAGAAATTGTAGGATACAACACAAGGGATATGAAACAAAGGGTTATCTTCCAACAGAGATGACCATAAAAGAATTGGGAGAGTTGATTGAGGAGCTCTTTGTCTAAAAATCGTGAGGTCTCCTCTCTTCTCAAGAGCTGTGCTCTGATTTAAGTCTTCAAGTCTGAGAGCTCCTCAAAGAGCCTGCCTAAAGCCTTGACACCCCGTATAGGGTGTGTATGTGCAAATATCTATAATAACCAGAGCTTTTCTTAAGAACAAATTCTTCAATCTGAAAACACAAATTTCACTTAGCATATCCAATTGTTGTTTTGACTTAAAGGTCCATGGTGGTGAGGTGTAGGAACTACATGGTGTAGACTGTCAGACATAAAAGAAACTCTTTAACTTGGGGGTGGGAATATCTTTGATGAGAAAGTACTGTTGCATGCTTGAAAATGAAGGTAAGAAAGTAGTGATGAGACAGGAAACACTGGAACAGAGTCTTCACATAGTCCTTCAATGAGTTTCTCTTTATTTGTAAAGATTATGATTTTATCATTTTCTGTTCTTGCAGCATTGCAAGAATGAAGCACTAGACCAGCATGCACTACAGAGGGAAAATTCCTGCCTTGAAAACTTCAATTTGGTTGTGAAATTGCCAGCAACACAACAAACTAGGTTTTACCACAGTGGCAAATTTCTACAACAGATGAAATACACACCAAATCCCACCCTGAGTTGGAGTGTATCTAATTCGATTTGTGAGATGCTACATGGTCAGCCGCTGTAGTAAAATCTTGAGCATTCAATGAATAAATCAGTATTCAATGAAGCGTAACTCAGGAGGTTGATTGTTGTGTCAGAATAATTATTTAAGAAATAAATAGGTACAGCAATCAAAATGATGCCAAAATATGGAGCACTTCCCCTCTTGGCTTGATAATTTACTGTGAATTTGGCTATTTACAGACTAAAATAATTCTGTTAACTAAAATTTGGCTTCCATTTTATTTGTGGTAGAGACTTGACAGCATAATAAGACCCAACTTGGAGTGTGGGTGATTTCACAGTAAAAATGGAGTTTGAAAGACAGATATTTTGTCTCTTGCATATAGCCTGGTTTAGGGCTTCTCTACTTGTAATGCAGAGAGATCATAAAAACTGTGAGTCTTTCTGAAGAAGAAAAAAAACCCACTGAAAAGTGTAATTTCAATTTCAGCCTTCTTAAATCATCAGCTTCTTTCCTTTGCTTAGCTACAGGCTTTTGGCATGAAACAAGTCTTGTCAATGATGACACTCCTCCTTATGTCCTGAAACCCATGCATTCTCCTTCCTCCAAGTCCTACCTTTATCTAATGTCCATATTTGTTTCAGTATTCGATTTGTTCCCTCAGTATCCACATTCTAACTACCCTCTTCTTTTCAACTTAAAAAATCCCCTGTTCCCAATGTTCTAGAAAAATAATACAAATATGGCAAACACAGGACTTAATCCTACTTCTTGTATTTCCTTCTGACCATTCTCCCTTATCCAATGCTCTGGTGCTCCACCTAAAAACTACTTTCGGTGTATAATCCTGTGACATTTCTTTCTTTCTCAACTTCCTTTCAGAATTTGATGTCTCTACTCCTCACTTTTGAATACCTGCCAGTCTCTTTCTACTCCAGTCTGTCCTGACATTACTGCCAAGTTAATTTTCCTTGAATTTGGTGCTAAACATACATCTCTGATCAAAACTCATCAGTGACTTCATGAATAATTTGTCCACAAAGTTATAATTAATTCCCAGTCAACCTGAATTTAAATATTTCTGCAACAGGACACCACTCTTGCTGTGGTTTTTTTTTCCTCCAAAGTTCCTATGTTAGAAACTCAATCCCCAGTGCAATTGTGTTTGTAAATGGAGGAAACAGGATGTACATAGAGTGTGAAGGCACCACCCTAATAAGCAAATTATGTTGTCGTTCCTTGAAAAAAATGTTTGTTACAGTAAATTTACTTTTTAAAATTTTTAAAAGATTTATATGTATGAGTATTTTGCCTACATATCTGTATGCTCACCACATGCATGCCTGATCTCTATGGAGGCCAGACAAGGGCATTAGATTCCATAGTGTGGTTGTGAGCTGGGAATAGAACACGGGTCATGTAGTTAAAAGCATCCTGTGCCCTTAACCACTAAGCTGCCTCAGCAGCCTTGTGGGTTCAGTTTAAAGGCATGTTTAGCTCCCTTTGCTAGTGGATTCTTCCCCTTCCACCTTCTTGATGTGGTGACACAGCATGAGGTCTGATGTCATGCCGCATTTTCAGATTTCCCAGCTTCCAGAACTACGACTTTATGATCTTTAAAAATTATTCAGCTTCAGCATTATCCTCCTTGACTAATCTCTCCTCACAGACATCTGAAAATAGAGACTTTGTATGTATTAGCTGATTTCTCTCTCTTATGTAATATCCCCAATTCTTGGGAGTCCATTTTTTATCTGTACCTGTCAAAACTTACTTTTAGTAGGAGATACTTGACATGTTTTCTTCTGCCTGACAGATTATCCTAATCCTACAAACAGCATGTGCTTTGTCCTGTTTTTTTTATTTTTGAACTCTGCTGATTTGTTTTTTGATATCTTACAGATTCGGTTTCCTTCTGATTTATTGTAGTGATTCTGTATCACCCTTAGTCCTACTTTCACAGAGTGTAAGTTAACAACAGAAACAAATAGCAACAAAACTTTCCTCAAGCGAGAGAAAAACCAGGAAGTTGTTGTATGCCTTCCTTCATTTTTATAGTTCCTATTTGAAAAAGTAAGCAAAGCTCAAAAGAGTAGCACTACACTGAACTCAAGGAGGCGATAGAGAGGCAACAGACAGGCAGAAATTTGTCCACAACCACAAGAGGGAGAATTTAAACCATTTAGAATTGAATAAGCAATCAGAAGGAGCATAACTGGTACCTAGAGAAAGGATCTATGGCTGGAGTAGTGACTGGTACTCAAGAGGAGGAGCCATGGTCTGATTTAGAGGATGCAACCACAGCACACTTCAGCCTAGGAGAGAGGACGCCAGGGAACAAACACACTGACCTTTCTTCATTTCTCTCTGCAATCTGTTACGATTGTTTCTTACAATCTAAACCCAGCAGAGGTCAAACTGTAGTGGCACTTATTAACTGAATCCATAAAAATCAGTTTTCTGGTGTTTTGAACGGTGTGAAGAATGAAGCATGAACCTGAATGAACAAATGGAAAATGTACAGTTCAATAATGGACATTATGGAGAATCAATCATTGCAATATTGGGCCCAGATGGAGTCCTAGGTCATGCCTGTGTCAGTGACTAACCAAAGAAAGCTTTGTATTAGCCTTTTAGGGCCAAAATCAATTAGGAAAGCTACAGTCAGCAGACAGAATGACTGCAACTAATTCTGGGAACTTATTTTGGGAATTTTGTGAAATATATCATAAGCATTGGATACCATCTCTTAAAAAGCAATCATTTCTCATTACGAGGAGGTACAACAGATATTTCCATCTGGGGTTGAGTGAAGTCATCTACTTGCTATTAGAAAACAAGTCAGGAAATAAATCACAACAGCAGCGTTGTCACAGAGGAAATGTCAGCCTGAGAGCAAGAGAAATGGGAGGCATGAGACTGACTCCCCAGGGAAGCCAAGTGCTTGGACACTGAATCCAACTAGAGAAAGCCACTTCATGAACCCAATTAAGATGCATAATCTAATGTGTGGTTCCTGCAGAGCTGCTGTGCTTGAGTCAAAGCAGAGTGAGGAGATGCCGCCTAAAATAGCTCTGCATGCTCAGCGTGGAGGGTAGTGCTGGTGTACTGAACCCCCCCATGCTGTGTGCCTTTGTATCTTGCCTTTGCCCTGTAAGCCTTGCATGCAGTTCTTCTCCCTCTGGTTTCTCAAATGGAAAAATGACTCAACACTGCTATCCTACTTCCTGATGGGATCCACAGAACTAGAGCTCTTGTACCTTCAAGCCTTTTTGCTTGGTACCTTAGAGGGTTCAGAATGGAGTTCATTTGCTCACACACTTTCCTTCTTTGGGTGAGTATTCTTTTTTGTAGTTTTTGTTCACAAGAAACTTAAGTTAGGGCTTAGTTAGGGTCTTAGGGCTTCTGTTGCTGTGGTAAAAGAGCATGACCAAAAGCAACTTGTGGAGGAAGGGTTTATTTCTTCTTACAGGTCTCAGGTCACATTACTACCAGTTCAGAAGTCAGGACAGGAACTCAAGACAGAAGCAGAAGGCATGGAGGAATGCTGCTTATTGGCTTGCTCATTTAAACGCAATGCGGATCACTTGTGGGGGGCTGGCATCAACTACAGTGTGCTGACTGGGTCCTCTTGTATCAGTCTTAAGGAAATGCCTGGCAAACTTGTCTATAGGCTAGTCTTAGGGAGATATTTTCTCAATTGAGAGTCTCTCTTCCCAACTGACTCTAACTTGTGATAAAGTTGACATAAAACCAACACAGCTACAGACATGAGCCCCACAAGTGTGGTAAAGGCACTCTATGTTGAGGTCTCGGGGAGGATGAAGATGACACAATAATAGGAAGTCTTTACTTGTAATGATAGCTTCATGCCTTGCATTATATATTTATTGAAAATTTCCTAACCCTTGATTTGAATTTTATGATTAGGACTAACAGAATTCCTTCATTTATACAATTATACATTAAGATCAAGACATTAAAAAAAACCACTCAGCCCCTGGACTGATAGTCTCATAAAAGTTAATGGCTTTCTTATGAATCCTTCTACCCTTGATTTCTTTTTAAAAATAGTGTGTCTATTAATTTCTTGAGCATTTCATATAATATTTTGGTTATATTCACCTCCACCCCTCTCAGATCCGGGCCCACTTAATGTCCTTTTTAAAATAACTTCCTGATCCCAAGTTTTGTTTCTAAGACAAACCAAAAGGGTTACCAAAAGTGCTGTTGTAAACTATGGGAAAATAAGACCATTTCTTTTGTTTTCAAGTATCCTCCTCTGGCTCAACTTAGTTCATTGACTTCCCTGGAAGATGGGGAGTAGCTGATGTAGGGAGAGAAGCATGTCCCCTTTTATATGTCAAAGGTGAGAAAAGGGACAACAGAAATTCATTGAGTTGGAAAGTAAAAACTGCCTTTGCCTCTAAAGGGGAACCCAACAGAAATTCTGATTTAGGAATTAAGGATGGCACAAGTAATATTAAGGGAAAGGATAATAATGGGATGAGGTTTAAGTAAGGAGAGTGAGGGGGAAGTTAGGGATAGTTAACACTAAGGACATTTTAAAAACCAATATTAAAAACCTACAGTTTTATAAATTCAAACATATATTCCTATAAGAGATTACTTGTAGTAACCCCACAGGGGAGATTATGCTTATCCCAGAAGCCGTAGATTGCCAAACAAAGAGTCCACTGTCAGATGTAGGATACCTTTCCCCAAGTTTTTGGTCATAGGCTTCCCAGAGGATGCCCCCTCCATAAGGCTATTGCCACCTCTTTAGGTTTCCCACCAAAAGTTGATGGTAAGACCCTATTGTTGAAGATATCACATATACTGATTATAGAACAAGGAAGCATCCAGTTTATACTGACTTCTCTCTGCTGGCTTGTTTACATAGTATTAGAAGGTTCTGTGTTGGCTGATGAAGGGAAAAGTCATTATCAGCCTTACTCAGCTGTGAACCTTATGAACTACAATAACAACCAGTGTAGCAAAATATGCCCAGTGGTACAAGTGTTGTGAGGGTAACCAACCCTTTTCTGATTGACTTTAGGGCCTGCTTCACACATAGAGAGAGAGAGAGAGAGAGAGAGAGAGAGAGAGAGAGAGAGAGAGAGAGAGAGAGAGAGAGAGAGAGAGAGAGAGAGAGAGCATGTCTGGTACTGAAAATCTGGCCCCAAACCCCTAATTCATGGTTCTAAAGCTTCTAGGCCCCAGGGATGAGCCTACTACTATTATGTTGCTAAAATGACGTCATTGTATGAAACTTCCGTCTAAATTTTATCTATTTATATATTGGTGTTGCTCTTGGACCTCACCAGAGAAGTTTCTTAGTGCAGCGCACAGTGGATAACACAAAAACTCACAACTCGTGAAAGAAGTGTCAATGGAATGCTCAATCATAAATGGGCCATCTATATGACACCCCTTTTTCAAAGCTCAGGCGCTACAAATGGGAAGGAAGCATTGTAAGAGCCAAAAGTCAGGGAGTATCAGAGTAAAAAGGGTCTTCTGGACAGGACAGGACTGCTGTACTCATAAATACACAGCAGCTGTGGTTACCTGCGCAATATCAAGCCAGTCTAGTAGTGAGTGGGAGAGGGCTCATAAGCCATACCTTAACTGTGGAATTATGCATCGTGGATGGCTTCTGGGGGATGGTGAGTCAGTTTTCTTTAAGGATCAAATATGCCCCACACACAGGAAATTGGGATCAGGAAGTTATTTTTCAAGGGTATAAAGTGGGAGTGGATCTGAGAGGAATGGAGGTGAATATAACCAAAATGTTACATGAAATGCTCAAGAAATTAATAGAGATACTATTTTTAAAAGAAACTGTAGTGAGATATCCACCCATCCCACACCTCTAGCACATGGTCACAGGTGAGGATGTGAATGAGGGAGGGCTATATCTGAGGTCCGGGACCTCAGAGCTGGCTCTTGCCTCCAGTCGGGTCACAGGGAACAGCCTGGGAGGATCCTTGGAGCTGGAACATGCGGTGGTCACCCACCTCTTGTGTAAATTCATTCTCCCCTAATAAACTTCACTTAATCTGTACTGAGTCTAGTGAATCTTCATTCCCATGCAATAAGAAACCAAGGGTAGAAGGACTCATAGAAAGGCTATTAACTTTTATGAGAATATCAGTCCAGAGGCTAAGTGTTTTGTGCCCTGGTCTTAGTGTATCTCTACTATATAAATAGAGGAAATGTTGTGGTTACAAACAAAACAAAAGTTGATTAAGCCTCTAGAGTTACTTCATTTTAAACTTTTAAATTTAAAACCTACATTTTATACAGAGCTTCTCAATAGAACACTGCTAAGCGGTCAAGCAGGTCGGAAACTTTATCTCTCTTCAGAATCTTGTCTGATACTGCTACCTCACACTGTGCTTCAATCTAAGAGACGCTTAGAATGTTTTGTATGATAACAAAAGCTTCTCATCTTTAAAAATAACATGCCAAACATGAGTCACTAAAACAACGATCGTTTCTAAGGTTCTCAAAGTCCTAGTCTCCCAGAATTTCTGGAAAGTTCAATAACTGAAAGTGTGGTATGAAGAAAGTAGACAGACTGCCTGCACGGTGGGTTCCCAAATAAAGAAGGGGACTTTTGTCCTGGAACTACAGAGCCCTTTCCCATCATGTAGCTATAGGAAAGCTTCCTGGTCAAGGTAGGTAAGAGCTTAAGCTGCCATCAGGCTCCTAGCTAGAAAGGAGGAATCAGTGTGGTTGCACGGTGATTGATGTTGCCCTGTGATGTGTACAGTGTTAGACAAGCTGCTTTCTTCCTGTGTTTTTCTCTAACAGGCAGCCTCATTGCCAGAGAGGACTGTCAGCTGCCTGCTCTGTCTAGCCACCATCACATGCTTCCCCACTGGAGCTGACCACAGACCAGCATCTCCGCAGCATGAATAATTAGGTAGGCATAATGGAAGGCACTCACTGCACCCTCCAGTTGCATAACCCCATCACCGAACTCTGCTATATCAGCTTCTATCTTCCAAAGGGGGAAGTCAGAGGGTTTTCATACAAGGGCACTGTAACTCTAGACAGATCCAATAACGCTTTTCATAACTGCTACCAAGTCAGGGAGGGGCCAGACATCACCAGCCTCAGCCAGCAGCCGAACGAACATCCCGGCGACATATTTTTCAAGCAGACTCCCACAAAAGACATTCTGACAGAGCTATATAAGCTCACGGCAGAGAGAGAGCGGCTTCTGGACAGTCTGCTGAGGTCAGACCACATCCTGGGAATTTCAATGGGGAACCAAGAAGGGAAGTTGCAGGAGCTGTCAGTGAGCCTTGCCCCTGAGGACGACTGCTTCCAGAGTGCTGGCAGCTGGAGCAGGGAGCTCCCTGTGAACTCGCTCATTAGGAGGAGCACCCAAGGGAACAAAAAGCCCCGGAGGTCTGGCAGGAGGAGAGAGAGCCCCGAGGAGCACCGGCAGAAGAAAACCAGGAGGAAAGGGCGTGGCCGCCAGGAATCATCAGCTCCTCAGATGGGGAAAGATCAGGTCTGTTCCAGTAGCTCCCTTCCTCCTGCCCGAGTTAGGCCTAATCTTCGGCTCCTAGAAGAAAGAGGAAACTTAGTTCCCCAAGGAACACTTACCTCTTCCCCACGGAGGAGGAGAGAGAGCTGCCCTGCCAACATCCTCAGAACACCAGATGCAGACCTGGGCTTCGGGAGCTCGGGGAGGACCTCAGAGGACACTGATCTTGAAGGACCTCTGTCCCCTAACGGCAGCCCCACCGAGGTAGGAGATGCACGCATAGGAAGGCAATTCAAGAGTCCTCGGGATTGGGAGTCTCCAAGTTTGTCCGAAAGTCATGAGAAACACTCAGGGGCAGAGAGGGTCGGGACTCGGAAGTCAAAGTCATTGGAAAGAACTTGCAGGAAGAAACCTGTTTCCAAAGTGGTGGCCAAGGTCCAGGAGCTGTCTGCTCAAGTTCAAAGAGTCGTCAGGACTCATCCTGATGATGTGGGAAAGGTTACCTTTTGCTCAGAGATGCAAACAGAGTTTATCCCAAAAGCTGACTTCTTCATTCTCCCAGGTGCTAAGGATGAAACTCCAAGTTCCAGGAGACTGGGGGAGGAACAGCGAGGGGTCAAGTCACTGCAACCACAGACCACAGAAATAGCCTCCATTCCCAACGAACCAGCTAGCACCGCAGGGGCTGTGAACAAGGTTCTCCGGAAGGTGATAGACAGTGAGAAGTTAGATGAAGCCACTGAGGGGAAAACATTAGGCTTCTCTCTCAACACAAGGGCCACCCACACTTTCTCACAAACTAGAAGCCAAAGGAAGGCCGGTCTACCCCAGAGTGACCATAAATTCTTGCTTCTGGATCTGCCACACACTGTACGTCCTGATTCCCCACAACCCAAATGCGACGAGAGGAAGCCAACTCCCCAAACACCAACAGCTCTCGGGCTGGTATTTAATAATTCATCGCCTCAGTCCAGCGCACGCAAACGGCTGTCACCTGTTCTCTTGCCTCTGTCTCCAATGTGTCCCAGCCCTCAGCAGCACCACAGGATCCTCCCTCTCCCTCCACTGCCTAGTGAGGGAGAATCTGTTTTTGATGAGTGCCCCAGTAGGAAGAACAGTGTCTCCTCTGGGTCCCCCTCTGCTGTCACCTTGGAGCCATCATCTTTTGAGAAGGTCACGGAGACCAAAGGAGGCAGCCCGACTTCCCTCAGAGCAAGCCATACTTGGCTGGTATCTGAGGAGCCTTCAGAAAAAAGCTTGAGGCCAGAGAAGATCACAGCTCCACCCCAGCACCAGCCACCCCCAGGTTAGTCTCTGTTTAAACTGTTTAGATCTTTGTTTGGGAGATTTAACTACAATTGGTCCACTTCTGTTGTTCAGAGACTAGCTGACTAGCAATGGACTGATATTCCTAGGGCTGTTCATTCACTTGGTAACAAGAAAGCTGAGTTTTGCGTGGGGGTATGGGAATGGTAAAGATGCTGTTGACCCAGAGAACTAAGAGTGCATTTTTTTTGTAGAAGCAATACTTTGTGTGAGTTTTTGTGAATCGTTTGTGCTTATGTATTTATTTGTGGCACATAAAGTTACCTCCAAGATTGCTTAACACTGAGACTCAAAAAGGAACAGGCAGAGAAGCTGCCACTTGTTTCTGCCTTTGATGTCAGCATTGAGTAATTGGCCCATTGACCTAAATCCTACTGGTGATGCCATTGATGTCATTCTGTGGAGCCTCTAAGCAGGACAAAACATGCTGTCTTTACTCATATGTTGGTAGCTACTTGGGTTTGGTTTTGTTTTCTGTATTTTTGTAAGTGCAGTGATTTGTGGCATAAAGACTTCTGTTATGTGAAAGGAAGCATTCAGTCTAGTATGAAGATATCTGGGTGCATGTTGTGCAGGTCTGTGCCTATAGTTCTAGCAGTTGGAAGCCTGGGTTGGGGTGATCACCAGTTAAGGCTGGCCTTAGCTATAGGGAGGATTTAAGGCCAACCTGGACTACAGGGAGAGTTTAAGGCCAGCTGGACTTGGTAGTGAAACCCTAGCTCTGGAAACAAGACACGATTTTCTTTTTGGGAAAGAGGAACTTGGTCCAGGTTTTCTTTTATTCTCTTTTCTGTGTAGTCACCCAAACAAGCACAAAGCATCTGTTGAATGTTAGCTATGCTTTATTTATAGGTTGCTGCTGTGACTAGAGTAACAATGACATTTTTCGTGTATAAGGTGCTAATGAGATTCTCTGACTGGTATGCTTGATGTGATTTAAATTTTTACATGAAAATAATTTTGAATGATTCCCAATCCTGTATCCTTGACATTTTCCAAACCAGTGTGCTTAAACATTCACAGTTTGGTATGACATTGTGCAGGTGATCAGTTCTTCAGTAGCATATGGTCAGCGTCGTAGCTTAGAAAATAACTTGTAATATGATATATGGTCTCTTAGAGGGCATGGAATTTTATTTATAGAAAACTCATGTGAAACATTGAGATAAAAAATATTGATTCAGGAAAAAAGAGTTGCCAAAAGCTTTTGGTTCCTCTTGAATTTGTGACAGTTCATAAATTTCTCTGCATCCCTGATACAGGGAGGTATTCCTTCAAATTTTTTCCATCTTGTTTATTCAATGTGCTGATATTAGTTTGGTAAAAGCTTGCTATTTTCTGTCTCAATAGGAAAGTCATATTCTAAAATTCATATCATGCACTGCAAAACTCAAATAATGAAAATACTTTCTCAGCATGGATGCTGGCAACTTGGAAGCACTTGGCAAGAAAGCTCAGTAGATTTAGAGGAGAAAGCAGAGTGTGGAATTGTTGCCTTAACTCTAAAAGTTCTGTTCTGGATAGGGTTTGATGTCAACCTGACAGTCTAAATTCACCTGGGACATGGGCCTTTGGGCACACCTGTGGATAGTATCTTGATTATATTTATTGGTGTGGGAAGATATATCTTTTAACTGTGGTAGGACCATTCCCTTGGCAGGGAATACTGAACCGTATAAAATGGATAAAATGTGCTGAGCACCAGCATATATTCATTCATTGCTCTCTGCCTGTGGGTTGTGGACACAGTATGACCAACTGCTTCAAGTTCTTGCTGCCTCGACTTGCCCACCATAATGAACTCTGACCCACAATGAACCTTTCTCCCTTAAATTGCATTTGTCAGGGTGTCTGGTCACAGCAACAGGAAAAGAAACTAAGCACTAGAAATTACATCAGATTCTATTTACTCCCATCCAGAATCTCTGCATTGAATGTGTTTGGGATTTTGTAAGACTTTTGCCCCTTAGTTTAGGGTTATCTTGTCATTTATTGAAGTTCCTCGTGTTATAAAAGCCACATCCTTCCTGGAGTAAGCTTAGCTGTTTGTAAGCATGTAAGAAGACATTGATTTGCTGTTGGCAATTGACTGAGAACCCAGTGAGGGACAAGTTGAAAGGGTGGTTGATTTTCCTTGTGACTTCTCCGTGCAGTTGTTTGTGAGCACTGTTTTTATTTCTACCCAGCCTTCCACTAAGATCTTAAGTAGTACTTTTAGGAACCAATTATAGAAATCACAGGATTCCTTCAACATAGAAACTTCCTGTGCCTCTAGCCTTATATATGGAGCTAGAAGACTGGAGGAGAGTAGGATGATGAGAGATGGATCATCTGCCTTAGATAGAATCTCTTAGCCTTTGTCCCAAGACACTCCAACTCTATCTTACTGGCTCTGTCTTGAGAAGCTTGAAGGAGATCAAGTTCTAGCTAGCACTTTTGATCTATGGCATATCTTTTTGTCCATTTTTTTCTTTTTACTTTGACCTTCTTTAGCCAGAGTCCTTATCATTTTTAGTTGCTCCCACAGTGAGTTCAGATAGAGAGAACTTTTCTCTTTATGGCTGATTCTGTCTTGGTTTTCACATTTCCTCTATCTCAGTCTCAGTAGAGGCCTCAGACAGTAGCAGCTCACCGTCCAGAGGTAATTCATTTACCATCATCCTACAGTGGTCCTTCATCTGACTCCAACTCCCACCTTTTCCCCAAGTCAGCTATTAACTAGATTCATTTTATGGTCTGTGGACATGTATTTCCTGTGGAAATAACAGCTAGGGTTTTCACTACAGTGATGAGAGCAAGATAATTGAAAGTCCTCGTTAATTACTCAAGTAAGAGATTAACTCCTTGGGGTTTAGTGTTTGGATTATTTTCAGGTTTTCTGTTTTCATTTATTTTTGATCAAAGTCCAGTTTCTGGTTGGAAGACTCCAGAGTTAGGGGCAAGTAGTTAATTCTGAGTAGAAAGTGAAACAAATACACAACTTACAAGACCAACCATTTAAATCCAGGGCCATTACCAGCCAAGCAGGGCATAACATAAAGGTATCCCAAAGGGCATTGAACCACCTTGTGTTGGCTAATTCTTCATCCCATGCCCTTATACAGAGGAATTTCTTACATGTTGAAAATATGATAAAACAGGATATATAAATATGAAAAGTGTCCAGATTTTTCTTCTCATGTACCCCTCTACTGACCACTTTATACTGATTTTAAATGATTTTACTCTGGCGATAGAGGTGGCTGAATGTTGCCAAGACTTTGAGGAACATATTTCCTTAAATTAACTTGGAGAAATTTTTAGTTGTGCTAACATACATAACTGTTTTGGGAGTTTAGCACTGAGATTTTCTGCTTTCCTTTACATTTGATCTAAAAATGAACCCTTTTAATGACACAAGCATAACATGACATTTGTCTCACCACACTGAGAGAATATCTAGTCTTTCTTGTGTTGTTCAACAAACATGGTTTTTGGACTTTGTAGTTAATGAGGTATGATGGAGGCACATGCCTCAAACAGAGTTTCTTGATTTTGAAATCAAGATGTAATCACAAAAGATGTAATTAATGTCATCTTATTTAGAGTTGGGAGGCACTCATGTAAAAGGGTATATTGTATCTATTCTTCTGTCAAAACTTTGGTTTCCCTCTGACTTTATATTACATTATAGTATGTTATATTATATTTATGTATATATATAAGTTCTCTGCATATAAACATTGAGATTTGATGAAATTTAAGTAAGTCTCAAATATTAATAAATACTTAAAATGTATTTGGCTAACTTTAGAAATTATGTAGTACATACAAAGTTACCTATAATTGTAAAGAGAGTAGAGAGATTTCAGAAATTGTGTATACCTTATTATGTCTAAAATATAAAAAGAATATAACAATTGAATTGAGAGAAGATACCAAAGGATCATCATTAAAATTATATGTAGGGGTGACCTAGTGACTCTACTCTTAAGAACTTGGCTTAAATGAATGTAAATGCCAGTACAACTACATGCATACAGGTATTTACTGTAGCAATTTAATTTTTATTATCATTATTATGACTGTTATTTGTGTGCATTATGTGGTGGAGGTGATGTGCGGACATGGGATCAGATCATTGCTTCTACCTTTCTGTGAGCTCCAGGGATTGACTTTAGGTCATCAGGCTTGCATGGCAGGCACTTTACTTGCTAAGCATCTTGCTGGCACTGTAGCAAATTTTATACTTTCAAAACATCTAGAAAAAAGCTGAATATCTATCCATGGAGACATGTTTAAGTAAATTATAACACGTTTTTCTTCTGTGACATTATGCAGCTATCTTTATAGATTTCTAACAAGTTACAAAATAGTATGTAGAATTTTCCTGTTTCTTGAAAAACCACCATCACTTCTTCCCACATATAAACATGTGTATTTGGCATATGTTTGAATATAGGTATGAAGAAAGATTGATCAGGCTATTAACATTCAAAGGGCAAGACGGTTGCAAGTTGGGTAATGGGCTAGAGAGCAATATGTAAGAACTGGGTATGTGGGAGAGTTCACTTCTCTCCTGTGCATATTTTTATCAGTTTCCCTAGATGTGCGGTGTATGTCACTTTCATATTTTTTTTTTTTTTTGGTTTTTACGAGACAGGGTTTCTCTGTATTGTTTTAGAGGCTATCGGTACAGCCCGGCCTCGAACTCACAGAGATCCGCCTGCCTCTGCCTCCCGAGTGCTGGGATTAAAGGCGTGCGCCACCACCGCCCCGCCACTTTCATAATTTTTGAAGAATTATTTTAACCATTTTCTTTCTTATTTTTATTTGTGTGTGTAGGTGTGTGCCTGTGCCCATGTCCATGTCCATGCCCATACAGAGCCAAAAAATACTAAGTGTTCTGTTCTGTTCCTTTCCACCCTATCCTCTTGAGACAAGGTTTCTCACTGAATCTGGAGAGCCAGACTGCAGCCAACAAACCTCAGTGAAACTCCTGTGTCTGACCACCACAGTGCTGCTGTCATAGGCACAAATGCAGCTAACAAGCCTCAGTGATCCCCCTGTCTCTGACCACCATAGTGCTGAGGCTATAGGCACATATGTAGCCACATAGCTTTTCATGTGGGGTCTTAGGATTTGAACTCAGGTTCTCATGCTTACACAGCAAGCTGTCTTACTGAGCTATTTTCTCTAATGCCAACTCTACTTATTTTATTTTTTCTTTTAAAAATATTTTACAATTTATTTTACACATTACTTATTTATTAAATTCTGAGAAAAGTTCACACACCAAAGTTAGCCAGACTCCCAAACTATATATCTTAATGAACTTCTATATTGTCAAAGTGGACATTTGAAAGGGAATCTTCAAACTGAAAGAGCTTTATACTGTGTTTTTATATTTTCCATATCTAATATGTTTTATGTACTTATCCACCACCAAAAATGAAAAATCCATGACAGCATTAGAACTACAAAAACTATTAGTTTTATATCCTATTTCATAACTGCTTGCATTAGCCTCTCTTCATCCCCTAATGTCTAGTCATTTTCTTTTTGAAGTACTATACTGTACCCACATATCTATGTTTATGTATACACATATCTTATTGACTGGATTCTGCATATGAAGGAGAACATGCTTCTTTTCTTTCTGAGATTGTGTGACCTTGCTTATTATACATTCTCAGTTTATTCATTGTAGCAAAAATAATGAAATCTTAGAGACATATATTGAGGTTCAAGCTGAAGATCAGAAAAGCAAATCAGCCAGTCAGTAGCTCTTACCTCTACCAAGACTGATATGGAGATCCTGTCTTCTCTGTGACAGGAAACTAAATCTCACCTGAGGCACTTAGGTACTCTAGTACTAGATTAAAGGTGTGAGTGAGCTCTGTTACTCTTTCAGACTATTCATTCTCATGTAGCCCTGGGTGACTTTGAACTCAGAGAGATCCATCTGTCTCTGTCTCCTGAGTCCTGGGATTAAAGGTGTGTGTCACTACCACCCAACTTCTATGGCTGTGCCTAACTTTGTATTCTGATCTCCAGGCAAGCTTTGTTAGATCATAAACATTATATCACCACAATTCCCTTTTTTGTTTAATACAAAAAAGAAGGCTATAACTAATATAAGAAGCATATACAATAAGTACATTAACCCATTTTCCTGAAAATGTGTGCTTTTATTTTTCTTTAGAGATTGTTTTTAAGGTTTATTTTATTTTATGTGCATGAATGTTTTGCTCATAAGTGTATCTGTGCCTTTTGTGAATGCCTGGTACCCATGGAAGTCAGAAGAGAGCATGGGATCCCTTGAAACTGGATTTGTATATGTTTGTGAGCCTCCATGTAGGTTCTTGACATTGAACAACGTGGCTCCTAACCGCTGAGCCATCTCTCCAGGCACACATACCAAATTTTTGATATCCATTCATGTATTGATCAACAACTATGTTGATTCCAGTTCTTTGTTGTGGTGAATAAAGCACCAATAAACATGACCTGTGAGCTTCTCAATGGTAGTGTATAGCATTCTCTGGATATATTCTCAAGAGTAATAGAACTGGGCCATATGGTAGGTTTTTTTTCCTTTTTTGTTTATTTAAATTAGAAACAATCATATTTTACATACCAATCCCAGTTCCCTCTCCCTCCCAACCTCCCATGCTCCCCACTGACTCCACCATCCACTCCCCAGGAAGGGTGAGGCCTTCCACGAGTGTTCATCAAAGTCTGTCCTATCATTTGGGGCAGGACCTAGGCTCTCCCCCATGTATCTAGACTGAGAGAGTAACCCTCTATGGGGGAATAGGCTCCCAAAGTCCGTTCGTGCACTAGGGATAAATACTGGTTCCATAGCCAGAGGCCCCATAGACCACCCAGGCCTCCTAACTGACACCCACATTCAGGGGACCTGGTTCAGTCCTGTGCTGTTTCCCCGGCTGCCTGACAGGGGTAGTGAGCTCCCACTTTCTCAGATCAGCTGTTTCTGTGGGTTCCCCTAGCATGGTCTTGACCCCTTTGCTCATCACTCCTCCTTCTCTACAACTGGATTCCAAGAGTTTGGCTCAGTGCTTAGCTGAGCAGTGGGAGCTCACTACCCCAGTCAGGCAGATGTCTTTCCAGGGTCCTCATAGGATAGGTGGTAATAGAAAGGATCACTGAAGAATGAGAAGAGTACTGCCCCCAGGAATGCCTCCGGATCTATGTAGCAGGGAGTTTGGGAGGAAAGGAAGCATGATGTTTGTTCAGAAGCCCAACAGCTTCCGGTGTGCAAACTCAAAACAAGCAGAACTCTTCCTGCTAAGAAATGAGCTGAGACCCATGGCAGTAGCTGTATCACCCCAAGAAGATCAATGTGACTGAATAGAACAGCAGGCCCCCAAAGGATGGATCCAGGCATCAGTGGGGAGAGGGGAGCTTTGGAGCAGATCTGCTGCCTTACTAGCAAGTGAACCAGGGCTTAAGTCTTTCAATTCCCATGCCTAAAGGTCTTATAACAATTGTATTCCTAAGACAGTAAGTTTTATCTTTCAAATTTCAGATATTTCTTTTTAAGCCATGATATCTTTTTTTTCATTGTGAACTTAAGTTAATGTTCTGCATCTGAATTTTCTGTTTAGAGGAAGAGCTGCCAAATTGTCCAGTGAGCTCCTGAAGCCACACACTTTCAGACTATCCCAGAAGAGTTATGGAAAGTAAATAACATGTGCATCTTGAGACTCCCTTCCTTTCTCTCTAGAATTAAGAGCTGCCTGGACATGTCTGTAATTAGAGGGTTGGGACCATCAAGAGCCTATTCCTTGAATCCGCAGAGGAATATCACAAGGCACAGCACATCTGAAAGAAGGGAAGATTTGAGGCATGTTGGAGACTACCAACTTCACTGGGGAAGATAATTCTGAAAGCAATATGACTCATGTCCCCCAGGTCTTCTAGCCACTGGGCTCCTAGGAAACTCCTTTCTGCATTCTAAGAAGAAAAAACAACACTTAGGATCAACATTTAAAAAGTATGGAACTGACTTGTGAAGCAACCTTGTTTCTTATCTAAATTTTAAAAAAAAGAATAAAAAAAATACAAAAGGAAAAAAAAGTAATGCTACTAAAGTTTTTCTGAGACACTGAAGATCAATCTGTGTAGCAGAATGTACTAATATGGATGCAGGGTCTCTGCTCAGGGAGCTTAAAAGCAGTGTGGCAGGAATAATACAGTGGGGTGAACTAGATTTTATCTTTTACTAAGGAGAAGTAGGATATGTAGGAAGCTGTGCCTTGAGCAATCCATCTGGCAGCTTCAGTTGGAGAAGAACCTCCGTGCCAGTTTTGTCAGCAACAAGAGGCACCTTAAGCAACCAGAGTACAAGAGAACCGTGCCTGTGAGGTTGCATAGTGCATCCCTGGGTCCCCATGGTTTCGAGAAAAATCCAGGAGGGATTGGTGTGTCCAACCCAGATGATGGGTATAGGCAGTTTTGTTTGCACCTTAATATCCACGGTAACTGCATTTGTTAGAAGGAATATCAAGTCCAGAGCGTTCTCTTGTCAACAGATGACATAGTATTGTTGGAAATACTTCATAAATCACTATGAAATGTTAGCTTTATTATAACTACAGGTTACTGTCAGACTGTGGGGCTAGAAGGGACTTTAACAGCCTATCATTTGTTGCTAGTCTCTAGTGATAAAACGATGTTGCAAATAATAACTTAGAACCGGTTACTCTGTGAGATGGTTTCTTTGCTCTTGACTAAATCAGCCACATTTGTTTCTAGTTCTGCACCATGCATCATGTCACTATGTGTTTTATTGTATCATTTTGTTTTTGAAACATGGGTCTCACTTTGTAGCCCAAACTAGCTTTAAACTCTTGGCAATCCTCCTGCTTCAGATTCCTGAATACTGGTCTTTCAGGCGAGATCTCACCCATGGTTGGCTTGTTTCTGATGACTTTGTCTCTCTAGTATAGGCTAATATTGGATTTTCTAACAAATCTGTAAATATTTTAAGGGAAGGGATTATTTTTGTGTGATGCCTCTGATGTATTTGCATAAGGCCTGGTTTAAAATGGTTCATAGTACTCTTTTTTTTTTCCTGAGACAGGGTTTCTCTGTATTGTTTTGGAGGTTGTCCTGTAATTTGCTCTGTAGACCAGGCTGGCCTCGAACTCACAGAGATCCACCTCCAAAGTGCTGGGACATAGTACTCTTTTAAATTAATTCTGGTGCACAATTTTAATTAAATCACAACTGAACTAAAATTGGATATTCAATTACAAATGTTATTGCAACCTAGAATGGTAAGTTTAGTCACGAGACAGCAAAAATCAAAAGAAACAAAAGCTCTTTTTCTTCCTACTAAATATATATGGCCCATAGTTTCTCTCTTGAAAGCATTCTCAATTTCTACAGCTATCATTTATCCAGTTCCTCCTGATTTCTGTATTATTTTGTCAAGGTGATAGGTTTCAGTCTCCACTTGCCTGTGTCACTTCAAAATAACACACATCTTATTTTAAAAGTCCTCCTTGCTGTATCTGTCAGAAGACTCATCAGACTCTTTGGGTTTATGATTTGCATTTCCTTAATAGTGGGTCAACACGTGGTGATGTTCTTAAGTGTGCTTGTTGAGTTTGAGCTAAAGCAACCTTCCAACTTCCAGTGACCAGGCAGTTGACAAATGTGATGGTCTGTGATGACACAAGAGTGAGGGAAATTTGAAACTGTGATTGTGTAACTTTAATTTATCTAGACAGTGACTAAGGGATGGCACATTGCCCTTTAGAGTGTTCAGACAGGGTTGGAAATTCCTTTAGCTGACTCCCACAAGGGGAGAAGGATTGATTTGCCTCCACCCTGTCCCTGGTGTCCCATTACCACCAAGAACTTTCTTGGCTGCTGTTATAAAACAGTGGAATTGCAGATAATGTTCTCCTCAAAGTTAACACTGGTATTATATGTATAATCAGTTTGAATATCTGAAACATTCTATGTGTTTAATAAGTGCTTCATTAAATAGTGAATGAATAGATGGATGGATGGATAATGTAACATCTTTTCTGCAAACTGACAATAAGGACAGTGTTTTTCCATTTGCCCTTTGTTAAACAGAATGAAACTTCTTTATGCCATATTATGTGATTGTCTTTATGCCATATTATTTATTAGACACTGTGACTGTGCAACCAATCTTACAACAACTTACTCCTGAAAGGGCTGAAGAAGCCAAGGGCCCACTGAAGATAAGAATGCAATTGAATGAAAAGGGCACTCAAAGTGAAACCTTTTTTGTGTGACAACTTTATCAGGACAGACCTTAAATTTTATAATGAAACTTAACTTTATTGTCAAAGTCAGGGGTAGCTAAGTGATCAAACAACATAGAAACCAGAGGCATTTAATGTTTCTTGTGCTCCACTGGTCACAGATTAACCATGTTGCATTATGCATGGTCAAAGGCTGGCACCTTTGTACTTTGCCTTGCATAAGCTATACTTTATGACCCATGTCCATGAACTAGAAGGCTGAGAAGGTACCTGTTAATGCTCTTGGCTATGGTCCAGGGTTGTCTGCAGAGCTCATTTGATGAGTGCCTAATGCCCTAATTATATATAGACCACCTTCTGTGTGAAAGCATTGTGCTAGGAAACTTACTTCCATGAAGCCATAAGCTGAGGCCTGTGACTGACTTCCAAAAGCTACCAGCCAACTCACTCTAAAATGTCACACTGATCTCCCTGTACAGTTCCTTTTATCACCTAGCAAAGCAAGATTTTTTTATAGAATTCCAAGAGTAGAAGCTGAAGAGAAGATAGAAAGGAATGGATGGACCTAGACAATGGCCTGAAAGTTTGAGGGGGAGGGAGAGGGGTTGGGAACATAAGGTACCAAGAAGACTGAGTTGGGGGAAGATGGATGGGGAGAGCAATGAAAGAGAGATCTTGATAGAGGGAGCCGTTATGGGGTTAGGGAGAAACCTGGTGCTAGAGAAATTCTCAGGAATCCACAAGGATAATCCCTGCCAAGACTCCTAGCAATAGTGGAGAGGGTGTCTGTAGTGGCCATCCCCTATAATCAGATTAGTGACTACCCTAATTGTCATTGTAGAACCTACACCCAGTAACTGATGGAAGGAGATGCAGTGACCCACAGCAGAGCACTGGGCTGAGCTCCTGGAGTTCAGCTGAAGAGAGGGGGGGAGGGATCATATCAACAAGAGGGGTCAAGAGCATGATGGGGAACCACAGAGACAGCTGTCCTGAGCAAGTGGGAGCTCATAGATTATGGACTGACAGCTGGGGAACCTGCATGGAACTGAACTAGACCCTTTGAGTTATGAGACTTGATCTGTTGGGGTGAGAACTGGCAATGGAACCAGGACCTATTTCAGGTGCATGTACTGGCTTTTTTGGAGCCCATTCCCTATGTTGGGATACCTTGCTCAGCCTTGATAGAGGGGGAGGGGTTTGGTCCTGCCTCAACTTGGTATGTCAGACGTTGATTCCCCAAGGAAAGCCTTGCCCACTGTGAGAAATGGATGGAGGCTGGGGATAGGAGTAAGCAGGGGGGCAGGCGAATGGTGAGGAGGGGGTACTGGGGTTGGTATGTAAAATGAAAAATAATGTTTTAAATAAAAAACGAAAAAAAGAAATAGGCAAGTGTGAGAGTGCCAAGGACCATCAATTACACCTGCAGAATTCCTTTAGTTTTGCTACACCATATAACTCAATCACAGAGGATATGGTGGGCCACTGTGTACATAACTTCTGCCCTCACTAAAGAAGAGGGACTTGTTCTGGGCATGTACACAGGAATCTTGAGATCTTAAAGTACTCCCTAACACATTGAGCTTCCATAGTCTAGGGCTTATAATATCCTTTCTGGTATTGTCTTCTGCTTCTTCTATCAAAGCCTTGTCCCACAACTTTCCCTGATGTAACTGTAATAGGTTGTCTCCATTTCTGGACCATACTAATCATAATGTTTTGGTGTGACAGTATGCTAGATATAAGCATTTTGAATGAAATTCTGGCTCTACCTTCAGCTAGAATATTGGTAACTATTCTACTTCTTTATCTGTAAATCAGAACCACACACACACACACACACACACACACACATACACACACGTGTATTGAAGAGCTTGCTTAGTGTTTAACACATACTTCTCCAAAAACATTTAGATCACTAGTTTGAAAAGTATCAAAGCTTTTTTTTTACCTGATTTTTATTTAAATTAGACACAAGCTTGCTTCACATGTCAATCCCAGCTCCCTCTCACTCCCCTCCTCTCCTGCTCCCCAATGCCCCCAACTCCCCACCCAATCCCAATTCCATTCTCCAGGGAGGGTGAGGCCCTTCATGAGGAATCTTGAAGCTTTTGTTCACATATCCTTTTCCTGTTCTTAACCTTAGTCACGTAAAGCTGCAAACTTTGTATGTGTTGGAAAGCTGGGAGAAGAGAATAGAGGAGCCCTGTGTTTAAAACTTTTCTATAAATCAAGTTATTTCAGTATAATACATTCTTTTAAATTCTTTCTGTCTTCTCCATTATAAAACTCCCGATCTCTCTCATTGTAGGATAAGCATCTTTTTTTGTATCCTTGTAGAAATGTATACATAATGTTTATCAGACACGATCATAATTATTTGTTTATCTATCTAGAATTTGAACTCGTATGGAAGCAAAGACTGTGCCATTACTCACCTCTGTATCTCTGTTCACTTAGTGTCACTGTTTGACATAGCTTGTTGACATGTCCATCCTGTTAAACCACACTCATCCCAAGATACTATGAATGTGGCCCAACGCAAAATTATAAACTTACTTAAAACATACAATTTTGCCGGGCGTTGGTGGTCCACGCCTTTAATCCCAGCACTCGGGAGGCAGAGGCAGGCTGATCTCTGTGAGTTCGAGGCCACCCGAGTCTACAGAGCCAATTCCAGGACAGCCTCTAAAACAATACAGAGAAACCCTGTCTCGAAAAAAAAAACATACAGTTTTATTATTGTGACTTCTTTTTATGACTTTCATTCGTGGTTCTTGGGCATTAACTTTGTAATGACAATGTCATATCCCAATGTCAAAAGGTTGAACATGTCTGATGGGCTATGTTATATAACTTCTATGTTAGTAATAAATGAGTGAAGGCATCCGTGTATAGGATATGCTAACTCAAGGGAGAGTCAGCATGGTTGAGAGGAGTACTTATTACAGTGTGGCCATTGGTCAGCAGCATTATTGACCGTAAGCAGAAAGTGCTTAAAATGCTGTTTGTTGTTAGGCTGCACCCTACTGAGTCAGAAGTATGGGGGTTGGGATTGAGAGGTTTGTACTTCATCACTTGAATAGAGGCCAAGATAATAGCATAAGTTATACTCACATACAGCTATGTTAAATGAATTGAAAATCTTCTACATCCAAATAATTTAGTAGAGAAATAATAAAAAGCTATGCTCAGCAAATAATTGAGTTTCCACTTAGCTGTGTGTAATTATTTTGAGTAACTGTTACATATCTCATCAGATTTAGGAACTTGTATACTTGTAAGTATAAATATGTTTCTTATTTTTATTATGTCACTGATAATTCTTGCATCTTCCTTTTATATGGGAAGAGGTGGAGTCATGCTGAACATTTCCCTGTCTGTTATTTGCTGCTCTGGTGATAATTTTTTTATGTGGTCATAAAAGTAGCTATTCTGGCCTCAATACAGATGTCTTCAAATCATTATGGATGCCTGCCAAGTGCCAACTGCTGCCATACAGTCCAAGATGCTACTATATCAAACTGGATTCAAGTACATATTAGCATGCTAGTATATAGTGTTTATAATCATTTTTATGTTATTAGCAGATATGTTTCAACTATTGGGTTTCATCTACTAAAAGCATTAAAACATCATAATCACAACCACATATCTGCAGCTCCTTTTTTTTTTTACAAGTAACAGCCCTGCCATTGTGTTGCCATCTTCCCGATGTCTTTAAGAACAAATGTCTTGAAAAATCATGTGAAGATGTATGACTAGACTCACAAACAGCTTTTGTTGGGAAACCGTGTCAGTCTCATGACCACACAACTGCTCAATGTTAGTCCCTGTATTTTTGGAGAAAACTCATGTCTTTATGCCCTTTGGACTGTTTTTTTTTCTTTCAGAGTAAGAGGTCTGCCTTCTGAAGAGTCACTTGCCCCTTAGTCACTTCCGCCTGTGTTGGCTAAGCAAGCTATAAGTTCACACAGTTGTTCAGTTGAACTGGGTTGAGGAAGACATCCCATCTTAGAAGGGGGCAAGCTCACTACTATACCACTAAACCTCTGTTTGAAATCAGAATATCTAACAAACACTGCCAATTACTGGTTACATGTCATTGAGCAATATATAACATTTTTACAACCTACTTTTATAGCAAAAAGCTAATAATTTCAGTTATGAATATCAAATGAAATGGTATATGGAATTATTATGATGACTGTAGGTGGCAAATTCAAAAATAGCAATCACTTTTCAATTATCCTTGTGTTTCTAAAGTCTCTGTGCCATGGAGACCCAAGGTTGAGTAGATATTCTCTGCAGACTACATCTTTAGAAGTCCAACATGTTTTCTCAGGCACCAGAAGCACAATTTATATCTATCCCCCACCTCCCCGCAGTTAGCTTTAATGGTCAACTGACATAGCCTAGTGTTATCTGAGAGGAGAAGTCTCAATTGAAGAATTGCCTACATCAGACTGGCCAATGGGCATATCTGTCTTGATTTCTAATTGAAGTAGAAGGAGCCAGCCAGCTGTGGGCAGCACCATTCCCAAGGCAGGTCGTCCCAGGCTGTATAAGATCATGAGCATGAACAAGCTAGCAAGCATCATTCCTTTATAGTTTATGCCTCAAGTTCTTAGAGAGAGGGGGGATTGGGGGGAGGACAGAGAGAGAGGAGAGAGACAGAGAGAGTGTGTGTACATGCCAGAGGTCAATTTTCATGTCTTTTCTATTGCTCTCTACCTTACTTTTTGAGGTAGGCTCACCCATTAAACCTGGAGTTTACTGATTGGCTAGCAAACCTAAGGATCTGCCTGTTTATAACTCTCCCTTTTAATAATATTAAAGGCATGAGCCACCAAAGCTGGTCTTTTGTGTGAATGCTGGAGTTCCAAACTCAGATTCTTGTGCTTGTGTGGCTGACATTTCATCAACAAAGCTGTCTCTCAGCTGCCTGGGTAGCTTTGATTGAAAGAGAAGACTTACCAGTTCCAAGCGGCTTTTCTATAGCATCACATGAGGGCTGAAAACACAGATGCTCTGTTATGATCACTTGTTTTCCCTTTTGATACATCTCCTAATGCCATTACAAGATTAGTTTTATTTGTGAAGGGCTCCTAATTTATTACCATGCACGGTGTATCATGCATTTAAATGTGATCCCCACACTCTAATTAATTACAGTGAGTCAGTGGATAACTTGGTCCTTTATTTCCATTGGCAGAACGTGGTATAGAGACAAAATAGGTCTTTGTCATTCAGTGTTTCTCTTTCAAAAGTATTACTGCCTGGTCGTAACATTGGGCTTAATTTTAATCTTAAAAAATGAGCTGAATATATTTTTCCTGAGAGTTGAAATATGTTGACATGTTTTAAAAAAATAAAAGTTTGCCTTCAGGAATAAGTCCTTGGAAGCACGTACTGTCAACAAATTTCAAATTTTTCTAGTTTCTTTTCTCTAAAGTCAATGACAGTTTTCCAAACTCTGCATATGATTTAGTTTATGATAATTGTCCATTTTAGTATTTATAAAATATTGTCAAGGGAATTCCTAAGCTAGTCTCTTCATGTCAAAGAGAATGAAAAACAAGGTTCTATCCAGATGTGCTTTTGAATGAGAGGATGTTTTGGTGTTCTTCTTTCTCTATAGGATGCTCCTACCATCAGTTTATAGGTAACTTGAAATATATGTAGATCTTCAGTGACTTTGAGTTTGTACTACAATAGGTATCTGAGTATTTGCTTTGGATCTTAAATTTCCTCTATAAACAATTTCTTTAAAAATATTTTAAATATGTATGAGTATTAAGTCTAAATATGTGTCTGTGCAGCATTATGTGTCCAGTGTCCCAGGAAGCCAGAAGAAGGTATTGGGAGCTGCCATGTGGGTACTGGGAATCAAACCCAGGCCCTCAGGAACTGGTAAGCTCTGAACCATCTCTCCAGTCCTGGAAGCAATTTATTGGTGTCCTTAATATTATTATCAAGATTTAATCACTATCACACCTACCCCCAATGGGATAAGCAACTTTCACAGTATATCATTCAAACTTTTACTCAATATGAATTAAGAGGCAAGGTTTTGAAAAAACATGCTTTTTTCACTGCTTAACTCATCACCTACACTTAAATTCTAAGTATAATACATAGTCATTGAAATACCAGTTGTGACATCAGTTCACTGTGGAAGATGAGCACAGTCTGAGTGAACACTCTTATTAAAATTAGAGAATTCAGAGGCTCATGACTGGATGAGCCTCAAAGAGTCACTGTCCTCAGAGATCCAATATACCCTTCGCATTTTAACAAGAGTTTAAGAAATAAATGGATTTTCTGTCATTTATTATGGTTCATTTGTTACTTTTGAGGAAGAAATGTTTGATTAAGATACTGAATGGTCATTCTGAAAGGTTCCCAAGAATCTCCTTCACTAGCTGCCTTCTATATGTGTTTCCATCTTTCGTTTACTTGATGGGCTGCCCTCTATTTAAATTTAAAAAGTTGCAGTTGCTTAAACTATATGGTTTTCCCATGCTTGATTGGATGGTAGGGGAAGGAGGCATCACGGAATGAAGCAAACTGGAATTCTGCTGCTGTGATGTAACACATGCTGTAGAAAGCTTCTTCAGTTTCAGTTTCCTCTCTGCTGGGAATAGCAAAACACAATTCACAGAGTTCTTAAGAAGAGTCCACAGGTGGTCATTGCAGTATCAGCCTGTCATACCATCGGGGTGTGCTAATGGGAACCACTCCTGGCAACGTTTCCACTTCACCACAGTGCACTGTTCCTGTTGATTTTGTGGGAGCTGTTAACACTGAGGATGTGTTTCCAAAAAACTTAGATTTTGATTAGATATTCAAGGCAGTCATAAATTGGAAGTGCCAGCAATTATAAGAGTTATGCTTCTGATTTCTACAATAATTTCTCTGCTTTTCTTCTCCGCCACTTTTATCTAAGAGAATTCATAGCAAATGGCTTAAAGTCCTCAAAAAGATCAGTGTATGGGTTCGAAGGGGGCTGGAGTCAATAAATTGTGTTTCTCTAGTCCAGAGCTATGCTTTTTTTTCTCTTGTCTACACTCTCAGCCAATAGACAGTGAACATTTCAGACAGCACTTGAGCTGAAGCAGACTCCCTTGTAAGTGCTGGTGATAAGGATTTGGTATTGGAAAGGACTTCACAAGTAGAAACTGGTTGCTTCCAGTCTCTTGTTTTGATTTAACATGTCAGGAACAGTGAGGGTGCCACCTGCCCCCTGGGGAGCTGTGCTTACTGATGTCAGCTGGAGGCCAGGTCTACTGGGACCTGGGTTGCTAGGAGTAGCTTCCACAGCAGAGAGTAGCCTTGCTTCTGGACAGACTTGATCCTTTTCTCCTCTTAGATTGGCTGCGTAAACTGACTCGATGTAATCAAGAACTATCTGGGTGTCAGGTATATGACTTAGTGAGCCATATGAGGAATATGAATTATTATAAAGGACATGGATGGTTTTTAATTGTTTTAAAATAGATAATGATCTTCAAAT
This sequence comes from Mesocricetus auratus, assembly GCF_017639785.1. Taxonomy (NCBI): domain Eukaryota; kingdom Metazoa; phylum Chordata; class Mammalia; order Rodentia; family Cricetidae; genus Mesocricetus; species Mesocricetus auratus. The sequence continues at coordinate 80,095,421 of NW_024429189.1, forward strand.
GTTTGTGAGAAAATTTAAGCCTTATTTTTAATTGTGCACAGCCTGAACCATGAAATATTCTTTAAATAACAAAAAATGGAAAACAAACCGTCTTTTAAACAGAGCAGATGTCTCACAGCTAAGCACTGAGCCGACTTCCTGGAATCCAGTTGTAGGGAGGGAGGAGTGATGAGCAAAGGGGTCAAGACCATGCTGGGGAAACCCACAGAAACATCTGACCCGAGCAAGTGGGAGCTCATAGGAGCCAGCGTAGGACAAAACCAGGTTCTCTGAATATGGGTGTCAGCTGGGGGAGAGGGGCCTGGTTAGTCTATTGGGGCCTCTGGCAGTGGAACCAGTATTTATCCCTAGTGCGCAAATGGGATTTGGGAATCCATTCCCTATGGGGGAATACTCTGTCAGCCTGGACACATGGGAGAGGGCCTAGGTCCTATCCCAAATGATGTGACAGACTTTGATGATATTCCCATGGGAGACCTCGCCCTCCCTGAAATGGATGGGCGGTGGGATGGGGATTGGTGGGAGAAATGGGAGGACAGGAGGGAGAGGGAACTGGGATTGGCATGCAAAATAAGATAGTTTTTAATTTAAATACAACTTAATTAAAAAAGCAGCAGGTGTCTTCCAGTGATTCATAAAGACAGCAAACACAAAGTGAAGGAAGAGGAGAGGCACTCCTGTATGCTCTCTGTACATTAAAAAAAAATACAGGTTGTTCTTTGGGCCACATATATGTGAACCTACAAAAAGAGTGATAATATAGACATCAAGGGAATGGGAATTTTTTTTTAAAGAATACCCCATAAATGTCACCATGGAATACTGTAATAATCTACAGTGTCACTCAGTATACCTTTTGTATACAAGTTACAGACAAGATTCTTGCCAAGAGAAGTAATGTTCATATTGAGCATGTTGAGCTCTGTAGGGGTCGAGACAGTTTCCTGAAATGGGTGAAGGACATGATCAGGAAAGAAAGAGCAAGAAGCCAAAGAGGAAGGCACCTGTGCAACTACAGCAGTGGGCTGCCGCACCCAGAGACAGGCTTTATGAGAACTCATGGGAAGGGGCCTGAGCTACTGGAACCCATTCGCTATGAATCCGTGGCTGAATGTACAAAAGGATTTGTTTTATTGATTTTAGTGGTGACATTTGGCAACAATGGGAAGCATGTAACTGAAATAATCTGATTATCTCATGGTCAGGAAACTCACCATCCCCTTCAGCTGCCTCCAAACACCCAAAGGCATCCTGACTCATCTTAGAGGCTCCTTTGCCTCCCAGCAGCTCCACTCTGGGGACCAAACCTTTTAATGCGTTGGATTTAGAGAAACATTTAGAACCAAATTGTCCCCGTCAGAAGGTGGGTCTCTGCTACATACTTAACTAGTTAAACAAGAGACAGGTTAGGGAGAATACAAATTGCTCTTGCATACAAAAAGAATATAAGAATCATAGGAACCATATGGAATGTATAAACTTTGTCTGAAACATGGCTGAAATAACCCATTTGTAAAAATACAGTTTTGAGACAATTACATAAATTCAGCATGGCCTATATATTAGTATCAGATAATACTAAGGACTTAATTTAATTAAGAGACTATTGTGAATCCCAGAAATGTTTTTGGACTTTGACGTTTTAAATTGTGTTGGGGACTTTTGAAGTTGTACTTAATGCATTTTGCTCAATGATGTGACCATAAGGGAGTGGAATGCGGTGTTTTAAATGAGATTGTCCCTCATAGGCTCATCTATTTGAATAGTTGGTTCCCAGTTGATGGAACTGTTTGGGAAGGATTAGGAGATTTGGCCTTGTTGGAGAAGGTATGTCAATGGAAGTGGTCTTTGAGGTTTTAAGAAAGCTCATCATTCCCAGTTATCTCTCTCACTGCCTTGTTGTGGCTCGAGCTGTGAGCTCTCTGTCCCTGCCCCTCATCAGCTGCAGCACTCAGAAGAGTGGCCCGTACACCATGCCTGAGCAACACAGTAGAGCTGGCCCTGAAGATGTGTGTGGGTGTGGGAGAACCGACCTTGAGAATGGGAAAGCAGGAAAACTGGTCCTGCCCTTTGTTCGTCTCTGCAAAGGGTGTACTCGCCAAGGCAATGCTGGAGAGCTCGTGCTGGTAGTGAGGAAAAGGGAGTGCTGGTGGGCTGACCAACCCAGGGCCAGAACCAGGGTTATGAGTTGGCCCAACCTAACATCCACCCCTTCTGACATCTGCTGGAGTTTGTGAAGGGCCCGGTCTTGCAGATGCAAAGCTTCAGGATCTTCACTACACAGGCAACAATAGGATGTCCAAGAGGGGCCCCAGTGAGGGTCCAGTATCGGTAATGTAGCAGAAACCAGAGGCCTCAAACCAAACCAACAACTCCTTGCAATGAACACATGCAAGTAAAGATATATGGATAAAAGGGTTTACAGCTTCCTCAATGAGATAATCCTTTTTGGTTTTTTTTTCTTCTTCTCTTTTCTCTTAAATTATATTTTATTTTTGGGGGGGAGTTGCCAGGACAGAGGGTGGATATGAAGAGATAGGGAAATGAATGGGACTGAGATGCATGATGTAAGCTCACAGCTACTGCTCCAATTCCATGCCTGCCCACCAGCTTTATGTCACCATGATGGCCGTGGACTCTAACCCTCTGAAACTGTAAGCCCCAAATAAATGTTTTATTTTATAAGTTGCCTCAGTCATAGTGTCTTATCACAACAATAGAAAAGTAGCTACAATGTCTAGTAAGACAGGAGGAGGCAGATCTGCTAAGCTAATTCAAGTCTCAGTGTGTCCGTGTTGAAGTTCAGCTCAGATGAAGACTGGGTGGTGCTGAACAAAGGCACTGGGAGATGACTAAGCTGTGCTTGGGAGAGGGTGGTAGAGGAGGAAATGATGCCACTGTAAGGAAACCTGCTCTGGTCCTGCTGTGTTGGCAAGCGGGAGTGAAACCGGAAGCTCGGGAGGACAAGCAGCAACAGCTGCAGAGTACAGTGGCCAAGAGCTGGTGATGCACATCAATCTACGTCTGTCGGTTGCTTCTGATGGGAATCTAATACCTGTAAGCGTAGACATGAGTGATAATGCTCCCATGGACAGCCTTTCCTGGAGACCTTTCCCAGCACTGAGACACATCCACTTCTCATGTTCCTTAGTTTCTTCCATTTCTCAACACTGGCTTTGACCCTGCCTGCACCTTCTCATCTGTGCCTTTGGTCACTGGCTCTCAAACTGCAGTAACATCAACAACAGACTTTTACTGAAGGGCGCTTCCTAGGTACCAGGTGTTGGATGAACACGTCTTAAACACTATAGGTAATTCAAACCACAGTCCACTCAAGAGTTACTGCTGTCTCCATTTTACAGAGGATGGAAGGCAAAACAAGGTCAGAGATGTGAAGCTGTTCTAGTTTTGTTTTGGCAGAACACATCAGCTATTGTGGTTATACATCTGGACCATGGTCATGGTCATAGAAAATTCCAAATGTGCTGTCAAGGTGACTGTGACTGATCAGGGGACTGAAAAGTGTCTGAGCAGACACAAATGGAGTCAGGGTAAGATCAGGACAAGATGGTATTACCACAGTCACTTTAAAGTAAATTGCCTGTGTCCCACATGGCTGTCCGGATGCAGAGGCAAACCCAAGTTTGACCAACTGCAGTTGCAGTCCTTTATCCGATTACCATACCCCCTTTCATGGGAGACAGAGAGTAGAGTAAAAATCTGGAGTCAATTTGCTGAACTAGTCACATGGCACAGAGTTTCTGGGGTTCCCTGCTTCCATAAGGTTGTTCACATAAAGACCTATGAGGACTGGCAGGCAGGATGGCTCACCAGTTAAAACAATTTCTCCACAGGCAAGAGAACTAGAGTTTGGGTCCCAGAACCCACATAAATGCCAGGTGGAGGTGACTGTCCACTTATAATTGCAACCTTGGATGGCAGAGATAAGAGGTTTCTGGAGAAAGCTGGCCAGTGATACTAGCCATATTGGCAATTTCTAGATTTAATTGAGAGACCTTAACACAAATATAATATGGATAGTCAAACGTTGTTGTGCACATCTTTAATCCCAGCACTTGACAATCAGAGGCAGATGAATCTCTGTGAATTCCGGGTCAGCCTGTTCTATATCATGAGATGTTATGTCAAAGAGGGGGAAAAAGAATAAGAGGAGGAGGAGGGTAGAGTCATTCAGAAAGCTTCTTGACATCAACCTTTGGCTCTCACGCCCTCACACCACACACGTGTATGTGTAGCCGCACACGCCCATGTGAACACAAATACATGCACACCACACACATTCACATGAAAGGGAAAATTAAAAAATATGCGAGCGTTTCATATAGCATCAGAAATGTGAAAGTAAATATGTTATCTGATTTGGGTAGGAAAAATAATTTCTTGAATAGAATCTGAATTAATTACAACTTTTTTAAACGTCAACCCCCTCACCTTCCTGGGAAGAAGTGTAGATGGTGTGAATTTCCTTGGTGTTATCATGAAGCTTTGGTGTTTGAGCGCATTCATCTAGGACTTAACTGATTCATTCATCATGTCACATTCTTTGGGAACCATATTCCTTCTGAATCATGCCAGGTTATAAATTTATTCTCCTAAAGTGTACAGCTACCTTTCTTGTATGAGGTGGGAACTCCCAAAGGCTGTTAAAACTCTTGCTGATTATGTACAAGAGATGGTAGAAATGGAGATCCCACTGCTACAAAAAAAAATTCAGGGGTGATCTTGGCTGAAGATTCAAAAAAAAGAAGAAGAAGAAGAAAAAAAGAAAAGACGAAAATTGAAAAGAAAAAAAGAGCCACCAAATGCAGACCTCTGTGGCTACACATTTTATTGTTTACACAGAATATTTGCATGCACTGTCAACAGATTCTTATAAAAAATTCTATGAGTTGGGTGTGCATATTTCTGCTTTTTTTAAAAGCTTAAGTCTATGTCTTACTTTATTCCAGGAAGGGCTTAAGGGGTTTGCATCCAAAATAGTAGATAAAATATGTTTTTAAATCATGATAAAAATTAGAACAGGAAGTATTGCTTTACACTGTGTACAAATTTACCAGGACCTTTGTTATATATCAGAGACAAATTCTGTGGATCCCTTACCTTTGCTTCTCTGTTTTCGGGGAGAAATTGCTGTAATATTAAATAGTTCACAAAAGAAAGCACTTGCTTAGAAATTTCCATCCTGCAATATGTTGTAAAACTAGCAAGCCACAGATCTGGGAGGTAGAGGATTTGAAGCTCTCCCCAACCTTCCTTCTGTTTCTGTTTCTGCATGTGCTTCTGTCCTTGTCTGTGTGGGCAGATGGCATATGTTCCTGAAAATGTGTATTTCATAGTCTCTCTAGAGTTGTACACCTCTTCAATACTATATATTTGAAAGACTCCTGACAACCCTGTCTTTGAGACAGAGATCATCTGCATTTGAATGTGTGGAATCGAGATAGAGAAGGCTGCATACAAAGGAAATAAAGACCCTGATTGTCTGTCTGTCTGTCTGTCTGTCTGTCTGTCTGTCTCTCTCTCTCTCTCTCTCTCTCTCTCACACACACACACACACACACACACACACACACACACCTTAACCTCAATGTGATGTCCCTGTGACTGTGAATTGATGTGCTGTAAGATTAAACCATGTACACAGCTCTGTCACTGTGATTGTTCATGTTTGTAATCATGAGACATTCAAAAATCATTGTCATTCAACTAATATACCTATCATGGATTCATCACCCCTCCAGGCATAATGGAAATAGACCCAACAGACAAAAAACAAGCTAATTCCTGTCTCCACAGAGCTCGCATTAATTCTAGAGGGATAAATAGCAAAAAAATATAAATCAACCCATCAGTTGTGACCTCTAAGTAATGCAGGAAAGTCTGTAGCTTTTGTAGCTGAACATTAGGTACGTTAGTGTTGATACAATGGTTTGTAGTAACTCTGTCCTTGTTAATGTGTTTTATAAGTGTTATATAAGTTCAGTGGACTCTGGTGGCGTTCTTGTGGGAGAGTCAGTGACCCTGAGGAGCCCCACCAGCAGAGCCCGTGCTTTCCTAGCATTGCAAGCAACTGCCAAGACAGCTCCGATTCCAAAAGGAACTGCCTATCCCATGTCTAAGACAGGAGGGCCTCTTTACTGTCTTGTGCCAGTGGGAAGCAGCACTGGGGTGGGCAGGCAGGCAGAGTAGCTTTCTCCTCCCTGCCCAGGCCATGCTATGCTCTGGATCTGGTTTGAGATCTTCAGTTGGCACCAGTAGTTAGCACCAGCAATCTCTTTATTTTGAGAGACACAGCTCTACAATGGAAGAGTTAGGAGAGGGAGAGAGTCCAACACTTCTTAAGATGTTACCTCAGCCTTTTCAAAAGACTGTTTGCCTAGAAGAGCTTCTTGTACCAATTCTGAAACAGTATTTTTAACTTCTTAGGTCTTAATGGTCTTGTGTGCAAGTCAGATAGAACTGTGCTTCATTTGGAAGACTTGAAAACTCTTAGTAAAATTTCTTGGTAAACCAAAATTTAGAACATAACTAACTAACTAAAAAAGAGCTAGGCATGGGGCAGGGGACATTGAAAGATAACTAGGAGGGAGAAATTCCAGGAACCAAATATTTCAGGTGTCTAAGTGACCGTTAATTTTCATTGCAAAACGTGGTGACTTCTGTGCAGTTTTAGATTTCCCAGGAAAGGTGAGGTAGCTCAGTGTCATGCAAGTTAAGCTGGAATTGTGGTTTTCCCAGCTCCCTCTTTTCAGTGATCCTGCTCTTGACCCAACATGTGCTAAACCTCACCTATGCGCTGCTGTTTCCTCTCATGTCTGTGGGGACTATAGAATGAACGTGGAGCTGTGGCTGGGGGCTGGCTACCACCCGAGCAGTGATGCAGCTAGGTAGAGACCCTGCCTTGAAGCTGTTTGCCTGACAAGCATGCTCTTCTCCCCAGGGCTGCTGTTTATCTGGGTTACATGGACTGAGAGTGTGTAGACTCAGCTCAATGCTGCTGCTTAACTGCCTCTTAAGCTAACCGCATACAACCCAGTGTCACTCTTACCATATTTTGACTTGTCTTTTATGTGAATTTCTACATTCATATTTAAGATTAATGGAGTCAACTTTCTAATTCAGTAACTGGTTGGGTGCATTACCACTCACAGATGTTAGTGGTTTTCTGGATGTTTTCTGCCGTGACTTGTAAAGAAAAGACATGTTGGTAATGGGAAATCAGTATGTTGAATTGTGCTCTTCTGAACTCTGAGAAAATAGTTCAGTGTGTACTCAGTTGCATTTTTTATAAACCAACTCGAATAGTTAACATACCCTGATTGTCTTCTAGATGCATTGCCATACTCTTGGAGCTGTTGGGGTCCTTAAAAGAAAATGTCAATCCTGGCAGTTGTCATCAGCTACTAACATATAAACTTGAGCATTCAGACACAGCCTCATTTCTTCTTAAGCCAGAGCTCTGCAGACAAGAGCTGACTCTTCTAGGACCAACAGCTGATTGGTGTTAGAACCAGGATTGGGACACAGATATGGAGCTATCCAGTGGGCACTCTTCCTGTACACTGCCACGGTGACTTTGTTTGCCCTTTGGGGCACCATCACTTGCACAGAATCCTAGACCTCAGATGTCTGCATGGTGAAGCCTTGTTCCAGACTGCTCTCACCCCTTTATTGTACAGAGAGGCAATGGAAGTGTTGCCTTGTTGGGCCCAGGCTCTTGAAGGCTGCTTTATGCTGTGGCTGAGATGAGAGCCCAGCTCTTGACTGCAACTGAACTATACTGTTCTGTCTCATAACGCTGTGGTGGTATATTATTTATGATTCATTAAAGCTTGCCTGAGGATTCAGAAAGCAAAGCCAGCCTCAAGGTATAGAGATCAGGTGGTGGTGGTACACACCTTTAATCCCAGGACTCAGGATTAAGCAGTAGATGGATCTCTGAGTCCAAAGCCACCCTAGGGCTACCAGAGAGTGAATCAGAATTCACACCTTTAATCCCGGGAATTGAGAGATATAAAAGGCAGAGGCATTCAGTCTCAGGATTAGTCTCTTGTCATGCTGAGTGAATCTGAGGAGCAGTGAAGTCGGGAGCAGTCTGAAGATAGCTCCTTTGGTCTGGGCTGAAGTAAGAGGTAAGAGCTAGTGGAGGACTGCTTTGCTTTTCTGATCTTTGGCTTGAAGCTTGAACCCTAATATCTGTCTCTGGGTCTTTTATTTATTGTGCTACACAACACAGTTTTTGCTGATGGCTAGTACAAGAGAGTTTTAACTTACAGCCTGAAAACCCCTGTGAACTCAATTGCACAGAATTGGTAAGCTGAGCTGTGGCTGTGTAATTCCATGTGATGATGACACTTGGCATAGAGCCAGAGTGCTCTTCCTTTAACTCCCACGACTCAAGGGGCTACCGTGGGCCTCTGCTTGCTCACGTGCAGTCAGGCAATGAACAAGAGACTCTTCTCTAGTCTAGAGAGTTCTGAGGTCCTTTCCCAGATGCCTATGTACCTTCATGTTTTCTCCAGTAGAGGGGGATGTGTGCTCACAGACTTAACAGCCCCTCTGGGTTTCTCACAGTTGTATACAAAGCAGCTTCCTAGAGGGTGTTAGAATCATTCAGGTCCAGGCAAGACAGGGCACACTCCCTAAGGAGGTAGAGACAGTGGTGCAAGAATCCAAGTTGCAGCATTACCCAGAATATCAGAGAAAATCTTAACAGTGCCTAGGAAACAAACCACTACGGCCCTCAAGGTTCTTAGGAGAACATCTTGCATAGGAGAAAGTCCTCTGTCCTCTGGTGTCGCCAGTATCTGAATATAACACATGCAAGTGATAGTAATGCAGAAAATAACTGCATCTCACAATAGCAAGGCAGTCCTGGGCTGACGCATTTTTATGAAATGGTATAAGGGGGAAAGCCATAAGGGGCAAATGTAATGTCACCTGATAGGTGGCCTCTTCAAACTGAAGCCTAAAATATCAGTTGATTCACGTGTGTTAAGTCAGAGTTCCATGGAAGAAAAAGAGAGCAAGTGAAAGAGTATTTCTCCTGTGCGCAGTATAAGACACATCAGGAAAAACTCATAGAGAAACCGGAGCTGCACTGAAGCTCAGAGGGTGTTATATTGAAAAGATCCCCCGATCATATTTTGTTCAGTTAGAATTATTTACAGTCAGGCTAGAAGGAGAGGTGGGAGGAAGTGGCCTATTGAAGGCTTATAATGGTACAGCTAAGAAAGGAAAGGAACTATCTTTGTCTATCCAGATATGGGAGATACTCCTTCTGGTCTTCTACTAGTCTAGATGACTGCATTGGGTAAGAAGGAAGGCAGACAGCCCTGAGGATGCATCCTAGACCTTGGATGTCTTCATCTTTGTTCCTTTCTGACATAGAGGACCAGTCTCCTCCTGCTGGTGTTGAAGGAGGCTTTTGAACATTGGTCCAAGATGATCTAATCACCTGTCTGTGTAGAACATATGGCAGCCTTGTCATCTGGAAGGGTGTTTGTTGGGGGAAGTAGGAACTGTTTTGAGTGCTACATTCATAGCTTTAAACGATTCATGTGAAGTATGTAGTGATGAGATCTCTGCCCCTAAGAGTCCATCTTAAAGTTATATATGGACCTCACTCACATAACAGTGAGCAAGTGCTGATGACCAAGTATCTTAAAATCTTACTTCTTTGTGCAACTGCGGTTGACTTGATCAGCAGGTGTGCCATTGAGTCAGTAAAAGTAGTCACCTCATTCACGCTCATTTTGATTCAGTACTGTGTAATATGTCATGTTTTCATAGACATTGGTCATCTTATCTGGCACTCCCCTCAGGCCCATGACAGCATTTACATGTGTTGTTATTTGTTCCACATGTGGAAAAACTAAAGCCCGAAATTTAAGCTCTGCAAGAAACACAGCTAGTGACCAAAGCCTAATATACTGGGTATTTTTACAACAAAACTAGAAGAATACATTATTTTAAAAACAAATACCACTTAATGACTTGGGGTTTAAAAATGTACATTTGTCTTACCAAAATCACAGCATAGTATTTTTTTACACCAGAAGTGCTAAAATCAAAGATTGTTCATATTCTAGATTTGGGCTTAATTTTTTAAAGCTTTCTGTTACATTCTTAGCTTGTGTTGAACTTTGCTCTCAAATATTGATGTTTCTAAACAGTTTCATGAAGCCGATTCCTAGACTTACGCATTTAAAATATGTTTCCATGTTGGTTGTTAGTTGGTTGGTTGCTTGCTTGCTTTTTAGACACAGGCTCTTGCTATGTAGCCTAGGCTGGACTTAAACTCACAATTCTCTTGCTTAAGTCTCTGTAGTCCTGGGATTGCAGGTGTATACTACACAACTGGATTTATACGCTTCATCTTTGCAGTGTATGTTTACATGTTTCTATATGTGGAGCTACATTTGGGTGTTCTAGATAGTCTCCTGAATGCAGTGTATTTCTTCTTAATGAGACAAATGGTTGTAACAAATGAGGAATAGAAAAAAACAGTAGAGTGACCTCAAATGCCTGGCACAGAGGAAGAGTTTCTGGTTTGGGAGGAATTTGGGTCAAGAATGGAAAGATGTTTTTCCTGAAGCCCCATCTCATACATATCCCCATATTACATTACATGGTCTTCCTATAGGTCCATAGCACTCTGCAGTTGTTCCTCTGTAGCACTTGACAGGTCTTGTTATTGCTTGTTTACTTTTGAAGAATATTTATATTATCATTTACTTGTGTGTATTTTTGTGTGTGTCAAAAATGCCTATGACAGGATGTCTGATCCCCTGGAGCTGGAGTTACACACGGTTGTGAGCTGCTTTTATGAGGCTCCTTCAAGATCATGAACTCTTAAGAGGGTAGCCTCTATCTTATTTACTATGACTTTTTATTAATATTTTTATTTATTCTTTAAATTTTCATACATTTATACAGGGTATTTTGATCATATAACGTTTATACCTGGAGTTAGTATAGAACACACAGCAAGTACTTGTGTCAGTTTACGAGAGCTGCCATGACGCTATATGACAATACCACACACTGAGTGGCTTAAACCACAGAAATGTTATTTCCTTGTTCTAAATGATGTAAGTGGGAGATCAGTGAGGCAGCAGGGGAGGTTCCTTTTGTAACACACATACCTGAAAGGAATGAGGATATTCTAAAATGGACACTTGTTTCCCTCATATTGGCAGTCAGACTGGAATTTCCTCCAGAAATCTCAAGCCTGGCATCTCCTGAGAGGGAGATTTATCAAGAGAAGAGGTTTGGGGGCTGGAGAGATGACTCAGTGGTTAAGAACACTGGTTGTTCTTCCAGAGATCCTGAGTTCAATTGACAGCAACCATATAGTGGTTCACAACTATCTATAATAAGATCCAATGCCCTCTTCTGGCATGCAGACATACATGGAGACAGAACATTCATATTCATTAAACACATAGATAAATAAATATTTTGCAAAAAGAAGAGATTTTATATCCAACTGAAGTCTCAGGCAGTCTTTCAGGATCCCGGAGCCTAGATATTGGTTGTGGTGTTATAACTTGACTGGATTGCTGAGCTGTGTATACCTTATATCAGGACTCTGAAGATCTACTTGGGGGATCATTAGGTCTCCTTGTCCCTCTTCTCAATGGGTCATATTGGGTCTTTTGATTGACTTATTGGGGATGCGTACCCAACACTGGCTTCTTAGGGTACTGACCCTAACCATTAAAACTCAGGCCCCTCTCCTTGGCTGTGGACAATTGCCTCTTCAGGTGTCCAGCCCTCTGTACCCATGTGCACCTGGGGACTATGGGTCCCAATATCCCCCTCTTTCAAGGACACTAGACAGATTGACTTCAGGACCACTGTCAATACTTATTGTAGCCCCACTATTGTGTAATTCTGAGGTACTGTGGATTAGGACTTCAACATAGGAATTTAGGGGGAAGGCATTTCAGTCTATAATAGTACTCCATTATTTGCTTGAAATAGTTGAAATGCTTATGAATGAATAAGTACGTAATATTTACATTCCAGCCTCCTACTTTCTGGGTGCCAGTCAATTTCTTCATGGCCAGAAGTCTGAACAACTGAAACAGTCTGGTATTTTACAAAATGTGTCAAGCCACGAGCCCTATCCCGGCTTTGCCCTTACCCAGTGTGTAAGCCTAATTTCCTCCACAGACTTCAAGCTGTGATGTCCCCTGGACTAGGAATAATCACCTCTACTATAGAGGATGGTATGCAGCTCTCTGAGGTCATGTGTGTGGGTGTCTGTCAAGGTGCATGCCATGAAGTAGACATCATAAAATTCCAGATCACCCTGTCAGTTAAAAGGCACATTAGAAGCAAGCAGCATCTCACTGAACATATGAGGGAGGGAGCCTGTGCTGACTTCAGTTGCATTTGAGTAGCCTGGCTGCCACTCAGGCTCTCTGCCAATCAGGCCCCAGTCTTGTTTTACTCCAACTCAATTTGGGTATATTTATCTTTTTTTTCTTTAAATGACACAGTTGTATTAAAAGTACTTATTTGTTTATGACCTAGAGTTTGTAGATTTCACTGAGTGATTTTAATTCTCACCTCTAATTTTTTGGAAGCTAATCACAGGTGTTGTCACCTAATTGCTGTTTTCACTGACAGATATGCAAATGGGGCCTCAAAATACATCTTTACACAAAATACCTTGATGCCTCCACCCTCTGTATATCTGTGATGGCGCCCATGAGGCTTTTCACAAATGGACTTTGAAATGTCACATGAATACAAATTCTTCCATTAGAAAGAGTGACTTTGCTGATTAATGAATGGACAATTGCCAACCCAAGAGAGGCAGTGAATTGTGGAGGATGCTTCAGGAGTCTGCAAACTAGAATCAGAACCAGTAACCATGGCCAAAATTTTAGTTGATCAATATCTTATTAGAAATTGTGGCCTTTGCCTCCTTCTACCCCTTCTTCTTCCCTTTTTTTACGAAGGGTAAGTTGTTTATTTTCTGCTTCTCCATCCTATTTCTGTTGTACTGTCTCCTTTTCCTTCTTTCTCAAAATTTATCCTGCTTCCCCTCTACCCTGACTGCCCTTTCTCTGTCTGTCCAAATCTGAGTGTTGTACATTTTCTGCAGGCTTTCTTATCTCATGTATCTGACTCATCTCTCTCTCTGTGTCTCTCTCTCCCTCTCTCTCTCCCTTCCTCCCCTTCTTCCCTCCCTTCCTGTCCCCTTTTTCTCAGCATTTCCTACTCTTTCCCCCCCTCTCATTCCCTTCCCTCCTCTGTCTGTCTGATGAGTGAACAAGGGTGTGAGATCCCTCAGAAACACAGCTGTGTTTCATGCATGTCACTCTCTTCTGATAAGAATTCTTCATGGGACAGAATGCCATTTTTACCATACCTGCACTAAAAGAGGAGGTCTCACTATATCTAGTAGGAGCTTCAAGTGGAACGGAATTGGGTTTGATTTGAAAATATTTGTATTTTAGATTTTCTTTGGCTAAGTACCTCAAGACTTGGTTTGCTTAAAGGGATTCAGTGTCTTTTTAATTTTTTTGTCATTTAGTTTTTACTTCATAAAGAAATATATTCTTGGATTTCATTTAATTAGTAGTCACCATGTGTGTGCCTGTGTGTGGGAGTGTCAACTTCTGGTGCTGCCTACATTGTTTTTTAAGTCAGTCTGTTATTTGGCCTGGAAGTGACTAAGTAGATGAGGGCTGACTGGCCAGAGAGTCCCAGGGATTCCCCAACATTGATATTATAAATGCAAAGCACCACCATATCTGTCTTTTTAAAACATGGTTCTGGGGAGTACATTCAGGTCCTAATGCTCACACAGTAAGCACTTTACTGAGAGTTATTTCCTCAGCCCATATCTGTCTTTTTAAAACATGGTTCTGGGGAGTACATTCAGGTCCTAATGCTCACACAGTAAGCACTTTACTGAGAGTTATTTCCTCAGCTTTGTGATCTATTTTTATTGCCCTGGTCCATGTCTTGAGGGTGTGGTTAAGTGGGTGGTATATGGGTAGACAGAATCTAGTTTATTACAGGACTTTAGGGTGCATACTGAATCTTTTTGAGTATTAACCATGGCTTCTGAAAACTGATGGGGAAGGAAATCTGAGGCTGGATAATAATGGTACATTTTACCATTTGATTGTTCTTGAGAAAAGTTTCTTTTTCTTGTGTGTGTGTGTGTGTGCTGTGTTTTTCAAGACAGGGTTTCTCTGTTTAGTCCTTGCTGTCCTAGAACTCGAAGATTTGCCTGCCACTGCCTCTGGCTCCTGTGTGCTGGGATTAAAGGCATACACCTTCACCCTGCTGAGAAAAGTTTCTTGGAGAAAGCAGGTCTGGCCTGATCTTCTCTGTTGGGTATAAAATGTAAAACCCCAGCAGGTGTGGAGCAGAGGCAGGCTGTGAGTATGAGGCCAACCTGGTCTACAGAGTGAGTTCTAGAACAGCCAGAGCTACACAGAGAAACCCTGTCTGGCGGGGGTAAACATCCTCCTTGCCTTTGTCAGCCTGTCATTCCCCTCTCCAGCTCTCACACAGTGCCTGGATAACAGCAGAAGCTCAGCCTGGTCTTTCATAGCACTCACAGTGTGCTTTTCTGACTCCCACGTTTAGCCAGGATGGCATCTTGCAAACTGCCTGCAGTTCCAGCCAGCCACAGTTCTTTCTTTGTCAGGAGCCCCCTTGCCTTTAATCAGCATGAACACTCTTCCCACTTTGCAGTTTCCCAGCCATAGTTATTTATGAGTATCAGTTTTCTTTCCCAAGGTTTCAAAGCCAGAGGACACACCAGGAAGGCGGGTCTAGAATCCTTCAGGTTTCATGGCCCTGCAATTTAGCTGTTACAGTAATTTGTCTCTCCCAGCCCCCTTCCCCCTGGTTTCTGCTCCAACCTGCCTGCAACCTACACTGCTCTTTTATTGCCTCCCCTTCCTGTCTGCTGAGTTGGTTCCTCTGTGGGCATGCTGCCAGGCTTTGCAGCTTTCTGTATTCTGCCCATTTCTCCATTCTTCCCCTTTTGCCTCCTCATCCATCTGAAGGATGAGTAGAAATATTGGGACCACTCAACTACATCTGTGGAACTTTCTCTGTGTGTTTGGACATAGTCAGTGAGTATGGAGAGCGCACAAAGGTGGTCTATCTCCACCATCTGCCTACACTGATCTTCCTTTCTAAATTCCATCTCCTGAGCTGTTTCTCGTACAAACGCTGTGCTCCAGGCTCCTCTCTTTTCTGCACTCCGTCCTGCTCTATGGAACTGCCAGCCCACCATTCTTTTTTGCTTTCTCTCTGCTTAGCGTTTTCCTGTCTACAAAGACTTGGAGTCCTGTTCTCCTCACAACTGGGCTTCCGTGAACACTACCCACCTCTTCCTCTAAAAATCTAGAAGAACTTCCTGTGTGTCCTCACATGATGCTTAGCAACTATGTGTCTAATGACGATGTACGCCTCCACATGGCCCAGGGTAACCCTTGAAGTGTACAGCTGTGGTATCTGCAGTGGGAGCCACACTGTTTAAGTGTCATGTTCACACAGTAGTTTGTCACTTGCAGAGCCCTGTCATCTGCTTTATCTCATCTGATTTCCACAATTATACTACAAGGTCGACATAATTATCATCATCTCACTTAGGAACCACTGTCTCAACTTAGTGACGTATTGCAAAGAAGAACCTTTTTAACCACAAAAAGAAGGTTTATAAAAGACAGTTTAGAAAGCAATTTGGCATTTTTCTTCAGGCTATAAATAGCCAACTTCTGCTTAGGAAGTCATGTATTTAGGCATCTAGTATTAACAAACCTCTTACTAAACAGCCCTATGTGAAGATACAGAGGAATTTGACACTCAGATAGTGGGAGATTCTACAAAACTTTCACCATACACAATTTGCCATTTAAAGCTGCAATTTAGATGTCAGAATTTGAGGATTGCGTATTTGAAGCCCAAACATCATAATCTGTAAACACCACTGGATACTAGCTCTGGGTGACTATTCACTTATATTGTCCTAGTTAGTGCTTATGGTCCATGACGAATCTAACTTTTCCCCATCAGCACTAATCTTCAAGATGGGATTTTAAGACAAAATTATTCTACCAAATGATGCTAGTTAACACTTATACAGGGCCTACCATCTGTCAGAGCTTTCCATGTATTATCCCTAAACCTTACAAGAGTGTCTGAGAAATTGTACCCACGTACGGATGATAAGCTTGAACCAAGAGAGGTAACCTTCTTAAGCTGAACACTTAGAGCAAGCACAAGTTGGACCTGGTGATATCCCTCTGCACCTGAGAGCACCAGGTGTCCTCTCTGGTTGAAATCTCACTGAAGAGGTGTCAGGCAGTTTTAGAGGGAGGAATGGTATAGAGGACACCCTAAAGTGTCTGGAAATCTCATGACAGTGGAGGTGGGCATGGGGAGTGTTGCATGTGCTGGATGTCCCATGCTGAGCTGCCTCTGAGCTCAACTTCAAAGCCTCAGCAGAGAACACCAGCTCATAGGACGTTTTAAGGTTTGCCCTTGTGGCCAGCAAGGCACAATGTTGCGATTCCCTTTCTAATTTTAAGCAAAAATATAGAAATAAAAATCAAGCCCCCCCCCTCTTATTTAGTGTCTAATTACTTTGCAAGAAGAATGAAATAAGGGGATAACAGAGTGCCATTGTGCACAGGGTCTGGCTGATTTTCGCTTTTCCCCTTCCATAGTTGTGGAGCAGTTTCTAAAAATGAAAGCAAGCTTCTCAGATTCCTCTTCCAGGAGAGAGTGTATTATTTAATTATTAGGTGACAAGATAGGTATGGTGACATTACAGCAATACTTTTTGTGTTGATGGTGAAGATGGAAAGCTTCTCCTCTCCAGGGTTTCTATACTGTGACTGCACATTAGGATCACAGAAGAGCTTTAAAGAGACCCCAATGCTCAGCCCTATGCAGAGAGTCTAGGAAGTCCCAGTTGCTGTCTTTTTCAAAAAATTTTTTATTTATTAAAAAGTGTTTTTTCATTTTACATACAGTTCCTCCTGCTCTCCTCTCTTTCCCCCTACTCCCTTTCCCCCACCCAACCCCTCATCTTGTCCTCAGAAAGGGTAAGGCCTCCCATGGGGAGTCAACAAAGTCTGGCATATCAAGTAGTGTCAGGAGCAAGCCCCTTGCCCCCACCCATCCAGGCTGAGTATGGAATTCCTCCATAGGAAATGGGCTCCAAAAAGTCAGTTCATACTTTAGGGATAAATCCTGGTCCTACTCCAGTGGCCACACAGACAAGCCACAGAACTGTCACCCATATTCAGAGGGCCAAGTTTGATCCTATGCAGGCTCCCCAGCTATCAGTCCAGAGTCAGTGAGCTCCCACTAGCTCAGGTCAGCTCTCTCTGGATTTCCTCATCATGGTCTCAACCCCTTTGCTCACAGGATATCAGGTCAGTGTGGGCCTCTGTATTTGCTTCCATCAGTTACTGGATGAAGCTTCTATGATGATAATTAGGATGGTCATCAATTTGATCACAGAGGTAGGCTAGTTCAGGAACCCTCTCCAATATTGCTAGGAGTGTTAGCTGGGGTCATCTTTGTGGATTCCTGGGAATTTCCCTAGCACAAGGTTTCTCCCTAATCCCATAATGGTTCCCTCTATCCAGATTTTTCTTTCCTTGCTCACCCTCACCCTCTCTGTCCTTCCCCCAACTTAACCATCCCATTCACTCATGTTCTCCTCCCCTTCCCTTCACATTTCCCTCACCTCCCTCCTCCCAGTTTACTCAGAAGATCCTATTTCCCCCTCCCAAGAGCATCCATGCATGTCTCTCTTAGAGTCCTCCTTGTTACCTAGCTTCTCAGGGCTTGTGGATTGCAACCTGGTTATCCTTTTCTTTATGCCTAATATCCAATTTTGAGTGAATACATAAGGTAAGGGCTGAAAGACATCCCCTCAATCAAACAGTGAAGGAGGGTGAAGTGGACAAGGTGCCTCCTCATTGGTCAGAATCTCTGAGTGACATAGAACAGCTCTAACAGCCCAGCAAGGAGCTGTGTCCTTCTCACAGCCATGACTCAACTGTTTCACACTGAATGTCAACATTTTCTTTTTTCTGCACTCACATCTGTTTCCCCTCTGTCTGAGAATGGCACTCCTCTTTCCTTTCCGACGTACCTTTTCACCTCTCTTTTCTTATGATTAGAATAGTGTTGATCTTCCCAGAGCTTGAGGTGCATCTGTGACCTAGAATTGGGCAGTGAGGGTTCACATGGCCTATTCACTGATGGGTTCGCCCTGGTTTTGCTGAAGCATACCTTCATAACTATGTTTACTGAGCTAGAAGGGTATAATTCTTAGGTTATAATGACTATCTTGATACTATAAATGGAAAGCAAAATCAAGAGATGCAGATGGCATATATCATTTGGGTAACTGGACTGAGCTGTGTCTATAAGACTGAAGCTTGGGCTTTTAGGAGCCAATACATGTTATTCTGCTGATGCCACTTTCATTGCAAATGAAGAAATTATGGAAAGGACATACAGAATAGGCTAAGGATCTATGGAAAAGACATACAGAACTGTGTTTGATCACCAACCACTGCAGTATCACCTGCCCACATAGGCTGTTTTTTTGTTTTATCTTTTCTGGGTATTACTGAATTTAAGACTGAATAGATTTCAGAAGACCTTGTTATTTGTGCCTTAAAGACATAGTCATCACTGTTACAGTTCTTGCAAGAAATACT
Source organism: Mesocricetus auratus (assembly GCF_017639785.1). Classification (NCBI taxonomy): domain Eukaryota; kingdom Metazoa; phylum Chordata; class Mammalia; order Rodentia; family Cricetidae; genus Mesocricetus; species Mesocricetus auratus. The sequence continues at coordinate 80,114,170 of NW_024429189.1, forward strand.
GTTTTCATTCATATACTCACCCAACAGGCATTGATTAATCATGTCTATAAACTACATTCTGAAGAGACACTTGACTGTCATGCACAGGAGTGGTTACCTATTTTAAAGATAATGAAAAGCCATAAAAGGCCTTTGATCTGAGGAGGGGCATATTCTCAGCCTTGGCCCAGGAAAATTAACCAGATGCCCGAGTGAACTGTGGAAAGAGGCTAGAAAGAAGAAAGCTAATCTGTAATAAGAACCAAGCCTATGGCTGGAGAGAAAGGGCAGGGAATGGAAAATATCACCAGAATGGTTAAGTAGGCTTCATAATCTGAAATTTAGGGAAAGGGGAATTATAGGCAATTCCATCTTTTGAGCTTTAGTTAAAAGGTATGGTTAGTCTCTAAACCTATTAAGCTATGTGAATATGGCCAAAGTATTTAAATTCTATGGCCTTCCTGTTCATTTATGAGGTATCAGTAATGATTATTTAGCAGTGTGGCTATAAGAGATGTTAAATGGTAATAGACAGACAGACAGACAGACAGACAGAAAAAGCATTTAAATCAATGCTTGACATAAAATATATGGTAAATTGATGTTGTCATCCTTTATATTAATTATAATTCTTACTAAGTCAGTTTCTCACTATCCTGACAGGTAAGAAATATTAGCAATGCTTTCTCCTCTCAGATTATGAAACAGTAGTCTGAACAATGACCCTTAGCTGTTTGCAGGGGCAAACTGGAATAGCCTAGGCCAACAAGGACCAAATTCAGCATTTATAGATTTGACATAGACACTGGGGTCTTTCTCACATCCCACTTGTCATCAATGGCCATTAGAAGAACCTATTAGTGCATCACCTCATGGGACTATTTAAAAGGTGATATCAGCATGTTGGCCTGGTTGTTTATTCTGTTGCTTGTTGTATACTCAAGACACCTAGAAACTTTGAATGAAACTGTCTGTGGGCTGAACATTAAAAAGACAAGACTATTGTGTATGACCTAAAAGCAACAGAACTTTCATAAAACCCATTCTAATCTACCTTACCTTCATGCTACAGTGTACACTCTCAGAATGAATACTGTTAAAGAATTTTAGGTTTAAAAACAACTTTCTTCCTGAAATGCACAATCATGTAGTTACTTGAGCTCAGGAACACAACAATATTTCAAGAAAAACTAAGAGCAAATACAATCAGACTGTGTAATAAGAACAAGAATAAGAATAAGCAGGCATTCTTAGCTCACTTACTTTTGAAAGGAATGTAAGTCAGGTTAGGCTTCTACTGTCTGAAGAGAAAGTGCTTCAGCTGTCAGCTTAGCAGAACTTGTTCCTCTGTTTCGTTAGCTATGGAAGTTCCCAGGAGGCTTTGGCTGTGCCTCAAGAGCATTACTCTTCATCTTTCTCTGACTGTTGCCCTGACCATGCTCTGTTGTTTGAAAGCAGTGGCTGTGTCTGATTTATGCTGTTTTCTTGAAGTGCATATTTAGTAAATGAATAAAAGAATTCACTAATAAGAAGAACAGTGGTGGAAGGCCAGTTCAGTTGTTGACTGTGCTAAGACTTTTGATTTCCTTTGCTCCTTAAGATCTTCAGACTAAAAAGGAATTTTGTCAGCTATATAATTCTTAGGAAGTGAGATGACAGCCATAGGATTTCCAGACTTGTATTTTGTGAAAATAATATTAACACAGTGGCAAATTCCACTGGAATGAAGATGTTCCCATTGGCCTTCCAGTTTATGGACATTGAAAACACTATTGTGATTGATTTCAATGATTCTCACATATGATTTGGAGGTGAAGAGGCACAAAGCAGCCAGTCATAGGACATTCATGTTCAGGATAATCACGTGATTGAGGCTTTATTTGCAAAATGCACTTTCCTCTAAGACATGGGACTCAATATCCTGTCTGTTGGAAAAAGTTTTGTTGTTGTTGAACTAAGCCCTTGGAGAATATGAACTATAAATCACAGATGGATAATTGTATATACTATTCTTACAACCTTTTCTAGTCACTTTTCCATTTGTCCATGGGAAACATTCTCTAATTTACGTGTGTGTGTGTGTGTGTGTGTGTGTGTGTGTGTGTGTGTGTGTGTACATTTGTGGAGGTCAGTGGTCAATGTTGTATATCTTTCTCACTTGCTTTCCACCTTATTGTTTGGGGACAGTATCTCACTAAACCTGGAGGTCACTGACTAGGTAGATCAGTAATCCCAGTAATCCATCTGTCTCTACTTCCCTGGAATTACAGGTCACTGTACCTAGCTTTTAAAAATGTTGTGTTGCTGTTTTAATGTGGGCACTAGAGATCCAACTCAGTGTTTCTTTTTGTGCAGCAAGCACCATTCCCACATTTCACATTTTTTGTGGTCATATAGATGATGGGAGTAGAGTATCTTACAGAAAAAGCCAAACAGCTGCTGCAAAGTGATTATAAGAAAAGGGTGATAATTTTATTTTCTATCCAAGATTCTCAATACTATAAGCAGCTCTCTGTACATAGCAGTAGAGAACAACATCCATGCTTTAGAATCAAGCCTTCTGTAGATAATGTAACAATGGTAAACCTATAAAAATACCTTAAAGATCCCACACATTTAGATATACAAGGATGCTCACTGAAGTTCATAAGACATAAAAAGAAATGCTCAAAATGGCAAATAAAAGGAAAAAGGGTAACATAAATTCTATGTATTTTTATATGTGTCTATGAGATGTAAATGTCGTCACTTAAAAGAACAGTGTGGCTATATGCACACTAACAAATAACAATGGGGAGGAGATAGTGCCAAATAGAACGACAGCCAAATTAATCTGCAAAAGAGTGCATTTGTTTCCTTGCCTGGGGAAATTCACACATCTCTTGGTACAAGAGTGCAAATCTCTGGAGGCGGCAACATAGATTCATTTTTTAATTGTATAATTTTGTTGATTCCCAGTGAATATGCATAGGATGATAAACTTGCAAGTCTTGGATGGAAGATAAAATTGCCACTGCTTCCTTATGATCCCTTTACAGTGTGGGTTTCAACTTTTTAGAATATGAAGTGGGGGAAAGGTGCTTGCTTCCCCGCAGTCCTTTTCCTCCTGGGTTATGGGAAAAACTCATTGACCACTCTGCATAGTGCATGGACCTGTCAGTGGAGGGCATGGTGGCAGCCCTTGGAAACAGAGGGATATAAAGTGAATTGAGTGGGTTCTTGTACTAGCTAGCTCTACCAGGTATGACCCAATTAGTAATATGACATATTTTAACTTGCTTTCTGTTGTCTAGACCTGTGCATCGAAAGAAGAGCAGACTGTCTTTAGGAACTAACTAACTTCACGACAGCCTGAAGGTCTCTTGCTCAGTTGGGCATGTTCTCGGGATTAGAGTTAAGAGCCCTGCAGTATGCTGTCTGTAGTTAGCATTGTGACCTCAAATTGAGTCATTTAATTGGTAATCTCTCTATTTCCCCGCCTGGTAAAATGGATAATAATAATCTTTAGTATAGCATTCCTGAATGGGGTGTTGTGAAGCTTAATAAGATATATTTGCAAAATGCTTTGAGCTCTTTAGATAAAAGACACAATATAAACACAAAGTCTCATTAAGGTAATTTTACCATGGTTTTTCAGAGTTCAGGATTACATCCAGTGCTAAATGTAGTGATGGAGATCATGCTGTGAAACTTGGGGTAAGGTGTTGTCTTTCAGAACTGAAAATAAAATTCCTAATGTGTTCTGAAGACAGGTATAGTTTATACAGTCATTTTTCAAAGTAGACAACTTAGTTTTGAGGGATATTAAAAATATGGCAATCAAAAGCTGTAAGTTGCAAGTTTAACTGCAAACATCTCTTCTATAACTAAGCCATCTCTGCTGGCTCCTGAAAAAGGAAGGGAACAAAAGGAAAGTCTTGAAGGACACTGTTGGTTTCTAGGAGGCGTTTTAGCCTTCCCTGCGCTGTGAGGTGGTAGAACCTGTCTGCCCACAGTGCAGTTGGAAGGTTGACTCATTACTCCTGGCAGAGGCTCTCCCCAGGTGGCACTGTACCAGTTGCTCCTGTGATGGAGCAGGGAAGCCACATTCTCAACACAGCTCTTCTCAGGCTGTGCTGAGAGTTCATCATGTTTACCACAGGCTCACCACCCTTTAGCCCCATGGGTGCATGTTACCGATATAACCCAAGATATGCACAGTCCATTTCAGTTCCCAAGGTCTGGAAGTACCGACACAGGAGGTCAGTAACCCAAGAAGAAGGTAAGTTTGGGATCCTAACCCTGCATTTGTTCTTAGGTGGGTAAATGGGTTTTGGTTTTGAATTGAGACAATCAGAATTGGGAATTCTTTTCTAACTTTTATGGGCCTTTGAATCAATTTCCCAGTTAGAACTCTGAAGTGCTGCTACTCTCAGCTTTTTAAAATGCTGTCTGAACACTAATTGATTAAATTAAACTAAACTAATGATTTCTGAGTTTAATTTTTAAAGGATATTTGAGGCGTAATCTTTTTAAGGGAAGGCTATTTTCACTCTAAATTCTCCCAGGATAAATGTGACTATTTGTGCTTTTTAATAATGAAAGTTTTATTCCATTTGTAAAAGTAGGCTGGTGTAATACAATAATGTATCAATATCAAAAAATGATTTCTGAATCTCTTCTCTTCTATGAGAACTTTCTCAATAGCTTTTACTCTATCCCTACAAAAAGTTAATTTTGTATTCAACCTAGAGAAATTGCATAGTTGAAATGAATTATGTAAAATACAGTATTTCAGCCCTAAGGGAAAAACTAACATCTTTTTTTTTTAACTTTGCTCTTTCCACTTGCTGGCGCTTATATGAAGCTGTAGTCTTTATTTTCTCATCTCTTTTATGGACTTCCTAGTAAGCCCTTGAGGATTTCTGTGCTTGTAGGATCAATTCATTCTTATAGTTCCAAATGAAGTGAATAGCAAATGACAAGTAAGCTTATTAAGAAAACAAATGAGAAAAGTCTTAAAGACAAATTGCCTGGTGGGAACTAGTAATTAAAGGAGAAAATGCTAAAGTTCCCTTTGGAGGATATTAGTCTGCAAATCAGATGATTTTAAATTTGCAAACTGTATTCTGTGATCTTTTAGCATCTCTTGGAGAACAAGTAGTTATACCTGTGTTAGCTTAGAATTCATGGCGTTTCATCTGAGATTACAATCATCGCAATCAGTTTAAGAAAATGTCTGCGCAAATTGACAATTCTGTATCGTGACTTTGATTTGGGAAAACAAAGATTTCTCTATCTCTAGGTTCATGAGGGAAATTATTATTCCTTCTCTCTGCTCCCAGCTCATTACAAAGACCCAAACTGCATGAGAAATGGGCATTTAAATGTAGGGTAAATCTGACCTTTGTACTTGGTTCAGACAATTTCTTCCTTAGCTCTGAGCATGTTATGTGAGTATTGTTTGCTTTAGAGGCTCTTCCTTCAAGAGATGCTAATCTTGGTGTGCTTTTGGTCTTATGGAGAGAGCACAAACATGCTGTTTGCTAAGGTGGCCGTTATCCTTAGTCAGTGCGGGTGCATCAGAAATTAGTACCTAGTTGCTGGAATCACTGAAAAATCTTCATAATTTTTTTTGGTTTATTCGAGACAGGATTTCTCTGTGGCTTTGGAGGCTGTCCTGGCTCTTTTAGACCAGGCTGGTCTTAAACTCGCAGAGATTCGCCTGCCTCTGCCTCCCGAGTTCTGGGATTAAAGGCGTGCGCCACCACCACCCGATTTATCCTCATAATTTTTAAATTGATGTGTAACCCTTGACTGCTCTCAAAGCTTAATGCAATGCAAGGAGCAAACATTCCTTTTCATCTTAGTTGGGATATTCCAATGGCAGTTGTGTTGAGTGCCATTCGTTTCTTTGGGGTAGATATTAAATAGAATATCATTGTTACCATCAGAATCTTAGGGCATATAGAGTCCAGCGGTGGCACCCTCATTTGTTTGTATTTCCTTTTTGACTTGGGGGCCGGGGGCTCATGAAAACTGTTAAGAGGTATAATTTTTTGCCAAAATACTGTAGCTACATCATTTTCTCTTTACGTTAATCATCCAGAATCTCTAATGGTGAAGTCCTATGCCCTTCTGTACAACTGGAATAGACCCAAAGCTAGATCATGTGAGTGACCATTCTTGACTCTTTGATGTAAGTGATAGATCTGATTCTGAAATTGACTCTAACTTCAAATAGGATGCTCCCAGTCCCTGCAGGATCATCCATATATCTTAATTAGGTCATTGACTTTATTACCAGACTTTATTGGCTGTAGTAGGAAATAGTGTAGGTAGTAATGATAATAGCAACTATTTATTTGGTGCTTATAAAGCATTTTAAGTAGTTCACTTTCTTTAATTTTCACAAAACTGTAGGGAGACATCTAACCCCTCCATTATACAAATAAAAAAAATCTACCCTAAGTTAGATAGTAATCTTTCTGGATCCAAGGCTCATACTTTTTTATTATTCTATATTTTTATGATAAACATTCCCTTTTGATAAAGCATTCCCTTGTATTAAGGCTGGACAAGGCAATCCAGTGTGAGGAATAGGTTCCCATTAGCCTGCAAAAGCATTAGAGACAGCTCCTGCAACCCTTATTAGGAGTCCAAGCTTGGGGCCCTTCTTTTTATGGTCAGACCTCTAGTCTTTTTGTGTCAGTGCCTTTTAAGATGAGAGACTATAGTCCCTATCCACCTCAAGAAAATTCTTTAACACAGTTCAGCGCTACCAGATAGTAATAATAATAAATAATAGCAATAATAATTGTTGTTATTATCATTATCATAAGCAGATCTGTGTGAGAACCTAATTAAATGAATAACTATGCAGATAGATCTGCAGATAGCAGTTAAAGTAATGAGAATGCTGTCACCTGAAACTGCTAAGGTCAATATGCTCACCTGACCACAAACAGGTGAGAGACCAACAGTAACACAGAAAAAGAATTCATATATAATAACAAAGTTTGGTCAATAGCTGAAATATGGGAGGTGAGAATAAAATGGGGAAGGAAGGAAGGAAGGAAGCATGAGGAAGTGCAGCCATTCCACAGGATACCGGATGCAGATGTGCTCCACAGCTGCTGTGATGGGGCCTGGGTGCACCACAGCTGTGGCCTGTGGGAGAACCACCTGCGTGTAGAAGGTGGAGACGACGGAAGAGGTGGGGGTGTTAGGGAGGCTGGCAAGGAACCAAGTTTCTCTCCAGTCAGGATATTTTCATGACTTGAGCATGAAATGCAACTTCCTTATCTGGGGTGTACACGAGGACCTTGAGAAGCTGAAGCTTGTCCAGGAGGCACGCTCCAGGCGTTTGACAGATGTTGTCTTCTGCACATGTACATTCTATGTGTGACATTCTTGATTATTTCCCAGGAGGGTTATTTCTCTGATCCTCACTCTTCTGCCCTCCCCTTACCTTCCCTTAGATGGCACTAAACTTTTTTTCCTCTTGTTTTTCTTGCACACTTAAACTGCAAGAATTTCTCTTGGCCATCACTTTCTTCAGAGACTGAACTTCTCGAAGGCCTGAGCTTAACATAGTTGGTGCCTCGTCAGTATTTTGACTGGATGGAGAGATGAGACATACATACACAGAGGAAGAGAGAGACAGAGAGATAGAGAGGGCAGTGTGTGTGTGTGTGTGTGTGTGTGTGTGTGTGTGTGTGTGTGCATGGACGTGTGTATGGGGTCAGAGCATTAGACAACCTTGGCGTTCTACTTGGGTTCTATACAGTCCCCCCACCTTTTGGAAATCAGGGTCTTTCACTGATCTGGTACTTGCCTAGGCTATCCTGGCTGCTAATAAGCCCAGGGAGTCCTGTCTCTTCCTAACTAGTGCTGGGATTTCAACACCTAATATCATGTCTGGTTTTTTGTTCATTTGTTTGTTTTCACATGGGTTGAGGGGGCCAAACTCTTGTCCTTTGTCTGCAAGACAAGTTCTCTGTTGACTGAGGTACTCCACCTCCATTCCTACATGACGTTTTGATGGGCATATAAACATTACATATGATATTGTGGTCTTATACATGATCATCAATCAGACTCTCACACTTGTTTACCAGCTGGTTGGACAGCAACCACACAAATGTTTGCAGTTGTTCGGAGAGAGGAAAACTAAAGAAGGGAAAATAAAACCCTTCCAGAAGTCAAAGATCTTATCAGCTGAAATATGATCCTTCTCATTCCTTTAATTATAGTCCTTTATGGCCATTTGAATTCTGCCCATAGTGAAGCGATGAGAAATCCAGACTTCATAGTTGAGGTGAGACATTGCAGCCACCAGTATGCTGTATTTACTTGCTGACTGGCTCCAATAAAGGTGCATTGTTGGTCACCCAGCAGCAGAAGGAAACCCCAAGTGCTTTGTCACGAGACAAAGAAACACTGGTGCTTGCTTGTGTGGTGTTCTAGTGTACATAAACAGGCAGCTGGGTGAGTCACATGATTAAACCAACAATGACTTGTCCTAGAACAGGAACAGATATAGCAAAGACAGGCTTCTGGGAATTCAGTGTCCTCACACAGATTGGAATATTCTGAGGAAACACTCAGATTTTACTGATTTCTTAATATGTATTTGCCTAGGTCTACCTGTTAAGGAAACATCAAATCAATTTTTTACTCATGTTCAGGTCATGAAGTTAGTCTGCTAGGTGCTTTGCTTAGAGTTGTGAGATACTTGAGTGTCTGTCCCATAGGCATGGGATGTGTGGCCTTGTAGAGCCACCATCTGTTTCTGTGAAGTCTGGAGATGAAAGGTCAGAACCAGAAGTAACATCCTATAGGACTTCCAGGACAGAGCAGGCAGTGGCAGAAGCCAGGCTGGGGCTTTTATACAAAGAGGACATGAGGTAAGAAGCCAGTCTGGAAGACATGGACTGCTGCCAAGAGAGGAACTTGGCTTGGACCATAGGGAGTACAGCCCAGAGCAATCCTAAGCTAAGCAAAAGGCAGATAGGCATTTATCTGGTTTTCCACACTTGTAGGAGAACAAATGACAGATTAAAGGAACAGGAGAAACAGTTTTCAATAGGGATTTTATCTGCTGTGAAGTGTAGTGGAACCTCAGGGGATTGGACCACAGGAGATGTTCTGGAAATGGATGGGCTGAAGCATCTTACTGGGCTCTTACCGTGTCTAAGATGTGGTGAAACTCTGCTTCACTATGGCTGCTATTGTTCAAGGGGCCCCGCATGGAAGAGGACAGGAAACATACAAAGTACAGGGTGATGCTATTTAATGTGGGGTAGTGGGCTGTGAAGGCAGGTACTTCAATACATAGATGACAGTGACTTTCTGCTTTGGGTAAGTCCAACCATTGAATAAGGATGGAAAAGTAAGTTTATGCTGCAGGTGGGAACAAACTGCCACTGTGAAAGGGTGGGCTTTATACTAGTGTGTGGAATGCCATGTGTTCATAGTGATGCTGCGTAAAGAAAACAGTGTATCAAGTGTTTATAGAAAGAAAGACTAGAAAAAATCAATGAGCCATGGCAACACTCATCCCTGAATACTGGGGCTGTTTTTCCTTCCACTCATCTGTATAAAATTCAAGTGGATTTTACTTCGGTACCAAGTGACCCATATTCAATTCCTAGCACCCACATGGCTGCTAACAACTATCAGTAACTCCGGTTCTAGAGGATCTGATGCCGCCTTCTGGATTTTGAACTACATATTCAGGCGTGGTTCACAGACATACATGCAGGCAAATACCATACTCAAATGAAATTAAATAAATACAAATTGTGAATGAAAGGCAGGTAGGAATGCTCTTAAAACAAATATCATGAATTTAAAAGTTTTATTTCATTGTTATTAACTGCTAACTGAAGGGATAGGAGGCTGAGATAGCACAAAAGAATAAGTAATTAAATTTTTAGTAGACACATGCTTGCTACAGTTCTCACATTGAAGCTGATTGAACTCATACAAAGGAGCACATGCCAGAAAGTGAATATTCCCTTAACAGATGCTCACACAGTACACAGGTCAAGCTTTAGGCTTGAGACTTCAGTGTGAAACCAACCAATACAGACATTTGATAACTCAACATGTTAGACGTAGATGTGCTTTGGACTGATCAATATTTTGATTGCATTATTTATAAGTACTTAATTTGCTATTTCCCTTCTCAGGGAAAGCAAAGAAAGCATTAGCCAATTCTCTTCCTGCTATTTCCTCTTCTCTGTGCATCGCACTTCAGCTTTTGGATAGCATCAACACAGGCTCTTAGATACAGAATTCTAATGGCCCTGCTGGGAATGACTTCATCATCTGTACCTCACTCACTAACAAACATTTCCTGTGTCTTGATCTCCATTTCAATGGCACTCTTACCTTTCAGATGTGAGCTCTTGGGAAACAGGGTAGTATCTTAAGCTCCCACTGGTTGTGTATAAATTCCTGGTTCTTGTACTTGGTGGAAAACACACACCCACACACCCATACCACACACACACCCATAACACACACACACACACACACACACACACACACACACGCTCGCGCGCGCGCGCGCGCAGTATGTCTGTTTTATGTTTTAAATGCTATCCCTAAAATTATTTTAAAACTTTTAGTGTTTCTGTATGGTTTTATGAATTACAGTGTTTATCATGTAGACAAACCACACTACTTAGAATCCTTTATTGCACATGAGTTCTTAAAGTTGTTTCAGCTTGAAGCTAATAGAAATGACTGTGGTTAACACCATTATTCACAAAGCTTTGCCTCCAGTAAATTATATAAATGCATAGAAATGTGTTATAAAAGTACAAACACAGCTGGACGGTGGTGGTGCACATCTTTAATCCCAGCACTTGGGAGGCAGAGGCAGGGGCAGGTGGATCTCTGTGAGTTCGAGACTAGCCTGGTCTACAAGAGCTAGTTCCAGGACAGCCTCCAAAGCCACAGAGAAACCCAGTCTCAAAAAAACCAAAAAGGAAAAAAAAAAGTACAAACACATTGTCAATGCTAGTTTTTTCAGTACTACCATAATATATAATACAAACATCACACATAAGATCATAACTCAGTATTTATCTTAGACAGCTTATGGGGATGCCTATCTCATAAATTAACCCAATTAAAAAATACACAATTAAACTAGGCAGTGATGGCACATGCCCTTAATCCCAGAATTTGAAGGTCAGAGGCAGGCTGATCTCCAAGTTCAAACCAGCCTGATATGCAGAGTAAGTTCCATCCAGGACAGACAGGTCTACTCAGAGAAACCCTGTCTTGAAGAAAAACTAGATTAAAAAAATACACAATTCAGTTGTTGTAGTATATTCATAGTATACAATCATCATCCCAATTAGTTTTAGAATATTTTACTACCTCCTTCAAACTATACTTATTTTCAATCATTTACCATATCATACAACCTCTTCTACTCCAAGGTAGCCATTAATATACATTTAGATGTTTCAGCTAAACAGAATGCGTATATATTACATATTTTACATATGGTCTTTTGTGACTGGCATCTTTTACTCAGAATTTTTTCAAATGTATTCTCTCTGTGGACATACTCTATTTTATGGATATGTCCGTTTTTTGCTCATCCGTTCATAAGCAGGTAGACATTTGGTTTGTTTTCACCTTTGAGATGTCAGGAATAATGCTTCTATGAACATTCACATGAAGAAAGATCTCTGTGTGGATACACATCTTCCTTTTTTTCTCCATGTAGTAGTAGAATTAATTCCTGGGCCATACTGAAATTCTGCATTTACACCTTTGAGAAAATGCTGTATTGCTGTTTGGAGATGCTGCATGTCTTTACAGTCTCATTGACACCGTATAAGTGTTTGAATTTCTTCACATGCATACCAACATTTGTAGTTCTATGATTTTGATGTTAGCCATCCCAGTGAGTATCTCCTGTAATTTTAAACATATTTTATATTTTTTGTTACCTGAGTGTTGAAATCATTACATCATATATTTTAAAAATCCACATGAACAAAGCAAGTGGAAAAGAGCCGATATTAATCAGTTCACATATTGTGATCTGAATGTGCCATAAAAATAAATACAAGGTCAGAAACACTGTAGAAAATTATTAAAGCAGCATTTCAATTATGGTTTATAAGTGCATAGCACTTAGACATATTAACTCATTTACTCTGAATATTATCTTAAGTTCCATCCAAAGATAATTCCCAAAAATATAAAGGACTTACATTATATGCATTCACTAAAGTTAATAATAGAATTATACTGCATGTCAAGTCACTAAAATTCTTTTAATGCTGTTTTGAGACAGTCTCTCTCTCTCTCTCTCTCTCTCTCTCTCTCTCTCTCTCTCTCTCTCTCTCTCTCGTCATGGCTGTCCTGGAACCCTTTGTATACCAGGCTGACTTCAAACTCACAGAGATCCAGATCCACCTACTTTTGCCTCCTGAGTACTGGAATTAAAGGTGTGTGCCACCACACTTGGCAAATGTTGAAAATTTTTATTGGACTATAATTCTAGCAAATTGTCAGTATCTTCTTTGTAACAGCAAGGATGGAGGATGTTGAATAGAAAAATTTTAATTTAGATTTACAAATTTCAAAACAAAATACATGTCAGTGTGTTATTGTGATGTCTCACTAATGTGAGTTTGTGTTATAGTGATGTCTTACTGGCTTGGGTGTGTAGAATCCATCTTGAACATAGTCAGACATTAACAAGGAAAGGAGGCAGAAAGACGCTTCAGGGTGAGATGTATTCTCTTGATGTTCTTTGAAATATATATTTCTCCAAAAGTGCTCTTCCTATTTCACTAAATGACAGTTTTACATTTTTGGTATAAAAGCATTATATGGCCACCGTAAAATAACCACAAAATCATAAAGAGAAAAAGTATCTTTCCACCATTAGCAACCTTAGAAATATTACTTTTCAAATGTAAATTGTAGTTCAGTGTTTTCAGGATACTTTTTAAAAGTCTTTGTACTTGATGTATAGCTTTGAAGTCCAACATGCTACTCGAAAATCTCATATTTTCAAATGTTTCATTAGCATTGTTTCAATTTATAAACTATAGAGAAAAGAAGGCATCCTCTTATTTACTGAGTTTGAAAATTTGGCTTAAGTTTGAATATTTGGTTTATTTATAAGTTGCCAGTGTTTTTTAAAAACTGTTTTAGTGTAGTAGGGTGATGTGCCATATGTGTGACCATCAGTGACAGCTTTGTGAGCTTGTTCACTCTGCCTTTGCATGGGTTTTAGGGATTAAACTCTGTTCCTCAGACTTGCTAGGCAAGTGCCTTTACTTGGTGAGCCATCTAACCAGACTCGGGGGTTTAATAGTGCATTTTTCCTTTTTACTGAATGTTTGCCTCTTAGAGAATTTTTTCTTGGTGAAATATTGCAGTCATGAGTATGGCATTGGTCTGATTCCCAGTATTGTTCCTCTTTCTTTTCCCTCCTTCTTTCCTATTTTTTTTTTATGAGACCTGGTCTCCCTATGTAGACCAGGCTGGCCTCAGTCTTTCAGAGATCCACCTACCTCTGCATCCAGAGTGCTGGGATAAAAGGTTTGCATCATCCCCTGCTGTTCCTTCCTGTTTCTATTCAATACATTTCTTGAACAAAAACAGTGCGAACTTTCTAGGTTCAGTGTTGTAAGTGTCTGGGGTTAGCTTAAGCATGATGGGTGCCTTCCTTTTTAGGACAGAGTGTCTACATTGCTAATTGTTACCAGCTTTGCATGCTATATTTTACCCTTTCTAAATTTATGATAGCTGTATTTTTCTTTTATCATGTGTATCTTCCATCACTAGTATGTTGAATAGTTCCCAAACTTGCTAATAAGGATAATTTTCCTTATTAGTCTTTTGTGTTGAAAAATAGACATCATAGATGGCTGTGCTCCCCTTGAACAGAAGTTCCACAGATCTTATTTGTTAAAACAAAGACACGCTTTTAATTTCAAAGATTATGTAAGTTTACTTGTTACTAAATAGTATATCCATCTTCACATTTCATAATCTTGAGTCACAGATCAAGTGTGGGCCATTCCTGTCTTGCTTGGAAATGGCCTATAAATGGTAAAGTCATAGCATAGTGTGAGGTGTCCTCTTGGGTTAACCCTTGATGTTTGTCCATCTTTGTATCAGAATGATGACTGTCTGTTCTGCTGACTGATTGATCATTGGAAGGAATCATACTGGGAGGCAAGCAGCAATGAACATTGTAGGCTGAGGTCACTGGCGGGGACCAAAGGCCGTAATGTGTGAAATTTAGGATGAATTGCTTTGGGGGTTTTGTCAAGATTTACTTAGGCAAGGGAGTTGTTTAGGCAAATATTGGCCTTTTAGGGTCTCTTTGAAGTGACCATCTAATGAATCAGGGAAAGGGCAGTTAAACCCTTCTTGGTAAGAACATCAAAAGAGGAATGGGATCCAGTTACATGTCCCTGGAGCTATCAGTTGACCTTTCTTTCCAGAGAGGGAGAGGAATCTGAGTGATTGGGTTAGTTCTTGGCTTAGAAAGACTTTCTTATTCTTTCCCTTTCCTCCTCCTCTTTTATCTTCTCTAGGCCTAGCCTTGCTTCATTACTCAGTAACGTAGAGCATTGCATTATTAATGTAAATCTTCTAATCATTCTCCATAATACATTCTTATTATTTCATAATATAACCAGCTTTTCTTTATTGTAAAGAAAGCAAGAGGGATGGGATGGGGGTTGGTGGGGGGCATGAGAGAATAGGAAGGAGAAGGACCTGGGATTGATATATAAAATAAGTTTGCTTCTAATTTAAATAAATAAATAAATAAAACAAGAAAGCAAGATAATCAATCCTATTTGAGGTTTATTTCACATTTTCATATGCTGTCCTTTTTTCCACTCATAAGAGTAAGAGAAAAATAGAAGATTCACACCACGAATTCACTGTGTCCTCTATTGTTACTTGTTTCTTCTCTTGAAAACTTTTGATATAGTAACCAGTTGAGTTTCATATATTTCTTGTTAATCTGACAGGATATTGTTGATAAAGACCTGCCAATAAGTTAGCAGGCAAAAACCAGAGACATAGAGATTAGTCAAATGATGCCTAAAACAGGGTGTGTATTCTGTCACACTTTCCTCCTGGGCCAAGAAAGGCATTACTAATGAACCACAACACCCTTCCAGTGAGCCTGATCGTTCTCTGATTTCTTGCCAAGAACTGTATCCTAACCATTCTTTCTCAACAACATGGTATCCAACCTAAGTCCTGTTTTCTTTCTTTCTTTTTTTTTTTTTTTTTTTTTTTTTTGCTATGTCTATAACACCTTTCTGGGCTTCAAGAGTTGACTAAAATATGTGAAGTATCTGGACTATATGAGCATTTACCTTTTCTTTCTTTTAAAAGTGGGATAAGCACAATGCCATCTATATAGAAAGAAATTTATCTGATGTCTTGCATTGTTAAACCTAGGGCTCTTCAACAATACAGGAAATAAATACTATGAATAAAATAGAGAAAAATGTATAAGGGAGGCAGCAATGTGATGACCTTCTGCTGGGAGGAATTTAAGACAGAAACCTAAATGGTTCAAAGAAATATGTCAAATGGCAAGATAAACAATACATTTTGTTTGTTAATAGACTTATATAGATATTAAATAAAGTTTTTAAGCCACATAATTAATACCTAACACAAAATATTAGATGCTATTTAGAGTTCAGTGCTGCTTGTTATTGCAGATATACAAGGACAATACTAGAAAAAAAACTTGTGAGTATTTTTTTACTATTTATAAGACTCAGACCATTGATTGTTTCTTCCAGTTTCAAGGATAAAATTTGATGGAGAGAAAAATGTCTTAGCATTAATTAGGGTTCTCTCGCCCCCTGCTGATCCTGAGAAGTCTAGCTGTTGGTGGAGACATGGCCCCTCAGAGCTTCCCTCTACATGCTGTGAATAGCTTGTAGAACACAGAGCATTGTTGTGGGCCATGTAGCTAATCTAAGTTGTACTTCCAATTTTCATATATTCATTCTGTGTGTTAGAGTAGGTCCCAACAGCATGTCACAGGTAGAAATATATCTTCCAAATAATGAACCACACAAATGCTGCCGCTAGTGGATCCAAAAGATCCATGGACACTGGTTTCCGGAGTTCAGTGTCCTGAGTGCCACTTATGACTTTTCTCATTCCATAACTTCTCCTCTATACTCTGCCTGTGTCCCACCAAATCCCCATCAACCCCATGGTTACTAGCTGTTTGTTACAACCTGCTCATTTTTTTTGCCTGTTCTTTCTCTGTCAGATAGTACTGCAAGTGGCCCAGAGAAAATCTGAGGCTGGCTCCTGCTCTCCTGGTCAGTGTGAACATAACTCTGTTTAGTAATCAACTGCCCAGAGCACTCAGGACTTAGGGCCCAGAATCACTGGAGACTGTGAGAATGACTTGGCAGTGTTAGGGAATCCTGAGTGTGAAGGCTGCAGTGGGGGTGTTTTATTGATAAGGGAGTGACTATGCCCAGACCAAAAACCTGGACTTATGGGAAAATGTCAAAGCCTTCTCTAGGTTAGGTTCAGAGAGATGGCAAGGCTGCTCTCCTGGCCTAAGTGTGAATGATGATAAAGTCCACCATAGCTTTTTTTGAGTATCTACAGCGTGAAGACCACTACCCTACAGAGACTGCTCATACAGAGATTAGCTAAAGCTGCCTGCTGATCCAGCTGTGTACCGTAAACCCTGCCTCCTTGGTCTGCCATTTCTGCCTTGTTCCCCCTCTCTGTTCAATGGTGTGGAATAAACACATTGAGCTTCCTCGGTGCTGTGGTTTCTCCATCCAGCTCTCCTTTGTGTCCATCTGTCTGTTTTTTCTTTATTCCCTCACTGACCCCCTAACCAGGTCAAGTCCCTGGAGCCATGCAAGGTTGGCCAATTGGTGTTAACCCTTCCATTTGTGATCTCCTATGTCCAGGCAGAGAGGGAAATACACCAGTGCCAGTGTGTTTGGGCCCTCATGCATGTGCTTGGGTCATGAGGCAGTACCTACCTTGGGTGCTGCTGCCACTTCCTCTGGAAACCCTTGAAAACAGTCACTCTGTACCACAGCAACAACCATAGAAGATATTTCAAATTTGTCATTGCTTTTCCCTTGTGTATGTGTAGATATACATTCGTGTGTGTGTGTGTGTGTGTGTGTGTGTGTGTGTGTGTGTGTGTGAAAAGTCAACAATGATATCTTCCTTAATCACTTTTTCCATTACTTTTCAAGACAATCTCTTACAGAACCTGGAGTTCATCGATTTGATCCATTGAGCTACAGGATCAGACTGTGTCTGCCCCATGACTCCATCACTGTGGTCACAGATGCACACTGTCACATACAACTTTTTGTGTGGGCACGGGGGATTGGGACTTAGGTCCTCACACTTATAGAATAGGCATTTTACACACGAAGCTGTCTCCCCGACTTCTTCATTGCTTTTCTTTTAAGGGTACAAATATTAAGAACCAAATTTGAACTGTTTTAAAAATAGACATGACTTAACAAATTTTTTTGCAAAGAAAATAGTGTTAAGTCTCTTCAGCAAAGTAGCAACTTTACTAATTTACATCAAATTATTCAATTTTTCCTTTACTATTTTATTCTTTCAGTAATTCACACTGCCCTGGATTCCATGGCAAATTACAGAACTATTTTAGGATTAAATTAGCTGGAAGACATTGCTTCAGGAATAGATGCATGTTGCCAGTTGCACTAGTAATGTGTTCTTATTTCCTTTGCCAATTGGTTTCTTGGTGGCTTGAGCAATGCCGAGTCCTCTGAAAAGTCATTTCATCCAACCCGTGGGTGTGTACAAGCCCACGGCTTTTCCCAGGAATTGGGTGCATTCCTTCCCCTCATGAGAACATTTCCATTTCAAGTAAAGGAAGAGAGCGTTAATTAATTATTTGGAACTTGTGTTCATTAGCAGAGTCACTGCTGACCTGTATAATCCTTCTTCAGTTGTGATGATCCAGCCCAGCAAGTCTACTTCCGCATCTGTACAACAAAGCGTAAGCCTACAACAAAAGCCTGCCTTCTGATACGATTGTCGCTACAATACATGGCAGTCCAAACCTTTTGTTATTCTGGAGCATTACTGGCAATGCTGTGCTAATTTATGATTTCTCAGCCACCTTAGGCTGGAAGGTCCCTATTTTAGTATTTAGTGGAATTTTTCCCAGTGAATGTTTATCATGAGTTTGAGTATATTGAGAAGTACTTTTTGACCAAGAAAGGTATTCAGTTCTATTTTTATTATAGATTCAACTCACTTTATGGATCCATTGCTCTTATAAAATTTTGGTTATGGAATTAATTTTCTTTTAGTAAATTGATTTTTCTGCTGACATGCAATTTAAAGTGAAGCTATGTTTTCTGGTGCAATAATAGCCTTAAGACACAGCAAAATCACACTGATGATTACAAGAGTCCCCTGGGAGTTGGGGGGGGGGTTCAAATACTGGTGTGATGCTAAAAGCAAGCTAGTTAATCAAACATGATTAGGGCTAATTTCGTGTTTGAGCAAATGGATTCAGTGTGTAATGAAAAGAAGCTGTAGAACTTTAGCTGGTTATAACATGCTTAAAAGACCCTAAGTCCTCTAACAGTTTCCTACACAAAACTCCTTTTGATGCTTGAGTGGTTTGTTTTGTTCTGGATCATGTACATCGAAGGGAGGATCACAAACAACAAAAATACTCAAAAGTGAGTAAAATGAATATGTCATTTGAAGTTGAATATGAATTCCTCATACCTACATGTTCTGGGAGAAAAGAAGCTTCATGTTTCACTGTAATTTGAAGACATACACTAAGCCTTGAGGGAACTGAAGAGATTTGTACCGGCATCAAAGACTGGGAAGGTACAGGGATGGTGAGTCATTCTTAGCACTTTGCCACTGGAATTCCTTTCAGGTTAGTCAAAACAATAGGTGACTTTTGGGGAACAGCTAGCTTACTGCAAGCTCAGTTACACAAGGATGCCAATTGCAGCTACTACTCAGATATGGTATTGCTGTGGAGTTTCCTGGACCTGTGCCTTTACTGATCTTAAAAATACTTCTCTTTTGTACCACTTGAATCCTCTTCATCTGGGAAAGACAGCAACATACTTGTTTTAAATCACTGCCCTTATTTCTGGGCTATGTCAAATTTCCCTGTTCTCTGTCAGTATAGACAATGAAGAGGGTTTGATCATCTTGATGGGCCAATTACAATACTGCTATTATTCTAAATAAGTACAGTGGGCATCAGATATCAAGGACCTACATATATTAGTAAATATGAGCATGCTAGAGGGCAGGAAATAGATACCATTGCCAGTGCCAATAACTGCATTTGCCACAGTTCCTGATGGAAAGCTAGAGAGTAGGTTTAGTGAGTCCAAACTGGAGATAATTTTAGATGCTGGTTCTGAACCCGTTGACCTAGTTAAGAAAACAAGCAGGAGTTTATGGGTTCCTAGGAACTAACAAGTATGGGCACCCTTTAAGAAGACTCCAAGGGCTAAAAGGGAAACAAGTATCCAGTGTGAGGAAACTGAAAAATATTGTAGAATATTTGTTTACATTGTGAAGATGTGTCTTTGCCAAGGCTCCTTCTGGTTGGTTTAATAAAGAGCTGAATGTCAATAGCTAGGCAGAAAGAAGTTAGACAGGACTTCCAAGGACAGAGAGGACTTTGGGAAGAATAAAGGCAGAGACACCAACAAGACATGTAGAGAGTCAGACACACAGAATGAAAGAAAGGTAAAAAGACACCTGGTAAAATGTAGATTGATAAAAGCAGGTTAATTTAAATTGTGAGTGCTAGTGGGACAAGCCTAAGCTAAGGCTGAGCTTTGATATAATAATAAGTCTTCATGTAGTTATTTGGGAGCTGGCTGACAGGATAGAAAAAGACTCACTACAGACAAGAATGGGCAGAATGGAAGAGGAGAATGCAGTAGGGGGCTATGACCAGAAGAAAGCAGTCTCCAAGTCTTGATGCAGTAGGCATGGAATTACACCACCTCTTTCTCCTTTTATTTTCTAGCTACTTGCTTATGGTGTTAGAAGTTCTCCTTAGTTATCTGGTAGCCATTGGTTATCTGAACCATGTCAGCTCTGGAAACTGAAAAGCTAACTTAACTGATAATGTATGTAAAGATACTGGCCTGGAACTTTAATGTAGAGTGAGCTGGAATGGCTATCTTTTCAGGAACCTCTAATGCATGCAAAGTTCTTTCTCTTGAACTGGTCTTGTTTCTTCAAGACTGGTGTTCCACATGTGTCAAACCCTAGAGACTGAAAGTATCCTGGGAGCTTAGTAGAGGAAACGCCAAGGCTTCAACAGCAGTGTTCAGGAAGCATATGTTTTTTCTATAAGTTAACTATGTGTCCACTGTATCCAACATTTCCCTAGCCTAAGGAAAGCTGCTGTTAAGCAAAACGGGGGAGAATCATTTAATATTGGGCAAGTCTATATATTTTCCTTGATTTCCACATTAATTGTGACCCAAATATCTTCTAATTTTTCTTGTGATTTAACACTTGAGGTAAAGAATGTTGTCTTAATTTCAAATATTTAGGAATGCCTTCTATATGTATCCGAAAATAGTGTGATTTTTCAATTATTGAAGAGGATATATCATAAATATTAAATAAAATCTACCAGTTATTTTTATGTCTACTGATTTTACAGTCTTATTTTGAGATAAGGTCTCACTATGTAGCCCAGGCTGTCCTAAATTTAGTTGACCTTGAACTTATGGTTATCCTCCTGCTTCAGCTGCTTGAGTGTTGGAGTTACAGGTACAAGTCACTATTCCTGGCTTCTCTGTTGATTTCCTGTCACTCTTTTATGGCAATTAATGAGAGAATAATATTGAAGTCTCTCAATGTGATTTTGAATTTGTATGTTTCTCCATTCATTTCTGGTAGTTTCATTTCATGTACTTTGAAGTTCTTTTATTAGGTACAAATGATACAAATTTAGGATTGTTATAACTTTTTAATAAAGTGACTCTCGTCATTATGTCATTTCTCTCTTTCCCATTCCTCTGAATTCCACTGACATGCTGTCAGTCATCTCTGTCTTCTGTCTTTTACCTTTTTGGTTCTGATTGGAAGTTTGTAATATTATCCAGTTTTTCTCTAAATGCTTTTATAGTAGTCATTTTATCAGTGGTTTTTATTTTTAGCAATTTTATTTATTACTGATTTGTTGTGTTTGTCTTACTTGTGGTTAGTTGGGCTGATTAAATTCATGAGTTTATAATTTTCTTCAAAATTGGGAAATTAAAGTTAATTTCTCTTTGAATATATCCATGCTGGGATGATTAAAACATCAGAAAAGTTGACAGGGATCACTTTATTTTTCCTTTACAACCCAGAAATCAGCTTTTGGCAGAAATCATGGGTAGTTATGTGGCTCACCTCACGTGTTTCTACTCTCACAGAACTTATACTGCTGCTTGCCATTGAACATCTAACAGTAATTGCTTCCTGAAGTTGATTTAACTGTGTATGGCAGGAGGTTAACCCTGGGCTGTGGGTTCTGAATTCATTTCTACTACTTCCTATTTCTCCCTGAGCAAAGCTAACGTCATCACTACTTTCCCATCTTGAAAACAGAGATATTTTATGCCTCGCTTGCAGGGTCTTTGGGATGATCCCCAGTCATGTGTAATGTATATAAAGTGTATGAAATACAATAAGTTCCTCATATCAGACATTACTCTCCCCTTAGAAACATCAGTTTGCTGGGAGCCTCAGCAAAGATTGCTGGCACAGGGCTTCTCCTCAGTACCAATGCCTGGTGGGAGAAGGGACGTTGAAAATTCTGATGTCCAAGACACTTTGGCTAAAGGCAGTGATACCAGAATCTGGATGTTTCTCAGAGACTTTTAACAGGCAATTCTACTGAGGAATTTAAAGCACTGGGCACTCAGGGCAATAGCCACACTTCTCTGGCTGGAAGAGCACAGATTATTAGCAGACAGCTTGATGTCCCTTATATCCCCAATGCTGCTAACAAAACTCAGTGAAGATAATTGGTCAAACACCTGGCATGGAGTTAAGGTTAAGAGAATTCTATTTCAGGAAAAACTATGTTAGACCCAAGGGACCAGGCTTTTTCCTTCATTTGGTAACAAAAATGAAGTGATAGTATGGTATTTCATATTTTCTTTTACTTTATGCTTAGAAGCAAATTTTATTCTTATCTCTTAA
This sequence comes from Mesocricetus auratus, assembly GCF_017639785.1. Lineage (NCBI taxonomy): Eukaryota > Metazoa > Chordata > Mammalia > Rodentia > Cricetidae > Mesocricetus > Mesocricetus auratus. The sequence continues at coordinate 80,136,382 of NW_024429189.1, forward strand.
GTGTTTACCATTGATATTAATAAAAAGGACCCACCCTCTGATTATATTGCTATGTATGTTCTCATTTCTACGGATCTCAAAATAATTTCCAAAGGAGCTTTTAAAAATTCCATTCATGTGTATCTTTTATATGCTAATACTTAATACTTTACAGTTTTCCTTTATCATCTGTCCTTAATCATCTCATATATTTTAACCAGCATTCCTACTGCGCAGCTATCCACATAATAATTGGAATAATATTACATGAAAAGAAAATTGTTATTTGATTTTACAGTTAGTGACTGAAATTGTATTTTTCTTGCTTTGCTTCAAAGTATATTCTTTATCAACCAGTGTACCCAAAACAAGTTTATTTTTTATCTTTTATTTTCTTAAGCATTTACTATCTGAGACTAGACAGGGGGTTTTAAGGTCTCAAGACTCCTACAACTTCCTAAACATTTCTCAGTCATTTTACACCAATTTTTACCCAGCTGCATCTCCCCCTAGTTTTCCTCCATTCTCAGAGTAATTTGTGCTACTTTAAATGTGTGACCCTTGTTAAAATATTCAGCATAAGTATACCTGCAAATGAGCTTCCTTATTTTAGTCATATTTCCCCTCATTTGATATCTATATCCCTCCCAAGAAAAGACCATGTGAGAAGGTCAATGTAATTATTATTACAGTGTATATTGATATGATATTTTAAAATACAATTTCATTGGAATCTATGTCTATAAACAGGCTTACAGGGTTCAAGGATCACGTATTTGGCTTTCAGTAAAGAACTGTCTTAGTGTCTCCATGGAGACCCCTGAGGGGGTATTATTAGAGATGATCAGTCACTGACCTGAAGCTATTACATCAGATGATATTAATTCTATTTGGGGGGGCTTGAACAGACTTAGGATCTATTTTACTGGAGGGCTTCCATACATTCTTATCAGCTCAATTACTCTCTTTTTAACTTCTTTGGTACAAAGTTCTTCTTCATTATCACGAGTGATATTTAATATACCTCCATTGCATATATTGTTTCTGTAACAATGACTTATTTGCATTATTTGCATCCCTTATGCAATTCATACAGCCTTAGTCTGGGAAGTTTCCTGGGAGAAAATAATTTGGATTCCAGTTCTTTACCAGGCTTACCCCTATTATCCCACTTTTATTGGTGAGGAAGTGATGATGTGAGGATGTTTGGTAGCTTCGGGGTTAAGCCTTTAATATTAGGGGCAGCCAGAAATCAAGCTCACCCGTCAAAGCCCAGCCAGTGCTTTTCCCTACTCCATCTTCCATCTCTTACTTCAGCATCCCCATCTGCAAATGGTCCAGAATGTCCTTCTCTGAGTAGCATAGGGACATTCTAGAAACTGGATTTTCATTTCAGCTTTGCCACTGATATGTGTGCTGAAAATACTGAAATCCTCCTGGGATTTAGTTCCCTCAGCTGTAACACAGGTGGGTAGACAGGAAGTAGAACCCTGTTTCATTTAGTCTGATGCTAAATATCATTTTAGACATTTAAACATTTCATTCATTTGATAGCTATGGTCCTTTCCTTGTAGATTCTCACTGCTGTAGTCTGTTCCCCAATCTCCTACCAACAGCCTTCTTCTACGTAGACACACCTTCCTCCTCAAACAATTCCATCTCATGGTGGTGAGGACCTTGTGGTCCTTGCTCATGATTCTCCTCGGATGTACTAACAAGATTTTTTTCTTCAAAATTCTACCCACATTTACCACCACTGGAATAGGAGTTGGAGCATGACAATATAGAACGTTGAGTCTGACCAAAACTAGCCACGAGACTGTACTTTAGCCAGAGCTATGCGTATGGATGTGAATAACTATGGACAGAGCTGTGCACTATTTCATTGCCTACACTCATTCAGCCAGAGCAGACTGCATGGCCAGATCCGATATGTACATGGTTATGAAACACTTGCTTTCTTAGGAGTCACAGGGACAGGAGTAAAATCCTGAGTTCACACTGACAAAGGGAGCAAAGAATTCAAAGAGTAATATGTGTGCCACAGGCAGAGAGACTGCACTTGGGGAAGGTGGGTAGTGAATACTGCCTCCATTGTAAATGGCATATTACCTTTTCTTTCTGTCTGCCTCCACTGTTTTGATTACTGACAGCAGCCTCCCGCTGATGTCATAGGCTAGCATCAGCAAAGTGCAGCTCATCATTTGAATGGTTGGGGAAAGCACAGACTTTAAAGGTAAGCCACCTTACCCTTTGTGTATCTGTGCTGTATGTCCTATTAACCATGATCACCTGTCAAATTAACCTTTGTGTGTATATGTGATCAATGGGGGGGCAACTAATAAGTACTTAATAAAAGTAGACTTGACTCATGACATTCAAAGGAAAGATGGTCGATGATATTCAGTGTTTCAGAAAGATTGTTCTGCAAAAATCTACCACCTTGAAAATCTATTTGTATGAGAAATTAAGGGGCAGTTGACTGTGCAGACACATTTATTTATTTCAAGTTAATTTTTTTGCTTCTTTGTTTACTCAACTGAAAAGAATACTATGGTCATACCCTATTTTAATAAATATTGACATGTACATTATCTTAAAAATCATTTGTTTTATATTATTAAAATTTTTATTAGAAAATACTTCATAAATTTTTTATTTGTTCTTTTTTAAATTTGAATTTGTCCTCTGTCCTTAGTTTGTCAAATTTCTGAGATAACTGTTTCATGTCACCTGTTTCTGCCAATGTTTCCTTCCTGTCCTAATGATCCTGTCAAAATTATCATGCATCATGTTTTCTCCATAGGTTATTGTCTGGTTAGACACTAGGTATCAGAAATTGGATCTTTAAAATGAAAATCAAAGCCAACCAGTGGTGGTGTACATCTTTAATCTCAGCGCTTGGGAGGCAGAGGCAGGTGAATCTCTGTGAGTCTGAGGCTAGCCTGATCTACACAATGAGTTTCAGGACAGTCAAAGGTACACAGAGAAACCTGTCTTAAAAATATAGGAAACAAGCAAAAATGAACTGCAGAATTAAGTTAATTTTCACTACTTCTGCTTAAGATTTCTCATGTTTTTCCTCTGTATAAAGAGTGAATTGAATTTCATGCCTCACCATATTATTGTGGTGTTGACTAGACACTGCAGGTGTGTGAGTGTTTGCATGTGTGTGAACATATACATACACACATGTGTTTTATCTAGGAACACAAGCCTTTGCTGTTGTGTAAATTTATTACTCTTTCATGCCACTATTCATACTGTAATAATAAGCTTAGTCTTACCAGACAATATGCTCTGATAACATGACTGTCTTACCTGGGGTGCTGTGATATATATTGTGTGTTATATAGTTATATTAATTCACGTAAACTTCATCCCAAACCAGTATCAACTCCATAGCCAAAGTACATAGTGTAGGAACCTAAGTCAGGGGTCTGGTAAGTAATTATAGACCTGAGAAGTGAGACAGTGTGGTGCGAACACTCCATAGGTTTACAAGGGTCTGGTGCAAGCACTCCATAGGCTTACAAAGTTATGGTGCGAACACTCCATAGGTTTACAAGGGTCTGGTGCAAGCTCCATAGGTATCCTCCTTGCTTAACAACAGGGGCAGGATGTTCTGGGAGGAAGGATGCGCCATCCCCCAGCCCATGGAGCCACATAAGCTTCAGGTCTCCTGGGTTGCATGTGGAGGTGCTCTGCAGTTCTTTTAGGCACTGGGCTTTCCCCCCTGCTCCTTGAGAACAGGCATCAGGGACACCCCAATACATGACTCCCTAAGTAAAACTGAGGTGATTCCCTGGCTAGTTCCTCTGCAGACATCAGGTATCAAGGGCCTCAAGTGAACAGAGGCTCATTTTGCGAGACTGTGTCCTTGTGAAGGAGGTACCTGAGTTCACTTTCCAAACAGACACCCCACATTTGCAGAGATGGCAGTGAACTCCCGATGTCCCAGTCTCTCTCTCTCTCTTTGGACAGCCTTCAGCGGCCAACTGTAGAAACATTGTGACCTTCATCATTTTCACTTGGAAGTGTGATTAAAACTCAATGAACCGAACTGAACAAGCAAACAAAAATCAAAACCTTAAGTGTTCTCAGCTTCTCTGGCTCTTAAAATGCTACTCTCATATAAGAGAAGCATGCTGCCTGGCAACTCTTTGTGTACTGAGTTATTCTCAGCTCGGGTTACTTGGGAGTCAGGTTTTCAGCATGGCAGAGGCTGTCAGCTGGCGTTGGATCACTGCCAGAGCTCCTCTCTTACAGGGATTATGTATAATAAACACCCTATCACATATCCAGTGATTCTTCTTGCAAAAAGACACCGAGCCTAAGTCTTTAACATCCACCTGGTTGTTCCAGGTTTTGCTGAGGTTGCTTACCAGGAATTTGATGCAGACGAGGAATGTGAGTGCCTCGAGAGGCTTGTCTGTTGTTGATACAATCTAGTCGTTTCCACACTGATTCCAGTAGAGCACTGATGGTTTACAACCTATTTTGCTCAGCAGATGTTTCAATGGATCCCATGACCAAATAAGTTTGGGGAACTCCCATTTGATGGGTTTAGGAGACCTCAAGTTCTTCAGTAAGCTGACATAAACTCTGACACACCAAGTGCTAGAGCATGTAGCTTTTCTGACCGTGACATCCTTTTAGCACAGAGCATGTGTTGTCATCTTAAGAATATGAGGCAGCGGCCATGTATATAGATAGCTTCTAAGAGCATAGCCTCTGCTGTTCACCGGAGTGACTTCCAACCATGGCGTTCTCCTTTACTGATCTTAGAAACTGGAAACTGTAGCTTACCTTCTCTGTGCTCTAGTTTCCCCCTTAAAATGGGAACACTGGTATTTCCCAACTCTAGGTTATGCTAAAATTTGACATAGTTTAGGTGAGAGTAAGTTAGCTGAATGTTCTGGAGATGACAAACAACAGTCCCAAGTGGGTTACTCATGCAGCATTCCCTCGCCATCAAACTGACACACGCCAGTATGCACAGTGCATAACGATTCTGTCCTTAGAAATAAGGCTCAGCTGTGGGCCCAGAAGAAGAGTTAGTCAGCCATTGGGCTTGGGTGTGACACCATAGACTGTTAGAGCTGAGAGTTCACACCTCTATTCCCCTGCCCTCCTCTGATTCTATAGTGAGTAAACACAAACTGCAGGACCTGGGTGGGCAAGCGGGACTCGGGAGAAGAGGGAAGAACTAGAAGACAACCCTTTAGTGGTGAGGGCATATGCTTGAAGACCCCAAAAGAGTAACTGGGAGAAGTCCCTTTCATGACAGCAAACTCTAAAACTGTAAACTGGAAAGTGAAGTCAGAGTATGGAGACTGCCTTGTAGAATTCTTAAACTTGCTGTCTCCATTGCATTTCACCTGCCTGTGGTGTCACTGACGCTCTTCCCCGTGTTCACATAGGTATCACCTCTGAAGGCATTCCCTGTGACAGCTTCAGTGAGCAGACAACTAAAGACCTTCTGAATAAGGATGGAGGTGCTTGGGTCCTGGGCTACAGAGCGGGGCCACCTTGTCCATATCTGCTCCAGGAAGAAAGAGAGAAGTCAAGTAGAAGCGAATTGTACTTGGATCTCAATGTAAGTGGAAATCTTCGTGCTTAGCCTGTGGCTCTTTGTGGATAGCAGAGGCTCATTTCATACGTACTCGGTGTACATTGCATCTGTGAAGTTGTCGAAGCTATATTCTGTGTGGGGAGCATTGCATGAAAGAAATCAGTGGGCTGCAGCAAACCAAGGTGATCCAAAAGCTGTGCCCTAGAAGGTGACTGGGTCAAGAGCTTCTTTCCAGGCTACTCTGTCTCATTAGCTCTGGTGCCTAAACCTCCCTGAGGGAAGAAACCCATTTGCTGCTAGTCACTTAATATCATTGTACTAAAAGTTTACGAATAACACATGCTAGCTGACAGACACACTCTGCGTTTTCCAGTGAAACCCAAGTCACCTGTCTTCATTGCACATCTATAAACCTTTCTTTCTCCACAGCTGCTCAAATAACAGCTCAACAAGTTGTTGGGAAATCTGCCAGACACAGGATGCCCCATTTAAAAACGTAGGCTTCTCCTTTCTCATTCTTGCGCACATTCACGGACACAGAAGCTTTGACTCCCCAGTACAAAGTGCTGGGCAGCCTCTGCCACTGCCAGGGTTAGATGCCTGATGGGGTTGAGCAAACCGGTCCTTCCATTTCTCACTGCCTCTTTCCCCAGTTTCCTGTGGCTTTTTTTTTCTTTTCCTTTATTTTGATTCCTACTGACAATCTCTTGTTCTCTGCTTCATTATATTCTGATCTGAAACTACGTGTGTGGTGAGTGTAGGTTAGGCCTATGATCATCTAGATAACATTGTGGATTTTCCTAGGGGTGTGTCAGATCTGCCATCTTTAGATGGGTGGTAACCATTGAATAGAACTTTTATTCTATAACCACACAGTAATAGTTACTGTGCTCATTTCAGAAAAATATTTGACATTAAAATAGAAAAATATTTTCATAAAAAGAGGTTTGAGGGTTTGGAGAACTGTCTCAGTGGTTAAGAGTTAAGAGTACTCAGAGCATCTAACGTTCTTCTGGCATGCAAGCAACTCTCTCTCTCTCTCTCTCTCTCTCTCTCTCTCTCTCTCTCTCTCTCACGCACGTGCGTGCGCACATGTGTGTGGAGGGGGAGGGAGGAAGAGAAACAGAATTTGGAATAAAGTTGAAAGGGAACAGATTGACAGTTGATGCAGAGATTGCTTGGGCTCCTTGCAGAGTCAAAAGCTGGGATGCACTCAGCTTTAAGTGCAACAGCGACATCTATTGGCAAGTTATTTTAATCTGCATGGGATACAAACTGTAGGCTGCAAACCCCAGGCAGCCTGGAGGATAACAGTGCCCAAATGGAATTTAAAAGTCTGTTTCTTTTTCCTTTTATGATTCTAGTTTTGTTTTGTTAGAAATATGATAAACTGTGTGATCCTGGTTTTCTGTCTTCTATTCAAATGAAATTATGTCATTGCTTAATTTATTACAATTACAGGAATCATACATAGTCCTTGAAAATTATTTGAAACCTCAGCACAAGGACAGCACTGAAACATTAATAAATTTTCTTTTATTTTTCACTGCTCATGACTTGTTTTCAATGAGGATTCGTTTCTACAACCTTCTTTCTTTATGTCTTACCCATGCTGTTGTAAATCCTTAAGAGGTATCATTTAAGTGTTATATCAAGGGTGTGCCTGAGTTTAATCATTTTCTCATTATCGAGTGATGAATTTGCTTTGAGTTTTGGAATTGTATTTGTTTGTGCCCCTCAACATTTAGGAATCATTCCTTATGGTAAATTTCTATTTCCAACAAGTGTTCTGGGGCTTTTGATAGGTATCACTACCTGAAAAGGAAGCCCTTTTCCTGAAAATAAATACTAAAATATATTTAAATATATTTACATATTACCTATATGGGTATGTATAAAAATAAAACATACTTACATGCCTCTTGATTTTCCATTATTTATAACTTTTTTAAAAATGAGAGTAGTTTCTTAAGGTTATTCAGGTCAGCAGTTCCTACCCTCTGGCTCTGGATTTCCTCTCTTCCTCTTAGGTTCTTCTCCCTTCTTCAGTCAGTGTGGCTTGAATCTTACAGGTTTGATGTTGTTATTCCAAGTGAGACTTCCACTTGAAACATTCGCCTATTTAGAAACTGTGTGCATCCTGTTAGTAACCAGTGCTCCAGAGATCTTTCTTGACTGGGGGATGCTGAGGTTTAGATACTGTGTAACTCAGCTTTCCATAAAGATACCTGACATAAATCAAGCTTATGTCCCGCTATTGTTTCAGAGATGCCAGTCTGTGGTCATCGGGCTCCATCACTTCAGGTGTGTGATAAGGTAGACTGTTATGGCAGGGGATACCTGGCAGGAGTCAGCAGCCATAGGGAGGTAGAGATGGAGGCATGCAGGCTCAGTGTGTTAGTCAGGGTTCCTATCGCTGTGATGAAACATCATGACCCAAGGCAACTTGAGGAGGAGGAAGAGGAGGAGGAGGAGGAGAAGGAGGAGAAGGAGGAGGAGGAGGAGGAAAGGGTTTATTTCACTCCCAGTTCCATGTAACAGTTCATCATCAAAAGCAGTGAGGGCAAGAATTCAGAGAAGGAACCTGGAGGCAGGACCTGATGCAGAAGCCAAGGAGAGGTATTGTGTACAAGCTTGCTTCCCATGACTTGCTCAGCCTGCCTTCTTATAGAATCCAGGACCACCAGCCCAAGGATGGCACTACCCATAATGGTCTGGATTCTCTCCTCCAATCACTAATTAAGAAAATGCCCTATAGGCTTGCCTACAGTCAGATCTTATAGAGACATTTTCTCAGTTGAGGTTCCCTCCTTTCTAATGAGTCTAACTTGTGTCAAGTTGACATAAAACTAGGCAGTACACGTGGGGACAAGATATCCTGAGGCATACCCACAGTGACCAACTTCCTCTAACTAGGCCTCAACTCCTTTAAGTTTCTACCAGTACACAACAGCCCATTAAGCTGCCCATTAACTTTTGAACAGATCAATCCATTGATGAAATTGATACAGTCACCTCCCCAAGTCCCCTCTGAGCACTGATTCATAAGGGACCAAGGCTTCAACTCATGAGCTTTGGGAGGGACATTTCAGATCCAAGTCATCACAAAACCTGGAGACAGGAAGGAATATATTACTAGACAATAGTTTGATCAACATTATACATTAGACATTAAACCATCACTGTTCTGCTTTCTAATTTAAACATGATTTCTAGTGTCACCATGGAACTGGGAGTTTCTTAAGCCTTTCCCTATGGCCATGCTGACTCTCAATTGAATACAAGGATAGCAATGGGAACATTTAATAACTGTTGGGAATTTAGCATCCATAAATTATAGTTGATCCTGGTATTAGTCTGGGTTGCTAGAGTTCCTCCATTCAGTTGTATATTCATTATTTAGTCACGAGAAGATCTAGGATGCCAAGTGTCTTAATTTCCTTTCTATTGCTGTGATAAAATACCATGACCAAAAGCATCTTGGGGAGAAAGGAGTTATATTTTGGCTTTCAAACTGTCCCTTGCAGAGGGAAGTCAGAGCAGAAACTCAAGGAACCTGGAGGTAGAACTTAAGTTGAGGCCATGAAGCTTCTTATTTGCTTCTTCCACCTACTTTCTTATTAGCACCTGTCCAGGGTAACAAAACCCACAGTGGGCTGGGTTCTTCCTTGCCAATCATTAATTAAGAAAATACCCCACAGGATTTTCTACAGGGCCTCTGATGGAGGCATTTTTTCAGTTGAGGTTTGTCTTAGTTAGGGTTACTATTGCTATGATAAAATATAATAACCCTGGCAACTCTTATTAAGGAAAACACTTGATTGGGCCTTGCTTACAGTTTGAGAGGTTTAGTCCATTGTCAGCATGGCCAGAAGCATAGTGGTATGCAGACTGGCATGGTCCTGGACAAGGAGCTGAGAGTTCTACATCAAGATTCACAGGCAGCAGGAAGAGAAAAAGCCGCTAGGCCTGGTTGGGCTTCTGAAACTCAAAAGCCCATACCCAGTGACAAACTTACTCCAACAAGGCCACACCTCCTAATCCCATCAAACATCAGCACTTCCTGGTGACCAGGTATTCAAATTTATGAGCCTGTTGGAGTCATTCTTATTCAAACTACCAAAAGGTTTCTCTTCTCAGATGACTCCAGTAGCTAACACAGTAAGGAAATGCAGAACAGCATTAAATTACCAAACTAAAGGTATTCAAACAAAGGTTTTGTTTTGCTTTCTAAAAGCTGATCTCTTAGGCTTACCTTTCAATGTTTCCATGGAAAAGAGAACTGCTACATTGTAGCAAAAAACAAACAAACAAAAACAAAGAAAGAAACTACTACTATAAAATAGGAAACATTTATAATTAGATGGATCCAGTGCAAATCCTGGTTTTGCTATTCCTTGGGTATCTAATCTCAGACTTGACCTAATTTCTTTGAAAAACCCTATAATATCTATAACAGTGCTCACTAGAATGACTGTTTGGCACATGGGGCTATTTAAGTAAACTACGATGAAGTTCTATTCAAAACTTCATTTCTTAGTTACTGGTCATTTTTTAGTTGCTTAGAGACCACCTGAGTGGGGCTACTGTTGACTTTCAGAGGGCAAGAGATAGAATGTTTCCTTTATTGTACACACTTGCATTGAACAGAGCTAGTAAACAAATGAGGTTAAAGAAACCTTTTTCATAGCTCTGTGGGTCAAATTTCGGCATAAGAAAAATTACATAAAGAACTCACCATGCATACTGCTTACTGCTTACTTTGGACAGAGTGACATTCAGAAATTCTGGCTATCTCCAAGAAGACTTTGCAAGATCATTGCAAGGCTGGTGAGGTTTACCACAGCTAGCATACCTATCTCCAACCAGAATTTGTGCTCTAACTTCCCTCAGTGCTAGACTATTATTGGGGTGTGAAAGCCAAACTATAAAGCCCTTTCCCCCTAAGATGCGTTTGGCCATGGTATTTTATCACAACAATAGAAAGGAAAGTAAGACACTTAGCATCCTAGATCTTCTAATAACTAAACTCTGGTGTCTTCTCTTTTATGCATGCTTCTCTCATTTATCTGTCTTTTCCTCTTTGTGATGCTGAGGATTTAATCTAGAGCCTTGACAAGTTACACATGCATTCTACAACTGAACTAATTGGTTTGTTATTTGAGATCGGGGCTCAGTATGCAGCTCAGTCTTGCTTTGAACTCACTGTGTAGCCCAGACTGGTCTCAAACTTTCTTTCTATTGCCTCCCCTCTAGGTGCTGGGACTATAGATACATGCCACCACAGCTAGCATACCCATCTCCGTTTTGTTTTAGATATATCTCCACCTTCCCTAGCCTTTTCTATGTACTACTTTAACTTTAAAAACTTATAAAAGGATTTGGGGAAATTAGTTTTAGAATTGAACTGATTTTCAGGATAACTAGATAATTATGAAAAGAAATAAGACAAAAATTGCAAGTTATTTCTCATATGCAGAATCTAGATTTTTAAAAAAATGTTAAATGTTTCTATCAATGTTATATACAGCAGAAGCATGGGGCAGGTGACTCTTTTGGAGAGTGGGAGGAGATGAGACAAATATGAAGAAAGTACAGTGATATACATGAATATAAATGTCCTAATGAGACCCATAATTGTATATGCTACCTAAATAATATGAGAACTAAGGAAGGAAATAAACAGATGCCTAGTCATAGCAGCAGAGAGCAGTCTGGTGTTGCTGTTTGGGAAGGAGGAGAAACAAGTCACATTAGGCAAAAGTAGTTTATTAAATTACAAACCTTCTTAGTAATTTTTACCAGAAGCAACTTTGGAATGGTTTCTCCACAGACTCCATGCCTTGTATCATAGTTTCTCTATGGCACAACAGACTTTCTCTTGGCTTTGGAAAACTACAAGATCCTTCAGAAACATGGCCCCAAAATTCTGTACCTTAATGGCTGTCCCTCCCACCAGCCACACAAGCAGAGTTGCAGATTTTCTCTTTCCATTATTTTATTTGTCATTAATAGTGAGTTGCCTTCCCAGAAGATACTTGACATTGACTCAAAGAATCCAGTCTTAGAAATATTTGACAGTAAGAACCGTACCAGCTTGACCTTACTTTTCACAGTGTAAATGAAACAGCCCCTTTGAAATCTAATGAATTGACATAAAGACAAAAAAAGGGGAGTGGAGTATAAGAGCTCTCATAGTGAGGATGGGAAATTACAGATGTGAGTCTGTCCTTGAGGGTTGCTATCTGTGCTTCAGCAGACATTGAGGAAAAATGGAAAGATGCTCCAAGTCTACAGATTCCCGGCCCCATCCCCCTGTCCTGAAATGGTTGAATTGGTTTGAAAATCAGCTTGGACCAAGAAATTAATGAAGAATAGAGAACTTAGTGACTTTCTGTAGAGTCAGCTAAGAAAATCTGTACTTAATCACTCTCCAAAGGTGAAGGAGGTAGAAAATCCAACCCTGAAAGTACTGGCCCTGAAACACTCAAAGGAATGCCCTGAAAAAATTGGCTTTGGAATCCAGAAGAATATAAATGAAACAGTGATTTAGGAGACTGTTAGTCTCTCTTTCCAAATGCATTGATAATGGAAACTTGGGAGGGAGCAACTCCCTGCTTGGACTGTCAGTTCATTAGTAAATATTTGTTTCCCATTGAAAAAACAAAGGAAAAGCAGCCTGTTAGATATGGGCTGACGTCACTAAAAAGGTTGTTTCTTTCCCATGAAAGCCTGAAGTATTCATGAAGTGCTATGACCAGGCATGGAGGGGAACAGCAAACACATACATTTGTTTGTGTAATCCCCTCATCACCATGAGATAGTACAGTAGTGAGAAGTTTCTGTCCTGCCCAGTCCCCACAGCTGTTTCATCCCAAATAAATACACAGAGACTTACGTTAATTGTTACATAAACTGTTTGGCCTGTGGCTCAGGATTATTATTGGCCAGCTCTCTCTTAATTATTAGCCCATTTCTATTAATCTGTTTATCTGTGCATGGTCTTGGCTTACCAGTTATGCCCAGGTCTCTTGCTTGCTCTCAGCTACATGGCATCTCCCTGATTCCAACTACTACCTTTCTTTGTCCCTATTTGTACTTCCTGTCTGGCTAAATCCTGCCTGTCCATTGGCCAAAACAGCTTTATTCATCAAACAATAAGAGAAACATATATTCACAGCATACAGAAGGACATCCCCCATCATAGTACTGTCATTCTCCAGGTGACAAATGTCACTTGTCTAGAAAAAGACATAGGTGCTAAGCTTGGATGGACCCTAGGAACAGTAACTGTGCTCCTAACTGCACACAGCCCTTGTTCAAGGAAAGATCATGCACACTCTGCTGTCTTCCAGTTTCACAGCACAGCCAGTTTCACTGGTCTCCTTTCAGATTCTTTCATGTTGTCCATGTGTCACCATTTCCATGGTGGAACCAGTCTTAGAAATATTTTACACTGCTCAGCAGTTAAAGGCCTTAATCACTGGGACTTGTCCTTACAATGTGCACATGTGGCCTGGTTTTGCTTTTGTTTGTTTGTTTGTTGTTCTGTCAGGACAGGGTTTCTCTGTGTTGCCCTGGCTGTCCTGGAACTCTGTAAACCAGGCTAATCTCAAACTCAGAGATCCAATTAAAGGCATGCACCACCATAGCCTGGATATATGGCCTGCTTTTTGTTAAACTGATTAACAGAAATAGTTTATAGCTATTATTGGAGATGGTATAAGTTATTTGGGGTGGGAGTGCAGATGCTACAAGCCTAGGGGAAGCCTAAGAAGTCTAAGGATTAATTTACATTAGTGTGAGCTCTCAACTTTAGTTCACATTACTTTGGATTAAGTAGAAGTAAGGTGTTAGAAGATGTGGGGAGTGAAGGGTAAGATCTGGCCTAGCAATGGGCAGTGTGCTGCAGGACTGGTAGGATGTGCTGTTGTTAGTGCTTGGCCAGTGGCAGCTGTTTGACTCCTCGATTTCAGATGTTTTCATCTTTAAAATGAAGTCAAGATGCTTGACTTGTAATTTTCCAAGGTTCACTTCAGTCTCAGATACACACATATCCTTCCATAATCCTATGATCCTTTTAGATGAAACTTCATAATTTTTGATGTCATATTTCCTCTACTTTCCCGATATTACATCAGGTTTCATTTGGGGAACAAAAAGATACTCCCTGGACTCAATACAGCCCATCCTTACCCATTATTTTATTTTCATTCATTGTGATACAGGAGATAGATAGCTCTCTGTACATTGTAATGGAAAGGGACTCATCACAAACAGTGCTAAGTTGCTCACATAAGTAACAGTGAAAACAGAGGTTGAAATTAAAAGGAAGATTAAATGTTAACATGGTAAAGATGAAGAAGGCATCTAATAGTTGGGTAGGAGATAACCAGGTTACACAAAAAAGAAGAAGAGGAAGGACAGAGCTCTGGGCCACTGACAGCAGGCTAGCAGGCACCCTCTGAGGCTCTTGAGGAATGACTACAAAGAGTATTATCCTTTTTGTAAATTCTTGCTCCTAGTATACCTGATTGTGACAGACCAACAGTTAGGAATGATAGCATCAAACTAGAAGGTTCCTGCTAGACCATGTCAGACCACTCTATTTAAGGAGTTAAAAATGAGGTAACCAAGAAAGACTGCAGCTACATCTTAGTGACTAGGATGGAGTTAGCTCTTTGCCATGGTAAAGCTACAAGTTGGTCATGTAAATAAGAGAACAAAGAAAGTCTACTGTAATTGACAGTAATGAGACATTTACAAAGTTTGCAGGTAGTAATGTTGGTCAAATGACTAACAGCTAGCAGAAGGTCAAGGTCAAAGCTGGAGTCCAGGATGGACAGAGGGAGTTGTCATCTTCCCCGACAGTAGGCAGCCCATCAACACTATGTGCTCATTTTCCTGGTTGGTCCATAGGTACAGGCATAGTGAGTCTAGGCCCCCCATTGGCTTAGGCCTTGAAAACACAGAAAATTAATCATCCTCTATCCAGTTTCTGTCATGGCCTTACAAATCTTCTAGACAAGGAAAATTCAATGGCATTTTCCTCTCTTAGAAACTCCTCTGCTGGAAGGTTCTCTAATTTTTCCTCATTTCTGATTTTTTTGTAATAATTTTCCAAAATAAATAATTTAATTTTAGATGATGTAATTATTTAAGTTATACAATTATTAAACATTCAAATAAATAACTGCATAAATGATTTGCTCTAAAGTTCCAGCAGTGTATAAGCACAGTTATTCTGTCAATAAGTTTTTGTTGAGCCTGTCTCTGTGTCATCCCAAAGGAGAAGTGTATCTCAGATCTAGGGCAGGAAGCCCACTTCTGAGTTCTAGCGGGTGGTTAAGAGTGTGTCCTAGGCCCTGCTCCAAAGGATATGACATACTCTGAAGATCCCCCATGGAAGACCTCACCCTCCTTGAGGAGCAGAAAGGGTATGGGATAGGGAGTCAGTGGAGGGCAGGGGAGGAGGGGAGGGAGAGGGAACTGAGATTGACATGTAAAACAATCTTGTTTCTAATTTGAAGGAAAAAAAAAAGAGTGTGTCCTAGAGCCAAATTCTGGTTCCATTGTTCATTGATCCTATAAACATGAGTTACTTAATCTTTTTGTATCCATTTCCTAGCAGAGAAACAGAATAAATTCCAAGCTATAGCACCTATCTATAATGAGTTAGTATTTGCAAAGCATTTAAGACATGCTTGGGCATATCGTAGATGCTCAATTCTAGATATTTGTGTCTTCATTCACACCCACTACCCTGTGAAACTCTACTCAATTTCCTCTCTTCACTTTGATTTCTGAATCTAAAATAAGTCTAATAAAGCTTTACTACCTAGATTGGAGGGATGCCAATCCAGTGATCTCTGGATCCATTTCCTATGAAACTGTAATGGCACCTGTGGATAATGAGGACATGCTGAAATCCTATACATCTGCCTAGTACTACGGTGTAGAGAAACTAGTCACCCCTTCCAGCTTGTGTTTTTGCCCAAGTCTGTAGAGGTGCCTGAAATCTTACTTTGGAAATCAGTCCTAAATTATAGCAAATGAAACATCCTCAGAGAGAAGGAAAACATCAAGTATGCAGAACTAGAATCTCTTCCCCTTGTCCTGTGTATGTAGTTTATGAAATTGGTGCGATGATACCTTCTTTCCACAATCTCAAAGAAGTCAGATTTTTATCAATGGGTATTTCCTCTAGAGCGGAATCTTTTTCAGAATGGCACCATCAGATCTCTCTCTCTCCTTTTTTCCTTTTTTTTTTTCTTTTACCCTGCCCTGATGTTTACTTTGTTTTGTTTAAATATGTTGTTTTGCTCTGCTGGAGATTGAGCCCAAAGCCTTGAACATGCTAGGTACACATTCTGCTACATTCCTACCTTTTCAATTTAGGTCAGTTAATAATTCCAAAATGTCAGAGTCAGAGTCATCCAGAATGGATGCATTTAGCCACAGAAACCAATTAGGGTTTGTTCTTTTCTATAAGGTTTAGTGGAGTATACAGCTTCTTTGTGTTTTCCTTTTTTGCAATCATTCATCGCTAAAAATGAATTATTGCAATCAAAATTCCTCAGATCTTTGGGTTTAACAGGATGATGTCCCAAGTGGTCACTAGGCAGTATGATCGCCTTGCCCTGTCTCCTAAGATTTCTAGGTCTGCCACATATAATCAGAACAGTGTTTTATCCAGTCCGTGCTGGGTTTCTTTGGTTTTGCTTTTTTGCACAAAATGAGCAATGGAGACCAAATTGATAGGTATTTTAGACCTTTAAAGAAATATCGATCCTTGGGAATCTTTGGTGAATGACTTTAACCAAGAAGGAACATTGTGTGCCAAAATCGTGCCATGTTCGGCCCATTTATTTGGTTGCAATACCAAAGCAGAAAGGAGTCACTACTCCTGATTAGAAAGAGACCTGAGGTTGGCCCATAACTCAGACAGTAATCATTGGCACACGGCTGGGGCTGTTTATTTTGCTGCCCTACAGTAGGTGGACTCCGGGTGTGGTGGGTGTGCTAGCTAAGTACCTGTTTGCAGAACACCCAGGCAGGGCAGAGCTAAAACAGCAGTAATCTGAAACCAGTCTAGTTGGTTTTCCTCCGTAGCAGTCAGAGAAAATCTGCATTCCAGATGAAACCTGCCGGCTGGCTGAAGGAAAGCATTTGAAAACAAAAGGCATTCCAAGGGTAGTAAATTAACTGCTCTAAGAGTTCTGGGCACTTTGAGAGGATCTTTTTCTTTACTTCCTGTCTTTGATTAGGGGTTTGCAGGAGGCTGTTGATGTGGGCGAAATGCTGGGTTTGGGGCCTGGCTGGCCAGGCCTCTGATTAAGATCTGGGTGGAAAAAAAAGGGCTCACTTCACAAGTCCTTGGGTCATTTTCTGCTGATTCACTTTGGAATCTCTTGGGCTGCACCAGGCGGTGGTTCAAGGCTGTCAGCACATTTAGGAACCTCAACTTGCTCACCAATGAGGAAGTTGAATGTTACCAGGAGAATCGTAGGCACGGGGCGGAGCTCCTCCTGAAGTCCAGGGCTGGGATTACGGGACAGACTGACTTTGGCTGCGACAAAAAGCCTTTTGTCCAGGGAGTAAATACGGAAGTCCAGAAGAGCAGCCTGCCTGCCCATGTGTAGTAAGGTGTGCGGCCTCAGCTGCTTTGGGGCATAGAGTTGCCCAGACTTAACAAGTTGCCCTGGGCACGCCGGCATCGAACAAACCGGAAGGGAGGGCTCTGTGACCTGAAAGAGACCAAGTGTGTTTTCTGAGCTGCTGGAAGCCTGGCTCTCTCCCCGGTCCTGTGGCTCCCTGTCCTGTAAGTCAAGAGCAGATGGAGCGGATAAACTGAGCCGAGCAGGGCAGGTAACACAAGGAAGAACTTCTGTCAAGGGCACCGCAGGGACATGGAGGAGGTTGGAAACTCTCTCAACAGCAGAGATGTGCTGGAACCAGACAAACCCGAAGCCGGACTTGAGATGGCTCAGTCGATCCTGAGTAAATTCTCTATGAAATCCCTGTTTGGATTTACAAGTAAATTGGACTCCTTGGATCCTGAAGAAGATGCTGTGCTGAAGGCATTTCGTAGTTTAGAGGTGAATCCTGCTCCTGAGAGAGACCATCCCAGCGAAGGCTCAGATCAGCCCCAGGCAGAGGCTCCAATTCCACCTGGTGCAGAACATGATGGGGAGTCTGCAAGGGCGGAGACAGGTTCGGAGGGAAGTCAGGGGAAAGACATAGAGGACGCTTCTTCCCCTGGTCAAGAGCTGCTTCCACCTGCCACCGTGAGAGTGGATAGTGAGGATGTCATCTGGGTCCATGGGACCCTGGTTCACACCACCAGTGATTCCGACTCTGAAGACGGAGGCCAAGAGGCAGAAGGAGGAAGCGGCCTCGATAGCCGGGAGTCCACCACTGTTGTTTTATCTGAACCATATCAAGAGCCCAAAGAAAGACCGGGAGATTCGGGAGAAAATAAAGACACCGGGGAAACTGATGATGCACAACTCTGTGGTGATTCTCAGAGAACTTTACCTGAGACAAGTAGCACACTGGACCCTGGCGGTGATGGTAGCCATCCGGCAGAGCACGGCCACGGGCAGGGCCAGGCTGAAGGAGAAACGTTCCAAATCCCACCTGCAGCAACAGACCAGACTGTTGGTGCCACTGAGAGTACTGTTTCTAAAAGACAGAGAGAAGCTCCTGGAGAGAAGTCCTTCCAGCTTCCAGCTTTCTTTAGTGGGCTCCGTGTGCTGAAGAAGGGGGCTACAACAGAGGCGGGGGAGACCATCACTGAAATCAAACCCAAGGACGGGGACTTGGCTTTGCTCAAGTTGACCCAGCCTGTTCATAAGTCTCTGGCGCAGGGAGGCCCGCAGACAGTGAAGGGCCAGGGTAGAGCAACTGATCCGAAGGCCACTCCTACTCTCCTGGAGCAGCTTTCTCAGCTACTCAACATTGACATGCCAAGAACTGAACTGAAGGAAGCCGACCCCGACTTCCGTGGGGCAGACGAGATGGGCTACAGTACTGACCAGGAGAGCCAGAAGAGTTCTGGAGATGCCCAAGCCCAGGGTGGCCAGGTGAAGTCAAAGCCACCAGAGACTGCCCTGGAGGCCTTTAAGGCCTTATTCATCCGTCCCCCTAAAAAGGGGACCACAGCTGACACCTCTGAGCTGGAAGCCCTCAAGCGAAAGATGAGGCATGAGAAGGAATCACTGCGCGCTGTGTTCGAAAGGTCCAAGTCAAGGCCAGCAGACAGCCCCTCTGACCCCAAAAGCGTATGTAGAATTGGGTTCTACATTTTGACATAAAATATAATGCTGTAATTTTTTTCTTTTCAGGTTTCTTGTAAAAAATGAATACTAGTGGCCTGTCATTATTAGTATTTTACTTCCTTTGGCTAAAAAAATTAGTAATAATGATATTAAATTCATCTTGCAAAAGAGTATGAAGCTTTTTCTCTAACGTAATTGTTACCTGTGTGAGGATGTGTTGGAAGGAAGGGAAAAATGTGCACCCTGAGTTTAAACAACAATGGCCATTGTGCTTCTAGAACATTAGCAACATGGGGAAGTGATACTACATATGAGTGCAAGTCTAGCCCAGATTTATAGGGATTTCCTCACCATTCAGCTATACTGCTCTGAACACAGGCTATCCTCTGAGAATGTGCCAGTTAGCAAAACGTGTGCTTATGATATAACTGAAATATTCTGTGTTGTTTGTTTCCTGGCTGAGTATTGAATTTAGAATGAGAACTCATTTTTAATCCCAACTCTGTCATTTATGGCGAGGTGACCCTGATAATCTCTGAGCCTGCCTCCCCATATATGAAAAGAGGAACTTAGCCCTAACCCTAATGGAAAAAAGAAATGAAATCAGAGCACAGGAAAGTTTAGCTAATACAAGATGTAATTGTTCAAAGAAAGTTAATTTATAATGGCCAGGGAGGGTTTGGCATTCAAAGTTCATGGGAACAACGGATAGAGTTTCTTGTTAAACATCAAGTCAATATAGGATCATCATATCTGCTCGTATATTTAATTACAATGAAAAATTAAAATCTCCAGAAAAATTGTCATAGGTTGTAGTTAAATCTAAACACACTATAGCATTATAGTTGAAAATTCAACTCCTATTTAAAAAAAAAACCTTGCACTTGCTTTTATTTTGTAATAGAAAGAATTAAAATTAGTGTGGATTGCTTAGAGACGTGTGTCTTCAATTATTGCTAATGCTCATGGAAAATGCAAACTTAGTCCTTATTGTAAATAGTATGGGGCTGTTTGGAGTCCATTTGTAAATATTTCTATAAATGTGCCAGAAGTTAATGCATTTGTTTTTGTTTCTGCAATTCAAAAATTACTTGCACCCTTTAAAAAGCTGAATAACAAGCATAATGCATAAAGGGTTGCATGGCAGGTAGCCTTGAGGGTTTTTGCTTGTTTGTTTTTTGTTTTGTTTTGCTTGCTTTAGTTTTTATCCCAACTGACCCTTTACCCTTCTGGATAGAGGTTCCTACTGTACTAAGATGCCTCAGTTTACAAGTACTGAGAGAACCTGCAGCTGGATGTTAAATCGATATTAGGATTAGTGCTAGGATGTGTGTTTCCAAGAATCAATTGGCTCTGGCCATATTTCACTTAAATTATCCTTTGCGTGTTTTGCACAGCCTGACCAGAGCCCCACAGAGCAGGACGACAGGACTCCTGGCAGACTCCAAGCTGTCTGGCCACCCCCAAAGACAAAGGACACAGAAGAAAAAGTGGGACTGAAGTATACTGAAGCAGGTAACGCGAAAGGAAGCTGGCACCCAGGAATGAGCCTCTTCCTGCAATGGCTTTTAGTGCAAGTCCAGAGAACCCCGAATGGGGTGGGGGGAAGGGGCTGGTTTCATTATACATTACAATGCAGAAGGCTTCTTCTGTTTTTGCTCCTGGTATTAAAGCACAGCACTCCGCACATTTACTGCAAGTGAACCTCTCAGGAATGAACGGTGACTGCAGTGGAATGAATGAGAGGGGGCATGCGTGTCAAGTAGGGGAGCCTTTGGGAAGCAAGATGGAGCAGGTAGATTACAGATTCCTCTGGAAGCTGGCGGTTGAGGCACATATAATGTTTGTGAGAGCTAGCAGCATCGGTAGAAGAGGCAAGCATGATTCTCTAGGACTGTAATCTGATGTCCTGTTTGTCTCTGAGTAATGTTTCCCAGATAAAGGAACCTTGTGCGACTGAACATACAGATGCCATATCAGTTACTTGCTCACTTTGTGAGACAAAGCTTCATTTAATGCATGTCCAATTTTAAAGTAATCTAACTCGCTGGAAAACTTCCCAGGAACTCAACGTGAATCTATTTAAATGGAATAGGACTCTAGATATTTTACTCTTTAAGTGAAAGCTTCACATGAAAATTAAAAAAATCATGTAGAACTAGACATGGATATATTTTAATTGTGTGTGTGTATGTGTGTGTGTGTGTGTGTGTGTGTGTGAGAGAGAGAGAGAGAGAGAGAGAGAGAGAGAGAAAGGTGGGGGGAAGGAGACTGGTTTTTATGGAAACCTCTATTGTATGGGAATCAAGATTTACTAGACTCAGGCTGGGCATTGGTGGCACACGCCTTTAATCCCAGCACTTGGGAGGCAGAGGCAGGTGGATCTCTGTGAGTTCGAGGCCAGCCTGGTCTACAAGAGCTAGTTCCAAAACAGCCTCCAAAACAATACAGAGAAACCCTGTCTTGAAAAACAAAACAACAAACAAACAAAAAAGATTTACTAGACTCAGTACTGGTTAAGTGAAGTTTATTTGGGGAGAGTGTATTTACACAAGAAACCAGAGACTGCGGCCGGTTCCAGCTCCAAGGATTCACCCAGGCTGCCCTCTGTGACCAGACCGAAAGCAAGAGAGAGTGCTGGGGTCCAGGACGCCAGACATAGTCCTGCCTCCCTCACAATCCACACCTGTGACCACGAGACGGGCATGGTCAGTGCTAAGGCGAGGGCGGGGTGGATATCTCCCTACAGACCTTTACTTTCTGTTTATCTGACATACCTAGGGACTGTCACTGCAAAATATGGTGACATTGCCTTTATTTTACTTAAATTAGAGGACTACCTAGAAACTGGCAGGTGCTAGAAGAGGCTTTCTGAGAAACCAACCACCTCTGGTCTTTGCTGAGGAGTCTCTTAACTAGAGTCATGTGGTAGGAAGAGAAAGGAAAGCTGAAGTCTGTCGAGCACCTGGACACGCTGTTGCACAAACACCACTGTCTACTATTCCAGCCCTGATCTTTAATCAGGGGGAAAGTTCTCCTGTAGAAAAGAATCATGTACAATCTTTTGCCTGTTTGAGCCCAAGGACTTTGCATTTTCCATTTTCCGCCCTCCTTGTGGGACGGGACACTCTTCATTGCTAAATCACATGACTTCCTCACTTTTGTGTCTGTTCCCGTTTCACCCACATGTTAGCAGTTCTTTGCAGTGAGTCTTCAGGAGGTGAGGGAGAGCCCTTTCTTTTCCCTCTTTTTTTTTTTTTTTTTTTTCCGAGACAGGGTTTCTCTGTGTTGTTTTGGAGGCCTTCCTGGAACTGGCTCTGCAGACCAGGCTGGCCTTGAACTCACAGAGATCTTGCCTGCCTCTGCCTCCCGAGTCCTGGGATTAAAGGTGTGCACCACCACCAACGCCCTGCGTTCTTTTTCCTCTTTTATAATGTGACCTTTTTTTGCTGTTGGTAAACATGTACATTAAGTTCAGTCTACATAATTATGGAAAAATACTTCTTTATGTAAGTGACTTGAAGTTTAGTTGGTTCAATAGGCTTGATTCTTTTTTTGTGATATCAAGTATTAGTAGCTGAGAATACGCACATTGACAAGGGAGTCTGGAGGTGGTCTCTAGCCTCCACTTACCCAATCACAAACGTGTGGTTTTTCTCGGACAGTA
The DNA here is from genome assembly GCF_017639785.1 of Mesocricetus auratus. NCBI lineage: Eukaryota > Metazoa > Chordata > Mammalia > Rodentia > Cricetidae > Mesocricetus > Mesocricetus auratus. Next base: position 80,158,883 of record NW_024429189.1, read on the forward strand.
ACTAATTCATAGTGTGTTAATTTTCTGCACTGCTTTTCTTATGGGATGAAAACTACTGTATCCTTAGTGAAAACGCATGCAGCCATTTCAGTTTTCTGGCATACCCCAGAATTGTAGTTCTAGCTGTGATCACTGTATTGGCTCACCCTCCAAGTTATTTGCTTATGGTAGTCCAGAGTGGGTGATTAAATGACCTGAAATTTGCCTTAACTAACAAAACAAAACAAAGAATACAATGAGTCCGAATTCCTAAGTTAGAGAGTTTAGTCTTGATCTAATTAGAATATCATGGCAACCTTCCTTGCCATGATGGACATTTGCTGAGAGAGAAGGAAGTAAATGTCATAAGTGCTTCTTGAATACAGTCTAGTTCAGTTTTGAATTGCTCCTTAGTCTTTGTTTTATGGTATTCCTTTGTCTTCCACTTCTGAAGGCTCATTGGAGCATCCAGCCCCGGTTAACCATAGCTATTGTTCCTGGTCTTTCTGACAAGCGTTGTCAGAGTCATTAAGACCCTTGGTGACCTGGAGAGAAGGAGGCAGACGAAAGAGATAATGATGATAACTCTTTAGGCGGAGTAACACAGCAGGCTGACAATGCAATCCCTGGAAGCCTCTCTTTCCTTGTCTGGCACTTGGCTGCCTTGGAACCTTCTAGTAGTGATGTATTTTAGGAGATGTGGCTTCCATAGAACAAGATAACCCATACATTTTGTACCTCATTGGTATTTTTGCAAAAGTTAATACACACACACACACAGACACACACACACACACCTCACCATGCTTATCTTAAGCTCTGCTGTTGAGTAAACTGAAATCTCAGCAGAATTTGATGTGTAATTGAACATATTTTGTGGACTCCCCATTGGCCTCTCTGTCCCTGGGGAAACTGACTGAAATAGCCAGTCTCTACGGAGCTTGGAGACAGAGGTCTGATTAAAGGCAATTCAAGGTAACTAGAGTCTTGAACTTTTTCATCTTTAGTTTTCTTTATTCTTGTCAGAATTTATTGCTCACTAATGTAAAGAAACAAGAGAGTAAGCCTTCAGTATTTCTCTTTCACATGTACAGTTGGAATTCTGTTGAGATAGGTAGTCAGTCCATGTAAAGCCTAGCTTTTCCATCATGGGTTCCCCAAACTCCACCCTGGATGCCCTCAGCCACTTTATTGACATTTCCTAATCAGTATTCTTTTGGGAAGCTTAAGAAAGCACTTAATCCTATACATGAAATTTCCTTCAGGATAAAAAGGAAGGGGACTAATATAGAAGAACCTGTTATCCTAACTGGAGGTTTCTAGAGGTTTCTTAGCTTATAATGGTACTTCACAGTGGTTGCTCATGCCTACTGCCAGCATGCTCCCTCCTGCCATTGCTTAGCTATCAGCATCTTCTGCAGCTCAGGACCCTGTAGTCTTTTCTCTCGGCAGTAAACCTTTTGGGTTCTTCTGGAGTGTGCACTGGCCTCAGTGTGTCCTGTGGCCATATTAAGAGAATTGCTACTTCCAACCTCTGACCCCTTGGAGCCTTGGTGATGTGCCAGATGAGAGCTGCCACTTAGTTGTCTTACACAGGGACTGGTGTTGGCCTCTACAGAGGGGTTGAGTGGGGAACTCAGTGTCAGTCATACTGTGCCTTGAAGTGCTTTGTTCCCTTGTCCTCCTCCGCCACGTCTTGTGCTGTGCCTTCCTATGTTGTCGCTATTAGTGTGATCCTGTCTTGGGTTCTGAATGTCTCACAGTTACTGTGAGTGAACAGAGCATTTTACCCCCCACTTTTCTTGGCTTGGGCTAGGACAGTCTGTGCAGCAAAGTTCATGTTCCTCTTGGAATTGCCATTCTTTCTCCCAGTACTTCCCTTTGCAATGGATACAAGCTGTGGATGGTCTTATGTTGTTTTTTAAGTGGGTTTCTTTGTCTTCTTTCCTACTGACCAAATTCAAAGAGAAGCTAGGTTATCTGGAGTCACTTAGCAGACAGGTCATAAAGAAAGGTGACAGCAAGACTCAAGAGGCAAGTTAATCATGCCCAACACATACACTACCTGCTGTTCCTGAAGTGGTTTTTCTGCTCCCCTTCCTCCCTCTATTTCATAGCAAAATTTAATTTGGAGCATAATCTGAGTTAGAGATCTGAGATTACGTTTTTCATGAATTGTGAATTGATTTCACAGTAGGGTTTTAGGATAACTGTCCTCTCTTTGAACTAAGTTCATGCGTGCTTTGGACTTCCCTTGGCTGTGTTTGCATATTTCATTGGCATCTTTAACTCCGTGGGGCCACAGCACACCTCACAGCACAGTACCTCCAGTTCTCCTGCATTCTTTAAAAAATAATTTTGGCTTTCTGATATATCTATTCTTCTCAAACATCACAGACAGGCCCTTTGGGGGAATTTTTTCTTGGGATTACATTGCCTGTTATGTTAGTGTGTGAAGGGAATGAAAGTGCTTAGGGTTTTCACGTTTTATAGGAGTCTAATAACTTAAGCTTCATGGCTTTTGTGCGCTTTCTTCCTAAGTCTAGAGTTTGCCCCAGTTTGGGTCGCACTTGGACTCACTGAAGACAGAGGGCACCTTCTCTGAGTCTTTGCCTAGTGATTCTCAATGTTTTGAGACTCCTTTAAAACATACTGATGGGGCTTGAAAGATGGCTCAGCAGGTAGAGCACTTAACTTCTCTTTCAGAGGACCAGGGCTTGAATCCTATCACCCACATGGCACCTAACAATATGTAACTCCAATTCTAAGGGATCCAACATCCACTTTTGGTTTCTGAGGGCACCATGTGCATATGTTTCACAGACATACATAAAGACAAAACACTCATACACATGATATAAAAATAAATAACTCAAAAAATTAATAAACAATGTAGTGATAACCAAAAGCTACTGAAAACGATGCTTCCCTCAGCATTGTATGGTGTGTCTGATGCCCAGCCTTGTGTGTATGTCCCCGGATTCAGATGAGGAACCTGTCTTCTTGATAATCACTCTCTTCCTGCCGTCTTCTACTCTGTTCTGTGATTGCTATCATTTCTCAATATTGTATTATGGTGTGCCTAAAAATCCTGAGAGAAAATAAGGTTAAAGCTTGTGGAATTTAAAATATGTTAGCAACTTGCCAAAAGTTAGTAAGGTACCTATAACGCAAACTCTTATTGAATTGTCAGTCTCTTAATTGCTCATGGGAGGGGGACAAATGCACTGATATCCTCTGATACAAAATGTGGACATTTGGTTTTTCTTCCTCTGTGTATCTAGAAGTTCTCATTCTCTACTGGTAACACTTCCGAGCTAGGCTTGGGAATGCCATAAATACTGTCCTCTAGTGTAAGGGTGACCGTGGCTTCTGTAGAAAGGAGAACTCAGTACAGGGTATTGAAGTTCTCGTGAGCAAGCTGTCAGCATAGGTGTGTCTGCTGGGACTTGAGAGCTGCCAGAATCGAGGAGCAGCTCTCAACAGCTTAGAAAGGCTCCGTATTGAGATAGTTGTGGATAGCCCAACCCTCACCTGAGTATCTGCCTCCCCTCTAGTTTGTTTCTCATTTGCCTTTGTATCTTTATGAAATGAGGGAGCTCTTCCTGTTGAGTCAGACATCCTTGTTTCATCAGCCAGGGAGCTAAAAATATCTTGGAGTATTTTATTGACTCACTGTAGCTTGAATTTTAATTTCCCCATTCATTGCTAACAGAGTGCGTCAGCCATGGGTGGATAGTGCTTAAAAGTTATGTCTAGAAGAGTTACCCTGGGTCCTTTTTAACTGCTTAGGTGATGGATTTGCTCATGTGTTCTACCGGCATTTGGGTCACTCTGCCGTCACTGGCGTGAAGTGATTTTGTTAGCACAGAAATTGGGAGCTGTACAGACTGGAAACCTGGACAGCCTTGCTTTTTGTGAATCCATGTAGACGGGTAGACTGGGAAGCTGGAGGTGAAGAAAAAGTGCTAAACTTCTGCTTGCTGTAATTTGGAACTGCGGAAGGAAAACGACTTCCCCAGACGAAGTTGCTGCTCCAGTGTGGTGATCAGCAAGGGGATCTCAGTGTGGACCACATGCCATGCTCAAAGAACATTTAAAAATGCAGGCTTTTAAAAGAATGTGGGCTTTTGTTTGTACTTTTGTTCAGTTGTTTGCCTACTATTCAAGGGGGGTGCGCACCAGCACACTCGGAGGTCCGAGGATAACTTGAGGCATCCATTCTCTTTCTTCTGTCAGTGGCTATTGGTGGTCACAATCAGGTCCCCTATGATGCATATATTACAGCCTTAGCTTCCAAGTTGCCGTGTCTTTACCTCATATTATCTTTAACCACAGTTTTATAGACAAGTCTTAGTAGAATTTTTGTTGTTGTTGCGGTTTATGCTTTTAAGAAAGCTTTCCCCAGCCGGGCATTGGTGACTAGCGCCTTTAATCCCAGTACTCGGGAGGCAGAGGCTAGGGGATCTCTGTGAGTTCCAGGCCAGAGAAAGTTCCAGGATAGGCTCCAAAACAATACAGGGAAACCCTGTCTCGAAAAAAAAAAAAAAAGAAAGAAAGAAAGAAAGAAAGGAAGAAAGAAAGAAAGCTTTCCCCAGTGGGATGCTAAAAAAATATGTTTTAACTAATATATATATATGTATATATGCATATACATATTTAAATTTTATTTTCAGAGTAATATATTAGAAAACCACTATTACAAATTTTGTTTTTCCACAAGCTGATACCCACCTGCCCAGCCCCATCTAGTTAATGCAACATTCTTACAAAAGTGCCAGTTCACATTGGGTACACAAATTTATCCCATGGTTTGTTCTCTTTCTAGACTATTTTTATCTATTGTAGTTATTGCTATACTTACTCAGATACTGTGTCAGTCACCTCAGTTTGCTTTCTCCTCCAGATTCTTATGCACACAGATTTCCGTATATACACTTTGCAGTGAGGTTTTCAGGACTGGTGACATGGCCCCAAAGTGCCTGCAGCACAAGCATCAGGGGGTCCTCAGCTCAATCTCCAGCTCACAGGTACAAAGGCCAGGTGTGGTAGTCTGGTGCTGGGGAGGCATAGACAGGCGGATCCTGAGGACTCACGGGCTAGCTGGTCTAGAATAATCAGCAAGCTCGAGGTTCAGTGAGAGAACAAAAAGATACATCAATGTCCATAATACTGTCCTACCTACTGAAAGTTGTTTAACGTTGACTAATGTTGATCTGTGCACATCTGAGTACACTAAAATTTGAAAACTCGGGTTCAGGATATAGTTCAGTTAGTAGAATACTTGCTTAAGTTCAATCCCCAGAACCCACCTAAAAATGCCAGAATTCAGGGCTCATACTTGTAATCCCAGTGCCAGGGAGGGGGAGGCACAAAGATCCTTGGGGCTCATTGGACAGCTAGTCTGGCCTAATTGATGAACTCTGTCTCAAAGGAGGTGGATAATCTTCTGGAGGATGACACCTAGTGTTGTCTGATGGCCACCACACGCATGCATGTGTACTTACACACATATATGCATGTACTAAAGTGTAAAATAATAAATAAGCTGGGCTTGGTAGTTCAAGCCTAGAATTCCAAGTACTCTAGAGACTACAGCAGGGGAATTCCAAGTACAAGGCTATTCTTAATTACAGATTATGTTCAAGGTAAGCCTGGGTTATGTAATGAGACACTTTCAAAATAAAAAAAGTAGGAGCTAGACACATATTCAAGAGCACTTACTGCTCTTACAGAGGACCTGCTTGGATTTGGTTTTCAGCACTTATACAGTGTCTCACAATTGTTTGTAACTCTTGTTCCACGGATTTCAACATGTTCTGGCCCCTGTGAGTATCTGCATGCATGTGGTACTCATATACACAAGCATATACACACATACACACATACACATAAACAAGTAAATAAATTAAAAAGTAGAAAGAAGTCTGGGGGTACATGTAATGACAGAGTACTTACCCAGTATGCATACCACCCTAAAGTCAAGTCCTGGTAGTACACACACACACACACACACACACACACACACACACACACACACACACCAGGTAAAATCCCATTCATAACCAGAAATACATTTAAGTGTATAAAGGCTGCAACAAGAAAATTGTAGAAGCTCACAAAAGCACATGAAATACATCCTGATTAGCTGGAGAGACAGCTCATGCTTCTGAATGGGAAGACAGCCTTAGGAGGTCCTTTCCCTCAAGTCTAAGACACTTTTTTTTGGAATCATTCAGTAGATCCTAGGAGACTAACTGTGTGTGTGTGTGTGTGTGTGTGTGTGTGTGTGTGTGTTGCTCCTGTCTCCTGTTTAGTTCAGTAATTCATCTATTGAATTTTACAAAACCCCACTTGGAATCTGCATTCAGTCCTTTAGTATGTATGTGTCTCCCTCCCTCGCTGCTCCCTCCCTCTCTTTCCTTCCCTGTATTAGCGACCAGAAATCATATTGCCAGATTACTCTCTTGGGAGAATTTCTGGTCTTTTTCTGTTTTCTTTTCTTTGGAGGCAGGGTCTTAATATATACCCTAGCTGGCCCAGAACTCTGTATAGATCACCTAGACTGGCCTCTACCTCAGAGATTTGCATGTCTCTGCCTCCCAAGTGTTGCGATTGAAGGAGTGTGTCACCACACTTAGCCTCCATGCCTGAAAAAATAGCTATATAATTTTTCATTGCCATCAATACTTCACGAACTTCTGTTACTTCATATCCTGCAAGCATTACTATTTTTGTAGTAGCCATTCTAATGAATATGAAATGGTCTCTCCAGTGCTCTGGATTGTATTCTCCAATGTTATGATGCTGAACTTTTTTTGAGGGTCTACTGGACTTATGTGTATCTTTGTTAGAGAAAATGTCTCTTCTAGTCCTCTGTTCATTTTCTTAATTGGGTTGAAATCATTAGAGAATAAATCACAGTCCTCACCCCCTACCCTGGTCCTCCTAGCTGTCTGGAACTTGAAAAATAAAGCTGAAACAGTGAACAGTGGCCATCTTCATGCCATTTTTTATTCAATGTTGTCCAGTTCATGATATATTGGACTGGAGATTTTATCTAATCTTATTGTAAACTTGGACTTCTAAGTGCTGTTTGATTTTATTGCACTAGGGAGATACTTATTAAAATGACTTGTTATATTCTTCAATCTAATTGATGGTTGACTTTTTTTCCCCTCGAGATAGAGTTTCACTGTATGGCCCTGGATATCCTAGAACTCATTCTATAGACCAGGCTGGCCTCAAACTCTCAGAGATCTGCCTGCCTCTGCCTCCCAAGTGCTGGCATTAAAGACCTATGACACCATCAACTGACGAACATTTTGATTTGTTGATGAAGAATTTCTACTTTCTTGAGGCTTAAGTTCCATGCAACTGTGATGTAATGATGAATATTATTTGATGATTTTGTGGTTATTTATTTGAACATTCCCTCATTTTCACTAGTGTGATAGTTTAAATAAGAAATGTACCCTCATAGGCTCATTTGTTTGAACACTTGGTGTCTAGTTGATGGTTCTGTTTGAAGACATGATAGAGCCTTTAGGAAGTAAAGTCTTGCTGGAGGAAGTACATCATTGGGGATGGGCTTTCAGAGTCTAGAGCCCCACCCAACATCTGGTTTTCTGTCTTCATCTCTAACTCTACTTCCATGGGGATAAGATGTGATCTCCCTTTTTACCTTTTTGCTGTTGCTATGCCTTTTGCACCATTATAAACTCTGTATTTTGGAACTGTAAGGTAAAATAAACACTTTCTTTCCTCAGTTGCTTCTGGAGATGCTATTTTACCACAGTAACAGAAAGTAAGCAATACAATTAGCATATACTTATTATTTACAATAAGGATTTAATTATGTCATTTCATACATGTGAAGATGAACATGTATGATAAATGCATTGATCATGTGCATTGTTTATAGCCCCCTCTGAAAAATCTGGCAACTTAAATAATGAAAAAATCATCACCAAAAATACCCTTGTGACTTCAAGATAAAGGAAAATGTTAGAACATTTTCTGTATATTAATAATAGAGAGTACAATAACCAAGGAAGAATACCAAATTTGTTAAAATAGAAATGAATCATTTTCAAATTCTTCCCTGTGCTCATTTTTTTCTCTTAGCATTAGGACTCCTTCAGTTTACCAGTATTCAAAATAAGTAGAGGTGAATTCAGATAAAGAGTTGCCATTGTGTGTTGAGCTTCATGGCATGGCTAGGGTGACTCCTAGGGGATTTTCTGTGACTTTGTGAGAACACATTCTATCTCATGATGTAATTCTAGAACTTGCAAATGACTGGGATATCAGACTCTGAGATTGTATCTCACTCTTATTTAGTGACACTAACATATTGTAAGTATCTACTTCATGGGTACTGTTATTAAATTTGCAGATGTATTTGATAATACATCCATTCATTTAGCAAATATTCACTGCGTATTTATTATACACAGGTAATTATGATAGATGCTTAGAATATAAAGATGAATACAGTAAGAGTCTTACTCTGAAGCAGCTCATGATTTTATTTTAAGTTTAATTTTTGGCCAAGGTATAGGTTGGTAGGTTGGAGAAAGGAGCATGGGAAAAATGTATCAAAAAGCTTAATTCAACAAACTAAATGTTCTGATAGAAGACTGTGTGGCATGCATTTGAATGACATCAGTCCTTCATGGAAAAATTAAAACAAGCCTCACAAGTCAACTTGGAAAAAGATAGTCTGGGTAAGTGGAATAAAGCTGAGGAAGAGCAAATAATAATGTTACATATAAATAAATACACAAATAAGTAAGCAAGCTGGGCCTGGCAGCATAGACTTACTCTGAGGTACTTTAGAGGCTAAAGTCAGAGGAACCCAAGTTCAGGACCATCATGAGGGATAAATAGTGTGCAATATAGATTTGGAGGATAAAGGGTCTTGAGCAGGAGAAGGGATGTATATGGGATGCTGTTTTGAGGCCTGGCTTGTAGACATTTGGGGAAGCCACTAAGCAATTTTAGGCAGAGACATAATATAACCAAATATCCCTAGGTCCTCTAGGGATATTAAGAACGAATGTTAATGTAGGGAGGGAGGTCTGGGTAGGAAGTCTTGCCTTGAGTTCTTTGTGTTGTCTAGAGGGTAGATAGTTGGGACAATCAGTGACTTCCACTGTCTTATGAACAGACACATTCTAAATCTTCATTATTCATGATGTGATGCAATAATAGAATTAAGATAATTCAAATCAGTAGACACTCTTGGTTTCATTTTAGGTGATGTCTCATCCTCTTTTTTTCTTATTAAACCTATTACTTCTACTATTGTAAGAATAAAGTTAGATTTGAACTTAAAATATTTACTGTTTTGCTCATCCTGGGAAGAATGTGAAACTTAAAAGTAATATATAATACTCTTTATTTTGTTTATGAATTATTAGTTATTGGGTGAAACATACCTTTAGTGCCAGGTCATTTCTTTAATGAGCTCACAGAGTGCAAGTTATCCAAAACCAACTTATCTAAGAATTATTTTTCTTAATAACTTGTTTTTTGGGGGTGAGGGTTGAGACAGGGTTTCTCTGTAGCTTTGGAGCCTGTCCTGAAACTCACTCTATAGATCAGGATGTCCTTGAACTCATAGAGATCTACCTGCCTCTGCTTCCCAAGTGCTGGGATTAAAGGTGTCTTATACCTTATACCATGGCAATAATTTATTTTAAATAACAAATAATCATCATATTTGCAACAATCAAGTAAGGTAGCACATTCCACAAGTGTCTCTTTGATGAGCTAAAGGAAACAATGCCAATTACATTATCCTCTATCTTTTAGATTCGGCCAACTATTTATCTTCCCTTCGTCTTTCTGATTCTATCCACTGTTCTCAGTGTCAGCTTTGCTTCCTTTACAAAGACCTTGAATTCCTCCCCACACCCCATGACCTCTTCTGAATCCCCTGGCTATCAGACACTGTTCTCACCACAGCTGTTTGATTTTTGAACTTTTGTTTAAACTACATACCACTTGTTAAGATTTTGTTCCTTGAAACCTATTCAGACTTCCAATTTTCCCGGAAGAATAGTCTTGGGACTCTTTTTAGCAAGAAACTCAGGCATTTAAGTAATTAAGACAAGAAGAGTCTTCAGACTGAGGAACATTCCAGGCCCTTTCCATGGATGCAGTGGAGACAACTTGCCAGCTTGCTTCCCAGATGTTCTGTTACTTCTCATAATGGTGCCCAAGATGCCTTTGTCCATGCAAAAACCCCACAACTCTTACTTCAGAGGTCGATTCTTGAGCCACATATGAGTGATCATGGCCTGGGACACAGATCTAGCTTCTCCAAATTCCATGTTCTGTGTTCTAACATGTTAACAGTTTTATGGAGTTGTATGGTAATAGAAAAAAGGAAGTCATAAGTCAAGGCACTTTTTGAATATGTTGATAGAAACATTAAGTAGGTGGGTTGAAACCTCTGCTGTAGACTTCAGGCACGGTCTCATGGTACTCTTAGTCCTTTGGGTGGTAGAAAGTAGAGTTTTCCTAATACATTCCACAAGGTTTTTATTTGCTCGTCACAGGATATTTAGCCACACACAGAGGTGGGCAAGAAATGGTCATTTAGGGGACTAAAGGTAGCCCCAGATAAATTGTATTGAGTATCTGAACCTGCAATGTAGCTGGATGCTTTTCTCTGTCTCACCCGGTCCCACCGGACTGGTTTCTTTCCCACCTGCCAGTCCCCACAATTGCTTATTAAATAATCACTCTGAGGCTTAATATTGATTATAATTGTTTGGCCAATGGCTCAGGCATATTACTGACTAGCTCTCACAATTAGATTAACCCATTTTTACTAATCTGTGTATCACCACATGGCTTTGGTTTACTGGAAATGTTCTGGTATCTTAACTTCTACAGCAGCTAAATAGCATCTCCCTGACTCCACTTTCTTTTTCTCCGTATCTTTGTCTGGATTTCCCTCCTGGCTCTATCCTGCATTGCCTTTGGTCAAATCAGCCTTATTTATCAACCAATAAAAGCAACACATATTTGCAACATACAGAAGGACATCCCACATCACAGCATCAGTCCAGCTTCTCCTCAGTTACTGAAGTTCTGTTGAGTTAATCAGCTGTGCAGAAGGTTCAAGTTGACAATTGCTTTCTGGAAACTTGTTCAGTTTATTAAAGTGCCTAGCAATACAATCTACCCATTCCAATAAAATGAATAACTCATTCAGAAGTAAACCTACAGCCAACATTCTTTGATATTGAATGTTTTTATATTTTTTTACATATACGTCCCATGGAAATTATGTGGTGATTAATGTACAGTATTAAGTAAAAAATGTATCTTGGATCAATTCTGTGGCAAAAGTGAAATTGAAATGTTTTAAGAGATAAAAAGAAGCCATAAAAAGTTCTGAATGGTAAAGCAGAATTTGTTCATACTTTAAAAAAAAAAGGTGGTGCTGGGTGTCATAAGTCAATCTGTTTATTAGATCCGTTAACTACATTAAATGTGCTAGAGTTGTTTTAAGATATCAGTATTCATAAATTCTTCATGACTTGATGTTTACAACACTTTAAACTTAAAATGTTTTAGGTGTCAATTTACTTATGTGTAAAAAGTATGTTATTTTTGGGAAAAATCTCCCTGGATGCATGCACAAAGCAGTTTATAGAACACTGTTCTGGGTTACACTCTGAAAAATACGGTTCTCCTATCACCCGAGACCTTGTTGAAAATATGGATTACTATTGCTGGATCTCATCTAGGAATGAAATACACATGAGTCAGTGCTGTAGGCCAAAGCAACCATCTCATTTTACAGAAGTGTCAATGTTGTTTATCTTTCCCTGGGGGAATGGCTGAACTGTTCTCACTGTGGCTTCCTGCCTGGTTTACAGTGGTTATAACTGGAGCCTAAGGTTACTGAGGACACAAACAGCTCTCTAGAGTGACTCTGTTCAGAGAATCCTCTCTCCCCTTCTCCAACCTCAGTCCCAAATCTGTCCAGAGTTCCCAACCTACACTGGATCTCAGTCAGTATGCTGGGTCATTTCCTCCACCCCTTATACCTTCTTCCCTGTCACCAAACTCAGATCAACCCTGGAGTGATTGAAGGGATGAGGCTGTGTAGAGAGTAGGATATAAGTATTTCCACTGTGAAAGACCATGTTATGCTGTGGTAGACCCACAAAACCACTCAGTGTCTGCACCTGCAGGCTACCTAGCTAGTCTCTGAGAGGTTTGCGTGTGTTTGTTTTTGTAACTGGGAAGGGGTCCATAAACTTTGTCAATGGCCAAAGGCTTCTGTGCTGCAGGAAGATTAGGGAGTGAGCCTTTGTTGTTGAACACTGAAGTCCCACACAGGGTGTGTTTGTTTTGGTTCTGTGTCAAGTGAAATATAAGTCACCAGGTATATTTGACCAGAGGTATTCATTATAGCCCTTTTGTTGATAAAGGCTCCCTATGGCTTCTTGTGTTGAACTGGAAAACAGGTAGGAGGTTGGGTAGTAGGTAGACCCACAATCACAGCGAAACTAATTATCAGACTGAAGTAATGGGAATCCAGACAAGAACTAAATTTCACAGGAGGTGGCAGCTTGGACTATGGGGATAGTAATGGATACACTTCTATGTATTCATTTGGGAGGAAGAGCCATTACAGTTTCCCAACAGATAGACTGAATGTGAGGGAGAAGACACAGAAAGTATCCATTTTTGTCCCGAGTAAAGGAAGTGTGGAATCTCTATGGACTAGAGAAGGAAAATGGTTGGATCAAGTGTGTGTAGTAGAATTGGCATGCTGATTTGACATACAGTATCAAATGTTGAGCTAGCATTTGGAGTTATGAGTGGGGGAATAGTAGAGAAGTTTTTCTGAGCAGCAGTTACACAATGGGGAGTCACTGCATAGTCAAAAATCAGTGTTTAAAACTTTGGGCTGCATGAGATGGTTATTGTAGCTGGAGAAGATGAACCAGGACTGCTTCAGGAACTGGACCAGGAAGAGACTGAGATAATGTTTAGTGAAAGCTTACAGTGAGGCAGGAAGAAACCAAGGCATACTGGATACAGTTAAGAAAGAATGTCAAAGAGGGAGAGAGTATGCCACCTGACACTGTGTCCAAGTGCAGATACTGCTCTCAGCACTGTATAAATACCAACCCTGTGGCTCATAAAGTCCTGTGATGGGAATCAGAATTATCCCGTTGACAGATGAGGAAACACAGCAGAGGAACTAAGCCCTTGGGTCCCATGCCTGTGGATGGCAGAACTGAGATCCAAAGCAGGTCTTCTCAGTCCAGGATCAGTTTTGTCAGTCACAGTGCGCAGGTCTTTGAATCACTGATCTTTCTGAGTGGAAGCTACTCAACACTGGTTCAGAACCAGAGCCACACCAAGTCACCCAACCATTTGTGTAAGTTATTCCACCAATAGCAAAAACTAATTGTAGAAAACCGTACGCATAAACAGAAGGGGAAATCTTTTATTAATTATTTTAATAACTACAGGTTATTAGAACTTGGATGAAGTTAAATAATTGACTTTAATAAACGTATCAAGTTGATATTTACAATAGTATTGCAGTAGTAGTAATGATAACTATTTTGCAATTGTAACAACATTGTAATGAATACTTGCATCTGGATCTTTGAATGAATTATGAATTTCCTTTGGGGGCATGGTTTCAAAAGACGACTTAGCAAACTCCTCATGCACCTGTTAGGAATTTTCAGTAATTACCAAAGATGGCACCAATTTCTCTCAACCTATCGCCCTAAGTGTCCTAAGAAATGGAAGGCTATGGTGTGTTCTTCTGCAAATGGTTGTCAGTGCAATGCCTGGTTCATACAACACACTCAACAGATGTTACTGATTGTACTAGCAGAGCTCTAGCCACAAGCAACTACCATTTTCTCATTGATAATTATGATAATAAGGCTTACACTTGTTGATTTTAGACTTCAAGTTTTATGATTTAAAAGACAGACATAATAATGGCATGTTGCCATTCCTTATATTGCTAGTATATCTTTGATGACCAGCAAAATTGAACATTTGTTCCTATATCAATGAGAAATGTCAACCATGACCGTGACTTTCTATTTCTGTGGCATCTGTTACCGTAGCAACTAAGGCAGTCAGCTGTAAATGAAATGTATGAACTTCATGAATCTGGTTTCCAGCTTACTGGCTATGAAAGCTTTAGAAGATGTACAGCCTCAGGCTGTGTATTCTGGTAGCTGGGTACCTGGATGCTCATTCAGCTGGTTTCTGTTAGGGATAACTATAGATGTAACTTTAGGTATTATCTTAATGAAATGAAATACATGATACCTGGAAGAATAGAAGACTATATATTCCTAAAGATGTAATGGATTTTAAGTGACCAGATGGAAAGGCATTCCCACTGGCCGATGAGTTGGTGCTGACTAGTGGTGCCCAGGGCTGCCCTTCAGGAAACTGCTAGCTGGGAAGGTTTGCAGAGGGCCAGACCAGCTATAACCTATTTTGTGGGATGCAAGGCCTCTCTGACTTGTCCAAATGTTAAATACATCAACCACAACTCTCCAATGGTCATTCTATGAGAACAAAGCTCAGAATTGCATATCATAATGTTCCTTTTCTCCTAAGTACTAACTGAACTGGGATAGTAGTCTGTATACATTCAGAGGTTAGCTTTTGCAGCTAGGTTTTCTGAGTTCAAAGCCTGGCTCTATTGCATGTTACCTCTGTGGCTTTAGGCAACTATTTAACCTTTCTATGTCTTGATTTCTTTTCCTCTAATATGGAGGTGGTGGTATTACCAAACACATAAAATTCTGTGGGGATTAAATGAGTTATTAGTATATTTTGTTTAGTGTATGGTGTACATTGTCTATATCTGCTATTTGGATTTGCAGTTGTATTTGGCAGCATTTTTTCTTTGTGAAAGATAAACACTGTGCATGTTAGAATCAATGGTGGCTTCTAGTTCCATATTTGTGGAAATGTGTCATTTGCAAAGCATGAAAGCATAGGTTGGCAATATATCAAATACTAAGAAAGGTAATTGTTATTATCATTTGGTTTTTAATTACACCCAGACTAAAACAACCCTCACTAAACTGTTAAAGATATATCTATTGTAAGCTCCTTGCAAAAGAGGCCTTAAGGGCAAAACAAAAACCCATAAAGAACCAGACATCAATGTACAAAATGTCACATGATCTTTGTGTCTTTTGTAGCCTTGCAGGGCTGCATTCTATGACTATCTAAGGCTATGCTTTCTTGGTATACCCATCTGTCAATGTCCCAGGACCCCGTCTCTAATTTCCCTTAATGACCATTTTGGATTTTTTTTTAAACCTGACTTTTAGATTCCAAGAGAATTTTCTTCCACGTTAGTCAACTAATGCTAAGTGTCTACTTTGCAGACTTTAAAAAATGATAAGTTATAGCATACCAGGTTTTCCTCACCATTTTCCATCATTGCAGGGTTCTTCCCCAGCTCTCTACAAACACATACGCACTTTCTTCCTTGGGAACTTGACCCCTCATGTGCTTCTCCTTGTCTGTCTGCACTTTCTTCTCTGGAATTCAGTGATGTTACCTTCTTAATAATGTCTTAGTTTCTCTAAGGAACAGACACCTGAGAACCCCAGCTCTAGAAGGATTCTAACTCTTATTTCTTCCTACTTTTAATGTGAACTGCAAAAACTGCTAGAAGAAAATTCTGGAAGTCTGCAGGTGCTACCACTCTGAGTCTGTGTTATCTGGTTACAATGTGGGCCCTCCATGTGGTATTCCCTGATTACGTGTGGGCCCTCCATGCTGTATTCCCTGATTACGTGTGGGCCCTCCATGCTGTATTCCCTGATTACGTGTGGGCCCTCCATGCTGTATTCCCTGATTACGTGTGGGCCCTCCATGCTGTATTCCCTGATTACGTGTGGGCCCTCCATGCTGTATTCCCTGATTACGTGTGGGCCCTCCATGCTGTATTCTCTGATTACGTGTGGGCCCTCCATGCTGTATTCTCTGGTTTCGTGTGGGCCCTCCATGCTGTATTCCTTGATTACATGTGGGTCCTCCATGCTACTTGCCATTTTCTCTGTGTTCCCAGTCTATACTCCACTCTCAGCAACTGCTACTTCAAATACTTGCCACCTCTCCTCATACACCCATACTCATACTCATGTTCCTTTTACTCTGAATATTTGATTCCATTTAAAAGCTATAAAGAGGTTTTAAGGTATGCTGAAAAGTGCATTAGGCTGGCAGTCAAGAGACCTATCCCCAGCTGAGCAACTGTATGTATCCCCTCCCTTATGTGACCATAAGAATGATTCCAAGTATATGCAGATCTGCAGTTTTCTATGCTATTAACTATATGAGTGATCTGAGTATTTGTTTCTTAATTTTATCATAATGATTTTGAGGGAGGAGGACTGGACTCAATAGCCTCAAAGAATTCATCTTTAAATTCTGCAATCTTATGGCTTTGTTTTGTATGTGTTTAGTGGCACTATTTCTGGGGAGACATGAACAAATGTCTACTTCAGATGCAGAACTGTTGACACACTAATTTATGGATACTACCAAAGTCCAACTTGGTGAGCCAGTAAGTTTTATTGGGGTTACTTACAGGGATATATGTAGTTGGAAGTTTTCTGTCCCTCCCCTCAGTTCCTGTAGCCACTTATGAAATAACTCTGAGGCTTAATATCAATTACAATTATTTGGCCAATGGCTTAAACATAGTATTGGTTAGCTCCCTCTCTTATAATTTTTTTCTGTTTCTTTTCTTTCTTTCTTTTTTTTTTTTTTTTTTTTTTGGTTTTTTGAGACAGGGTTTCTCTGTACTGTTTTGGAGGCTGTCCTGGAACTCACTCTATAGACTAGGCTGGCCTTGAACTCACAGAGATCTGCCTGCTTCTGCCTCCTGAGTTCTGGGATTAAAGGCATGGGCCACTAACACCCGGCTACATTAACCCATTTCTATTAATCCATGTATTTCCTCGAGGCTGTGGCTTACCAGTAATGCTCCAGCATACTACTTCTACATGGTGCCGCCCTGACTCCATCTACTTTTTCTCTGCATTTTTGTTTGGATTTTATATTTTGCCTGACCATTGACCAAATCAGCCTTATTTATCAACCAATAAGAGCAACACATATTTGCAGCATACAAAGGACATCTTATATCAAATATGGATGGGGTTACATATAGAAACAGCAATAACTCACGCACAGCTGAATCACCAAAGCCCATCCCAGCATGAGTGACTACTCATGAAAGCTGGAGACCAGGAATGAAGTTCAAAAACCTACAGGTGGTTCAACATGTTGGAGAGTGTCCTCTCCAGGTAGCTCAGCTGCTCTGGGCCTTTTCCAGGCAGTTCTGCTTGTCTCTGCATTTTCCAAGGAGCTTACATTGTCTAAGAATATCTCTCAGCAGTCCTTATTGGTTATTTATGCTTGGCAAGGGAAGGGCCCAGTGAATCTGGTCAGTTTCAGGGACTTCCCAAAGCCATTGTGTTGTTTACTTCTTAGACTTAAAGTAGCTTCCCTGCAGGATGGAATATTTCACTTCCACTTAGAACAACCTGTTATTTCATCTCCTGTCTAAACATCCTGTGTCTTAATAAGTTTCCCTCCAAAATGCAATGATTTAATCTGAGAGGAAACTGCTGCACTACAGACTAGCATTAATTTGTAGGCAGTTATTACTTATGATGCCAATGCCATTTACTGTAATGGTAAATTTATTCCTTTTTAATTGCATTATTTTCAAGCTAGTGGAACAGAGCTTATGGTATGATCATATCAGTAGGAAGGTAGAAGAATTTGAAGACACTTAAGAAGTGCTTTTCTCTGTAGTTATTCATAGATGCTAGAATTTCAGGGAAACTACGTGAAGTACGATAAAAAGAGCCCAGCTCTACTATATTTGCTTTTAGTTAAATGCAAGGTCTGCTTTGTGGCTTCATGAGTTGGAGGGAACAGAGCTTGAGTTGTCAAAGGTAGAGCACACCTTTGAAAGCTGAGATGCAAATGTAGCCTTCTTATACTGTCCTTTATTTTGTCTACCTTATCAAAATCACCTTGATTCAGATGTCTGTCTTTGGGGATGAGATCGAGTCATGAGCCAGGATCAACCTCTGTAGGTTATTCTAATATAAGTCAGCCTTGAAAAACAGTAGAATAGTGTGGGACAGAGGCTTTATGAGACGATTAAATGGGTTGTCTGGTGGAAAAGTTTTGACTTTCACAGTTCCCTGATTGTCTCATTTATGTTCCTGATTCTGAGGTTAATATCGCTGTAGCAAGATCAGAGTTAGTTAGCTGGGTCCATCAGAGTTTCCCATGTCTCATTGTAGCCTTTGAGGTTGCTTTATTTTGCACTATCTTTTAGTAGAATCAGTGAGAGCTTTTCTCTTTGTATGCCCTTGTTCATGGTATTCACAGCCCTATACAAGTAAGATATGTAGAGACTGTCCATATTTGAATGTGTTTTGTCTCTAGTGTCTTGTTTATCTTGTTCACTTGGAAAACTAGAAAATTCTCACTGAACCAATGATAAGGAAATCTGTTATCTTAGAAAGAGCCTATTACTCAGACCAAAAAAAAAATCCTAAAAAGTGACCACAAGGAACAACACTATCAAGATTCTTTTTAAAAGGCATGTAAGATATGTAGAAATGGTGATTTCTGGCTATCCAAAAGAATCTAGTTGACAATCCCTACCTGTTTGCATGCATTGTCCTGAGTTTCTACAAATTGCTGGCTTGCTGCATGTGTTTTCCAATAAGAATCCTTGGAAATCAAAGGGTTGCTAGACAAATTATGAACTTCATACACAAGCAATTGTATGTGTATGTGTACGTGTATGTGTAATTGTATGTGACATATTCCATGATTTCATCTGTTACTGCTATAAGTCCACATTCTGAGCACAACTGAACATCCCCTGTTTTTGTTTACATATCTGGCAAAACTTTGGGCATAGCAGTGGAGAAGAGGGCCAGAGCATTTATACATTTGTTTGTGGCTGGGTCCTCCTGCAGAGAGGCCACAGCTTCATTTTGTACCCTAAATTATCATGTTGGCTGATTTTTTTCCATTTGTTTTAGAGGTTTTCTCATCATTGATGTTATAAATGAGAGATGTAGGCTTGAAAATAACATGGCCAAATCTCTCTCTCTCTCTCTCTCTCTCTCTCTCTCTCTCTCTCTCTCTCTCTCTCTCTCTCTCTCTCTCTCACACACACACACACACACAGAGTTCTTCAATTCTGAGTGGTAGAGATGATGCCAGTTAAACCTTACAGCAACAGGCAACAATCCAAGGAGCAGCTGCAACATGTTATATTTAGGGTACTTTTCCACCATGTGAAAGGCACAAGTGTCTTGTCTCCCTTAGAAACCTGGGCAGGTAGCCTGGCCTCCTGGGTACTTGCCTGGCCTGATTTAAGAGAAAATTCCACTCTCATTACAGTTAGATTTGGCTGACTTTCACTTGCCTCTCCAGAGAGTGCCCTTCAAATCTCTCTTCTGAGGTTCATTTTGTCAGTCTTAAATAAAGGGCTTTCAGGGACTGAATCAAAAGTACAAGTAGAAAAACAGGCAGTTTCTTCAAAAGTTTGAATCTAGTCAGCTCCTACTGATCTATGCCACAAGAAAAACACAGTCATCTTCTAGTACTGTGTAATTTCATTCTATTTTAGTTTCAACAGTTTCTCATTGACTAGTCTGCTATATTTAGTCTCTTATAGAATATACATGTGTATATACACACACATTAATTTTGAACACATCCATTATTGCTTACAGAAAAGAATCACAAATAATTTCAAAATGATATAAAGGAATGATAGAATAATATCTGTATATTGCTAAATCTTTCTTCAAATTTCTGAGGTTTATTAAGCTAGTATTGAAGCCCCTTTTTCTAAACCCTATATCTGATTTCTTTGCTGCTTTCTCTAGGGACGGTGAATGATTCTAGCATTTCTTGTGTGGTCATCACCTTGCGGAACTCACTGGAGCGCCATTCACGATCTACCTATTTATGTATTCCTAGATGCCAGAGAGCATGGGTCTTCCAAGCTGTACATAAATGTTATCCCAATATATATTTTTAACAACTATAAAAATATTAGTTTCTGCTGACCTGAACAAGGGGGGAGCTCTTGGATCCCAGACTGGTGGCTGGGAGGCCAGCATGGGACTGATCCAGACCTTCTGAATGTGGGTGTCAGTGAGGAGGTCTAGGCAATCTATGTGGCCCTGGGTAGTAGATCAGTATTTATCCCTGGCATACAAATGGACTTTGGGTGCCCTTCACACAATGAGGGATGCTCTTTCAGCCTGGACTCTTGTAGGAGGGCCTAGGCCCTGCCCTGAATGAAATGACAAACTCTGGATATCTCACATGGAGGGCCTTACCCTCCCTGGAGAACGGAATGGGAATTGGGTGGGAGATGGGGGGGTAGGGGGAGAAATGAGGGGAGGGAGAGGGAGCTGGGATTGATATGTGAAGCAACCTTGTTTTTCTAATTTAAATAAAAAATCTAAAAAATCAGTTTCATCTCCCTTGAAAAATGTTCATCTCCATTTTTTACTCCTGTGTTTCAAATCTCTAATGTAATACAGAGAAATGTGAGTGATTATGAAGATGGGCATTCTTACTTTACTCTTAGTGAACCACTGGGTTTGTCTGGGTTACTTATAAGAGCCTGGATGACACAAACACAGCTGTATCGTGCAAAGCCTACCGCAGTCTAAGTATTTTAATTTGGTTTCTGTTGCTGTGATAAACACTGTTACCAAAAACAACTTGGGGGAGGAAAGCATTTATTTCAGCTTATAGCTGAAGGAAAGTCAGGGCAGGAACTTAGGGTTGGAACTTACTGGTTTGCTCTCCATGGCTTACTGAGTCTACTTTTTTATGTGGAAGATGTATTACCCACAGTGGGCTTAGACCCTTCAATGTCAATTATTGATCAAGAAAATGCCCCACAGGCTTGTCTATAGTCTAATCTAATGGGGGCGTCTTTTTTCCCCCAATGGAAATTCCCTCATCTAAGAATGATTCTATCTTGTGTCAAGTTGACATAAAAACTAGCCAGCATATTGGTCAATAACTCACAAAAGCTCCATTCCTGGAGCTCCCTATAAAACCTGGAGACTAGTTCCTGAATTAGAGAGTCTCCTCAGAAATTGCTTATTTAACATACATTACTATTGAGGGTTCTTGTGAACCCCATGAGTTTCAGGAACTTCCTTAATCTTAATATGATTCATTCTGAGACTTGTAAGTTTCCTTTAATTCTTGAGTCTTAAGAATTTACTTCTTTTCTTCAGAAGGGAATGTTTTATCTGGGAAGAAATAATTATATAACCCCACACCCCTTCCTTAGTTCTTATATTCTTTCAACCCCTTTCTCTTTACAAAGTTCCCTGATCTCTGGAGAGGGAGTGATGTAAATACATGAATGCATGTTTTTTGTTGTTGTTGTTTTTGCCACATATGATTGGGAACTGGGACACTGTGCCAAAGCAAGGGTCAGTTATTCTTGGGAGCTTGACTGGTTATTATTCAGTAACCACTTCCCACACTAAAAGTACGAAGTTTTCCTCCAGGAACTTGGTAGAGAGCCACAGTAATCTATGGAAGTAAACACAAAGATTTAGAAAGTATAATGGCAGACACATCACTTATAGTTAACAAAAGAATAGCAGATACTTCCCTAATGAAGCATTCTATTATTTTAGGTTCAACACATGATTTATTGATGTCATTCCATCTGTCCTTAGTAGTATATAACTCAATATCCTGTAGAAATCTGTACATTAATCTTACATCAATGGATTAGTGTAAATGGAGGTTGCACTTTCATTTCCCGACTGCCTAGAAGCTTAATATTAATTAAAAACTGTTTGACCTATTACTCAGGCTTATTCCTAACTAGCTCCTACTTTTAAATTAACCTGTTTCTATTAATCTATGTATTGCCACATGGCTGATGGCTTTACATGTAGTCTGGTACATCTTGTTGCTCTGGCGGCTGACTGGCATTTCTCTAGATCTATCCTTCTATCTCCCTGTATTTTCAGTTTGGCTTTCCCACCTGGCTTTATCCTGCCTTGTTATAGGCAAAATTAGCTTCTTTATTAGCCAATGGGAATAAAACATATTCACAGCATTGAAAAAGGATTATCCTACAGCATACTTGCGTCAAGTTTTACCATTATGTGTGAAATGTGCTGACGTTCTTGATAAATGCAAGTAATATTTAACAAGATGGCTCAGTGGGTAAAACCACTTGCCAACAAACTGAGGACCTTAGGTCGATCCCTGGGACCCATAAGGGGAAAATCTACTGTATAAGTTGCTCTCTGAACTCCCTTTGAATATATACACACCTCATATATTATATTGTTATCTCTATATCAATGACAAAGCTTCTTAATTATGATCGCAAGTGTCCTGCCAGATGCCTCTTAACTTTGTTTCCTTGAGACAGGGATTTTCACAACCTGGGAGCTACGCTGGCAGCCAGCAACCCTTTGTGAACCTCCTGTCTCACCCCACAGGGCTGCAGTACAGGTGGGGTGAGCATGCCTAGGTTTTTGCTTGTTTGTATCATTTTGTATGAATGTTGGGTATTTGAATTCATATCTTCATGCTGCACAAGTGCTTTTTATCTGTGGAGTCCCTCCCTAGACCTGCGATTCTTCTTAATTTCCTTTTCTTATAGCATACTGAAATAATTATTCAGCATTTTTTAACTCAGACATGCACTTGGACTACAGTTTATGTCAAAGCTCTTGAGGTTTTCATTTCTATTCCTGTGTTTAATTTTAGCATTTCAAATCTTTGTAGTCACTTACTGCTGTTTCCTTGTCCTTATTTTAATAGTGTTTTAGTGTCATTTTTGTTAACAACCATTGCTCTTATTTTAGACTTGGTAAGGACTCTGAAAATAATGAAACATTTTCAGTGTGTTTTACATATAAATTTATATTGGGTGAAGGATTTTCAGTGTGTTTTATATTTAAATTTATATTGGGTGATATAGTATTATTGTTGTTGATCTTGTTGTCAGCCTTGATTGTTATGTTTCTTCATGTTGCAGATTAGAGCTTTGAC
This sequence comes from Mesocricetus auratus, assembly GCF_017639785.1. Lineage (NCBI taxonomy): Eukaryota > Metazoa > Chordata > Mammalia > Rodentia > Cricetidae > Mesocricetus > Mesocricetus auratus. The sequence goes on from NW_024429189.1 coordinate 80,181,998, forward strand.
TTAAAGGTTCCTATCTGTAGAATGATTTAAGGAATCGTATATTTTGCACTCAGTTCACCTGGCCTATACAAGACCTATAGGAGTACTCAGCCCTGATGACTGTAGTAACTGTCCTGCCCTCCTCTGGAACCAGGTCCTAGCAAGCTCAGAGCCAGAGGTCCTTGACACCTGACACTACATGGTTGCTTCATTGTACCGCTGTCTAGGATGTTCTATTAGCTACTCACCTGTGAAGTAACTCTCTTGCATTATATTTGAGTTTGTGGTAATGTATTATTTATGATTTATTAAAGCTCGACTGAGGGTACAAAAAACAGAGCTAGCCATAAGCCATTAAGCCAGGCAATGGTGATACACACCTTTAATCCCAGAAGCCATATTAGTTAGCCATAGAGCCAGTTAGTGGTGGTATACACCTTTAATCCCAGAAGCCATATTAGTTAGCCATAGAGCCAGTTAGTGGTGGTATACACCTTTAATCCCAGGACTCAAGAGACAAGCAGATAAATCTCTGTTAGTTCAAAGCCACACTGAGCTACACGAAATTAATCCAGTCCTAAAGAGAAACAGCTTACACAAAGGTGATCTCAGCACTTGGGATCACTCACCTTTAATCCCAGGATTTGAGAGCTATAAAAGGAAGAAGGAAAATCAGTCTAGAAGAATTAGTCTCTAGCCATGCTGAGGAGAGCATAGCAGTCTGGGTGAGTCTGAGGAGCAGTGAAGTTGGGAGCAGTCTGAGGATCGCCCCTTTGGTCTGAGCTGAGGTAGATAGAGGTAAGAGCTAGTGGCTGGCTGCTTTGCATTTCTGATCTTTAGCTTGAAGCTTGAACCCCAATGTCAGTCTCTGGGTTTTTATTACTCCTGTTACATGAGATGTCAGTGCTGATGTCAAATGCTAGCCTAGATCACCTAGACATGCTTACCTTTTTGTAGGTGTGGTTAGAAAAACCCTGAGCTTGTTCTGTTTCCTCTCAAGTAGTCACCATATCCATTCTAGCTTTTTGAATGACAAAAGTTGTTTCTCAGCTTTGGCTCAATTCCCCACCCTCACCCCTTGGTTCCCTCATCCTTCCACCCCACCTTCAGGAGTAGCAGAAGTACTTGGTAGGTAGTTCCAATGTGTAGTATTGTGTCTGCCATCTAGTGACAGAATCAAGTACTTTCAGTTGTCTTTACATTTTGTTCTTAGAGTGTGTCTAGAAGGGTAGGAAGGAGGTAAATTTTGTTGCACTTGGGTTCCTGGAATTCTAAACTCTGGGGGAATTAGTATTTTAAGATATAAATGGGCTTCCCTAAGCAGTCAGACTATGACAATGGGCATAGAGAGTTGAGGTTTCTCCTCACCCTTTGATGCTGGTAATTCTTATGTTTCTGCCTAAAGAAATCGCAAGTGTTCTTGGACAAGGTTAGATATTGACAATTATAATTCTTGAATTATTGTATTTCTCCCATCTGTTGTCCAGTGCTGTGTTGTTTAGGTGCAGAAATTAGTATCCTTTCTGTACACATATAAGATGATAATCAACTGGTCTTACCTCTATCCTTTCTGAAGAGACAATATGGATCTTTGACCCCTAACCTAATTCAGATGCTAAGACCTTGTGCATGCTGCACATGCACAAACATATGGGAAAAGGTTGTTTCTTTTGTTTTTTAGTGTTGGGGGGTGTTTTGTTTTGTTTGCAAAAATCCTGAGATTTCCAGGACAAACAGGTCAAGTTTCCAAGGCTGTTTTGAAAATGACTTGAAAAAGAGCAAGAGAAGGGGGTGGTTTAGGATTTCCTGGCATTTGAAGGCATGAATGGGGTGAGGGTTCCCACTCATGGGCTGTAATTTGTGTGGTCTGACTCTTGCCAGGTTTAAAGACTTTCTTACCCAGTGGCTCTTACGTGGGAAGATGGGAAAGAAGCAAACTTCCAAGTTTTTCAGCAGCCAAAATATCAAAAGTGTCAGGCAGGGAGCTGGAGAGATGACTCAGTAATTAAGAGTATCTACAACTCTTCCAGAGGACCAGAGTCCAGCTCTCAGCACCCACATTTGAGCCACTTACACCTGCTCGAAACTCCAGCTCCAGGGAATTGGAATCTAGCATCCACAGGCACTGGATTTACCACACATGCATGCTGCACGCATAGACACGCATGCACACTTGCTGTCAAATACTCCAACAAATGCCTTGCTGGGCATTGTGGTGAATGCCTGTATGCCTTTAATCTGAATACTAAAGAGGCAGAGGCAGGTGGATTATGTGAACTCAAGTCTAGCCTAGTCTACATAGCAAGTTCCAAGTCAGCCAGGGCTATTTACTACAGCCCTCTATAAAACAAACAAACAAATAAAAACTCCACCCATCCATCAAGCAGAACCTGCATCATACCTTTAGTAGCCTGCTAGCAGCCCTCTCCCCACCCCCCAGCACCACCCTGCTGGCTCTGATTCCTTCCCCACTGTTTCTGGCGGGTACAAAGGTAGCTCTTTCTTCCCCAGGCCACATAGTTAGCTTTTGGAGGCATGGCAGACTCAGCCCTGGCTGCCTAAGTATGTTAAATATAGGAGTTCAAATTTGATTTTATTTTTGAGTTTTGGAGTAAATGGCTTGTGTTTGCTTTATATGACCGAACATTTTCATCTGCTCTTCAGCTCATTGGAGAATATTTTTCTGCATCCACTCATGGTTGGGTAAATTTGAATTTGTGTTCTGTGAAGGAATAGCCTCGCCTCCCATTCCTTATGTTCTCGGCTTCCTTGTCTTCGACACGTATCTGTAATAGCTTTACTATTATTTTCACTCATTTCTTATTCTCCTTTTATTTTCTTAAATTAAATGAATCTTGCCTTAAAGCAGTGGCACCCATACTTTCCCTGTTTACCATGAATGACACTTAGCCTCTTTCTGTAGCATCCTCCAGTCTCCGTGTCAGTAAGCAGTTACATCATGGGAATAAGGACGTGCAAGTCTAAATAGTGCAGGTGGCATATACTTAGCTTTGGAAGCACCAATCGAATATTCTCCAAGTGAGACTCAGAGGAAGGACCCTTGCCCTTGAAGACTGAAGGATGAATTTTAAAATGTGAAAATGGGAGGCAGTGGGAAAGGCCAAAAGGAAGATAAGTGGAGTGAGCCAGAACCCCCAGACAGAAATGCAGCAGTGACTCTCAATAGTGAGGCAATCAGAAAATTTCTGATTTGTTAATGTGGGGGGTGGGAAGGGGAAAGGAAGAGAGGAGGGGAGAGTGGGAGAAAACTAGTGTGTGTGTGTGTGTGTGTGTGTGTGTGTGTGTGTGTGCTGGCTGGTTTTATGTGTCAAGTTGACACAAGCTAGAGTCTCAGAGGAGAAGGATCCTCTGTTGAGGCAATGCCTCCATGAGATTCAGCTGTAAGGCATTTTATCAATGGGGGAAGGCCCAGCTCATTGTGGATGGTGCCATCCCTGGGCTGGTGGTCCTGAGTTCTATAAGAAAGCAGGCTGAACAAGCCAGGGGAAGAAAGCCAATAATCAGCTCCCATCCACAGCACCTGCATCAGCTCCTGTCTCTGGGTTCCAGCCCTGCTTGAGTTCCTGTCCTGACTTCCTTCAATGATGGCTGTGTAAGCCAAATAAATCCTTTCCTCCCCAACTTGAGTTTTGGTCATGGTGTTTCATCACAGCAGTAGTAACCCTAACTAAGACAGTGAGAGAGAAAGAGGGTAATTAAAATCAGATTTAACAATAAACTGTGACTATTGGCCTGGAAGTCTGGAGAAAATGGACAGAGCCTAACCTCAATCCATGATATTGCTAGACATTAGCACTTATACTTTTTAAGTTGACCCCCCTTTCCCTTAAACTTTGGGATTAAAAATAGATAAGATCTCCTTTTTAATTAATTAATTAGATTTTTATACTTTAAACATTTTGTTGTGGTACACAGGTGGTTTTTTTCCCTGTGTATGTATTTGTACCACGTGCATGCTTGGTGCATGCAGAGGCCAGATAAGCACATGGAATTTCCTAGAACTGGAGTTACAAATGGTTGAGAACCACCATATTGGTTCTGTGAATCTAACCTGAAAGGGCAGCCAGTGTTCTTGATAAACTCTGGCATAATGTTTCTTTTAACAACTTTTAGTGAGTCTGGTGTTTGGACAAAGCTAGCAACCTTGAAGTTTCTAGGGATTCTGATTTTTGTATGTACTTCATGTTTACCCAACCAAAGGAACAAGAGCCATACCAAGTAAACAGTCTCCAGGGTAAATGACAGGGTTCTCTGGGGCTGATATTGTCATTGGCATTTATTGCTTGTAGCTTTGGGAAAGTTGTTCAACCTGAACATCTCAGTTTCCTCCTTGGCCGCGTGGGCTGATATGATAGGGTCTTCTTGGAAGTCTGCAGTATGTGCTTAGACCTGTTCCTGAGACCAACACTATCAAAGAACAAGATCAGTTTCATATTTACTGAGACAACTTGTATCGTCAGCCATAGACAACAGCAATGGTAGACCTGTACCTTCAGTATTAGTCAAGTTGTTTCTGATTCTGCCTTTGGCAAGTTGGAGACACTTGGCAGAAAAGATGTTTCATTACAGTGAGCAGGTCAAGAAGCCACTAAGGGAAGCCATGAGTTTGATTAAGTGCTTAGTTAGAAGGAACTTTGTGGTTGAAGTTCTTGTATATCTTTTTCCCAGAATGTTGGATTCTTCCACCAAGGAGATTCTGTGTTATCTATCTTTCATGTAGGATGTTCTTTTTAAAAAAGGAAAAAAGACATCTTAAGCTTCTTTTTTGGTGCAAAATATAAAATATTTTCATTAATATCTTAGCTTTCATTCAGGGTCTGGTGACTGAAGAGGGATTTGTCACTTTCAAATAATTATATTTAAAAATCTCTGTTCCTCTGTCTATGTGAACAAAATCTCATCCACAAAATACCAGGATTAAGTTCTCTTCTAACTAGTGCCAATAACCTTGGTCTTTTACTTGACATCTCTGCCTCACTATCCTCCCTGAGGATATGCACCCAAGCTACTCTAAGATGCTTTCTAATCAAAACTGCAGTGCAGAGAGGATTGCTTCCCATAAGGCACACGGGAAACCAACCTAGCTTTTCTCCAGGATTATTTGGGGACCTTTCCTTAAAATAGTTTATTACATTTAAGGTGTGTGTATGTGTGTGTGTGTGTGTGTGTGTGTGTGTGTGTGTGTGTGTGTGTGCGCATACACATGTCTCAGTACATATGTGGAGGTCAGAAGACAACTTGCAGAAGTCAGTTCTTTCCTTTGACTATCTAGGCTCTGGAGGTCAAGTTTAGGTTGTCAGACTTAGTGACAAGCTCCTATATCCACTGGGCCATCTTGCCAATCCTATGAGGAACTGTGTATTCTGTTCTCTTACCTTCTGAAGACCAAAACTGAATATCCCATTAATAAAGGCTACATTTCCTTCTATTACTCTTAATGGCATAAGGGTGTGCTTTCCTCCCACCGGTACCAGTGGTACGCTTAGCCAAAATATTTACTTAAGGAGGAAACAGATCATGTTGCTGGGTGTTAGTTTTTCAGTGACCTCTTTTGTCAATTTGTTAGTAAGTTAGTCATAATTCTATATGTCACACCCTTACTGACACATTTTATATAAAATGAATAAATTTACAAGATGGCCTATGTGATGTCTGTTCAGAGGAAGGTATGTGCTTTCCCAACAGGCCTCACACCTTTTCAAGAAGATGGAATTAACTCGTTACCTTTGACTGCTTCATAAAAGTTGGGCTGACTGGGGTTTGTATATTTATTGTCACATAGGTTGGGACTCTACCTCAAAGTCCATTAGGAAAGCATTTGACAAATTTGAGAGGTGGCAAGAAGCCAGTGTGCCTGGAATGTAATGGGCTGGTAGAAGGAGTAACAAGAGATGAGAGGAAACAGATCACAAAAAGCCTTTGGGCTTCAGTCCTTTGTGTGTATGTGTGTGTGTGTGTGTGTGTGTGTGTGTGTGTGTGTGTGTGTGTGTGTATGTGTTTGCACCTGTGCACTCTAGCCCATAATTGTGTGGTAGGGGTAAAGGCACAAGATGTCTGGTGATTCTTCAATTGATCTTAACCACGTTTTTTTGGGGACAGGGCTTCTCATTGAACCTAACCCATTTCAGCCAGACTGGCTAGTGAGTGTTGAATTCCACCTGTCACCTTGCTCTGGCCCAACTCCTCAGTTACAGATGCATGCTGTCATAGAAAGCTTTTTTTGGGTACTGAGTATCTGAACTCAAGTTTTCATGTTTGTGCTGAAAGCACTTTAGATATGGAGCCGCCTCCCTAGCCCCTACAGATAGCAGTCTTCATTCCAAGTTCTGTGAAAAGCCAGGAGTGAGGTACGGTTTGGTTCACATCTTCAACAGATCGCTCAGACTGTCGTGAGGAGACACAGTATGAAGAGAAAAAACGCATCCTCTAGGAAGGAGGATGTAGGGTACTAGAAATATGGTGGTGGCCCAGATTATAGCAGTGATTGTTGGGGATAGCAACAAGTGATTTGATCTTTGGTGTGGTCTAGATAGAGAGCACAGCATTGCCACTGGAGCACAGTCCTCACGGGGCTGCAGTGTGGCTAACCATCACCCTCAAGAGCCAAGCTCCTCTCTTGGTGGGGCTTTACTTCGGACTTTCCTCATCCATGTTCAAATTGGAACCCCAGCTTTCCTGCCTAAATCATGATACCAAATTAGAAGAATAGTCTGTCTCTTGCTGTATGGACTTGTAACCATGAACACATTTGTAAAGAGCTGGTTTGGCCCACAAAAGTGCATGGTCACAGCATTTTGCTTTGTAGATCTCTACAGTGTGAATGTTTCTGTGTACAGCACGCATAGCATGAATGTTAGCTGTTCTCCTGAAAGTGGAGTTGTCTCCTGTGCTTCCAGCTCAGCCAGTAGGATGGTGGTTTTAATATCTGGCTGCAGCTCCTGTGTACACTGGGGTCATATTTTTGGGATAAATATCATTTAGATGGAAAGTGGATTAAAAGTTTATTTTTGTCCCACTCTCAGCCTCAGTTCTTCTAAGAACTCTCTTTCAAATGACAAATAGTCTTGGCTTTCTTGGTCGATCAAGAGACTACAAACGGCCTGAATTCATTGGTTTCTTGTTCTTTCTCTCTCTGTTTTCTTTTTTAAAACAGAGTTAAAAATAGAGTTTTGTGATCTCAGATAGAAGTTTCTTTTATAACCTCCCTTAACACATCTGTGTTGTTCTCCATGGGGCATGAACTTTCAGCTCCTTGAAGACAATCACCTGACCCATTCTTTATCTGGCGCTCACATGCCTCTTCACCCTTTAACCCTGCCCTGGCTGCTTAATTTGGCATTTTCCATGATCCAGCCTGCATTGAAGGGAAGGAATCCCGTTTTACCCCCATCCTGGCCATATCTGGACACGATATCTAACAGCTCTCTTTCCTGTGCATACGTGATGTGACGTCTTTGGTTGGAGGGTGGCTGCTGGCTGGGATTCAGGTGATGCATGCTTGAATTTTCTGACTAATTTTGTGCTCCTTTGTAACTGACTTCTCTTGTGATCTTCCAGAATACCAGGCTGCTATCTTACATCTGAAGAGGGAGCACAAAGAAGAAATTGAAAACTTGCAGGTATATCTCCTTGATTCTACCAATCTGGCCTTCTGATGGTTATTTTTCTTCTGTGTGGAAGATTCCTCTCGTGTGGGGAGTATTTAACCAGATAGTAGCTGCAGCTCCCAGCTGCCATTGGGCACCAACCTTATTCCAGGCTGAAAGCCTTGGATGTGGTACTTTATAAACTCTGGTTTCTAACATTGAAAAAAAAATCACTGTAAATGCCTTTGGCTTTGGCTGGAAGAGTGACTCTGTGTCTTTAAACCCGGAAACAAGAGAGTATTCAGACTTTTACTGCTCGTGGGAAATGTTTTAAAACTTGATGTTGCTATACACCCTGTAGTTCATTTCTGCTCCACTCACTCCTCTGCTGCCTCTTAGCTCCACCCTGCGGTTATGATATCATGCAGATGAAGAGTGTGCTGAGTCATTCTGTGTCCTTAGGGCGTGCTGAAAGGGGCCAGTGCGTCCTCCTCTGTTTGCCATCTAATTGTCAGTCTCTAGGTTTGGCATTTGCTTACAAGGCAGGTGGCAGGAAGTCCAGAGTCTTAATTTCAAGCTGCTGGATAGTGAATCAGACCTTGAGTCTAGGCCATTAGTGGGTGGGGTAAGCCATATGTATTATCAGGGAATTGTGGCAAATTTTAAATAAAACTGTTGTTCCCTTAATTTGAACTCATTATTTGCAACTTTACTCAGTTTGTGGAGCTAAAAAAAATCCTTCCTTTTAAATTTCATTGATAAATAGAAATTATAATTTATAGTGCATGGCATGTTTGGAAACTAAGCATTCTGGAGTGACCTAACTGAGTTTAATTCATAAATGAAGTTATAGATTAATGTTCTTCCTACTCATTTTTGTTGACAACTAGAAGTTGAGTATAATTTATGGTATACAACGTGTTTTGAATATCATACTTATACATTGTAGCATGACTGATAGGGGTTCATTCACTTATTACGTCATGCACTTAATGGATTTTTTTAGTAAGTATACTCCAGTCTGTTAGCAATGTTCAGGTAGGTAATAATTGCTACTAGAATGGCCACTACAACCAATCACTTCAACTTACTTCTCATATCTTACTGAAACTTTATATCCTTTTATCAACCTCTACTTAATTATTTCCGTATCTATCAGCCCCAGCTCCTAATAACCATAATTTGACTCTATTTCTGTGACTTCAATTTTATTTTTTGGTTTTTCAAGACAGGGTTTCTCTGTAGGTTTGGAGACTGTCCTGGAACTCTCTTTGAAGACCAAGCTGGCCTTGAACTCACTGAGATCTGCCTGCCTCTGTCTTCCAAGAGCTGGGATTAAAGGTGTACACCACCACTACCCTGCGACTTCAACCTTCTTAAATCCAACATAAGTGAGATCACACAGTATTTATCTTTCTGTGCCTGGTTTATGTTTCTTCACATCTTTCAATCATCCATGTTACTAAAAATGACAGGCTTTCCTCTTTCTTTAAGGCTGAATAATATTCCATTGTGTATGTGCATAGTCCACATTTTCTTTCTCCTTTATTCTTTCACAGATACCCAGATTGATTCTGTATCTTGCCTTTTGTGAACAATATTGTAGTGGGCATAGGACTGCATCTATATCTTCCTTTTGGAACATACGTAGTCATAGAGTTTCTCAATCATATGGCGGCTCAATACTTAGTAACTCCACTAGCTGACATTCCCATGAAAGGAGTTAATGGCTCTCTTTTCACCATGTCCTGGCCAGCACTTGTTGTCCTCCATGTTTTTTTGGTAGCAGCCATTAGGACAAGTGAGAATTGATACCCATTGTGATTTTAACTTGCACTCCCCTGGTAATTAGTGATGCTGAACATATTTCCATATACTTGATGGCCATTTTGTGTGTACTTTTGGGAAACAGCTACACCATTTCTTGTTCACTAAAATCGGCTTGTTTTCCTGTTATGAGGTTATCTGCATTCCTTGTATATTTTGTTTATTAACTGCTTATTAAAGTTGCATAAATTCCTCCTTTCAATTTCCTATAATATGTTTTCAATGCAGTTGAAGGGTTAGGTTAGCAAGGTATCTGGGAGGTAACCAAGTAGCCACCTAGTTGAGTCCCAGGGTCCACATGATAGAAAGGGAAAAGTGACTCCTATGTGTTGTCCTCTGATCTTCACAGACATGCCATACCATGAGTGCATATATGCATGTTCATGTGTACACCCACCCCCCCCCACAAAATAGTAAATAAATAAATATTAAGAAAGCAAGTCATTAAAAAAAAAGGGCTAGACACTCTACTTGGTTATACATGAAATCATGGCAAATAGCCAAACACATAAGTAGCTAGTATACAGAATCATTTCACACCCACTCACACTGGTACACATGGTTTGCAAGAGGGAATGAGTTAATGTAACAAAGAAGCAAAGTGGAAAAGTGCATCTCACTCCCAGGGAAAAAGGACAGATGGAGGCCCTCATTTCCCTGTAAAATAATCTCACTTCCTTTTTCCTTGTGGTGGAATGAAGAAGGTCCTGAGCTGCCCAAGAGGATTTGGAGTTGATGGTAGATAATCACAGCATTTGTCTTGCAGTGGGAGTGCATGGCAGAAATGGCCTGTTGATTTCACTGAGTGTGAGAAGCAAAGAGAGAGACAGGAAGGGCCCAGCATCTCACAGAGCCTTTCAAAGGCACACTCCTTAGTGTTCTCACTTCGTTCCACTAGGTTCTCCTTCCTGATGGTCCTGTCAGCTGCCTGTTGTCCTATAGGCTCAACCAAACTTACAACAAATGGACTTTGAGGGAACATTGGACATCCAAACTAACAACTAGAGATGGGAAAGTGAGAAGTAAATGACAGGGGAAAAATGTAGTGTGAAGCTGATTCCTGTTTAAGATATGAATTAGATTATGATATGATTAGCATTACTCAATCTTAACAAATTTCCATACTTGTACTTTATAGATTTTTGAGAGTTAATTTCTTAAATCATTATCTGTTCTTTTGATGCTATTGGTGAAGTTAACATTTTCTTGCCCTAAATATATTGTTTATGCCAAGTTATGAAAACTCTGTGGCACGCTACTGCTATGTGGGCAGCAGTCCCAGTTTCTATAGTTGAATATTTCTTGAAACATGCTGCAGTCACAGCCAGCGGTCTGTGGTTTGCCCCCCCCCCAAGAAGCATGTTGTTTCAAATATAGCACTTTAAAGATTTGAAATAGGAATACACATTTTAAACATAGATATTTATGTGTAAGAAATGGAATTCTAACATTTTGTTTAAATACATTAGAAAATTTGGCAGTAATGGTGTTCCATGTAGCTTCAAACTGCTCAACATAGTAGCTAGTATCCACTTCACCTGTATTTCTCTGTCCATCACTGTCTGCCCTTGGTGGTTCATCTACTTGACTCCTGTGCGCTTTAATTCGCTCCCATTTCTGAATGATAATGCAAACAAAGTGCGATGAATAGTTTGGCAACAACAGCAACCAGTCAGAGTAGACACCATTTATAATATACACAGACCAAAACTCAGCTTGGCTGTACTTCTCTCTGAATATCACCCCTACCTATGGCATTCTTCCATGAAAGCAAATCCTGCTGGACTGGTGGTTGGGAGGACCAATGCTTTGGTGCTCATGGCTTTATGCGTGATGCCCCTGGCAGCCTTCAATTATGTTTTCTTTTTCGTTGACAGGGCACGGAGAAGTCAGGGGTTTCAGGGCTTCCTGAGCCCGCCTTCCTGTACTGGTTTGGACCACAGAGGATCAGTTGTTCAGTTTTCCCTCCAGCATTGTGTAGAGTGCTCTATTGGGAGATTGGCCTTTGCAGCCTGTCACATGACGCCAGTGGGTGGAGGAGCACAGAGATTTTAGCCCCATCTGCAACTGTTGCTGCACTTGACAGTTGTGGAGTAGTGTGAGAACCAGACTTGGTCTGCAGACTAGCTTTTCAAATATGTACTCTTCCATACCTAAGGCTTTTTATTGGTGTCTTAAATGACTCAGATATTGCTGCCCTGTGCTCATCCACTACTGTGCAAATGCAAACATTTGGCTGACATTTCAAATCACCAGGGAAGGAAATTGTAGCAGGTCAAGACATTTTCTGTGATGTTATTATTTCATGTAATTTATAATTTTACCATAGGAAGGTTCATTTATCTCCCTAACACCACCACTCAAATATGTGTTTCTTTTGGTGTATCCCATCTTCAAAGTCACTCCATGATACTCATTATTGTGTAGTTCAGCTTTTGATAATCAGCTTTCTTTAGGGAAAGACAACCTTCCCTTTTGTGTTTCCTTTGAGCTTCTTGCCTGAGAAGCTTCTGTGTAGAGTTTGTAGGAAGCATTGCTTAGCAAGTTCAGACCTCTTCAGGCATTTGATAAAACTCATTCTCTCACAGCACAGTAGCTATTTCTTTAAGGTTGCTTAGGAGCCAGGATTTGAAAATCGCCATCACAAACTTTCATAGCTGATCTATGTCTTATCTCTGTTTGAGGACTGGGAGAGGTGTTTGTGCTGGATGGTAGTGTGAGAGAACTTGACTGCCTTTGCCATCCAGGCTCCAGTTTCTTGTGCAATGGCCATAGGAAATAGGTAACTTCTCTGAGACTTAGTTTCCTCGGTCTCAGCAACTGTACATTATCAATCATGTTGGCAGTGAAGCTAATATCACCACTCCACTGGAGGGATATTGAGTAGGACACACCCTGATGACATCGGTTCTGTAGTACAGCTGCTTCTCATTCTGTCTTCCTTGGGTTAAGTCTCTTTATAATTAGACGAATTGAGCTTCGAGTGCTTTTTGAGTTTTGTTGTTGTGAGTATTTCTTTGGGACATTGACTTACTCTTTGAATGTAACTTACCTTGCTTCCAGTCCATTCTCATGTCCTGGTGCTTAGTATCAGGATGGTCTAAACTCTCAGAGCATCTTCAGTTTTTTTACTCATGACCTCATTTCATCCTAGAATATTTTCATGCAATCCTGTTGCTGTGTGTCGCTTTGCTGTTGCTGTGATAAACTCCATGACAAAAAGCAACTTTCCAGGAGTGGGGATAAGTGGGTGGGGCTGAGAGCTAGGATTGTTTGTTTGGTTTGTACTTTTCACATTACAGCCCATCACTGAAGGAAGTCAGGACAAGAACTCAGGCAGGAACTGAAGCAGAAACAATAGAGGAATTCTGCTTACTTGTTTGCTCCCTGGCTTATCATGCTTTGCTAACTTTCTTAAAAACCCAGGCTAACTTGCCTAGAGATGGTGCTGCCCATAGTGGACTGGGCATTTTTTGCATCAATTAGCAAGCAACGCAATGCTCCATAGACATATCCTTGGGCCAACCTAATTTTTCAATTGAGGTTCCCTCTTTTCAGGTGACTCTAGGTTGTGTCAAGTTGACAATAAAAAACTAATGAGAACACCTTGGTATTTAGGTATATATAAAGTTAGAAAGATATGTTTATTTTTGCATGAAGAATTAAATATTGGCTGAATATTTGACATTCTATAGTACATAGAATGCATAGAATGTTTTCGTTTTTAGGTTCAATTGATACTTAGAGTATAGATTATAATTAGCAATGAATGCTGAAGTCACCACGTTGTATAAATACAAAATGACAAAACTATATTTAGGGCCATTTCAGAAGTTGTTAGAAATTTTATTCTAATCCCAAGCCAAAATTCATTTAATGTTTTTTTTTGTTCTGTTTTGTTTTTGTGAAACTCAATTCAGGAACTTAAATATTGAAGCTGGACATTATAACACTACGCAATCCAAAAATAATTAAATTTAAACATCATGTGCTGAGAAATGATGACATGAAAATATTTAAGTGTTTGTTTTCTATACTGAGTCATGGCTTTTATAAGAGTAGAAAGCAACCGGTACAGTAAAAACACTGTAGTTCTATCGTACCATTGTCTTCTTGAGCTGACCGGCAGCATTCATGAGTGTTAAATGGCATGATGATATGTGCAGTGGAAAGAGAGCATGTGTATATTCTGAAACAAGACTGCATTTGTGTGATCCAACTAGGATGAGTGCTGACAGAGCAACCTCAGATTCATGACACAGTTGGTTTTAATTAATGTTTGGTCACTGCACTTTAACTTGTGTTAAAGTTTTCATTACTCTCACATTCATTTTAAAAATTGCGCTCTGCACCGGGTTTCCCTGAAGCCCGTTCTATAGAACAGCAACTTTTTGAAATGTTCCCCCAGAAAGGTTTATGGTTTATGGTCAGTTAAGTTTTAGAAATATCTATGGTGCAGATTTATATTGTTGGAAAAGAACTACAGAAATTTGAATTGCTCCCCCATGAGAAACTCCTTTTTTGATCTCTGTGTCGTGTTATGTCATATAATTTACTATCTCTATGCAGAAGTTTCTTTCTGAATTCCACTCACGTTTTTGATAGGATTTATCACACATTTGTGCTGTAAGGCTCTGGTCTCTTATCTGCTTACTCAAGACATCTCAGAGGCAGCAATGGTTGTTGTTTTTCTCGCATTCTAATACAGTGCTGACCCAACAATCTTTGTTGTTGTGATAACCTACTCTGTCCAAAAACAACTTTGAGAAGGAAACTTTTTCTTACATTGTCAGGTCAAAGTCCATCGTCAAGAAAAGTCAGGGCAGAAACTCGAGCAGTAACTTGAAACAGAAATCATGGAGGAAACTTCTTATTGTCTCTCTCTTAAGCTCATGCTTAGATAGCTTCCTTATAGTCCAGAACTACCTGCCCAGGTAATGGTTCTGCCCACAGTGGGTTATGTCTTCCCATATCAATTATCAAAACAGGCATGTCCCAAAGCCATTCAGATCTATTCTTTCCCTCAGTTGAGACTTCCTTCTCTGGAGACTCTAGGGCAGCTGTTCTCAACCTGTGGGTGGCGAGATATCCTTAGTATCACGTAACAGTAGCGAAATTATAGTTATGATGTAGCAATGAGATAATTTAATAGTTAGGGTCACCACATCGTGAGGAGCTATATTAAAGTGTCACAGCATTAGGAAGATTGAGAACCACTGCTCTAGGGTGTGTTGGGCTGACATTTAAAGCTTTCTAGGACAAGTACCTAGAAAAGTTCTTGGTTCACTGGTTATATACAAAAATTTCCTATAATTTATACATGAAAAGAGCTGTACCTAACTTTCTTCAAGTCCATATCATGTGCCCAACATAAAACCTCTGAAGACTGTGACTTGTTTGAAGTTCTAAACGAGGACATAGGAAGCTTGAATTTAATCCAGCGAGGTAGGTCTGATTTGAAAGCACTGCTTTTTCCACTAAGCAATGCAACTTAATTCGAAGAACATTAGACTCACATCTGGATTCTGGTATATTAGGCACCGTGAATATCATGAACTTGAAGCAACACTCATCTTCCCAACATATAAAATGAAGAATCGGACCACATGGTCCCTAGCAGGAGAGTCTTTGAGTGCTGCACTAGGCCAACCTTATACTTAAAAGAATTGATTTATCTATCACATCTCAGTCTGGGATTATCTAATTTAGAACCTCTAAATTCCTAGTTGCCCTGTCCCTTTAAAACAAACCAAAGCCTTCTAGCTCCTTCTTAATGTTCTTGTTAGCCAGTGAACCACTCTCAGTGGCCTGTGTGACGGGGTTCCAGTTGCACCCTAAGTGGAGTTTCATAAGGTACGCCATTCACAGAAAGGAAATGGCTCCTAAGAGAGCCAGTGAAACATGGATGGAAGGCCCCATTTTCTCCTAAGAGTCAGGAGGGCAGTGTGAATGTTGGGTGCAAAGCCTTATTTGGATCTCAAGGGTTTCCATTTTAAAGGTGAAAGAGTAAAAGCAGAAAGCATTTCCTTCATCTGCCTGCAGGGAGCTTGATAATTTAGCAGTCAGGTTTAGGGCCAGCACTGCAAGCAGTTTGGAAGTGTCCTAGAAATGACAGGCTGTTTTGTCTATTCTTAACTGATACTCTTTGGGCTGTGGGATACGAGGAAGTGGACCCGCCAGCACTTGACCTTCCCTTACGGGAAGCAGTTTGGTTTACTCCATTCATCACATGCTCCGTTCCTAAGTGAGGAGAAGCATCACTGAGCAGTGGCCTCTGGCAGGCTCCGTTCATTGCACAACGCAGTCACATTTATGGTAACTCCCACAGCAAAATGGTCCAGGGATAGCTGCCAAGTGGAAAATCAACTTAGGTTGTACCTTGTCCCCAAGACAACTGAATGGTACAGATGCCTCCATGAAGAGAAACTTGAGGGCATTTTTACTTATCCACCTCTGACCCAGTTCAATGGACCCTTCTAATGGTTTACACCTTGCTGTTGGAGCAAACTGATACAGCTCAGCTCGCAAAAATGTTAATCCAAGACCTATTCATTTGTGTAGTTGTCTTTATCAACAAAACACATTTAAATCATCATTTCTGTGAGGTCAAGGGAGCGATTTGGACATTAAACAAAACTGCCACAAATGTGAAACATGACATTTTATAAAACTTTCCTGGTATTCCCCCAAGTGTTCACATCAGTGCAACTAAGATGCCAATAAAGGAAGAAAGAGAATGCTTTAAGGACTATTTTAATCCATCTTTTTGTTGTGCATAATATAAACTATTATGAGTTTAATGGCATTAAAGCCTATGCATTTGCTGGCTTGCTGATGTTGAGGCTGAGACCCTTAGAAAGCTATAGGTAGACTTGGAGTTGAGTTCTGATGGAGGCTGTGAAGTAGGCAGTCCTTGGCACACCCTGCATTCAGGGTACCTCAGTCTGAGCATTTGCCCAACACAGTTCCCATGTTGTCAGTCCATGCCAGCTGATAGAGGGAGTCAAAGTAGAATGAAGATTGTTTTCATTAGTTCCCAATAGCATGGATATTTGTACTAAGTTATCAGTGCCCCTTCCTGTCAATAAGTACAAGTCTTCTCTGAATTGCAAAATCACTATTATGAAGAAAATTTTACTAAAATATAATTTGATATAGATGTCTCTGAGTGCCATAAATGAGTGAGAATTTCTGTCTGTGGAAGCTGGTGCATATGTTGATATAGTTCCATTGATTTTATTTTAATTTTATCTGTTATGAACGTACATAGTAAATAGTCTTAACTGAGAAAAGTGGTTTTTTTTTTCTTCTGTCCAATAGGAAATCTGGTTTTATTTTAGAAGCAATTCCTAGACTCACCACTGGAGGTCAGGTTGGCCCTTTTTCTCTTAGAACCAAGTAGGCTTTCTTCTGATGCTTGAAGCCTTTCCCATTTTATATGAAGAGTTTTTGCTTTAGACACATGCAATTTAAAAAATAGTTAAACTTAGAGACAAATGGAATTAAAAAAATAGTTAAACTTAGTTATTTCATAGAGAATCATACCCATAAAATGTGTGTGTGTTTATACACAGAGATAAAGCTAAAATCTATTTACAGAAGTATATAGCTTCTTTATCAGTCTGTCTTTCTATTTATTCATCCATATGACTGTTGTACATGACAAAAAACAAAAGGCCACCTAAAAATGATTTAAAAGACTTATTGTCTCTCATTTAAACATAGAAAAGGAAGTTACAGATCTCTCTATCATCCATTCTTTCTTTAATACATATTAACAAAGTGCCTACTGGTTGTTGGCACTGTGCAGATGTTAGCAGGACCAGAAGAGACTCCTTATGCATTGGGGTGTGGAGAAAGAGGAGAGGAGGGGAAAGAGGGAGGGAGAAAGTGAGGGGGGAGAGAGAATAAGAATATGGGAATATATCGTCATGGAATGTTACATGCTGAGTTCTAGAGGTGTGATCTGAGAGGGTACCTTTGGTGGACAAGGACAGAAACTATTAGGAAATGACATTGTAAGCAGAGCCTGAGTTTGAAGAGCTTGGCTACTCTAAAGGACCACAGAGAGTCTTGTAATTAGAGTATAGTGAGTGGCAAACCGGACAGCAGCCGAAAAGGAAGTTTTGAAGCAAAACTTTTCCAGATTTTTACAGCGTGTCTCAGAAGGGGAAAGTCACTTTACCAAGTCCTAGGCTCTATGGTTCCACGTATGTGGAAGGAAAGGGTGCTGTGAGACAGAACTTCCTGCACGTGACATCCTACAGTGTGGCTCTAAGGAAATGCTGGAGTAAGACACACATTGGTCTGCCAGTTTGCTATCCTGCCCATTGATCTTGGTCTTAGGTTTAAAACGTCCCATCGCACAGGAAGGCAGGAAGCCCTGCAGGACTTTTTAAGAGTCTTCTATGAGGACTCAATGAGATCCTCTGGCTGGTATTATGTGGAGACTGAAGCAGATCTGCATCTTCCAGAGCCCTGGTTGTGGTTGGAGAGGTGAATTTTAGGAAATGGAGGGGCAGCTGGGAAGGGTCATGGTCATTCAGGACAGAGATACTGGTGGTTTCTAGGTGCCAGTGTGGAAGAAAGAGCTATGCTCTCTGGCCGCGAGCACTTGCATTCTGTCTGTGCCAGTGTTGGCTTCTGCAGGAACCAGAGCTGCTGAGGCTCTCACCATGGAGTCTCTTTTAATCCGTGGGTCTCAACCCAAGGGTCATGACCCCTTTGGGGGGTATCACATGACAGATATTCTGCATATCAGATATTTACATTGCCATTCATAACAGTAGCAAATTCTAGTCATGAAGTAGCAATGAAATAATTTTTTGGTTGGGGGTTACTTCAACATGAGGAACTGTGTTCAAAGGTTGCAGAATTAGTAGAGTTAAGAACCACTGCTTTAAGTATTTACAGCTTGATGCTGCCTGTGGTACCCAGGATCTTGTAAGTATACACTAAATATTTCTCAAATAAATAACCATGGAGGAAAAGAGTACCAATAAACATACTACCATGTTGAGTGACAGCTGGGTATCCTTTCCATATCTGAACTCATTATTCATCACCAAACAATAGTGTCCAAGGGCAATTTCTTATATCTGTAGGTATCTATGTCATACAACTGTGTGCATGTCTCTGTGGGGTTTTGTGTTGTCTCTTTGTTTTGTTGTTTTTGTTTTTGTTGTTTGTTTTAGTTTGATGCTCTATCTGCTTGTAGAGATATAATAAACAAAATTCATAGTGTTCAGAAAATAGTTTTCAAATTCCACAGAGGAAGTTTAAAGCTTGAACAATAGGAAATGGCTAATATTTGACTTGTCTTGGTGTATAAAACAGTCTGTTTTATGTGACTTAATGGAGTGAGTTCACATTAGAAGACAAAGATGTGAATGTGCGTGGGAGAATCCTCTCTCAGATGGTCCATCCTCTAAGGTGCTCCCCTAGTGAGTGCATCTGAGAATGTTACAAGGCATCACCTGGAGACTGAAGCAGCTACTGAGCATCACTCTATATAGAACTGTTGAAACATGACTCTAGTGAGAACAATTTCCCAGCGTTCAGAAAAATCCATGAAATAGAAAATTATTGAAAACTTCTTACTCAGCTCAACTATTCCCTGGCCTAGTATATCTGCTAAATGCATCATTAGTTTTTATACAGCCCAATTTGATGTTTTATTCCTTAAAACATAGTCATGACTGTGTTGATTATATTGGCTTTTATAATGCAAGACTTTCTAAAGTCCTTTGTGATCTTGCTTGCTCATAAACTGTGATGGCATTTTTGCTGCCCCCTCCTCCACACCTTCCTCCTTCTCCTTGTTGTGCAGTGGATCAAATCTACTTCATAAATTCTTTATATTAAAATTTTTACTTTTCCAGTACCAGAAATGTGGGACTATGCCACCAATATGAATACTGGAGAATGATTAGAAGATAAGGAAAGGAAACAATAGAATATTTAAGTTATGATTAAGTAATTCCTTATTTCTCCCATGTAGACAAGTTTTTAAATTTAGCCCCGCTAGACACTTAGGACTTGTAAGTCTGCCTGCACTTTTCCCACCTCAAACTTGTGTTGTTCAGGTGGCTCAGCTGTTAAAGCTAGGCCCACAACCAACCACACCATCTTTAACTGAGATAGTTATTATGATATAGAGCATGGTTTCCTTTTTGATAGTGTATCCTGAGACTGAGTAACAGTACAGATCTTGATGAATACAAGTACGGTATCTTGGTTTTTCTGTGAAATCCTAATGTTCCAGAGGAGTGGCTCACTTTTGATAGTTTGAGTGTCAAAAACCAATGGAAACTTCTTTCCTCTCACTGTAAAACACTGGTAGATGGGCTCAAACCCGAGGAGGGGAAAAAACAAGATTGCCTTACAAATCTGGCAAGATCAGCCACATCAATAAAACCAAATCCAATGATGTTTTATGGGTCTGAATTTATGTGAGTGCCCAGGATCAAAGGGCTCGAGTCCCACTGGACTACAAGGTCCATAGTTCATGGCAAAAACTCATCAAAAAGAACATTTTGGTCGTTTAAACTTTTCATTTTAATCAGCCACAGTAATAAAAGAGCCTTTAGGTGTCTAAAAACATTCTGCAAGATCAAGAGGTTGTTTTCCCATTTCTAGAAGCAGCTTTCTTATTGGATCCATATAATGCCTGTGGCCTCAGAGTGTCAGAGGGCCATTGCCTCCACACCGTTTGCCTTTGTGGGATGGTTCCTTTCGGTTCTTCTAACTGTGCATTATGTGATAATAAATTATGGTCCCTGACGGAAGGACCATAAAATTTTCACACCATTTATCAAGCCCCTTCAGCCATTTAAAGTTAGGTCTCTGACAGCAAGCCAGGGACTGATGTTTAGACAGAAACAGAGTCCACAGCTTGTGTCTTGACTAGCACCAGGAAACAGTGCCACATCGGGACAGAACACAAGGCTTCAGAGTGAGAAGATGCAGGCTGAGCAATAAGTAGCCTGTGCTTTTTGACAAAGCCTTAATCACATGTCATTCAGTTGCTAATGCCGCAGGAAGAAAGAATAAGATTGCACTAGATGGGTAGGGACTGGATGTTACAGTCTTGCATTTTTCAGCCTGAAGATTAATCAGGGAGCTGGACAGAAAGGTGTAAATTGCTCAGAAAATATTCCCAAGAGTGGAAGATGGTGGAAGCGGAATTCCACCATTCAGAGGAATAAAGAGGGGACTGCAGACTTCACAACATCTTTTTCTCCTTGTTTGCCGGTCTTTTTCTTTGTGCACACCTCCAAGCTTCTTCACACAGGAGAAAGACTAACTCAGGTGGTGTTTTCTCACTTATGATCTTGGATATCATCCTCTGCCACCTCCTGAACTTTTGCACATTGGTTATCCATTCAAGGAACAACCGATTGTTAGTAATGGATTCAACCATCCTTTACATTTAGATTCCTTCCTTCAGTCATACTATTTCCTTGAGCTTAAATCCCTGCTCTCCCAGGAAATTTTCTCAAACACCAAGTACATGTCACAATCCCCTGTGCTCATTTCCTTCTGTTACAGATTCTCTGACATGGCTCCTCAAATCCTATTTGAGGCAATCGTCCAGTCATCTTGGGCCAGTCTCTGTTGAGGTGGGTTGTAGAGCAGTTGCCAGATATACAATTCTGCATCTTCTGTCCGCACAGAAGGAACTCCTCCTTCCTTTGGCTATACTTCTGCATCATCTTTTCAGCTTTGCCTCACCCACGGCCCTTCCAAAGGGGGTTTAATCATTTGGCTTTATCACTTAGAGATTAATTTATTTTTATAACTTTACCTCTACACCATCTTGTTTGGGTTCATGTTTTCCCCTGGGTTCCAGCATCACACTTTTTACTTCTTCTGGGAAATCAGAAAATATTCCCAATATCTCATTCTAGAACTTCCAAAGCTGGAGCACCTGAAAACCGATAACCTCAAGGTGGGAAGGGCTCCACATCGTTTAGCAACCCCTCCTGATCAAAGCACAGTTCTTAGGGAAGTTTCTTTTCTTAGCTGCCCTGTTTATTTGAGGAAGTCCACACCAGAAACCCCAGGTGCATCCTTAACAGCTCTTGCTCCCTCAGTTTCAGCATCGTCTTGATGGCCAAGCAATGCTAACTGAAGCTCCTTTGCCTCTGATGTACTTATTCTTCCAACATCCTCATGTTATCATGTGAATTTAGGGTTTTAGCCTACTTACACACATTTGTACCTCAGATCGTTACCCTTCACTCACAGCCATCTCTAGAGGCTCATGGTCACTGAATATGTGAAATTTAATGTTCTTATTCTGGTATTTAAAACCTTATGATATCAGCATCCTACCTATTTCACTTTATATATTCACCTTTTCCCTATACTTTCCCCACTTTCCTTTAAAAAAAATAAAAAGATTTATTATGCATACACTGTTCTGTCTGCATGTATGCCTGAACACTAGAAGAGGGCACCAGATCTCATTACAGATGGTTGCTAGGAATTGAACTCAGGACCTCCTCTGGAAGAACAGCCTGTGTTCTTAACCACTGAGCCATCTCTCCAGTCCCCCACCCTCCTTACTTACTGAGTTCAGTTGGAGCTCATTGGCATACACAACACATTTCTCACTTTTTAGTATTTCCCATCACCATAAGATATTAGTGAACAAATTAACCATAGTGTTTTTTTCTTCTTTTTTCCCCCATGCAGTAGAATAGTTAGTATTTTTCAAATTCAGAGATAAAGGGAAACTGTAGTGAGAAAACTACCTTCCCAGAAGTTTTTTTTTTAAAAGACATTTTGTCAGTTTGCAATTTTTTTACTGGCAGAATGATGTTCATATCTTAGATCATCTCTGATGAATAATTATCGTATGTTCTGTATGTAGACAGTCATTGTGAGTGGCCATTTGTAGTTGGTAAGGTGTCCGTAACATGGATCATGAGTGTGATCAATTGTGCATTCTCTACAGATGAGGAACTGAAAGCTGTTGTAGGGTGAAGCTTAAAAGTGTTCTTCTTTTTCTTCTCAATACATCTAATGGAGATGACACACTTCCTTTAGGAACAGGGATACTACAGCTAAAACAGTCACCCACTCTCTGAGAGCTGTTGTGGACTGGTTCCAGTCAGCAGCAGGAGAGCTCAAGATGATATGCTAGGATAGAAGCCTTGTGACTGAAAGCTGAGTCCTTTCCCAGTCAATTGCTCCATCGCAGTTGTCATGTGCAAAGTGGCTGAGGAAGATCAGAAAGCACTGCTTTCACTTTAAGTGACAGGTACAAAAGGCATTGTGCACCTACACTGGAGGCTGGTACAGAGAATACGCTGACTGACACTTCGGTTTATGTGTTTAGAAACAACATTTTCAGACTCACAGACAAAAATGGGCATATTTCTGCTAGGAATTCACAAATCAGTTGAAGAATGTGGGCACATCTTTGAACCATTTATTTCGAGTACTTTTTTTTTTTTTAAAAAGGAAATAATTGTTCTAAAGGTCAAAAAGTTGCTAATAATTTTCTCCCCACCCTCATTCTTTTATTTTGTGCGGATTACTTTGTGATTCTCAGACGAAACCCTGCAATTTGTGAGATATGGCTAAGTGTCCACATTTACCGTTCTTTTGCTGCACACTCAAATCCTGGACTCTAAGGACATCCCTCACTCGTAACTCATTAGCAACCTCATTACCTAGAAAAGAGACAGAGAGGCTGCCAGCGTTCCATAATGCCTCCTGGAATGCTTTTTCCCCCATTTTCTCCCGGACCTGTATCCAGGCACTCTGATCGCAAAAGATTTTTAAGAAAAACATTACTCAGAAGTCGAGAGAACATTGCTGAAGATTGCTGGTGGATTCTGCACAACAATCCCCCAAATCATAAAACCAGTCATACCCAGGCACAGAAAGACGTTTCCTCCTTGATGAATTCCATTTGTAGAATTGGAGTATTAGTATTTTTGGTCATAGATAGGGCATGTTTGAATTTAATTCTACACTGTTACTATGTATGATGAATTGCTTTAAAAATCTGAAAAATAACATGAAGCAAATTCAAATAAGAAAGTGAGTCTGAAGAAAATATATTTTTTGTTTTTTACAAATACAGTTGAGATGGGGATGCATTTTTAACAACATTTGGATGAAAAATAATCTTGCCAATATTTATAAAAACCAAATTCTTTTTTTCAAATACCTCAGCCATTCCAACTAGTTTCATATACTGTGTTAATACCGTGCTCAAGTACATGCACCCAGGAAGTCTTCTGCTGCTCTGCTGTACACTGGGGGAAAGGGGATGGTCTGCCTTGGAATTCCTAATAATCTAAATATTTAGAATGTGAGTGCTTTTTAACTGTTTAAGGCAGATGACTAGCATAGATACTTGGCCAGTTCATTTGCTCCTGAAGGGGATGTGGTAGAAGACTGAGGAGTTATCTCTTGTGGGTGACATGCCAATTCTGTGGCCATCATGCAGAGTAGCATCAATGTCATGTGGTTTTATGGAATATTATAAAGCTGACCCTTTGTCACGAACATATGTGTAGTTAGCTGCTAATCCTTGCATGACTTGCGAAGGAATTATGGCTGAGCTTTCAGGTAATACTGCCCCTGTCTCTTTACACTGTTAAATGTGTATGGCTGTAAAGACTAAGATGGGTTACGGGGAAGGAAAAGAATAACCGTCCACAATCCTCTGTCAGAATAAATTTGAAATGACATTTAAACATCGCACAGAATTAAGATATATGATGAAAACCTTTTAAACATTATATTTCACTTTTGATCAGCTAGAAAATAAGACTTATTTAAATTCATTTCTTATGTTTACTTAGGGTAAAACTGGTCTTGTAACAATTATCCTTTCAAAAAGTACAAATTACAGAGATGGCTATCAATCAAAAGTAATGCAGTTTAATGGAAGTGAGGAGGGAGGGAAGAATGCGGTTTGTCTGTATTCCAGGAGAACAGAATCAAGTCAAAATGAGATCTGATCCCTTCCAAGTTGTTCTGACTGCATCCTTCTAGAATGGCATTTCTTGTGAATCTTGATGTTCCAAGTATCATCAGCCATCTAGTAATCAGAACACATGTTCTGCCAAGTCCCACTGTTATCTTAACTGTTTAAGGCATTGAACACCCTAGGTTTATAAATATATAATTAAAACCCCACAGAAAAATAAACCTAGATGGGGGATTTATGCTTTTCTTAATTCATGTTTATACAAAGAACAGATCTGTTTTTGTAAATATTACATCAGTTCTCTTTGAGCTCAAATAAATTGGTGTGACACTGCCAAGTCCATTTCTAGAAACGATGGGTATTGATGCCCTGTGTCAAGGAACCTTTTCTGTGGAGTTTCAGAATTGTGCTGTTACTCAAAATGACACTGTTTGGGAACCCACTGCAGCAAGCTTGGTGGCTCTGGGTGCACTTTTTAGCTTGTATCCTACCACTTCTAAACATGCTCAATTGCAGGGATCCCATATGAAACAAATCAATTCAAACATTGCTGCCCTATCCTAAATAGACCTCTAACTGTCCATGTTTTGGTAAACTAAATTACTTTTGTATAGAAACTTAGAAATGTTCTTTCCACTACAAAGGAAAAAAATCTATCACCCACATTGTCTTGGATGCTGCATTAATCATTTTGTCACTACGGTGATAAACACTGGGAATAACAATTCTAAAGGAGAGAAGATTTGTTTCGGGTCACAATTTCAGAGGTCCATGGTAGACTTGCTTTGTTGTTAAGGACCCAAGTGTGTGGTGGAACAAGGCAAGTCACCTCACAGTAGACAGAAAGCAGAGTAGGCACAGGAAGGGACCAGGACAAGATACAGTCCCTGAGGACATACCTGCAGCTTCCAGCTAGGCCTCAGCTTGTAAAGCTTCTGGGACCTTCCTAGTGTAGTGCTGCCATATGGGAGCCAAGATGTCTATACAAGAACTGAGACTGGGTGGTGGATTCCTGTCCAAACCATAACAGGTGCCACACTAAGGTTGTTTTTGTTGCTAATGGCATTTCCATGCCCTTTTTCATCATGTTGTTGTCTGTTCCAGTGAAAGAGAATTGAGAACCACAACAACTAGTATGAGTGGGTGGAGGGGGTGGATTTAAAATAGTTGAGTATATTCATCGAAATGAATACTTTAGTTCATTCTTTAAACATGTTAGAATAAGAACAGTGCCCTGAAAATTCTTCCTAAACAGAAATGTGGCATCTGTTCACAGTTAGAGCAATATTTGTGTACTGAAGAATGTTTATTTTGGCTTATTCTGGGTCACTTCATCTGTTGACTCTCATCTGGGCCCCGTGTGTATTATATAATTATTTAGCTGGAAGAACCAGTAGACAAAACAAACTCAACACTGTCTGTATGGGATGGACCTAGAACTTTGGGCTTCTCAGTGCTGGGATTTGATGAGACTTGAGAGGAAAGGTTATTGTCATAGTCAGTTGTACACTTGCCAGCTATGACCTTGCTGAGGAAAGATTATACAAACGACTCTGCCTGGTGTGTTATGGGCCTTTTATGGACACTACCTGGTGTTCCCTCACAAAGTAAGTGTAGACTTCTGAGAGTTGAATGAGGACATTAGAAAACTCTTCACTGATTCAGAAATACCTCCTTGGGGCTACAAGAGAACAGGAGAAAAAATGATGACCTCATGAACGTGTCTTATAGCTGGATAATAGAAGGAAAGTGAATAGAAAGCAGGATTGTTTCAGATACAGCAGAGGACCAAGATTCTAAAACCAACATAGAAATCTAAAGATCCAAAGCAGAATGAGGGAAAAATCTACCAGGTGGGGTAATTTGGGGATGCCATTGGCTATTTATGTGAGTGTTTCCCACACAATGATGATAAGCATAAAACATAAACATTTATGTAGGGGAGCTCTTGGTTGTAGTTTTAGCTTCTGATTGCCAGTAAAATTTAATTCCCAGTAGCTGTTGTTATATATGATATTATATAAGCCCTACAATGTTTCTCAGCCACGGTGTTTTTTGGTTTATTTTTCTGAAGCTTGTTCTAGATGTTTTTCACCTTCCATAAAAACTGTATCGTGAAGCAAGGCAAGCAACAGCATCCTAGTTTTGCAGAATAGGTACTTTTGCAAGAATGTGAAACTAATGATACTGATGGAATTATAGTCTTCATCGTGGACCCCCAAAGTATATGAGACAACTGATTGAATTTATCATGGAACAGTTCTGTCTGTTTCGATTGGTGATGTTCTATGTAACTAAGGAAAATATGAATATGTTGTTTAGAGGAAAGTTTCAAAAACCTAAGGTACTCTGTTACACTAATACTGATCCATTCTTATAGCTGGATTAACACAAATACTAGTTTTAAAAAATCTGGCATGATACAGCCTTTCCAATTATAAGTTCAATCCAACTGCTCTTTCTTACACTCAGTCTGCACAAAAATGGGCCTGTCTGTAAATGGAGATCGTAATTAGTCTAGATAATAAAAAGCCAGAGTCAGATATAGAGAAAAATGATGAGAGATCAGAGAGAAAGAACAAGCCACTGCACACCTTACCACCTAAGTGTCTCAGCAACAAGAGAGTGATTTCCTGTTTCTCCCTGCTTATATCCTGTCTCTGCCCAGCTACCTCACTGTCTGTCTGTACAGACCTCCAGACTTCTATGGTTACCTAGTGGCTAGTTCCATTCTCTGACCCTTAGAAAGGCTTTATTTGTACAAGCAAGATATCATCACAGCTGTCAACACCCAAATTTAGGTTGAGGAAGGCTTCAAGGAGTGGCCCTTTCCCAACTCATCCTGAACTAGTGGCCACTTATAGATTCTGGGAACTTAGAAATCACACCCATCAATTGTGTAACCACTGATGAGCCTACTAGGCTCTAAAAGAGACTTCTAAACCCAAGATCACACAGAAGGCCCTGGTTAAACTCACTGGGCATAAAAACAAAATTGAAACACAAGAATATGGCAAAGGGACTTGCAGGAAGGAGCTGGGGATGATATGGGTGGGAGAGAGACAGGGGGGGTGAGAAAGTAATCAGAACACATTGTATACATGTACGAAAATGCCAAACAACAAATATAATAATAATGATAATAATAATAATAATAAGCTTGTTCAGTTGATAACTGATGCTAGATTTATTTTCCTTTCTCAGAACTGGAAACTTTTATTTGTAGGCATTTTATTTATAGACAATTCATATTACTGTTCAACTACTGTGAGAAAAATCAGAGCCCTTACAGAGCCCTTATCAGTAATATGATAAAAAATACAGTGTGAGAAAAGAGGGAAGTGAAACATCACAGTATTAAAGGTAACAGAACATCCCAACATGGAGCTTTGGGTTGTCCATCACACACCCTGGCCAGGATCCATGCTTCTAAATGTTAGAATGCTGATGAGTCTTGAGGCACTATCCTGGGTGATTACCACCAATCACCTCTCATCCCAGTCTTGCAAAGAGGAAGTTCTGGAAAATGGGCCATGGAGTCAAAATTCTTGTAATAGTTATGGAAGAGGTTCAGTGTTTCCTTGAAGGACTTAGACACTTCTGCATCTCTAAGCTGTAGGCCTTTAAAGATTTTCAGGACTTGTTTTACTCTATGTGTGATGAAGAATGCAGGGGTGACAGCCTGGGGTGGTGGTGAAGGAAAGAAAAGAGACCTATGCAAGCACAACTTTTCTAATCGTTGAAGTTGTTTTCAATGCATCTGAATAGGTCTGGAAAGATATGATTGAAATGTTAGAATGCCAAAGCCAGAAAACAACAACTCAAAACAATCCGATCACCAAAAACAAAGTACACTAGTGATACAATGTGGATGGTATCTAAATATACACATTTTATAGCAAGAGAGTACAAGGCTATATTCAGAGATGTTCCTTTTACAATGACATGAAACCTGTTCACAGAACTACTGACACTCCTCTGTAAGCCCCTAGTGAAACCTGATTTGTGAATACCCTATATCTTAATTATGGTTTTTAGTGCTCTGATAAAACACCTTGAGCAAAGCAACTTGAGGAGAATGGGTTGATTTTTATCTTATAATAGTCCCTCATCCAAGGGAGTCAAGTCAGAAACTGGTACACAGGTCATAGAGAAGTGATGCTTACTGAACTTGCTCCCCATAGCTTGCTCAGCCAGCTTTCATATGCCACCTAGGACTACCAGCCCAAGACTGCCACAGCCAACAGTAAGCTTAGCTTACCTACATCAATAATCAATAAAAAAAATGTGCCACAAACTTGCCTACAGGGCAGTGTGGTGGGGCATTTTTTTATTGAGGTTTTTTTCTTTTCCTCTCTTCTCAAGTGATTCTAGCTTGTGTCAAGTTAACATAAACCTAGCCAGCACACCCTGGTATTCTTACCCATACATTTTACAGATGAAAATAATAAAGTCAGAAATATGAAATAAACTGAAGTTCTTGCCGTAACTTTTTGATGAACTAATGCCAGGCTCTTTGACCAATATTTTCTTGTATTTTTTCCTTTGTTTTCCCTTGAATCGCAGTGTATATTAGAAAATATTTCTGCTTGGCTTCATGACTGAAGGGTTGAGCATGTACTTCATTTTGAAGTCTCTCTGACATCTTAGACTTTTTACAAAATGTGTGTGTATTTTGGCTGGGGCAAGCAGTTTTTGGAAATTTAGGGGAACATGTTAGGCCAAGACCCAGATAGTAATGCCTTCTTGTTTATTTTCTTTGTTGATGACCCTACGATTTAGAACTCATTCAGTAGTAGATTTATCCAGTGACTAATCCCTGGGGATGCTTAAAGTGTCAAGGAGAAGGTGGCTGTGACCTAGGCTTGCATTATTGGTCATTTGCTCAAATAATGGAGCCAGGAAGCCAAGTACCTCGTAGCTTACTCAAAAAATTAAGTTTAGTGAAAGTGAAAGAGTGTTTGTGGCTTAGAAAGATGGTTGCTGGTGTAATAAAAACTAACATGAATGACCTCGGTTGTCTTTGCCAGTCAACCCTACTCACTGATTTTTCTCATAGTTGTCAAGTAAAAACTTACATTTTTATAATACCTTGACAGTAACAGTCCTGTGAAGCCTTGCTAGCTCAGCAGTACTTCCAGTGACAAATAACACAAATACATCTCTATCTTTAGTTTCAACATGAATTCCTCCAAAGTGTAGGCGCTTAGGGTCTCATTTCCCAAGGCCTGATATGCTGGAGATGCCCATTCTACATCCTAAAGCACTTGGTTATTAGAGATAGCAAAAAGCCCCTTCTCTATACACTAGAGATACTTACTCTGCAGTGTTTGACTATTAGAGATAGCGAAGAGTTCTTTCTCTGTTATAGTGAAGATGAGTTCATGATCTCAGTTCTTATAACAACAAATCAGCCACAAGTAGGAAATTTATCTTAATCATTAACCTGATTGACATTCGGTTACCAGAGGTCTACATCAATTGTAAAGATATAAACCTATTTTCTGATAGAAATCCTAGAATCTTAATGTATTATATATTATTATATTTTATAATATATAAATTCATTAAAAGTATATATAATATGTATTAAAATTCTATATATATATATGTATATGTATGTTTGGTAAGGGGCACATGTGACTAGGGCAACATACTGGAATTAGTTCTCTCTCTCTACCATGTGGATCCCAGGCATCAGACTCAGGTTTTCAGGTTGGAAGCAAGTGTCTTACCCACTAAGCCACCTCATGGGGCCCTAAGTCCTAGAATCTGATGCAATTTCAGCCTTATTTTCATTCCAGAAAACCTTAACAGCTGGTTCTTTTTTGAAATCAGTTAACTCTCATTGGACAATTCTTTGTAACTTGCCTAATAGTCACTTTCAGTTTCTTACCTGGTTCTCCAACAAAACAAAACTAAACAAAACAAGGAAAAGAGTATTCAAATTGAAAGTTGGGAGCATGCAAATCAAGCATAATTTAGTTTCAAACAATTCCATATCCCAGTTCTAAAGTATAAGTGTTGTGCAGATGGGGCATTGGCCACAGGACAGTTTTCCCTGAAAGACAAATGGGTGAGTCACCGAAACCAGAATATTAAAGTGATTTTTATACTTAAGAGTCTGTCACAGCTTTAAGGGCCAGAGTTTCTTGCCGTTGGCTTCTTAGCACACAAGAACTCTAAACAATACCTCATTGGACTAGTTGTGGGATTTGTAGCGATAATACAGCATAAAACTAGTTCTCTTTTCTTGCTATAGAAGGGATTAGTGTGTTGGTTAGTGTCTAAAAATGTATAGTCTTGGGTTTGCTCATTAGGTTTAGAATTACATTTTGGAAAAACAAAGACTGAAAATTATTTTAATGGATATCCCATTGTGTATTAATCCTGTGACCTATACTCTATTTTGGTGACTTTAAAACATTAGAAATAAAATGTTACTAAAGTATCCCCTAAGGTTTGTTTTTCCTTTTATTTATTTCACAAGATACATGTTGACTATATACTTGTTTTGTATCCCAAGAACTAGCCTCAGTACAAATTTCCGACTTTTTTTTTGGTATGTTTTACTTTTGTGACTATTCTTACTTAATAGCTGCTTATTTTGTAAGTTTATTCATGAATTCTTAGAAATATCACCTTTCAAAATTATGTATAATTTTCTCTTCATTGGATACTTGACTACTGGTGTGTTTTCACAAAACCTTAAGGAGTTTGCCTGACCTCATGGGAACATTTGTTTGATAATTAAAGTTGGGCTTTTTATATAGACTATATAATACCACACTCTAAGCTATTATGAAGTTTTCAAAACTAAACCTGTCTGCATTCAAGGAAATTTGAGAGAAAGCTATAAAGTCTTATGTGTGTGAAAATTATTAATGTAGAGCTAGAGGAAATTTTGTGGATTAAGTTTTAAATATCTAATTTTAAACAACAAAATGAAGCTTAGAGAAAATGTAAAACTTGGCTAAGAGCAAGGAGCTACTGTCTGAAGTATCCAAACGTAGAATCTAGTGCTGTTCATCTTTTTAGCCAATTTGTTGTATGCCATTTACATGGAATCTATTCAAGCTTCAGTCTGTAGTTTAATGCCTCCAGCTACTTTTCAGAAGAACAGAGATGAGATGTTTTCAATCAAGGGTCTCTTATAAGAAAGTATCTCCATATTTGTTTTGATATTTTGACTTACTAAGATATATTTTTTAAAAAATCTGGGAAAATTAGTAGTCTCTGATGTTGGATGATACAGTGTATGCTAGACTCGACTCTATCTCTTAGTAGCCATTTAGTTAATATGTCTGTACTTCTCTTTCCTCATTTGGAAAATAAAAATATCAAGGTCAGAATTCAGATTGTCTCCAGAATTGTACACACTAAATAATGCAGATGTATTATAAATTATACATGGTATATATTATTACACATTACTAATTTGGAGTTGGTCTAGTTAACGTACTACCCAGTTAGCCATTCGATAATCATTCAAAATGGGGTTATGGAAGGAGCATGAATCTTCATACCTAATAGGATTCACATTCTTTTATGACCATTTTACCACTGTGGACTCTTACATATGTTGGAGCATCCCCAATAAGGTGTGCCTCACTGACTTACGAGAACTAAAACCAGTAATTGAAGACTCTTGGCAATATGCTCAACACTCTGTGTTGATTTCTGCCCTTGTCCTTGCCGAGCATCGGCATGCCTGTCACAGATAGGCCATGCACATGTATTTGCACCCCAGCGTTTCATGCGCTTGGATCTACTCCCACGTCAATCTAAGTGCACTTTCCATTGCTTCGAATGTCCTTTCCTCCCTCGCCTCCCCTCCCCAGTCATGTTTCCCTCATTCTCAGTAAGTTCTTAATATAGTGATATATCAGATGTGCCTCATATTTCGGAGTGTCCCTGAGGTGCCCTTTTGGTTGTAACTTGATGTGCTTTTATTTCTGATAAGAAAAAATACTGATAACAGTTAATTAAAACCAGCTATTGGCAATTTATGGGGTTTTCATAAACCCAATGCCATTCTTTTCGTTAATAGAGACCTTTGATTCTACTGTGGCAACAGTAAGCCTGTTAAATAAAGGGCAGTTAAATGAAACACATCAACAACCAAAAAAAAAAAACCCAGTTGGCCATATCCAAAACAACAGAGTGTGCCTCACTGACACCATCTTCTTACCTTGCCAAAGCACTCTGTGAGAACTGACTGTCATCGCTTTTGAGCCTTCCTTGTCCTTCAAGTCCCACTTTCCTTCCCTTCCCTTTTACATGCCCCCCTCCGTTTACACTGCACTTCTGTGGAGTGGTGAAACTTTCCTCCCTTTTGCATAGTCCCTGGTACTGTCTAGCTTTCCCCAATCCAAGGATGGAGACTTTGGAAGGGCCCCTGGAAAGGGTTGAGCGGCTGCAGGGGCAGCAGTTTACTCTGACTTTTTACTGACCTGGCAGCACCAATGAGAGAGAATGTTTGTAACAAGAACGAAATGCTAATGGATCATTTTCCCACTGTGCTGGCTCTAACCTGGTGTCTGTCATCAGCAGGCATTTTTCCACCTTCTCTTTGACAGACATGCCGGTGGAGACCAGACAAGCAAATGTCTCCTTCTGTTGCTTGAGTTTCAGTACAGTGTGTTCTTTCGATAGTATCTCTCAAAGGTAGTGCTATGGAGGATATTAAAAAATAATGAGGATTTGGTAGGGGAAGGGAGAACCAGCCCCAGAGAAAACTGTGGGAGTTGTGTAGAGCCCAGTTTCTAATCAGATTAGAATTATAAATGTGATTCAGTTCTCACTCATGTCAGGAAAGTCTTTGAATATACTAAGGAGGGGATACTTGTCTACATTATGTATTCTGAAATATTAAAACTAGAGAGTCTATAATAACTGTTGTGAAATAATTTTTACAACTGAATTTACTAGGCCAAAAAAAGTAGGTAGGACACAGATAAGAAGTGATGTCAATGGTCTGTTAAGAGTCTGCATCAGGTATACCCCCTGCTCAACCACAGGCCACGCCTGCCAGAAGACCACATAACCTGCTCACAGAACTTCTCTGGTCTCTCTGTTCTCCCAGCATACCCCATCCCTCAGGTTCATCCATAGATACAGCCTGCCTGCCACCATGCTTCTGTGGATCCCACAGACCATCCCCTCCTGACTTCCTAGAAATCAGTACCAAAACTTAGATGCCTAGACACCAGCATAAAAATATAATCAAAACAGCCAGGATAATACGTCTTCACTGGTTCTCAGCTATCCTACCACTGATGGCCCTGAATATTCCAACATAGTAAAATCACAAGAAAAAGACATAAAAGCACCTACATGAAGATGATAGAGGGTTTTTTTAAGAAAGGATATTAATACACTCCTTAAAGAAATCCAGGAAAGCACAAACAATTGGTTGGAGGAGATGAGTAAATCCCTCAAAGAAAGCCAAGAAAAAACAAATAGTTGAAGGAAATTAATAAAACTGAAATGGAAATAGAAGCAATAAAGAAAACACAAACTGAGAGAATTCTGGGAATAGAAAATCTAGGTAAGTGAACAGGAACTACAGATACAAACATACAAGAGCTGGAAGAGAGAATTTCAGTTGTTGAAGCTCTGACAGAATAAATAGATATATCAGTCAAAGAAAATGTTAAATCTAAACAATTCCTGACATAAAACATCCAAGAAATTTGGGACATTATGTATAGACTGAACCTAAAAATAATAGGAATAGAAGAAGGAGAAGACTTCCAACTCAAAGGTCCAGAAAATATTTTCAACAAAATCATAGAAGAAAAATTTCTTAACCTAAAATTGGAGATGCCTGTGAAGGTACAAGAAGCTTACAAAACACCACATTTATTGGACCAGAAAAGAAAGTCCTCTTGCTACACAATAATCAAAATATTAAACAAGAGAAACAGAACAAGAGAAAAAGATCAAGTAACATTTAAAGGCAGAACTGTAAGAATTAGACCTGACACGCACATACATGCATGCGCACACACATTCACAAACACACACCATCTCCAACAAAAAAAACAGTAATCAACAATCATTGATCATTGATATCTCTTAATGTTAACGGTTTCAATTCTCATATAATAAGACACAGACTAACAGAATGGATGCAAAAATCAGCATCTGTCCATCTGCTGAATCCAAGAAACATACCTCAATATCAAGGATAGATATTGGGTAAAGGTTTGGAGAAAGATATACCAAGCAGATTGACTTATGAAGCAAGCTGGTGTAGCCATTTTAATGTCTAAAAAAAAACAGACTTTAAACCAAAACTAATCAAAAGAGAAGAGAAAAGGATACTTCATACTCATCAAAAGAAATATCCCAACCAGGCAGTGGTGGCACACACCTTTAATCCCAGCGGGTGGGAGGCAGAGGCAGGTGGATCTCAATTAGTTTGAGGCCAGTCTGGTCTAGAAAGTGAATCCCAGGACAGCCAGGACTACAAAGAAACCCTGTATCAAAAAACAAAAAATCAAACAAATAAAAATAAGCAAACAAAAAAAGGAAGGAAAGAGGAAAAGGAAGAAAGGAAGGGAGAGAGAGAGAGAGGGAGGGAGGGAGGGAGGGAGGGAGGGAGGGACGGAGGGAGGGAGGGAGAAAGAAAGAAAGAAAGAAAGAGATTCACCAAGATGATTTTTTAATCCTTAACATCTGTGCCTCAAATGCAAGGGCACCCATGTTTGTAAAAGAAACACTACTGCAGCTTAAATCACATATTGACTCTCTACTGATAGTGGGAGATAAAAACTAAACAGAGAAAATTCTGGAGCTAAACCGAATAGATCTAACAGATATTTACAGAACATTTCACCAAAACACAAAAGAATATCCTTTCTCATCATCTCATGGAATTTTCTCCAAAATTTACCATATCCTTGGTAACAAAGCCACTGTCAACAGATACAAGAAAACTGAAATAACTTCCTGCATCCTATGGGAGCACCATGGATTGAATCTGGATATCAATAGCAGAAACAACAGAAAGCTTACAAATACATGGACACAAGCAGGGTGGTGGTGGCACATGCCTTTAATCCCAGCACAAATACATGGACAGTGAATAAATCTCTACTGAATGACAACTATGTCAAAGAAAAAATAATAAAGAAATTAAAGACTTTTTAGAATTCAATGAGAATGAATATGCAGGATATTTAAAACTTACAAGACACGATGAAATCAGGGCTAAGAGGAAAGCATAGTACAAGTGAGTATACTACAAAAAAAATGGAGAGACCTCATACTAGCAACTGAACAACAAATGTAAAAACTCTAGAACAAAAAGAAGTAAACATATCTAAGAGGAGTAGAGAATAAGAAATGGTCAAACTAAGGGTTGAAATAAATTAAAAAAGCAACAAAGAAGGCAAAACAAAGACTCAGTGAAACAAAGAGTTGATTCTTTGAGAAAATCAACAAGATTGATAAACCCTTATCCAAACTACTTAAAAGGTGGAAAAAGAATTTCCAAATTAACAAAATCTGTAACAAAAAGGAGGACATAACAACAGACACTAAGGAAATGCAGAGAATTGTAAGGATATACTTTAAAAACCTGTACTCTACAAAATTGGAAAAATCTAGAAGAAATAGATAAATTTTCTCAATAGGTACCACTTATCAAAGTCAAATAAAAATCAGACAAACAATTTAAATAGACTTATAACCCCTAAGGAAATAAAGAAATAGAAGCAGTCATTAAAAGTCTCCCAACAATAACAAAAAAAAGAGAGAAAAGGAAAGAAAGAAGGAATAAAGGAAGGAAGGGAGGGAGGAGAAAGAGAGAGAGAGAGAGAGAGAGAGAGAGAGAGAGAGAGAGAGAGAGAGAGAGAGAGAGAGAGAGAGAGAAAGAAAAAAGCCCAGGGCCAGATAGTTTCAGTACAGAATTCTACCAGACTTTCAAAGTAGAGTTAATGCCAATATTCCTTAAATTATTCCAGAAAATAGAAACAGCAGGAACAGTGCCCAATTCATTTAATGAGATCACAGTTACCCTCATACCCAAACCTTATAAAGACCGAACAAAGAAAGAGAATGACGAAATAATTTCCCTTATGAACATAGATACAAAAACACTCAATAAAATATTTACAAACCAAATCCAAGAGATTATCCACTATGATCAAGTAGGCTTCATACCCAAGATGCAGGGATAGTATAATACAGGAAAATCAGTAAATGTAATCCACTACATAAACAAACTGAAATAGATCATCTCATTAAATGCAGGAAAAGGCCTTTGACAAAACCCAACATCTCTTCATGATAAAAGTCCTGGAGAAATTAGGGATACAAGAGACACACCTAAACATAATACAGGCAAATTACAACAAGCCTATAGCCAACATCAAATTAATTGGAGAGAAACAAAAAACCCCGCATAGCTAAAAGAATCCTGAATTATAAAAGAATTTCTGCAGGTATCACCATCCTATAGAGCTATCTATAATAAAAACATCATGGTATTGGCATAAAACACTGATATGTGTATGAATGGGGTAGAATTGAAATCCAAGACATAAATCCACACACATATTGGATACCTGATTTTTGATAAAGATACCAGAAGTACACACTGAAAAAAAAAAAGGCAGCATCTTTAACAAATGGTCCTGGCCAAACTGGGTATCTGCATGTATAATGCAAATAGATACATATTTATCACCCTGCACAAAACTCAAGTCCAAGTGGATCAAAGACCTAAACATAAAACTAGATGCACTGAACCTGATAGGAGGGAATGTGGGGAACAGCCTTGAACACACTGGCACAGAAGACTTTCTGAACAGAGCACCAATAGCACAGGCACTGAGACTGACAATTAATAAATGGGATCTCATGAAACTGAAAAGCTTCTGTAAGGCAAAGTACACTGACAATCAGACAGAGAGGATGCTTATAGAATGAGAAAACAATTTTACCAATTCTGCATCCAATAGAGGGCTAACATCCAAAATATATAAAGAATTCAAGAAACTAAATACTAAGAAACCAAATAATCCAATTTAAAATTGGGGTATAGATCCAAACATAGAACTCTCAGTAGAGGACTCTCACGTGACTGAGAAACATTTAAAGAAATGTTCAGTATCCTTAGCCACTAAAGAAATACAAATCAATACTACTATAAGATTTCATCTTACACCTGTCAGGATGACTAAGATCAATAACACAAGTCACAGTTCATGCTGGAGAGGATGTGGAGCAAGGGGTACACTCCTCCATTGCATAAAGGAATGCAAGCTTGTACAGACACTATGGAAATCAATATGACATTTTCTTAGAAAATTGGAAATCAATCTACCTTAAGACCCAGCAATAGCCAAAGGACACCCTATCCTACCACAAGGACATTTGCTCAACTATGGTCATTGCAGCTTTATTCATAATAGCCAGAACCTGGAAACAGCTTAGATATTCCTCAACTGAAGAATGGATATGAAAATGTGGTACATTTACACAAGGGAGTATTACTCACTGTTAAAAAATGTTTAAATCAAAAAATTTGCATGCAAATAGGTGGAACTAGAAAAAAATTATCCTGAGTGAGGTAAACCAGACCAGAAAGACATACATGGTATGTATTTACTTATAAGTAGATATTAGCTATTAAGTAAATGATAACCAAGCTACAGTCCATAGACACAAAGAGGTGAGGAAAAGAGGAGGGCTCTGATGGAAGGGGGATGCATGAAAAAATGTCTGCATCAATCTGTATGTGATGGCTGAAAAATGACAACTCTGAGGTCTTGCAGTTTATGCTGTGTATAGGACTTCCATACATACAAAGAGAACCTCATGCTTATTTACTGAAGCTTCATTGATAGTTGGATAGGTAGTACAGAGGCTCAAGGAAGACTTCATACTTACAGGTGAATCAATCATTCAATTCAGCTCACTTAACATTTGTGGATACTTAACTAGCCAAGTGCTATGTAATGTTCTGGAAGTTTAAACATGCATAAGGTGTGGTTCTCAACTGCCTGGAGCCTTTAGATTTTCAAAGAAGATAATCATAAATGACTATCACACAATTCGAACCTAGAAAGTTCTTTGGCAATACAGACAATGGAAACTTTGTGTCTAGAAGAACCAAGGAAAGTTCAGCTGAGCTTGAGTTTTTCCTAGGGCTTTCAGAGAGTGGCAGCATGTAAGCAAGTGGTATATGAGAGTGAGCATGCATTCAAGTGCAGCTTAGGGAAGTGTCTGAAAAAAATAGGCAGAGATCAAGTTTGCATGAATAACAACTACCATGTAAAGAATTTAGTGCATGCTGGGTAAAACTGCTATTCTTTCTCACATTGGATAATGAAGAAATTCCTTATTTGCCGGGACATGCCAGAATGAGGAAAGACCGTAAGAAGGCCCTGATACCATGGTGTCATATTATCTCAGCTGCTATGTTAAATCAGAATAAAGATGAACAATCACTGTGGCCTTCTGCTCTGGATCCCAGCCAAACCTCTTAGGGAATCTTAACACCATTGGTACAAGGGAAAGTCTGCAGGAATGGGCCTCATCAGTATCTTCTACAAAGCTCTCTAGAGAACTTTGGGAACATCCCTTGGACTAACAGAAATAAAGTTGAAGAAAGCAGCTTGAATTAATTGTAATTTCCTTGTTGATGGCTGTGAGTTTGAAGGAAATAGGTATGGATAAACAGACTCTTGTGGGTTCATTGTTCAAGTAAAGGAGAGTGCACAAGTTATAGAAGCACTATATCCTATTTACTTGTAGCTGGGGGTTCTGAGGCCTGGGCCTTGGTGGTTTATAAAAAAAAAACAGATCTTAGAATAATTACATGATTATCAAGCAAAGTTCTACTCTGAACTCCAGCCACAAAATCACTTCTCTTCTCCCTAGAAATGAGCCTATACAAGGAAGAGGAAAAAGCATGTGCTGAGAAGTAGTAAGGAGAGTAAAAATAGATTTAAAAAAAAGCTTTCCAAAAAGCTCATTTTCTGGTGTGCCTGGATCTGAGATGCTTGGTATGTAGTACAACCAGATACATTTGAAATAATTAGTGTGAAATTGATGGCCCAAGTGAGGGGCTTTCTACCTAGACAAAAGAGATTATTGAGTAGTGATGACATAGGTTCAGTTTTTGTTTGTGGATAAGGGGGGTAAGCATTAATCTTAGTGATCAGTAGGATATCTCATCATAACCTCATCATGTTGGTGTGGAGTGCCTAAGAATCCATTGTTTTCCTTCTTATTTATCCATGCCAATGAGTACAACTTATATAGAATCCACTTATGGAATCTACACTGATTAATCTGCTCTTGGTAATCTTTTCTTGGGTGTTTGTTGCAAAGAAAAGGAGTCCAGAGAGGACACTATTTTCATGAAAGGGTATGGTTCTGGGATAGGCAAGAAAAGAACGTGGAATCCATAGGACATCTTACTTAGCAAGGGCAGGGTTCCAAACTATACAAATGAGGCAGAAAAGCCATCAATGCAGCGATCTGTGCTATCTGTGCTAATTGTTCCATTCAGGTCTGTAAGTAGTAGTTAAGTGTTGAGGGGTCTTGAGGAATAGAACACATGAATTTGTTTCTGAGAGAAATCTTACTGGAATCAGAGTTGGCTAAATCGAAGTTTAAAACAAAACATAAAACAAGCAAATAAAACCAGGTAGATTTTTAACCACTGCCCTGATTTAAAGGATGGGAGGCGCAAGCAAAAGGCTTAGGTGGCATGGGACCTAATTCTGATATGGAATATTTCTGATATGGAATACAAAGGACCGTATCAGAAACTGAGTGACAGCAAGGGGCCCACATGGTGCACAGGCTACGCCAGATGACATAAGAGAAATTTCAGAGGAAAAACAAACTGGAGTTTGCCACTAGTGAACTCTGTTTCAGGCTTATGTAGTCTGAGGTAGTTGATTAAATATGCAGGTTTATTAATCTAAAGGATAGTTGGAATCACAGTCTCAAGGTACCAATTTAGAAGTTGCCAATACATCATTGAGAACATTTCATTTGTCATATGAATAGAGAAAACATTATATATAGAGAGTACAGTGTGAGAGTACAAGGTGCTTTGCAGACCAGCATCTGAGGAATGAAGAGGAAAGGAGTCCCAGGTTGACTGGAGAGGGCAGAGAGGTAGGAGGAAAAATACCTAGATGGGAAGAGTATGGGTTAGAATTAGGATTCCAGGGAAGTTCAGTTTCAAGACACCAGCTGCAGTCAACACAAATAGAGAGGACAGGGGAAATCCACTGAAAAATGCCGACTAAATCCCACAAGTTCTCATAGAACAGTGGACAGAAGCCAACTGTAATTTGGCTACAAGTAAACAGACGAGAAAGTGGACTCAGCAAACATTGGTTGACAGCTCTGCTGTGAAGGAAGGAGGCGGGTGAGGAAAAGCCTGACAGCTAGATGGATTTAAAGGATACTCTTGAAACATGGAGCAGGATAGATAGAACGTTGCACTAGTCACTCAATTAACTTATAAGCAGAAATTTCTTCAGAGAATGTTTGTCTTCATATCTGTAAGAGATTGATGTCTTAAGTCGTTTCTTGACTGGTCAGTACTGACTGACTTAGCAATACTTGTCAATACAAAGCAATACAAAAACTTGTCTTGAAAATAGGTTAACTGAGGAACACCAATATAGTTATTTTGTAGTGACAAAAATAAAGTAGTCACAGAAATTAAAATAAAATGTTGGTGCATAATTCCAGTAGGAATCTTAGTAGGATGTAGAAGAGGTGGAAAGAGAAATGATGGATCTGGAATGATGCCGGAACAAAGGTACTATAAACTACTCAGTTGGTTGAAATGTACTTAGTACGTACTTAGTAGTAGAACACTTTAAAATGGTGCACACTTTTGAATTTGTGATACGTTGTTCATATTGATGGCTTCATCTTTTCCTAGTTTTGTGCCTTCATCACCAGAGCTGTTATTTGAAAAAAAACCCAAGAATAAGAATTTATGAACCTCTTAGTCTAGTGTTATCATTATTAACACCAATGGAAGTTTCCTGATTTACACGAAGCACCTCGTTTTTCATTAAAAACAAACAAACAAATGAAACAGGAAATGGCTCACTGTTATCCCCACTTTACAACTGAGGAAACAGCTAGACTAAGGCCACAGACCTAGAGAACAGCCAAGTTTAGACATGGAATAGACAATGTGAATCCAGACTCTGGCTCTTAACCCATCCACTGTGCTGCTTATTTTAGTAAACTGATATCTCTGCTGCTTTCCCAGTTTTCCCAAGTCTATGGTGTTTAAGAATGGGAAGATTTTCCATCAGAAATGTTTGTCTCTAAGTTCTCCTGATGTTTGGGGATTGATTTGTCAGAATCAATAATAGGAAAATTTGAACCTAGTAAAAAATAGTTAAAATGTATCTCAGTGAAGGCAGAAAACCTTTCCTTTTTATTGAACCTGCTGACTAGGTCATAAAACACATTTCTTTAACAATTTAATGTAAAGGCTTATACCCTATTATTGTTGTAGCTGTTATTCTAGGTATCTGTGAACTGAGGTTACAGCAAAAAAGCCTTGATTAGCCATTAAGCAAGGCTCTTGAGACAGGGAGTGTGTGTATAACTGTTTCCTCGATTTTATCCATCTTCCTTTCCAATGCTGTGCTCATTGCTGGGGTACAGAAATAGAGACAGTATTCCACTGATGTCATCCGGTGGAGCTAATAATCTGGACGAGGGCCAGCAGTGAGATATAGACCCAAACAGTGACACTGGTCTGCTTTCATCTGGAAACTTAAAAACAGCCAGACAATAAAAGCGTCCTTGCTCTTCCCCTTGCCTGCTGCTTCTGCAGCAGTGCTGCAGGGAGAGCTGATGGGGAGACTCTAAAGAACTTAGATAACGGTGCCCCACACAGGCACAAGCTCTGGATGGCCTTCCCCCACCCCCACACTTCTTTTTCACAGTCCACACCAAAAGCTACAAAAGCTACATTCAATCTTGTCCAAAGCTCTATTACGTTAATTTCCTCTGCATTTGATATTAAAATTGAGTGGAAGTTC
This sequence comes from Mesocricetus auratus, assembly GCF_017639785.1. Classification (NCBI taxonomy): domain Eukaryota; kingdom Metazoa; phylum Chordata; class Mammalia; order Rodentia; family Cricetidae; genus Mesocricetus; species Mesocricetus auratus. The sequence continues at coordinate 80,224,414 of NW_024429189.1, forward strand.
TTAAGTAGAAGATTTGCTGTAAACTTTAACTCAGGATCAGTAATCTCCCATAAGCTTAGACAGGGTAAAATTACCCAATAGCCCCTACATGTTTAGATGTCTGGAAAATTCTGAAATGAAGATTTGTAACTTTTTGGATTTTTGAACAAATGTCTCCATTTATCTGCATTATGTGGGCCATTCTTTAAGACAGTGGTACCCAACCTTTGGGTCGTGACCCCTTTGACACACCTCTGTCTCCAAAAATATTTACATTGCAATTCATTACAATAGCCAAATTACAGGTTATGAAGTTGCAATGAAAATAATTTTATGGTTGGGTGTCGATACAACATGAGGAATTTTATTAAAGGGTTGCAGCGTGAGGAAGGCTGAGGACCAGTGCTTTACAGGGCACGTTCACACATTCATGGTACTGTTGAATGCCTTTTAGGGGTTTGCTATCATTAAACCATTACTTTCCTATTAATTTTTTTCCTTGCAGGCTCAGTTTGAACTTAAGACATTTCACATGCGGGGTGAGCATGCATTAATTACAGCAAGACTTGAAGAAACCATTGAAAATCTCAAGCAACAGTTAGACCACCGCTGGGGAGGAGGACGTGAAGAGATGAGAGACGCATGCATCTCCACTGATGACGACGGTCCCCCAAAGGCCTTCAGAAATGTGTGCATCCAGACAGACAGAGAGACATTTCTCAAGACCTGTGAGAGTGAAAACAAGACAGCTAGAAGCAACCAGATAGTACCCAAGAAGCTGAATATCTCATTAACCCAGCTCTCTCCCACAAAAGACAGCAAAGACATCCATGCACCACTTCAGACAGTGGAGGGCATCTCATCTAGTCAACAGAAGATATCACCTCCACCTCCCACGCCTTCTCTTCCCCCGCCTCCCATTCCTCCGCCTCCCCCTCTCCCCACTGGACTTGGGCCTTTGCCACCAGCACCACCCATGTCACCTATGAGTGCCGGGCCACCACCACCACCTCCTCCACCTCCTCCACCACCTCCCCTGCCTCCAAGTGCTGGGCCTCCCCCACCTCCTCCCCCACCACCACTTCCCAGTGCCCTGGCTCTTCCTAACAGTGGAGGCCTTCCTCCTCCTCCTCTTCCTCCTCCTCCCCCAGGACTTGCACCCCCACCTCCTCCTGGACTGTCCTTTGGACTCAGCTCTTCTTCTAGCCAGTGTCCACGCAAACCAGCCATTGAGCCCAGCTGTCCCATGAAGCCTTTGTATTGGACTAGAATACAAATAAATGATAAGAGGTAAGCTTTTCCTTAACCCATTCTAGGTCACAAATTCATGGTATTCTTCCCAAGTGGTGTTTTATTATTGACAGTTCAGTATTTATATTGGGTAACACCCATTCTTAAATATAATGTGTGTGGTGAATGCCTTGATACACAAGCTTAGAGTGTCAGGGGGAGGTAGTGTTTGCCAGGTCCTCTGGGAGAAGGAATGTGTTGAGTATCAGATTCCTCTTCAAGGTAAATGTTCCATTTTGTAACTAGAGAAGAGTCCATGTCTAAGCTAGGGCCATCTCTTACACCACTGTATTAGTTGAGTAATTATAAGTTGGAGCAGTGTCTGCAGTATTGGCTCACTGGGGATAGCTACGATATCATTTATGATACCCTTTCTTAGTTTTTGATAACCAGCCTTGTGGTCTGGTGTCGATCATTTTTTTATCACTATGACAAATACCTGAGAAAAATGTGAAATAATTTATTTTGGCTTATGGTCTCAGAGGTTTCAGTTTATTGTGCCAATGAGAGTGTGGCACAGGGGGGTAGCTCATCTCCTGGCAGGGAAGGAAACAAACAGAATACACTAGAAGCTTTTTCCTTTTATTCCATCTGGGTCAAGAGCCTGTGGGATGACGTATTCATATTCATGGCTGATCTTCCCACCCTTGGTTAATTCTTTCTGGAAATGTTCCTGAAGATAAATTCAAAGGTATGCTTCACTAATCTCTAGGGGCTTCTTGTTGAATCTGGATATTTAGCAGTTATTGGTATACTTTTCATTTTGTTATGAAAGTACTGAGATGGCTGAGTTATTCATTGTTTAGATCAGAAGAGGGTCTCAAAATATAACGCCACTACCCCCCTTTTGAATTCTGTTCATAAGACTTCTTTTACAGCTGTATTCCTTATTGACCTCCAGAAACAGTACTGTGTGTAGAGAGCTGGTGTGGAGAGCGCCTTCCATTTGTGTATGCTATTGAGCTGGGCCTACAAGGCAGAAAGTCATGATGACTTGGAAACCTTCATCCAAACAAGTTAGAGTTAGATTTATTGCTTCATTTCTGAGTCTCTCAGAAGGACAAAGAGACATATTGACTTGTTTCTTGACCACTTTCTAGTTTAGAATTTTTTTTGCAAAGAATGTATAATGGTAATAGTAATAAGACTACATTTTAAAGCTTATTCCTCATTCAAAATATTGGCAGTGCATTTTTAAGCTTTTGTGAAATTTTGCTTTGGGAAGGCAAGATAGCTAAACAAAATAACATATAGTTCACACAAATTATTAAAAAAAATTGGAAACCACTCTAAGAGCAGGGGAAGTACCACCAAACCAAGCATGTGATGAACAAAGTTGATGATGTATTTCATATTGTCCCCAGTCTTCTTGCCAAAAACGAAGGGTCAAGAGTTTACTTGTGGAAATTTCTAGATGTATTTATTTAATGCAGATAAAAGTGCTTTATAATTTCCCAAATGAATGGTTTAAAAAAAAAAAGATGATCCTAAAATAGTTCCCAACACTAACACTAATGTGCTAGTATCTCATTTCTCATTCGAGATTTAGATATTTCCTAAGAGATGATTTCCCAGAATATTTGAGTTATGTTTCTTTATTAGAGCTCTCAACTCATTGTGCAGTCAGTCTCAAGTGATGAATCCCACCTGTGGGCCCTGGACTAGCCTGTTCTGACGGTGCATGTAACTGTCTCACACCTGTTTCTCACTTGCATGCCTTCCCTTCATCCCCCAAGAGACCTCATGAGCAGCCAATGCCATAGACATAGCATCACAAAACCTCATGCTGGGAGGACAGGCCCTTCATCCACTGTTCAAGGAAGGGTAAATGAGAGTTGGGGGGATCATTGATTTTTTTTCCTCTTGTAATTTCTCACTTTTTTTTTTAATGGAAAACAGTCAAATGCTCAAGCTTTCATTAGTTACATTGGTTGAGCTGGTCCTGCAAACACCATAAATCTAGTGCTTCACTTTGAAAGCAAATGAAAAGTAGATGAACAGGACATTAGGAGTGAGTGACTTGGTGGGTGTGTCAGCCTTGTCACCTCTGTGATGTATTAAGGCCACAGCATGGGCACTGCCTGCCAATGTAACACGTTCAGGTTCTTTCATCTGAGCACGATTGCTTTGAGTATAAAATCTTTATTTGGTACCAAATCATTTACTAGTGTAACAAATAGGTTTATTATATGTAAAGAAGATTATAGAGTATGTTATATGAAGGTGGCTTTACTCTTAGTTTTAATTGAAACAAAATAGATATGGATCATGCATGCCAGACTGATGTATTTGAAAAATCAATATAGAAGAAATCTACTTTTTCTTTCTGTGGCATTAACAGTAACTTGAGAAAGCATTTCAGTTTCACCAATGTGAAGAAAGTAAATGACACACTCCAAATGAGGTAGCCTATAGAGAGGTCCACACACCCCAGATCTTGGAGATAGCTCTGACATACTTTATTTCCGGCAGCTGCTTCTTCACTGCTTCATAACAGACTATTTCTGAAAAATAAAACACAAATTCCCTATGGTTGCTTTAGTTGGAATCCACATGGGGGACTGGTGTATGGCAAAATCTTATGGTTTTGTGTGGCAGCCTTGTCTCTTGTGGGATACTATAAATCCAGTGTGTCAGATGAGCAGCTGACGTGTTGAAGTGACTGCACTGAGGTGTACTGACTCAGTCCTGAAAACGGTATTTAAAATCCTCAGAGTGGGGCACATCTTTACCTTAATGCTCCATTTTCAATCCTTGGAAGAATAACTTTGGGCCTGTGAAATGGCTCTGGGGGGGTCGGATGCTTGCAGCCAAGCCTGGTAACACGAATTTGATTCCAGGGATCTGGGTGGTGGGAGGAGGAAACCAAAATTGTCCTCTGACCTGCACATGTGTGCCGTGGCATGTGTATCCTTTCCCCCACATACTTACCAACCCATACATGCATGTGCACATGATGAATAAGTAAAATGCAATATATTTTATAAAATGGCTTGCCCGTGTATAGAATTGATTCTCCCTTCTGCCTCCCTGTAATAGTATTTTTGCCTGCTAGAGATGCCACAGCTGAGAGAGGAGCAGTTTACATGGCCCCATAACTCACCCACAAGAATTTTAGTCCTAAGGTACTTCTCTAGGACTCTTGTCATGAAATAATAACCATCATGCATTTTTGGATGTTTGCATGAAGATGTAGGTTAAAATATCCTGTTACATATTTGGACTTCTAAAATGTGTGACATGAAAAACCTTTATCTGGACTTTACCAGGCTGTACGTTTTTGTACAAGTACATTAGAGAAAGATTTCATCATATTATACTATTTCCTGCTTCATTTCCTACAGTTAATTTGATGCTTTCTCTTTCAAGCCAAGATGCCACACCAACTTTATGGGACTCCTTAGAAGAACCTCATATTAGGGACACCAGTGAATTTGAATATTTATTCTCCAAAGACACAACTCAACAGAAGAAAAAACCCCTGTCAGAAACCTACGAGAAGAAGAGCAAAGTCAAAAAGGTACTATGTGATCATCATTGTAATCATAGCCACATCCTGCTGGTTGCTGTTCTTGCCCCAGATAATGATCTAAGTCTTGGATGGCAAAAAGATTCAGTTAGTTTAAGAAAACTGGGCTTGCTATTTTGGTTTTATCTTCTGAATATTTAAATTTTATTGTATTATTTGTCTTAGTTAGGTTTACTTTTGCTGTGATGAAACACCATGACCAAAGAAACTTATGGAAGAAAGGGTTTATTAGGCTGTTTCCTTGTCATTGTTTATCATTAAAGGAAGTTGGGACAGGGACTCAAACAGGGCAGGATCCTGGAGACAGGAGCATATGCTGAGGTCATGGAGGGGTGTTGCTTACTAATTTGCCCCTCATGGCTTGCTTTGCCTGCTTTCTTATAGACCCCAAGAACACTAGCCTGGGGTGACCCCACCCACAAGAGCTGGGCTCTCCTACATGGGTCTCTAATTAAGAAAATGCCCTACAGCCCCATCTTACAGAGGCATTTTCTCAATTGAAGTTCTCTTCTATCTAATGACCCTAGCTTGCATCAAGTTGACGTAAAACTATCCAGCACAACTATAGTCACTAATTCTATTGGGAAAAAAGTATGTAAATTGCTTTAGTGAAAGCAGTTTATATTCCACCTGAAAAATAGATCTCATGCGACTATGATGATTGCTCAGTTGGTAAAGTGCCTTGCCACTTAATATGAGGGCCTGAGTTTGGTTCATAGGGGTCAAAAAAAAACAAGTGTTGAGTGACTGACTTTACTATTGGTCATAAAGGGATAAAGATAGGAGAATTTTTGGGGCTTGATGACCAGCCAGTATATCGAACTCTAGGTTCAGTGAGAGACCCTGATTCAAAAAATAAGATGTAGAGTAATTGAAGAAGACACCAACATCAGCCTCTGGCTTACAAATGCATGTGTACACAGGTTTAGGTGTACACACTCATGCATGCATAAATATGTGTGTATACATGCAAATACATATCATTCATAAAATTCATTCATAGAACCAAGTTATTAGACTCTGTGGTACAAAGCAGTGTTCTTAGTATTTGCTACAATGTGTTGACATGTAGCCATTTAAATAATAACAATTAAACAAAATGGAATGTTCAGTCCTTTACACTAGCTATTTTTCTTGAGTGGCTACTAAATATGGCAACATTGTAAGTTCTATTGGACAGCTCTTTGTAAATATTAGCAATGTGTATGAGGGAAAGAAACCAATCCTAAAATGGTTGTTGCCCTGTGGAGTTTAACAGTCATTAATACTAGCACAAGATAACATCTGTTATGGTTTAGTAAGTCCCCCAAAGGCCCATTTGGTAAAGCTTTGGCTCCCAGGGTGGTACTACTGGAACCTTAAGGATACAGAGCCAGTAGAAGGTCCTTAAGTCACTGGGGACATACCCTCAATAGGATTGTAGGACGCTAGTCTCACCTCACTTCCAGCTCATGAGGTGGCCAGAGCAGTTGGATCTGTCATGTTCTCCTGCTCCAATGTGCTGCCATTGCCAAAGGTCTGAAGTAGATTTTTACATAAAACATACTGAAGGGTGGGTAAAAATAAGCCTTTTCTCTTTCTAAGTTAGTTGCATTGAGAATTCTCAGGTGTCTTGTATTGTTCATGAAAGCTGACTAATACAAGAGCCATGCATCATGCCCTTCTGTGATAATGAAATGAGCTCATATTGTACATAGTCCGTGGTGTGTGATCAGTCCACATTGGATGATTTTTGCTCTCCACATTCTGTGATGGTTGGCTGTGGTTACCACCATGGCCACAGTTCCTCTGCATTTATGTTTTGTTAACAATGGAGTGGTGCTAAGGACTCAACGAGCCCCAGTTCAGTTGCCTATTCACTCTGTAAAGTTGAGGGGAGTGGTTGTTTTCCTTCTCATCTCTCTTTCCTGTAAAATATGATTATCAATACCAAATCTACTTTACCAGGGAGCTGTGAAATCTACGGGGACCTGAGAAGTTTCAACTGCATACCAGATGGTGTTACTGCCATCAGTACTTCCTTCTTAGATTATGTGTTGAATTTCATGTGTCACGTCATAGTCCCTGTGCTGCTATGAATGTAACTGTATTACATGAAATGAGCTGCAACTTATATAAGAAAATCCAAAAGTTCCTGATTGTAGTTTTGTCATCCAAATTAAATTCTCCTTTGCATCTAAAACCACAATCAACAATTTTCATCCTTCAAGTACACTAGAAGTATTTTATCATGAGAAAAGATGTGATTCCAATAATTAGATATGGTAGTGAATATTTTTTTACTTTTAATTTTATGAATGTGTATGTATTTGTGTGTGTGAATGTCAGTACCTGTGGAGGCTGGAAGAGAGCCTTGGATCCCCTGGAGTTGGAGTTGCAGGAGTTGTGGGCTGTCCAACATGGATGCTGGAAATCAGTCTCAAGTTCACTGGAAGAGCAGCAAGTGCTCTTAGCCACTCACCCATTTCTCCAGTGCACAGAGTGAATCTTGAAGAGGACATATTACATGGAACAGCTGGGGTTCTTCTGTAAGAGCTTTACCAGGCAAGAAGTCACTGACAGACCAGGAAATGGATTCCAGGAAAGTTAGGTTCTTATGGATGGAGTTGGAAAGGGTGGCTTTTTAGATGCCATCTATCACCATAAGAAAGGCAAAAGGAAAATCCCTACATTCTAAAGACAGCCTCAGTTTACCTCTGCCAGCAAAGCTTCTCTAACTAGAAACTTCCCAAGTATGGTCTTATGCAATATCATATTAAATTCTTCTGTGTTCTCTATTTCTTCTTCAATTATATTGCTCTGCTTTGTTTCTTTCTGAATGTTTTGGTAACATGTTGTTTCCTCCTAAAATGAATTATTTCTGTTTTTGTAAGTGGATATTTGTTTTCAAATATGTTAACATTTGGTCATTCATTCTAGTTTCTTATCTCCTAATTGTGTGCCTATTCAACAGTTGATTTTAATTAAGGCAATTTGCCCTTGATTATTTGTTTTGTTGCATTGTCTGAATGAGGGATGTGCTTCCTTTGAACTATTCAAGCTTGTTCCTTAGTGAGGTTCCATCATCCCATAGAATCTGCATTCGTATGTACTGTGTTTAAGGGTTCATTGCAAGTGGAGCCAAAATGTCTGGATCCAGTAAGCTTCCCAAGAGAGGTGGTGTTTGGAGTTTTCAGTGAACTTTGTAGACTACCTTAAGTTGGGGTTTTAAGTTGTAAAGAAAGTAACAAGATAAATCAATGCCAGAAGACTGCAAACCTGCCCCTTTGAGCTTGCTCAGCCTCCATGCCCGTGGCCAGAATTCAAACATCAAGATGGATCCCTTGGCCCTCTTCTAGAATAGGATGTTTGTTTTCTTTTCTCCTGAAGTGAAGATGAAAGTGGCTTTTTAGAGGACTTTCAGCTTTGGGGGTCAAATCCTTCAGTATAATCATGGGATGATTCCCATATGAGAAGACCACAAGAACACTTGTCAAATAGATATTTTTACAATGCCTGAACTGGAGGGAGAACTGTGTGTGTTGGATATTGAAGCATTCAGCTTTCTGAATTTTGGAAGGAGTGGCTCAGCCAACATTGTGGCAGAAACATACAAATTTCTTAAGTAGAGCTGGTGCATTTCAAATGTATCCTTCAGAAATGATGGGCTTCATTGTCTAGTCTGCTGAACTCAGGTGAGAACTTCTAATGCCAAGCTTTATAATAGTGTTTACATTTCCCATTGTTGAGCCTGTCTTACACTAAGACATGCATGGATTCTTGTTCTACAGTAAGCAATCTGAGAAGTAAAAGGAAACCCACTCATAGTGTAGTTCCATTCTCTCATTAGGACATAGAAACCAAGACTGAAGTGGCTTCTAGGGCTTTGAACATCTCTAACTGGGAAGATGTTAATGGTGAGCATTGGAGAGCATCCACAAGATCTTCAGCATATACGTGTCTTTGGTTCCTTTTTTAGCATACCACACTGTTGATAGTCACAGTTTTCACTGAGATGATTGAATTTAATGAACAGGAAAAGTCATTGCTACAGGAGCCAAGACACAGCCACACTTGATGAAATCTAAACTGTTTCTTTCATTGCAAGATTATCCAAAATGTTCTCTAGTATTCTGTTGCAGGGAGGAAGAATTCAAACTTGGGAAGAAAAAATATGTGTCTTGTGTACAATTAGTACAAAGAAATACATAAATTCCAAGTGTGTTATTTCCCTTGTGTCAACACATTGCATTTTATGTATTAACTATAGCAAAATAATCTGAGGCAAGACACTTTGCACACTCAGGTGGTTGCCATCCTAATCCTCACATCAGGCCCACCAGCCACAACAAACACAGGAGCCATGAGGACAAGAGCACAGAACACAACAGTCACCACCTCTCCGTACAGTCTTTATTATTCCTCGGTGAATAGCAAACTACCCTCTCCCATCAGCCTTTTCTCTATAAAATTGACACTATCAAGTTCTTATCATGGCTGTTGTGGGAATAAAAGGAAATTATAATTATGAAAATACTTTTAGGCATCCTCCAAGCTTTATGTTAATCTCTTGCTTTATAAACTACTGTCATATCAAAGCTTTAGGAAGAATATATTGCCAGGTGTGTTGACACACACTTGTAATTGTGGTACCTGGGAAGCTGAAGCAAGAAGATCATAAGTTCTAGGCTAGACTGGGCTACATGAGACTGTGCTTTGTTTTGTAGAAGAAAAAAACTTAAAGAAATCTAGAACATCTCTGGACCATTCTTGTTTTCCATTATTATTTTTTTTTTTTTTTTTTGGTTTTACGAGACAGTTTCTCTGTATTGTTTTGGAGGCTGTCGGTCCAGCCTTGTTTTCCATTATTTATAGACGCATTCCACAACTTCCTGTAATGACACATTCCAACATCTAGTACTTCATCTCAGATTGGCTGGTGTTCTCTTTCTTGCACTGTAAAATACATGTTTACACTGCTAGTGCATCTGTGTTTACACTTTCCTTAAGTTACATTTGTTCCCAAGCAAGAAGGTCAGCACCCTGACAGGGTTCCAAGTATCTGCCTCTATTGTCAAGGACTCTTTCTCTTGGCCTCTGTCAAGGAGGTCACTACTTTTTGATAAGCTTCCCAGTTATGTTCTAAACTTGTCTGACAGAAAATCTGTAAGACCCGCCAATATCCTTCTGCTCTTGAGACACTGAGGTCCGACTTTGAATTATGAATCATCTCTGTTTGTTTCCTCTTCTGTGAGATGTACGAAAGCGTTCTCCTCCTTCTGTCTCCTTAGCAGATATTTCTTAAGAATTAATGGGATCCTGGCTACTTTCTCTGAGCCCTTTTAGGGGAGATGGGCTGTGATGGCTCAGCAGATGATGCTCTGTTGAAACTTTCTGGTGCCGATTGTGATTTGGTCACTTTGGCGAGAATTGAGGCTTCAATGCTCAGCTCCCAGACTTTGTGTCTCATTGTAGTGGGGGGGGGGTAGAAGGGTGAAAAGAGAGCATTGCTTGGAAGCACAAACATAAATTTATAGGGTTTTTATAACCTGCTGCCCTTCCAAGTTTATATTACTCCAGCTTTTGTAACAAAGATAATTTCTCTGTGCTGCCTCGGAAAGGTATGTGTATCATTACCCCACTGGGGGTGAGGATAAGTTGGCACTTTTGTTGCTTTTGTTTTTTTACATTTCTCCTGCGTTTGATAAATGCATTGAGATATTGTGTCTAGAATGCCCATGTGTTGACTGTACAAATCTACATCCTGGGAATATTAATACTTTACCCAGACCACCAAATAGCCCAGGAAAGATCAGGCTTTTTCTGTTCTACAGTTAATAGACCCCTGACTAGCCAGATTTACCCAAAGGAAATGAGAGCTCCTCCTGGACAGGCACCAGAAGAACATTACTATCTTGTAGGTTTTATTTAGAATTGATATGACCCCCCAAGTTGGCTTGCACATCTACTTTACCTGCTTGTTTTTTTTAAGTGGGTAAAAATTATCACTTACAGATATGGGTGTTTCTTTCAGAATATCAAATCTAGGTATTGTCCTGGGAGTTCATCTCTCTTTCTAAGGTTGGCTATTAAAAGAATAATTTAATCATAACTCAGGCCAGCTTGATTGCCATCAGAATGGTCATTACCTCCCAAAAGCCACAAGAGGGCACCTCAGAATGAGAGTCACAGTAGTCTCGCCTATTCCACAGACAGCAATGGAAGCCCAGGAGGCCAAATTTCACATCACATTATCCCAAGTTCTCTGAGCCAAGTGCATATTAGAAAGACTTGGAAGTGTCAGCATAGTAAAAGCTGTTCCTAAGCAGAGTTGCAGAGCTTGGAATGAATGACTACAGTCTGAAATGGATGGCGTATGGGGCTTGCTCCTTTAGAACTAATTCTAAAACCTATCCACCTCACTACCATATCTTTAAAATCTATATAAAGACAGAGATGAGTTTTTTGGATATACACTTGGAGATCGTCTAATTAAAGAGTATAAGGTGTGATTATATACCTGATGTTATACTAGGAGAAAACCAATTAAATACAGTGTTGTTTTTTTTTTTCTTTTTGTTTTGTTTTTAACCTGGAACCTCATTCATTTATCCCAAGTTTCTAAGATGATAGCAGTGTCTAGAGCTGGAGAAGGGATGAGGCTGAGTGCCCATCCTGGAATATGATGGTGGCAGCAATTCTTCCAGTTTTTAGATCTCAAAGCGAAGTGTATTGGAAATGGAAAAGTAATAAGTAAGATCCTGCACATGTTCTCAAGTTACAGGTCACGTGGATGCTGCACGCTAAACTTGAAAATGCTTTGACCCCATGTGAAAGCAACAATAACCTTTTCACAAGCCCTGACACCCCCAACTCCCACCCCCCACCCCCACCCCCCTTACAGGAAAATGTTTATTATGATCAGAAGAATTTTCAATAACTTTGGATTGGGGGACATTTTCCAAGTGAAGATGATCAGTGACCCTGGGAGCTTTCATTAGTAGTGCTAATGCTAAGAGGGATTTTTAAAAATAATTTAGTTGCTTGGTATATATTAACTTAGTTAATTCCACAAGAGCTCAGGAAGATGGTTCCTACCATGATTCCCATTTTGTCAGTGAGGAAACTAGAGTATAGAGAGGCTGAGTGTCATATAGCCTGGCATCACACAGCTCATACATAGCAAACCAAGGATAGATAGTTCAAGGTGTGTTCTTAATTACATGAAAACCGATGCACTAATCTAAATATGCCTACAATGTTGACTTGGTATAGTCTGAATCCTATTTCCAGTCATTGTACAGCAAATGTAGCACTGGCTTGCTGTCAGCGGTCATGGTTTATAGTTCTGACCGACCCTAGCCAAGAACCAAATCCTGGATGAGGCCTTTGAAGTCTCTGTGTGACAGTTGTCTCATCTTTCAATAGATGAGTTTCAATGTGAAGGCTTCCCAGGCTCGGGTAGTTATTCTGCAGATGAGAACACTTAATAGCCACCATCTCTAATTTGACTTTCTGTGTGAGAGGGCAACTAGACCAGGGAATCCCAAAGGAACCAGCATCTCGGCACTCCTGGAGCATTCTGCCTTAAGTGTCTGCCATGTTGTCTGAGTTACAGGTTCATGGACCTCTATGAGTAATGGTGATTCTAATAACCCCCTAGTTTTAACAGAATTATTTTTAAAATAAAGTTTTTTTTTAGGTACTGAGATAACAACTAGCAATCTTTGGAAAAATCCCAATGTAGTTTGCATCCTGAGAGCTTGCCTCGTGGCTACCTGACTAGGAGTTGCTGTTTGTATCATTTAGTTTTTGTTGATAGCGTGGCATCTGAAGAGGAAGTTTTAAACAATTCTTTCCAGGTACAAAATATCAGAAGTTACCTGCATGTGGACACAGACATTTTGAAACTGAGTATGTGTATACAGTCAATCAATTTGAGACTTGCCTAGTCAAGGAATAACATATACTGCAAACAAGGCTTGCAAACATATTTCTTCCTCTAAAGATATGATATTCCTTCATCACAGTTGTCCTCATATACAAAAAGTGTTTGGCAGCCATAGCCAACGGTGGACTTGGTCTGCCTCCACTAGGCTGGCATGGCCCTTCATCAGGCAAACCGTCCCTTAGAAGACTTTTCAGGCTCCGGAGGCCAAAGAGTTCAGCAAACACCAGACAAAGCTGTCCATTTATTTCCTAAGGGAGTCTGATTTAACCTCAGTACTATGACCGCACTTGTAATTTTTGATAAAATACCTTGGGCCCAGTGTGTGATTTCCTTTAGGCCCGACCTGAGTTCTCTCCAGCTGAGGCTAATTTGCATGGCTGTAAACACGGACGTTACAAAGCTCACCAACTGTGATAAAAGCAAAAGAAACCCGAGACCACTGGAAACTCCACAATCTGCCTTTGGTATCTAAGGCTGACTCTCTCGGAGTCCCGCCTCAGCCCAGGAGGCTGCCATTGAGCAGCAGCTAAAGAAATGTTACTCTGATCTGATTAGAACTGCAAGGTTAGCCATGGTCAATTTACAAAGACAGTATGAGAAGAAATCATGTGTACAGCCATGTTATGGGTCAGTGAGGCCCTTGCCAGAAGTTTGAAAAGGCCCAGTTCTGCCAAGACTGTTATCAGATCTCCTCAGTGGGGTACAAATGGGATTGAAGGTTTAAGGGCCCTCCTGCGAAATGAATGACAAAAGGGGATTGGGCTACCAGTGAGTCATGCTTGCTTCCTGCTGGATTCCTTACCTTCCAGCCCCTTTCTGGGGAGTGCTGGAGTCCCTGAGCTGACCAGGTCCCCTGGAGAACCACTTCAGATCCTCCCCGCACTGGCAAGAAGGTGGAGAGGCTAATTTGACAAGGCCATGAGGCTCTGTGCTGACCCACGGAGGCAGCCAGATGGAACCTATTGGGCATTTTGATCCCTTCCTTTACCACAACAGTGGTTTAATTGGGATCTGGCTCCAGGCCCTGGTTACTAAATAACCTGAGTGTTAGTGTTTTCATCTTCATTAATTAACTTTTATGCCAGGTGCCTTATTAAGTTACATTATGGCGCTTTGCATGTGCAAAATATCCTAGGTGAGAAGGGAGTCTTAGAAGCAATGGAGAGCACCAGCATTTCATTCCTGATCTAGTTATCCCATTACTTTTCTCATAGATGCTGTCATTTTCCTTAGTGGTTCTCAATCTGTGGGCTGTGGCCCCTTTAGGGGGGTCAAATACCCTTTCACAGGGGCTGCATATCAAATATCCTGCATATCAGACATTTGTATTAATATTTTTAGCAGTAGCAAAATTACAGTTATGAAGTAGCAATGAAAATTATGGTGCTGGTGGAGGGGAGCAGAGGGTAGGGTGGGGGGTCACCACAACTTGAGGAACTGTACCAAAGGGTCAGAGCATTAGGAAGCTTGAGAACCACTGGCCTAAGACAAGCCTGGAGCAAAGCTTTAAGCATTGCTCTCACATGACTATTGCATTCTCATCAATTCTGAAGACTGATGGAGCTTCCGCCTGGGTGTGGTTCTCCTCCTCCCTGTCCAACTCAGGAATGTACTTGTGACTTGCAACTCTGGGATAAGGCACATTAATTAACAAAGAGAGATGCATTTAATATGAGGCCAAAGAAAAGCCACAGTGCTTAATCTAGGGCTTATTATAAATAGATCACTCTGTACTCTAATCATCTTACTAATGGAAAAACTGAGACATTGAGATGATTACTTAGAGAAGAATGTGATTCAAAATGCAGTGGTGAAATGCCTGCAGCATACTATGTTTAGAAGGCATTAGTAAGACAGTGGAGAAACTGAGCCTGATGATGGTTATGTGAAACTCAGCCTTGTAGGGAGTTAGTCACTGAATTGCCACCTATAGAAGCCATGGGCCTCTGAGACTGAATATGCTTGGACAAGGAAGTGTAACGTGGATCAGTACACAGAATTCTCACCTATAAACTGAGATCCCCGTGTCTGCTCAGAGCAACAGGAAGTCAGTTGCAAGGCTGTAGAAGAGGCTTGAATTATATGTGTGCCACCACGTGATTTCTCTAGCAAGCCCAATAGTCTACGTTTATATTAAGATTGGAGATTGAGTATAAGAAGGCCTGAGAGATTTGAGAAATATTTGTTCTTTTCTCTACATTGGGCAAGTCCTTCCTAAGGCTTATCTGTACAGTTGTCTGCATAAGATGTTTGCTGTTTCTACTGTATTGCCAACATTACCAGGAAAAAGAACAGCAACATTAGTGAAAACCTCCTTACTGTCATCCTGAAGGATAGCAGAAGGTCAGGTTATAACCAGATGCTTCATCCTCACTCAGTGATTCTTGGGCCCCACTGGCTTTGCAGAAATCCATGTTGCTCTACCCTTGTGTCTGTGTGGGTCCTGCTGGGGCACAACTCTACGATTAAAGTGAAGGAATTTCAGTCGGATGCTGGAAGATGAATGTCCTCAATGCTGAAAGAAAACTGTGGGATAAAAATAAAAAGCACAACTAAACGTGCCTCTGCTTCTTGACACTATTTTAGTTGCCTTTCATGGTAGCCCATGTATGGTACAGTGTAACATGGTCAGGGCTCAGTAGGTAACACGACATGGCTTCCTTTAGTCTTTGTAGACCACAGTGGCCTATAAACAAATAATGCAAACATATAAGTAAAATGGCTGATTTGGGGGATGGTGAGATCTTAAATATGACGCTTTCCTAGGCTAAGTTCTGTATTAACAAGTACACTGAATTAACTGCCATATTTGTAGCTGTGTAAAATTAAAAAAAAAAAAAGAACAAGCAGGTTTTTTTGATTGTGTTGTTGTTGATGTTGTTGTAGTGTTTTGAGGCAGAGCCTCATTCAAACTGGCTTAGAATTCATATTGATCCTCTTCCCTCAGTCTCTGAAGTTCTGAAATTACATGCGTGAAGCACTATATCTAGCAAATCAAAGCTTTGTTTTGAAGCAATTTTAGAACCCTTATGGAAGACCATTGCAAATCTCCACAAACAGTAAGGTCTTTCCCACATCCTTCAGTAAAAAAGAGATAATGTTAGAAATCATTCATCCATTCACTCAATCAACAACAAAAACAATTATTTGCACATGTCAATATAAAAAAAGCTTTCATTTTCAAAAATTGTAATCATCAGTACTAGTCATGTTAAAAATTAATTATAATAGAATTTGGAAAATAGTTATTACAAAAAATTAAAAATATCAAGTGTGAAAATTAAAGGTAAAATTAAAATGTATGGTTGTAAATATTTAAATCAGATAATTTATATATTAAAAAAGTGAAGCTTCCAAAATTAGTAGCTAGAATAAAACAAATAAACAAAAACCCAGATAAATTAGAAGGAAATTTTGAGTTAACAATTGAAAGCTGATTTTGTAAGTTACAGGTTCACAGGGTGAACTCTGTGAGTTTAAGATGAGATGAGAATGGAAAGAAAAATCTAAGCACAGCTCAGAAAATCAATACAGACAGTGGTTTAATTGCAAACTGCAACAGTATTCAAAAACTCAACAGAATTGAAAAGAATGAACAAGTAACAAGTGTTGGAAAGTAAGAGTACAAGTCACTCCAGATGCAGAGGAGGTGGATGTGGCAGATCATGGGTCAGCCCCTGCCAGTAAGTGAAATAACATAAAACAACTCTCTAGAAAAATGTCAACTATCAGAACAGCCAAGAAGAAATAAGGCACCTGGATGGCTTCATAAATACTAAGGAAATTAGATTAGTGGCTTCGAATCATCACACAGAGCATGGACCAAGGCCAGATGGCCTTATTGCTCCTACCTTTCCCTAGACAAGAGTGCTTCAGGGAATGGAGCTTCATGATAATGTCATTGACAGCATCTGTGTCCTTGATCCCACTACCAGATAGGAACACCCAGGTCAGATAAAGGGAAAACCACAAAGACGGAAACAAAGGCCCTAGCCAGAATATCAACAAACTGAACACAACATAAAATAGAAACTGATGATTAAGGTGACTTGTTTCAGACAGGAAAATTTGATTCAAAATTATAAAATGCTTTTATAAATTAGTGGGATGGTCACTAACTAATGCACAAACTGACTTAGTGGAGCACATTCTATATGAAGACATACTAGACCAGCCTAGACAAAAGGGTGTATGGGGTGGAGAGGTTCCTTGGTCCTGTCTCAATGAAAGGATGGGAGAGACTTAGTAGACATCCTAGGGGAAGGCCTTACCCTCTCCAGGGAGCAGATGGGAGGGCAGGGAGGAGGAAGCAGGAGGATAGGAGGGAGGAGGAACTGGGATTGGAACGTAAAAAATAAATTAATAAAAAAATTTGTGGGTTGTTAATGGATTAAAGGAAGAAAAACAACATAATTTTTCAAAAAAGATGATGCAGAAATATTTTTTCAAATGCGACTATGATTTACAATGAAATTTTATAGATAACTATGAATGGATGAAAGCATGGCTAGTGTTCAACAAAGTATTTATAAAAGGGCATAAGATAAAGGCATATTTGGTGACAATTTGTAAGTTTTCTTTTTTTAAATCAAAACAAAACAGAAACACCTATGTCTGCTGCTTCTGTTTATGATTGTGGTAGAGATCCAAACCAGTGTGGTGAGGCAGAGGAATGATAAATAAACCATGCTGCAACAACAGGAATGAAACAGTGAGCCATGCAGTGCTAGTACATGCTTTTAATCACAGCACAGGGAGGCAGAGGGGATCTCTGCCGGTTTGGGGCCAGCCTGGTCTTCAGAGTGAGTTTCAGATTAGCTAGGACTGTTACACAGAGAACCCCTTCTTGGAAAAAAGAGATAAAAGGAGGGAAGGAAGGGAGGGAGGGAGGGAGGAAGGAAGGAAGAAGTGAAACAGTATTATTTATAGAGTTGATTTTCTGTGAAGAAAATCCCTTTAAATAGAATTCAACATAAACATAAGAGAATATGATGTGCATATTAGATACAATGTTGTCTTACACTAACCAATTGCACTTTTACGTATTAGCTATGAGGAGCTTGGCATTTTCATTGTGAAAATACTATTAAAAGAAAGATGAACTACCTCAGGATAACACCAAGCAAACAGTCATAATTAATACAGAAAATATTGTCTTTATTAGATCTAAACTAAAGAATAAAGGCATATTGTCATTATGAAGGACAAGCATTAGGTCAGCTACCCAAGAGGATTCATAGCTTCAAGGTATTCCGGTTGAAACAAATAGAGTCATTTGGTATTTAAGGATTAACTCTAAAATTTTATTTAGAAGACAAAAGTTCAAAACAAACCCCAAACTCCAATAAATAAATAAAATTAAAATCTGAGTGGAAGACCCCATCTACTTTATATCACAAAAAATAATGTGAGATTTGGTAAGCATAGAAAGCTAGTAATTGATGCAAAAGGAAGGATGGTTCAAAAGAGTAGAGGACTGTCTGAGCATATATAAGAAGATGTCTATGAGAAATCTGGTGTTAAGAGCACTGACTGCACTTCCAGAGGTCCTGAGTTCAACCCCATGGTGGCTCACAATCATCCATGATGAGATCTGGTGCCTTCTTCTGGCATACATGCATACATAATAAATAATTTTTAAAAAGATAGGAAGTAATTTTAAAAAAAAGATATAAAGAAAGAAATGTGGTACCTCAGAGGTACCTCTGTGAGTTCAAGACCAGCCTGATCTACAAGAGCTAGTACTAGGCCAGCCTCCAAAGCCACAGAGAAAACCTGTCTTGAAAAAAACAAAACAAACAAAGAAATGTGGTACCTCAAATTCATGGTTAAAAGCAACTACTAAAAAATATTTTTAAAGATGAATATACATTGTGTGGAATGAAATAAAATAAAGCCCGACCTCCCTTAGTGAATAAAAATCAGTTGTAGGTTATCAGAGTCAGAATGAGAATGGAAAATGTCTTAGAAAAGAATATAGACCCGTATCTCCTGGTACCACATGGAAAAAAATAACAGAAATATTAACAAAAGAGGAAAGATGGTCATATTAAAATAAAGAATGCTCACTTATGAATAAGTACTACAGAGTATAAAAATTGATGCACAAGCTTGGAAAGCACATCTGAAATGCATACAAACAAATTAACCTGCTCTAAAGTACATGTAGGATTCTCATGGATCACTTAAAAAAATTCACTTCCAATAGAGTGGCACCAAAGGGAATGAGCAGCGCAAAGTCTTGGCAGGTAATGGTACTTGGCACCAAGTCTGAAGACCTGTTTTTATTCCCCTGACCAGCACAAATGTGCCACTGCATGTGAACACCCCCACAGAGACACATACACTAAACAAATAATAAATAAATTTGGCCAGACTTAATGAATTGCCAATAAACTTGAGAAGATGGTTAGCATTCAGAAAATATAAAACAAAGCTAAGCAGAGGTACATTGAGGACCCATTGGCTTGGAAAACAACTGAAAACTCTAGTTCTGAAATGCTGCGAGAGTGAAGAAGAGTAGTAACTCCACATACAACTAACAGCATTCAAGTATTTCTTATGCTCCAAGGCAGTGTGGCTCTGTTTAATTAATGTGAACCTGTATACACCCTCTGTTCACATTCACATGTTTGTACCAGGAGACATACATAAAAAATATTTGTGGAAACAACAGAAGTGATCATCAATGATAGCTTGGATAAATGAACTCATGTGTACTTAGTATAGAAGACTCTACAACTTCAAAAACTGTGAGCTATAGGTTCCTTTACCCACACCAGTGATTCTTTGTTTTTGCTTATATTCCACATTGGTTTAGGAACTTGGTATTTAGCAGTTGGTCTCTCTAACTAGCAAACTTCCACAAGTGCTAAGTTAGCCTACATGTGTCATCATGTCCAGATACAGTGATGATTCTTAAATATGACATTCAGCAAAATATTCCCTAAAGAAAATTTACATTGCTCTAAAGTTCTAGAATAAGAAATGCTAAAGAATTTTACAGGATTATGTGTTTGTGGCAAATAACTTCTTTAAAAGAGAAAAAACAAAATAAAATTCTAATTAGAAAGTGGTTTCATAATTGCTACTTATGTATAATCAAATGGAAGATGTGACTGTCTTAGACGAACTATAATAGGGCAGATGGGCCATATTCCAAGGTATTGTGATGGCTTGGATTTCTTAAGGTGAGATATATTTCAAGTGATAGGACACAAGATACTTGGGTGACTACACAAATCCCCTGTGTGCTTATTATGAACTAGACCATTTGAAGAAATCTTAAGGTGCTTACATTTGTGATTCTAGGCTCAGTAGAGTATAGGTTTGCTCCAGGAATGGTGCTAAACCACTGGACCCACTCCTTTCTCAAGAAGACTGACCAGGTATATAATCCCCTCACCAATGGTATAGGCATTCCCTTCCTCTACTGCTGTACTGTCGTAAGAAGGAGCAGGAGACCGGTCAGAGTGGCAGTGTTCAAGATTCACACCCCATGGCCTAGCAGTCCTGTAACTGTAATACATGCTCATACAGTACTACCCCAGCTTTCCATTTTAATGAGTCCTGGGGTCATCATCTTACGTGTTTAGAAGAAAATCTGCCCCAAGAAGCAATGTGATGCCCATGTGAGTGGCTGCTTCTCAGAGTTAACAGAGTAGCATACATTCCAGCAGTGGTATCCAGTTAAGACTCTTGAGAATTGCTCTAGGTAAAGTGAGTCTGCAAAAGGAAGCTGTGGTGTCACCTCAGATATCTTTAAAGGATGAAGTATTTCCTTGTGAGTTCTGTGTCAGCTGTCACCATCTAGTAGCTGAAGGTCCTGAAGCCTGGACTGCTTACTGTAGGTTGATCTTTACCAGTCATAACGGAGTCTGACCAAGCCAGGTGATTTGCATCTTGGATATTCTTAAAATCAAAGGCCATCCATCATTTCTGATATCTTGAATTCAATGATTATCATATCAAAGACATATGATGACATTGAGGATAATAACTTCTCTGTTGTCCATTATCTCTGAGCAGCTTGGAGTAATTATGAGCATATGTTCCTTTCAGGAGATGAGCTAGTGCTTCAGACTTGGGAAATGAAAGCACGTTTGCGCCACCAACCATATATAAAAATGAAAGCACGTTTGCGCCACCAACCACATATAAAAGACTAGGTTCAAGGTTTTCTTATTAGATGGGAGATTATATAGAGATGAGACAGGAAGTCTAAACATCATACAAACTTTGTTCTTAGAGATTTTAGAAGGGTAACACAGTAGTCTGTGTACTTGGGATTTGTCTTATATGAGAAAAATGTCTTTGCTACCCTTATTGACTGTGGATGATTCTGTGGAGACTGACACTGGAGCACAGTTCCAGCTAGTTAACGAGCCAAAAAAGACATCTGAATCATCCAGGACTTATAAATAATATACAGGGACTAGAGACGTATCTCAGTGGTTAACAGTACGTACTGCTCTTGCAAATGACTGGAGTTCCATTCCCAGCACCCACATGGGCAGCTCACAACTACCTACAACTCTGACTCCAGGGCATTTAATGTCCTCTTTTGAAGTCAGTGAGCACCCACATGCACGTGCATATACACCTATGTACACACACATACACAAAAATAAAACAAATCTTTATAAAGCTGCAGACATATGTTTCAACACTACTCCAACCTTCAGTTACAGGAAACACACCTTTAGTTTGTAATCCCCTCACCAATGGTATAGGCATTGCTAGAAGCATCAGAAAAGCATGTCCTGTGACCGTTCAAGGCTAACTTAACAAACGACCCAAACTGGCAACTTAAAACTTCTCTCTTGAATCTTCAATGTAGAAATTGAAAATCAAGCTACCCACAGTCAGTGATTTCTCTTGGTCATTTCATCAGTCAAGATTCATGATCAGTGGGGAAAAATATGTGATTTGGATTGGGGGCTTTCTATTTAACACAAAAGTGCTAAAACCTTCAGAAACTTCGGCCCGTCACCCCCCCTCACTGCTCCCCTACCACAGCCACAGCCTTCACCTGCTGTGGCCTCCTCTGAGCTTGCTTGCAGGACAGAATTCACCAGCTTTTAAACCAATAAAAGAGTTTTTCAGTCTCATCAGTGTGGGGGGGTGGGTTTGCCAAATGTGTTCTCAGACTCCGGACAGGATGACAATTCGCCTTTTCACATTTCTTGGTAAGGAGCCCAAATCCTTAAAGTAAACTTCATCGGGGCAATTTTATGTGTCCCCAAAAATAAGGCCATGGAAGAGAGTCAGACCTAACATTTGACAGAACAGGGAAGCTCAGTTTCCCTTGAAACATTTAATGGGGCAGATTATCAGGCTGCGTGTGGAAAGCTCATTTTAATGACATTATCAGGCCAGTTGACAGAGGCCTCTGCCCAGAAGCATGCTGGGCTACACTGGCCATCAGCAGCTGGGGCTTGTTTGCACCAAGTCAGTTGACATTTCATAATATGGCACCATGGAGCCTGCCAACTATCCCCTCTGGTGCCATGCCAGTGACAGGGGGTGGAGCATGGAAAAACAGACAGGCAAGACCTGAGTCTGCATTTATTTTCCTGGGCACCTGCCTAAGAACAATCATGTGTCCAAGGAAGTGCTCATTGTCTCTGAGGGGGAGAAAGCAATATGGCTGCCAGCTCTTCTCTCCAGATGGTACCCACTCTTGCCACTGACTCGGAGAAGTAGTTGCTTACCTGTCCCATCTCCATTCACTTCCATATGAGCAAAGGCAAACGGGGTCTTCTTTAGTTAAGGATACTATTATTGTAATTAAACACCATGACCAAAAGCAAGCTGGGGAAGAAATGGTTTATTTTGCAGACAGAAGGTGACAGGTTAACTTGTCTTTTTTTTTTTTTTTTTTTTTTAGTTTTTTTTTTTTTAGTTTTTTGAGACAGGGTTTCTCAGTATTGTTTTGGAGGCTGTCTGTAGACTAGACTGGCCTCGAACTCACAGAGATCCGCCTGCCTCTGCCTTCTGAATGCTGGGATTAAAGGTGTGTGCCACCAACGTTTGGTGGTTAGCTTGTCTTATTCAGTGTAATCTTTACATTTCTCAGTCAGAGGGTTCCAGAACAAAAGAAGAGATGGACGCAATAGTCACTACAGAAGTTTTGTGGCTAATGAAGAGCCAACCACAGTTCCACATCACTGTCCATCCTTAAAGGAAGTCAGAACATTGAAGGAAGTTGGGCCAAAACAAACAGGGCAGGAAAATGGAGGCAGGAACTGAGCTCATGAAGAGAGGTGCTGCTTACCGGCTTGCTCCACATGATTTGTTCAGCCTCCTTTATCATAGAACCCAGGACCACCAGCCCAGGGAAGGCCCCACCTATAATTTAGGCTGAAACCACCACATTAATCACTAATTAAGAAAATGCCCTACAAGCTTACCTACAGATCCATCTTGTGGAGCCATCTTCTCAGTTGGGGTTCCCTCTTGTCAGATGACTCTAGTTTGTGTCAAGTTGACATAGAATTAACCAACACAGAGTCATAAGAAAAGCCACAGCTATAAAACGGGATTATGTCTCTAGCATTTCCCCCTTTCCCCCAAACACTCCACAATGGAGACCTAACCCAAGGCAGCCACATGAATGCTAGACAATGCTCTACACTGCTACATCCCGGCCCACTTTCTTCCTCTTGAACGAAAGATTGTGCCTGTTTTCAAGCCTCCATAACTAAGACAGCTGGGTTTATTGGCTTAGGCCTGTAAATGTGAGCATTCAGGATACTAAGGCTAGATGATCACAAGTTCAAGGCCAGCATGGGTGACATAGTTGGAACGCATCTCAAAGCAAACAAAAAACAACCCAAAACTTCTGTAATGACTGTCATGTCTGTCTCTTGTTTTGTTTTGGAACACTGAGACTGAGCAATGTAAAGATCACAGTGAATAAAACGAGCTAACTTGTCATCAGAAGAGGATGAATTAGTATTTGTGAGCATTGATATGAAGATCAAGACACCACTTGTCCAAAGGTATGAAAATGGAACTTGGGCTTGGAGAGATGTCTCAGTGAGACAGATGTCTCAATGCTCTTTCAGAGGACCTGACTTTGGTTCCTAGCACCCACATTAGGTTCACAGCTGCCTGAAGCCCTAGCCCTTGGGATCCAACTTCTTCTATGACCTGCTCAGGCTCCTGTGCCCACATGCATACTCCCCATGCACATAGTTAAAAAGAAAATTAATACATATATATGTATATATACACACACACACATATATATATATTCATATATATAAAACCTGGGCTGTTGTTGTAAGTATAAAAGGCCAGTATCAAACTAATCAGAAGCATATTACGTTAAAAAAATAGAGGTTGCCCCTTTGGAAGCTTAACTTTGGGAGATGAAATTACTCATTTTCTCATGTTCTCCACTCTTTTGTCCAGTCTAACCTAGACAAGCCATGTACCCATTTTTCTACATTCTTGAAAGTATGCTACTTGTGGGTATGTGCTATGTATCATTTCTGTGAAAGGAACTGTCCACCCTCCTATCTATTTAAGTGGACAGGAGGCCTGTCCTCCAGGTTCTGTGATAATTTAGACCTCATGGGTGACAAAACTCTCATGATTGAGACTAAGAAGGTCCAAGTCTGTGAACTAAACCCAAGAACAAACAGTGTGCCGGATCTGTTACAGATCTGAATGTGCCTGGTGTCCAGTAGACATGTAACTGTAGGAATCAATCTTTGTGATTTCATCAAAGACAAGACTCCACGGGAGAAAAAGTCTAAGTGGCTCTTAGTTTTGTCGCTGTGACACATTCCTCATTCATCCGAGACTGATTCCAGCTTTCACGGTCCATTCAGAACCATCTATTTTTATTTTTACTCTTGGTCTCGTCTGCCAAGTTCAGGCAGCAAGCTGGCAATATGTATGGATTTCTGTAGATGTAAAAGTCTCCTTGAACTTGGCAAAGAATTCTTTCTCAGTCTGTCTGCCATGACATTTCTAGTTGAGTGGTGAGGGTGTGGTTTTTCCAGTGCAGCCATCTGTCTTCTCATTTTTATCTTAATTCTTATTCAGTGAGGCAGCTTTTCATTTTAGTCTGTATATGTAAGAAATACCAATTGCGTACACTGGCTCGAACATAGGTTCCGACACTGGAAAGTGGGCTTGCCTTTTCCCCATTGGAGTTCTCTGGGCACCGTAATAGTGTGTGTGTGTGTGACATGCAATAATCCTGGTATGTGGCAGGAGGCTGGAAAGACTCTACCTTAAACTAAGCATGTCTAACAGGGTTTAAGGCAACCTGTGAATTTGCCCCTACATGAGGTCAGCTTGTAGGTCACTAGAATGCTGCCTGAATCACATTCTCCCCAGACTGAAATTACACCTAAGATGAAGGCTGTGTGCTGTCAAGTTCTGCTGACTCCAGATAGAACTGAGATAAACTGAGGGCTTGCTAACATTCTCAGAAACTGATTCTTCCGGATAGGATATAAAGCAACTCTTGTTAAGAGGCATGTGTGGTTTCCCAGGCGTGGTGCAGGGGATTGTGAGCAGCTGGTGTCTGTCTTCCCCAGCCAACACATAGTGAAAGAGGAGTGAAGGAATTGGAGTCAGGTGCAAAATAACACCTTTCCTTAAGAAGAGTTACCTGCTAGTAGGGAGTGAGTTTGATTATTCTGACAAATCAAGAAAGATGCATGACTGGGTACCCTAAGGGATTGAAAGTTTTTGTGTTTAGCTGAAATAAATCTCTGACTTGTAAGAGAATGACTTCAAATAATAGAATTTCATAATTTGTTCGAGCACACCAGATCTAAAATCTGATCCATACTTAAATATACAGCACCAGAGGGATAAATTAAACAAAATTTGGACATCTCCTCATCGTTAAGGGTTAAATGATTCTGAACTCTTTAGTTCAATACAGCACACATTGGATGAGCAAACTTGTATGAATCCTCATGTTCTCTAGTAATTGCTTTCTGAAAAAAAAAAACTTTCCCATATAACCTGGACTAGATACTGCCATTGAAGAGCCTCTATGGAATGAAGTGTGCACATGCTTCCTATGTACAGGATCTACAGGAACATGAAAAACATTAGCGTGAGACCATCGGATGAAGCTTTAGAATGTTAAAATCAGGGGTCCTACCAATGTCCAGCAATGAAAGGTGGTGGACCAGCCCTGTGCCCTTCTGCATCATGAGAGCTCTCACTGCCTGCAGGTCCTAAAGCCTTGAAGCATCTCCCAGCATGGTAGCTATCTAAGTCATAGGGCAACAGTGCCTGAGCATGGGGTTCCTGGTATACAAGGGTTATTTCTCTGCTGTCCTCCGTGGAGAGATTTTCTGAAGGTCTGACTTTGGACTTTTGTTGCAGGAAAAAGGTAACACTTTGAGAATTGTTTCAGAGTCCCCAAGAGACAGACAGAACAGCCATCTCATTTAGAATCCTTCTCTAAATAAGTACATTTTCAGCAACCCCTATAATCCTCTTGTCTCCACCTACCCAGCGCTAGGGGATTATAGGCACACCTTACTATGCCTGGGTTTTTCCATGGGTGTTGGGTATCTGAACTTTGTTTCCCATGCTTGAATAGCAAACACCTTGCCAATCAAGCTATCCTACCTACTCTATTTGTTTAAACTAGTCTTTGAGCTCCCTTCATCAGAGAGGCGTATACACTTACACACACACACACACACACACACACACACACGTATAACCTTTCCATCCTTTGCAGCAAACATGTCAGTTTGCATATTGTGAGAGTTGCTGTTCTGAACATACTGCCTATCCAACCCTAGCTTAAGAATGAGTTGATGAACAAGGACTAAAGACAGAATGTTAGTCTTTAGATTTCTGTCTTCAAACTTGTTCCACCCAATCATGATGCTGATCACTCTCTACAACTGGTCAATGGAACACAAAAGCTCAGCCTGCATCTAGCTGAAGGGGAGAACTACGGATACTGTCACCCTAAGCCTTCATTTTAGATGGTTATATTGTTTCTTTAGAGCAGACAACTTTAAAAAATGGTTGTCCTGAGTAATGGAAACCAGATTACTAAATGAAATGAGTTGGTCTTAATGATATATTTTTTATCTAATTGGTTTGATAAAACCTTTTGTATTTAGAATTCTGTGATTATTTTGAAAATATATCAGTTAAATCTCTTACTTGTCCTCATTCAATTTCTGTTGCTGTGATAAAACACCCTGAATGAAAGCAATTTAGGGGAGGGAAGGATTTAGTACAGTCCATTATTGCATAGAAATCACAAAGACAAGAGCTTGAGAAAAGTTGCCACACCACATTCATAGTCGAGAGCAAAGAAAAATGAATGTATCCATGCCGATCAATTCTTTCAGCCAACTTTCTTCTGTTTTATACTGTTTAGGCCTCCTGCTTAGGTAATGGTACTGCCCACAGTAGACTGGGTCTTCTTACTTAATTAACAACCAAGAAAATTACCCAGAAATACCCAGAGACCCACCTGATCTAGATGGTTCCTCAATTGAGTCTCTTTTCTCCATTGATTCTAAATTGTTAAAAGTTTTTAAAATTAATCATCATACTTCTATAAAAAGATACTTAATATCTGGCAATCTCAGACAAGTTTGAAATGTAAATTTTCTAGTAATCATCATGATCAACAGTCTAGAATATTCACTAAATCTGAAAATATGGAGATATAATCAGTTGAGTTTGGTTTCTTTCAAGCCCACTCTATTTAGATAAGTCAATAAACTTGGAGCAAGAAAAGTCCAATACTCATTCATCTTCTTGTCATACGGTCTGTCTCTATTCCAAGAAGAATTCTTTAAATTTACTTTGTCTATCTAGAAATTAGCTTACTAATGATTTATCTAATGCAATAAAAGAAGATCCAAGGGAAATTTCTATAAAATAAAATTCTGATTATTTGAAATTTTATATTGATCCTAAAAATTATCAAAAATTACTTTTAAGGCAAAATAATGGTCGTTGGTAGAAAATCAAATAATTCCAAGACTCAACCTCTATGAAATCTTCATTCTTCTGTTGGTTTTCTTTGTTTCTGCCTGCATGTTTTCTTCTAAGTATTCAATTAGAGCGGCAGATTTCTCAGTTCATGGAAATATAATTGGTAAGGAGACCCTGAGTTTTTAATCATAGTTAAAAACTGAATTGAGTCAAGTGTTTTGGTTTCTGGGACTCTGAAATCACCCCTAGTTTGAGGGGGCTACATTTACCTTTTAGTATTCCAGAACCAAGAAACATTACATCAAGTCCACAGGAGGCCACTAATGGTGTAAAATTTACCATACTAGAGTGCTCAGTGCTCCTAACTGTATGTCTGGTCTCTTGAAGGTGTGGTGGACTGGGACTCAGTAAAGGGTAATTCTCAGGCCACATATGCCCTTTAAGAAAATGCCTTTTCTCTATGGCAGTCTTGGAAAATCTTCCCTCCTCCCGTTCAGCTGTCTTTATTTAAATTCCTTTGTAGCATACCAGTCTAATAAATCTAGTTCTTAGAAACATGCCAAAAAGGATATGAAGACAGTTCATAAGAACATGAAGCCAATAACCCAAATCTGCAATCTTACTATTATATCAGTAAAATTGTAGATGGAAAGAATGAAACAGATTTTACCTTTTTAAAAAAAATAATAATAGATTTTACTTGGTAATAAAAAGAATAAGTATGGCAGAAAGACAACCATCCTGCCAAATATTTGTGAGAGTGTAAATTTCTACCAACCTATTAAAGCCAATCGGGAGAGGCGTGTCAAATTTTAGAATAGTAATAATTGTTTGAACAAATGCAAATCTGTCCTACAGAAAAACAGACTCATGATTATACGTAAGTTCCTTTGGTGTTGAGCGCAACATTCTTAATTGGCAGCATTTGGGAAAGTCCAAGTCCCTCAGTAGAAGACACAAACAATACCACATACTTCATAATGGCTTTACTTATATGAACATGGGACATGTCAGGGATATATTTCTGGACTAGGACAAAAGTTGTAGAATGAGAAAAAACAAAAATAAACAAGTCTGCACAGATGAAAACATACAGTTGCCTCTTTTCTCTCACTGGTGAACCCAGGACCTCCTTTGCTTATGCTAGGCACTCACTCTGTCTCTGAGCTCCAACCCCAGTGTACCACTTGACACACACACACACACACACACACACACACACACACACACACACACACACACACACATATATATCCTGTAAATATGTGGGCATGTGCACTTGTTTACGTGTAGACTGTAGAAAACTCACTTTTACCCGTGCCAATAACTAGAGAGTAAAATAAGAAGATAGGAGAGCATATCTTGACACATATTTTGATACCGGGTTTCTCTTTGAAACAGCCCTAGCTTTGTAGATCAGGTTAGCCTCAAAAATCACAGAGATCTGCTTGCCTTTGCCTCCCAAATGCTGGAATTGAAGGAATGCATCAACATCACCCAGTTAAACCTTACATTTTTAAATAGTTTACCTCTCTTAAATTTCAAAAGGTATCTGTGGGGTTGGGGGATGACTGAGGGGAAAGAGATCTGAGTTCAAATCTCCAGTACTCCATAAAAAGCCAGGCATGGCTGTGTGTGTCTGTAACCCCAGCACTGAAGGATGGAGCCAAGTGGATGCTATGAGCAGGATGGCCAGCCAGTCTGTTAGCAGAAGACTCATCTTAAAGAATGAGGTGGAGAGAGATAGAGGAAGGTACCTCATGCTCTCCTCTGGAACCTGTACACCCGCATACATGTACCACACACATCAAAAAGACATTTGTTTCTGTTATTGAAAATACAAATTCACAAAAGGAGAGTGAAAAACAAAAATCACAGCACAAATACATCTGCGAACCTAACTCTGTAGAGCCTGGTTTGCATCTTTGCTCCACGTTTGGCCAGCTGGAGTCTTTAGCATCAGAGTTTTCCGTGCCTGAACCCTGCTCTGCCCCCCCCCAGGAGAAGCAAATACCAAAAATCTTGTTCTCCCATCCAGCCTTCTAGTTTCCTTTACCTATCCTAACCCTTCCTCCTCACAGCCTGCAGTGCCAGTCTGACTAAATGGGAATTTATCATCATAATGTGTAGCAGTTTCTTTTGGTGTGTTTAGAAGTTGTCTAGGGTTTGTGTATGCTTTATTTTGTTTCCATTTGTTTCCCTTTAGTCATTAGACACAACTGGAAGGTATTTTAAAATATATATTCCTTCTCCCCCTCTCTTTTATTCACTCTACATTTCAAATTATAGTTTGTTTGGGTCATGTCCTCCAATGATGACTGCAGAGCCGGGCCACTTGCAATGTGGCCTGACTCAGCCTCAGTGCAATGGTTCATGCTCTCACTGTAGCCACGTGATCCACCTGGGGCTGGGCACATGCCTACTATATACCTGCCACTTGTAACTACTCGCCTCTCTTTCTGCGTCTATCTACCTCTCAGAAGCATGTCAAGATGGCAAAATAGAAAGGACCAGTTCCTCCTCATCCCATGTACATACCAATTTTCCTTATGACAAATCTGTTAAGTGCTTCCCGAGTGTCTTGTTCCCTAAAGAATATCATACTAAAGATGCCAGGGAAATGTGTAGCATTTTCACATTGGAGTGTGCCCTCCCTGCTCACTGTGTAGTTGACTACAGAAAACTCTTAGATTTTCTAGGAAGGGAAATAAGGAAGATGGTCATTTCTGTCTATTATATTCTGAAGGCACTTGAAAGACCAGCTTCTGTTGTGTCTGAATCTGAGAGAAGATGTAAGTTGGGGGAGGCTATGAGCAAAGGCGACTATGCTAGCTAGCATGTACTTATTTCCATTTGCTCTTCCCTTTTCTCAGTGTAGAGTGGGATGGAGTAAACCCCCAACTCTTGGTTTCTCCCTTGGGAAGAAAAAGTTGGAGCATGCAATCAGTGTTCTGGCTTTTTGGAGGGCTGCCCAGGGACTGGTTTCTGTCTTCCTGACTTAAGAGTGCTGACAAGCCTAGCATACTGTCCATGAGGAGGGACTACTGGGAACAAGAAAGAGATGGCTGGGTGGCTTGCCATTGCTACAGAGCACCTGTGGAGTACAGGCAGAGGCCAGCATGGCTCAGTGTCTTCCCCCACGGGTTATGAGAGGAAAGAGTGGAGGCTGCACACATTGTTCTATTTTTTTTTTCAGCTGGTTTCTTTCTTACTCAACTCATTTTGCGCATAGGACCTGACATGCTTGGGGGCTGATGAGAGCTAAAGTGAATTGGGAACATTTTAATGTCTCTAGAGAAGTCATGGTGCTCCAGACAACAGTGGAAGAAGAATTGCAGTGTGGAGAAGCCATTAAGGCCTCTTTCATGGAGAGCTTGGGAATTCACATGTCTGTAGAATGCTCATCCATGGGCCTACGAATTCTTACTCACCCTGGCTTATTTATTGGCAGGAGACTGTCTCTACAGAAACCAATCTGTAAGGCTAAAGACTGGAGAAATCACTGTTTTTGTTTTTGTTTTTTTGTTCATAAATATACCAGCCCAAAGTAACAAGGCATACAGAGAAGCACAGAGGCTAGGATCTAGCACACGTACAAAACAAATACTTGAATTTATAGTTGCAAACACAGGTAATGTATTTGTGGTAGTGATGATCCGAGAGCTGGGGAAATGAGGCAGGGACAGAGTGAGAGATTAGCAGACATGGAAGGCATTGGAAATGAGCAGATACAAACTGTGAGGTGATAAAGCCTAATCACTGTTGACAAATGACTGCAAAGCTTCAGCAGCTTTCTTACCCGGGCAGAGGAGGTGGCTGGCAAATTCAAAGCTAAAGTAATGAATGAAAAAGAGGAAAGAAAGTCTAGGACGGGGAGAAAGGATGTCACCAAGCAGAGCAAACAGCACATAATGGAAGCAGATGGGAGGAGAGAAGCAGAATGACAAAAGAAAATGGCCTTTGTGTAGGTGTGGAAACCAGCTTCCTGAATCTCGATGTATAATGGACCCCAAAGAGGAGACCCCAATAGGACACAAATCTTCAGAAGGTAAAAGCAGAGAAATAATTTTGACTGCAACAAGACAAAAGCCACTTGTTATATAGGAAGGCCCACTGCCATAACTGTCAGTGAATTTTCCAGCCTAAAAGATGCTATATTCCAAATACTGGAAAAAAAAAACAAAAGCAAAAACCAAACAAACAAACAAATAAAACAACCCCGAAAGCTCCTAACCAACAGCAAGAGTAGACAAAGATGAGCAGCAGCTGCAGAAGCTTTTCACCGCTCACTTAGTGATGAGCTTTATACAAAATAAGGCAAATGTTTATTCTGTGGACTGAAACACACACACACACACACATACACACAAACACAAGCATGTGTGTACGAAGCTCACTGGTGAGGAAAATATCCAAACAAATATACAATATCCTAATGGCTGTGAGTGAATAATTTTTTACCCATGCCATAGAGATTTAAAGAATAGTATAAAAAGCTTAACCATAATGCATTCCTTTGGAGAGGGCTCAAGACAAGGTTTCCCTGTGTAGCTTTGGAGCCTGTCTGGAACTCTGTAGACCAGGCTGTCCTCAAACTCATAAAGATCTGCCTGCCTCTGCCTCCCAGAGTGCTAGAATTAAAGGAATGCACCACCACCACCTGGCTTCATAATGCATTCTTGACTGCACAGTCAGAAGTATGCAATTCATGATACCAGTAGCAAAGTACAAGGGAGTGAAGAAATAAGAGTAGAAGCCTTGTGTATGTGTGATCAGCTTAAAAGAGGCTGTTACAATTATAAGGCATTTTAAAGCCAAGACAAAACAGAAGCCAAATGATCATATAAAATATGACTCTATAAAACAGACTCTAAGTCAAAAAAACTATTCCAAAAGACAAAGATACTATGTAGTGATAAAATAGTCAATCCACCAAAAAAAAAAAAAAAGTGCTTGTAACTATGCACACGACCAACATCAGCACCAACTCTATGAAACAAACTGGGCAAGTACCGTTCTGGGCCCCTGCACATGGAGTTTCATGTTGGAATGCTCCACTGAAGCATTTTCACTTCCTTAGTCTCTCCTGCAGTCATGGGGCACTGTCTGCCTTTCATTCATCTAGTTGGATTATGATAGTTGGAATGAACATAAGCAGATACATTTCTCATCATTATACCCAGAACAATACTGTATGACAGATCTTCAATTTGCATTGCATTGGCAGTACAAATAAGTATTAAGCATCCAATAAAAGGATAGAGCATGAGTAGGTTTGAGTATCCGTGATGATCCCGGTATCAGTCCCCTGTGTATGCCCAGGGGTGATTCTTCAAGGCATTCCACTGTCAGGAATGAAGCACACATTCCTTCCAATTGGAACGTTGTCCAGAGTTGAGAGGATTTTAGGTCATACAATAAGGCTCAATAAATTTAAGATGTTGAAACATACCAAGTTGCCTTTGTGATGGCAATGAAATGGAACTAGCATAATAGTAGAAGGAAAACTAGAGAAATCAGAAATAAGTCAGAGTTGAACAATACATTTTGAACAACTAGTGAATTAAAGAAGAAACTCAAAATAATATAGAAAGGTTGCTTGAGACAAAAGCAAAACACAGCATACTGAACCTTACATGATAGCAAAAATAGTCATAATGAAAGGTTTATAGGGCTGACTGAGTACATTGAAAAATATCCTAACAATGTAACTCCATACATTGTGTAACTTGAACAAACTAAGCCCAGAGTCAGCAGAAGGGTGAAACAGTAAACATTTGAATATGGGTACATAAAAGAAGGATTGGAAGCATGCCAGAAAGTAAATAAAACTGCTTTTTTCATGATAAACAAATCTGACAAATCTTTCATTGGAAAGAGAAAAAAGAGAGGAGACTCAAAAATGTGAAATTAAAAACAAAAGAATAGCCGGGCAGTGGTGGCATACACCTTTAATCCCAGCACTCGGGAGACAGAGGCAGGTGGATCTCTGTGAGTTCAAGGCCAGCCTGGTCTACAGAGTGCATTCCAGGACAGGCTGCAAATCAATGCAGAGAAACCCTGTCTTGAAAAAAAAAAAAAAAAACAAAACCCCAAAAGGACAGATTTTATAACATGTCACAGAAAACAAATATAAAAACCAATGTGAATAACTATATATATATATACATATACATATTTGATATGCCAAATTTTTGAGTAACCTGGATGAGATGGCTCAATTTCTAGAAACCTGTAAGACAGTATCATGAGGAAACAGAAAATCTGAAAATCTGAATAACTTTCACCCAGAAGAGAACCGAGTCACAGCTCCAGCGTCTCTCAGAAGGGAAAATGGTGGACAAGTCTACCAAATACTTGAGGAAAAGTCCAGGCCACTGCTTTGCAAACTCTTCAAAAATCTGAAATTGGAACACTTGCAGATTTGTTTTATGAAAGTGTGGATTTCACTTTTATCAAAATACTGCAACAAATGAAAAGCAGCACTGACTCTGATTAATATAGATGAATACCACCAACAAAATACTATCAAGCCAAATTCAAGATAACATTAGAAGGTTCACATGTTATAGTCACACAGGGCTTATCACCATGATGCTCAAATGGCTGGTGCTTCCTCTGTCTCTGTCTCTCTTTGTCTCCCTCTCTGTCTCTCTATTTCTCTCTCTCTGTCTCTGTATCTCTGTTGCTCTCCCTCCCTCCTTCTCTCCCTCTCTCCCTCTCCTGGTGTGTGTGTGTGTGTGTGTGTGTGTGTGTGTGTGTGTGTGTGTGTGTGTGTGTGTGATTCAGATACATCAACAAAACAAAGGTTAAAAGCTTTGCTCATCTCAAAAGACATAGAGAGAGCACTGGACAACATTTGACATCTGTCTTAGGGTTTTGTTGCTGTGATGAGACTGCCATTCAGATAAAGTTTCCATCATTCAAGATGAAAAGTTTTTACCAATATGGTGTATGATGAAGGGTGTGTAATTAGCACTGTGAGTTATATTGCACTGTAAACAACTTGAGGATTTTTATATAGTGTGTTTCCTGCTGTGGGTTTTCTGTGGTAACACTTCAAAATCCAATAGAACAAAACTTTCAAAACTGAGAGAAAACAATGACCAGCAAAGAGGATCTCAGTCATAATTGTGTCCATTTTTGTCTGGTTTTGAAGAGGAATCTGATTTATTTCACCATGAAAGACTGGATAAGTAGAAACTTGGAGGGATGTGCATGCAGGTCTTGTTAGAAACATAATGAAAATTCAGTACATGTGTAGGGGCAGAGTATAGAAATACTCACTCTAGCTTGCCTCCCTCCCTGTTTTGGGGAAACAGAAAGACACAGCATGTGAGTCCGTTGGTGGGGTAGCACTCTTTAGCCAAGGGAGGCTTTCTGTGATAACATCCTTCCCACCCCTGTGTCTGTCTGAATAATGACGTGATTGTGGATTAGCTTGCTTTTACCTAGCAGCAGTCAGAATCCATATGTCTTGTTCTCTAGGACTCTTGTGTCTGAAGAGGTCAGAGTAGCCAGAAGTGGAGGCCCATTCCTGTAATCTCTGCTCTTGGAAGCTGAGGCAAAAGGTCATTGTCCCTCGGCCAGTCTAGTCTGCAATCTAGTCAGGCCCAGTATTTTAAAACCTAAAAGAAAAGAAAATCAGTAAAAGGGATATTTTTGGTGTTTGTCTACATGGGATTTCCTTTATTTTGAAACTGTCAGTAATGTAGACATGCTAATTTCCATTTAAGCATTAAGTCCACTACCTGTGATACTGGGTCAGTTTTTCCATTAGTATATCAATGTATCTAAAGTCGTAAAGTCCTTGGTGTTTTTTTCTGAAGGATTGCATGGTCATCTATGTTTGTGTTTTCTCTTTTTATTTAAAACTATAGATCATCAAGTTATTGGATGGAAAACGATCTCAAACTGTGGGAATCTTGATATCTAGTTTACATTTAGAAATGAAGGATATCCAGCAGGGTAAGTCTTTCCTCCCTCTGGCTTTTAAATTCTCTGTAGCTTTTCCATGCACGTTAATTAGCTAAGACTGCAACTTTATCATGACGTTTTTATATAGATATATGTGGAATTTCTTATTTCTCCCCTGTTGCTACATCATCCCTCCTGAATTTCCAGCCGGTCCATTTCTTATTCCCTAACAGTCCTCCCTTGAAAGTTTTCTGAACATTCTGTTGTGAAAATTTCAACATACCTAAAAGTTAGAATGTCTGGTTACCAATACCCAGTTAAAATCCATTGTCACTTTTTGATATAAGCAGTCCCTCTACCCACTAGATTGTTGTGAAAAAGATCACTCAGACATTTTGCAATTCATCTTGCAAAAACATTAGTACTACCAGTAAAAGGTGAAGGGATTTTCCAAAAATACAACTGTAGTGCCATTATCTTGTCTTAAAAATGATTAATAAAAATTTCCTGGTATCTTCATAGATGTAGCTATTACTTCTCGGTTGGTTACATGCGTGTTAATGCACCCTTTCTTTGTCACCTGTCTTCAGTGAGGATCCCAACAGATGTCCTACATTGTCATTGACATGTGGCTTATGTTTCTTTTGATGTGTATTTTTCTGCCCCAGTTTTCATTTTGAGTTTTACCTTGGCAATTTATTTGCTGAGGGAACACACTCACTTTTTCATTTTCATTTTTTCTTTTTCCTTTTTTTTTGATTTGTTTTGTTTTTCGAGACAGGGTTTCTCTGTAGCTTTGGAGGCTGTCCTGGAACTAGCCTTTGTAGACCAGGCTGGCCTCAAACTCACAGAGATCCGCCTGCCTCTGCCTCCCGAGTGCTGGGATTAAAGACGTGCGCCACCACTGCCCGGCCACACTCACTTTTCTTATAGTTTCCCACTTTGATATTTTGCCAATTATGTGAAAATGTTTTATCTCTTACACTTGTCTAGTCTCTGTGTTTCCTGTATTAGTTTGGTCTAGATTTACACTGGGTAAGTGAGGAATTCTTCGTAGATGCTGTGTGTTATATATACATGACTTCTTCAAAGTTAGTATTGAGTGGTTCGGGAGGTTAGTTGGCACTGAGGATTTTTGTCTAGGTTTATTCCTTCATTAGACATATACAAGATATTAATGTATGGATTCAGTCATTTCTTCGTCTTTAGGCGGACTATGTCTATATAGAGAAACACATAGCAACGGCTGATTTTGCCATTGTTCCATCTCCACCCCCTCCCACTTCTTTCTTCAAATGACAGTCTTTTACTTCATTATCTTTGGCGCATTCTTAAATAAAAGAATTTGAAGAGGTTGATGCAAAGACTGGCTAGGAGACAAAATGGAATTGAGAGGAGGCGAGAAATATCCCACCTTAATTTCTATACTTGAAAATTTTGTCTTTCATATTGGTTCCTTAGAAAGACATATGAACAAAAATAATTTTCAGAATCTGAACTCTAGAAAGATGTCTTACTCAATAAAATGCCTATCAATATAAATTTTAAAAGATTTATTTATTTTTATTTTGTGTGTATAGATATTTTATATGCATGGATGTCTGTGTACCATATACTTGCAGCACCCATGTAAACCAAGAGGGCATTGGGTCTTATGGGACCAGAGTTAATCAGTTGTTATTCACCATGTGGGTGCTGGGAACTGAGCCCAGATTCTTTATAATAGGAACAAGTGCTCTTAACCACTGAGCCATCTCTCTAGCCCCTTTTTATTATAACTTTTAAAAGAATAAGTTCTATTTGTATATATTTTCCTTAGTAAATGTAGACCAAAAGACATCATGCTTCTTGTGTCTTACATTAAAACAATATTCCCTTTATCCATGCATCAATTAAATGTAAGTCTTCATTTAAATGTGCCACTTGTGACATCTTCTGAGTGGTAGTACAACATATGAGGGGGTTTCAGTACAGTTGAGCATGGGTTTGATGGCACAAACTCTCTAAACAACCCTTCTCTTAAGGTGTCAGCCCCTGTTGCCCAAAGTCATTTGACCCCCACCACTGCTCAGGAGAAGGCTCCTGAAGACACTAAAGACTCTTTCTCACACTGCTTTTCCTTTCAAAATGGATTTGGTTGGAGAAGAAATTTTTCTACATTACAAAAAATTGAGTTTATTAAAGATAACAAAATATTTTAAGTAAATGCCAGTTACAGGGTATTTGAATAGGCTGATTTAAAAAATATGTTTGACTTAATAATAGAATCAAACATGTCAGTGTGAATATTAAACTTGAAAAATATTATAGTTGATTCAGTTTGGAACAGTTTCAAACACCCTTGTGTTTGATCGGCCTTCTGTTAAAATTAAAGTTTTTATTGGCTTTAGAAACTTCTAAATTTTAGATCTGGATGTAATCTTTTGATGAGAAACTACCATATAAGTTATAGCCATTGAAATGAGAAGATTCACCAACTGTGGTATAAGAGTTTCACTATTAACTTGTACTTCTCACATGCTTGGTAGACTCCAGGGAGATTTGATTTTTATCTAACACTGTAGATATGAATTTTCCAGCTTTCAACATCACCCAAAACTTTGTTCATTTCCTTTTGCGTATGTATCACCGAGAATGACAGATTGCCATATAGATAAGGGACATTTGAGTCATGTGATATAACAGGTGCCAACTCGGGACCATACAGTTTTCCATGCCATTACAGTCCCTTTGGACTGGATATTTATTGTGGACAAGATTTTAGTTTGTTTGGACCTTCCCAGTTCTCTGCTGTAGTGAAGAACATGTGCATCTTGCAAATGTGAAGCAAACATGATCTTTCATTTCAGCATTGGAAACCCTAATCATAGAATCACAGAATTCTATATCTTGTATGTATGATTATAGACTTTCCCTGCCACAAACATCTTTGTTACTGTGATAGTTTAGATGTAATTGACCCCCATAAACTCATAGGGAGTGGTACAATTAGGAGGAAGTGTGTCACTGTGGAGGCATTGAGGTTTCCTATTCTCAGGATACTGCCCAAGGTATCAGTTGACTTCCTGGTGCCTGCAAGGACTCTCAGCTACTACCATGGCACCATGTCAGCTTGCTTGCCACCGCGTTCCCCACCATGATGACAATGAACTGAACCTCTAAACCTCTGGGACCCTAAATTAAATGTTTTCCTTGTGTCTCTTTACAACAATAGAAACCCTAGCTAAAATTGTTATTCTCTACACAGTTGGCTCCTAAGTTCTAAACAAAAAAAAAACCTAATCTCCAAGTCATTTCTTTACATAATAATATATACCAGATGAATATAGCAAAATACCAAGGCTATGTTATTGAATTATCACTTTAGAGTCATTGGCTGACACTGGTATCTGAATGAGATTTCATTCTGAATCCAATCTTATTGTGAATGGAATATACCTTCCACCTTCTAGACATAGGACCATATTTGTCAGGGTGCAAAGACAAAAGGCATTGATTTATTCAGTGTCTCAAGAAATAGTGTATATGACCTGAAATCCAATACATAAAAGTTCACATTTATTTCACGTGTATTCTCAACTACAGCATTAGAAAAATCCAGGCCAGCTACTATCTTGTTCACCTCACAATGAATAGTCAATCCAATGAGACTGTAATGCCATGAAAATGTTTATGACTTATAGTTGGTTAACTGCAGTATCACATGACTCAAAATGACCCTTATCTATGTGGCAATCTGTCATACTCACCAGGACATACGCAAAAGGAGCTGGATAAAGTTTGTTATACGCAAAACAGTGACCATGCTTGCTCACTGTTTCCTCCATGTCTTGGTCTCCACTTGATAATTATGTGTATTTATGCTATTTCCCAAGTAAGATGTGATCTGTACTCCAGCATATGCATAGCAAATACAATAAACATATTTTGAATAAGAGACAGGTAGATGACAGTATGAGTACAAAAAAATAAGCATGGGCAAATTCTGAAAATTAAACACCTGATTCCTAGAAAATGTACTCTTCAGCTTGCTAGTAGAGTGACCTGTCAGCATCCGGAAGCACTTCAGGGTTTCTATTTTCTAAATGATAATGGCTTTTCAATATGTCCTGCTGAGATTACAACTCTACCTACCTACCTGCCTACCTGCCGACCTACCTACCCACCCACCCACCTACCTATCTGCAGTGCTGAGGATCAAACAGACAACCTTGTGCATCCTTGGTATTTGCTCTACCACTGAGCTACACTCCCATGTGCTACCATTTGTGTATCAAGTTTACAAGTAAGTAATCTGCTATTTACTAGGTTAGCTTTTTGAAGAGCAAACTTATTTGCTTTGTTTTGAAGCCAAACCCTTCTCTGTGATCAACTATCTATAAATAAGTTGTCATAATATGAAATTATGGTATTCTAAATAGCAAGACAGCACATAACAAAGACAATTCTATCAGGTTGAATAAGTTCTCTGATTGTTAAGCCCTGTTTACAACTAGATGAACTGATGAATGCAAATCACATCTGAAAGTCTTATTTTCATGTTAGCTGAATTTCAATTTTGAAAAAAGATTAAACATTATTATACTAAATAGAATAGATTCTGATCCAGTGCCCTAACTAAAGCAAACCACCTTCCTGCCTTGCCTTTGGTATGTACTGAGTACTAGTCCTGTCAGGTACCTCATTAGGATCAGACTCCAAGCATCCTCAGGAGCCACTAGCTGTGTGATCAGCCAAAGGTTCCAAAGGCCCTGAAATCACAGCCATGGTGTCCTGTAGGGCTTGAGATGAGTCCTAGAGGTTGCCCTGGTGATCACATTAGGGAAAGGGGCCTTTCCAAGTGAGGAAAAGGCATGGGACAAGACAAGTGAAAGGGAGGCCTACAACTGCCGTGTATGGGCATCAATCAAATGCAGCTTGTTGCAGAGTCTAAGGCTCGAATCATGAGCAGCATGTACACCAGGAAGAGCACTTCATCATTAGAAGGGATCTGCATATTATTACATCAGAAACAAAGACATGTAGGGTTCATAGTACTATGATCTGAGCCTGATACAACAGTATCTTGGAGCTTTGATGTTCTGCATACTCCTGCCAAAGTCTTTATTTCCTCCTTTGCACTACTCGCTTCCACTCTCTCTGCACTTCTAACTATCCGCCATGGTCTTCCTTGATCCCTTAAGGAATTTCCTTTTTGCCCTTGGGTGTACTGCACATGTAGTGTGGACAGTGCACATTCCCTCTTTCAGAAACGCTTTTGTTCCTCCCAGTCTGTGTAGTCAGCTTGTGACCTCTACTGGGGATTTAAGGTTAGCCATCACCTCACACAGGCCTTTTCGGATTTGCCCTCCTACTATCTCACCATGTGTTATTTTAGTTATACACAGAGCCCAATATTTTGTTTGGTGTGTGCATCTGTTTTTCCTTCATTTGCATTCACTCTCAGGATACAAGCCCCAAGAAGGAGAGTGCCCACAGACGTGAACGCCAGCAACCTCCTGCTTGTGTCTGTCATCCACATGGTGATCATTAAGGGCTTGTTGAATGAATAAATGAAAATAGAACTGAAGATAATGTGATAGTTAGTTGTGATTGCCACCCTGGTTAGATTAAGGAATACTGAGGGATGAGGCACACTCTGTACAAATCTGTCACATCATCTGCAGAGACAATCAGCTCATGAGGGC
The DNA here is from genome assembly GCF_017639785.1 of Mesocricetus auratus. Taxonomy (NCBI): domain Eukaryota; kingdom Metazoa; phylum Chordata; class Mammalia; order Rodentia; family Cricetidae; genus Mesocricetus; species Mesocricetus auratus. The sequence goes on from NW_024429189.1 coordinate 80,265,695, forward strand.
TATGACCTATCATGTTCTGGAGGGCTTTTTCTGGTTCTGGCTCCTCCCCATATTCCCCTTCTTTCTGCTTCCTGCCCATCAGGAACTGAAGGACAGCTGTCACATGTGTGCTATGACAATCATCTACCCAAGTCTAAGGGGCCAACCTTCATAAATGAACCATCTGAAACTATGATCCATCTTCATCTCTATTGGATATTTGCTCATAATTACAAGAAAAGTAACTGGCATAGGTGGATAAATCTATTAGAGCTTGTGTGAATTTAGATGATAAATAATGAAGATCAGAATCAAGGCTGACATACATTAATGTAAAAAAGGAAAACTCAAACCTGAGATATCTAGAGAGAGTAGTTATAGTTAGTAATAGCAACTATGGGAATAAAAGAAACAAAATCTGGACTGCACTGTAGGCAATGAAAAAACAAAAGACAAACCAGAGGTCAAGCAGCAAAAGCAACTTCAAGGAGAAAATAAATTGTTTTTGAGGATTTTACTGACACTTAACTGGAGATGTTAAAACCAGTGTCTGGGAAACACTGAAAACTCTATCCTGGTGGTAAAGGGGTGGACCTAGGCTACAGACACAACACTCTTCAAAAGGTAAGTCTGGGATTGTCTCTACTCAAGGTAACATCCTTCCCGAGGTCTAGAACAGTCGCTAAAAGAGTGATTACAGGGGAAATGGTTTTAATGATGACCAGAAGTTCCAGAAAGCCTGTGTTTCACCCAAGATATACTGAATCACTGATTTACTTACCCCTGGCTTTCCATCATGAGATGCTGATGACTTATATTTAGAAGCATTTGGCATGTGTGGACACAGTGACTGCCTACATGATTGCAAATTAGTGTTTTCATTCCATGTTAGTAATTTCCTCTTATTCTCGTCCCAAGGGAGATGGAAAATTGCTGTTGACTATTCTTGATATAAACCTCCATATGCCTTACAACAGACTAGGTGCCAGAAACCTCCTGGCATTCATTTGGAATTTCCCGTACACTCAGAACTTATATTTATAATATTTTTTCTAACATCAAAATAAAGCATTTTTCATTCGAGTTCCTACTGGTCTGGTCAGAGGGTTCAGCTGCATTGCATCGTAGCCTCTTTGTGTCAGTCTTGGGGTGAGAAAGGAAGGCCACTTAAGGAAGTCTCAGAGCCTGGAACCTAGATCCCAGAGTACCCACTCTGTGGACCTGCTGCTTTTCTCTAATAAGTGCCAGAAATCCATGTCAGTACTTAGGGGAGTTGTCAAAAATGAATCTGATTGGGCATTGGGAGTACACTATAGATCATGTAAGACTTTCCTGAGAAAATTCTCCCCTTAGTCCAAGATCCCTTGCTCAAGAGATTTTCAGTCTCCACAAAATCCTTACCGAGAACCCTCACCAGCCTGGTGTTTTCGAGCATGTTTGTCAAGGTATACCTTCTAATACATATGCTATACAAGTGCATGGCAGAATAACACCCACAATCTGAAACACAGAAGATCCAAACTAAAAGCAGATTCACAAGATTTTAAATGTCTTGCTAATTTTGATGGCTTCAGATTCCCATTGGGATACAACTGTGATGAGAAGGTGAAAACTTCTGTAAGGTTCATGGGACTCAACTCCATAGCAAATATGCTTTGATTGTCCCTTTTCCTCTGTTCCAGGAGCACTAAAGACAGTCTCCACCATTCTCTTACCGTTTACCTTCAGTGTAGTTTTTCTCTGCAAAATCCTCAAAGCCAACTTGTTTATATTGTGAAGTTTAATTAAAAATAGACATTAATAGACTTCGTTTAAATTGTTCTCCCCATCCCAAATCACAACACATCGAAAGCAAAGAAAGTGAATCTGTCACATACTGAAGGAGCTTACCCACCATAAGTGACTTGTCACGGTGATCTGCTGGCATGCCAACCCAGTGACGAGGTTGGTGTCAATCAATTCATTAAGCACTGATAGAGAGGCCAATTTAGAAAATTAGGAAAAGTAAATGGTCTTTCTAAGACTTCCCTTTCCTTTCCTACCTTTTCTTTCCCCCGAGTGAGTCTGAACACCTAAGCAGTGGGGCTCCCCTCGCCTCTTTCTAAGCCATTATACATTCTTTCAATAGCAGAATGGAGTCAGAAAGTAGAGGCTGGTCCCTCTTTATACTTTTCCTTCAGGCAATCCGCGGAGACCATCCAATCTGCCTGGAATGTAATTTGACTTAAAAGAGCAGAACGAATGGAGGGACAGAAGCAGCTTAACACAAACTGTTTCTCATTCCACCGCCCTCCAGAGAATAGAGGGCATGCAGGCAGGGAAGTTTTGTGAATTCTACACTCTGTGCCCTTCTTTGAGGTTTGAACCATGGACAATTTTAATTGTAGCTACATGATGGTGTCTTGGGGGCATGGTACATGCCTGGACTTAGGGGAAAGTTGGGATTTTTTGTGTTATACGATTGAATGATGGTTAAGGTTTCAGGATAGATGAGCTAAATGTCCCTTTTGTGACCATTTCCACCTTTCCCTGGACAGCCCATATTTACTGTGTCTGTCACACTTGACTCTCATCCCATCAGAGCCTAAACTAAGGTCTTCATCAACTACTGCTGTACTCTGCCAGGCATTCAGAAGTGCAGGAAGACTAGAAATTACATTCCCTTGATATTACTTACTCTTTATGTATATGGAGGTGACTTTGTGTTTCTTCATTTTTCACTGTGTTTTTGCTTCCCTTTTAGTGAATTGTGGCATGAAATATAAAAATCCCAATTACTTCTACAGAGTTTATTTAAGATAAAGCATTTCCAAACACTCACTTCCTCCCTCCGAGAAATTCTCGTGTGAGGTAACTCTGTTGGCACACTGATTCTTTAGAATAACTTCAGTAATGAAAAGATTGAAGTTAGGCCATTGTATTAGATTAAACTGAGTTGTTAGCACTGGAGATAATATAATGTTAAGGAGTGTGGATGTTTGTAACATATACATATATTTGTGTACATATGGATTTTTATAGCATAGGCCACACAAGAGTCTCCTCAGACACCTTTATTTGTATAAAAGGCATGTGGTGCCATTCAGAAAATGAGGTTTCTCTGCAGAACTTCGTCTGCTGGTTGATGATGGCTCTCTTAGGGGAATTTAGTCTGTTTTTAGATTAATCAATTTGTTGTCTAAATGTCTTTTCCAATGGTAAAGGCTGTACCTTTGAAAAGTGGGAAATGTACAGTCTTGGTCCAGTCAATTTCTACTCCATTGGACCGTAATTAATAACTGCAGAATTGAGCTTGAGAAGTCAAGCTGAGGGATGCCATATCTCACTTTTATCATTCATAAAAACCCAGGCAGCAGCATCACCCTCTCCATGTAGTTTACCGTGAAGCACTTTGAGCACTGCTGACACAGAAGAAGCTTGCGGTAATCGCTAACTGCTAATCCTCAGGAGGGTCTGCCCACTGTCCCTACCCTCTAATGTAGTGGACAGAGTTTCCTTTAAGCTGCTTTTTAGTGGGTGCCCTGGAGCATCTCATCTGGATATTAGCATCAAGCAAGGGTCTGTGTGCATCTGTCTCTGCACAGGCATGCTGGGTGCCCAGGGGAGGAGGAACCACAGTGGCTTGGGGTGGGGGTGGGGACAAGGCAGCATGTGGAAAGGGTCCAGAGGGATTTTGCTATGGTGAAGAAAAGAGACTCGTCTCGGGACTCTGCAGTGGAGGTAGGAGGCCTCAGCTCAGGATGCTCCTTCCACACTCCGGCTCCACAGTCATCTCTGCCTGCTCTAGCCCTTCCTCTCACCATATGGACTCCCAGCTCCCTTAGAGTGGTGGCCTCTGTAGTTGGTAACCAAAGCTGTGAAAAGTTCTTGCCATCTCTTCAGCACTCAGATTCTGCCATTGCCCTCCCCTGAATCCCATTACACTTCTTTGGTTGAGCCTAGGAGAGTAAATTTGTTTTACAGTTTCTTGGGAGAAATATACAGAGTTTTTAAATTCTTCTGTATTAATCTCTCGTTCTTTTTTTTTAATTCACCAGTGACTCTTATTGATCCCTAGGAAAAAGAAGTTGAGGAATTTGGGCAACACGGCTAAGTTTTATATTGGCTGCTTACCAGTTAGCATTACCAGCAAAACAATGTTCACCAACAGAGTCAACTAATTTTGTCACTCTTTCTGTTTCTGAACGATGAAAGATCTAGGTCATTTGTACTCTTTACAGGTCCCTCTGTACGAGGTAATCCTGTCAGCTACTTGAGCAATACAAATGATTACACAAAGGAATAAAATGGGCTGCATAAGAATTATTCTACAAACTTATCTGTCTGTGGCATCTCCATCATTTGCATAATCAGACTTTCCTTGGCTAATCTATAATAAAGGCACGTGTCATCTCTCTCTGACAGCTCTTGCTTGGAGGTAATTCTTCAGTCAAAATGAACATCTCCCAAAGCTGGGAATGTATCTCAATAGTAGAGTACTTCTAATCACCAAAAGAAAACCAAAGAACAGATATTCTTGTGACAAGTCACTATCCTTGCTTTACTTTGTTTCCTAATTGCACATCTTTCAAACAGCAAGCACACTGTTCATTTAGACGTGGTACACTCAGAGATAGAGCTGTGTAGGTGGGAAAGTGGCTGGCGGGCTGAGAGAACACAGGTAGGCTCTTCCCGCCTCCCTGACAGAAGAGCCAGCACGGGTATTTGCCTGTTGTGTAAGACCCTGACCTGCGCGTGTGCCTCAAGCAGGCACATAGTTTTTATGTGTGCCTGTTAGTTTGAATTTGTGATACCGGTCTGCTTTTTGTCCCTGCTGACGGTTATTATATCTTAATGGGTGAAACACTACTCTAATGATCCTTGTGTATATAATCCTTGGAGCACAGAGCAGGCACCAGAGGACCACATAAAAATGTTTGCCTCAATTTCCCTGCAAAAAAAAGAAGCCCAGAAACCAGACTTGACCAAGTAACAGATTTTTAAAGGTAAAGGAACCCAATAAAATTACCGGCTTTTCACAGCGTGTGTCTCCTTCCTTTTGACAGATTGTGAGGTGTAGGTGAAATATTCTAACTGAACTGACAGTGTGAGGCGGGGACAACTGAGGAGGGAGGGAGATAAAAGTAAAAACCACCAGCAATGATTGATATTGCAGTAGCAAAGAGCTGCTGGGGTCTCCCCTTTGTGGATTTGACACTTCACCTTTCTGACACCGTTTGCAGGAGTGTTGGAATAATGAGCCCTTTGCAGATGGAACCAAAGCTAGGATTACTCGGAATTACTGTACCCAAGCTTTGTGGCTTGCTAGAGAGTTATGTGGGTAGTAGTCATTTTTTATTTGGTTTATAAGATGAAAGACAGTTGAACACCTATTTGTGGGGACAGGCGAATGACAGAGACAGAAAGAGAGATGAGTTTATTTATTTATTTGTTGTTGGTTTGTGGTACTGATTGACCCCATGGTCTTGCATGCACTAGGCAAGCCATTTACCACTGACCTACATCTGCTGTCAAGAATGCATATTTTCTATTGTGAAATGGAGGAAGCAGTCTGACTCTAGGGAACTCCACAAATGTTTTAATCAAAGACTGTGGTCATCAGTTAGCAGTTAAATATATTACTAGTGTAATGCCTTCTAAGTTGAATATAAATGCTTGCACGAGCGATTGGGTCATTTATTGATTTGGTGGTCTTAAAACCTATCTGACATACGGATCCTTCCACCACCCCCAGCAACTAGACTACATTTGGTGAATAGGACAGAGAATTATGTCCATGTATACCAGCTCTTCCCAGAAGCCTGGGATTTTTAGGTTTTAGACCTGTGGCTAAGCCTTCCCTTTGGTGGGTATACTACAGGAAGGAAAAAACAGAAATAATTTAATCTCCTGAAGATGCCGTGATCAACCAGATAATCTCTTGAGACTCTTCCTCTTTCAATTTTATTTTAATCGTAGGATCCATATCTGGTTGACATGAGGTTTTATTGGAAACACATCAATAGGACCAAAGTGATCTCTTTATGTCTTTAGCTTTCTCTTTTCTCTGGTCCATTCCCTCATGGGCCCTGAGAGAAAGATCCATTCTGTCTGCTTCTGTGGAGATGGCTTAGAGGTTCTCCCTTGACTCTGGGTTTCTTAAAGCCTCAGTGTGGTTTACTTCCCAGTTCCCTGAGTTTCCAGAGTCAAGGATAGGCTCCAGAAAGCCGCCGCCCTCTTCCCTGTCCTTTCTGTCTGTACCCTTTAGGTTTTTCACACCTTAGCCACTGCATGAAGTGCTAAGCAGTCCAGATTTCAGCCTGTCCAGTAGATTTCCTCATCACGAAACTGCCCAGCAACTCCTTGATGCTTATCAAGTTCATTGCAAGTCCTTGCATACGGTTTTAAATTCTACAAGTCCTCATCCTCAGCTATGTGCAGACTCATCTCCTCAGTCCCTTTAATTAATTCTTTTCAAGGCAAAATACTTGCCATTTCTAGAAGATTCTGTGAATCTGTCTGTATCTCCTTTCACTGTCTCACATCCTCCCATTTTATGTTCCCTGGGACTTATTGTAAGTTTAGAAACTGTCTTTTCCTGGTAAGAGTTTAACTTCATTAATGATGATTAGCAAATGGTGTTCAGGAACCATCCTGAAGCAATGTATCAGTGAACTTCAACTTGAAACATTTCTTCTAAGATGACATTTCTTTTTAAAATTTTTTGAAGGTTGAATGATAGGAACAGCACCTGTCTTATTCATACTTTAATGATGGAAAAATCATTTATTAAATTATTTTGGTCTTTCAGTATTCAGGAGTGCAGCTTGTCTATAGTGAGACTGTGACTATACATCATGATTATGTAACCTTTTTGAACAAACCTATATTTTTGGAAGGGGATGATTAAGAAGGAGCATAGAAAACTGAATTCAAATACAGAATGTGGTTATAATATTTTGATTTGCTAAAACCCTGCCCCCATTTTCACCTCAGTGTTCCTATGTTTTTTTCAAGACCCAAAGCTCTCCTTATCAAGAAATTTCCCTTATATCCTGCAAGATTCAGTCTTTGGGAACCCTGTAGTACTCCCCAACACACACACACACACACACACACACACACACACACACACACACACACCACACACCACACACATCACACTATTTTATACACATTTCATACCAGGAAGAGTGGTCACAGTGCCTAAGGAAATACTTACTCCAGGACTTTCCCAATCTAGTGTAGAAGAGAAACTATTGCACACTTAGCATGTTGGACATTCTAGCATTACAGGGCGGGGTTTTTTGAGATAGGGTTTCTCTCACAGAGATCTGCCTGCCTCTGCCCCCCAAGTGCTGGGATTAAAGGAATGCACCACCACCGCCCAGCTCATCACACTGTCTTTATTCCACTTAAAATATTGTGAAGTACTGTGGCAGACTGAGGACTCTAGCCTGAAATTCAAGAGTTGTCCTTCCAGGGCAGGGAATTGCTTGGTAGATGAGATGTGGAAGGGAAAGGATCTAAGGTAGGCTGAGACATGGGGATGTCCATCAGGGATGCATGGAGGAGGTCAGAAATGAGACTACAAGAGTACATGGAAGACAGAAGGAGTTTTCAAACCAGGACAAGAAGTTGAGACTATCTAATATTTGAAAGAGAGTCAACTGAGGTATTGTAAACACCAAGTAATCTTGAAACATAGATTAAAGGAAATGGTTTGGTTTATAGCTCTATGTTAGAACATTTGCTTACCATGTGCTACGCACTAGGTTCAGTGTTCAGCATTGCAAAGAAACAAGCTAGCAGCTAACTAGTGGACTAACTAGCTGATTAACTCATTACTTAATTACTCATTTACTCATTACTTGAACAGCTAGCTAAATAATTTTGCTTATATAATGAAGGATAATGGTCTGTGGGAAGGATTGAACTTGGAGATAAGCATTAGGCTATATCAATAGGTCTGGATGTATTAAATTTCCTTTAAGATATTTTACACCCTATTCTTCAAAACTCTGAGATATCAGAGCCTATACTTGCCATGTTAACAGAGCTTCCTAAGTTTTGCCTCAATTGGATTCTTACAGGAAGGACCAAGAAGGCTTCCTAGCAAAGACCACCTGCAACACCAAAGAATTCAGGAAGTTGTGCTTACTGCATGACTTCCTGGTGGTACCAAGTCTTTCCACTTCTTAGATGCATTGGAAGATAGGGCATTAGCAAGCTTTTAAACGCGTGGCAATGTGTCTTTGAGGTCATGATCATCATAGGCCTTTCTTAGGTTCTATCATGAGCTTATACTTTATGTGCTGCAGAACCACGTATATTGCCTCACTCAATATCTTCAGTAAGGGTTGAGGGGTGTCAGGTCTGTTTTAGAGATATCCTCAGGTCCCAACAACTACCACATTAGATCATACAGTGGATGAGGTTAGCCCTGTTCATGGGAATCACCGCCCCCACCATTCCTCTTTCAAAGAATCTTACTTTTGCAGTTACCTCTCCCTGGAATGTTTTTCTGCCAGGATATTCACAAAATTGACCTTTTTAGGTCTTAAATTAAATGTCACCTCCCTCAAGAAGCCTTTCTTTATCATGCCATCTCTTGTTACATATATTTGTCTGTTACTTCTTTACCCTATCTTCTGGATGCTAAAGATCAAACCCAGGAACCCATGCATGCTAGGCAGCAACTAACCTATAACCCCAGCCTGGCTTACTTCCTTTAAAGTTTATTGCCACCTGAGATCATGCACTTACTTATTTTCTGTCTCTCAATCTAGAATATTAATTTGGTGAGATCAAATACTTTGTCACCAACACTTTTGACTTAGATATCCAAGGATACTGAAAACAATTTCTGAAAATATAATTTTGTGCATACTCAACAAATAATTATCTAGTGCATCAGAGGATAAATGGGTGCATAAATGTCTCCAGAGCCCAGCCTGTTTCTGGCCCCCTCCTTTCTTCATATTTTCTTTTTGCTGCCTGGTACACAGTAATACAAACCACTGAACCTGGGCTTCAGGCTGACTCTTTAAAACCAGATGTTTTCTTTCTTGGTGATAGAGATAGTTTGCTTTGGGATCTAACCTCAGATACAGTACTTAGGATGCATGATTTTTTTAAGCTTCATTCCTTTAAAAGCTGTCTTTACATTTGTGTCTTTTCTTATATATTCATATCAGCTAATTTTTAAAACATAACAAACACTGGAATTCGCATAAAAGAGACATTGTTCCTGGCCTTTTTCTGTTTTCCTGTGTTTAAAAGCATCAGTCATTTAAATCGTCCGTTTGACCAATTAGTGAGTCTGTATTATCTCTTCGAACAATGCACCAGTCCTGAGACACTAAGTTCTTTCAGTCTTTTCTCAAACCACATTTTTTTATGTCGGGTTCACAATGACTTTCCTGGTACCTTGGCAGAATCTTGTCAGTAGTCGCTTACTCCCTCTCCCATTCACAAGTCTAGAAAAAGCGTACGGGGAAGTGTCTAAGTTAGAGAAAGTGGCCTGTGAAGGAGTTTTAAAGATTTTTCTTGGTGTTTTGTGATGGGATGTGCCCTTACCTCAGCTAACTAATTTTACTGAAAGCTTTGATTGCACTTATATGATTCAAAACAATAGAGGGGGAAAAAATTCAGAGGCAACCTGCCCTTCACCTTGATCTCTACATTCTCCAGGGCAACATGGTGCAATGGAAGGAACAGAATAGCTTGGAGAGCAGAATTTTAAGGCATTCTAAGCATCAATGGTTGGTTTAATAAAATTAATTAGCCTGCCACAGAGAAAATTTACTAGCACGCTGGTTAATTTCACAATGTAAAGTCGGGGAGGGGAGGTAGGGCTGAGGGGGCAAACCTTATTAGTTTTGAATAATTATTTAAAGATGTGGACCCTGCCAATTTCAAACACTTTGATAGCCAATTCCATTAAAGCTTTAAAAATCTGTTGCATGTGTATCCTAACATATACGGGAAGAAACCTCGACAGATGAAATCATAAGCATATTAGCTAACAGCAAAGTGACTCATTTAAGATACAGAACCAAAGGCAGAATTCTAATAAAAACATGGGAACAAAACCTTACCTTGATACTGGCTCATGGGAGGTTTCTATTATCTTAATTTGCTATTGATGCAACGATTATTCTTTCTTGTCTTTTTAATCCAAACAAGATGTTTGCGGTGGCCACAGAAAGGTGCCTGAAATCACATGCCTGAATTCATTTAATTTGCCAACATCGTCCTTTTTTTCTTCTCTTTCCCTTCCTGGTAATGGGCAAGAGTCAATTCTTCTGCATTAAGTGCTAAATCTCTTCAATTACCAGCCGGGGAGAAAGATTTAAAATTGTGCTTCAAACCTCCAAACTGATTTAGCTTTAAAGCACAAACACTTCTCCTGTGGAGCCTAAATTAAACTACTGAAAGGACTCAAAGGCCAAAGAATTAAATAAGGCAGGGCCAACACTCAGGCCAGCCATAGGGACAATTTTGGGTTTGCTCTCAAATGAACCCCTGTGGTATGAAAGGAAGGGGAACAGAAACAAACTGATAGGCAGATCCCATGTAAGAGGTGCAGGCCTATATTGTGGGGAAGCTGGGCCTGGGGTGAACATTGGTTTGGGATCAAGTCAAAGCCTTATCCCTTTTTCTCTTTTCTTTTGACAGCCATATTTAATGTGGATGACTCTGTGGTTGACCTGGAGACCCTGGCAGCATTATATGAAAATGTGAGTGTCAAAGGCATGCAGAGCTGGAGTTTTCATCTTTATGCGTACCTTAAACATCACTAAGCCATTCATGCTCTTTGGCAGTAAGGACCTGAACACAACATGGAAGAGATCCAGACACAGAGATGCAAATTTCTTCTTGAGGGAGCGTGTTCTTAACTCCCACTGTAGTGTCTGTACTAGTAGATCCCACTGCCACCCGCAAAGAGACCACAGATATGCCCTAGAGCCCAGCCCTAGTGGAAGTGAGCCTCCTACTTAATGCTGGCACACTCCAGTGTCTTACTCCGAGGAATAGGAATCCGAATATCCACTTGGATGGTTACTCAAATACCAGATGAGCTGGTGACATTAAATGCAGAAGACAGCATTGGATGGCAATTGCGTGGTCTAGCTTTAACATCAGACAGTCCTAAGCTTGGGCCCAGAGCTATCACTGCCTACTAGGTGATCTTGGTTGGGCCAGTTGTTTAAACAGCTTAGTCCTGTTTTGTTTTGTTTTTATAGCACAATTCAGATTGTATTGGGACTCTACATAATTTTTTTTCTATTGAACAAGAATTTGATTAAGTAGCCTGTGAGTTCTTCTCATGGAGCCCAGAACACATCCCACAAAGTTGAGTCGCAAAGCTTAGGAACATCTTGAGTCATGTGTAAGAAACATCACTGTAATGCACAGTCTTTGTAAGTGGAAATAGTGAGCAGAATCCATAGGCTCCTATGAGGAGATGATGCTGTAGATTCAGAAGTCCCATGATTGCCAACTGTTCTATTCATTGACTGTCAGGGTGCAGAAACATAGATGGGGCTGAACTCTCTAAGCCATGGCAATTCTTAGGTAACTGTGTGGGGCCCTGTGACATGCTGCAGTCCCTCAGCTCACAGGATGATTGAGCATAACAGTTACACTCTTTGGTACCTTGAATCTCCATAGTCTATGATAGCCCAGTGAGCTCACCAATTTCCTACATATTCTTCATGCATGTGAGAAATTATTTAGTACCAAGTGGGAGCATTTTACATGTTTCTATCAGTATAGTTCTCTTGAATAGACCCAAAAGCTCACAAATATCAGATCATTGGGAGTTAGCGGTGCCTGGAGAGCAATGCGAGGATTCTGAATCCAAAGTTCATTACTAGTAGATTAATGCAAGCCTTGGGTAGTTATCCTAAAAAAATGAGGATATGGTAATTGATGGCAAAGAACTCTATCAAGCAAGGTGCCTTCCTGATGCTTTCTGTTGTTACCATGGTTTCAAGAGTATGCATGTGGCCAGTAGAGGAAGTCTGCACATGACTGGAAACATTATGTTATTAAATGCCTAAATAAGTGGTGTGAGCAACACATACTTATAAAATTCAGGACAAGAGAAAGTGGAGTCTACAAATAATAGAGTGGGAAATCCATGTGCGATAAGACTGCTATTCTGGGGAAAAGAAAGCTAAGTACAGCTTGCCCTGTAGCTGCCTACAGGAGGCTCAAGCTGTCCACCGTCTTGACCTGTGTGTCTGGATGTGTGCACTTGTCATGGCCATTTGCTTTAGCTAGTAACTGCCAAACTTGAATATGTATCAGGATGACCTGAAAGGGTTTTTCCGGGCCCAACTTGTAGAGTTTCTTATGCTTGGGGTGAGGCCCAAGTGATGCCAGTACTATGGGGTGTGGGGTCACAAATGGTCTTAGGCTGATTTGTTTGACTTTGTGTGTGTGTGTGTGTGTGTGTGTGTATGTGTGTGTGTGTGTGTTGTTTGCTTCTTTTCTACTCTCTATACAGCGAGCCCAAGAGGATGAACTGACTAAAATAAGAAAGTACTATGAGACATCCAAAGAAGAGGATGTGAAGCTGCTGGACAAACCTGAACAGTAAGGACCCTTGAACTGCCTTTGGTTAGTTTGAAAGGAAAGCTGCAAACCCCATCTATCTGCCTCCCAGCTATGAATGTCAAGTCTAAATGGTGCAGAGAACTGTGTTACAACAGCGTCATTCTGTGCCCTATTGCCTCCAGCAGGATGACTCGGCTGCCGGGAAGGCTGCTGAGATCTGTGCTGTTGGGTGCAGTGTGTCTCTCCCCCTGCTCTCACCCCATGCCACTCCTCTTTTTTGTTCTAGCAACTTAATTCCTCCTAGACTAAACATTTTAGCCAAAGGGTAACTGAGGAAGGAAGAAGTCGTTACTACTCTGCCTCAAGTTTTGCTGATGTTTTAAAAAGATGATAGCAGAGTTACCGAATTCAAACTGGTTTTCTTAAATGTCATGCTCAGTAAATGTAGCCCGAATGTGGCAGGTTTCCCACAAACATCCCTGCTTGTGCTGATTAGGCTAGGTCCTTCTTCTCCCCCATCTGTGTGGCTTGCTCTCTTTCCACTGATTCTCAGGGTGTTCAGCTCTGGTCTGCAGTATCATTTCCCATGCATTAAGAACTCGGACCTCTGCTGCATACCTAAGTGGCTTCTTGTTGGCTAGACCCTTGAGGTCTGCAAGCCACAGATGAGTTCCTGGGCATCCCCAGCAAGGTATTTAGGGAGTAAGACTGCAAACGTGCAGTTGGTTTGGGACTCTTGGGCCTGTTGCTACTTTGAGTGCTTTATGTTCCATTCAAGTCAACCTTCTGCAAATAGGGAGAGGCAGCTACAGAAAGCTAAAAGGAAATAGAAATTAGATTGAGTGCAACATGCTGTGCTTACAGGCATCCAAGGTTCTGTATTATACTCTATACCTTATGTTTGCATGCCTCAGTTCTCATAGACAGTCAGACCCAGAAGTCAGCATCCCTAAATGACTGAGATCCTAGGTTTACTCAAAATATTGTCAAACTTTGCTAATAATTTATGAACCTTAGATGGGATCCTCTCACATGGATCTATAGCCCAGACTCCTGTCCCTTAAACCTGGTCCACAAAACCTAAGAATGTGTATAGATCAGTTCGGATGGGATTCCACCGCCCTTTTGTCTCATTAACATCAGCCATCAGACTCACCACCTCCACCACAGTCAATGCTACTCACATAGAAGTCAGGTTTACCTACTGTGAATTAACTCCAGTTACATCCCTAATGTGTGTAACTAGTGATGAGATATGTAGACACTGACACAGCCACTAGTGGTATTTGGAGATGATAGGGCATATCAAACATTTGGGCAGGATTAGTATGCCCAATATGCAGTGAAACTGTAAGCCTGGCATTGGTAAACTTTGCCTGTAAAACACTAGATAATATTTTAAACTTTGTGGGTTCAAGGATCTCTCATGGCTCTTCAAGTTGGCCATTACATTGTTATGGTTCAAAAGCAACCATAGATAATAATATGTAAGCAATGGCTTACAGCTGGACCTTAATTTTATTTAGAATTGCCAAGATTTGAATTTTGTATTATTTTACAGGACAAAAATCCTTCTATGCTTTTTACAATCATTTAGTATAAAAACCATTTAGTTTCACAAGTCACACAAATAGAAATGGCTGGTTGGTTTGGTCCATTAGCTCTAATTTGTGCACACTCAACCCACTTAGTAAAACCTGCTGCAAGCTGAGGGGATGGGACACAATGAACCACTGATGTGAAATGAACAGTGTGCGTCTGCCAAGAGAGGCATTCCTCTGCCTTTTGTGGTTTAACCTCCCAACATCATTTCTCAGCACTAATTGCCAGGGCATAGACTAATGGTGGCAACTAATTAGCACACTACTTATTATCCCCCCCACCGCCACCACCCATGATCTAGCTAGGTAAGCATTTTCAAAGTTTGGAGGGCCATTGTGCTGACTCCCTGAACACTCACCACTATTACTGGAGGCAACGATGCCTGTCATGTCAGCTGCTCAGGTGGCAGACAAGGCTCAGGGACTGGCATGGAGAGATAGATTTAAGCAGACCTGAGCAGACTTCACCTTTGCTCTTTGTGTCTCTGAAGGCAGCTTTTGTCTGCTCTGTGCCAGAGTCTGGTTCTCTGGTGGTTTATTTGCCACTTATTCACAAAGAGTAGACTATAAGCGTGTTTTACATACTGGGAAATATGAATCATTGAGTTTAGCATTTCGGTTTCTTAAGAGTCGTGTGGTGCCCAGTCCTATAAATCACAACATGGAGAGGCTGGCCTCATCACTCACCTCATCAACTCGCTTACACCCCAATGCCAGATTTAGAAAGCCGTTTCTCGCAGAGGTGTCATCTGCTTGGGACCTAGCTTTCTGAGAGCCACTCCCTCCAGGGATGTCCCTTGACTCCCTTTAATCCTGCTTTGAGATGTTGGTGCGGGAGGGTGTGGCACCCCTGGTTATACCTATTGACTGATTGGGCCCAAAGCTGGCAAGGAGGATATTGTACACATCATATTAGGACCTTTCACAGGGATCCACAGCTAGCTATAGTGTTTTCCTTCCCGGAATATAGGCTATATTGTGAAATAATACCATGGATTCGACCCCTGTTGAACACATACTTAGATAATACCATGATGATAGATCACATTGGTCTCTTTTCAAAGGCTGTATTATATAGTATCTTCCCACCTGTCAGCTGATTTGTCACTATGGCTGTAAAATCCACACAAAGTGAGCCACAGGCCTTCTGTTACATAGGCTGAGTTGTAGTCCTTTCTCGGGAGATAAACCACACTGTGTAAGGATAGAATACTTCCTCGTTTGCATGTCTGTACTTTTTGTTATGGAATCTAGCTCAAATGGAAATTAGTCCATGGATATTTATAAATATGAAAGCCTGCTATTCAAGATACTGTGTGTGCAGGCCTATAATACCTATGGATAGAATATAAAACATAAGGGTTCAGGGGGCAGAGTTCATCAGACACTTAATTGGCATGGCCTTTGAGATGACCTTTCCTTCTGGCAGACAAATGAGAAAAAGAGCTATGGTGCCTTTCCGTGAGTCTTTGCCTGGTTATGTTTTGCTGAAAGTTGCATGAAATCATGTGTTTTCTTTTCTGATTTTACTTCTTTGGTGTTTTATATCTTTAAATTTTACTAAATGTTTCCAAGCCCAAAACTTACAAGTCATCTTGGCCTCTTCCTGCATCACCAGGAATCAGCCACTCAGGGTCTTCCAGAATCAGCAGGGTCTTCCAGCATCAACAGGGTCTTCCAGTATCATCAGTGTCTCCCAGCATCACTCAGGGTCTTCCTGCATCACCAGGAATCAGCCACTCAGGGTCTTCCTGCTCCACAGCCCTCTTATCCACTTGTGTTTCTCCATCACCACAGGCCCTCTTGTCTTTCTCTTTCAAGGTCATTCCCATTTCTCCTAACCTGAAATCTGCTAATGCTTCCAGGGAGTCACGCCACTGCTATGGTGATTGTGTGAAATAAGATATTAAAAGTATTAGATCCCTGTCACAGACCCTCCATTTGTTCAGAAAAGGTACATTTCAGAATACAAAACTCCATGTACTTTCACCCAGTTTCCTTCCAGACACCATCCAACCTGTCTCGACTCGCTTCCCTGGTCCTCAGGCTTGTCATTCACAGCATCATGGGGGCTCAGTGACCACAGCCAATGTTGCTTCCCTAAACCTCATGTCACTGACTACATCGTTTCCACACTTCAGTCATCATGGGTGTGTTTATTGCAGCATCAAAAAGGAACCATCTATAAACTAGATCCTATTCTCAGGCCCTATGCACCTGTAAAGGTGTCACATACACCTGAAAAACTGAGTAACCTTGGCCAATGCACTAAAACTCATTAGCATTGATAGGTTCTATACAGAAGCAAGCCCCTCCATCTGCCATTCCCTCCCAACTGCTTGAGACCTGGGGTCTTAAGACGCTTTGAGAACCTCCCCAGAGCAAGTCCTGATCCTAGTAAGTTTTGAATCTTAGCCAGCCTTGTTGTTTCACTCTTTCCTTTGTTGAGGAGCCTCTAGTCTTGTTTCCACAAATGGGTCCTATGGCTCCTGTAAGGGACAATTAGTTGTTTTTCCTCTGACATTCCCTGCTTGCCATCCATGTCCTGGTGAGTGAACTGAGGCATTGCTCTGTTTTCTCTTGCATGTGCTATCTATGGCTACTTCACTACTGTGCTCATTTTAAACAGGGCATCTACCTAGTCCAGAGATCAAGGTCCTACATGGGGTGTGAAGAGATGACATGGTCACTTTAGGAAGGGGGGAAATGCAGGGCATTTTCTGGAATAGCTCTCAGAATCTTCCCAAATCCTTCCCAAAACTCATCACAGAACTAAATGCTGCCAGTCCCCAGAGATGTTTACTGCGTACTGTGAAAACTGGCAACAGCTCTAATGTCACTCATGATAAATTACTCTGGTCAATGCTTCACTGTACTTATGAGGGGACAATTTGGAAAGGAAGGGTCATTACTTTCTTCCTGTTCCTAGGCAATACTTCTGTATTCTGTTAAATGCTATAGTATGGAGTCTGATGATTACTGTGGCTGCAGGCATAGGACCTGAAGATAAGGGACTGTTTCCTATTTTGAGTCCTCCATGCTCCATTTCCATAGTATTTGAAAAGGCTGATGAGGGGAGAAAATGACAACTAGGACTTGGTTGGAAGAAATAAGAAAAATAGCTGATAATAAAAATGTATTAAATCCCAACTCTTACCAGGGCATAGTGTTATAAAACTATTCTCCCACCCTTGGGAAGCTGAGATGAGGGATTGAAATTTTAAGGCAGCCTAAACTATAAGAAATATCAGTTAATAATCATTTCAAACTCCCAAATGAAATTAAGAGCTGCTAGTAGATTCTGCCCCTTTCTGAGTTCATAGCCAACTGTTTAAACTCATATTAGTTTGTATCCTTTCCTCTGGTGGTTGGCCTCAAAAGCATGTAGATTTTCCAACTTCATTTTGCAGAGGGCACCAGTGCCCAGTCACTCAGACAGAGAGCTACTGTGTGTAGAGCAGTAACCAACTTGACTCTTTAGAGCTATTTGGCAGACTTTTTAAAGATTGTTAGGGTGTCTACTTTATGAGTTTCTGCTTTCTTCTAAGTACTGAGCTATACCTAGGTGGGTAAATTGACACAAAGGGAAAACAAATATGTGGGAAATTTGACCAGTGTAGGCTGTTATATAACTGAGCAAAAGTAATAGCAATCTCACTTCAATAGTACCTTATCAGTTGACTATAGACATCTGGGCAAAGTCTTCAGTTTGCTCTGCCTATGTTGACGTACTTTTAGAGAATTATATGTGGCACAGGAGTTGATTTTTGTCATTTTCTCATGCAGTAAAGATGAGGGCTTTCCATTTGGGTTTAGCCTCTTGTTTGAGTAGAGGGAGTTGAAAGAGATAATGTTTTCAGAATACTTGCATAAACTTTCTACCAGTCTACATTATTCACCATCATATGAACACAGACAGAGAGGCCCTGTCAACAATGGAGCAGATACCCTTGGAGTTCTTTGAATCGGCCCATCTGATCCCCTTTATAAACCAAAATTGTGATGTAAGGAATGCCCCCCCCTCCGGTCCATCTGTACCAGCCCTCTTTCTTAAATGACTTGTTTTTATTTTTACAGATTTCTGCATGAGTTAGCCCAGATTCCCAATTTTGCTGAGCGTGCCCAATGCATAATCTTCAGGGCTGTGTTTTCCGAGGGTGTCACTTCCTTACACAGAAAAGTAGAGATTGTCACACGAGCCTCTAAGGTATGTTTGCCATTTAACTTAAGGTCTGCTTTGCCCTTATTGAGAGTAAATTAAGGAAAGAAGACATGAGAAAGACCCAACATTGGTGACATAGGATAAAAATCATCTGTACTTTACATTGACTGTTAAAAGGAAATGTGGCATTTGTCCTGTCCAAGTATGTGGAGGGTAGGGAAGAAAGAAAGAAAAGGGGAGGTATGAGCTTAAGAAGAGAGGGAAGGTGGGAACATAATGCTTTCTACAGATTCTAAGAAAATTTGTTAAAGCCTCACTGTGTATTTACCAGCCACCAAAAGCTAAAATCAAAACAGAATAGTTAAATCCCTATTCTGCTCTTCAAATCACAGAGATTGTACTTAAAGCCCATGCAGGCGACCATGTAAAATCTGTCTACATCATAAAATGAAGAGACTCCGGAGACTTGGAGTAAATAACTGTGATCGTGAGTGACCGGTACACACATTCTGTGTCCACCACACTTTGTAAACAACTCACTTCTAACCCCCGGCCCTTTCACTTCCACCCGTGTTCTTAAGAACACGATACAAGTGTGTGCCACACATTCTGTAATACTTCACTGCCTGCCAGGAGGCATGCTCTTCCCTCTCTGACATATAAGAGATTTTTCCAATGAAGAAAGAAGAACTATTACCAACATGTGATATACATACTGGTAACACCTGAGAGACCAGGGCAGATGCCTACCTAGGTTTAAACTTCATTTTTCCTTTTATCCTAAAGTGAAAGAAGATAAAGCTAGGCTGTCAAGATAGCTCAGTGGGCAAAGGTACCTGCCACCTAAGCTGGTGGCAAAGTTATAAAAATGAGGGCTGAACCTTTGCGTTTATTTTTCACTTTAGGTAGCTTTAATCTTGCTATTTTAAAATACTTATAACTTTGTGGTGTAAGTGGGAAACGGTGGGTGCTCCCCACCCCCTCAGATGCTGCTTAGTGAAATGTGAAATGTGTTGCCAGCTGTTGATAGCACTGGTTACAATTCATTACTGAGTAAGCATGGCTGTGTTGGGAGTCAGGGCCTTGATAACCTGTGTTTCCCATTGCAGGGCTTGCTGCACATGAAGAGTGTGAAGGACATCTTAGCTCTCATTCTGGCTTTTGGAAATTACATGAATGGAGGAAACAGGACTCGAGGGCAAGCAGATGGATATAGTTTAGAAATTCTACCCAAACTCAAAGACGTCAAAAGTCGGGTATCTATTTACTTTTCGTCCTATCTGGTTATTTTTCTTATGAACCTTTAATTTAAAACCAAGCACTACGGACTGATCCATTTACCTAGTCTTTTCTCTAATAGTAGTCGTTTGTGTGAAAGCATGCGGTTTTTGTTTTCCCTCCTGTGCTTTGTTTTGACTTTGGGCATGGTCATTTTTTTTAGACCTCATTTTAAGTGATAAAATGCATCTTATGTTTTGGCTTTAATATACATGATCAGATATTGAGCTACTACTGCAATACAAGATAAAACAGTGTACTGTACTAGTCATAGTGCAGAGACTAAAGTCTATCTGAATTTAGCATTGACCACTTGTAATTTACTCATTCTTGAGTGGGAGACACTGTCAAGCCTAGTGTTTGAATTATTCTTTTGCCCATAACAATTGGGGCTGGGGTCTCCTGTCAACTCCCTGAGCCTGATTATCATTTGGCTCCGCACCCCTGCAGAGCCACCTTTTGAGAAACAACCAGCCCATATCTGGGCGTCCCATGGGGGCAGGGGAGAGCAGGGAAGGGAAATACACAGGCAAATTAGAATTAGACCCCTGTGAACAGGACACAAAGGCTGCCTTGTGGGAGGGCCCGCTCCCCCTGGCCTTCCAGGGTCATAAAGTGGCATGGCTTTCCTTTTAAACTGGCCCTGATTGTTTTTCACGCCATTAAGAGCACACATTTTCTGAGAAGTAGAAAGGAGGGATGGTTTTCTCCTCTAGTCCACAGCTCCCTTTAGCATTTCCCACTCCCTCCTGTCTTGGCAACGTGCCAGGAAATACTGGGTAACTTTTGTTTGTTTGTTTGTATATTTGTCGTAACCCTTACCTCAAAGGCCTCCTGGGTTACCTGTTTTGTTTGAGTTATCCTCCCACAAACAAAAACAAAAACCAAAAAAATGGTGTAGTGTCATTTCTTTTTATAGCTGGCATTTTTTTAAAAAATGGATGAAACTTGGAGGAAGAAGGAAAATCTGGTCGTTATGTAACAGAAAGAGGCCTCAGTCTCACAAATGATAAGTGAGTTGGGTTTTCAGTGCTTACCTGGGACGCAGGTAGGGTCTCCTGTGAACTGCTGTCATTTGGGCTCTCTTTTAAACCTAGGACAATGGGATGAACCTGGTGGACTATGTCGTGAAGTATTATCTGCGGTACTATGATCAGGTAGGAAACAAGAAAACGGCCCTGGGGAAATGGTTTCAACTATATGAAATCGTTAGTATTCAGAAACTAGATACTGGCTATATGGAGCAATGGCTTTTCTCCAGTCCAACTCTGTATCTGAAAGCTTCCCAGTGAAGACAAAAGGAAGTGTTGGAAAGACATGAGGCTGCCAAGTCTCAGTCTACCAGCTTCAGATACATCCCTCACTGCCTCATGACGAGACTATGGGGTTTTCGGAACTCTAGATTCATTCAGGAGCTGGTTTAAGTTGAAACTGAATTCTGAGATACTGATCAACATCGAGGAAATCAAAGCACAGTAATCTTCTTCATTTTTAAAGACATTTAGTTATTTATTCATATTTTATGTGTATGTGTGCTTGCCCGTGTGAGTTTATATGTGCCACGTGTGTGCAGGAGCCTGCATAGTTCAGAAGAGGTATGAGATCCCCTGTAACTGGAGTTACAATAATTGTGAGTGGCTACACTGATGCTGGGAATGAAACCTGGGTGCTCTAAAAGGGCAGTGAGCTCTTAACTGCTGGGCTAGCCCTGCAGCCTAGTTAATGTATGTGTTAGTTTGTTTGGTAGACAAGGTATCCCGGGCTGGCCTGAAACTCACTGTGTAGACCAGACTGGACTTGAACTCACTCTGCCTGCCTCTGCCTCTGCCTCCTGGGTGCTAGAAGTAAAGCCCTGTGTACCACACCTACCTTAATAACTGAAATTCGATCAACAATACATCTGGGAACAAGTTAGAGGCTTTAAATTTGAGAACAAAGTAAAACAAGAATAGGCTCTCTGATTAGCATATATTTGAATTAGAATTAAGCACTTCTTTGAGAATAAACCTGAGCACAATGTTCTTTATTCCTTCTTTTTGAACTAAGAACTGAGAGTCTTCACTCTGAGAAGGGAGGACTATTTGTTGGTTATTAAAATTGATACAAAAACCTCAAAGTTAAGAGGACTCCCCCCTAAAGGGGTCAAGACTCATAGGTTGAGAACTATTGCTTAAGGCTATCTCACAGTCTGTTATGTGTGGTTCCAAAACGGATCCCTGCTTCAAGTGAATCAAGACCCAGGACTCTGATGTTCACCCAGATTGGAGCTATCTATGTCTCAAGCCCCACACCTTTGTAAAGAAAGATTTATTTATTTTTATTTTATGTGGTTTGCTTGCCTGGTGGAGGCCAGCAAATGGTACTGGCATTGGATCCTCTAGATCTAGAGTTACAGGATATTATGGGCTGCTGTATGTGTGTTGGCAAATGAATTCAGGTCCTCTGCTAAAGGACCTGAGCAAATGCTCTTAACCGTGGGGCCATCCCTCAAGCCTCCTGTCTCAAGTCTTCTTGTAAAATTTCAATTTTCTGTTATTATTCCTCTCAAGAAATAACATATTTGGGGGTCTTAGGGAGAAAATTCCCCATGACATTACTAACATGTATTGTGAACTTATTCAGGCGAATGCATACTCTTATAAAGAAATTACATGATTTCACACTACCGATCAACAGGTATGCCAAAAAATGTTCAACATCCCTCATCAGTAGTCACAGCCAGGGTGAGACATCCCAACACACCCATTAGGATGATCACTATAGTAAAAGAGGTTAGGACTACTTACAACCTTTCAATAAGGTTTCTGAGAATGTCAAATGGTGCAGGTGCACCATTATTGAGAAAAACCGCAAGGAATTAAAAATAAAACTAAATCATGGTCCAGCAATCCTATGGGAAATACCTTTTCTTAATTCATACATATGTGCCAAATGAGCTAACAAGATTTCAGCCTTCCTATATCCAAAGCTCTAGAAATGTAAGTTTTCTAGGAATTTATAACTGAAGACTTTTGTTACTGTTCTGCTTATGATAATTAATAATAGCAAAAGACTTAAATTTTTTGTACATATCCAGTGATTAACAATATAGTCAAATGAGTCATGTTAGAATTATCAAATGGAATAACATACTTAGCACACCACTGTGAAAGGTGTTTAGGCCACAGTGTAGTGGCCCTGGAAAAGATTCTGTCTGCTTTTAAATTATATACAGGTATAAATCAGGGTGTGATGGCACACACCTTTAATCCCATCAGGGAGGCAGAGGCAGACAGATCTCTTCGTTCAAGGCCAGTTTGTCTACAGAGCAAGATCCAGAATAGCCAGGACTAGACAGAGAAACCCTGTCTCAAAAAAACAAGAAGAGCTATATGCATGTGTTTTGAAATTATACATACAATGCATACATACATACATACATCTTTAAAATAGGCTGATGTAAATGTAACACTAACTCTGTGAAAACTTGGGACGATATATAGTAATATATTTCATTATTTGGGGATATTTGGGATATGATTCTTTTTTAACTTTGAGCCACTGTGCATAATTGATGTGCATCTGTAAAAGTGAAAACTGTAATAAAACAATCACTCAACCCAGCATTTCCTGGCCTGCCTTACATAAGTATTTTCTCACACTCTGATCCTCAAAGGAAACCTTCGAAGCTCTCACCTTGGAAGCCTGGATGAAGATTCTGTGGCGGTCTCCAACAATCTCTATTGCTTCTTCTGTGGGTGGTGTACAAGTTGTCAGTCATCTTGACATTGCTCCTTGAGAGCCAGAATTCACTGTTAACTAGTGTCTACCAGGGAGATGTCCAATGGGCATCAGCCACGTTATGTAACATAAATATCACCAAAAGTGGAATAAATTGACAGGTGTAAAGAACTAGATGTGAGAAAATAGTTTTGTTTTTCTGGAATGAGGAAGTTGTGTTGAGCTTCACAAAACTTAGCAGCTGCAGGCACATCTGAACATGCTCCAAGTTCTGACAGTAAGCACCCACAGGGCAGAATTACCCTGAGGAATCTTGGCAGGTAACCTTTGTAACCCTAGATCTGGAAGGGCGGTCAACTATTCCATAGAAAGGCTGAAATTAGTCCATAGAATGTGGTTGTTGGTGAGAGCAGGATGCTATGGAATTGACTTTGTGGGGGGAAATGTGATCAGAATAGTTGCACATATGGAATGAGCCTCATCCACATTTGTGTAGTGACCTCTCCCCGACTGCCCCATGTTCACTGAAGAACACATTGCACTCAATTTGGAGTTGTGGGATTTATGAAGCTTCTTGCCCTTGGGCAGAAGTCAGTGATGATAAGCAGTGACCTGAGGAAATGGAAGTCCTTTTAGCTTCCTGGTCCTTCTACCTGGAGTTGGGTCCAAATCTAGGCTTTTGGAGGTTGAATAAAATCATGCAGAGACAATTTGTCAACTCCCAGGGCTTTGACACCAGCAGTGTCTCTTTTTCTACCTTATGAAATAAATTGAAGCCATGGAAGAGTTGGACACAAAGCTTACAAAGTATTATACCAGAATTTTTCTAGTGTGGGTCCCCGTGGGACTTCACAGGACATGCTTTAGATGAGTTTTCATTCTGCATTCAGATTTGACGTTCATGATGCTCCAATTATTTTTAAAGTAAAAAAATAAGTATAGGGAGATAGAAAAATATGGGTGGCTTATGTGCTGATAAAATGAGGAGAGCCACCTTCCCCCCAAGCATCCAAATGAATCTGAAAAACTTAGAGCAGTGGTTCTCAACCTTCCTAATGCCTCAGCCCTTTAATACACTTCCTCATGTTGTGATGACCCCAACCATAAAATTATTTTCATTGCTACTTGATAACTAATCTTAGTATTGTTTTGCATCATAATGTAAACATCTGTATTTCCAGTGGTCTTAGGCAATCCCTGTGAAAGGGCCATTAGGAAAATATAGTCACTAACTACATGTCTGATACTGTGAAGTGGTCAGTTCTAAGCAGGACTTCTCTATCTCACTGTAAACACAAACCTGTGCAAGATGAAGGCAGCCAAAATCCCACCGTGGATGGTGGAGTTGTCCAAAGAGTCCCGCCCTTTACTGACAAGACACTAGAAATTGATGGCTGCTGTGAGGGAGTCATTTTTCTTCAGGGATGAAGCCTGCCCATGCTCTAGTAGACGACCCTACACTCCTTTGCATATAGACAGCTCTAAGTGAACTCAGTACTCTTTAAGAGAGAACATGAAAAGTTGGGATAGAAAAGTAGTTGTAGGAAAGAAGGGAAGAATTTGAAGAGTTAGGAATGGGGAGTAGATTTGACCAAAGCACACCTTATACGTGTATGAAGCTATTAAAAACTACGCATTATTAAGATAGGTAAACTTACATACTTCACAAAGTAATATTTCATGAACTGTCTGCAGTGGTGCCTACCAACCAAAAGCATTTACTGGTATGTCAGATACTGTATACTATTTCAAGAATAGGAGAGAGTCCCTCCGTTGATGTGTTTATAGTCTAGTGGCACATCAGACATACAATCTAATGCTGAAAAAGTTTAATTAATAGCAATAAGTGCCATGGCAATAGGATCAGACACTCTTGAATAGCTCAGAGAAACACCCAAGTTTGGGTAGGTCCTGGAAATCTTTGAGGAAGTAATGCTTATGTTACGACTTGAAGGACGAGTATGAACAAGGAGCTATGGGGAGATTCTAGGGAAATGGAAAAGAACAGTTTTGTGGACAAGGGCCTAGAGGCAAGAGACTGCCTTGCTCTCTTGTTTTATGAAAGCTTGGACGTGGGACTTGACTTTGGGGGAAGGTAGGTCTATGACTGGTGCTGTAGACAGAGGCCGGGTCATAAAGTGCCTTGTAAAGCACTTTTGGCATTTGGAAGTAGTCCTAATGGCACTAGGAAAGATGGAATGTGAGGGAAAGCTGGCAAAGTAACATGTGCATGGAGAGAAACAACTGAGGACGAAGATATGCAAGATAGCCGCTTACATTAAACAACTCAGGAGAAAGCGCTTAGGCTGCAGAGGATATGTAAGGCTCCGCTTATGTTTCAGTATGCCTGACGTGTCTGTCCCTTACGATAATTCACAGCTCAGATCATCCATCAGATAGAGCTGCGGACCTTGTCAAAACCATACTCAACCATGCCTGCCATGAATTCCTCCTAAGATAAACCAACAGCATTTACATGAGCTTTATACACACATAAAAAATCAGATTGTACACACATGCATCAGAGTTTAAGCTGCAGAAAGGGTGAGCAAAGGAAGGGGGTAGCATCTCCCACCCTGAGCCTCCGTGTCCAGCCCACACTCACTGGCACACCCCAAGTGGGTTATGTGATTGCTAGCATGTGTGACTCAAACAGGGACTTTCAATGTAAGTACTTTCACGTGTTTCCCCTGTCTTTTATCCATGGGAATAGAGAGAAATAGATGAGCATCTACCTGACACTTTCCTCTTCCACTCATAAGGCAAGGTAGAAATGCAACACACACCAGCACTATAGCTAACGTCAATGCCAGGAATACCAGAAAGTACTTGAGTCCTTGTTTACCAGAGCAGTGCCATGATTCCTATTTAACCGCATGACTGAGCTTAGGGTTTTTTTGTTTTTGTTTTTCCCCTGACTGATGCTATGTAATATCAACAGAAGTGACAAGTGGGAAATAGAATGTGCTCTTCTTGTTACTTTGTTTTGGTTTTGCTAAGTTTTTTGCAATGTTTTGCAATTTTTTTTTCTTTGCATTAGTGGATATCTGTGTGAGGGTGTCAAATCTCTGGATCTGGAGTTAACAGACAGTTTGAGCAGCCATGTGGTTGCTGAGAATTGAACCTGGGACCTCTGGAAGAGCAGCCAGTGCTCTTAACTGCTGAGCCATCCCTCCAGCTTTTCTTTACCCTGTGCTTTACTTTACTTTTCAGGAAGCTGGAACAGACAAGAGTGTTTTCCCACTGCCTGAACCACAAGATTTCTTTCTGGCCTCCCAAGTCAAGTTCGAAGACCTCATAAAAGATTTGAGAAAATTGAAAAGACAGCTAGAAGGTAATGGGATAATTGCAAGGGGGACTTCTTAGAACAGTTTTATTTGATGACTGACTCATAGAGTGGGCTAGTATGGAGATCCCCCATGGGCTCCTACAGCCATCATGGGACATTTCTTCTCTGGGCAGTGTTTGCAGGCAGTAAATCCAGCCATTCCTCTGATTTAGCTGTTGCTAATTTGGAGTCTCTGTGTCTTGCCATATCATTGTCTACTCCTATATGTTTGCCTGTTTGAGTTTGGAGGGGTTTGCATGCAGGTGTGTGTGGAGGCCAGACACCTCGGGCATTAGCTCTTGAGCATTGACCATCTTGTTGGTTTAGTTTTGGTTTTGTCTTTGAGACAGGATCTCTCTCTGACCTGAAATTCACCACGTAGACTAAGCTGGTTTGCCAACAGGCCCCAGGGATTTTCCTACCCTCCACCTCCTGTACTAATAAGTGCACACCACAACACCATACCAGCTTTTTAAAAATGAGTCCTCATACTTACAAGGCAAGTACTTTCCTACTGAGCTATCCTCCCCCCCACCCCCTGCTCCATGTCTGTCTTCTTCTGATATTGAAGTTACAGTTTTAATAATAATGGCTGCTTGTTGCAAGCATACCATTTCCTTATACCATTCTTATTACAACTGTGATAAGCAAGAACTATATAAGCATCATTTTAGAGATGAGAAATTTTCTTTGGTCAGAGGCAGGTGTCCTCTGCTTTGATCAGACCTATCTAATGACATATCTTATATCTTCTTTTTTTTTTTTTTTTTTTTGGTTTTTACGAGACAGGGTTTCTCCGTATTGTTTTGGAGGCTATCAGTCCAACCCGGCCTCGAACTCACAGAGATCCACGACATATCTTATATCTTCTAAGCCTATTTCACTACACATATACATATATGTGTATATAGGTATATGTATACACATATGTATATGTATAAAGATATATTTTTGTCACATATATGCACACATGCTTTAACTCTATATTTCATTTTCATACAACTCTATTGATGATAAAAACCCACAATAAATGTTCTATTTCAGTTAAATGTACAGAATCCAAAAGCCTGAAAGCCACATTTTAGGCTTTTTAGAAGGGAAAAGTATGTGTCTCTTGAGCAGGAATTTTCCTTTGGCATTTCTCA
This sequence comes from Mesocricetus auratus, assembly GCF_017639785.1. Classification (NCBI taxonomy): domain Eukaryota; kingdom Metazoa; phylum Chordata; class Mammalia; order Rodentia; family Cricetidae; genus Mesocricetus; species Mesocricetus auratus. The sequence continues at coordinate 80,293,454 of NW_024429189.1, forward strand.
GGTCCTGCGTTTTCACTGTGGAGACATCTCTTTATCCGAGAATAGAAATACTAGCCTTGGCACTGGTGTGACTCCAATGGAGTGTTCTATGGAGACGTTAGGGAGTGTCTTAATGTAGAAATATGGCCCCCAGGTACCAGAAGGAGAGCTTGAGGAAATGAAGAGCTTCAACCAGAAATATTTTTGCACTCAAACATAAAATAAACATTTTTGAAATGTTTATTGTGAAAGAGTGCTCCAAAACTCCAGTCTTCAGTTTGAGACCAGTTTGGACATGGAAGAGGGAGAGATGTACTCACAGTGGCGGGGGAGTCATTTGTGTTTACTTTGGGCATAAAACTTGTTCAAGTAAGGATAGTCTTTACAAGTTAACACCTTTAACGTTGTAAACTATTTTTAAAGGAACGTGCTCGCTCTGTCCCACACCCACTGTTGATGTGGTAGAAAATGAGTTCAACCAAGTGGATCCTTTGTATAGGAATCTTATAAGTGAATGTGGGGTCAGTTTTTTTCTCTTTTAGGGAACTGACAGTTCTATCTTCATCTCTGATACCAGCTGAAGTTGTGCTGTAATAAAACAGAATAATAAGCCATCACATGAGTTTTCTCTATACTTCTCCAGGGGTAGAGTTAGGAGGTAGGCAACTCTCAGGACAGCAGCAAACGTTCATAGCGGGGACCAGGGATATAAGGTGTGTGTCTTCCCTTGGTGTCCATTCTTAGTCCTGTCTCTCTGCCCCTTGAGAAACCCTTGGCCTGACCCTTCATAGATGTTTGAGAAGAAACTTGATCTCTGTTTGATTTTTCCCTCTCCTGCCAGGGGCTGCCTCCCTTGACATCCTCATGGCTGTCCTTGTCCGTATGAGCCTGATGATGAATAGCAAAGGGTTGGGAGAAGACTGGAGGGGCAGGTTTCCAGGGCATCTCACTTTGTCTAGTGTCACTCTTGCCTCCCCATCTCCACTGACCATTCCCTCAGTCACTCCAAGGACCCACACAAGCTCCCAGAGCTGGTGGACCAGCTTTGGGAAGAAAGACTGAGTTATTTCCATGAAGCTGGGCTTCTCCCAGAGACACAATGTCCCACAAACACAAAGGAGAGAACTCTATCCCCGACCCCACACACATTGAATATTTAAACAAAAATGCCCTGCTAATCTTTAGAGATGCCAGTGTTTTGAACACATGAAAGGTACCCAGTAAATATTTAAAGAAAATACAGAGCCTGGGTTCTCTAATGAATTTCTTTTTCTTCTAAATGCCATCTGGTGAGATGGCCAGGATCACAGCGGTCCGTTTCATCTCCAGTTCCCATTCAGTTTCACCTCCCTTTCAATAAGGCCTTGGTGTGAACCCAGATTGAATGTTTAATTGAGAAGGACATAATTTTCACACATACAGCAAAGATTTGATGAGGCTTTGAGGTTTATTGTAGCCATTAAAATGTCGTAGCTGCTGGCCAAATCCCAGAAAATGTCTAAAGCTAAACCAGATGTGATTAGCAAGCTTCAAGTGGCGTCAGGCCCCAGGTCTCTGGACAGGCACGACACCACCCTATAGAAAGAAACATTTTGTGAGTAGCATTAACCACACCTTGCCAGAAAAGATGTGAATTTAACCTGTGACTGGAAGGCATACAAATATCACTGATGTGAGTCTCAGATTCCTGAAAGACAAGACTTGTTTCTTGTGCAAGCAAACACAGAGGGATTGATAATAGCCTCAACTGAAATATATCGTGTGATTATTATTCTTAGATTCTTTACATGCAGCATATCTTTTACCCCTCACAATGATCCTATGGAATAGGTATTACTTTTGACTCCTCACAAGATAAGGAAACTGAAGCTCTTGGTGTCATAGTAACTGGCATTTTTGGCTCAAGAGTGGTGATCCCAGCCATGCTATGGAACTGGATATGATGTTGGGACATGACTTCTGTTTCATGACACATCCTGCCTGTGGCTTAGAAGGCTTATGTTCTACCTTCATGTTCCAGTGCTACACGTACTGGCTGAGGAACCCTAGTTCCTTCTGTTGAGGGTGGACAGGACAGCCTAGAGCTCTATCTGAGACAGAGACACACTCATCCCATCCCCCACGGCATGCTTCCTTGACCTGCTCTTGTCTTTTTATCCACAGTGAGCTTCCTGGCTTCCACTAGTACCTCTACCCATTCATGTTGTGGTGTATCTAAGAGTTTCAGAATTATTTTCTTTATTATGTGTATTTCCCTTCCCTAGACTCCCACATGGAGGGAGAAACTTTTTTCAAAACTCCATCCTCCCCTATCATAGTAGCTGGCTGTTTAATTCTCTTGCTTGTTTAGATTTTAATCATGTAAGATGGCAAAGGCTTTTTCCTGTATACATATTGTAGATAGCCGAAATGTGTGGTGTACATTACTGTTAATGAAAATGTTTTCCCCTGAATTTGATATTTTTCACTATAAATGTTCAATGAAGTTTAAAAAGAAAAGAACTCAGGCTATGGAGTCAAATGTGTATTTTTTACTGGTTTGGTGAACGTAAAGTCTTATTAAGTAGTGTAACTATTAAAAAGTTATTTGGGGAGAAGGCGGATAGCTCAATGGTTGCATATATGCTTAGCATCAAAAAGGCCCTGGCTCAGTTCTAACACACACACACACACACACACACACACACACAGAGAGAGAGAGACAGAGACAGAGACAGAGACAGAGAGACAGAGACAGAGACAGAGAGACAGAGACAGACAGAGACAGAGAGACGGAGAGAGGAGAGAGAGAGAATTAACTAAAATACTCAGTTTCAGCTGGGTAGGTAGCTCATGCTTGGAATATAACTAACTACTTGAGAAGCTAAGGCAGGAGGATTGTCTGGACTTGCAGGGTTGATATCCTGGGCCACATAATGTGACATTGTCAAGAAAACAAAACAAAACAAAGCAAAACAAAACAAAACCTACTTCATTTTCTTACTGGGAAATCTGAATATATAGCACCTGAATAATAGGAAACAATGAATAAATGGTCCCGTTGATAATGACAATTAGAGATACATCCCTTTTACTGTTAAAACTGTAACTGGCTACTCAAGGGCCAGCTGGCTGTGACTGTGAAGTTCTCATTCCTAGAGTACATTACTCTTCCTTTGTGAAGCTAGAGCCAAGTCTTGATCTGATAAACATGTACGTAGTTTATTCTACACCCCTTACTCAGACAATGGTTTTGATTTCCTTGGTATTTTGACATTATAGAAAATAGTTGAGAAATGGAAAACACCATTCGTCTTTCTTATTTCTTGACCTTGTCTGCTGGCCAGGACTCTCAAGGTATTCTTACCAACCCAAATGTGGTAGGTGCAATAATGCCCCTACACAACAACGTCCAAACCCTCATTCCTTGAATCTGTGACTATGTTACCTTACATGGGAAAGGGGGACTTTGCAGAGGCTGGCACAGAAAGATTATTTGGGCCTAGCCAAGTGGAACTAATCTAATCACATGAATCTTTAAAATGAATCTTTAAAAGCTGAAAACTTTCCCTGGCTGTGATCAGAGGAGAGTATAACTACAGAGGAGTGATCAGAGGGATGCAGTGTTGCTGGCTTCGATGATGGAGGAAATGGGCAGTGGGCCAAGGAATGTATGAAACCTGTAGAACTGGAAAAACCAAGGAGCCTACTCTCCCCCGAGCTTGCAGAAGGGAATATAGCCCTGTCAATACCTTGCTTTTAGCTCAGCTAAGAGTAAGCATGTGTCATCTTCTACCATGTAGACTTTTAAGATTGTTGTCGCAAGCCACTTAATATTTGTGCTAATCTGCTATAATGGCAACAGGAAGCAGGTGCATCATGCCATGGATCTCTGTCTCTGATTGTACCTGATACATCCATACACACACATACACACACACACACACACAGAGTCACACACACACACACACACACACTCACACATAGACACACACAGCCTAACTGAGGCCATCGTTGTAGGGTTCCCAAAGTGAAGTGTGAATTATTGCTATAAAAAGAAGTCTGTAGGGGCTAAAGTGATGGCTCAGAGATTAAGAGCACTGACTGCTCTTCCAGAGGTCCTAAGTTCAATTCCCAGCAACCACATCTGTAATGAGATCTGGTGTCCTCTTCTGGCTTGCAGACAGACATGGAGGCAGGATGTTATATTCATAATGAATAAATAAATAAATCTTAAAAAAAGAAGTCTGTAGACAGACAAATATTGAAAATTTTACTTTTTTGGTGTGTGTGTGGGGGGGTGTATGTGTGCATGTGAGGGCACACATGTGGAGGCCAGAGGCTCATTTGAAAGAGTTGGTCCTTTCATTCTACTGTGTGAGTTCCTAGGTTCAAACTCAGCTCATCAAGCTTGGTGACAAATACCTTTACCCACTGAGCCATTTATTTCCCCAACCCTAAATAAATATCAAATGCTATATATTAAAGTAATATTGTTGGGACTGTAAAGATGGCTCAGTGGTGGCTGCTTTTCCAGAAGACTTGGGTTTAATTTCCCTCACCCATATGGCAGTTCACAACTATTGGTAACATCAGTCCCAGGGTTCCAGCACTCATTTCTAGACACCTTTGTACACACATGGTACACAGACATACATACAGAGAAGATAGCCATATGCATACAATAAACATACAAGAAAATATTTTTAAAAAGCATATCACATAGGACCTTTATGTACACGAGACTATCAGAAGCTCTCAGAAGCTCCTCAGATTTTGAAATAAGTTTTAACCATGTTTAAAATAGCATCTGTCAGTCTCCTGCCCCACTGAGCACTTAGTACTTTTCAAAGCATTCATCTGTGAAGTATAGCTTGGGAAGATGAAATATTGGGATTCCTATAGAAGTTTTAAGATAACTGTATAATTGCTGGCAAACGATCATTGCTGTGTGACCATAACTGAAGGCACCGAGTGTTGCTCAGAGTGTTGATTTTGACACAGTCTTGACCACACAGCCCTTATTGAGTCTTCCTTCCACATAAGCGAGCAGATCTCTCTTGATGTGTTAACACCTCAAGCTCAAACTAAATCCACACTAGTGGTCTTTGAAATGATTCTGCTGTCACCTGTTTCCACCCTCAGATACACATTTCCTTGATGTGATCCTGTGATAGTATTTTATCATGAAAAAAAATTCATTCTGCATATGAAAGAAGAAGGCTGAATTAATTTTTAAATTGAAACATGAGATAGTAATTCTTTGGGTAAATGTTGAAAGACCATACATTCTGTAAAAATTATCAAAGTATAAAGATACTTTGCCTTTTTGACTAAAAGTAGTTACTTAACATTCCCTGTCATAAAGATTGAACTCAGTAATAAATGAAATCTTTATTAAATCTTTCCTTGAACACAAAGCAGCATCAGTGTTCTTGTCATAGGTTAGGACAACGCCAGTCCCAGTTAACCCATAGCACAACTTGCTCAAATTTGTATATATGGCAGAGATTCAAGTTCACATGTGTATCCTTCATGGTGTTTCTGACTGCATCTTTTCCTCTAAATATTTAAGACTACATACTAGAACATCCTTTCTTATGTTCCATTTAGTTATATTTGGGAATACACTTAGACAGCTGTGGAAAAGCAAGACTCCGTTGACCTTTTTACTTTCTGCTATCACTCTCCAAATGTTTATGCTAGAAATGTTTGTCCTCTTGTGCTAATCCTTCTAAGCCTTTCCTAAAGGAGATGTTCAGTGAAACACACAGTGTAGGCATTCTGTGAACGTTAAAAATCCTTATTCTAATATTGAAGAGTGGCAATTCTCTATACTAATTCAAATTGCAGTTACTCCATTTATAGACATAGTTATTTTTACTTTGTAATTGTGTGTGTGTGTGTGTGCGCGCGCACGTGCGTATGTGCGCATATGCATGCACACAGACATACGTATGAATATAGAAGCCAGAAGCTGGTGTCAGGTGTCCTCCTCAGTCACTTTCCATTCTAATTTTTAAGCCAGGGTCTCTTACAGAATCTGGGGATATCCAATTTGGCTAGAATGAGTGGCCAACAAGCACCAAGGATCCTCTGTCCCTTCCTTCCTGGCACTGAGATTAGAGCTATGTGCTGCCATGCCTGGATTTTTTTAATTGAAGGAAGATTTTTAAAGAAACACAAAACACTATATCCTGATTACAGTTTCCCCTCCCCAGACCCTTCCCCACTTCTCCACTCCTCTACATGTAATCCTTCTCTCATTAGAATATGAACAGGCATAAAGAAAATAATAATAAACATAAATAGAATAGGACAAAACAGACAAGAGAGTCAGAGGAACACATATAAACTCTGAGACACACACATTTACATACATAAAAATCCATAAAAGCAAAATAGGAAATCATCACATATAAGCAAAAGATCTGTAGGGTAAAAAGGAAAAAAATGCCCAAAGTATTTTGAGACAAAATAAAAAAAAATAAAAAAAAGGATACCTCCAAACACACCATTGTGTTGGGTTGTGTTGGCCATCTACTGCTGGGCATGAGTCCTGCCCTTAAGTGAAATTTGGTCCACCAGTGACCTCATTGGAGAAAACTAATTTTTCCTTTGTGAGTGGTTATCAATTGGGATTAGCTTCAGGGTTAGGAATGGGGGCATGTGTCCACTTCCCCTCTCATCATTAGGATCTGTGCCATGCCTGGCTTTCTCACACGGGTGCTGGGAATTGAACTCGGGTTCTCATGTTGATGCAATCATTTTTCTAGTCCCAACCATTGATAGGCATTTTTAGTTATCTCCTTATTTTGTGTACTAACCAGATTAGCCCAGAACTACTGGACAAAGCTCTGTTTGGGTGAGCCTCGAACTTGAACCTTCTACCTCAAAATTGTAATTATAAGCAGATATAAGTACATATATGAAACTCAATTTCAAGAAAGCCTTCCTTTTTGGAGATCATTTTAGCTAGTATCAATATGTCATCATATGAAGTAGTAAGTTAATTCATTCTGTAGCTCTGTATTTTCCCAAGACTCTTCATATGGTGAAACAATGCTCATATTTTAATTTTATATGTGTTTATAATATAACTTTTAACACAGGCATAAAGTAACATAGTAGAAATAGTTCAATTCTTCAAATATATATATGTTGATTTTTGTACTTACAAGTTGGGTTTTTGTTTGTTTGTTTGTTTGTTGTTGTTTATTGGTTGGTTTTTTCAAGACAGGGTTTCTCTGCATAGCCCTGGATGTCCTGGAACTCACTCTGTAGATCAGGCTGGCCTAGAACTCAAGAGATTTGCCTGCCTATGCATCCCGAGTGCTGGGATTAAAGGTATGCGCCACCACTATCTAGCTTCTAGTTTAAAAGTGTAAATTATGGTCTATCCTCAGTGGATAGAATAGTGAGATTAAGGATTTGGGAAAGACTAAAAATATGTTATTTTAAACAAATCAGCTAAATTGTCTGCACATCGGAAAAGCTCTCCTATTCAACAGCACACAGAAAACAATAAACAATCAACTGTCTGGCAATGTAGAAACCATCATGTCATTGCCAATGAGCTAATTAACTTCATAAAGAAGTCAAGTGTCACTCATATTTTCCAGAGGCATCACTCGGAGCTGTGAGTGGACCTGAATTTGGGGGACTATCACCCCCGGTGCAGATTCATATGCCCACCATATCATCAGTCAGATATGAGGAAGGATCCAAAGCATTTTTGAGAAATTTTAGTTCTCACCAAGCTGATCTCCAAATGCTGTCCTTTTCAGAATGCTTCGAGAGAATATATTGCCCCATTAGGCAGGGGACACAGGTTATGGGAAACAAAAGGTCCAATAGGGAAAGAATGTGAAGTGTCCCCAAGACAAATAAAGATCACAGGCGCTACAGAGAGAAAACCTTCCAGAAGGGGTTGGAACAGTGGGTCAGAGAGATGATTCTTAACAAATGTTTAGTCAATGCATCTGGTGTGCCCGAGTATCATAACAAAAAATGCACTTAATCACCGATGAATGGAAATCCGTTTAATGATAAGCACATGGGAATAAAGCTATTTGACAAAAGGATTCATTTTAAGGGCAATAGAATGTTGGCTGATGGATGCAGAGAGGAGAGTGTGGAGGGAAGAGAATGCCATCATTTGTATTACACCAAGAAAAACTAAAAAGTGTCCATAGTTGTGCAGTGAAATAACAAAGTGATCTTTTAAATTGGTGAGAAGCCATTGCCACAAAAGAGAAAGAACTAACAGGCTAAGCAAAGGGGGAGACACTATCTTTTACCTGCATGGTACTTATTCTGTAAACCAGGTGTGTACATAACGTTTATATGCAACACTACCCCATGAAGAATGATAAACCAGTTTACTCTAAGTGGTTGATGGCTGTGTTTCACTGGTGCATTGCTGGACTGGGATTCAGGAGGCTGTGTTCCTACCACCTACTGAACACAAGATAAGCTATAGTTTAGCACATTCGTAACCTCTGTGAAACTCAGCTGAAACAGTGAAAATATCACATTCCTCTACTCTGCTCAACTCTGGCAAATGCTGGGAGGTCCAGGTGAGGTGACAGGTGAAGAGTACTGCAGCTATCAGATGAAGGTGCTGCTTAGACCAATCCAGAAGTTGAGGATTTGGAGTTTGGTGTGTCTTCCAAGAGCTATGGGGAATTGATCGGGTAGGACAAGTCTTACTCACTTACCGCATTTTAGGAAGCACTAGAGAATCTAAGTTGAATGATTATTGACCATGCCTGATTTATTAGTTCCTTGCTCCTTTGCCACCCATTTGTCCATCACCGAAGTTTACTAAGTATGAACTCTGGTACGAGATGGATACATTAGCCAGACTCCTGACCATGTTGCCATGGTGTTGAAAATATTTAGTCTCGCAAGCAAAGGCTTTGAAATAATTTTTTAAAAAACGTTGATATGATTTATTTTTGTAAAATGATTTCAACCAAACAGGCCTTAAGGAACTGGGATAAGTGGTTCAGAAAGTCTGTGGGTGTAAAAGGTTGAGCGGCACTGTGACTTTTGAGGCAAAGCATTCAATTAAGTGTGGCGTGGTGGGTAAAGGTCACACATTTCCCGAACGGAATGCCTTCAAAGATGAATTATACAGAAAGGAGAGAGGATACAGAAACTGAGACTTGATCCATGCGCTTAACTAATGGGAGATGTTTGTGCTTCTCTTTGAAGCCATGATTTTGCCATCGCCAGGTAGTAAGGACGAGTGGTTGACTTGCGTTATCCTGGCTTCCTCCCCTGTTTGCACTCTGTTTCACTCACTCTTTATAAATCAGCATGGCCAAGAGAATTTAGTTAGCTATTTTGTTTGTTTGTTTTTATTGACAAGAAGCATAAACTAAAAGCTACTTTTTTTTTGAAAAATCTGAGCCAGAAGTTCTGAATTCAAATCTTTGATTTATAAACCGTGTAATCCTCGGCAAGACATTTGCTTCTCTCGCCTTCCAGTATCCAGGTACTAAAATAAAGGCAGTACTACCCATCCCATCCCATGATTTTTATAGAATTTATAGGGCCAAATGAAGGTAATCCCTTTGTACAACGTGAGCACAATATATGTTATGTTCTATTCCCCTAGTGCCTTTACATATGGATCTCAGCCCATCAGTGGGGTCTGTTCACACTCACCTTCAGAATGTCTTGGCCTTCCATCTCTGCATAGCACATCCTCAGTTGGCTGAAATGCTCCTAGTATGTTTCCCTGTTCCCATTCCTGACCTGTTCATTCGGTGTCCACCCACCAGATTGATTGATTGACTGACAGCACAACCAACTTTGTATCCACTATTCTAGGCATCAGATCCATTCTTATAGCCATAGACCCCAGATGCTCCCATTAACTTTTCTACCTCTGCCACTCCCATCTCATTCCATCTTGTCCCTCCCCATGTGCTTCAGCTACCCCGTTTCCACTTTGGGACCGTTGCAGTAGCTATTCCCTGTGGCTGCGGTGCTCCATTCCTTGAGCCTTCTCTGCCTACCAAGTCACTGAAGTCACGATCTCCAGTGCAGCACTCTATTTTGATGCTGCCATTAATTTCTGTGTATTTTCTGTAAATGTTCTCTCTGTCACTTTCTCTATGTAGGTATTTATTTAGCATGCCATTTTAATTATTCTATATATGGTGCCCATCAGGACCTGCCATATTTCTCAGTGAATGAATAATCAGATAAATCAACAATGATAGAAAAGACTCAATTTCAGATAATTGCTGTCCTAGTTTGGTTTTTGTTTGTTTGTTGTTGTTGTTGTTTTGTCAACTTGACACAATTGAGAGTCATTTTGGGAAGAGGAAACCCTGATTGGTCCATGGGCAACCTGTGGGTCATTTTCTTGAGAATGGCTCATATGGAAAAGCCCAGCTCACTGGTGGGTAGTGCCACCTGTGGAAAGGTAGTTCTGAGTTGTATAATAGGTTGAACAAGCTGTGGGACTTGTCCCTCCATGGCCTCTGCTTCAGTTCCGGCCACCAGTTTCCTATCCTGACTTCTCTCAATAATTGACTGTTAACCTGGAATTGTAAGATGAGTTAAATCCTTTCCTCTCTGAGCTGCTTTTGGCCATGCGTTTTATTACACTAAGAAAAAGCTAAGACAATTGCTAACTTTGCTCTTGGAGAGAAATTAGATGAATTCCTTATGGCCAGAGACATCAACAAGCATCAATTGGTTAACACTTTCAAGAAACAGTCTTTAAAACTATTCAAAAAGAGGAATAATGGGCCAGAGAGATGGTGAGTCCTTCAGCTACAATTAGAAGAGTTTTGCTATAGAAAGCATAACAGCTGTCAATAGGAGTTGCTAGATTATTTTGAAGATACTTTCCAGCTTTGAGATTATAAGATTGTTATTGCTGTGTTGTCTTATTGCTTATTGCTGTGTATTCTACAAAACTCTTATTCAATGGGTTGTTGAGTTCATCTCTAGACTTAAGTGACTTTTAATAACTGAAAACCCCAGGGATCCTAAACAATTGCAGGATATAAAAGTCAACTCTAAAATTCTATCAGGTCCAGATCTCAGGTGTTCTTTGTAGATGACTCTCAAAGATCTATTCTTGAATTAATCCATGCCTCAAGTATTCTTGCTTTGATAATATCTAGACACGGAATTCATATCCAGTGTAATTATTCAATGGAAAAAATGGCCAAAGCGAGTAATCATAGAATATGATACTTGTATCCCTCACTCTGTAGTCTAGAACAAGTTAAAAGAACATCACTTATCAGTATTCTGACAGTGAGGCCTTTCCTTGGCTATGGGTCAACTGTAGCCCTCCAGGATTTCCTGACATAATCTACACCCATTGCAGATGTTTTTTTTTTATTTAAAATAGGCTGATGACTCACAATGCCACATAAAACCATTTAAGTATTTATAATTGTCCTCAATCTTTAAAAATTGTCTTGCTCATGCCTTTTTATTTTTGGAATAATTTTAACCTATTAGAAGTCACAATGATGTTATGACGCAGTTCTCACAGAGCCCTCACCCAGCTTCCCCAGCCTTCTCACCTTTATTGCTGTGATGTGTTTGCCAAAACTAAGAAACCACCACTGATATATTTCTATTAATTGGACTTCAGTGTTCTATGGAACTCCTTTTTCCATCTGCACCCCTTCCTGCCCCAGGACTACTACACTATGCTGCTGTGGCTTGCTATTCTCTATTGACCTCCTATACCTATATTTAACAATAGCATCACATGTGTTTCATTTAAATGTATACAAGCAGAACTTTTACACAGCATATATCTATAGTATCCCAAATAATTAAATTATGTAAGTGCAATAAAAAAGAGCAACCAGCACAGGCAAGTTTGGAAAGAATACAGCTGCTCTTGATATAAGATGAGAAGACAAGGAAAGCAGAAAACAGCCTACGAGATGCAAGTGTTTAACCTGAGTCGGAAGCAGGGCATGGAGGACTGGAAAAGTATCATTAAATTGGTACATTGGTAAAATAAGAGTAAGGAGGTAGGTGTCCATAAAGTTACAATGGTATAATGGTTTAGTCATTCTTCCATAGGAGTAGACCAAAGTCTGAGACAGGAAACAGTAAGACGAGTCATCCAGCCAGGCCTTGAGTTTCAGTTTCCAAGCCTAGTGCTCAAGCACCAGAAATTTGTATTAGATCCAAATATTTTTCTAAACAGAAGAAGATCTGTGGGTGGTTTTGTGAATACCAAAATATTTTTCCACCCAAGTAAATTGTGTATCTCAAACCTTGTGGAAGACTCACATGGTACAAGTGAAATTTGTTAGTGTGAGAAAACCAAATGAGCAGTTAGAGGGAGTTCTCTTTATTCAGAGCAAAGAGAGTAGAGGATTAGCCAATGTCATCATTCCAGGTTTCTTGGTTGTAGGTGGACAGGGGCCAAACGTAGGCTATAGCTCTGCCTTTTAGTTATCCTTGGGAAACTCAGTGGACCTACACATGGTGACTGGCAACCTTAGTTCTGATGGTTGTCATGCCATTTAGTAACCTCATTCCTTACTAGGCCTTCACTTTCCTTCTTTGCCTATTTAAAATAAATGGGTCTCCATGATGACACTTGGAGGTTTGCCTAATATCTCCCTAGAGTCCCTGAGGCACTTGCTCAAGTAGCCCCATTTCCCCAGAGTTTCCCTGGAGACATTAAGGCAAGGGCAGGATAGCACAATGGGAATCTGATATCCTGAATTCAGATTCTGATTCAGCTACTGATGATCAATGTGACTTTTCTCATCCTTTCCTGAAAAAAAAAAGAAAAGAAAAGAAAATGGAGAACATGACAAGACTAAGCTCAAAAGAGTTTTGTGAGATGTAAAGGAGAAAACAAAATACATAAAGCCTGCTAGAGTCTTTGACATTGTGATCCATAAATATAAGGATGATTTGATTTTTAATGCTAAAGGTTTAGAACTGGCAGTCATCTGAAGGACTTAGATAACGATGTGTATGTCCACATAATAGTGGATGACCACACAGGATAGGACCATTAACACTCTCTGCACTGTATCATAAAGAGTAAACAACCAAGGAAAATCTAGGAAAATCTAAACCTAGTCATTTGTGTTTTAAAATTACTTTTCTGGATCATTTAGATGGTTGTTAAAAGCATCATCAAATCCCTCAGTATAAAGGAAAAAAAATCTGCAAAATAGGAGGAGGACCTTGTTTGACCTTTTCAATGTGTTTATTTTTTCAGCAAATATTTATTCTAAGCACTGAGCTAACTGCTAATTTTAAATAAACTCACTGAAATATCAAGTCATTTAGAAACACATTTTAAGAACGAGTATTATCCCCACTTCTATGGAAGAAGTTTACCCTTATTTGCTTTTCAGATTTTTCTCCTGCTAGAAACAGGATCAGATTGCTTCTAAGGACAATGCTTTAACTTCCAGAACTCACTAGGATGTAAAGATACAGGCCATATGCTTTGGTTTCTATTCTGCAGCTTCACAAATATATGTGCAAAACCCTTCACAACTACAAACACATAGACAGCATCAGCAAATACTGCTGCCATGTCTTGCTAGTGATTCTATAATGTGGAGTTATATTTTACAGTCCAAGGCCATATTTCCCTTTGGGTTGGGAGCCCCATCCAAAATGGAATAATTTAAGCTTAGAGTACGTTTTCAAACTGATAATGTGCATTTTTAGATTATTTTTCATCTTTAAATCCATTATTAAAGAAATTGTAAGGCAAAATCCATAGTGGCATGTTCTTAGGTAGAGCAGCAAAAATAAGACAGCTAGCTAGGCACTAGAAATAAATAACTGAACAGCTTTCTCAGTGGTATCACTAGTGCCTCATCATCTCTAGACACAGAGACAAACTCCTGGGACTCCCCAGGCCAGCAGGAGAAAGTGTGCATGGACCTCCTTTGCTTTAAAAATTTATTTCTCTAGTTCATTATCATAAGGGCTGATATCAGTGAATTCAGCAAGTATTTCATTGTGCATCATAATACCTACCCTTTCTTAGAGAATTTTGCTTAATCTTCAAGTCAGCTGTCTCACAGCCCCTCATTTTCCCCAATACACACCACACAAATTACGTGTAACCACATAATAGCCTCCCCTTAAAGGTTTCACCAGCTCATCTCCTCCAAGTGGGCAGATGCAGGGATGCAGACATCCACGGGCTGTTGGACCTCCAACTCTCCTTTTGCCATAACTCAAGAGCAAGGTAGGATCCATGGCAGGTTTACAGGAGAACCTGACTTTAAATAGCTAAGGTCAGTGTCTGGAAGCTTCCCGTTAATACAACTAACAGTGTCCAACAAGGGAGACTGTCAGCCACTCTGCTACCCACTCTAAACTATTTCTGATCTCCAACTTTATTTTCAAACATATCCTGAGAAATCCTGACTCCCAGCAAATTGACAATGTGGCCCTCTTTATGTGAAGCCTTGTTTATAGGCCACAATTCTCCTGACAGATTTACAAGTGTCTGTGGAGTTTTAAAAGACGATTGCTTAACAAGCATTAAGTGAGACACATAGAACTGTGTAAATATTTTAGCTGGAATAGGGGATTTTTAAAAATGCCTGAGCCAAATATTGCATTAAATCTGACGACAGTGGCACACTGATTAACAGTAGTTGCCAGCCTCGAGCTTTGCCAGTGACTCCTGTGGCCAAGTGTAGATACCAGAATCCAGCCACCAAGCTTACGAAGTGTGTTTTTGAAAGTAACTTTCCACACACCCCTTCTCTTTTCTTCTATGCCTTTCGGTCTTTTGACTTTTATTTCCTTTATGGTCTATTTAGATATAAACCCTTCCCAGAGTAGAAACTGCAGTTAAAGTAAGATCTGAGGTGGATACACTGGACTCCGAGATGAGAAAAACCATGGAAGGCTTGCAGCCATCCCAGCTGAGCAGTGTGGAAACAGGTTGCATTTTGCTAATAAGCTTGGGTGTGTTAATCACTGGCTGCTTCTCTGTAGCCAGCTGTTGCACTGCAGGGAGAGAAAGTCTCAAGATTAGTACTGCTGCCTCAAATATCCCCTTGCTGATCAAATCTCTGTGGTCCTCAAGATTTCCATATCTGTGAGAGTCTGTCACTTCACTGGAGTAACAGCTGGCAGAAAGTAAGCATTGACTTCATTAACTGAGCAGTGAGTCCAATGTGTGGTTCTCACTCCCGCAGAATTTCTTAGGAAGTGAGAGCTTGGCTCCACCTTTGGTGATTCTACCGGCCAGCAGCCTTGTGATTCTTACTCATGAACTCCCACTAATGATATGTACATACTTGAAGTAATTCCAGTGGGCTGCATCAAACTGTTCCTTCCACCAAACCATAGGCCCTGTTTCTCTTCCACAAATGGTTCAAATTGTCATACATCCAAATCACTGTCTGATATTTGTTGATTGATCTGAAGATCCTAAATTTATGTTTATAATTATAAAAATGTATATTTGAGAAATTGTAGTGTTTGATGTAAATGTGTATGTTAGTTTTAAAAATAGAACAATTAACATTTAAATTAGATGTAACTTTAGGATGCCCTTCCACCAAAAAAAAGGTGGCTTACTGAACAGACCTCAAAACTTACTTGCTTTTTTTGTCGACTTTTAAATCTCATTAGTTATTCTATTTTTGACTAAGCTGTTTCTTGCTGTTATCCTTTCTAGAGAGCAATCATTTCATGTATTTCAGCAGCAGACACAGTTTGAGCCTGTTTTACCCGGCCACCTCTGTAAAGTGGCACAGGAAACAGTTTTCAAAGCTTCTCCTTGTCATCTCTCTTGTGGTAGTGTAAGCTTTGGCTGTACCAAAAGCACTTTGGCCATCATGTTTTGAGAACTCTGAAAAGTGTTTGCCTACTTCTCACACACAGTGAAACCTGCTACAACCTAAAGAAACAATCCTGAACTCAGAATAAGTTTTTTGGAGAGAGCCAGAACTCACTCCCTGGCTCTGTAAAGCTGTTGGTGTAGGAAGGTTTTCACTGCCTAGCTCTAGGGGAATTGTTAAGTGAACTATGGTATATACAGTTGAAAAGTTTTTATGGCTGTAAAATACAGTGCTTGTGAGTTTTATAAAACAATGTAAGAAAGTGCAAATGAAATATTAGTAGAAATTATAAACATTATATTGCCAAGTGTAAGTATATAAAAGCTCACGTATAAAGGCAGCCCCTGTGATGTAATAGAGAGCAAGGATTATGATGGAGAGATCTAGAAAGGGAAGATGCTGGTGTGGCTCTGGCCACCGTACCAAGGAAAAAGGTTTTCCCTAAGTTTTTTTTTTAATTCTGTACATATGTTTGGTACCTTTATAGTACGTTTTAGAAGGTAACCACTCTTCTCCAGGATGAGTCCCCTTTCTCCTTAGAAGCCCAGTAACATCATGCTTAACTCCTGCCTCACATGGCCTAGAGTCAATCTGAAGGTCAGAATCTCACCAAATGGGCTTTTCTTTTCCATCATAGCAAAATTAATTCTCTCTCTCTCTCTCTCTCTCTCTCTCTCTCTCCCTCTCTCTTTCTCTCTCTCTCTCTCTCTCTCTCTCTCTCTCTCTCTCTCTCTCTCTCTCTCTCTCTCTCTCTCTCTCTCTCTGATACACTTGTTTTTAAACAGGGTCTCATTCCACAGCCAAGCCTGAGCTAAAACTAGCTATGTAGCCCAGGGTAGCCTACAACTCATGATCATCCAGCCTCAGCCCCCCCCCCCCCGTGCAGGGCTTATGTGACCCAGATTTCCTGTCTATTGCTTGAAACATCTTCATTTCTCTAAACCAATCTTAAAAATAGGTTTATGCCAAAGCATTTTAATTAATTCTTTGTGAAATGCTTTATCTTTCAAGTTATCTCATAAGACCTTTTGGAACTACAGTCATTAGTTCAAATGAAGGCTTCTCGGGATGGCGATTTTCATGGAGGCCCATGAAAGGAACATATTTTAGTAAATGACTAGATCATTTAACACTCTATAAATCAAATCATGTCCAATCCATCTGTATTTAGGCTAGTCATGGGTAGGTGATTAATGAATATTTTTCATGCTAATGTCTCACAGACCAAGGCTGAATCCATAACCACATAATCATCACAATGGAAACTGTGACTCGGCTCTGATGTTTGATAGGAGGGTCCTACGAATCGTGTAGACAATGCCGTGCAAAGGCTGCAGTCAGTGGCCCAGCTTCGCAAATCTTTCCAGAAGTCCTAAAGCATGCTGGCATGTCCTCACTTAGCCTTGTCACTTCTACTTAAATTTTTTCATGCAAAATACTCACAATCATGGGACATTAAGGTGCATTTGATCTCGAGCAGCCTCCCTCAGTGAAGTGAATCAGAATCATGGGATTCCCCTGGGCTTGAGATTCCTGGTGGGTTTATTTTTACACAACATTCCTCTGGGGAAAGAGGCACCCACTCTAGAGGTCTGTGCCCCTTCTGCACTTAATCAGAGCAGCCCAATGGAGCATCTTTCTGTGCAAAATTATTTCTGTTCGGTGAACATTTTGTGCTTTTGTTTGGGTTGGTTTGGTTTTCTTCAAAGAGTAATGGTAAATCCTTTTGATGGAGTCCTACTCCATAAGATGATTCCTAAAACATCTCAGGTGGTTAGGACCGCATCTGGGGTGTGTGTGTGTGTGTGTGTGTGTGTGTGTGTGTGTGTGTGTGTGTGTGTTTGTTTGTTTGCTTGCACTCATGTGTTTACAGGCATGTGTAGAGGCCAGAGGTTTACATCACATTATCTTCCTCAATCATTTCTCTGTGTTTTCTTGAGGCAAGGTCTCTCACCAAACCTGGAGCTTATTATTTCAGATAGATTAAGTAGCCAATAGCCCCCTTTTATCAGACTGTCATTGCCCGCTCTCACTGGGGTTACAGTCACTCACCTCCACATCCAGCTCTCCAATGAGCTCTAGCAATCCGAACTCAGGTCTCCATGCTTGCATAGCAAGTACTTTACCCACTGGGCCATCTTCCTAACCCTGCCTGATCCGATCTAATCCCTGACAAGGAGGAATGTGCCTTGGCTTACAGTTCCAGGTGGATACAGTCTGTCGTGGCTGGGAAGGTATGGTTGTAGAAATCCAAGGACTAGCTGTTCACATCAAAGCAGTCAGGAAGCAGAAAGTGAACAGGAAGTCGGGTTAGACATAGAACCTCAAGTTCTTCCCCCAGTAGTTTACCTCTTCCCGCAAGGTTCCACCTACTTAATGTTGCACAGCCTTCCAAAACAGTACCACCCGATGAAGACACCAATTCAAGCACATGAGCCTATGGGGCATTTTTCACATCGCCTGAAAACAAACTCTTGATAGCCTATTGTGCTTTAGCCGTTCTTTCTCTAGCTTAAAGTCATACACATGTGGAGGCTTAACTTCTCACATCTGTGACTGTAGGTCAGACTGCACCTAGCCCAGCTTAAAGTCATACACATATGGAGGCCTAACTTCTCACATCTGTGACTGTAGGTCAGTCTGCACCCAGCCCAGCTTAAAGTCATACACATGTGGAGGCTTAACTTCTCACATCTGTGACTGTAGGTCAGACTGCACCTAGCCCAGCTTAAAGTCATACACATATGGAGGCCTAACTTCTCATATCTGTGACTGTAGGTCAGTCTGCACCTAGCCCAGCTTAAAGTCATACACATATGGAGGCTTAACTTCTCACATCTGTGACTGTAGGTCAGACTGCAACTAGCCCAGCCTTTTCCATCTTGGTATACTCCTCCTTGCCCCTACTTTCCAGTAAACATTGTGAAACCTCCAGTGACTTCCATGGTGCCAGATTCAAGTCACTTCTCTGTCTTCATCTCCTTGCCATACTGCTGTCCTCTCCCGTCATGTAATTCTGTATTCCTTATTTTCTAATTTTCCTCACAGCTGGCCCCAGTGTTTGCATGCCCCAGGCTGTGTCCTATACCCCTTCTCTGCCATGGCTACACTCCCTCCTTGGCAGATCGTCTATTGCTGTGGCTTTAAATAACAATTTTATGTCAGTGACTCCCTAGTGTGTATTTTTGTCTCAGTCACTCGTCCTCAAATGCAGGCTTTTATATACAACATGAGTATCTAGTTAACATATCCTGAGTAATATTCTTAATTTCCCTTCTCAAGGTTGTACATGGCCCCCTCCTTACTTTAATTAAAATCTCTAGCCAAATTCCTTCACAGTGAGACCTTTCTTGACTTCCTTAAAGACATCTGTAATACCCCTGTGTTTACAGTACCTTCTGATATCCTTTTTCCATCAGGCTGGTTCTGGTGTCTTTTCACCAGAGACCTCTTCCTTACAGACTCTTTTCTTGAAGCTAAAATCTGGACACCAGAACAATAGTAAACCAAGAAGAGGTAGTCCCTGAGCTATGTGACTTACTACTCCACCTAACCTACTTCAAACAGCCTATGCTACTTTATCATGTTTTACTTTAATTCGTGGTATTCCCTCTTCCATCTCTTTTCTTGACATTTTCAACCTACTTCTCAAGTTGCCTTTTCTGGATAACCTTCCCCTGTCCAGTATGCATTAAGAAGGCCCTACTCACTGTTTCATGACACCATACTATAATGTAATGTACTGATTTCCTAGTTTTGTCTTGGTCTTGGTTTTTGTTTGTTTTGTTTTACTCTCATTAGGTTGCAAACAGTTTTATGAAGAGGAATATAAGTCTTGTTAGATAGTTGAAAGACAACATCTAATGAAGCTAGGGTATCAAATAACACCTATTCAGACTTGTTGGGGGAAGGGAGAGTGCTTGATTCCAAGAACTCTTTGGCAAGTTTTGATGCTTTAGAGATGTGTGAACTATCTATATCTATACACGCATATATACCAATAATTAAAGAAGAAGAGGAGTGTCATGAATTTGAGAGGGAATGAGCAGGAGCTAGCCCGTCTAGGACCATATGGTCTGGTTGAGAAATTAGAGACAAACTCTATGGAAGCCATTGTGATTGTAAATAGGAGGTTGGCACTGTCAAATATTATGCAGCTACTTGCCTTCATAATGGGGACAATAGTGAGCATAAGAAGAAAATAGCATAGGTCAGAAGGTACAAACAATTTAATAGATATCAATGAATCCAAGAGATCACCAGTAGGTGAAATTATGGGCAAGACATGTGATATAGGAGGAGCCAACTCTTACTGATGGTTCCTGAAATGTTTATTGGGATGAGATTGCATAGCACGGCAGGCAAAGAAACCTTGTGCAAAACACAAAAGAATATTCACATTTAATGAAAAGATATAGGAAGCCATCAGGAGGGGGCAGAAAGCTGGTAGGGCAGCAAAGACAACAGAGTAAACTAGGAGCTGCAACTCCCAGGGTGGACGACACAGAAGAGAGGCAGCCTTCCATGGAACCCTGCTCCCCACACTAAGCAGACAGTGGGTGGATTTGTAGCTTCAGAGTACATTTTCAATATCTAAGAGGGGGGTAAAGTTTCTTCAACATCCTGATGCGGTGGGCATGTTTCAAAGTCCTGCTTAATTTCCTAATATACAGTTGCCCACTCAATTAGCTTTTTAACCACTTTAGAAGCAAATATTTACTCTTGCATGGATAGTCATTGGGAGAAATAATTTGCATGTGATACCAGCTGAATCCCCAAACTACGGCTAAAGAAACACCTCTGGTTGCATTGAACCTGAAAATGTGGCCATTGGGAAAAAAAGAAAAGAAAATTGACAAAGCAACTGTGCTTCAAAATCTATGTTATGTGGATTTCTCCTAGAATAGAATTTTCCTTTATTCCTTTATTGCTACCCACTCATCTCTGGTCTAAGATGGCTACTACCACCCATTACCACACCATGCTGTTAAATGTTCATAATGTGACTATGAAAACTCATGCACAAGAAATACGTGCTTGATTTTAGGAATGCATCATTTGGCTTTCATTTAAATCAAGTTGAAATCTCTCTTACATTTCCTTTTCCATATAGCCTTTAAATGCATACCATATATGCACGCATAATATATACATATGTGTGTGCGCGCGCGCATGCGCGATCGCCTGTGCTAGGATGTAGCTTAGTGCTAGGTCTTTTCTCTTAATATGTTTGAGGCCCTGGATTGATGAGGAATATTAAGCTATATGAAATAATACAGGAAGGGAAGTCATATGATACTTAATTAGGGAAAAGTCACTTACATGAAAAGCCGAGAACCTGAGGTCAGCAATCTACTGGTCTCCAGGCCTCAAGCAGAACCCCAAGATAGAAGCTCTCCCCTTCTCCTCATCCTTTACCCCTGCCTTCTCCCACATATGTACCTGTGACCATTCCCAAATGGGTGTGGTCAGTGCTAGGGTCGTAAGATCTCTCCCTACACTGGGTACTACCCTAGCACTGTAGAAGAAAGGAAAGGAAAGAAGGAGAGAGGGAAGAAGAGAGATATAAAAGATATGAAAGAGGATATTGAAGGCCCACAAAGCAGGACCATCTCATCTGTGCCAGCCTTTCATAAGCACATGAAAACACTTCAATAGTTTATTAATTTCCAATCTGCCTATTGCAGCCCAGATACAGAAAGGAGGGCCTGGGCCTGCCCCCAAATGATGCGATGGACTTTGATGATTCCCATGGAGGACCTCACTATCCCTGGGAAGTGGGTGGGGGATGGGTTGGGGGATTGGTGGGAAGCATGGGAGGATGGAAGAGCGAGGGAATGTGGGCATGGATATGTAAATAAGAGGGTTTCTAAAATTAAAAAAGTATTTTTCCAATCTGCTTTCTGCTTTCTGTAAACTGTGTTACTGCTATTCAAAGTAAGGTATACTGTTTTTGTTTTAGCATCTTATTATATTGGGAATAATGTCAGGTTTGACCTGAACTATTAGCTATATCATTATAAAGTATGTAGGTTAAGCCATTATCCAGATTCTGTTTTCTAAATATACTTAAACAAGTTTATTTTAACGAAATCATATTTTAAGGAATAAAGCTAAAAAAAGGCTCACTTTTAAGAAAACCCACACATGCATGTATTACTTGACGTGAGAAAAGAACTGATGAGAATATTGTGCTTCCTGTTACTAAAACGATGAAGGCAAAGATGTGTCACAGGAAAGGAGTAGCTATTTGGCATGCAGTTCTAATTTCCAGGAACAGCCATCACTATGTGCTGTATAAGAAGCATCAGTGGCACACTCCCTACAGTGTCTGAGGGAGAGATTAGTCTAGTTCTATCACTGATATCTCCCCAGTACCTGGTCCAATTTCATGCATATTATTGGTGCTCAGCAGACATTTGTTAAGTTGATGTATTTATTCAATGAATTCCTTTGTAATGAACTTCTTCACCAAGCATCTAGGCTCTTTACAGCCTGAATCCACTTTCTCTGTCTCACCGAAACCCCGTTGATACAACACAAAAATGTGCTATAAGCAATTGATTTGATATGTTGCTATGACAACCCTTAATGCTGATCCTTTGAGCATGGAGCTTGTGGAAAAGACAGACCTTACAAAACTTGCCTTGCCACATCATTGACACGCATACACACACACACACACACACACACACACACACACACACACACACACACTATACATTCTGACTTAACTGAGTCCATATAGCTGCCTCAAAGTAACTGATAGTAATTTCCCATGTACTTTGGCACAAAATACATTGGATATTGACCAATTATATCAGAGTTGATTCTATGTCCTTCTAATCTACTTTTGCCTTTTAATGTACCTCAGTGAACTTCATTTTTAGGGGTCAAAAGCTAGAAATAGATAACTACCAATCTGATCTTAGAAGTTTGACATTTGAAATCTTAAAACATTCAAAATCATATTTTTTTCACTGTAAGAAGTTGCAAGTACATAGCCTTCAAGTGGGAGTCTGATTTTAGTTGTTCTCTATTATTCCATCATGTATCAGTTTACATTTCCCTCTTACAATAACCACTTATTAGTAGTCAACTTTAGAAACTAATGTTTTTTTTTTATAGTTGAAAGTTTTACAGAGAGAAAAAAAAGACAGACTTGGTTGGTTTTAATGTTGGAGGTCCTGGCACAGACTGCGTTTAAGGCAACTTTGGTGGTCTGGCAAGACTGTATAGTAGTCTTCCGGTTGGACAATGAGTGGCATTTACGAATTTGTCCATGACCTCTCTTCTTTGTGCGCCTCCAGTCTCCAGTGTCATCATTAATTAGTCTTAGGTCTCCCATTTGTCTGTTAGAAAGCGTCTTGGGTAAGCCAAGTTAATAAATTGGAGTGTGTGAGCTGCTGGCCACTGGAACATGCAACTGTGCAGGGGCAGTCAGAGGGCAGCCTTCTCCTTTGATCCCTTGGAGAAGTTTAACTCTAGCAGGTCCCATGGGAGCCCCAGCCTGTGGGAGTGCAGAGATGGCCTTCCAGCAGACCCATGTAATGGTTTTGCTTTCTAATTTCAAAACCAGGAGGTTCCTAGATGTGGGGAATGATTTCCCAAGCTAGCTTCCCCCCCCCTTTTTTTTGGGTTGGAGAACATTCTTCAATGGATTCTCACAATATGCTGTAGGATTTCATCAAGGGAATGAGAGGCATTACTTCAACTGGGGATCTATGCTGTGTCATGCCTCTGTAAAAGGGTCACTTGGCTTCTTCAGCATTTAGTCCCCAGCCATCACATTGTAATCTTCCCACTGTGAAATGTTTCCTGACCAAGTTTACTAGATCACCATAATAACAATATTTTTCAGATTTGCTTGCTAATGCTACATATTCTGCAAACTATTTTTATTCTTTATCTCATGTCATGCAGAAAGAAAGGCATCATCATTTTCTGATAAGACAAAAAGCCACAGCTCACTTGAGCTGACGAAAGTCTTGGTCCAAGCACATAGTTTTTCCAACTCTGAGACATGGCTCATAAAGTTTGAAGTTTTATGGACATCCCATCTGTCACTGCTTCCAGGAAAAAAGAAGAGCTGTAATGACCAATCTTTTCAATTCAGGAAAAGTAGAAGCCATCCTTTGGTGACTGTGGACACAAGGTCTTCCTTAAGCTATACTTTAATTACAAGAAGCAACCTTGAAGGAATCGACCTCATGATTCCAGTTATGTTTTCTAAATTGATAGCATGACATATTATTTACTCATAAAAATAGTACTAAAAGTTGTTATTGGAACTGGAATGTCACTGAGGGTGCTTTGAATTTAAAGAACTAGTGATTTATGCTGTGAGAAATCATATGGCTTCATGTATTCACAGAGTCATAACTTCATATCAGGAGAAAAATATGCCTCTCCGAAAGCTCATTGTCAAATGATGAGTCAAAGCAGATCATTCGAAGTTTATTTGACCCATGACCTGGACACTGAGGAGTCTAGAGGAGTCTAGAGATGCCAAGTCAATATGATCATCTTTGCTACCTTGCTTATACCTCATTGTTTGAGGTGATGGGCAGTGCAAAATCATTAAAGTTCACCAAGCCAGGGGCTGGGGAGGTGACACAGCCAGTGAAGTGCTCGCCAGATACATATGACGACCTAAGCTCAGCTCACTAGCACCCATGACAGTACTGGCCTGTAATCCCAGTGCTTGGAGAAACAGAACCAGATACCTGGGGGGTGGGAGGGTGGGGCTGGCTGACTGGAATGCCATTGGTTCAGTGAGAGACCCTGTCTCAATAAATAAGATGGAGAGTGAAAAGATAATCAGTGTCAACCTCTGGCCTCAACATACATGCACATATACATATACATAAATGTACACATTGAACATGCACATACACACTGAAAGTATACACATAAATGAAGTTTTTCTTTAAACATACTAATCCCTTTGAGATGGACGTGTGTCACCCATTACGGCTTTCTTTCCCTTTAACCCTACCCTAACTCCATAATCCAGTCTGTTTATTCTACCGTTAAAGTGTGTCCCCCTCTCCTTTTTTCCCTTTGTCCTCTGACATCACTCAAGCTCAAAGCACTTCTGTTTCACTGTTCCTGAGTTAACCACTCCTGGAGACAGTAAACTCTTATTACAGTTTATATGTAACCAAATTAGAACACTCTGGTTCTAAGCAACCTGATTATCAAGATAATAATTCGCTATAAATTCTGAGTGTCCTGTCTGAAGCAAATCAAGTAAAATTATTTCATGGATTAGCAAAGTGTTAGGTGTGTGGTGTGAGGACACAGGACCCTCACTCCATAACAAATGGAGAATCAAAGTAGGGAAAAGTGAGGCAGATTATTTTAGGATCTTGAGCACTCCAGCCCAGTAAAATAGAGGAGGCATCCTATTGCTTCCTGAGAATAGTATTTATCACCCTGAACTAGGTCCCTCCCTCTTTTTCCTCATTGGTCAAGCAATCAGGGAGAGGGGTTCAATCTTACCCATCACCTGGTACTTATATTTGTCTGTTTCTCCAACAAAGACTGCATGTGAATTTTTTTCTACATTTTGTTTACTGTTTGTTTTAAAGCTCTGCAAGTGTCCCATGTTTGCGGGTCACTAGGCAAGCTTGGCTGCTAATGGTTTTCTGCTCTGGGCTTGTAGTTTGGATGAGGATAGATGAACTAGCATGCCAATCGGGGTCTAGTGTTTTCTGTCCTGTTCACTGTGGCAGGATTTATGCTAACTCTCAGCACTTTCATCTTGAAAATGACTTTGTTTGTTTTAAATGAGAGGCATGAAGAGCAGATACAGTACTACCTGAACTGGACTCGAATGTCCATGACCATGATGATTCTGGGCAATTTGGATTTGTAGGAACCTCAGCAAAATCCTTCTCTGTCTATGAAACTGAAGAGGGTCAGGGACCTTTTATCCCTGGGATCAGTCCTTAGGTACCTTCTCCACTCTATTATGAGGAACAAAAAAGCAGGATACTTTACTTGCTATAAGTCATAGATCTTTTTGTGAATGGTTAAAAGGAAAATTGAATGCTGCCCATATCCCTGTTTCCAAAGAGAAGTACAGAATGTGCTGTTTTTCCTCATGGAGTTTGTTTAAACCATGATTGACTTGGAATCTGTACAATTGATAACATAATGCTGTGACAATGCAAGATCTCAACAAGTACTTATTCTTGATTAAGTGTAATCAACACTTCTCTTTGCAGCAAGTGAGCAACAGATGAAGCTGGTGTGCAAGGAGTCCCCAAAGGAGTATCTGCAGCCTTTCAAGGACAAGCTGGAGGACTTCTTCCAGAAAGGTAGGAGGCTTTCTCAGCTGCACATCATGATACTTAGGACCCCTCTTGACAGCACTCTTTCTGAGGCTCCCATTGCCACTTATTCTGACTGACCACAGACAACATTGCTGGGTCCATGGTCCATCTTCCAATGGTGGTTCTATCCTCAATGTAGATGGAGTTGTCCTGTAGCCTTTGTGTCACCTTCTAAGACTATTTTATAGTTTCAGTTATTCATTGACTTTTCTGCTTTTGAAATGTTTTAAAGGCAAACCTCTCTGTCTCCTCTGGAGCACAGGTGTCTTTGGTACATGTTAACCAACCATAGTGTGACATACAAAACTTATAACACAGGTGTCCTTGGTGCATGTTAAGAGACCACAGTGTGGACATGCAAGGCTTACAGCACAGGTGTCCTTGGAGCATGTTAACTGACCACAGTGTGGATGTACAAGGCTTACAGAACAGATATCCTTGGTGCATGTTAACCAACAACAGTATGGACATGCAAAGATTACATAGTCTGGCAGCTCAAATTTGTGGTCAGTCCTGACAGGCAGGAGAGGATTATATTCCTGGTTTCATGAGGATGGCGACCTAGAAACTTGAAATTTGTTGTTGTTAGTTGCATTGTGTTTTCTATTCCTTTACAGAGAGGCAAACTGGGGCCCAGTGAATGTTATCATCCCACTGCTTGGCACCCACGGGCTCTTTGAGATACCCAGGAGACCCTGCACTTACTTAGAAACCTTTGCAGGTTCTGTACCTTCCTTCATATTTTTGATAGCACTGGGAAGCTTTTATTAATACAGTGCTTTTATGTATTTCCTATTTTAATTTCCTGAATTCATTTTAAGATTTGAAAGAAAAATAAGTGTGGAGTTTTTGTATGGTGCTTTCTTCTTTACTAGAAAGCCAGAGAAAATGCATGTGGGAACTGTTGGGGAAATTTTAACATGCTGTTTCTATTACTGAATAAGGCCACATGATACCACACCATCAACAAAAGACTGCTAAGTTGGGTCAATTGACAAAGTATGGCCAAACCACCTTGGAAATTAGCAGAGAAATTCTCAGTCCATGAGTCACAGGAACTCCATCCCAGCTGCTCCCTCTTTGCAGAGATCACTGCTCTTTCCTCTATGGGAAAGCCTTGTTTTTGTGAAAGCAGGAGTCTGAGTTGGTCTTGCTGAACCTCATATTTGATGGGAATAATGAATCAGGGCCAGTACCATCTTGAGTGCAAACAATTACTCAAACATTTTGTTCTGTGTGCGTGTTACTAGATACATTTTTTAATGTGACTCATCAAGGCAAATGTGTTGCTTTATGGCTTTGTTATGCATATATAACCTGTAGATGCTTCCATAGCCAGAAGATGCTTCTTTCTATTCACTAACCTTAATTCATAAGACTGTTTCTTTTCACGCATGTAAAGTGAACTTGAAATGAGGTCCGTATGGATTAGATTCTGTACTTTTTAAAATTTTACTCGTCTATATCTGGAAAATTCTAACATGTATGTATTGGAGCTTTTTCTTGCCTGCATATCTCAATGACCTTAAAATATTTTTTAAAAGAGCCAGTATCTTGATACACTGAGAATTCTATTATTTCATACTTTGGAAATTTACCACATGTCTCAGCTCAAGGAAGCAAGCCCTAAAATAGTGCTTGAGAATTTCAAACTCTTGAGTATTTTAATTATTGACATCCCCAACTCCACCCTAATCAATTCTCTCCATCCTCACTTTCCCACATACTTAAACTTTTGTACTTTCTTCCTTTTTTAAAAGATCTACTGGATCCAGTTTGTGTTGGCTAAGTATACTCGGGAGTGGAGCCTATCCTACTAGGTCACACCGTGAAACAAAACTGACTCTTTCTCTCGCAGTAGCTATCAAATGCCAATAGCTCCTCAGCTACCAATGGGATTTCATGCCTAACAAACCCCCATGCTGGCATTTTGTCTGGCTTGAGCTTGCATAAATCTTATGAATGCTTTCACAAGCTATATGAGTTTATATGTGCAATTGCCATATACGTGGAAAACACTTTCTTTAAAGTTATCTACCATTTATGGCTCTTAAAGTATTTCTATTCTCTCTGCCTTAAATATCCCCACATCTTGCAGGTAGGAGTGTGATAGGTGCATCTCCTTTAGGGACAGTCCCTTATCCCTGTGTTAATCACCATCTACTAGAAGAAGCTTCTATGATGATGTTTAAAGGATGCTGTGATCTATAGATAGCAATAAGTAACTAGGAGTCATTTTAATAGTATGTCTATTTAAAGAATAATAGTATTGGGTTCTCTCCTAGAGCCTATAACCTATCTAGCCACGAGCTCTTGGCCCCATTAACAATGCCAGGTATAGTTTCCATTTCATGGAGCAGGCCTTAGATACAATAAGAAAGTGGTTGGTTACTCCCATAACATTTGTGCTATTATTGCACCCATAACTTGCCAGGCCAGCGATTATTGTAGCTTTCAAGGTTTATAGCTGGGTGAAACTGATGATTAGTATTCTCCAGTATTGTGGATGGCACTGACCTATACTATGAAAGTTAGCCAGTATGGATAAAACTTCCAGGTAAGTACCAGGTTGGTTTTACCATGTTCTTTGAGTCAGATATATGGTACCTGCTGAAACAGGGTCTTTCCATCAAATTCCATATGAAGAGTGTTTGTGGTAGCCTCTAAATCTTGCAGGTCTATAGAACCTCATCAGTCAACAACGTCAGAAGAGGTGACCCATTTTTCTAAGTCTCAATATCCAAAGCCAACTCTAGATCCACCAGCAGCTTCTCTGGCAGTGGAAGCTTTAAGGTGGGGTCAGGCAGCAGAATATTTCTCACTCTCTAAATAGTACCATTGTGAATTTCAAATTGAAGATTGTCCTTGTCAACTTCAGTTCACTTTTTAATATATATTCAAAGATATGTATTCAGAACCTGCCATATGTAAGATACTGATAATTCTAAACTGATTCATATTCTTAGATCCTATACCAAGGGCTTTCTTATTAGACCAAGATGGGCTATCGTCAGCCCTCCTTTAGCCAACAGAGTAAAGGAAAGGTGAAAAGGACACCAGGAATGGTTTCAAATCATGTTCTTAAAAATTACTCAAAACAAGACACAAAAAGAATTTGAAGGGAATATTATACTGTTATTTTTTTTCAAAATTAAGAATATTGTGAGAATTTTAAATGTTCCCATCATGATGGGGTGAAAAGTCCACTATGGAAATAGCATCTCATTATTACCTTATTATTTAGCTGAGTTTATAGAAACAACTTGCACTTGCACTGTATAATAGAGTAGACATTGGCCCCATTTTGCTGTTGGGCAACTCTAATATGGCTAAGTCCAGGACCAAAGCAATAGAAACCATGTTCTTTATGTTTTCTTAATATTGATTTCATTGTAAAGTAATTGTATCTTCATTCCATTAGGTAACATAAGTGAAATATAGCCTCAGTATTAATTGTTTTACTCCACTTTTTAAGCATAACTATCAGACGACTTAAAATTCTGTTTGTGGCCCACATCGTATTTCTGTTTGACACTACTCTAGAGCTGTGACCACATCTTTCTTCATCTCTTCCTGTACCCTTCTTGTTACTGTCCTGCCTTCTTGGCATCATCATCACAGTAGAGAGTTTCCCAGACTCACCTGTACCGGCATTGGCTCTGTGTCTGACTGCCAGCTAAGGCTGCTCCGGGGATGGTGTGGCACAGTACCACAAGAGGCCATGGTTTTGTAGTTCAGCAGTGTGTAACTAAGAACCACATGATGCAAAATGTTAGCCTAAAATATGATTTAGAAGGTGGAGCTTCACTGGCTAGACACACAAATGGAATATCCCTTGATTACTCTTGGGACACTAAAGAGTAGTTCCTTTTTAAGGAAAAAAAGATTTATCTGGTTTTAGTTTCACTTGGCTCCATTGTCCATGAGCTGTGTTTGGGCAGTATGTTATGATAGGAAAACAGAGAAAAGACAGTACTACTTTTGTTTTGCTTTGTTTTGTTTGGTTTTTAGAGGCAGGGTTTCTCTGTTTAACAGCTCTGAATGTCCTGGAACTCACTTTGTAGACCAACCTGGCCTCAAACTCAAGATCTACCTGCCTCTGCCTCCCAAGTGCTAGAATTAAAGGTCTGCACCACTGCCGGTAGCTACTTTTTTTTTAAGTGTTTTTTTTAAAGTTGTTTCTCTGATTAATAGAAAACATAAAATTCTCTGCCCACCACAAACATGCATTATTGACCTTGCATAATCACATTTTATGGTAAGTTTCGTGCAATTTAAGTATAGCTTTTATCTGATTTCACATTCTCGTAAGCGGCAGCTCTATTACCTGTGCTTCTAAGGGAGGGACTGCTGCTAGCCAAACCTTGATTTGCAGAACACAAGATATACCTCAACATTGGAAATGCCCAGTGTGAAATCCCCATCAGTCTTGGAGTTGGTACAATATGATAATAAAACTGGGTGTTAGGAGCAGAGAGGAGGAATGGCCAATAGGATGAGATTCAAGAAAGGAAATGTGTTTCGTTAAGACATTTTCAGAAAGATCAGAGGTGTTGCTGCTGAGAGGGGTGACGGTCTCAGGCACTCACCAAGAGTCGGTATGGTCTGGATCCTGTGGAAAACAGATCTCTTGATTTTGCCCACAGGCAACCATCTATCGATGACCACCACCCTGTTCTCCAGAAGGATTTTTCTCAGATACATTAGGAAAGGCAGCCCAGGCAGAGGGAACACTGCAACTCTCATAATGATCAAAGATGTGATGTGTTTAAGAAATGGATGAAACTTGGTGTGACCTAATCACAGGGTTTGTGTGACGTTGTCAAGACCTGTAAGGAGAAGAGAACCACCATAGGACTCGATGAAAAACCTGAGCCTCATATTATACACAACAGACAATAGTGAAAAACACTGTGTACCGGGATGGCAAGTGCATGCTGGGCTGTATATGTTGTTTGGTGGGGATGCAACGGGGGGTCACTTTTCCTTTTGTGGTTAAGAAACATATTACAATTATCAATAATATAAAGAGAACTGAAGGAGCAAGAGACTTGCAAAGAGAGTAAAATTAATGGTGGTAGGAAAGAGGGAGGGATGGAGGAAGGAAGAAGGAAGGGAGGGAGGGAGGAAGGAAGAAGGAAGGGCAGGAAGTGAGGGAGGGAGGGCTATATAAAAAGCTATGTTAGGTGCATAGCTAGAATAAAGCAAAACACAAGGAAAAGGTAACTCCCCCTTTCTTGCCCAGATGACTGGCTCGATACTTACAAGGAAGACAGAAAAATAAACTCTGGACGTGATGCCTTTGACACACTTGTGTGGCACGCGGGCAGAGGTGCTGGGTTTGTGGAAGAGAGCTGCATGACACTGCAGCTCGATGCTATTGTCAACAGAGTTCACACTCGAGAAATCTGTGACTGAGTTACCAAAACAATCGAAAAACTACTATGTCTAAAGAAGTTTATAATTTTTTGTTGGGCCGTACTCATGACTCTCCTTAGCTGCCTGTGGCTAAGCAGTCCACAAAGGTAGCAGTTTATGACACAGGGATACATGTGATAGTCCAAAGGAAAAATGTAGAATAAAAAGCTATCCAAGTATCACATCACTGAGTACAGGGTCGTGTCAGAGAAAGGATGCCGTGACATGAGCCTGTGCAGAGCATTTAGCAAGACAGCTAGTGTTCTATCAGCGATCTTCTCACTCATAAAATCTTAAGCAGTTAGGGGAGTTTTTATTTTTTTTAAGCCTGAGAAGTCACATGCATTGTGACTCAGTTGATTCGTGATTAGAGTTATTTCAATATAAGCAGCAATTCAGTTTTTGTAACAATCATGATGGCCTAATTTTCCATTTGTAAATCATATCCTGTTGCCACACTCGAATGAGACAACGTGTTTGTCTTGATCATCCTCCCTTTCTCAGAACACCCTTAAACAGTGCTGACAAAGCCATGGTACTTATTCTCAACTAATTTTCAATTCCTGAGCCAAGCAGAAAGAACTTTTAATGGCACCAGCTTTCTGGGTTGCGATCCCTGTGGCGTCTGAACCTTTTCCCTTGCTTCCACAGTAGGCTCTCGTGGATGCTAATTTACAGTGCAGTTCTCACTAACTTCGTGCAGGCATTTGTTTGTTTTGTTGGAGCCCGTGCTTTCCCACCCTCAGATCAAACATGGCCAATAATGATATGGCCTTCAAAACCATGATGCTCACATTAAAAGTCCTCATAAACATAGCAGGGACTCTGTAATTGAAAGAAGCCACAGAGCCACTGATTAGATCCTAGGTCTAGATCTTATAGGTGGTCTCTCCTTGTTGTTAAATTGGCCATTTGTGTTTATAGCTTCGGCAGGGAAGGCTGTAAGGAAAACTGGCCCTAATACAGCACTCTCCCACACTTGGCCTTCTCTCCTGTTCTGTTACCCTTGAATGGTGATAATTTCAACCTGCCTCTGAACGAGCAACTCTGGCCCTGCTTTTTCGGCGGTCGTTACACCAGCTAAGATAATAACTCTTCTTAATGTCAAAAAAGTTTTATGTATAATAGTGATAATACAAAACCCCAATAATTTGACCAAAGCTAAAAATAAAACAAAAAGCAGTAACTGATTTCCTACACTGATTGCAAGCAGTTACAACGTACAAATGGCTGAGTAGTCCACAGGAGCTGAGACTAGAGCCGTCTAACCCTATTCACTTTTCACTTTCTGTGACCCTGTGATTTAGTCTTATCCTGACCTATGATAAATATTTACCACTGTCTGTTGACTTTGTGAACAAACACCCTGATTTGGGTGAAGTCCCTAGAGGGCTTTTATTTTCCCTCAGTGGCTTTCCTGTTTAAATCCTTTCAGATTTAGAGAGTTGTAGTAGATAGACTCTAGCAAGAGATATTTTCAGCATATAATTCACGGTGCTATTTAGGCCCCCTTCATATAGAAATACCTTTGCTGGATATATTGCATAAAATAAATTCTTTTTTAAAAGTCTTCAAGTCAGATAATACTGACAAGGGCCATAATCGAGCATCTAAGCAGAAC
This sequence comes from Mesocricetus auratus, assembly GCF_017639785.1. Taxonomy (NCBI): domain Eukaryota; kingdom Metazoa; phylum Chordata; class Mammalia; order Rodentia; family Cricetidae; genus Mesocricetus; species Mesocricetus auratus. The sequence goes on from NW_024429189.1 coordinate 80,326,630, forward strand.
GTACTACCAGCAGCCTCTCCATTTCAACCTCAAGATCATAGGAGTAAAACTGAGTCAAGGTTTCGGGGATGGTGGAAAGGGACCAGTCACCTGCAGTGTGGTCTGGGGAAAGGAAAGGAGTCTTCACAGAGCTTGTGGAAGAAAGCAGCATGGCTGGTGTGCTGTGCCACTCCCAGGTGTGTACTGGTGAATGTCAACACACCTCAGAAAGGTGCTAGCAGGCTGCTTTCACATGCCATCAGGAGGCAGAAAAACTGAACTCAAGTGAGACAAGTCTTTGGAAGGAAAAAAAAAACCTTAGTAGAGGCTTATCTGAAAAGCTTAGTTTGGATCTTCTTATTTACTGATGCACATTTTTGGGGGGATCCATTAGATAACTCAGCAGGTAGAGGGTCTTGCACATAGACCTGATGTCTGTCTCAAGATGCCACAAGGTGTGACAAGAAAGAATGGAGTCCCGAGAGTTGTTCTCTGATGATTCGTCACTTCTCTCTCCCTCTCTCCCTCTCTCTCTCCCCCTCTTTCTCTCGTATGCACACATAAATTATTTAGAGCTCATATTTACCCCTTGAAAAAATTCTTTCCTCCTCTTTTCCTCTTCCTTCTCCTTCTCTTCCTCCTCCTCCTCCTCCTCGTCCTCCTCCTCAGACCTTATACTACTTTCTTCCCACCTTGATATCCTCAATTCACTGTTTCTGTGAAAGCTTGGCCTCCACTTGGCTTTCAGTAATTCTAGTTCTCTTTTTACTTTTTCCTCAATAATCCATTGCAAAAAGAAAAATGTCTAAATTCTTTAGATTTATTCATAGTACTAATGTGTCTGAAAAAAAATAAAGAGGTATATAGACAAACTTCACCATAGTTATAAAATTCTATAAAGCTACTAGTCCATGACCAAATAGAAATTATTCCCAGAATATGAAGATAATTAGATACCAGGATATCAAAGTATAGTTGTCTATTACTATCAATGGATCCAATGGGAAAACTCACATGATCATTGCTTAGGATTCAGTGGTAAAAAAAATATATATTAAAAAATTCAATATTCACTCTTCATTTTAAAAAGCTTAACAAAACAGCAAGTGATGTATATCTCCTTAATAATAATAATAATAATTTAAAAACTGTCATAGTCCAAAATTTGTAGCTTTTTCCACAAAGGCTAATGTACCTACAGTAAAAGAGGTCCCAGGCATTGGTCAGTAAAAAAAATCCCATGATTAGGCAAGTTGAAGAATCATAAAACATAGGTAAAGATTCCACTCTTAAGACAGAAGACATGTAAAGTAAATGACACTGAAATTTCATTTTCTATCAATTAGATCAACAAAATTATGGAAGTTTGATAGCAGAATACCTCAGCTTTTTAGGATGATGTAACTCTAATGTGTTGCTTTTGGAGTTCATATTATTAGCAGCACCTGCTGAAGTTCGGTTTGTGCTTCTTAAAGGAAGATGTACCATGCTGCCGCTGGCATGGGGAATGATACAGACCACAATCAGGGTGGGTCTTTCCACCTTGTTAATCTAATCTGCATCGCCCCATGGGCATGCCCTGAGGTTTGTCTCTTCAGTGAGTCTAGATCCTGTCAAGTTGACCATCATTACTAACCATCATAGGATTTTACCTCTTATTTTTTTCTTCCCTGTTTCTAAAATCTGGTTCTCTATTCCAAGTTGGTTCCGTAGCTTTCTGTTATGGAGAGACTCTGGTATCTATATGTTCATTCCAGGACAAGATAAAGAATCTCTATCTTAAATTGCCTTAGCATGCAGCATCCTCCATGCCTAACCACAGGGTAAGACCAACTATCAGTTATGTCTTAAGACTATTGTCCGAATTTGACATATTAAGTAGGTGTTTTGGATTCAAGCCTTAAGAATTGTAATTTGCTGAGCATGATGGCACAGCCTTTAACCCCAGAACTTGAGAAGGCAGAAGCAGACAGATCTCTATGAGTTTGAGGCCAGCCTTGTCTACATAGTAAGTTCCAGACCAGCTAGGGCTACTTGATAAGACCCTATCTAAAAGAGGAGGAGGAGGAAGAAAGAGAGAAGGAAGGAAGGGAGGGAGGGAGGGAGGGAGGAGGAAGGAGGGAGGAAGGTAGGAAGGAAGGAAGGAAGGAAGGAAGGAAGGAAGGAAGGAAGGAAGGAGAAAGAAAAAACCCTCCGATTCTGTGGGGTTTTGTTTTGTTTTTTAAACAGAGTCTGATTGTAGGATAGGCTAGCCTCTGTGCTGAGTGACTGTGTAGCTAAGGATAACGTTCAACTCCTGATCCTCTGCATTAGGGATTATGCCTGGTTTCCTAACTCTAAGTATTGAAGGAAGTCTTTCGCCTCTGATTTTAATCAGTTTCTCAGAACTTCACCCAAATGAGAGACAGTGGTTGGTGGTACAGTTTGGAGAGACATCAAGCAAATCTAGCTAACCCTTCTTAAATGTTCTGTGAAAACACCAAAATTTAGACACACACACACACAAAGTCACATGCACTCATACCCCCTCCCCTCCCAGCATGTGACACTGGACTCTTTCACTGCCTTATTGGAACAAGGACTAAAATGTAAACACATTTTTACAAATCTAGACAAGGCCTTGAGTCATGTAAGCATTCAAGTGTTACTAAGACCTAGCTCACAGTGGAAGGCTTGAGTGTTCCTTCCCTTCCCTTCTTCCCTTCCCTTCTTCCCTTCCCTTCTTTCCTTCCCTTCCCTTCCCTTCTTCCCTTCCCTTCTTCCCTTCCCTTCTTCCCTTCCCTTCTTCTCTTCCCTACCCTTCCCTTCCCTTCCCTACCCTTCCCTTGCCTTCCCTTCCCTTCCCTTCCCTTGCCTTGCCTTGCCTTCCCTTCCCTTCCCTTGCCTTGCCTTCCCTTCCCTTGCCTTCCCTTCCCTTGCCTTCCCTTCCCTTCCCTTGCCTTCCCTTCCCTTCCCTTGCCTTCCCTTCCCTTCCCTTGCCTTCCCTTCCCTTCCCTTCCCTCACAGGGGAATTCAAGGTCCTGTGATTACCATAGCTTCTATCAGATCAAGTCGAAGTTTGGGACAAGTATATCCACCTTCAGATCCACTTGTGGATATTCCCTTTCTGTATGTTATGGGTTTCTTTAGGGAAAACTAAAAATATGTTAAGTTGTATTTCCCAGAAGATGGATTTTGTTAACTCCTGAAGTTGTACTCTTTATATTGAGCTACCATCTGCTAATTTATTTTTGCTATCATGACAGTATACTTTTGAGTTTAAGTTTTCTAATGTAGTTACTCCTTTTGAAAACAATACATCTACATACATACATACTTTTATGTGAGGGGCATGAGAGAGACCGAGGTCTGTACGATAAAATGTTTGTGTTTTAAGTTCTGAACAAAGTGGAGTGATCACTGTACTTCAAGTTAGAAGAACTTGTACTAACCACTGCTCAGATTTATAAATATCTCTGAAAAAGCAGTTTTCACATTACTACACAGTGTCACAATGAAGAATAAATCGAGATAGCACACACGTGAAGTCACCATGTAAACAGTAAGATCTTAATGAAGCAAATGCTAGGTTTAGAACGTACTACCTTCCACTGCAACCTCGGTGGAAAGAATCTAGGTTTTGGTGGAGAGTAGAAGCAGTGCTATGTAACTTCACAGTTGGAGCATATTGCTTCACTCAAACTTTGCAACAGTTCATTGAGACTGCTTTTGTCATCTCTCACTTTCTACCAAAAAAACTGAGCCTGAGGGGTTTGGTAACTCAGTTAACGTCAGTATGACCTCACCCCCAGTGTTATTCTCTGTCATACTAATAACTCATTTCCCTTTGTGCTAAGACGTTGGTGAGTAAATGAAACATTTTACTCACAAAATGAAATAGAAAAAAATCAGAACAGCAGATTTGCTATAATCTAGGATTATAGTCTTGGGGACCACTTTCTGGAAATCCCAATAAAGAAACCCATATGTTGTTCCAACAGGTACAACCATGTATTGATAGTGACTCTAAAAAGGGGGACAGGGTGATGAATATTTGAGTATTTTGTGGAATCAGCCTTGAGCTCTGCATCTTGCATAATAGTTGCTTTTCTGATACATTACACCAAGTAACTGTTGGCCCAGCCACCACTTCTTTGAATTCCCAACAATTACGAGGAGGTTTTTCGTTAATTTGTTTTTCATTTCGGTTTTTTTATTTACAACTTTTTTGGGGGGTTAGAGACAGGGTTTCTCTGTGGCTTTGGAAGCTGTACTGGAACTAGCTCTTGTAGACCAAGCTGGTCTCGAACTCACAGAAATCCACCTGCCTCTGCCTCCCGAGTGCTGGGATTAGAGTCGTGCACCACCACTGCCCGGGTATTTACAACTTTTCAAAATTGATTAAAATATAATTATATCATCTTTCCCCTTCCCTTTTTTCCCTCCAACCCCTCCCATGTACCCTTTACTCTTTCTCAAATAGATGGACTCTTTTTCTTGATAATTTATTGTTACACATGTGTGTATGTATGTGTGTATGTTAACATTAATATACAAATCCACCTTTAAAACGTAAATATATAAATCAACCTTCTGCATTAGTATGTCTGTTGATATTATCGTTGGTCAGGTCTTGTTCGGGTAGCCATGTTTTTGTGGTATCATGCATGTAACTCCCCTAACATGTCTAGGAAACACCACCTCTCTGCAAATTTCCTGGTCTTACAGTCTTCTGCTCTCTCTCTTCCACCATGTTCCCTGAACCTGAGCTACAGGAGTTGTACCCATTGGAGCTCAGCACATAAACTCTGTATTATGGCCGATTGTGGTTTCCTGATGTCTCCATTTGCTGTAAAGAGAAGTTTTGTTTTGTTTTGTTTGTTTTTATGTGGGGGTAAAAGCTACACTTAACTATGGGAATAAGGGTAAACACTACAATGCAGTTAGGCATTACGCTGTCTAGTTAAAGTGACAGTCATGGATTGTCTTCTAAAATCCATGACTTCACTAGCTTTGGGTACTTGGATAGGTTTCTAGTACCAGGCACAATTTCCTTCCTGTTTAATTGACCTTAATTAAATTGCTGTTGCTTACCACCAAGATATGACTACCACTATTGCACCTTTAGGAATCTCTTGCCATGTTGGTCATTGTTGTGGTCCATAGGCATCACAGGTGGATAGGACTATTGCTTGCTCTCCTCCCTTGCCGCTTGCAGAGCACCTGCTGGTACTATGAAAGCTAGTTCTGAGGGAGGAGGCTTTCAGGTTAGATAAAACCTGGATCTCTCAAATCCTTGGATCTCCCAAGCACTGTGTCTAAAGTTTTCCATCTCTGAGAGGCAACCAAGAGCAACAGCCATAACCTATATTGTTTTGGAGTCACTTGGACTACCCTGACTAACAGCTTGAATGGAGGTTCCTCATGCCAGGTACTAGGGATTTTATTGGTCTATTGCTCTTATGAGGAGCATTGGCAACCCAACTGGAATAACTTGATTCAAGACACACACACACACACACACACACACACACACACACACACATTTATATATATATAATTTTGGGTAACTATAAAATAACATGAGTAGTCCTTGAGGCTTTATCAAACATCTTATTGTTTGTACCTCCCTCCCTTTTCTCCTGTAAGGATCTTCCTTCTCCTTCCCCATGTGAAGCCTCCCTTCTCATTTTTTCTCATTTCCCACTTCACATCCTCTGTATCTTACTGTTCTCTCTAGGCCCGGCCCATGGCCCCTTTTAACTTGGTTTCTGTGGTTACTCTAGGGTGCATATACATATACTCACATCTGAGGATTTGGAACTAAGAACCACAGATGAGAGAACAAGTGGCATTTGTCTTCCTGGGTCCGAGTTACCTCACTCAGTGTACTATTTTCTGGTTCCATTATAGGGAGGTTTTAATTGGTGGTTCCTTGCAATTATCACACAATTCCTCTTGTACTTAGTTACTGTCTTTTTTTTTTTTAATGGAAGAACTTAGCATCTCTGTAGTATTTGCGAGCTATTTTGAGAACAGATAACATACAATATATGATTTTTGTAGGTAATGTGTAACTCTGCAATGGTCACTTTACTCTCTCAAATCATTGCTTCTCTGAGCTCATTGTGCTTTAGAAGGACGTTGGCAACGCTAAGAGCCCAGGACTGATTAGAGCATTTAGTGTAGAGCATGGTGCTGTATGCATCAGCCAGCCCCACCCTTCCATTCTCAGTCGCTTCTCACAGTCCTCCAGATGGCTCACAATAGGGCCCAGACAGTCAATCACAGCTTTACTCACCCAGGGGTATCATGAGTGATGGAATATCCAAAGGTAATTAGGTAATTACAGAGGATTGTCTTCACTACTGGAAAGAAGTGTTTAACTGCTTGTCCAGACAGAAGAATGTGCATGATTGGATTTATCTAGGACAGGAAGCTTCCATTTTGTTACCGTGTACATCATCATAAATATAGTATAAAAGTCAGGTAAGTGATCATGTTTAAAGGTACTGTGTGGCAAAGGGTTTTTCTACAAGGCTGTACCTTTAATCATTAAAAAATGTTTTATTTTAAAATGCAATTGTAATTACTGCGGCTACTTCTCAGTGACAGAAGAAATATACATAATTCCATCAAAGACAGCGTGCCCTCTGGATCACACACTATGGCTGCCAAAATCTACAACATTGCCACCTAGTGGCTGCTAGGTTGGACTGCAAACACTCAATTCTTGCACTCCAGTGTGAGTACCTCTCCCTCTCCATGGCTGAGGGGATAGAAGATGATAGTAAATAAGAGGAGAATTAGCAACTTTAGTTATCCTTAGTAACTGCCGACAGTTTCATCACTCAAGCTCCGCTTCCTAGCAGATTGGAGAATGAGGAGAATTTTCTTCTTCTTTCGTCGTCGTCGTCGTCGTCGTCGTCGTCGTCGTCGTCGTCGTCGTCTTCTTCTTCTTCTTCTTCTTCTTCTTCTTCTTCTTCTTCTTCTTCTTCTTCTTCTTCTTCTTCTTCTTCTTCTTCTTCCTCCTTCTTCTTCTTCTTCTTGTTCTTCTTCTTCCTTCTTCTTGTTCTTCTTCTTCTTCTTCTTCTCCTCCTCCTCCCTCTTCCTCCTCCTTCTCCTCCTCCTTCTTCTTCTTTGAAAAACTAACTTTAAAAGATTGTAAGCAAAGGCTATATAGTGTGGCCATGTCATTCCTAATCTTTTCACTAACCATTTGAATTCAAAACAAATATATCTGTGTGGGTGGTTTGTGCAAACACTTCCATTCGCTTCTGAAAATTAAAACTGCATCTTTGAGTAGATCCAAACTATTTTAAATAGAGATAAACCATTTTCTCACCCTAGGGAGTAAGCACAGCCGGTGCACGAACCTTCATGGTTTAACCACATGTGAGTGCTTAGATTCTTGACCTGCCAGGCAGACCTCTGTAGCTCACCTTTTTCAGTGGAGACCTGAAAAGCAGACACTAGGACCTTTGTTATGTCCAACGACCATTCCTACCCCAGAAACCACCAACTTGTTGACATTTGAATTATTCATTGAAATAATGAAACCTTGTGTCCACTGAACTCATCACACCATCCCATTTTCTTTCCGAAATAATGAAATGTGGAGTGAGTAATTGTGCTATAATAATTCAAGAGGGCTCTGATATGTTCAAGTAAATCATGTGGGAAGCCACTGAACATCTATTTGAAATGGCTATTCTTAGAAGAGCACTATTCTTCCCTTGAGTTTCGCAATTCTAGAAGTGAGCCTAATTGCTAGTACAATATACATGTGTGAATATCTGCTGTCTCCATCTTAAGCTTCCTCTGGCATTGGTTCCTGGTTTGAACTCATGACTGAGGCACTGATTGTGATTAGTCTGAGTACCAGTGCTGAAATAGGTTCTAGCATGTGGACAACAATTAATAGACATCCCTGGGTAATATTCATTGGGTGGGTGTTGGATCTCTGTCAAATTGATTTCTTGTTTCTGCTGTAGTCTCCTAGGACACCATAATGTAAAGAAAATTAGCTTTAGAGTTACACAAACCTGAATTCAAATCCCTTCCTAACTTTCTGACTTGGAAAACAGGATGACTTCCTTCATCCCAAGGATAGAGATTAATAATGCCTACCTTAATATTTATGGTCATCGAAACTGCGAAGTGAACTAAAGTATGTCAACCCTCTGGTATGGTGTGTGACACAATGCCAACCCCCACTCCCACCTTTGTGTTCCTTTGAACTTTATGTACATTGTTCAGAATTTAGTTTCAACTATGATACTGTATTGAGCATGAAACTTCCCTCTGTCATATTAACACAGAAGAACTTGTCAAACTGCTGGTCAAATATTAGTTTAGCTCTTACTGTGTTCTGCACACTGGAAACTCAGTGAAGAGTAATTTGGACTCAGGTTTTGCCTCAGGAGGTGGTTGTAATCATAGCCATGACTTTGGTCCACTGAAGTGTATACTTCAGTTATTTGTTGCTGTATTTCCCACTGCTTCAAAACTTAGTAGCTCAAAATAACACTAGTTTCTCTTGCACAGTTCTGTGGGTTGACAGCACTCAGTTGGCTAGTGATTGCAGCCAGTCTCCTATGAATTTGGAGTCCTATGGTGGCTAGAATTTGAATCTTTCAAAACTGGCTTTTTCATACACATATGTGGATCTGACCTGGGTAGAATGGGATGTTTGAGGTTATATGGGTGTCTCTGAGAGTCTAAGTAATCACTTCCCATCTCTTTGTACTTTCTTTCCCAGTACAGTGGTTTCTGGGTGGCTGACTTTTCCCAAAGAGATTAGCTTTCATTTGAAGTAGGAAACAAAAATGGCCAACCTTTTTTTGAATAATAAAAATAAGATGTACCATGTATTCTTTCCCAATAGCTGCCTGGGTCCCGCCGCTGTCTTAGCCTCCAAATAACACACGAGACACTATATTAACTATAAAGCCGTTGGCAGTTTGCTATAGTTTCTTAATGGCTCACTCTGACTTAATTATTAACCCATAATTACTAATATATATTTTTATAAGGTCTTATCTTACCAAGGACGCAGCCTCTACTCTTGACTACATTTCCCAGAATCCTCCTTGACTACTAGTCCCACCCTTCTTGCTTCCCTATTGGCCAACAGTGCTTTATTTATCAACCAATCAGACAAACATATACACAGAAGGACTTCCCCCATCAATAAGACACTATGTACTTTTGGTCAAAGAAGCCAACCCATTTTCGACATTCTGAAGCAAGAGACACTGTCTCTTATTAAGAGGTCAAAAGGCATGCAGTGAAAGGGGCCAGGATGGAAGCAAGCTACCACAATGAACAAACCATTCCTCACATTGCCATTCCAGATAGCTGACCTGTTAACCTATAAGTTCTGACTTGTGCTTTGTTCATCTACTTTTACAAAGGGTATTGTTTGTAATTGCCTTGGTAAAAGAATAGTGTCTCAAAGTTCATATAAATAGTAAAATGTAAGTGTGTTCTTCTGGTCCCCAGAACTTCTTCAGAAAACGATGGTATTCCCAGGGTATGTTACATCATCATTCTTCTCATTCTCTGAAGGAACCTCTTTGTTTCTACATGGGGTAAACACACAGCTCATAAATCTTAGCTTCACACACCCAGTGCTACAAAGTGAGTCGCATGATTGTAACTATTTTTGCACATAAGAATCATTACCATCAACCAGAATGTATTTCCAGGGACTTTAAGTCCCATATGCCAAAGTTTCTATCCCACTTCTGAGACATTGTCTTTACAGTTGGAATCCCAGGAAATCAGTCCTCTGAGAGTTCTACACTTCCTGCATTTGATGTAATAAACACTCCTTCCCTTCCTTTCCCAGGGACAAATGGCCCTAAACAACTCTGTAAGGCCTTTCCTACAACTGTGTAAAATTCTTACTTTAATATAATTCAATGTCTGGACGATGACAAGAGAGAGATAAAGAGTGAGGAGGGATCAGAGAAGCCCAGAGTTACTTTCCAGCCATAAACACGAGAGACAAAACAAGTTTAAGCTACATACGCAAAACAAATGTTTCTCAACTTAAGCTCTGAACTTAAGTATTTTTGTACTTTTCAGTAATAATTTATCAAATATTAAGAAAATAATAGCTAGGATATTATTATGTTCTAGGGAACAAAATTGGAAGCTTTCTTGATTCCTACAATTTTACCTTCATTAAAATTCCCAACTTAGTTCATTCATACATTCTTGTACATTTTGTAGGGATTGTGATCTCTGTGGTCCCTACATGACCAATTAGTGATGGCCACTCTGACAGAGCTGAGGACTGAGCTGCATTCCATGCTAAGAAGGCAGAAATCACCAGTAATTGACATGGTTGAACTGAAATATAAATCCATAAATTTGTTGAGGTTCCCCATGAAAAGGGTAAAGGATATTTAGAGACAGACTCAGTACCATTTTTTGTAGACATAGCAGGAAATTATGATCATGTGGGATCTGAATGTATCCTTTGTACTTAGATTTCTTTTTTTTCTGTGAGAATTGTAGATAACATTTCTATAAGCTGTGGGATATCAAGAGAATAATACCAACCAATTGTGCTGTTATGCACAAGCCCTCAAAAGTTCCCTCTGATGGGAATGGAGCCAGTAGAATGTGTAGAGTGAGTTAAGGTCCACTTTTAAATCCATATTGGAAAAAAATTTCAATTTTTAGTTTATATGCCAATTTACTGTTCCTGAAAAATATAGATAAGAAACCAGGATCTGGAATTTATATTAAAGTTAATGAATTCTGATTACATGTTCCAGGTGTGTCCATTTGACACAGCACCTGTCTTAATTTAAAATGATGAATTTGTTCCCTTGTGGGACCTCTCCTCCAGGATCATAATACATATTCTCTGATATTAAAATACCATATATCTGCGTGTAACGCTTATTTCTCAAAAGTATTGAATGGAAGGCATCCAAGAGACACCTAAATAGGAACAAGCTAGAAAATGTGGCTTTTGTTGTTTTCTCCAGGCTGTGATAATATAAACCAAAGATCAGAAAATTGCCAGGAGATAGGGGTGGTTTCCCAACCAAACTATCTAAAGCAATAGCTAAAGGCCATTGAAAAAAGGTTACATAAACTGATATATGTCCACTGTTTGTTTTACGATTTATTCTGTGTTCCTCTTTGAGCAATAGTTTTGTGTAATGAGAAACTTTTACATTGTGTGACTCTACCCTCTGCGTCTGCGTTCCAAAGACTAGAGAAAGCAAAGCCAAGCCTTTTTTTCTTTGGTAACCACTTTATGTGCTATTCGGACTTAATCAGCTGTGGGCCCCTTCTTTTGAGTGTTCCTTATGTCCAACATTTCTCTGTATGCAGTTGCTCTTATCTTTCTGTGACTGGAACATTCCAGGCCTGTTCTGGCTTTGTACATCCCCCACATGCATGGCCTCACCGTGCCTGTCCTCTCAAGTGTTACTCTCTATCCCCAGCCCCCCTCCACCCACAAGCAGTGACAGTGTCTTGGCACTTACTGAAATAACCAACCCCCAAGATGGTACCTTTTCACACATGACCTAAAATGCCATCCACACATCTACCCTCTCTGGAAGGAAAATGGATTGAGCCAGTGGTATGTTGCTGGGATGTGTAGAGGTTAGAGGTTTCAACTGTGCTGTTAAGTACAATCATTACATAGCTCATACCAAGAAACCGTACCATTCTCCTGGTGATCTGGTGAGGATGTATACTGCTCTCTTGCCTTTCCTCTTGCCCTCTCACTGCCAGCTCCACCCACAGAACACTCAGCTGTGGGTGGGCATGAGCCTAGAGCACAGTAGTTACAGGCAGCAAGCTGAGAGGAGTGAGGCTGCTGAGATCTGGAAGGGTACCCACGGTCACCAACCCATTCCACATTCCAGGGCCGTGACTCTTCTTCCCTGAGGAAACTGATCAATACTGCAGTATCTTTAACGTAGTTTATTCTACTTCTATATGTCGCTCTAAATGCTTAGAGATAAAAATCTCAAATCGGGTGTTATTGGCTTACCTATACAGCTCTCCCTGCCGTTAAGTTGTCTGTAGTATGCCCATAATGCGTTCTGAATAAGTAGAAGCAGATTATCAAGGACCTGCTTTGTTCATATGTCACCCTACTCTATGACTGTATTACTGTGCATTAGTCCGTAACCCATCATCCATGGCAGTGGGTAGATAATTAGTGTTAAGCTCAATATTTTGAATAAAAATAGATATTTCTCCCCTTTGGAGAGCAAGGCTTGTTTGTGACAAACATGTGTCTTGCTCTGTAGCCTAGGCTGGCTTGCATTTATTGATCCTCCTGCCTCAGCCATCTAAGCTGAGATCACAGATAATATCACTGTGCATGCAGAGGAATAGAGTATTGAGGAAATTCTCACAACCCTCTGTGAGGGACTCTGATAGGTGCCAGCCATCACTGATTTCCACAGACTGATGAGAGAGAAGGCACTTCCTTGTGTTGGTAAGCAGAGAAACAGAAGGGATGTTGGGAGCCACTGATCATCAATAATCATAAGATGGTATGATGGCCCTTCACTTGTAAAGATCTCTGTGGTGGAGTTTGAAGGATTTCAAGTCTGTGTCATGAGGTAGGCTACTGTCTTGTTTAGGGGACAAGGAGAAACCAAAATAGGAACTGTTATAGAGAGTAGTGAATGATGAGCTGCAACTGAAGTCTAACATGGTCAGGGAATACACTGAGACAGTCTAGCTGCCAAAAACTAGAGGCTGGCTTGGTTTTGACGCTCCATGTTTGATTCATTCATCTGAGTATCTCAGAATGTCCTGGCCTTGAGGAGCGGAGGTCCAGCTCTGTGTCTGAGTGGCAGGGTGGGTGGAGTAGGAGAATAGGACTCAGAAAGCTGTGGAAATAAAGCCTTTGTGGGAGGCCAGCTGCTTGCACCAATCTTTGCTTGGCTTGCTGGTCCACGGCTTTGATCTCAAGGCCCTTTCCCATGAGAGATCTTCCCTTTCCTCTCATCACATATGACAGCACCCCTCACCCACTCTACACACCCCAGTTTGGTCCAATTTCAAGGGAAATGAGCTGCTTGTCCAGTCACCATCTCTGGGCTGTATAAACAAGCAGATGGGCAATCCGTGTCTCTCTTGGGCCTTGGACCACTGTTCTCCTTGCACAAATGGAGACTCATCACTCATGTTTTGGACTGTAGTCTCGAAAGCATGAGATAATGGGGCCGGCTCGACTTTTGAGATTTCTTCATGCTGTTTAGATTTCAGTCTCCGTGTCAAAATCCTATTGTTCAAAGCAGTTTTGGCAACAGCAGCCTCTACCACTCAACTCATTCGGAAAAATAATAATTCAGACTCTTTTGTCTTGGTTTTTTTTCCTCACTAAACCGAGTCTTACCAAGCAGAAAATAGAACCAAAAGAAAAGATGTGAAAATACATATGTGACATCCTTCCTTCATTAGCCAAATGTTAACTGGGGAGGCCATCAGGTTAAAAGGGCTTTGCTTTGTTTTTCAATTAAGGGCCCTTGTATACTGTGGCTGCTGACTGGAGGTCAGAGGAGGAATGGGCCTGCAGACTAGAGACTTGTAAGCCCAAGGCTGCTGTCATTCATGTCGCCTAAACAATTCAGCCTGGGTGGTGCTCTTTTTTTTCTTTAATTCACAATACCCAGAGGATTCTCCCTAACTGGCCTTGTCTCCTCAAAACTCAGGCCCCTTTCCTGCAGCCCTGGCTGTTATCATTCAAGCTGATAGCCCTGCCTCGTCTTGGCTCTTCCTCCAGATACCAGGATCAGGCTTCCTTGAATTCTTTTTTTCTTGCATGCCTTTAATTGTCTTCTCTCTGTTGTCTCTGCCTCCTTTACTTGAATCTTCTTTTCTCACGCCCTCTCCTCCTCCCCAGCCTGTGACTTGCTCTTCAGATTCTTCTCTTCAGGATCTCCTGTCTTTAGTTAGCATCTTTCTGAGCATTCTGTCTCCTCCGTTCCCCCACACCTCCGTGTTCCTCATTGCTTTTCTATTGGCTTTCATTTCTTCCCCAACCCTTCCCCTTAGATTCCTAAAACCTCTAAAGGTTTTCCGTTTGGGAGTGTCTCTGAATGGTGTCGGGTAGATGAGGCAAGAGTGCTTGGCATGGTTATTATGTTCTTCGAGGCATCTGTTCATGGGCAAGAGATCGGCAGAGAGTACATCCTGTTCTCTGTGACTAATCACAGTTTTTAATTTTTATTTGTTCATTCAGCATTTAGATTGTCCATTATATATCAAGGCCTAAGGGGAGAAAGCAATGAATCAGATACAAATTCAAGTCTCAGGTACTACACACTTGCCATAAACAGTACCCAACTTTTTGACAGTGTTTGATAGCATCAGCCACCTCAGACTCTTTCTCTTAGTTCAAGGCTAGTCCAAGGAAGGCTGGTACCTTGCTTGTCCTTTGTACACTAGACTGGCTGTCCACCTTTTTGATCTGTAAACACAGCAGAACTTCTGGGCTTTCCCCAGGGGAGTTCTGTCTAGCTTGGCTAACCTGCTAGAGCATCCCTTCATGGCCCTTATTTCAGTGGTTCTCAAATTGATATGAGTAGCCCATCCCTTTCCTCGGAGCCCCAGATTTGTCTACCCAACTGCCAATTAAAGATCTCAAACTTGATACCGCAGACCAAACTCTGATTTCTTCACACTACCCTTTGGGCCACACATCTGCCATCCAGTAAGAAGTGGAACTGTCATTCATTGAGATGCTGAAGCCCAAAGTCTTGGAAAATCATACTCTTTCTTTTCTTCCTTACAGTGCAACCAGTCCATTACTGTTTCTATTATTACACTGGTTCAAGCACCATCATTTCTCAAATGAGCTGTTGTCATCATCCTTCCCATCTTTTAAAACTCATGGCAGATTATTATCCATTTTCCTAGAATCCTCTGGCCATAAAATCCAGAATCTTGTAAAAACCTACAAGGTCCCTACCACCACAACTGTCTTCCATTTTTACTTCCTCTTGCCTTGGTCTCTGCCTCTCTCCACAACCTCATCTCCATGATGCCCCCAGAATCTGCTAGAGAACATCATGCTGGTCTTCACTACATTCTAGTGTTTTTAAAAATATGTCCTGTCAGAGATATCGGGTATCTTAATAATTTTGGTTTGCTTATAAGAGACAACCATAATCTGAGTAATTTATAAATGACTGAAATTTATTTCACAGGATTTCTAAGAAATCCAAGATAAGGTGTCAGCAATGTCCTGAGGTCCTCCTTTCTTAGACATGGTACCTCCTTAGGGTGTTCTTATGTGGTGAAGGGGGCAGATAGGTGCCCTTAATAAGGGTTGAATCTCATCATAGCACCGCTGCATCATATCACATCACATCAGAAACTAGGTTTCAATGTACAAATTTTGATAGAGTAAAAGCATCATAACATTATAGTGTCATATATAATACCTGCATGAAGTAGCTTGTCTGGTGACTCTAGTTGCTCTTTCTCTGTTTTACATAGCTTCTTAATGCTTATCATCACCTCAAATACTATGTGTTTGCTTTGTTGCTTTCATTCTGCCCCCCCAAAAAATATGTGTGTCCGAAGGAGAGATTCTGCTTTACTTGTGATTCATAGTAAGCACACCATTAGTATGTTTTAACTGAGGAGCAGAGGAGGTGCAATCAGGAAACATATTTCTTGTACCAGAGGAGATGGAAACCAGGAAGAAAGTGAGTTATAAGCTGAGTGTTGGCGTAAGGGCAGTTTGGAAGGAATTATTAACTTTGTGGATCACATGCAGAGTGGAATGTATATCTTTAATATTCATCATGTCTGGAGCATTACATACTCTGGATCATGCCCTTCAGGACTGTAGGCTAGGATGCCATGTTCTTTTAGCCATGCTACCCTGAGTATTTAGAAGTACCTTGGAGTATTCACCCAACAGAGGTCAGACTCTGATGGACTAATGCTATATCCAGGGGCAGGGGCAATGCACAAGGCTGCTGGTAGATGTGGTAAACACTTAGCATGCGACTACCTGCAGCATTGCCATGAGGGGGCCTGAGGAAGACACATGCGGAAGGAAGTACAGTGAATTTTGAGTTAATGCTGTGGCTACTTTATAACCACCTAGGTGTTCTAAAATTATAAGTTTAAAAACTGTATTGTGTATCATGATCCAGGAACTTCCGTAGCAATCTAGGTTTTCGTCATCTTAACCTGCTACTTCTGGCCTTTCAATGAATGCCTACATTGGGCTTAGCTTCTACTGAACCTCTCAATAACTTATTTCTTTGGGACTCAGTTTCTGCACTTATAAAACAAAGATATTAGTCATTGAGATGCTGAAGGCCAAATCTTATGTCATGTTCTATGTGTTTGGGAGTATTAGAAAATAAAGTTGGGGAATCTGAGAAGTAAGAAGAAATGGGAAAATGTCCCTAGGTTGTGCAGTTCAGGTGTACCCAACAGTCTATATTTTACATTGTTAGGGAGCCTTAGATGCCTGCAGGACAACGATGTGATAAGCATTATAGAATAAAAAGATGACACTGGCCATGGTGTGCACCACAAAGCTGGAGAGAGGAGGGATAGTAAGTAGAAGCAGAATGAGAATTTAAGAAAACAATCAGATAATAGAAAGGAAAGGTATCCAGGATATGAACCAGGGTGAATTTTACAGGATTAAATATTAGAAGGTGAACATGCTGTCCTTACAGGTACAGGGGCAAGCTGAATACAAACTTCATAAAGGTAGAAACCATTGCCCAACTGTGTTCATGGCTGTATTCATCCCAAGATCCAGCCGCATAATATTTGGAAGCTAAATTCTTGTTAGATTGACAAACAGTGGTCATTGGGGTGAAAATAAGACTCTGAATTTCAACTACTAAAATCATAGAATAAAGGTCAACATAATAAAGCTAAGTTAGAATATGGATTGTTGCTTCGGTGAGTTACACTAATAGCCAGTCCTACATGAGAAAATGTGGATGGTGCTGTCCTCTTGAGTGAAGGTGGGCGAAGACCAGCCTGAAGCACAGCACTTGAAAAGCTCTTATTTCCTCAAGTTCTTGAGTTTCGTCTTCCTCCTTCCTGCTGTGCACCAGACACTTACCATCAAGACTGGGCCTTGTCTGTGTCCCGAGGTCTTCCCAAGCGCTACCAATTTGGAGGTATTGAAACAGGATTCCCATGGAATTACACACATCTTTTTGAAAACAAGCCTTTACAAACAGTCACATCGTGAAAATCATAGCCACAGTTAGAAAAATGCCAAATTTTCTGAGGTTACTTTAGACCACACACAAACTCTCTCTCTTTCTCTCTCTCTCTCTGTCTCTCTGTCTCTGTCTCTGTCTCTGTCTCTCTCTCTCTCTCTCTCTCTCTCACACACACACACACACAAACACACACACACACACACATGTCTACATCTTCAAATGTCTTTGGTTGGAAACTGGAATTGGGCATCTGATCACTGGCAGAAGCCTAGTTGGTAGTCTGAGCCAGGAAAGTGGTATTTGGATTTGGAAGAGGAAAATAATTCTAAGTTTAGTTTTAAAGCTATGATGTAGAAAAAAAATGAACAAAAATGAGAGGAGCCTTTTATTCAAAAAGCAGCTCATTTGGTTGGAACAAGGAGCTGTCCATGCATAAATCGCTGTGTTTAGGTTGTCTTCCCTGACAACCTAGACACAGGTAGGTAGGCTGGCTGACAGTCATCCACTGTACATTCAATGACAACCCTTCCTATGTGCTTCCTAGCAGCAATGTGATATTAAGAAGAAGGAATGAGATTCCCTGATTCTCTGCTTCTAAATCCTCCCCATAAACTAAAAAAGATGATGATGCCTTTCCATGAGGAGTTCTGTGATTGTTAGTTTTGATTGTCACTTGACACGACCTAGACTCACCTGGGAAGAAAGTCCCAATGAAAGATTGTCTAGGTTGTTAGCTTGTATGCATGTCTGTGTGTCGGGGTGGGGGAGGGAGGAGTTATCTCCATTATGTTAGTTGAGGTGAGGAAATCCATCCACTGTGGGCAGCCTCATTCCCTGGGTTTGGGTCCTGGACTGTTTTTAAGAGTGGAGACCACAAACTGAGAACTAGCATGCCCACACTAATTCACTCTCTGTGTGACTGTGAACGGGACTGTCTTCAAGTTCTGCCTCCTTTACTTCCCCATAATGCCAGACAGTAGCCTGGAATTGTAAGCTAAAATCAACTTTTTCTCTGCTAAGTTCCTTTTGTCAGGTTATTTTTATCATAGCAACAGGAAATGAAACTGAGACAGTGACCCAAAGCTGTGATACAGCTATAAAACTTTTCAGTAGCTCAGTGTGAGGGTTAAGCCTCACACTTGTCTATGCCATGACTATGAAACACCTGTTGTAAAATCTACCCACATGACAGAAGTGACTGACATCCCCCACTGCCTTTGAACAGTGCTTTTGTTTCCAGCATCAGTGGAGAGGAAAAGGCCTTTATCCAAAGAAGCAGCTCCCTGGGTTGCCTTCCATCTACTCATTTTGTGTTTGTATGTGTACGTGCATATGTGCACATGTATGTCTGTACATGTTCATGTGGAAGCCAGAAACTTGTGTTGAAAATCTTCTTCAATTGATGTCTACAGTACTTACTATAAGACAGAGTTTCTCATCGAACTTGGAGCTCATTGGCAGGGACAGCTGTCAATAAGCTGCAGGGATACTCCTACTTCTGCCCCTCCACCCCCCTTTGCTGGGTTGCAGATATATGCTACCAAGCCCAGCTTTTTGTGCACACTGGAAATACGAAATTAGGTTCTCACGCTTGCTGACTAAGGACTGACTGAGCTATATTCTCAGCGCATCATCTGCTCAGTTATTGACTATGATGCTTTTCCTTGGAGGGCAGGGAGCAGCTGAAGATAGTAATGGTAGATATGGGAGAGAGTCAGGAGGAAGATGAGCTTCACACACACACATAGGTAGAAAGAGGAACCGGGTTAGTAAAATCTGGGTAGTGTCACTTAGGTTTCCTTTGAAGCAGTATTAATAGCCTTGACTTGTGGCTTTGTGCTCTCTCTCTCTTCCTCTCTCTCCCTCTCTCTCTCTCTCTCTCTCTCTCTCTCTCTCACACACACACACACACACACACACACACACACACACACACACGCTCAGATTCCTTGTCATGTTTCAGAGAATTGTTCAGACTTAACCTTTTAACTTAGTTCTACTTATAAAAGTCTGTTACACCTTTGGGGTAGCAATGCGAGTGACAAGTCATTCTGGGACACTGCTCAATCTCCTCCATGGCTCTTGAATGAGCTTCCCTTGACCCCAGTGTTGGGGACTGTTTTGCTGCTAGTTGACCTTCTGTATTTCTTTTCCATCAACAGTGTCAGAGAGTCTTTCAAAACGAGAGTCAAGTCAAGAGTCCTTTAAAATGAGAGATGGGGCGGGGCACATAGAAGGAGAAGCTGGTGGTTTCATTGCTAATGTGCTTGCTACACAGACATGGAGACCCAGCTTAAATACCCAGAACCCAGACAAACTGAGCACAATGGTGTTTATTCATGAGCTCAGTGCTTGGGAGGCAGAGACAGTGTGATGCCTGGGGCTTGCTGGCTAGCAAGTCTAGCCCAATCGGTGAGCTTTTGGTTCAGTGAGAGACCCTGTCTCAAAAAATACAGTGGTGAGCCACTGAGGGAGACACGTGCACATGGAAACATCCCAGGGGCACGGGGACAAGAAATGAGACATTCTTATTTCTGTAAGCCCTTTCCTCCCTATCAGCTATGATGAAAGATCGAAACCATGGCTTCTTTCACACCGCTCCTGTTTATTTTCCTAAGAGTCATTACAAACTGGGGTTACCAGGACAGCGTCCTAGAAATATGACCATTAAATAAGCAGCATGGGCACATGGGGGAATAGAACAGAGGGGAGAAGAGATGGGGAAGGGTTGTGGAGGAGGGGAGAGACGTTTAACCTCTCATGTTTGCACATCTATTAATGATGCTTTGCCTGCCTCCAACTCTCTTTAGTGCACAGAGCTATGAAGCATAGTATAGTCAGGAAATCCGGGGCAGGAGTGATAGCTGAACAAATCCAAAGCATCAGCAAGTAGCTTCTATGTTGTCGAGCCTTGAGTTGCTGACAGTACACCAACCCTCCCACCCCCAACCCCCCCATCCCCACCCCCCGCCCAGTCTTGGAGTTGCCACCTCAAAACACCATCTGCTCTGCTTTGCCTTCTAACTCCTCACAGCATCAACTCGACATGGAAGCCCTCTTCACAATGAACCCCCCTCTGCAGTGTCGGGACAGCAGAGCCAGGGAAGCCATGGAGCCATGGCAGCTTCTTTGCAAATTGCAGATGTGTCTGAAGAAATGCTGAGCAGGCATCGAGATCCCTGCTTTGTACACCACAGACAAACAGCTCCTGATTTAGAAGCTCAAGTTAACAAAAACATTAATTCCGTCGGGCTTTGAGAAAGGCCAATGCTTTTCTTTTCTTCTTTTCTCTTTCTCCTCGGATACCATTATTTACATAACAAATCGCTACAAAGCGCAATCAATCGTGTCAGATGCTGGAAATAAATTCTTTGGGGTATTGCTATTTTTAAACAACCCATAGTTATAAGGATGGCTTTAAAACATGCTCAGCGTGAGTATGTGTTTCAAAGCATAAGTGGTTTCAGGGACTCAGCATTGTTAGGCTTGTACTGACCCATGGAACAGGAGAGCTTTCTCACCAGAGCCTCAGACCCCCAGGAATGATGTTTAAGAGGTAAAAAAAAATGCAACTTGTTTGTGGATTGAAGCCATATTGCTAGGCAGGTATGTGAAAGTCCCTGATGCTAGGACCTCTCCCTAGTTTAGAGCTACTCTTGCAAATACTCAAAGTGCTTCCTGGCTAGAGGTTGTTTATTTAGTAACAGCAGTAATGAGCATTCCTTTGCTACCCTCGTTCTTTAGCATATAGGAATCAGAAGCTAGTGGAAAGAATACTGAATTTTTTTAGGACTGTTTGTATCACTCTCAGAACTGGTGTTCACGGTTTCTGTCTCTGTCTTGTTTCTACATGCTTACTGATCCCATAAGGGTTTTCTCCAGTCTTGTGACTCTCTTCACTATGACTTATGCACTTCCCCCCAACACACACACGCGCGCGCGCGCACACACACACACACACACACGCACACACACACAGACATACACACACACTGCTCACCTGCCACTCCATTTTCCCAAGAAGCACATACCCTTTAGAACTTCCCTCAACTCTTGATCTATCTATAAAAATTTCCTAAGCTTCTATAGTATTTGCGATTCTTTACTAAGAAAAAAATATTAGACATTTATTCAGTATTCTTGACGTGGTTCTCTCCTCTTTCTCTGTCTCTCTCTGTCTCTGTCTCTGTCTCTCTCTCTCTCCTTCCCTTTCTCTGTTTCTTTGTCTCTGTCTCTCCCTCCCTTCATCTGTCTCTCTGTGTGTCTTTCTGTTTCTGTATCCCCCTCCGTGTGTGTGTGTGTGTGTGTGTATCTAACAAGATTTCATAATGTTACTCGGCTAGCATTGAATTTACTAGGTAGCCTAGGCTCATCTCAAACTTTTGTTCCTTTTGCCTCAGCCTGCTAGGTAATCAGATTACAGATGTTCATCACCAATCCTGGTAAATGTTCTTTTTCAAGTCTCACTTTTAAAACTCTTTAAGAGGTAGAATTCAAGCTAGATCTATTAGATATAGGAGGAAACCAATGTTGACAAGTTAAGAATTTTGTGCAGGATTCTGGTAGATTGGGATTTGAGTGACTGAGTAAGTGTAGGAGGTGATCAAGATAATGTGTATTAGATGGTACAATCCACTAGACTTGGTGACAGGCTAGATACTTACTACCTTTCAGGTTTAGAAGTTTTCACTTGAGGATACCTTCATATGCCATGTGTGCTTCTTTGGACAGTTGCTAGGCACTGTTCCTCCTTGACTCAATGTCCTCCTTCCTCGACGTCTGTATACATAATACCTCCAAAGAGAGGCAGACTTTCCTTAGACCTGCTCCTGTGAAAATTAGTCTCTTTGTTATATAAACTTTACTGTTTCTTTTTACCTCTGTGGAACTCCTCTGTATTTTTAAATATTTGAGAAATTGCCTAGCTACTAATAGTGAGGGAGCTATCTATTTTATTCACTTTAGTATTTCATCTACTTCATGGGCAGTAGATGCTCAGCAAACACTGGGGGAAGTTCTCTTAACCAGGAAAGAATTTAAAGAAGTCCCTCTTCCTTGAGATCCTAAATGGAATGAAATTTCCCCATAAATGGAAGGAAAAACAAAAATAAAAAGGGAAAGTAAAATCAAACTCTTCCTAACTTCTACCTTAACCAAAAGGCAAGGGTAAGACCTTGACTAATGAGTAATAAAAGATATTAACTCAGGAGTGACTATTCTTTGCAGTGAAGGCTTAGCTGGGTAAGTTTTTTAAAAGATTTGTGATGGTTAAAATCTGACACGTAACCATATTACAATATTTAGATGTTGGTAATGTTCAAACACAACAGATCTTCAGTGTTCTACCACTGGGCTGTCTCCAACCCTTGGTCATGAGACTAGAATGTCTTGTCATTTGTGTTGAACTCTAGCTTAATAATTTTATTTGTTCTTCTTTATTTTTAGTCTGTAATATTTAGATTTCAGTCTTTAGCCCTATAAATCACTATGTGTGTAGCCATAATGTACAATTCTGCATTGCAACCCAGAGAAATACAATTCATTTACCCACTCATGTTAAAAAATAAAGATAACATTAAAATGGGTCACAGGTAATAGTTGGCCTTGTTTAGGTCTCCCTTTTGATCACAGTGTAAGAACAGAATTTGGTTTCAATACCTTTAATCCTATCACATGAAAGAAATATTCCTTCCTCATAGTATGTGCATGTTTGTCCAAATCTTACCTTTTTCCCCATTAGTGAGTTTGAGACCTTGAAACAGTATCTATAGATGGAGAATGTGCTTATATATGCTAGAAAGCATAGCTGTAACTGCTTTTATCACTCACAAATCTTACCCTTTAAACACTTGAAGTGGTGATTTACACAGATTGTCAGGAGTCTGAGGATCCTTAATATGTTCATAAGTCAACAGAAGAGGCCCAGTTCATAATGACTACAGATAAACTCTTAGAATGCAATTATATATGTATGCTCTCAGTTCCCACAATATAGGCTTGGGGAAGAAGTCCAAGCAAAATGGCCTCAGAAGGCCAGCTGGGCATGTGTCTCCTCTAGGAGATATATATATGTGTCTTTAATATGAATGAAAGTGTGTGTGTTGAGGATGTGGGTGATAGAGTGGTCTGGTCCTACTGCATATACACTTCTGCCAAGCCAGAGGTTGCTAAAACTTGGCTGGAGTGTCTGTTTTCAACTTACTAGGAAGATTAGATTCCTCTCATGAATTGTTGCACAATCTTAAAATAGACAGTGCATAATAAATTTTTGTTACTGAGTATTTGATTAGTTCCATCAGGGTTACATTAAAGTAGATCTGGAGGATACAGAGGAAGACGTTTTCCTTCAGTTTGACTGGTGGAGTCTTGTGCCCTTACAAATTGCATTTTCAGGTTATAACCTGATGAGTATATATTATTGCCATTAGAAAGAAAATACTAGCATGCTCATCAAAAGTACAAAATATTTGATGTACAGCACATGCAGCATATTTCCAATGTGAATGCCAGAAAATATCATGGGGGAGAGTCCTAACATCCTTAAATAATAGGCCTTGAAAGTATTTAAATCTTCCTTGAACCAGTATTCCCGATCTTTAGAGCATGTCTTCCTTCTCTGTCATATAGCCTGGAACCTGAAAAGCTGTGGCTTAGTGAAGGGAGAGCACCAGTCTATGGTAGACTTTTGTCTAAGACAAAGACTTTATACCACAAGTATCTATCTTGTTCTCAGAATAGATAAGTAGCCTGTGTTGTGAATTGTCCTTGACAGAGTGCAACAGATGACCTGTAAAACTAAATCTTCCTGTATCTAACAGCCAGATTATCTCTGTTCACTGTTGTAAATTCTAGAGAGGAAAGAAATAGCAAGGAAGAGTTAAAATCATTTACTTAGTTACCTCTGTTTTCAATACTCTGTTCTGCTCTTTTGCCCACACTCTGGTAACCACTGTTCTGTTCTGCATTTCTCTGAGAGCAGTTTTACTTTCCCATAAGTAAGAGCATGCACTGCTGTCTTTCTGTGTACGAGGAAAAGGCCACTGAGAGTAGATCCATTAATTTACAAAGTTGAATTTTCCTACTGGTGCTCTTTGATAGTGAGAGGTCAGCAAATTAATATGAAATGCTGACTAAAACGTAAATAGAAGCAAAAGTATAAGATAACAGATGAGTCATGCTGGGTTTACCTTTTTGTACTCTGGAACTTATCTGTCCATTTTGATGCATATGGATCTAAATTTACTTGCTATAGATTATTGGACTGTTTGGGCAAGCCATGTATCTCTCAAGCATCTTCCATTTTCTGTTCTTAAGAAAATCAGATGGTTCTAGAATGCCACCATAGACGCACGGCAGTAATCTATATATCCTTTCTTATTGACCAGGATGTTAGAAAAAATGAGCAAGAAAACAATGGGGTGACTGTGAAATGAATGTTCTGCTAGGAACCATGTTGATACTGAAAGTAATGCTCCTTTCCTATGCATTATTCTTTCTGTCTGGAAGTACAAAGTATTGCAAGTGCCTTTCTTTTCTATTGAAATGATACAATAGTGATAATACATATGGAGATGCAATGAAATTGTAATGCTAGCTAAGTGTGATCACTGTAGCTTTAATGGCACAAACCCAACCAGTTAGGGTGATGCTGTATGGTACAAAGATAGTCATGTTGCTAATCCTAACTGATGACTCAAGTTAGAAGCTTATGAAGGTCCAGAGGTCTACATGGTCATTAATACTGCTTCCACCATATTTTTCCACCTTTCTTCTTTGAAAGATTGGTGGAGAATACTCGGTAAAATGAACGTTAAAAAGCAAAACCTCAATCTCATGTCATGTATTTATGAACAAGAGCTATCCAAATAAACACATACTCAGAACCTGATGAAAACACGGCAACTGTCCCATCAAACTCCATAACTCAGTATCTACTTTAGGACAAAATAAGTGCATGAGTTGTAGGCAAATGTTGGTGTTTCCTGAACTTGCTTATCTAGAAGGTAGTTGAAGGAGATAAGACTGAGTTCGGAAAGAGCTCTGAGAACATGAAGGGCATGCAGTATTTGTATATAGCTTGGTTGTAACCTGTGACCTTTATTGTTTTGTTTTGTTGTTGTTTTTCAAGACAGGGTTTTTCTGTGTAGCTTTGGGAGCCTGTCCTAGAACTTGCTCTACAGATCAGGCTGGCCTCAAGCACACAGAGATCTACCTGCCTCTGCCTCCCGAGTGCTGGGATTAAAGGTGTATACCACCACCTAGTGACATAGTAGAAGGAGAGCCTCCCTTGGTTCCTGCATGACAATACCCAAGTGTACATGACTTAAATGTGAACAAAGCATGAAAGATAAACAACAAGAACCCTGGACTCAGCCATGGATTGTAGTCAGAAGAAGCAGAGAGAATGTGCTTCTTTCTCTCACTGTTAACATCTCGTCTTAAACTTGTCGTTTCCTGGGATCCTTTGCTGCGTTTTTGCTTTGTTTTCCTTAGTCTTTTCATTTAGATCTAGCACAATCAACTCATTGCCGTAATTTCTGTGCCTTCCTTTTTACTAACTTGACCATTTTATTTTGCTTCCTTTTTCTTTTCTTTGTTAAAGTTTAGAGATACCCCACCTCTAGGGAATTCAGCATTCCTCTTTCTACCTATGTGTGTGTGTGAAGCTCATCTTCCTCCTGACTCTCTCCCACATCTACCATTACTATCTTCAGCTGTTCCCTGCCCTCCAACGAAAAGCATCATAGTCAATAACTGAGCAGATGATGCGCTGAAAATATAGCTCAGTCAGTCCTTAGTCAGCAAGCGTAAGAACCTAATTTCGTATTTCCAGTGTGCACAAAAAGCTGGGCTTGGTAGCATATATCTGCAACCCAGCAAAGGGGGGTCGGGGGACAGAAGTAGGAGTATCCCTGCAGCTTTTTGACAGCTGTCCCTGCCATGTGGGTAATGGTAAGTAGGATTCCCAAGGAGTCTTCCTTTCCCTGTGGTGGTATTTTGTTTGTGTTTTAACAAATAAAACTTGCCTGAAGATCAGAGTTCGGAGCTAGCCACTAGTTAGCCATAGAGGCCAGGCAGTAGTGGCACACTTGTAATCCCGGCATTTAGGAGACAGAGGCAGACAGATGTCTGTGAATTCAAAGCCACCCTGGGCCACAGGAGATTGATCCAGTCTAAAACAGAAACAGCCAGATGCTGGCTCACACCTTTAATTCCAGCACTAGGGAGGTGGAGACGGTGGAGATGGGAGTGCTTTGGATGAGTACAGAGAGGAATAAATGATGGGAGGAGACAGGAACTCATACCATTCAGTCTGAGGATTCATAGAGATAGGATCGCCCACTTCAGTCTGAGGATTCAGTAGAGATAAGAACTAGTGACTGGCTGTTCTGTTTCTCTGATCTTCAGGCAAGCTTTATTTGTTAAAACACAAACAAAATATCACCACAATTCCCCTTGTGGAGAGTTTTCACTCTGGATTGCAGAGCACTTGATGTTGTATACTATCATTATTCTCCCATTGCCCTTATAAAAAGAAGCAGCCATTGGCCCCCTTGATACAGGAGGAAAGATATACTTCCTCACCGGGGACATCATTGCTAAGTCACTAATTGAGTTAAAAATCCAGCAGGAAAGTTAATTTCTGTGAGACTGTTCTTATTTCTGACTACAATTCAAACTTGTTTCTATTATTTTTATTTCCTTATTCAGACATACCTCATGCACAATTTGCTTGGCCTCTGCTTGTTCTGCTTGTTTGTTTGTTTGTTTGTTTGTTTCAAAAAAGGACTTCTCCGTGTAGCTCTGGCTGTCCTAGAACTTGCTCTATAGACCAGGCTGGTCTCAAACTCACAGAGATCTACCTTCCTCTGCCTCCCGAGTGCTGGGATTAAAGGCATGTGCCACCAACGGCCGGCTTGGCCTCTGCTTTTAACAGTTGTTGCACTTTTTGTTTTATTTTCACCTTTCTACACTCCTCTCAAAAACAGCTACCGAGATTTTTACACATGTTCACTCCAGTATATCTTGAATACAAAATCAGTGAGCTCCTAATCTCAGCCATTCATTCCTCATAGATAGACAAGCGCCTAGTTTAAAGAGCTTCCAAACTCCCAGAAAGACCCATTCCTAAATTGACTGTACAATAGAGCTTGCTACAGCACAGAGACTAAGGGAAGAAATTTATAGGATCCGTTTCTGAAAGCCTGTCGTTTGTCACTACTGTGCAGGGTACACCTTGTGTTGTCATCAACAAAAGAGATAAGCTTATATAATTACCAAAGGAAACACCAATAATTGACCTATTATATAATTACAGTCTGGAAAGTTCAGGTTTGATAAGGGCCAGGGTTGTAAGAAACTTCCCTTCAGTTATGGTCAAGGGATTATGCATTTGTAGGAAGAGTAGAAGAGAAACATACCAAGCAGAAGGAATATCTTGGGTGGCATCCTTGAAATGTGTAAGGAATTGAACTAGATGATTACAAATAGAACTAGAGTAAGCTGTCCATCTCAGGGTCCTAAGGGTCATGAGAAGGAAATTATATTAATTCAATATCCACTGAGAGACTTTAGAAAACTGGCATATTTGTATCTGTTTTCAAAGGTTATTTTATTATTATTATTATTATTATTATTATTTAGTTTTTTGAGACAGGTTTTCTCTGCATGACAGCTGTAGCTGTGCTGGAACTACCTCTGTAGACCAGTCTGGCCTCAAACTCACAAAGATCCTGCCTCTGCCTCCCACATGCTGGGATTAAAGGTGTGTGCCACCACTGCCCTGCTCAAAGATTATTCTGATTACATTGTAAAAAACTGATGGAAGGAAAGAAGTATTTCAGACGGATGTTACTGAAATGACTGGAAGATGAGTACCTACAACATTAGTAGTGGAGATTAATATGGAAAGGTGGAGTTAAATTGAAGACCTCTTTTTGAAGTAGAAGAAACTTGAAATTAGACTTAAATGTAAGAGGTGAAAGCAACAGGAAGAAACAGAAAGAGTTCCTGTGTTTTGACCAGCTTCATGAATGATAATTTACTAAAAGGAGGAATGCTGAATGAAATAGATTTGTGTTATGATTTGGGGATTCAGGGTTACATGAATTCTTGGAATTCACACTAAGGACAGGAGAAAAACAAATCTCACATGGAGACTGTAGCTTGAAGTTAGTAGTTTGGGATTTATTGGCAGACAATAAATGATAGTTATGAGTATTGCCAATTAGAGAAAAACAGAGGAGAGGAGTCACGAGAGGGGCTGGGTCTGAATATACCCAGAGCACTAGAGGAAGAGGGGCCAGTGAAACAGTTGGAGAAAGCAATGAGAGTCGTTCAAAGAATTCAATGTTGAGCATAAACCTCTCCAGCTTGCCACAGATAAATACTTTACTGTTCATGATAATAAAACAGCAATTCCTGAAAATGTTTGATTAACCACAAATCATTACATATATATGCATATATATGTGTACCATAAAAGAAATTTGACCCAACATGCAGGAGTTCCTATTTACATCCTTTATTACTTTAATGGCTGTATGAAGGAAAAATTTTAAACCACATAGAAAAACATACTTGCCTAGTAAAATATCTCAAATTTGTGTAGAGATTTATCCAACTACTAAGAATCTTACCCAGTGCAAGTCACCACTTGGATCCATAACCTATCCAAGGAAAAGAAGAGTTTTAAATTTACTATTTTTAATTTTGTGCTGGTGTATCTGCATATATATATATGGAGGCCAGAGGAGTGCAAACTGTTGTAGCTGGAATTACAAACAGTTACGAGCCTCCAGTCCTCTGGGAGATCAAGTACTCTAAACTACTGAGCCATCTCTCCAGTCCCTGGTCAAAGATGTTTTTAAGTGCACATTTTACCACCAGTCTGGCTTATTCCTACCTCCAGCCCTCCCATTGTGGTACCACAGATGCAGACATTAGGAATGTGCTGCTATCCCCAAGTCCTTTTGCAGACTCATTATGGCTTTCAGAATTTTAAAGTCCTATTTTTCCACAGATGCCATTTTATAGAACTCTACAGAGATAGCAGGTGGAGTCTAGCAGAAATATGCGCTCCATTGTGGCTACCACTGCTTTTAGTATAAGATGTTAGAGCTCCACACCTTGTTTCTTCACCCTTATGAGTTGAAAGAAACAGTCTGTGCAGATCATACTGAATAGGAAAGTCACCCATAAGGCATTCTGTTCTATCTCTGTCACTACAATTAAGTTGAAATAGTGTTTGGGGGGGGGACTTTATTTCAGTATCAATGTCTTTTAAGTGGGTATTTTTAATAGTTAGTTATGACCACATTGCTATATCATTATGACAATTACAGTTTTACTTTTTATTCTCATTTAAAATGTAAAAGAAAGATCTCAAAGCATGCGTGCACTAGTATGTTATCAAAGAACCTGTTAGGGAAGAAATGTGAAACCTTTGAGTTTTAAAATGTCAGCAATTGTTTGGGAATGACATTTGGAGACATTTTCTCATTCTATAATACAGCACCTTTGGATATACATTTGAGTGGAAGACAACAGCAGAGAGTTTCTCTCTGCAGACAGGACTACAGAAAGGAGTCTTGCATGAGAGAAATGAACAGGACCATTTGTGCCTAATGACTTCAGTGCAGGAGGGCCTCCTCTCTGTGAAACTATCTGTCTTACCTTGACTCTCCAAAGCAACTGGAACACAAACTGCAACTTAATGTGCTACCCTTGTACTCACTGGTGAAACTTAATCACAGAGGTTGGTTCACCACCTAGAATCAACAAGTGGGAAAACCAGCATATACAACAAGCAGAACTAGGGCCCAATAAAACACGCTTGTAGAAAGAGCACATCAGAACATTATATTTTCTCATCCTGGAAAATTACAAGTGGCAGTTACCTCTTATAATTTACAGGAGGCATTAAAAAAAGAAAAGGAAATTTTGGTTGATGATTATTTTAAAGTATATACCCTGAACAGTTAATTAGGCATTATTGGTAATAAGCTAGGGAGCTAGACGATCAGGTCAATGAATTCTAGTACATAGCATAAAGAGAAAAACTGATGGAAAGTATGGAGAAGGACTGATTCATAGATTGAATCACATGGCCGTTAAACACGGGTTGTCTTAGTTTGGTTTATTAATCACCACGACCAAAAGCAACTTGGGGAGAAAAGGGTTTATTTCAGCTTACTATACTCTTCATGGTCCAGCATGGAAGGAAGTCAGGACAGTAGCTCAAGTTAGGAAACTAGAGTCAGGAAATGAAGCAGAGACGATGAAGAATGCCGTTTCCTAGATTGCTCCTCAAGCCTTGCTCAGCTTGCTTTCTTATGCTACTCAGAACCACCTGCCAGGGTTGCACTGCCCACAGTGGCTGGGACCCTTCCACATCAGTTATCAGGCAGTAAAATGAACCACAGTCTTGCCTGCAGTTCTCAGTCGAGATCCCCTCTTCCCTAATGACTCTAGCTTGTGTCAAGTGGACATAAAACTAGCCAGTACACAAGTCAACAGAAGAGAGAAATGAAGAAAGGTGCTGCATTCTTATAGAACCAACCCAACCAAGACAAATGAAAGATAAACATACAAGTACATTCCTTTAATATTTCATAATGAACTTTTAGGAGCCAAGATTTTTAGGGGAGAAAATCTGAGAGCTATACAATGAACTTAGCAACAGCAGCAATAACACACAATACAAGGACAAATGGAATAATGCATTAAAAAATTCTGAGGAAAGAATTTAAACCTGGAGTTCTTACTTACCCAAATCATTGTTAAAATGAATGAGGATAGCACATTCTCTTGAGAAACAGAGTTCAAGGTTACTACTCATGCACCTTCTCTTGGGTTTATGCTTCCTCAAAAGGAAAATGAATACAGGAAAATATCAATGGACAAACAATAAAATGAACAAATAAATTAATAAAATAGTGTTCTAAGTATTAGTAAGTATTAATGCTGAAGCATTTTTTGATACTCTAAGTAGACTTACAGATGACATCAACTGGAATGTGGAATGACACATGACCACTGAATTTTGTAGGAAATACAATGGAAAATCAGACCATTCTTCATTACAAAGTAGTGTTGGTATTTAATTACCCTAGATACTTTGAGGATGACAGTTGCTGTGGGTATTAGGAATTAAAAGTTTCATTATCCAAAAAGTTAGCATTTATTTTATTGAAACCAGTAAAAATAAGGAAAGACAATTTGGTGCATCCAACAGAGGCTAACAGAAAAAAGAAATAGCTAGAAAGCTTGGTAAATAGAATTGGGGAAATAAATATGGCTAGGATAAAGCCAAATTCCTACAAGTCAGATAAACATGAATTTGTCAGTTTAACCAAGACAGCTGAATACTCTAAACAAAATGACAGAAATGGCACATTAATGCAGGAGAGGGGCTAAGACAGAAGGAACATTGTTGATACTTTTTAACTTTCAGTGAGTTTGTTCTTTGACAATTCTAACTGTGTATAACATATATTCTGATTATTATAACCCCTTTATTCTCCTTCCCACCTTCCTCTCTACAAGTCCCCTTCTCAAATTCATGACATTTTGTGGTTGTTTTGTTTTGAGGTCCACTGAGCTTAGCTAGGATTATCTCTGTGGATGTAGGTTTTGGACTAACCTTTGGAAGCTAGTGGACTGCTCAGTGGGTACACAATTGAATATAGTGGCCGTTCCTCCACCAGAATTTATCAGTAGCCAATAGTGTATACGGAAGTACTAGGACCCAGTGGAATTCTTCTGGATTCATGGTTGACTACTGATAAATCTTACATTGGCACATTGCAGACAGATATGGCTGCTGTGGAATCCTGAGTTTGTTGGCTGTGCCATTATTGATACTCTTGGGTGATATCATTGATATTTGAACATCAATATTCATATTTCAATAGAAGAGGGGTTACTGGGGTTGCTGCCTGACTTGGTTGTAAATGATTAATGAATGACCTAAATGAAAAAGATAAGACAAAACAAAAAGTAAGTATATAAGAAAATTTGGATCACCTTTATAATCCAGGTATAATACAAATATCACTTCAAAGTAATTTAAAAGGCAAAAACATGGGGTATTTAATTAGCTCAAGATTAAGTATGCATAATTACATATACACAATCAAGGTGATCAGCAAATTCAGAAGATGGGAAAAGCTTAAGAAGAATTATATTCTACCTAGATAATCAGGGATTTGTGACAACCCTTTTGAAAATCAAAAATGTTTCATAACAAGTTATTGGACCTTAGGAGTATAAAATGATTCTGTAACCATGAAAGACTCTTAACAGCCCTAAATAAATTTAAAATGTGTGTTCATGGCTAGCAAGCAAGTCTACTCTTGAGTGTCTGGGGAAACTTACAGTTTAGCACCAAGGATGCTTAGAAGTTCAAGAAGAGTTTGACACCCTGTTTAGTTAGTGGTGCTTAGCAAATGCGGTGCATGAGGCAATGAGAAGGGGCTTTATTTGTTAATGGTTGTATTTTTATAAAGAGATCATATATTACCTGAGTTATTAAAATTAATTTGGGAGGCCTGAGTAATTGGTAAAGTGCTTGCTGCACACACATGGGGACCTGATTTCAATCCCTAGCTCACAATTAGAAGTTAGGCATAGTGGTTTCGCCTGTAACCCCAGCACTAGGGATGCATAGGCATCCAGTCTAAACAAAATGGATGAAATCTGGGTTCATGGAGAGACCCTGCCTCAAAAACACGATGAAAAATGATCAAGGAAGATACCCATTGTCAAGTGTGTGCATGCATTCATGCATAATGTTCACACACATATACATATACACACACAAGCAATTTTTAAAATATTTTTAAGAGTGATAAGTTTTAGGATTTTTGTTTGTTTTGTTTTTTGCAGACCTCATAACTGAGGGCTCTCTCTTTGTAGTTAAATGGAAAGTCTCCTGTTTGTTGATAGGCGGCTCCAATTTGCCACCAGTCTTTATGCAGTCAGGGGCCTTAATGACTGTCCACTTGTTCCAATAGGGAGAGTTTTAGATGAAGATGAAGTTTGCATCCACCCTTCACATGGGCTTGATGGATTTCATTTGGAAGTTTCCTGTGTTTATCTTTAGGCATATCAATTTTAAATGTTTAAATGTCTTCTAATTGTTTTTAACTCAACAGGGATTTATTCACAGGAATACTTGTAAATAGAGGGGAGAAAAAAAACAGAAAAGCCAAACAAATGAAGAAGGTCCAAACCATCTCTCACTCTGTAGCTTTTAACTTGTACACTGTGTGCATATATTAAGGCACAAAGAGCCATCACAGTGGGCCAATACAGTGTAGAAACCCTGTATTACATCCATTAACTTAAAACTACCACTAAGATCATGAATTCAGCAACAACAAAAACAAAAGCTTAGAAACAATATGTTGACTGGGAATAAACATGTTCCAACTTCTACAATTGTCTTTATGTGCCAGATGACACTTATGCAGCCTTTTACAAGTCTTTGACCATGTAATTTGAAATTTTGATAAAGTCACTGGTAGTTTTTGTTGAACTATTCTGTGGTTGGACTTACTGGTTAGTCCGCCATTCAGGACGTCAAATATTAAGTACATCGAGAGCAGATTTGCCTCCCTGGCCTCCTTCAGGTATACAGAAAATAGTAGGCTGTGCACTGATGTTTTCAACTTCACTATATGAATGGTATTTAACAAACCACAAAGTAATTGCCAATAATAACATCATTGTTTCATGGAGCAGTTATGCACGGCTCCGAGTCATCATTTTTCCTCCTCAAAATAAGTAGATTGTTTTGTTTTGTTTTTGTTTTATTAATCGTTTGTTCTTTCTTTCAAAGTGAGGTCTAAATTCCCTACTTTGGCCTTTTTTTCTGCTTTGGATTATTTTTTCGATCTGTCATTATGTTTCTTTAAGAAACGTATTTTAAAAAAAAAATTTAAGGGAAGGAACAAAGCTAGCAAAGAAACAGATGTGTCCCATATAAAATATGCAATAAATCTTGTCCCACAAATTCTTTGCTCTGAACTTCTGACAGAAACTGTCAAATATCCACTTTAATTCAGGTATAAAATGTTCACTCCGTGCCATGGCGCCAACTGCCATATGCCAGAATAAAGTTAGTGACCCGCCATAAAAACAGCAGCATAAGCACCTTTGAAACCCTACGAGTCATCGTGGGTGAGAACGACCCATATAAATCCATGGGGAATTAATCTGGGCTTTGCTACTATCCTGCTGCGCATTTACAATGAGCTCCTACTCCGGCACAGCAGCAGTAGTAATACTTTTTAAAGGGAGAAAGAAAATAAGGAGAGCAGTGTGTCCCCTTAATGAGCCTGTGCGGGGGAGGGGCTGCCAGATCCGAGGCAGCAGCTTCTCCTCCCCTCCTCCCCCAGCTCTGGAATCCCTTGAAGAGGTGGGCCCCAGCCAGGGTTGAACATGTGGGGTTCCCCTCAGCTCGCCCAGCCTGGCTCAGCAGATCACGTGAAACCAATCTCCCCCAAGCGCAATCATAGAAATAACTTCAGCTTCATAAATCATCCTTATCATCCATCCTGCAGAAGGAGGCGACGGTGTGGGTTTTCTCCAGAAAAATATTTCAGGCCTATGATTTCACGTGCTATTCCTAAACCACCACCACCATCACCTTTTTTTTTTTTTTTTTTTTTCTGAAATCACCTTCATGGCGGTTGCTCAGTTACCTCCAGGAAAACAATACAGAGAAACCCTGTCTCGTAAAAACCAAAAAAAAAAAAAAAAAAGGTAGTCGGAGCTTCATCAGTCTACCTAAAGCAACTCTTCATGTCTCAGAGTTTGAGAGAGCCCCATTCCCAAAGGGTGAGGCAGGGGGATTGTCCTACTCCCAGGGGCCTCACAATCCATTCTCTCTCACAATCTCTCTCTCTCCATCTCTGTCTGTCTATGTCTCTCTCTCTCTCTCTCCTCCCATTAAAGGATATTTTCTTTGCTCTACATTTTCCAGATTTCAAATAATTAAGCAAAAAAAAAATAGCTTACTTTGTGGGATTAAACCCTATTTTAGCACTTGTAGACATCCAAAACATTTTTGTCTACTACACAGAAATTATGAGACTAAGGGCAAAGGAGTGGATTATTTCCAAACTAAATCCAAGCATCAATCTGAATTCAGTGTAGTTGATAATATTTTAATAATCCTGCCTAAACATTTCTCCAATAAGGTCTCATTGAGAAATACTTCCAGAAAATTGTTTTGATATGCTATCTCATAAGTTTCTGAAACATTATTTTATTTGAATAGGTTCCCATAGCCAATTTGAATAAAAAAGAAATCTTCTCCAACTATTTTTCAATAATGTTAAACTTAAATATAAAGTATTCATTTAAAAGTTGACCTTAGCATATTAGGAGAAAAAACATTATGGAGTTAATATGATTTCATACATATGAACAATCACCAATAGTAACTTATAGATAATTGCATTCATGAACCTGGGTTAATATCATTAGAGGCCACTACTTCAAGAATGCTCCTGTGCTATTTTTATTCTCATGATTAATATTCAAATGTTCTATAATGAAGACTTCTTATTGTAAAATCTGAAGAAGAAAAAAAGATTGCCTAAAAAAAAAAATACCACTTTAGCTTTCATTCTTATTGGATCCATTTTCAAAACATTACCATAACCCAGTTTTTATCCATTGCTGCATAGGTTTTTCTCACCAAAGCATTCTTTGAGAGTGGATGGTGTTGTCTGAATTTGACTCTGAAGGCCTGTCGAGTGGGGTTAAGCTCACCTTCAGTGCTTTCCCACCAGCATTTATAAACAGTGTAACCACCTTTTACACTGAGCTCCGTTTCTTTGTTTCCTTTTACTGGCTCCAGTTGTGATCATCTGCACAAATATGCCATCTGTGTGTTTTCTGCTGACAGAACAAATCAAATGTGCTTGGGTATAAAAAATGGCTCCCATAGTATTTTGGGGATGAAACCCAATTTCCCCAGTATTTTCTTTTAAAGGAAACGCTGCCTAAACAACCTCTGGTCACCTGCTTTACTCTTGGATATGAGAAACATCACAAGTATGGAAGTTGTATTTTTCTAGCTTATCCTTGCTAGTAAGCCCATTACAATCCCTAATACAACAAATCCTTGTTCAAATGCAAAGTGGATTAGAGGATATTTTGATCTGGAAGCAAAAGTTTGGGTCAGGGAAGTTGGGCTGTTTCATTAAGAGTTTCTGTGGACCCTTGAATTTGGATTCCTAGGGAGGCCTTGAATTGGATAGAGAGCTCTGTTAAAAGACTGGATATGGCTAGAATAGGCTTGTCTATGTGGTTACTTGCAGGGGATGTTGTCAGTGCTAAACAATTGTACCCTAGAAGGAGTGCTTCTATTATTTAACAAGATGCTTAAAGCAACGAAGATAGCAAAGGTTTAGTGTGAATGAATCTAAATGAAAAAGAAATATCCTTTGGAAGGGAGTAGATGCCCTGTTAGATTTTTCCTCTCTTGGTTTTTGATTAGTAATGATCAGTCTTGAGTTATTAAAACTTCTTATTATGTATAGCACCTTTTTAATAATATATTCAACTCTTTATAACACAATGAAAGCCATCGTTTTGAGAATGGGAAGGAAGATCAAGCCCCCAGGGTCTAATGCATTCAGGCAAGCACTTTACCACTGAGCTATATCCCCAGCTAGAAATCATTCTTTATATTGGATACATGACTGGACAATTCATAAAAATATGTAGAATGTTTGCTTTATAGAGACAGTATGAATTCACTTCCATGTGTATATGTAATATAAATAAAAGGGTTCAATGTGGGTAACTATCCACTTAAATTTAACTTGCGCAAATTCTCATTTTTCAGTTATAACTTATTTTTCTGTTCAATTCTATAAAGATATGACAGTTTTGTGACTTTTCTAGCCAAGAACTATGAAAAGTAACTGTGATATGGTAAAGATAGACAGGCAGCAGAAAACAGATTCTTTTTGTTCAAATGAGTTTTGTGACTTCAGAGAGATTACTCCCTTTTGGGTACACTCTGCATCCAAACATTATCTTTTGTTTGTGTTTTTTTTAAACTATATTACATGACATTGATTCATTAAAAAGCAACCAAAAAGCCATTTTAACAAGAAAGGAGGGGTAGCAATCCTAACAATTTGGCTTCTTAATTCCTTCTGATTTTTAAATAGATAGAATATTTATATGATCATGCGCCATTTCTGTGACACACATTTTAATTCCTTAACCATAACCTATCTACTATTTAGCATTCTTTTGTTCCTTTATAATCATTCCATAGCATTTCTCATGGTATTCTTTGCAAGCATGATTTGGGGGTTTGTGGATCTAATACTAAGTGTGTCAAATCTTGGGGAGTTACTCTAGGGATGCACATGTTACTAAAGAGGTAACCAGGATGATTAATTATTCAAACAAGCATCACTGGAGTCCAAGAAATGTTGGACAAGCAAATGTTACATATAGCAAAGAACGGGTGCCACAAATCATAGTAACTGGCATTTGCTGGATGAATGTGCTAAGCCAGGTGCAATGTCCAAGCACTTTGCCAATGTCTCCTAATTATTTTGACAACTGCCTAAGGTAGTTTTCATTGTTCCGTTAAAAAAAAAAAAAAACTATGTATTACCAAGTTAAATGCTTCTCCAAAGTCAAAAGTTAGAAAGTCAAGGAACAATTTGACGTTTTACCTCCACCACTGTCCACAGTATAGAAATTACTTTATATCCAGGTTTAAATGAACTGCTTAAATCCTTTAGCTGTGTACCTGACACATCTTAGCATTCAGTGAGTTCTCAGAATAATCACCTCAAAACTGATTATCCTGATTCATTACATCAGTCATCGGATTGACCCTCCTCGGATATCACTGGATGGAAGGGGATATAGAGCAGGACACCATTTATAACTGAAAAATCTAATAGGTATTTGTTTAATTTCCTACCATTGACTTAATTCACTTTTGAACCATAGCATGAGGATTGACACTAGGTCATTTCTTAGGATTCTTGTAGCGCCAAAGTTCTCTAATGTGAGATTTTATTTTATCTAGTGTGAAAATAGACAAGTTAAGATATGAAGAATCAGAGCTGGGGAGATGGACCCGTGGGTAACTTATTGTGTAAGCATAAGAACCTGAGTTCAAATCCCTAGGGCTCATGGAAAGTCAGGCTGTGCACATCTGTAATCCCAGCACTCCTATAGCAAGAGAAGCAGCTTGCTAGTGGACCAGCTAACCTGGTATATACAGCAGGGATCAACGAAGACCCGTTTCCAGGTGGAAGATAATGACCCACATCTAAGGTTGTCCTCTAAACATGCAGGCTATGACACACAAATGCACACACATCTATACACATATTTTAAAAGATCTAAACTTTTTTTAAAAAGTTATGAAGAGTTAAGTAGTCGCCCTAATAATATGAATAGTTATCGAAGCAGCTATGAAATACCCAAAGAATCCAAACAGAATTTTTTCCCAATTTACTCATGAGCTAATTGCTCCGTGTCAAGTGCTAGAGCGCTTCGAGATTCAAAGACAAATGAGATAGTCCCTCTTGAAAAGGGCTCCATTAAATCAGAGAGAAAGCAGATACGTAGCCTCTTCCCACTGTACTCACAAACCTGGTACAGGTTTCATCTACCGGCTGCTCCGTAGTCATTCTTCCAAATGCATGGCGTAGCCCATTACTGATTGCTAAACACTACATTTACATTCTCAGATGTAAGCATGCTAGTAGAAGGTTGAAAGCAAAACACACAGATTATTTCTACAGGCCGTGACTTCCAGAAGTGAGACACATTTGCATGGGTCTATTCCAAGGCAGGAGAGAGTTGTTTGAGGAAAAGACTGTCTCCTGGTAGAACTGTATCTACAGCTTGTCACTGAAAGTCTATTGAGAACCTCCTTCGTTTTTAAATTTCACAGAGACTTTTTGGTCCAACAAGATGGGAATAGGACTCTCAAAAATTGAGTTTCTCCCTGAAAGATGTGGGCATAGACTTCAGTATCCCACAGAATTCCTATAAATGTTCCAGAAAGTCTGATTCATCGCATTAGAAATGGAATGACTGGGATACAGGGCAGGGAGTACAAGGAAAAACGATTCATGTGAATTATTCTCGAAGTAAGAAAGCAAAACTTATAAATATGAATATTGAGAAGTATCAGTAAAGTATATGAGAAAACTTTTAACAAAAAGTATGTCACTTAATTAATATTAATCAGTAAAGGTATGTATTGGCCTGATCTGAGGAGGCCTAGCACGCAGAGATTCAAGAGCTGCCTGAGAACTCAACCACCTGCCTCCCATTAGTGTTAATTAGCCTCTCTCACCGGAGCATTCTAAAATTTTACCCCTACGGTCTGTTTTAAAGCATCAAGAGTCAGGAAATTCAGAGTGAAAGCTGAAATTCCAACTTGGAGCTCTCTCTCTGATATATGTTCTCCTATGGAAAATGTGTGGCCCAGTGCAGGTCCTTGATACCATCTAGATACCATGTGAGAATTGTGATGAAAAAACAAAGCCCCTTGGGAAACAGAAGGGACATTGGATAATGTACTATGTTATGAGTCAAAACCCTAGATCCCAGCTTAGATATCCAATGACAGAATGGATAAAGGAAATGTAGCATATATACACATATTTACTATTTTTCCATCACAGGAAAATGAAGTTATGATGGCTAACTCCTTTTATCTGTATTTCTTTGCTTTGTGACCTGAGAGCCCTCTTCAAAAGGTGTCAATTACACCGCTTTTTCCTCGTTCTTTTTGCCACAAACCTTGGTTTTCTAGTGAAGGGTGACATTGACATCAAACTACATCCCTCTGGGAGCCTTGGCATCATGCCATCATACATATGCCTCCCACGACTTTACACAGAGCACGTTGGTCACCTTTACAATGAAGCCCCTATGTACTGGCAAATGAAAGCCCTGTGACAAACCAAAACTAACCAGAATTAGCCACAACTAGGAAATCGTAAGATAGGAAGACAAGAGAAGATACTACCTTTCAGGGGCAAACATACTGAGAGCGCCAGGCATGGTAAGGTATACTCCTTTGATCCTAGAACTTGTGCGGGCAAAGGCAGACAGATATGTGTGAGTTTGAGGTCAGTGTGGTTTCATAGGGAGTTCAGGCCAGCCAAAGCTACATAGCAAGACCCTGCCAATAGATAGATGATAGATAGATGGATGGATGGATGGATGGATGGATGGATGGATGGATGGATGGATGGATGGATAGATAAATTTTGGAGAGAGAGGGAAAAGTAAGATGTAAGAGCCCTCCATAACTCAGTGATTCCAGTTGAGTGTGGAAAGGCCAAGGTTTTTTCCATGTTGGCATGTTGCTTTTTCCTGGAAAAGTGCATGAAGAGGTGATTTCCTAAGAAATGAAAAATGACAGGCATGTTCACATCACATGGATGCCTGGTGAACCAGAGCATGCTCCCCTTGTTTCCTCTTTAACATCGCCTCCACCTGTAGTGCTATAATAAAATCAGCTTCTTTACTGTGTGTCCTGTGGGTTTATGCCAACCACACCAGGTCCATAAACCATGGTATATTAAAGTGTAATAGACTGTGTAAAGAATGCTTGGAAGATCTTTCAACCTCTATCCCTTCCCCTCACTTCACATTTTACAACTTCTCTTTGAGTATTCATAAATATGACTTTATTGTGTTTAGAATAGAGTCCTCAGATTCTCTGCACAGTCTTCTTTGCCTACACTCACTATGGGAATGCTTGAGATTAAAAGTCTGCCTTACTGGAGACCAACACTGCCATCTTCCCAAATGCATCTGCTCATTTGTCTCTTTCTGTAACAGTTAGGTAATTTTTGCAATATTTTGTAATTTTTCTTTGTTATTATGTCTGTTATGGTTACTTGTGACCAGGGATCTATTTTCTTTTTTATTTATTTTTAGGTTTTGTTTGGTGTGTGTGTGTGTGTGTGTATACATGTGAGTGTGAGTACCCACAGAGGTCAGAAGAGAGCATCATATCCCCTAGATCTGGAGTTACAGGCAGTTGTGAACCACTGGACCTGGGGAGCTGGGAACTGAACTCTGCAAGAGTATGACTTACTCTGAACTGCTGAGCCATCATTCCAACCCCATTAGTGTTCTTTGGTGTTACTAATGCAATTGTTTTGGATCCCATAAGCTTTGCCTATATAAGACTGAAAATCTACTCCATAAATGTGTGTCTCTGTCTGCTCCACCAACTGGCCATTTCCTCATCTCCTTCTGTTCAGGCTTCTCTCTTCCTCTAGATACAATCAGGCCAGTTAATAACACGCCAGTGGCATCTGGGTGATCAAAAGAAAGGAAGAGTTCCTCACTTCCCAGGTAAACCTAGGAATGATGCAGTTTGATGAAGACATTATGTCAAAGCACAAGATATAAGTTAGAACTTTTGTACCAAATAATTAGCCAATTAGCCAATACAAAGGAAATACTACAAAGGAAATTAAGTGATACTCCAGTGAAAATACAAATATTAGTAACCTAGACAGAAAAATCACACCAGCTGAATCTTCCTTTCTTTGAATGCTGAGGGAGGTGATACGGCTATAGAAGAAAAGTTTAAGGCAAGATTCATCTCTGTGACACAGAAACTAAACTAGCAAATAGTGTTATCAAGGCTACAGCATACTACCCAGAAGCTCTAGCTTAGGGCCACTGAAGAGAGTGGTTACATATAAAACCAGCCAGCCAATGTGGATGAAAAGACTTCATATGAGAAGAAAATGTCCTGGAGGACTTCCATAGCTACAGAGTAGAAGTCAGGCTTGGTTTCAGGACACAAGCTGACTCACCAGGGACTAACGCAGCTGGTGACTTTTTGCTATTTCTCTATTATGAACATCCTAAGACCCTTAAGGATACTAATTCTATTTTGTTTGTGCTCCATAAATGGAACAAGAACGTCTGGCTGACAGCACATCTGTTTTCAACATGGTTTACTGGATATTCTAAGCCCACTGTTGAGACTGCTCAGAAGAAAGGGGTAAAAGATTCCTCTCAAAATGCCATTGCTCAGTGACAAGACATCTGGTGGTCCAGGGGCTCTATTTGAGATGGACAATGAGGTTACAGTTGTTTTTGTCTACAGACATAACAGCTATCCTGCAGCCTATGGATCAAGGAGTATGTTTGACTTTTAAGTCTTGTTTAATAAATTCAATTTGTAATGCTACGCCTGCCACACGTACTGATTTCCTTTGGTGAATATGGGAAAAGTGGATTGAAAAACATTCTAGAAAAGACTCACCATTCTGGATTTATTGAAAAAAGCATTTGTGATTCATGGGAGGGGCTCACAAATCTCAACACTAGCAAGAGTTTGGGGTCAGTGTTTGAATTTGAGAGGTTCTAGTCTTTGTGGGCAATAACTGGAAACGTAGTGCAGACAACAAAAGAACTGAGTCTAAAGATGTGATTGAATTTTTACAATCTCAAGCAACAGATGAGTTGCTTCTTGTGGATAAACAAAGAAAATGGTTTCATAGTCAACTGGTAAAGATGTTTGGTCATTATTGAAATAGCGTCAAAGCACCTGCCTAGGGGTCACACCACATACAGTGGCCTGAGCCCTTCCACGTCACTCATTCGTCAAGAAACTGCCCCACAGATGAGCCCAGTCTAATTAAGGCAATTCTTCAACTGAGGTTCCTCTTCCAAGGTGACTCTAGTTCTTGTCAAGTTGGCAAAGATGGACCAGCATAGCTGTGCATGAGCCTGACACATTTGTAGATGACAATGTCAGATTGCAGTGTCAAAAGCTTAGACATCCCTGGTCATGTAGCCTTGATAAGAAGCTTGGAAGACAGAAGTGATGTTAAGCACAGAAGTGATGTTGGAATTCTGATTCTTTAAACTGCCTTTATTGTTTTAAAAAACCGTGGCTTTATCCCCCAATTTGAAAAATAATTATATTTAACTTCCTGCCAACTTTTTTTTTTTTTTTTGGTTTTTCGAGACAGGGTTTCTCTGTGGCTTTGGAGGCTGTCCTGGAACTCACTTTGTAGACCAGGCTGGCCTCGAACTCACAGAGATCCACCTGCCTCTGCCTCCCAAGTGCTTGGATTAAAGGCGTGCGCCACCAACGCCCGGCTTCCTGCCGACTTTTAAAGAGTGTCTTGTAAACAAGAGCCAGGAACAAGGTGGGGGTGCATATTATCTTCCCATACCTCCTGATGCTATCTGACAGCCCCTCCAAACTTAATCTCCAGGAAGCCTATCCACCCTACCCCCACTAGTAATGCCCCAATTTAAATTGTGATGGAAAAACAAAACTTATAAACACTGACATGACACTGTTGTGACTTTGCCTAGTAGAAGATTAAGTACATTCTATACATAGATCCAAAGATAATAGTTAAAGTTGTAGGCTAAGGAAGATTTTCACAAGGATCGTTATTATCAATATACTATGCCCTGTGTTTTGAACTTAGTACCAGCATAGGAATATCCCAGCTTTGATTGTCTAGACTAATTCAGTAACTCACTCACAGAAGCTCCTTTTGTGTGCCCACAATGTGCCCTACTATCCTGTCAGGTTTAGCTACTTTACTTCCCTAGCTGAAGTGAAACTTCAGTGGAAATGAGGCTTCTCTTCCCAGTAGATCCCGAACACCCAGAATGGCCTCTGACCCGTGGAATCTAAGAACAAACTCACCTAGCTCATGATGCCGATAGCTACTTCAGGCTTGTGTCACTGGTTGCCAAGGAAGCTGTACCCAACTTTCTTCTCTCTGAAATGGGAAAGATGCCATAATAAGACGTTCACCTACCATCTGTTGAGTGGAACAGAGCTTTCCTATCTCCTTGTCATTTCCCATTCACCTGCCCACACCAGGACTCCAGTACTGAGAAATGAGGGATCAAATTTGAGAAAACTGGGATTCTTACACTGGGTCTGAAATTACTTTATGTGTTAATGATATTAGAATTTTAGTTTCTGAGTCCATGAATCCAGTCTTTAAACATTTTCTTTCTAAGGCTTCAATGGAGCATTTGATTACTTAAAATGCGTCAGTGGCACTGCCGGAAATGTCACTCTTTGTGGTAGTGAAATATGTGAGACTAGTCTAGAATCTACACCACAGAGTATCCTTTTCTGTCTGTACAAAGCCCCTTAGCATAAGAAGCATGAAAGCCTTTAGTTGTTAACACTCTCCTTAAAACCCTTTCTCCCAAAGGCTCGGAAATTCTAGGAAATTCTACAGAGTCCATTGCCTCTCAATAGAACCTGCTTTGCATTTCCATGTGTTGTCTCTTTTCAAATCACCATATTCAAAGCAACACTGGAGGTCTTACCTGCTGGTTTA
Organism: Mesocricetus auratus; assembly: GCF_017639785.1. Taxonomy (NCBI): domain Eukaryota; kingdom Metazoa; phylum Chordata; class Mammalia; order Rodentia; family Cricetidae; genus Mesocricetus; species Mesocricetus auratus. Next base: position 80,371,157 of record NW_024429189.1, read on the forward strand.
TTCAGTTTGGATGTACTGATTCTTGCCACTAAATTCATATGTAATGACAGCTTGGCTGTAGTTGACTTGCTACATACATGGCCAACTGGAAACTACCCAGTGACAGAACAGCATAGGAATTTTTCCTTCTACTTGGCCATGCATGTAGTTTAAAATCATTTGGCATTAAAAAAAATCATTAGGTTGTTTCACATTTGAGGGAAACTTGGAGCCTGAGAGATTCAGGTTACTTCTCAGCCTCTGATTGGTAAAGAAACAGAGTACTGCATACAAATGTCCATGGGAACTCTTTGGGAGAGTCATATAGCAAAGGAGGATCACAGTGCTAATTAGCTCTCCTAAAATGATGCACTCATCAAAGCCAGACCATTTAATATTGTTGCAAATTTATAACTTGAAATATAATGCATACAGTGATGACATATCACATATCCCAAAATATTTAGCTTACATATATAGTCTAAATATTCAGTTGTTTGCTTAGGGAATCCAATATCTCTCCTTTTAATTACTTTGTGACAAATATATACACTGATGTATATGAACTCTGTTCCACAGTTAGACCTACAGCAGAAAGCAGCAGTGAAGTCACTATTCTCATTGAGCTTACATTATGTGGTATTAAAGGAATGGTCTCGTCTATAGGGTAGATAGAGGCAATGGGTGGGGAAGTGAAGCAAAAGGGAAGAGACCATGAGGGAGGAGAGGAGATGTGGCAATGGATGTTCTCCCTGGTGAGACCAGTCAGGAAGGTGGCATCTGAACTGAGACATAAATGCAGTGAGGGAAACAGCTATGTAAAGTCTGGGCAGGGTACTCCGGGGAAGAGAAACCACAGGGGCAAAGAGTCTCATATGCACGTAATGTGCTCAGACCTCATCCGGCCACACAGAAATGAACATGGGAAAGAAAGGGTGGTGTCTCCAAGGAGCCAGGGCCTCCTAGTGCATTATGAACAGGAGAAGTTATGTCAAGTGTGCTATCAGGGAAGAGGGGTAACTTGAATTGTCATCTCTAAATGAGTGACAAAGAAAATGAGAATGGAGTGTTAATAAATGCTGTCATGTCATGGAGGGAGCATGTGTCATATGCTAAGCCCTGTACCTGCATTACCTCATTTAACCTTGGCAATAATTGCTGTGACTGTTCTTGGAGGACATACGAGGCAATGATTAAGCATTTGGTCATGAGTAACTTGTCCATAGTCACACACAAAGGTAGTAAATGGCAGACCCAAGTTTTATACAGTGCTAATATTGCAAATCTCAATAGAGATCATTACAATTGACACTTTGTTAATTCATTTGAAGTCATCTTAGGTCTCCTATAGATTATGCTGTGGCCCACTTATTTTTTTCTGGGCACTTAAAAAATATGAGGGCTTATTTTAATATATAATAATATCATCTCCAAAGTGGAAAATTTTGTAAAACACCCAGAATGAAATCTCCTTATTAAATAATCCCAGAGCACAGACTCTTCATCTGTAGATTAAGAATTCTATCTCTGTGTCATTCATTTCCATAGTGATCTTGTGTATTTCTTTCCCAATGCATTTACAAAATGTTGATCTGAGTCAAATATCCACATAGGTTTTCCCAGACTGACAACGAACTTGTGACTAGGCAGGAGGCTGTGCAAGGATTCTTGAACTCCAGCAGAGTTGCTGCCGACACAACTGTATTATGTCTGAGAGTGAGAGAGAACACAAAGGGCGTATGGTAAAGATCATGGGGAGGTCAGCCGTAGCTCAAGCAACCACATCTAGCAGAACTTTTCCAATTTATGTATTTTTCCAGGTATAATTATTATCATTCCCTTTCACTCCCAAGGGTGTTCCAGACAAAACAGCTATTTGACTGTGGCTAGCTAAAGCCATGCTCAAGAAGGCAATGTCTTTGAATATGATCTCTAGGCATGTGACTCGAATTCCTATAATAATGAATGGGTGTGATCAAAGCTATATGATTACACAAGGGATATTATGTAAGAAAATAGTTTAATCGTAATTCTTTCTCTCCCACAGCCAAAAAGGAGCATAAAATGGAAGAAAGTCACTTGGAAAACGCACAGAAAAGGTAAGTAGCTCTGACTTGAACTCAGTTCTTTTTGACATCCTTTATTTTTATTATTATAAGAAATATACCCATTGCTGTGCAGCCATCTTCTCTACAACCCCATCTGAAACTCTGAAACTGTGAAGCACTAACTCCTCATTTCATCCTTTGCCCCACAAGGCCTGGATAGCGTTGCTCTACTTCTTTCCTCTCTGTAGAGCCCTGTGCCATCTGGCCATTTACGACTAACTTATCTCACTTGCCTTGTGTTTGAACAGCAGCCCCTTGGTCATGTCTGTTGAGACATCCATGAACAGTAAGCCAGAAATGACACCCCTCCCATCATATGTGTCATGATCCTGTTCCGTCCACTTGCCTCTCCTTCCTGCTCTGTTCCTGAACTACCTCATGGAAGTTAGGAAGAGAGTTGACTCTCTTTCAGTATCATAACTAGGTTGGACTACCTCCATAAATAGCTAGGAGAGTGACTTCAGTTTCTTTGCTTAGATAGTGGAGGGTTTTATAGACAAGGGACAGGTGGAAAGAGAGTTTCCGCTCTGTGTACAAAAATTCCCTCAAGTCAGAAGAGACCCTTGGGTTCCTTGTTTGAGCCCAGCCCCTTTTCTTGACTCCTACTTCTTTTCAGTAGACACCAGAGCCATCACCTCACCTGGTGGAACCCAGAACTACTCCAGTCCCCTGTGGAAGGGTCTCTGTTAGTTCACCACAGTTGTCCCTTCAAAAAAGGAGTATATTGAATCTTTCAGGAGCGAGGACTGAGATACATTTGACTGTTAAATATTCTAAACATTCCAGATAATTAAATGAGGGAATAGGGGTAGGAAGTAGCATCTGAGGAAAAAAATAAGCTTTACAAAATAGATGAGAATTTCCTAGTTGAGAATGAATAAACTAGGAATGAGTCCTTTCCCTTCACTCTAGCCACAATTCTGAAAACCCAAAGACAGGTGCCAACATTTAGTCCTGATTCCTTCTATAATCTGCCAACAAAATTAAGATGCCGATGAAAGCAAAATGAAGGCCATTCTTGTAGTTTTCTAAGTGTAGACATGTTCTTGAATCATGAGCATCATCCTATCATGATAATTGTTGAAAACTGAGACAATTACACGGTTGTGCTTTTAGATTTTGGCTCCCCTCTATTGGACTTATCCCTACATTACGCTTTCTTTCCTTGGTGTGCAAAATTAGTGTCAGAGACATTCAGCGGTCAGAGAAGAAACTATCAACAGGGGCAGGCTGGTATCAGGCCAAGGAGCAATTCAGCTTCCGGGGTGCATGTCAAGTTTCTAATCCCTTTTCAAGACTTTGCTGAAGGGCAAGGGGCCCACCTTAGAGAGGCCTGGGCTGCTGCTGTGCATTAGGCATGCTAAGAGGAGTCATAACTTCTGGTTGTCAGCATTTTCCGTGACTTTGTGGTGAAGGTAGTCTAGCTTTCATGTCATACTTGAAATATGTTAGATCTCATCTTCAATGTAGAAACCATGGTTGTTTGCTTGCACTCTTTAAGAAGGCTGTGGTCGGTGTTGCAATATTCGTGTGAGACTTAGTAAATTCTTATGTTTTATTCTCAAGAGAAACAATTTACTCTGAGGCCAAGGGATATTTGCTTTTCCTAAGCAGTTTCTGAAAGCACGCATGAGAAAACAGTAAGGGGATGTGTTCTGCTCTGGCATCGCCACAGTAAGTGTAGAGCAGTTTGCTTAGCTCTGGGCTCTTTGATAGAATCATCGTCTGTCCTTAACAACAAAAAAGTTTGGCCAAATTAAAAGGACCAGACGAGGAAATGTAATGGAAGAGAATCAGGGACTAGTTTAAAGTGGGATGAAATATATTGGTATAAAACAAAACATGATTAGAAATTATCTTTTTATTTTAAGTAGAATGCCATTTGGGAGTTATGTGATACGAACTGAACATTTCAGAAAGCACAGAATCCTCTACCTGCTGTCTGTTGGAGAAAATTGTCCCCTCAATTAAATGTCAATGATTTTCTTGTCCAAATTTCAAGTTTTTGATGCAGTGTTTTGTGAACCAAAACAGAATTTTTGTGACGAACATTTTGACCGGGCAGGGCAGTAGTCTGGACGTTACAGACAGTGGTGGGTTCTTAGTCTAGCTCTGAGCTTTTTCTTAATGGGAAGGGGAGCTTTGGGGTCAAATGAGGTGCCTCCTCAGAGCGGCTGCGTCTGTCTGCATTGCAGTGCTGTCATCACAGATGCCCTGGTCTCTCCTTGGTTCTTCTGAACAGAGTCAATGCTTCCTATGTTCCCAAACCACACAGGGAAAACATGCTGAAATGCAGTGTACATATTTTAATTTCAAGCCCTTTGACAGAGACAGGCAGGGCCTTACAACACCACCACAACCACACACACACACACACACACACACACACACACACACACACACACACACACACACACGGAGAAAGGCTGTGAGGACAGAGTTAGTTAAAGAAACCTCCAGGCCGCTGACATGTTTGTGATAAACGTCAGGCAGGCTGTCACTTCTGACTCTGCACCAATGTCTACTGTGTCCACATGTGGCCCAGTGATGGAGGAATCATGGCAACCATTCCTGTGTGCTCATCACTGCATCCTGCTGTGGAATAGGAAGCTAACCAGCTCCGCTGACTACAAAATGACATATTTCCTCTCCTGTGTTTGTGTCCATACAAATCTGTGTCTGTATAGAAAGTGAACATGACAAAACAGGAAACATGATGGTGTGCCCTCCTGGGGTGATCCATGTGTGACACATGAGTCTGAAGGAGAAATGGAAGGAAGTGACTGTCTTGTGGGCTAGTTTCCTGTGTCAGTGCCTGTGAGCAACAGAAGGGGAGAGCAGGACATATACCTCACTGAGCGTTGGGAACCTGAATAGAGACCCAGCTCTGCCAGTGGATGAGGTCATTCTGTCTTCCCAGGCCTCCATTGTCTGTTGTGAAGAGTGAGACTACTGGAAATGCTAACCTGCCCAGTCTCTCTAGTCCTAAACCCAATAGCTCAGTAGAAAACCCACAGCCTGCCTCAACTGGTTGAATAATTCTCTGAATATCCTCACATTACAATGTAAATTCTATGTTGAATGAAATAAAGGTATATGACACAGAGCACTCTCTTAGTTTTATCAGTATTTTGACAACTGTAGGCATTGGTATTATGTCTGGGGTGAGAGTAGACTTTGCTACTTTCTTTACTGGTTTTGCTTCAAAATATGTGTGTTTGGAATTATCAGAAAGTCCCTTCAGAGATTACTGCCATTATTGCCTTTCTCCACTTACACACCTCTAGTCTTTTAATAACTAGGGGCCAAATTCCCTGGCCAGTAGTTTTAATTTGCATTAAAAACAGATTTGTTATTTACAGAAGCACATAGAATTTATGAGATTTGGAGCAGCAGCTCCAGCTTGGATCTCACCTAATCATAGCCATGGAATCAATTAACAGTTCATCTGTGAAATGTGATAAAATCTTATGAGATACATATTGCCCAATAACCAAGAAGGAGATGAAAGTATGCTCCATACTAGTCACAGGGCTTCAGGGTTTTACAATCGTCACTGAATAGAGTCCCATTAGAAACTCAGTATTCAGGATGGCCACAAAAAACACCATGCCTGAGCAGATGATAGAGCATTGAGTAATAACCCTGGCTGGCCATTCCTGCTTTGATTAGTTTCCAACACCCTTGAAAGGGGCCTGTTTAAGAGTTCTTGCTCTTGGCAAATGAGCCTGTGAAGCCTGAGGTGGGTGAGGGCAAGTGCGGAAAGAAGGAGTTCAGAGCTATAAATCGCTGCAAAGCTAGTGCCTCCATGAAGGGCTGCTTGGGAGGCCCCGTCCAGCTAGTGGGCAGTGTGCCTTCATGGGGCCAGTCACAGCGTTAGCGAAGAGCCTAATGTTAGAACAACCTGAGCTCCTTCCTACCTTGACTGTAGAGTGCTTCTTCATCTAGCCCTTGCTAGGCTCACTATTATGTCTGTTTCCGTAGGTTGGTGGCTTATATTCTTGTATCATGGTCAATGGAGCACTTTTGAAGGTCATATAGTGTAAATGTCTTATTCTACCCTTGAGAAAATGAAAGTGAACTGCCAAAGTGATGGAGCAAAGAACCAGAGCATGCCAGAGTATAGAGAGGACAGAAGCTTCCCAATTTTCCATGGTACCCATTGGCCATCCAACTGACTATTATTGGAGCAGTCTATAGGTCATAGTCTGACATTAATGTAGTCATTAAATACAGAGTGAAGATCAGAAAATTGACATGAACTTAAGATGAGGAACAAACTTAAGCTTAAAGTTATGTAACCCTTGGAGTTGTGCTGTTCTTCAGTTCACACATAGGAGATGTATATAGTAGTTTTCCCAGTCATAGTGACTCTATTGGCAGATCTATACAGGCTTCCTGCGGTTTGGAGCACTCTCCAGTAACTGTGAGTCCTGACTCCTTTATTACGGAATAGTCATGAGGGAAGCTTCCCACAGTATCCCTTCTCATCGCTCTAATAGGTTTTGGTGTTGACAGTTACTTATCCCTTCCATGTTTCCCCCTACCTTCTACAGTTTTGAAACAACAGTGGGATATTTTGGAATGAAGCCAAAGACTGGAGAGAAGGAGATCACCCCCAGCTATGTGTTTATGGTGTGGTTTGAGTTCTGCAGTGACTTCAAGACAATTTGGAAACGGGAGAGTAAGAACATATCTAAAGAAAGGTAAGGTTGGATGAGGCATGACTGCCTCCTGAGCATTTCATCTTTCCAAGCCTTCCAAAGCATGCCTGTTTCACATGTGTCAGTGCTTTCTTTTGCATCAAGTCAACATCCAAGAAGGATTCTTGCCTCCCAGCTCCTGGAGAAATTCAGGGAAAGCTTGCTGTCCCCCCTGGGCAAGATATACTCACATGATCTGATAAGCTCCTTTCTCTTAACCCCTTCCAATTACTAGCTAGTAAATGAAAGGCGAGTTGTGCTAATTTGCAACAGATTGCTTCTCTGTGTATTTTCATGTTGGCCCAAGCTAAATGAGGTTGCTTTGCTGTGGCAGACAGTACAGACAAATAAAAGTGAATGCTTTCCCCATTAATATACTGCATTTGCATCAAAGGGAAATCTCCCCAGCTCAGGCCACACTTCACACAGTGTTGAAGCCCCACGCTGGATTTACAGCATCACTTCTGACTCCCTGTATCCTGCTGAGGACATCAAACTGTGTGCCGCTCGGCCTCCTTGCAGTCTCTTGATTTTATTACTTGGGAGTAAAAGAAAAAAAATCAGCTCTGAACATAGGCACTGTGTGTGTGTGTGTGTGTGTGTGTGAGAGAGAGAGAGAGAGAGACAGAGACAGAGACAGAGACAGAGACAGAGACAGAGACAGAGACAGAGACAGAGAGACTTTAACACTGTTTATCAGAAAGAAAGCATTTCTGCTTGACAGTGGCCTTCAGGCTGCTGTGGTTCCATGAAGGCTGTCAAGGGTTCAAACTTCACACAGATCTTGCCTCTAACTCTTGAGGAACAGGTATGAGGCTGTTATTCAAGATTGTAGGGAAAGAGGTAGAAGATTCTCCAGAGTGAGAGAGACTGTTCCGTTTTAGCTTCTAAACTGCAGTAAACATTGAGACCTGAAACTCCACAATTAGTATATTTGTTCTCTAATTTGCAAAAAAGTCACATCCAAGAGTATTTCTATATGAAAAAAAGTACATTAATATGTATTTTGCCTTACATCACTCTTTTTAAGTTGAAATTTTAGAGAATGTAACTTGGTATTATTAAATCTCTAGATATTTTCTCAAGGAATTTTTTAAAAAGACACCCCTCCATTTTTTTTCTAAAGGAAGTCAAAACTCCATTTTTATCTGGGGCCAGCTGTGAATGACCACACCTGTAATTACAGCACATGGAACTCTAGAGAAGGAAATGGTCATGAATTCAAGGGCAGTCTTGGATATAAAGTGTGTTCCAGGCAAGCCTGGGGTACAACATGAGACTGTGCCTTAAAACAGTCTGCACATCTTACCAGCATGACCTCTTCAGGAAGGAAGGAGATAAAACTGACTGTATTCAACAAAGGCAAAGAGTTCATACCTACAATCCCAAGTACAGGAACCCGAAGCCAAAGGATTGTGAGTTTGTATAAAAGCTGAGAACTCATGATTCAGATAAAGTGAAGTAGAGACAGACCTACAACATAGCAAGGAAGCATGGTTGACACATAACTGCAATTCATAGTGAGTGGAAAGGATTCTAGATGGTTCCAACATAAAGACACAATCATTTTCAGTGTTTCCCTGGACAGCTACTCCAACTAGATCATTATGCCATGTATGCATTGAGTATACAAAGAAGTCTTACAACAAATATGAACGATTGGGTATCAAGAATTTTAAAAATTATGAGTCATTGAGAAAGTAGCTTATTGATCATTTTATGGAAAAGAAACCCTGAAAAGTATGCCCAAATCTGCATTCTCACCCTAGGTAATATAAACTAAATTAGCTTTCATGGAATCAAGTCTTTTTGAGACTAGAAGGTAAAGTTCCTCTTCTTGATCTAATGGTGACTACTGGTTCATTGCTGAGTCTCATCAGGCTGCCAAACCCAGCAGGAAGTTCTGAACATGCAGACTTTACTTAGGAGTTTTCTACTCAGATTTCCAGTGTAGTTCTTAATGAATTGTCTCTGAAGCCTAAAAATGGTTCAAACACAAACAAAAACACAGAGGGTAACTAATTGCTTTTTGTTTTAACACATCTGTAGAAATCTTGAACTGTAGTATACCCTGCCCCCATACTCAGAAAAGTTAGACCAAACTCTCTGTGGTTCTGCTGTGGTGGTGTCTAGTCATCCTTCAGAATGACTTTTTCTCTGATTCCCAGCATGGGCATTGGCAGCATTGCTTCCTGGGTCCAGCTGGGGAATTGCTTGCTTCACACTCTGTAAACCAGCACCTCCCCAGGGTCATGACTTCCCAAGAGCCTTCCCTGATCATTTAGCAGTTTCCAGGGTCTCTTCATTGTAGCCCTGCTCTGAAGAGATGGATCACCAGCAAATTGTCAGCTTAAGACATCTCTGAATTTTAAGGATGGTTTGGGAAAGATTTTTGCAAGCAACATGCTTAGAAAACTCTCCTATTAAAGGCATTTTAGTATGTCCATTCAAGCAATTAAATTGATTATCCAGGATTTTCTTATGAAGGCTTTTTTAAAAAAAACTTTTTTTATAATAAGAAGTTTAGCTTTTAGGCTCTTAAATGTAATAGTCATTAGTATAAAATACGCTAATTAACTTAAGTTGGCTTGTTATAATAAAATTGGAAGTAATGTGATTGCTTTGTTAACACTTATTTAATGATATATGATAACTATATTGTTGATTACGGTTTTCCCAGAAATTGAATTAAATCTCTTTAACATGAAATGCCACAAGGCAATATAACATCACTCACAAGAATTACTCAAAGTCACAAAAAACAAAATCCATAGCCAAATGAAAGCTTGCTATGCTTGATATCATGTAACTATTGGGGGGAGATTGTGGTTTGGGAATCTCATCACAAGAAATTGAGATCACTTGATTTTTCAATGTGTCTTAAGGCCAACTGAAACCCAAGAAGTTACTGGAAAAGATTAATCAACAATAGTATTTTCAAAGAGAAAGACCCAAAGGTAAATGTTTAAGCCTGCTTCCAAATGAAATGAAAGTATTGGGACTGCATATTGGAATATGCATTAGGCTAATATAACGTTGGGACTCATGTGCCTCCATAGCAAGCTAGCAACTCCCCCCTTATGAAGCTACAGCACTCTTTAAATATTATATTAAGATGTCCAATGTTGCTATGCCATTAAACTAGTAAACTCCGTGGTTAAGGGTGGAGAGGGATAAGCCTCATTGACTACAATACTGCCACTGAGCAAAATGGTGCATGGCTTTAATCCCAGCACTCAGGAGGCAGAGGTAGGTGGATCTCGGTGAATTTGAGGCCAGCCTGGTCTACAGAGCTACTTCCAGGACAGCTAGGGCTGTTACACGAAGAAACCATGTCTCCAAAAAAAAAAAAAAAAAGAGGGAGGATTCTCTGGGGATATGGTTTAACCTATTAACTGTGTCATTAGAAATGCAATTTACTACATGTTAGTTACTATGGCTTTAATTTTTCTTCAACATTTAAGCCAGTATTAGGAAAACAAAACAAAACCTGTTTCCATGTATAAGCACAAATCCAGAAGGTTCCTTCTCTATCATTGTGTGGCCCCCAGTGGGGACACTTATCCCTCAGTGAAGCCTACTGATTCCTTCTCCTCTTTCTTCAGACTACAGCTAGTGCTCAGTTGTATGAAAGGGACCTGTAGACAGAGGGCAGATCTCACAATCACACCCCTTCACTTTGCTGTTAATTTGCTGTACACCATTAGGCCAGATACTTGCTGCATGGTGAACCAATAAACATGAGTATCAGGATGGAGCAGGAGCCAAGCGTTAATGCTCGTCTAACTTGAAGTCATTATGATTCTGGAAACAACTTTCTGGTTTCCTAAGACTGGTGCAATTTTGAGATAATAGTCTTCACTTTGGCTCCTGAGATTATTAAGGGTGATATTGGAAATTGTTTCAAACCAAGATCTGATATAGGACTGGGAGGAGACTGGATATAGAGGAGTTTTCATTGCCCTTTAGACTTTGGCAACTGTGTACAGTATCACTCTCCCAGTTTTGTTGTTGTTTACGAAAAACTGATGTTCATCTTGAAGGTCTCATGTTTGAATCGAGGATGTACGCACAAGTATTTGCTGTGCTCGTGTCTCTGCAGTGCTATGTTTGGAGGAATGCTGTAGTTCACCAAGACTGTATTTCATCCCCAGTGATGACTTAGCATTGGATTTACTTTTTCTTTACTTTAGTATCTGCATCTCTTAACATTCAAACACTTCCTGGGTTTCTGGTACATACCCTTTTCCATCCATTATATCCAAATATTATCTAATCACATGCATAACAACTGCAAGAAGGTTACCTAAAAATTTTACTGTTGCGTCTATAACCCGTTCTCCACTCATTTTCTGTATTTACTTTTTTGATTCTTTAATTGTTTGTCCCATGGATCCTTACTTCTGAAACATTTTATCAGTTAGGATATCTTCAGACATTCCCCACATGTGCCCACATGCAGAAAAACCACACAGTGAGCTATGAATTAGCAAAAGGTGAAGATGCCCCATGGGAACCATGACTCCAGGAATAAAGTCCCTGCAAATGCCCCCCCTGAGCCAAGGCAAACTTTACAAGTGCCATTTAAAAAAACCACAATGGGCCAGTGAGGAGAGAACAACAAGTTTTGTAAATTTTATGGGCAATGCAAATAAGAAATTTCATTATATGCATAGCTATAATTTACACCATGGGAGAACAGAGTTACTTATTTAGTTCCAGCTGAAACCAACAAGGTTTTGTTTTGTGTGCATTCCTTGAAGCTATTATGGTTAATTATGCAACTGCCACAGCCTTGACAACAGATCGATCCAGGGTAGGTCAGGTGATCTCAAAGGCAGTTTTCAGAGCTCCCTATTGGCTGTGTTGCTGTAGGACAAAGGACTTAACAAGGTCATTCCTCCACCCACTTAAGACCCATTGATTCTAATGCAATGCTGCAAAAATCCATATTTTTACATGGTGATTTATTTATTTATTTAATTTTGCTTCCTTACTGACTTAAATACATACATAATCATTCTAGTGACCTGTCAGACATCAACTTTCTTTTCCTTAGCCTTCCATTATGCAGGGTTATTTATATACACCTGACCACTAAAATGCCTCAGGATTTGAAGGAATCCCTTTAAAATACAAATAATCAACTATTAGCTATTTGACAATATGTTAAATTTCCCTGTCATAGTTGAAAACAGTTGTGTAAGTACACAAACAGTAAATGCCTTTAGGGACCTAATTTAAACAAAAGATTGTCATAAATGCAAATAAGAAAATTTCCTTATCTCACCGGCAATAAATTTAAACCTACTCCAGCACAATTAAAAAATATGTCGTTCAGGTTTGATAGATAGCTCAACCATTAAAGGGTAAGGCTTGAATCTGAAAGGAAGGATTTGCCATGAATAAGGAATAAACTAAAAACACAGTAAGACTAGATTTTTAAGAGTGTATATGTATGTGTGCACACGCACACACGCACAGTGTTCGTGGAGCCAGACAAGAGCATTGGATCCCCTAGAGCTGGAGTTACAAGGGATTAGGAACATCTCATGTGGAAGGTGGGAACTGAATCTGTGACTTCTGAAAGAGCAACAAGTGCTCTTCACTGCTGAGCCGTCTCTCCAGCCCCATCATTGTGTTTGTTTGTTTGCTTGTTTTAAGAACAACTTCTGGCCTTCTTTCACCTGACCACTGTTAGTCCATTCCTTCTACTTTCCTTTCTAAGTTTGAGAGTTTATTATTCATTATTCATTTTTTTGCCAATATTATACATCTCAGTTAGAATAAAGTTACTTAAAGAAAAAAAATTAATTTTCCCCTTGCATAATAACCTGGAGGTAAGAAGTGTTACTGCTGGGTATAAGGAGCATTATTCCCACCAGCCTGGTCCCAGAGCTGCGTCAGTCCCAAATGAACACCAGGACACTATAGTAATTATGAAGCTGCTGGCCTTTTGCTGTGGTTTCTTATTGGCTAGCTCTGACTTAGTTATTAACCCATAACTGCTAATCTGAGTATTTCCAAGTGCACTTCCCTTACCAGAGAAAGGGTTCAGACCTCTTGCGTCCTACACAGTGACTGACTGTGCCTCTGTTTCCCAGAATCCTCCACCTCTCCTAGTCCCACCTATCTTGCTTCCCTATTGGCCAACAGTGATTTATTTCTCAACCAATAAGACAAACATATACACAGAAGGACTTCCCCCATCATCTTCTCTTTTCTTTCTAAATAAAAAGAAGGGTTTTAACATTATCATAGTAAAGTATATAACAAAACAGTTATCAAGTAAGACCTATAGTTACAATATTTAGTTCATTAACATTTAGCAAGATTTAAAGAAAGTATTCTATCATCTATCCTATCTGTGTGAGTCTAAAGTCTTGTATGTAGCTTATCTTTTATCATAACTAAGGAAAACTATAATAGCCATCACTGTCTGTCTTCATCTCCATCAAAGACCACAGAAGGATAATATATAAACACTAGAATTGACAGACATCCTGTTACCTGAGCAGTTACCCAAAGTTCTTTTGAAATGTTGGAGCATCCATATTCAGCCCATAGGCCACAGTGTATCTGGCAGACTTCTCAGAAAAGCAGGAAATTTTAAACTGTCTGCCTGCATTGGCAGTTTGTCAGTCATTTTGTGTGTGTGTCCTGTAGAATGTCTGGTAGATTCTTCCATGGAGCAGGCACCCTTTGACTGTCCCATCAAGTTCAGCAGTCACTTTTCTGTGGGTCCTACATGTTCAATCTATCAAATCATAAAGGCAAGAGCAGTTTCTTGCCTAAATGGCTAATATTGCCAAGCTGTAAACAAACTCCATAACGATGTTCTTCAATGCCCAGCTTCCTCTCAGATGTAATTGGTGTGCTAGGAGTAGTTGTGTTTCACTATCATGAAATACCCTAAACCATTTAAATGTCATATATTCTGTAGGTCTTTGAAAGGTTAGAAGAATATCTATCCATCTCAAATACATCTCTGTATATCTAGAGAACCTAACTAACCTAAGTATAAGTTCTGACTATTATAGATGACTATATACAATCTGTATTTAATTATGCATCACATTTTAAAAGATCAGTGTAAATATAATACTTAAAAGTATTCATTTCTATATCATATTCCCTTTTTCCCTTTAGAGATTGACTGATCATTACCATTTATAACCAACCCTGTATAACAAACATTTATAAACAATATTTGAGAATGTGGGTGTCGTTATCTCCAAATTAGTTCCTGCTGTTAGGGGGCACTGTCTTGAGGATACTAAGAAGACCCAGAAATCCTGGCTGTAGTGGTCTGTATCTGCATAATCTTGGCTGTTTTGAGATGTTAGATCACCTGGGTCACTGCTTCAGGGGGTCTTGCTTCATTAAACCATATAAGTCTGGAAGGAATCCACAGCTTTTCATGGAAGGAATCCACAGCTTTTCATTTTCTGTGGAAACACTTTTCCCAAGTAACCTGTCCTTATATTTAAATTCAGAAGCCAAAGCATTTTTAAAATATATAAGTTGGATTAATTTAGCAACATTGATAAGCAAATATCTTTTAGCATTTTTTGCTCCTTCCCCAGCAATTAAACAATCCAAAGACAGCACAATAGCATACAGTATCCAGACTCTCTGTCTATTTTCCATCTTTTCATGGATTTTTTATTTACCTATTATTATTATTACTCTATTTATTTTACTTTTCCTTTTTCCTTTTTTGAGACAGGGTTTTTCTGTGTACTTTGGCTGCCCTTGAACCCTCTCTGTATACCAGGCTGGCCTTGAAATCACAGAGATCTGTTTGCCTCTGCCTCTGGAGTGCTGGGATTAGAGGCGGGTGCCAACATACCCAGCTACTATCTTTTTTTTTTTCTTTTTACCACTATCCTGTTTCTTTTCTCTCCCAAGCCTATGTATATTTTTAAACACACTATAAACCTTTTAGAGGTTTTACTTCATCTGAATCTGACTTTATTGTAAATCTTTAAGTTTTCTGGCCATGTGTCTTTTATCTGCTTAACAATATTGCTAAAATTAAAGTGGTGGCTGTTTTAGCTGCTGGCTTTTCAACATGGCAGGCATAAGTTTACCACCAGCACTGGCCGAACAAGTCTCTGCTTGTCTCTAGCAAAACAGAGCCCACCTGAGAAAATACTGCTAACAAGAAGCCATGCTTGTCTCTGTTCTTTTGTTTCTAAAATCCCTTTTAAGCTTTTGTTAGATTTATGTGGAAATTCTTGCCTCACGTTGAGGGTGCCATATGTAAGGAGCATTCTTCCCACCAGCCTAGTCCCAGAGCTGTGTCAGTCCCAAATGAACATGCAGGACACTACATTAATTTTGAAGTTGTTGGCTGTTTTCTATGGTTTCTTATTGGCTAGCTTTGACTTAATTATTAGCCCATAACTGCTAATCTGAGTATTTCCACATGGTCTTCTCTTACCTGAGAAAGGGTCCAGACCTCTTATTCCTCTTGCATCCTACATGGTGACTGACTGTGCCTCTGTTTCCCAGAATCCTCCACCTCTCCTAGTCCCACATATCTTGCTTCCCTGTTGGCCAACAGTGCTTATTTATCACCAATAGGACAAACATGTTCACAGAAAGATTTCTCCCAACAGCTGGGGACCAGTCATACTTCCTTTTGTAGCTGTTATCCTTAAGAGGTGATGCTTATTCACAACACTGAAGATGGCTTATGTTGTGTCTGCCTTAACCACTATCAAGTTACTGCCAGTAGGTAGGGGAGGATGTGTCTTTTCATTTCAGTAGTATGAGATGGAAGATGCATATATCTGTTTTATTCTTAGCCCATTAGGTAGAACTGAGTCTCCTGGACACTTACAAGGGAGACCAAGAAATTCAGGCCCAGCTGAAGTCCCACCAGTTTTGTTACTATAAGAATCAGGAAAATTGTATGTCAATTGGCAGACTTGGCCACATTTCCCACTTGTGTAATCCATGGTTAACTTCACCATTGCTACCTTTTGACACTGGCACTTCCTCTACACGCGCGTGCACGTACACACACACACACACACACACACACACACACACACACACACACACACCTCTTTTCTCACAGCACACTGGGTCTCTTTTTCCTCCTATCCTTAAGCATGGAACCTTCACAAGTTTCAGGTGTCCTCCTCCTCTTCATGCTATCTTTGCTCTTGTGCTAGGCCTGGCTATGCACGATTCTACCCATCACCTCTGCCTTAGCCTTCTGGGTCTTCCTACCCAGAATAGACACATTTTCTAAGGCTTAGGCCTGAATCACCCATTGCGTAACGAAGAGGATGTCCAGCCTTCCTCAGCAAATCAGTCTGTCCCAGTCTGTCCCAAATCATTCCTTCTCAACTGAGGCCTACTTACCCCTCAGGGCTTCCCCAGTTTTCAGTCACAGCAGTATCCTTGTCTTGACAGCCCAGAACAGGCTGGAAACCTAGTTTATCATCAGAACTCCAAGATAGGTTCTCTGTCTCTATCTGATCCTTTCCAGTTTTGCCTCCGCAATGGTTACTGGTTTTCATGTCACGTCCACAGAAGTTCTTCCCTTAACCGGAAACTCCCCATCCCATTCCTAATTGTTCTCCTGCCACAGTGTTGCTCTCTTGTCCTTGACATCGCTTAGCTTTCCATTCAGTGAACTTTCACTGTATTCTATTTCCCATTGCTGATGAAATAATGGGGGTAAGGGTTGAACCTAGCCATAGCTGGTCTATTAACTTTGTGGGTCCTCACCGTTCTGCAAAGAAAGAGGCTTTTTTCTTTTGCTATTAAATAAACACAGTGAAGTAACTGAACTACCAACACCACAGTTTCTCTAATAACCAGCAGAATGAGGAATAGCAATCTAGACCCTGCACGATAGTCACTTTGCAGCCTCTTTCTCCATAGCCTCTCCCCTCTGCACCTACTGGTTTCTCACACTTACACTGTCTCGCCTTGATACTCTGTTCTCAGCTTTTCTTGCTGACCAAAGCATAGTCACCCTTCAAAGCCAGCTCTTTTAGAGCTCTTCTTTAATTTTCCTAGCTAGGTAGAATCATTTTCTCCTCTGGTCTGTAACGGTGTGTTTTTCTTATATTTTTGGTTGTGAGCCTAGCCTTTAACGGCTGAGCCATCTCTCCAGCCCCGGTGTGTTTTTCTTACCATCTGTATTAGTCATGGTTCTCTAGAGAAGCAGAACTAATAGCATACATACATACATACTTGCATACATACATACATACTTACAAATGGGATTATTAGAGTGTCTTACTAATTGTGGCCATAAATTACAACAATAGCTGTTTCCCTATGGAAAGTCCAAATGTCCAATAGTTGTTCAGTCCATGGGGCTGGATGTCTCAGCTGGTCTTCAGTAGACGCTGGAATCCGGAAGAAGTAGGTGCTAATGCCAGTGCAGCAGTGAACTTGCTGCTGAATGAGAGCAAGAAGGCAAAGAGCAAGAGCTGCCCTTTTCCCCATCTTTTATATTGGCTGCCACCATAGATGTGGCCCAGCTCTAAGGCAGATCTTTATGCCTCAGAAGATCTGGATTCAGTGTGGGTCTTCCTACCTCAGATGTTTCAATAAAGAAAAAAATCTTCACAGGTGTACACAGCAGCTTGTGTTTTAGTTAATTGCAATCAAGCTGTCAGCCAAGAATAGCCATTACACCATCCTTTAGCATTTAATCCATAGTAACTTAATATTTAGCAGCTTGTGTTCTCTCTGAAACCTTCAGGACATAATCCTGTTCTCTGTTGTGCCTTTGGTGGCAAATTTCCTCATACAGGGCCTAATATGTGTTCGTCTGCATGGAAAGGCCCTCATAGTACACCCAAATGTTATTGAGTGGACATTAAAGGTTCCTTGTGATTCTGGAGAAGAAAATGATCTCAGGAAAATGTGGGAGTAGAGGGCTTTGGGACTATCATTAGTCTACCAAAAAGACTACCTTCAGTAGAGTTGAAGGGGAAACAGAAGCCAGTGGGGGATCAGTGGCTCCCTAATTATGGGGACTCTTGGGATCACCAAAAAGCACTGTGGAAATATGAGCCCATTTACTGAGTCAGGAGCCAATGGGACAGGGCCTAGATGCCTGTGGTCTTAAACAGTCCCAGGTTGTGTTCTGTGCCTGACTAATACTCCATAAATGCCTTGACTCTGCTTCCCTCAAATATGAGATGTGAACATTTGGGAGACACTTCCCCAGTTACTTAGCCAAGTTTGAAAAGGACTACTTAGGTCATCTTGTAGGTCTCTTCAAACCCTAAGTTCCTGAAATTTGTGGTATGGCACTCCATGTTGTGAGAATAGGTGAATTCTATTACTTTGAAAAGGGGGGTGAGGACATCCAAATGGGTCACATTGCAAAATGTAGTCTTGGGAGACTCAACACATGCTTTAGAAGAATTACATAGTATGATTCCTGGGTTCAGGCTCATTAAATACTATCTTTTCTGTTTAGTTAACCCAGCCCATTTTCTCATGTACTTTCATATTCTCATCTAAGTTTGAAATACATAAACACACACTTTAAAAAATATCTATTATGACAGTGACTTAAATACATGCTTTCAAAATACCCATTATGTCCCCAGTGGTATACAAGGTATGAGACTATTCTTGAAGAATTTAATGTAGTGATTTCAGACTGCTCCCTTCATGAAGTTTTCTCCAACGTCTGTTTAGCTATCTTTTCTGCAAAATTCTGAGGGTTTTCCCATGCCATCAACTTGAGCTCTTAATGATTTAGTTTTCACTCACGTTGTACTAAGTATTCTATTTCTTAAATAAATTGTATGCCCAAGAACATAAGTGCAAAGTCTACATATGATTTTTATTTTCTCTGTAGAACTTCCTATTTCCTTGTATATAGCAAGTGCTCAATTAATGCAGAACACATACACACTGTGTTTTATTTGGCCATCAAACTGATTATAAGATTTTATGTCTATGACTGATAACTGAGACGTCTTAGTTATTTTGATATGTGTGATACAAAACTCAAATAAGTCCCATATAGGTCACTTTTGCCCAACAATATAAATCTTAATAAACGTGTAAAGGGGACAGACAGGATGAGAAAGACAAAAAACAACTGCTGTGGTAAAAGAATACCCAACTCTGTTCTTAACTACATTACTTTCTATTTGTTCTGAAAAAATAAAAGAAAGACATGAAAATCCTTGGAATCCATTGCTAGTCCAAGCCTCAAACTCCTTTGGCACTCAGAGCAGGACCTTAGAGAATGTCTGTCCACACTCCGTTTCTCTAGCTTGGCAGAGCCTGGTGGAAACACAAAGTAAGTCCTCATTCAGCCAGAATATCTCTAAAGTACTTATGTGTAGGATTCCTGACAGCTCCACAGTATATAACAGGGGCCTACCCAGACAGTATGATTTGAGGGACACCAGGAGGAGCAGGGTGCCCTGTTCCAGACAACATCGGCACCCTCTTTTGTTGTTTCAGCCACATCGGAAACAGACTGTGTCAATTCTACTCTTTGGTGAGACTCAGTAGGTGGTAGAGGTTTCAAAACCAAAAGGTGGGGGAATCCGTATCTACAAGCACATGCCTGTCTTCAGTATCAGAATCCAGACTGTCTTCCGGAGGCTGCCTGCCCCTTTCCATGTGATCTATAAACTTATGCCACAGCCTCCTTCATTTCCAGGCTGCCTCCCAAACGCCCCTCCCAGGAGAGGAAATGAGGTGCTGGTGCCTTTCACTCTGCACCTACATCTCTAGGTCGGCTGGGGTGTTATGTCTACCAAGTGCAGAGTGATTGGATGTAACTGATCGTGCATTCCAGGACAGGTCTAACCCCACAGCACTTCCACTCCCCTGTGGCCTGGACAAGAAGCTCTGCCAACGGAAGCAGCCTTTGTTCTGCAATTAATCACTCCAAGTCAAAGTGTGTTTAGGTACTAGAAGTGATAACCCTTGAGAGCTACGAAGTGGCTGATTTGTGTCACTGTTGAAATCCGGGCTGTGTGAGGACATCCTTCGTTGTAAGTAGATATCTTACTTAGGCTCAGAGTAGGGGAGCTGTGACATTTCAGGAAGTAGAAATCAGAGGCTAATTCATCATGGAATAACTTTTAAAGGAGAAGTCCTGATATGTAAGCAGTTAAGTGTTCCAAGCCCTAGTATCTATGCTGAATTCCTGCGGCTCTGTCTTGTGGGCCATGAGAGTGGTGGGTAGAGGGTAGTGGTCAGGGTCAAGGGTCAGACTCCAAGGAAAGAGTGGAGCTAGAAGAGCGTGTGTTTCAAAGTATGTTGCCCCACTGGCCTGCCTGTGATAAATGGATTGAATCACTCATTTTCTCATATTCTCTGTGTCTTTTTCCCCTGTATTTTAGCTTCTTTCCCCAACACAGAACCTAAGCAGAGTTGTCCTCATCAGTTGCTGCAGTGAAGAAGTTTCCTTTTCTGCCCAGTGGTCCTTTTTGTTGTTTCTTTTTTTACCTTCGCTGCAGAGTGACTTTATTTATTTCCTTGGCTTCTATAACTATTAATCATGTACTATGGCTCTTCCATTAAGAATTCAGAAATGCCTAGAGAGTGAATTCTGTCAAGAAAATGAAATGATAGTGGTTCCCACTGGGGGAGCAGTGAAAGGTCACTTATTTAGAACTATACCCAGACAACAATATCCTCAAACCGTGATGAAACAACTTGACTCAGCAAGTGAAGACAGTACTTTGTGGATATATGAGAGGCATCCTAAGACCTGAACCAACTCCATAGGGCGAAACCAACAGAGCTGTCTAACATCCAGCCTACTGGAAGAGAGATATAGGACCAAGAGGGACATATAATATCCTCAAAGTCCACTGAAACAGCCTCGATAATAACAATTCCATCTCTGCTTCAGAGAATCCTAAAGAAGACAATATCAAAATGCTATTCCTGGTCTTCTGTACCTAAGGTGTCATCATGGCATTCATGTTCAATGCCTACATTCACACACTTTACCCAGGTGACTCTAGTGCGAAACAAAGGCGCACTTCCCTGGGCAGGAGCATCAGACACACATCCATTCTCACATGTATGCTTTCACCCAGTGCACACTGGTACCCATTTCAGTTTGCTAGAGCCTGCAGTGACTCCTGGGAAAACACGAATCACAGTGAGAAGGAAGAAAAGATGGTAGGCTTTCCAGAAGTTTTGCTAAAGCATTTAGATACTGAAGTTACAGCTTTTTCTCTCTCTAACACGCTCATGTTGGAATGCTTTCCCCTGTATTTAAAATAGCATTTGAAGGGCTCAGTAGCGGCCAGCAGTCATGAACAGCTATGGGTGATAGTCTAGAGTAAATGTTTAGACCAGAAACAAAAATAGAAGCCACATCTCAGCCAGAAACAGAAACAAGTTCCTAAACAATGGAGTCAAGGAGGCTGAACATCTGTATAGCTAGAAACTGTCTAGCCAGCCTATTTTCTTCAGTTAAATGCAAAAAGAAAAGAATGTCTTAACCTCCTATTTGAGATGAGGAAACACCTGATCTGGGACAAAATTGTGACTCTTCTAATCTCAGTCCCCTTGTGGGTAAAGTGCTCTGCACACCTTCAGGAATCACGGCATGTATATGCTAAGTTGGCTTGTATAACATTTATCACATGTTAGGTGGCCTACAGTACCCTTTTTCTTACATATTTATGACTAGAACTAGCCTTCTAAGTATGTTTTTTTCTCAAAAATCAGAGCAGAAAACATGTTTACTAATAAGTCTTTTACTAAACTTTTAAAATGATTAAGATGGGAAGGCATCCATTCTTCAGATATGTGCTAAGAACTTACTGGTGCAGACACAGGATAGATATGGAAATAGAGAGGATCCCTGGTATACAGAAAAACTGCTGATTTCATCATGTGATTCTAGTGTGAAGAGAAATAAGACACCCAGTTCTGATATGAAAAGCCCTAAGTACCTCAAGAGAGGGACAAAGTGGTTTTTCCATTGAAAAAAGAGAAACTGCTTCTGGTTAAGGGAGATGGAGGAAGTTTTCATGACATGAGTTTGAGCACATGAGTAAGACAAGAACGATGCCTGATTTGACTGGCATGTAGAACCAGTTGATGGCAGTAGCCATGTTTAAAACTTTCTTTAGTTTTTATACCAATGTTACTTAGGTGTAGTAACATACCCACTTTTAACAGATGAGGAAACTGAGACCAGATGGGTTAAGTGACTTGTCCAAGAACATTTATCTAAGCTAAACTAGCATGATATTCATATGGAAACGGGGCTGGATCTTCAAAAAGTAACTGCAAATTAAATTTAGAACAGAGGGAGGAAATTTGACGGCTAAGCTAAAGACTTTGAATCATGTGCTACAGTTCAAGTATTGGTAATTATAGTCTACGAGCCACATCTGATTTACTTCTAGTGCTTGTGAATAAAGAGTATTACTAAGGCATAGCATTGCCTTAGCCTCCCCCTCCACACCCCATGTGTGTTATTATTGCACTACAATAACAGTTGAGCATCTGCCACAACATACAGTCCCACAGCCTGAAATAGTTACTCTCTGGCCCTTGATGGAAAATATTTGCTGACCTCTGTTCTAGCTGACTGGGGATCTTCTGAGACAAGTGTTGGAGAAAAGAAGCCATATTCTTAGAGTCATGCATTACTAATGGGGGCCATCAGAATCTGTGGGGCAGCTTGAAAGGATTATTTTAACACTGCTTCAGTTGTCTGGGCTCTCATCCCTCCCATCTAGTCCCCCACAGTAGCCCTACCCCCAGTCTCCTGGCCAGAACTTTAAGACTTTCCGACAGTCCAGGCTGGTAACAAGAGCAGGTGAGATGTGCTAAGTGCTAGAAAACCAAACGGTACAAGGAAGTTGGCGAACGGCAGTGGGCAGCTGCCGGCTTCTGGCTGAGAATGTGATGGGGCGCTGGGAAGTGCCACAAACTGAGTTGGTCCTGCTGCACATGATATTCACTGCATGGTACTGGCACACTCAAAGCTTTTGGACTTCATTGTTGAGGATATACAGAAACTGGTGAGAATTTGCCAGTTCGCTTTGTGCAAGATCCATCTTGAACACTGAGGATGGGGTAGCCACCTACAATTTAAGGAACTCCTGCATATTGTCCTCATCACTGTTCCTTTTTTTCTTCATTTATTTTCAATTTGCATGTGTGCTTTATGTGAGTGTATATATACATGCATGGGTGAGTGTGCGCATGTGTGAATGTGGAGGCCATGGGTCTGAGTCCAGTGTGCTTTCTCAATCGTTCATTCTCCACCTTAGTCTTCAAGACAAGGTCTTTCACTCACCAGTTGGCTACACTGCCTGCCCATTGATGTCCAGGGATCCTCCTGTCTCTGTCCCCATCCCAGCATTACAGTGACAGGCATTTGTTACCACTACTGCCTATGTGTGGGTGCTGGGAACCCAAACTTAGGTACCCATGCTTGGAGGCATCTTACCAGTTATGCCATCTCCAAAGTCCTTCATCACCATTCTTAATAACTGAATTCCATTAGGCTGATTGTAATAATTCATTATCTATTATCTATTAGTCACTTGTTACATGTCAGGTACAGTGCAAATACTGAGGATAGAGACAATGAAATTGTATCCCCCACTTTGGAGAAGCTCCAATCTGCTGTGATAGGAAGTATTTAAAAGTGACCACAACATAGTAAGATATATGAACCTTAGAATCAGTTGCCAGAAGAGAGGACAGAATCCACTCTATCCAACTAATCGTTCATTTATGCAACTGGCCCCTAGGAGAATGTTACAATGTGGATAGGATTGTGGGTTAGTTTCCAATCCCTCGTGATTTCTCAACCTACACAGAAACTACCCCAGCTCCAATTCTTGAGTATCCAGAGGACCCAGAGAGTGGCCACAGAGCCCGCGAGACACTCAGGAAATGGGAGGGTGGCTCTAAGTGAAAGTCAGGCAGCAGGCCAGCTCCAAACTCAGGGACCAGAAGTGATAGGTAGAAAGGAACTATTATAACAAAAGAAGAGCCAAAAATGTTCCCTTCAAGTTAGTGACTGTGAGATAGATAATAATTACTCTTTGAACAGAATCCTAGCTGGAAAAACTCCAGAAAGAACACGCTGAGGGTTCATTTGCATCCCCATCATCTACATTGGGAAACCTCTCTTAATGGATGTTCACCAGTGTAGTCTGACCTAGATTGGGTCCACTTAACGCATTCTGTTCTTGGCTGGATATAGTCACAATTGTTGCCTCAAATGGAAAGCTTTAGTGGGCAGACCTATCACAGATGTCTGTCGCCAGCTTTGCAAATGTATTTCTTCTTGGAGTCTATAAAACATTACTCCTCTTTGTTTCATTTTTATTTACTTTGTGGTGCATGGGTTAGCATGTTGAGCTCATTGGAATTACATTCTACACATGGGCAGGAAGACTGGATTAGTGAATATACGTTCCCAACAGTTGTGTCAAGTCCTCCAAGAGTCAAGCCACTTAGCCATTTGTGGATGATAACAAGTACACAGTTAATATAAAGTGAAGGATTTTTTTTTAATTTGAAACCCTGAAGGAAAAAAAAAAAGCAAAAATTCTAAATGTCTGTGAATTGGTCAATTTTTAAATAGTTATTTTTTTTACAGTTTTGAGGAAACTTTGAAAGTAAAATGTATTTTCTCTTCACCCAGAATTACATATTCTCTGAGTTTAAATAAATTAGCATCATTAGTGTTATACATTTAAAATGAAATTCTACTTAATATATTACTCAGTCGCATTTCTTCTCTTATTTTTCTAGAAATCACCTCTCTCAATACTTTATCTTTCCAGGTTCTTTTGAATACTTTTATGTGTGTTGCATCTATTAATGACATAATTCTTTCCATGTGCCTATTTGTGTATCATTTTTGAAGAAATGCTTGTTTGAATGCCTGCCCATTATGAGGAAACAGTAATTAATCTTTCAAAATTAACAACCTTATTAATCCGTGGAGAATTTAAAACAAAATATCTTGATCTTATTTGCCTACCACTCCCTCACTCCTGTACCCTCATTTTTTTGTTTGTTTGTTTGTTTGCTTGCTTGTTTCTAGAAGAGCTCTTTATCAGCAGATGCCCTGGTCCTCTGGCTCTTACAATCTTTCTGCCCCATCTCCCTAGGTGTTCCCTGAGCTTTAAATATCGAGATTGTGTTGTAAATATATTTGTTTATATGAAATTACATACATGTTAATTAACAAATTTATTAATTGTGGTAGGGACCATAATTCATCTTTTTTTTTTTTGGTTTTTATGAGACAGGGTTTCTCTGTATTGTTTTGGAGGCTGTCGGTCCAGCCTGGCCTCGAACTCACAGAGAACTGCCTGCCTCTGCCTCCCGAGTGCTGGGATTAAAGGCGTGCGCCACCACCGCCTGGCATAATTCATCTTTTTTGAGTTACAAATATTCATATATATTCTAGACAAAAGCTCCACATCAGCTATATGATTTCCAATTTTTATTTACATTTTTAGGTTGTATTTTACTTCACTGCAGTGTATTTATGAATTTGTTACTTACAGTATCTATATGTTTTCTCAAAAATTTTCATTTTCCAAAATTGTCTCAGCATTATCTCCTGTGCAGATAGTAGGCTGAGCATACTGAATGGTGCCTTATGCACATTGAATTCTCTTCATCCTGAACTAATACATTGTTCACAAAAGCATGACCTCCCCTTGTTCATCTCAGTGGACTCTCCAGTGAAAACTGAGTTGTGATTAAGCAAAGAAAGCATTTCTCTCTCTCTCTTTCTTCTTCTTCTTCTTCTTCTTCTTTTTTTTTTTTTTTTTTTTGGGCTTTTTGAGACTGGATTTCTCTGTGGCTTTTGGAGGCTGTCCTGGAACTAGCTCTTGTAGACCAGTCTGGTCTCAAACTCACAGAGATCTGCCTGCCTCTGAGTGTTGGAATTAAAGGCTAAAGAAAGCATTTCTATATAGAGTTTAAATGTAATAGCAGAAAGCTATTTAAAAAAAAAGCACCCGGCTATCAGATAATGCCATTCTGACTAACATCTGAGCACATAAACAACGGTCTATGAAGCATAGAATGAAGGAGCAAGTGATATGTTTAATATTTACAATGTGCCTTTTCTTTGTTTTGATATGTTCAGATATGCAAATCCTTACCAGTGTGTTATAGTTGCTTGCAGGATTCAGTGTGATAACATACCCTACAAGTTTATATTTTAGGTCTTGTTGTGGCTTTCCCACTGAGACTTGTGGATATTCACTGAGTAAGTGTCACTGTGACAAAATTACCTAAGGACACATTGCTCAGACTGTATCCCCGTGCTTATGTGACATTAACTGATTTTCAGAGTACTAACCGATGGACGACCTTTGCATTCAGAAGTAGCAAGGTTTCTGTTTAACTCAACCACCTTCCCTTTTCTTTTTCTCCTCCTCCTTTATTTTCATCTCTCCTTTCCCATTTTTATTTCAGATTGAAAATGGCTCAGGCATCTGTCAGCAAATTGACATCAGAGAAGAAAGTAGAAACAAAGAAAATTAATCCCACTGCTAGTCTGGTAAGCCACACTTTTCACCATAACCTATAGGTTTTTCATCATATCTGGGGTACACTCCCAAGAGTATGTGAATTTGAAGGACAAAATTCAGGAAAGAAATGGGGGTGTTGGTATCCTTCCTCCCATCTTAAATACTACGTGGTTTAAAAACAAAACCAGATATAAGAGGCAAAGCATGCTTTCATGTGTTCCCACTGCAAACCCAACAGAGATCACCTGTGATAAAGCAAATTGTGTCTCCTGCCATTTCATATCCATCTCCAATTCACTCCCTCTTGTTTCCAGGGGCCTTCCTCCTAAAAGGCCCCTGAGTATCCCCATCCTTCTTCTCATTAACAAAGGAGGAAATGTTCCCTAGGAGTTGTCAAGAAAGTTGAGATGCAAAAATGTACAGTCTGCCTAATGTCAGTTGGCAAATGTATGACAAGAAGCCTGACCAGAGGGGAGCAGTGATCTCTTCACATTTCTTCCTTATATTGGAAACCAGCCAGTGTCTTTATGCTGTCCTAAATTTGAGAAAGTCGTCGTCCAGAGTCCAGTGTTCAGAAGAGGTCACAATGACTCCCCACCTGTGTGCCACACACTGTCTCAGTTCCCTTCCCTGTTGCTGTGACAATATACCCCCAACAAAAGCAGCTTAAAGGAAAAAGAGGCTTTGTTTTAGCTCACGGTTTGACGTTATCGTCCCTCATGGTAGTGAAGTCACAGAAGCAGGAGCTCAGGGCATCTGATTAGATTACATTATACCCACAGTCCAGACACAGAGAGCAGTGACCACTAATGCTCACCTCACTGTCTTACATAATCCAGGATCCCATCCCAGGGAATGGTGCTACCCATGGTGGGCAGATCTTCCTACCTCAGTTATCTGAATCAAGATATGTCACAGGTGTGCCCAGGGCTAAATAAACCCTCTCAGATGTGCCAGCAGGCTTGGCTCTCAGGTGATTTCAGACCATGTCAAGTTGAAAACTACCATTAACCATTGTGCAGACATTAGTCAGCATTGCTGCGTGATTAGGAACCCAGGGTTACTGGGAAGGAGACAACAAGAGGTTTAAACCTCAGCATTACCATAAGACCTTAGTAAGGTTACTTTGCTTCGTTCTCCTAAGGGAAAGAGGGCAATGATGATACCACCTTATTTTGAGGAAACTGAGAAAAGGCATGTAGACTACCAGTTACATAATGGAGGCTCAATAAATACTAGCTACTGCTCTTACTTCCAGCAGGCGTAGACCTGTGATGAGGAACAGCAATGGTGGGGCAGTGGGAATATCTTCCTCCATGCTTGTGGTCGGTTGATAGAATCAGGTAACTGTGGAGTCTAAGGGGAAAAATGGTAGAAATACTTTAATTTCCAGGGTATTTAGTACGATTATACTCCACCAGTTAAGATCAGAATTTGGGAAAGTTACCAAAACTTGAGAAAGAAAATGCTTAAAAGGTAGAAATGACAATGGATCTGCTTTCTTCTTAAACAACAGAAAGAACGACTTCGCCAGAAGGAAGCTAGTGTGGCCACCAGCTAAGATGGAAACAGAAGGAAATTACAGTGCGAGAGGAGGCGGCCCAATGCTCCTCTAGACAAAAGTGCCATGGGGAGTTCCTGACAGATCTGTTACAGAACATTCGCTTTGCTTATCTCCTTCTGAGGTCGTCTGCACAGAGTGTCCTGGGCCTTCTTGGAGAAGTCCCTTGTTAATTCACAGGAACAGTGCAATGCTAAATGGGTAAATTACAGGAATATTTAATTGTTTCTTAAAGGAGTCCAAAGTCCACCCTATAAAAGAGTCAGGAAATACACCAAATTTTTTCACATTTTGCTTTATGCTGAAATTCTAAGCTTTCCAATGTATCTAAGCTTTCCAATGTATAGCCATCATCATGTTACAAAAGAGGTACATCTTTTATGGCAATGGCCTTGAGGGAACTCAAGCCTTTTACCTTACACACTATATATTTTTTTATTGGTATTAATCTTGTTCAAGTTGTACCACGCTCCTATGGCATTTTCATCAAAAATGTTGAAACTTACCAGAACTGCTTTTAGAGATTTAATACTACGTATCTCCCAGCCTAGGGAAATACTTTTTGATGATGACAATGATAATATAATGAAAAGGAAAGAAATTGAAATTTCACATGGGTGGAGAGAGAGAAAAATAACTATAAACCTCATCTTGGAGACTAGGTTAGGATGTTGGGAGTGAACATTAACCGTTGAGATAGGCCTACTCAGTTAACATGACTTCCTATCCAGTAGAGATTCTGTACCAATTTTTGGTATAAACAAGGCAGGACAAAGAACCATGTGGCTTCAAATCTGTTGTGGGCAGCAAATGACTGCTGTGCAGACTTGCAGGTGAGGTCTACATCGTATCCCGCCACTTGCAAATGACTGCCATGCAGACCTGAAGGTGAGGTCTACATCGTATCCCGCCACTTGTAGCTTGGTCCTTTCCACCACTCCCAGAAGTTTCCAGACAGGAGAGCAAACGCTGCTGCCTACCTTTTATCATGACCTGGACTCGTAAGCATGTGAAGGAAAGCAGCCAGTTTGCTGCCTAAAAACAGGATCAGAAGAAAATTGTTCTTTACAATAAGGTGAAAACAGGGTGGTTGTGTTAGTACTGACCTCTGAATGGACTGTCAGGGACAGATTGTGTTTTCTAACTCTGGTCCTTAAACCACGGAGAAAAAAAACCCCTGGGACATTTCCCCCGACATTTTTCTCCCTAAGCCACACTGCTTGAGCTTCCCTGGGGAGAAAACAAGGAAGAGGACCGGGCTTGAGCTGAGGACTGTGTTGAAGACTGTGTTTTGAAGCCTTGATGTAAGGAAGGACTGTGCTTTCTTCTCTCGCTGGTGGAGACAGTCTAGAGCTACTCAGAATCTTGCACCTCTTGTGATCTGGCTACCTCTGGCTGCCACGTGGGGCCTGCTTCTTGCCCCAGCAACTTTCTAGAACCTTTGAACTTGCCAGATACCTTAAGTGTCTTCCTGGAATCTGCCTGCCAGTCATCAGCCCCCACCCTGACTCAGGGACACTCTGCTAATAGATGCAAGCTTATGAAAGCCGTACCATACATAGTCAGATACAATGCAAACCTTGTGAAGCACGAGGGACTGGCATCTACTAAGTCACAGATGCCATTTCCATGCAGGTGCTAATTGTCTTTCAATGGCCCAAAGGAAGGAACATGGTCAGTTGGTTTATTTTAATCAAAATGAAGGGATGAGACTAAATAAACAATCAAATAAGAAACTTAATGTGGTTAGGATGCCTTGGCATCACTGTTTTTGTTTTATTGTTGCTTTTTATGAACTGTTTCTCTTTATTGTCACTGTAACTATGAAGAAGAGCAAGGAACTTGACTATCAAGGCAAATTCCACTTGCAGACATCCTGTACTCCATGGTGCCCCTGTTAGTATTGAAGTGCAAAAGAAAAGTGTGATTCTGTCTATAACACAGGCATCATGTCGGCATTCTGTGAGGTCTGCACAGGCCACCTTTACATGGGATGATTGAGAACAGGAGGCTTTCAGTGGGGGTTGATGCCACCTCAGGTCTCTAAGTAAGGTGTTCATGACATCACTGTCTCTCTGTCCTTCAAGAACACATCAGATCCTACAGGCTGCTGGGAAGCAGATCATACTATTGGGGATGAGGGGGTCAACTTTTTATTTCCTCATATCCTAACTCTATTTTGTAGTACTAACCCCCCATTTAAAAAGTCAAAGATAAAACCAGCTGGGGTAAGGGTGGTGCAGAGATGGTTCAGGAGTTGAGAGCAGCACATACTGTTTTCATAAATGGCCTGAGTTTGGATCCCGTTGCACATGCAGGGTGGCTCACAATCGCCATTACTGTCTTGAGAATCAGACATCCTCTCTGTCCTCTGTGGACAGAATACACAGTCATACACATACCCACACGCAGACATACATACATGCACATAATGCACATAATTAGAAAATAAAAATAAATCTTAAAAAAATAAGTGGGGACATGATATGGCAAGATAAATAAAAAATAGAAAAGTATACTTTTTTCCCCAAATATCTCATTTTACAAAGTAGTTTAAATTGTGTTAGAAATCACTAGTATGTTTTTCCTTGATTTTCATTTTCATTTTACTTTACCTGTAATTATCAAGGGAAAAACATAGCAAAAGATGATGGGAAACATATACTTCCACAGATTTGTAAATGTAGACATAAGTTTATTATTGAATCACAAAAACAGGGGCATTCTATGAAATTTGAAGTGTAGGAGTCCTAACTAAGTGTATGTGAAGTTGAATGACTGTGATGGCTTCTGGGCGACAACAAAACTGCCAGCCGTCTGCCTGAGACCGCAGCTTACATCAGGCCATTCCTACTACGAATTTCTAAGAGTCCAGGGTTGTCTTGGGAAACTTAATCTGGAAAAAGCCATGTAGAGGCCACATAGAGAAAGACATGGCATTCTAGAGTTGGATGTGTCTATGTCCTTCCTCTGAATTCTCCTATGGGGAGTTTAGAAGGGAGTGTACTATCAGAAGACCATGAATACCACAATTCATTGTTTAACTACTCTGGCTTGAGGGACCCTGCAGGTAAATAGCATGACCTGGATAAAGCAATAAACTGTCACCCATGTCAACTACTTCAACCGAATAAGGAAATCTACAATGCAGGTGAAACAAGTCTCTTTCCAAACTGATAGGATTGAAAAAAAATTTACTCTCAGAAAAAGGCAGATAATATCGGCTGCTAGCTGTAGAAAGCTGCTTAGAAGCTATGACTGATACAGAATTGACTTAAAGAAAAGCACCCCCAAAACTCAACTCAGCAGCCCCTTCCCTTTACACTTACACAAGTGTTCTTAATGTTGGTGGCATTGAATCCAGGCACAACCAGGCTCAGTGACACAGCTGTGTGTTACCAAGAGGCACATTTTGTGTCATTCCTGCTTCCCGTCAGCTGTTGACACCTTCTAAAGAACCCTCATGAATTTCATCATTCTTCACTCCCCCTCCACAAGAATGGGCAATCTACCAGACTCCATCAAGATAATGCTTTCTGGGGAAGTGATGAATTTAAAAGTTTCAGCACATTTCCCATGAAGCCAGCTCAGGAGCCTCGTCCGTTCCAGCGCAATGCCTTGTATCACATTTGGGGAATTTGAATACTTAACAGCTTACTTGGATACATGGAGACGTTAAAACGGTGACGCACTGACTGTGTCTCTTCAGCTGTCAGGTCTCTACCAAAAGAATAACTAGAAAAGCAAAAGAAGCCATATGCTGCACTCAAGTGAATCTGTCTACCTCCATCTACACTCTATCTCTGCCATTCTCCAAACACCCTAGAGATGACCATTGCCATTGAGGCCTTTTATTCACTGCTATTCACTGCTGTTTTCTTTCCTTCGATCTGTGGCTCACAGGAAGCCTGTGCTTTATTCCACATTGTCACCAACTTCAGTTATTTGTTCCTTTGTTTTGTTTACTTAAGGAACAGATTAAACCTACATACTCAATACACTACATACCTCATACATACTACAAACTCCACCCATCCTCAGAAAATTTCCTGACTTTTAGTCCTATGTATACAAGGAATCCCCTGGAGGCTGATCCAACTACTTCCATGGTTCCATGGTATTTTTCATAGTTCCTGTGAAACATGACAGCCCTGGACTGTCAAAACACAAATGAATCAGTAGGCTCAGGCAGAAATGAACATCTCAACAATTCGACAGGGAGTAAACAGGCTCTACAACCTTAGGCTTATAAGCTAGGCTGGGGGTTACCCTAGGGACATCTTGTGTTCTCCTCCTCTGAAGCCATAAAAAAGTGTCTTAGAGAGAATTCTCATCCCATAAATAGTGTGAGTTTCCAATGAGTTGTGTTTGTATCAAGTAAGAAATCAAGTGTATATCAGAAGCTGTTTGCCAAAGTCATGCCTGCTCCCCTCCACTGTTCTCTTCCAGGGTTTTCTTCAACTTCCATCTTATAAAGCAAGGTTTTTTTTTCATTGTTCACCTAAGTTGGTTTCCCAAGTTGATATTTCTCAAACAAAATCCCAGCCCTTTAGACCACTGAGCACTGAGGAAAGTTACTCTGCCTCACCATAGCATAGCTGGTAGATGTTCAGAAATGAGCAATTCTGGGAATTCATGGGATAGATTTTAATTCTAGTTTCTAACTATAAGGTGTGAAAAAGAGCATACAGGCATACACAAATTGTACTGCTCTTCCACTGAAGGGCCAAAAATCATTTACAATATTTATATTGTAGGTACGTTTTGTGAACTACAAATACCTTTTTTTCCTCTTTAAGAGGGATGTGCTTATTTCTATGTTACATGTATGAGTGTTTGTCTACATGTGTGTACCACCTGTGTTCCTGGTGCCTGCAGAAGCTAAAAAGAAGCTGTTAGATCCCCCTGGAACTGGAGTGACAGACAGTTGTGAGCCACTGTAAGAACAGCAAATGCTGTTAACTGTTTCTCCAGACCTGCTTTCCTATCGGCTCTTTATAGATATAAACTAAACTTTTCATATCTGACCATCAGTCTCGCTAGTGGTTCTGCTCAGAGCTTGAAGGCATTCACTACTGTTGGAAACAAATTCATGAGCGAAGAAGAAAGTCTTGAAGTGATTCTGTCTGCAGTGATTTAAATAGGATTTGTGGGGTCTACCAAAGGCACAGGTTTCTTCTAAAATCATTAATGTTATAATTCTACTCTTTTACAACTTCCTGAGACACAAATACCGTGCTCCTACTGTCCCACTGACCACTGGGTGTGTAATCTTTGAGGAATGTGTGATTTAAGGAAAAAGGATTTTTCCTTCAAGGGAACAATCTAAGATACTCTCTGAAAGGCAGAAAGTTTACAAATTAGACACTGGATAATTTTTTAAGAACCTTTAGTGGAAGCGTGTCATCCATTCATCACAGTCTTTTTCTGCCTTTGAATTACATTCCAGACTAGTGTGGGAAGCAGTCTCGCTGGACTTGGATTTAGCGATCATGTTTTTGCCTGGAAAATAAGCATTGGCCTGCACATCTAGAAACCCTCTGAAATCAGTTAGCATCCTAATATGAGTCATATGCTACAGAAATGTAAGTCACTTGAACTCATTTATGGACTGGCTTGGTTTGGTTTCATTTTCTTAGCACCACCTGGGATCGTGGAGCCTGCTTCCTAAGATTCACATGACATTGCAGTGTCTCCTTTCTACCTTCGGAGATCTCAAGCAGGAAACCCAGGAAACAAGGGAGAAGAAAAAGTTAACATATCCCGTGCAGTGTTTCTGCCAGCCTTGTCATGAGACTACCAGAGACAGCTTTTTAATAGAAGTTTAGGTCATTTGTATTAGGCAGATAGGAGTGTATCGTGTTGTTATAGCTCAGTGATAGACTTTGTGCTGAAAAAGCAGGTACTCCAATGAAACTGGCCCGTGTTTAGGTTAGTAACTTCCAGCTTCAGCTTCTGCTACAAGTGTGGCTTGCCCAAGACCTTTCTGCTTTCTCTCTGCCTGCTCACAAGCCATCTCAGCAGCTAGCATCATCTCGCTTTCCTGCATCCCGTGCGTCGGCTTCGGCCTCCACTTCCCTCACACACCACAGCCCCTCTCTGCTGAAGGGACCTTTGCAGCTTCTCCTGGACCCAGCCGCTCTCTACCTCTACATTGTAGATACTGAATGTCCCTCAGGTCTCTCACACCCTGTGCTCCAGCATTCAGTGTTTGGACAGAGCACAAGTGTCACCAAGAAGCCAGTGTGAGACATACTGCTGAGATTGCCTCTTGTTAACGTCACCATCACTTCATCACTTAGGCAAAGAGGGGAAAATCCATAAAAGAGGTGGAAAATGCATTTCTTTCTTCATTTTGTTCTACTTTATTAAAAAGGTTGGGTGTTCTAGTTCTTGGTTTCTCACAGATTTTTAGATTATCTAATTAGAGAGCACTTTTGATCCATCACAGCAAATCACCGGCTATGACAAAGCGAAATCTTGGACTCTCAGCTTCCTGCGCCGCTGCACAAATTGGCCTCTGTGCAAACATTTTGAATCCTAAGATTTCTTACTGCCACTCCATTCTTACCACTGCTCATGACTCAAGCATCTACCACAATCTGAACTGAGATGTTGACATTTTGTGGTTACTTTCAGACTAACAGTAATTGTCATGCTCTCAAAAGCTCTCAGAGAGAGTGTAAGCATGCCCTACATAGATGACTACTTTGCCATAGTATTCAAATAGTAGACCCGTTCGTGAGGTCTAACTTTAAGGAATTTTAACCAATCACATAAAGACTGCTTTGGAAAGGACACGGTACTTCAAAGACATGAAACTTTATATTTCATGCTCTTGGATGTTTTTAAGCATAATAAGCTACCTGGATTTGGGTACTTTCCCTTTAAGTTAAAAATAATCTGTATTTGTAATTGCATATTTAATTTTGTCAACCAACACTGAGAAATGCTCATGGGTTGAATCTGTAAATGTAATTTGCAACCAAATGAAGTATTTATTTTTAAAAAAGAAAAGGTGAAGGAACCAATATTGACTTGTACATAATGAAAATATGTGTATATATATTTTTCCTTCTTGATATTACTTGATTATTATGTCAAGTGTATTTTTGTACATAATATATATTGGTTAGAAAAATTTAGACTGTCTATTGAAAGAAATTCTATCTCTGTGATAAATTATATTTATCCTAATCTATTGATATTAAGTCGATTTGTTTTAAGAGACAGAACGCTATTTTTTTGAATTTCCAGATAATTGCATTGACTGCACTACTTGTGAATACATTAACGGTATTTTAATAAATCTTGGTTTCATGCCCATCTGTTGTGTGATGAAGATTTTGTTTCCATAGCCATTTGATGTGGTCACAACTTGCGTTACTGCTCATTTCTAGTAATTCTACTGGAAGTAGAGTTGCAAGATCTAGGTCTCAGTAAGTCCATCATATAGCATCCCTTTCTCCCAATCCACCTAATAAATAATGGGAAATCCAAGTAGGCCTTATCCCAAACAGTTCCACTAGAATATAAATTTCTGAAGGAGGGGACACACAGGGATTGGAGATTTCAAGTTACAGGTAGAAAATTATATACTAGGGAAATGTAACAAAATATCATTACATGTGTTCTGGCATCAAGCAGAGGTACATTTTTTTGTTTGTTCATGCAATATTTTTAAGTAACATAAAATCCCACAGTTTACATCAAAAACACTTCTCTAGTAATTGTAATTTTTCTGATAAATTCACTTGTTCAATGTTACAGTTTTTATGTTTGTCAGACAATGCCACTTTATATGCCATGACATAAATCCACAGATATTAAGATACTTTGTGACTAGAGCATCTTCTAAATTAGAGTCACTGAGCTGTGGAATTCTTGAGACACTGGAGAAAAATCTATGTCTAGAAAACCACTGAAGTTCCGTGGACTCGCTGAAAACTACACTCAGAGTATGAAATATATCAAGGCTGAATCTTTATCTCTTGATAATGAAACCAAAGCCCTCTGACTGCTTGTCTTCTTCATCATATTGAAATCTTTTCAAGATTTATCCTCATTATCCAATGAGGAATGGTAAGAAAAAGTAACAATAGTAGTTATTAACTGCTGCATAACAAAAATTAAAACACAACCAATCATTTCTTGTTTTTCGTGGCATTTGATGGTCAAGAACTTGGGAAGTGCAAGCTTAAATGCCTGGAGTCTCTAGTCTTTCATTGGTTGTAGTATTTGCTGTAACAACTGGATTTGTCATCACCTGAATGGCCAGAGAAGAGCTTCAAGATGCACTTCCATGGTGGACAAAGTGGCTGGCAAGGTGCTATTGGCTGTCAGCTGCGGGTCTATTCCTTTCCATGTGGGCCTTTTGAATGCTTTACCATAAATAATACTTTTATTGCTATTTTTACCAAAGCTAGGAAATCAATCGCAGCCAGACATCATATTTCAGTAGCTGAGGAACTTAGAACAGCCTCCCCAGGATCCTTCTTCTTCATGGAGCTTGTTCTGCATCACAACATGAGGGCATGTGGATACAGTCTGTTACAATGCACCGCATCATGAGGACATGAGAATACAGTCTATCACAATGCACCACACTGAGAGGACATGTGAATACAATCTATCACATGGCTTACCCTGCTCTGGGCAGTTGTCTTTTCCTGATCATTTTTTTTTTTCTGTCCTAACACTAAGTTTGATTTTTTTCTTCAGCTGTTTCCTCCTCCTCCTCCTTCTTTTCAAATATCCCTTCCTTTTACTGTGTATCAGAATAAAAAGTTTGTCTTACTAGTCTTTATCTTTTTTAAAGTGAGATATATCTTGAGATTTCAAAATAAATACTGTAGGAAAAAAGGAAAAAGACTGTAGGACTTTACGTCAAAATCCTACACCTGAAATTCTCATCAGCCAGTAAAAAGGAATAATGATCCACACTGATGCTGTTTAGTCAGTAACTAAATGAAACTTTCTCAGGATCTTATAAAATGGCTCTCTCGTTGACTTTGATAATATATGTATGTGTGCATATGATACAATATTATTAAGCTTTTAGAAGGAAATTTCTCTACTACATCAAACATGAACCTTGAATATAAGATGCTAAGTGAAATAAGCCAACCACAATTTCACAGTGGAAGAAAAAAATAATTGTTCTTAGGAGATATGAGACAGAGGAGATAAGGTTCTTATTATTTAATGGATATGGTTTAAGTTTGAAAAGATTAAAAAACAATGTGAATGTGTTTAATGCTACATAATTTTAAATGATTAAAGTGATGCTTTATATATACTAAATAATAAAAACTTCACAATATATGTTTCATTAAAAACTGGGAAGATGACTTCATTAGTAAAGATATTTGCTACCTAGCCTAATTATCTGAATTCAGTCCCTGGGACCAAACGATGAGAGGAGAGAACTGACTCCCACAAGCTACCCTCTGATCTCCATACTCAAACTATGGCATGTGCACACTCACACACACACACACACACACATTAGTAAATTTTTTTCAAAACAACTGTGTGCCTGGGACTATGAGCATTTTGTATTCATTACTATGTTTAGTACTTCAGGTAAAGATTATTACTATCCCCATTTTACAGAGAAAAATGAATATTGGAGTTACTGACAACTAGCCCATGTGGCTAGTGAGTGGACAAAACATAAGTCAAATATTTCAAAGAAGGAATGTCAGCCACCAGTGTGCCTCTGAGACTGCCAAAATGGCATTTTCTGGTTCTGGAGATAAAAGGGATTGGTAGACAATGGTCATAAAGTCTTGAAAATCGTCTAATAATTTTTTAGAGATATTAAAGTTTGACATCTAACAAGTTATTTTATTTTCATACATTATTGATCCTTCCAGTCACAGTATGCTTTTTATCAAATAGCCAATCCAAGAAAACTGGTGATACCAGCATTTCTGTATAAGTCTAAACAAATGATCACAATACAGCTCTGTGTGTATGTGTCCTCCAGAGACAGGTCATGTGCTCGTGCAGAATTGCTTCTTTCCACTGGTGAGGCGAAACAGTGTAGGTAAGGCTGAGAACCATGGGAGGGTCTATCTTTGAGTTGCTATCCTGACATAACCACTTAGGGAAGCAGCCTGGAAACGTAGCCAGCAAGGTAAAGGACACCTTTCTCACACACACACAAACAACGAATGTATAAAGAAAAAAATTGAATCATGTAGTCTTAGAAATTTCCAGAAGTACCTTTCAACATTGTGACCCTGTCTACTGCTTGACCAAAATGCCACCGAGTTTGGCCTTGTTCAGGGTCACAATGGTGATATTTCCTGCTAAAGCTTTTCTGTGGAAACATTTTTATTGTTAGTGTAAGAACGACAATATACAGTTGTATTCAATTTGTGAAAACATATTTATTGCACTTCATTTGCTTATTGGGAAGGAGGGCGGGTGTGCTAATGCTGCAGTACATGTGTGGGGGAATTGGTTTTCTCTTTCCACTGCGTGGGTCCTAATGATCCAGCTCAGGTCTTCAGGATTGGTTGCAAGTATCTTTACCCTCTGAGCCAACTTACCAGCATGTATTCAATTTTGTTATGCTGCCAAGAACCAAAAGCAAATCAAAAGAGAAAAATGCTTCAAGAAAAAAATATTGTCCTCTCGTCTTTCATGTTCTAGAAGACATCAGAGTTCCTAAGTTATTAGTGAGAAGATTCGGGGAGGAAGGTGCTTCATGCACACGTCTGGTGACCTGACTTTTATCTGTGAAACCAGATAAAAGAGGAAAGAGAAAACGTACTCCAAAAGTTGTTTTCTGACCTCCGTATATGTGCCATTAACACATTATTGTAAACATACATCCAGGCTGATGCACACACACACATACACACACTAAGAATAATTTTTAAAAGAATTCCCAAATTATCTAAGCACTTTATGTAGTCTTCCAGTGTCCAGTGTAGTTGCAAAGAAGCTGAAACTGGAATGTAAAACTTAAGAAAAGTGGGCAAAAGACACTGAGGCCCAGACTCCATTACTTATGATAAGACACTAAGGAATCAAAAGGCATGAAAAAAACTATACACATGCATACTCTTTATCGCTGCAAAACTTAGATTGCCTGCTGAGGACACCGCAATTCAAAGTAGCACACATGCAGTGAAGCTCATTACCAGAGGCCCTGTCATGAAACTACAGCAGCTGGACTGTCCATGAGAGTAGCCTGAGAATCAACACTACAGACTATAAAGAACAACTTATTGAGAGCATAAAGCAATTTCGTTTCGCTTACAACATAGCCTCAACATAACTGAAAGAAAACATTCAACTATAATGATAAAAAGCAGAATCCATAAACACCATGGAGAAATTTCTATGGTTATGGTTAGAGATGATGAGAGCAACACGAAGTAACCTCAACATGTCCAGGAGACAGCACTAACAACCTCTAAACAAACAGAAAGCATTTATAAACTTTAACTACTGATTAGGCTGTGATGAAAGTCTTACCAGATTTAATAGAATCAGATATAAATGCAGGCATTGCACTAAAAACAAGGCAACTCAACTGAAAAGAAATGATCTTTTAGACTTAGAAACATGGATGTTGTGGAAATTAATAATTCAGTTCTAAAAAAAATAAATCATGATGAGAATTAAAAAATATTTTGATCTTAGTGATTTATATTTCATGGAAAAGATTATAGAAGTGAGCAAAAAACCCCACTGAAATATTCAAGGGGAAATTTGTAGTAATAAATATACAATTACAAAAGAAGGCTTGATATTAGTAGCTGACATTCATCTTAGGAAACAAGAAAATAACAGTAAATAAATTCTCAGAAAGTAAAATAGAGAAACAATTGAAAATCAAAATAAATTCTTGAAACCTCAAGTTGATTCTTTCAAAAGGAATAATACAGGGTTGGAAATGTAGCTCAATGATAGAATGCTTGCCTAGCATGCGTCAGGGCCTAAATTCAGTCTGCAGGGCATCAAAACAGGAGGGAGGGAGGCAGGAACAAATGAAGGAAGGGAGAAAGGAGGAAGGAAGGAAGGAAGGAAGGAAGGAAGGAAGGAAGGAAGGAAGGAAGGAAGGAAGGAAGGACAGACAGATGGACGGACAGAAGGAAGGAAGGAAGAAAATTACTTTTTAAACTTTTGGCAAGACTGAATCAATACTAGCAGGAAAGAGTTAACCAGAAACAAAGAAGATTGCCTGTTGAACAGTATTGGACAGTAAGAAATGATGATATTTTTAAATACTTTAAGCCAATTTTTACATTGCAAAATATAAAAGACATGAGAAAAAATTTAGAAACAACAAAAACTATTAAAGAAATCATCTCCAAGTTCAAAATGATTTTAAAAAAACTAAACTCATAGCCTTTACTATAAAAAAAATCTCTTCACCATTGAAGGGATGTTTTTAGACAATAAAAAGGGAAGATGACCAAATGATTTGATACTAAATCCGGTAGTCACATCCCAAGGAAAGTTATAAGTGAATCTCAGTTATAACCTTAAGTCTGAAAGTCCTTGACAAAATAGTAGCAAGTTGGATTCAGATAACACATTAAAAGAGAATACACCATGTAAATTGGATTGAAATTTCCAAGAAGTCTACACTTACTCAATATTGGAAATTTGAACAATTTAACCCTCCATTGTATTAGAATAATGGGAAAAGTGATCACCTTAATTGATGTCACACAAAAGCATTTCATAAGATTTATCAAGAATTGATTATAAAAATATATATTCTTGCAATAGCAGAATAGCATGCTAAGGACATACTTCTCAAAAATATCATAAGCAAACATTATAAAGGTGGTAAAATGTTTCAAGTTTCCCGAGGGAAATTGAGAACAAGCCCAGGCTGCTACTGTTCTCTCTAGTCACCTTCTTACTAAAGTCTTGGTGATTTCAATAATTCATAAAAGTAAAAACTTGCAACTAATAAAATTCAACCATAGATAATATTGTATGCATATAAAATCCAAAATAATCTCTGGACAAATTATTAGATTTAAGTGTACAGAAGTTTTGAGATATAATGCAAGGTATATGACATATGTATAAACAACCAACAAAATAATTTTGTCATTTAGAATTGCATAGAAAAATAACAAGCAAGCTAATGAGAAGTGCCAGTTCTTCATAGTAATGCGTCTACTGGTAGAAGAAAGGATAGGTTACACACCCCCAGGTATGGAACAAGCAAAAAATTTTCTAAGAAAAACTCCAGTAGCATAAAAAAAGACCCCAAGAATGGACAACTGTGACTGTGTGGCTAAAAAGTGTCTGCCCCACAAAGGAAACTCTGACCAAAGTGAAGCGGCAGCTGGCAGAGTGGAAACGCATTTAAAGTAGTGCATGTGACACTTTGGTTGCAAGAAACAGAGAAGTCAATCGGAAATCTACCTGGAAACGTCCTTCCCTGCTTGCCAGCTCGCACAGTACTAGCTATGAAGGCTCCTTGGGAGGGGGGATGTCATCAGCGATCTTACCCAGTGATGCACCATGCGAGGCAAGATATTCTTACTGAAGAAAGAAAGGAAGAAAGGAAGGAAGGAAGGAAGGAATAAAGAAAGAAAGAAAGAAAGAAAGAAAGAAAGAAAGAAAGAAAGCATCTTTCTTCAACAAATGGTGCTGGCATAACTGGATATTGGCATGTAGAAGACTGCAGATAGATCCATGTCTATTGCCATACACAAAACTTAAGTCCAAATGGATCAAAGACCTCAACATAAATCCAGCCACACTGAACCTCTTAGAAGAGAAAGTGGGTGGTACCCTTGAACGAATTGGTACAGGAGACAGCTTCCTGAACATAACACCAGTAGCACGGACAGTGAGGTCAACAATTAATACATGGGACCTCCTGAAACTGAGAAGCTTCTGTAAGGCACAGTCAGCAAGACGAAAAGGCAGTCCACAGAATGGGAAAAGATACTCACTAACCCCACATCTGACAGAGGGCTGATCTCCAAAATTTACAAAGAACTCAAGAAGCAAGTCTCCAAAACACCATAGGATCCAATTAAAAAGTGGGCTACAGAACTACATAGAGAATTCTCAATAGAGGAGTCTAAAAGTGCTCAACATCCTTAGCCATCCGGGAAATGCAAATCAAAACAACTCTGAGATACCATCTTACTCCTGTCAGAATGGCTAAAATCAAAAACACCAATGACAACATTGCCTTTCTAATGTTTATACTTATAGCCATATGCCCAAGACTGCTGTTAACCTAGTTTAGAGATGCTTCTTCGCAGTGGGCAGCAGTTGATGGAGAGAAAATGTACAACTGGTTAAAATGCTTAAAAATAAAATACTGAGTTTCTCAGCCCTGGCTGAAACACCCACACAGCCTGAACCCTATATTTTCCTCAAAACTTCAAGCTCCGGGACTGCTGAGAAAATGTCCTGGGGAGACATGATTCGGTGATGAGAAGAAGCATGATTCAGTGAAAAGATGGCCTGTTCTCCTGAACTGTCACCTCTCCTGATCGCCCTTCGGGTTGGTGACGAGCTTCTCTTGGGAGCCATCAACAGCCGACTTAAAAGCTTCGGCTGCGGCTGGAGTTCATATTTCAGAACCATAAAGTAGAAAGACATGGTTTACAGCCTAGTACCTGATATCCAAGGAATTGATTGAAAACTGTCTGGAAAACCTGATCGACGGTTGACTCAACAGGTCAGGCTGAACCCCACTCCCACATTGCAAAGAGGAGCTGCACTCTAGAAAGCAAGGGGAAGGGGGGAGGGCGTGCATTTGTTGTTTGTTTTCCTGTCTTTCACTGAACTGCTTGTTTTAGAAGCTTGTCTTGTGGAAGAAGCTGGAAGGGCATTCCTGGCGGGAGGGGCTGGTTTGTGCGCTGACTGCTGCATCTGTTTGCAAAGCTTTTTATAGACCCTGGCTCACAGTACATGGATGGGTAGGGGCAGAGGTGGCTGGGCTGAGGTTTGATAAGAGAGCCAAGCCCTCAGGAAGGAGTGCTCAGGGCTGGAAACATATTCTTTAATCTCAGACTAAGGATGGTGCCTGTCTGACCTCTGGCACCTTTTATTCCATTTCATCCTAAAATATGAAGGGTGGGACCACAATGGCTGCTTTACAGGTAGTCATTGGACTCAGGTAAGACTTCGATCGTGAGAATGCTTCTAAATGTTGTATTGGTGTGAGCTTCTCCACTATTCCAGAGCAGGAAGCAAAGGGAAGCCTTGTCCCAAACGTACTGAGACTCGAACATTTTTCCACCAGCAGCTGGTGTTCTGCCCAGAACGGGCTGACTTCTTGGGGGCCATAATTTGCGGTTAGACGCCCTTGTGGGTGGGCACTGGGCCAAATGGCCTCAGCCATTCGATTTGGTAGCCTACTTGATATTGCTCAGTGAAAAGTCATTGAGGGAAGTTCCCGAGAGCTACTTAACTCCTCATACCTGCCCCCCATGGATGAAGCTAGGCTCACATTCGCAACTCCACAGCCACAGTGAAATTAAACTTACCTCAACTGATGACTGACAGAGGCTATTCCACTGGGAGGAAGCCTTTCACAGAGTGGGAGCGGCATCCAACAGACTCAGATTAGAGTCCCTTCACTTAAATCAAACTTCTTGGGTGCTTTACTATGAGGGATGCTCTGAAGGGAGCATTTTTATGGACCTGGCTGAGACTGAAAGCCAGAGCCTTTGTTTCAGGGTAAAATGGCTGGATTGAAGTTCCTGCCCCAAGTAAAACAGCTTTGTTTCCTTAAAGAGAAAGTGCTCAAGACTTGGCCTGGCCCCACTCATAAGCTACTGGCAAGTTTTTGGCCTTCGTTGAACCACCCCAGTTGCCTATATATAGCCTTGTCTTGGTTAAAGAATTTAAAAAGCATTAGAATGCAGAAATCAAAGAGACAATAAATTTAAAACCAATCTTATTGTCTGCAGTCTAAAGTGTTATTCAGATCAAAGGGGAGGGGACATCTGGCTTCTGGCTTGCTACAAAAGGCAGATCACATTACCTACCAATAGCGGGATTCATCCACTCTCTCATATTCGGGGGTCTAGAGAGAACACGGCTTTTTCAGCTCTCAGGGAAGCAGATTGGGGGAATCAGTCAAACCCGTATAATTTCAAAGAGAAACAAACTCCATAGGATCACATAAAAACGTACTGATGATTTTTGTCCCCGAGTCTTACTTCTCATCTGTGAAATCTTCAAGAGCTCAAAGCCAAGACCATGCCACTGTGACCAGTCTATGATGCGACCCCTCTAGACCCAAGCTCCCCAAAGAAGAAAATTCTGGTTTTCATAGCTAACTTAATAGTCAAGAATACACTTTTGCTGCACGATTTGAATTAGTTTTAACCAAGTCACAGTTGGGGACTGAGTCACTGACTGTTTAGCTGAAAGCTTATGTTCATTTCTCCCTCCACTTTTGTTATAAAAAGCAGATTGGTCTTATTGTAAATGAGTTAGTTTTAAAAGAAATATTCATGGTGCTCTTTGCCTAAAAAATGTGCTTATATTTGTATAACTTCATGAGTCCCTCCTAAATAGGAGGAAGTATTATAACAATGTAAAAGCCTTAATCAGTATTAAAAACCAGGGTGTCCTCAGTCAGAACAC
This sequence comes from Mesocricetus auratus, assembly GCF_017639785.1. NCBI lineage: Eukaryota > Metazoa > Chordata > Mammalia > Rodentia > Cricetidae > Mesocricetus > Mesocricetus auratus. The sequence goes on from NW_024429189.1 coordinate 80,415,609, forward strand.
ACATATGACTACACAAACACAGAGTATTTGCTCTTCAGATTGTTTCAAAGTGGAGTAATCAATGGAATATCTGCATTAATATTTTCCAATTACTCGATATCTGTCTCACCAACTCCTCATTGGGACATCATGTAAAGGTCCCAGCAGCATTTAACTGTGGGTTAACACAATTGGCTCACTCCCTGATATGTTTCTGGTTAGGAAGCCCCATTGCTTGTTTTCCTCAGTCTCACGTATGTTTCCTTCTGCTACAGTTTCCTTCCACTAATTTCGGTTTCTTTCATAAGCGCCTTCTGGAAACTTACAACAAAACAAAATTGTCTTCATGTCTTACTTTACAGCCTTAGTCGTCTCATTTATTCTCACTTTTCCCAGTCTTTCAGGTGGAGGATTTTTTGACAACCAAAATCAAGAAGAGAGGCGACCAAGAGATCATGACCTGATCCTAGTCTAACAACCTTCTCTAAACCATAATTCTTTTCCATTGTGTGACAAATTTCAAAGAAGAGAGGGGAAGAAGAAGAAGAAGAAGAAGAAGAAGAAGAAGAAGAAGAAGAAGAAGAAGAAGAAGAAGAAGAAGAAGAGTGAAGGCTTTCACATTTAACATTTCATCTCCATTCTATAATTTTTTAATTCTCTTTAATCCTGATTTGAGTTGTGACCAGTTCCTCTTGAATAATGAGTAAACACTAAATGGGGGATTTGGTTGGAATCTGGCATTTAAGTGTTTATAGTATCTGAAAATATGAAGAAAAGAACTCCCTTAGTCTTAAAAACAAGGCCAGTATCGTCTACAGAGTGAGTTCCAGGACAGCCAGGGCAACACAGAGAAATGTAGTCTTCAAAAGCCAAACCTAACTAAACATCCTCAACAGTGCTGAGACTCATGGCAAGAAACTCAAACTGCTTATCTTTGAAACTCACTTCTATTCCCTCCCTTTTCTCTCCCTGGATTTCAGTGCCACACCCACAAAATTTTGTGAAATGCCTTTATTCTTGCAAAAAAAAGTAAGAGCCACAAACATATTCTAACTGATAAAAAAAGGATAAAGAAAAAAGCATTACTTTTCTTAACTGGGGTATTAATACCATTCAATCACTTATGAGTCTTAAGAGAAGCTGGGGTACCCCTGAGCAGACTGTATTATGATGTGTCTGTATACTTATAAAAGACACAATGATAAAAATATTTTGTCTTCCCCCATTAAAGATCCTAAATGTAATTTTGATAGACACAGTTCCCCTTTGTTTCTGAAATGTGTACCTTGTTCCTCCCTTGTCCCATCACTGCAGAAAGTGTAGTCAGTAAAGTCCAATTTTGTCAGAAGAGAAAAAATGTGAAGAGTAGAAATGAACATCAAATAATTGAAAGCATCATGGATCCCATTATGGTTTATGGCTTTGTTCTAGGAGTCAGATGAACACACTGTAAAGAATGTGGCACTAAATTTATTATCATGGTTATCATCTTTCAGACAAGACATAAAGTAGAGGAGGCTTCGCCCATCACCTGCCATCACTATAGATCCCATGGCACCTTCTACAAGAAGAGTCGAGTTATCCTGGCCCAGATCCAGATCCTACTATCTGATGACTTATATTTCCTTTGTAGTATGCCTGGGAGACATTATAGGTTCTTCCTCTTTGAAACTGTCACTATTATAAGCACAGCCAAAGTGGGCTCCTGCAAAGTGATGTGGGGAAAATGTTCTCACATTCCAGCATGTGGATCAAGTGAGACAATGAGCAGTCTGACCTGGACTAGGGAGTTGATCTATGTTATAAAATGTCTTCATAGTGTGTCACTAAGTAGGTTCCTGACCAACCAACCCCACTACGGCTACTCAGCAATATCGAATCTCATTGATTAGGTTGGAACTATCATAGGGCACTCGCCTAGCATATGCAAGACTCCAGATTCAATATCCATTACTGGAAATAAAATCCCATGTTTTGAATGGGTCACATTAATGTCACACAAATTCTGGTTTTTATGAATTCCATCATGTACCGTGTAAAATCAAAAGAAAACAAAAGTTTTATTTTTCCTGACTTGTTATGGAATTAAAAGAAACCAACCATTTATGCACCATTTTGTAAATCATTTTCACCTCTGGCTTCAGCTTATGCACGTCTAGTGGCCATCACGGGAAAATCTGCACTGCGCTTTTCTAAAAATCAATGTATGCAAAAGTACATTTTCTTTTTATTTTAAAGCTCTCAATTTAATAACAGAAGATTAGAGACTTGTGGCTGCATTGAATGTGTAAAACTCCACAAAGATAAAAGTAAAGAATTTTAAAGCTATGAGCATAGAGAACAATGAAATAAGAATAATACAAATCTGATGATTTAAGTAAAAATTTCAAGGGATAAAAAATTTTAAGCTATGTTAAAGATATGTGGTTTTGATATTTAGACAGAGAGTAGAAAGGAAGGAAAATAGCGTAGTAGGTCCCTCCAGGGCTTCAATTTCTAGCTCCTATCTGTAAAACAGAGCTCTCGACAGGCTGGGCAGGAAGACATCTCCACTATATGCAAAGGTTTTGCCTTCTACAGTACTAGTTTGGATACCACTGGTGGGTTATCTAATTCCTTATCCTATTGCTATGATAAAATGCCCAGATCAAAAGGAGTTTCTCTTGATTCCCAGATCAAGGATTCATTCCATCATGTAGGGGAAGTCTTGCCGGCGTGAGATAGCTGGCCAGGAACCAGCCGGTGTCAGAAGCTAAAAGCTAGTAATCAGCTACTTGTCTTCCTTTTATTCAGTCTGGCAGTTAAAGTGAGTCTTCCCACTTCAATGAACCTGATCTAGATGATCACTTACAGGCAATTGCCAGAGCTCACCTCTAATGATGCTAGATCCTGTCAAGTTGACAGTAGGCATTATCATTACACAGATGTAGAGTAGTAACACATCTCTACCTGTATGAGCTAAGTTCACTAGGTAAAAATAAATAAAAAATAGTGCTGTTGGAAGCTTTCTTAGCAACTTGGTGTCTTAGTTAGGGCTTTTATTGTTGTGATAAATACCATGACCAAAAGCAACTTGTGGAGGAAAGGGTTTATTTCAGCTTGTAATTCTAGGTCACAATCTATCACTGAGTGCAGTCAGAGCAGGAATTCAAGGCAGGAACCTGAAGACAGGGCATGAAGCAGAAGCCATGGAGGTATACTTCTTACTGGCTTACTCCTCATGGCTTGATTTCTAATATAACCCAGGAACACATGCCCAGAAATAACACCACCCACAGTGGGCTGGACTCTCACATCAATCATAAAAATACCTGCCCCCAACTTGCCTATAGATTCCTTTTCCTAGATAACTCTAGCTTGTGTCAAGTTGACAAACAAAACAAAATATGACATTCAAGTGTTGATATTACCCAGGACTATTCAGTTTCAAGTCACAGAAAACCAAATCAAGCTAAGACAAAAGATTGTTAGTTTGTGGAACGGAAAGTATAATAGTTTAAAAGATAGTCACAAATTTCCTGATACTTTTTTCTTCGAGAGATAAAGACTTGATACCCTCTTCTTAACTATGGGAAAACGTGAAGACTTGATTCTAGCAGACCAGTTAAGAGACATGAAAAGATGCCGTCTTGAAGATAAAGTTGTGAAAGGCATTGTGCCGTCTTTTAGATCACTTACTTTAGAGGAAGCCAATTGTGTGTTCTGAAGAGAGCTCTACATTGAAAGGCCATTGAGGGCTCCGACCTCTCACTCCATGTTAGGTGTTTCCGCTCCAAGGCCAGCCCAGTCTTTAGATGATTATAGCCTCTGTGAAACCTTGCCTGCAACCTGATTCTGAGTTAGAACCTCCACATTAATCATTCCTAGAACTCTATTAAAAAACCTGTGAGGTTGTCTTTGTTGTTCAAACCTACTAAACATGACACTTGTTACAGAGTATTGCTGGGCTGACTTCAAATATAGCTCAGTTTGGAAAAACATTGTTTCAAAAGCATATTCAATCTCCTGGATCTGTTTTTTAATGGATAGGGGCTTCACTGTTTAATTTATATGCCCAGGAGAGATAAATGTCAACAGATCAAGCTTAGTATAACTTATGAGGCTAGAAGATGGAAAAGGTCTTTCTTTCATTTTCCATATTCAAAATTTGAAGAAGATTCTCTTAAAATTTTTATTGCATTTGTTTATTTTTTTATTTTGAGTGGTGTGTGTGGTGTGTTGCATGTTTGTGTGTGCGCATGTGTGTGCAGGAATATGCCTGCATGCCACGGCTCATATGTGGAAGTCAGGACAACTTGGGGAAGTTGGTTTCTCCTTCTACCCATGTAGTTCCTGGGGATTGAACTCGGGTTGTTAGAATTGGCAGCGGGTACTTTTCCATGCCAGTCACCTTGACATCCCCTTGAAGAAGATCCTTATAGACTTCCTCTCAAGTTCTTTTTAAAAATCCATCGGTGATTATCAATCGGAAACAGGATTATTACCTTATGGTGTCATATCACACCCATATCTAGAAAGAGACAAGGAAATAAAAGTGAGGAGAGTGGTACCATGTGGAGAGAGAGAGAGTAGTTCTTTAAAATACATTACACCCCCTTAAAGCCCTCCCCAGATGCAGACTTTAGTTGTCATTCTGGTGTAGCAATAAGCTTCCACATACCAGAAGTCACTGTTGCCACTCTTGGCAGATTGTCTGGAAGCCAATGAAGCAGCTCCAATGTGTATGTTACTTAATGCTACTTAATGACACACAAGGAAAAGGGAATAAGAAGCATAGATAATGTGTAAACCTTCTTTTATAAGAATAGAGAGCTTCAACAATGGGAATAGTTATTTTAAATGCAAGAAAATCTTCAATTACCTGTATTTCATTTTATTTGAACATGTAAGACATAAAATCCAACCTTGAATAAAATGCCAAGTGAAAATGCAGTATCTGTGACTCCCGGTGCAATGCTATACAACAGATCTCTAGAACTTTCTATCCTTGTATAACTTCGAGTGTGTCTGTTGATAAGTGACTGCTAATCCCCATCCTACTCTGTTCCTAGAAACCATTGACTCTGATATAGACTGTGGATGTCTTAGAGACCATATATGTGAAGTATTTGTCTTTCTTTGACTAGATTATTTAATATCCCATAATGTCCTAAAGATAGATCAATGTTGCAGAATTATTGTTTAAAAGTCTTAGCCATATTCCAGTGTGTGTGTGTGTGTGTGTGTGTGTGTGTGAGAGAGAGAGAGAGAGAGAGAGAGAGAGAGAGAGAGAGAGAGAGAGAGAGAGAGAGAGAGAGAGAGAGAGAGATTTTAAATTCATTCATTTGTTAATCGGTGTTTCTACCTCTTGGGTGTCATAAATAGTACTACTTTGGTATTTTGGATTCTCAATTTTAATTCCTTAGAACAAATACTTAGGAATAGGTTTGCTGGACCATATAACAATTCTGTTTCTAGGGTGGGTATTGATGGCACACACCTTTAATCCCAGCATTCCGGAGGCAGAGGCAGGCAGATCTCTGTGAGTTTGAGGCCAGTCTGGTCTACAGAGCAAGTACCTGGATAGGCTCCAAGGCTACACAAAGAAACCCTGTCTCGAAAAACCAAATAATAATAATAATAATAATAATTCTGTTTTTAATTTTTTCCCTTCTTAATATATATCTATTGTACAAAATAATGGATTTCCTTCTTATACTTTAACACACACATGTCACATACTGTGGTCATAGTCAACTAATCTATCTCGTTCCCCTTCCTCTGTCGCCTTCCTCTTTCGAAATAGTGAGCATTCTCCTTCTATGTCTTTTCTAAGATATAGATTCTACATATGGAAGGAAAATGTCTTTCTATATCTGATTTATTTCATTTAATACAATCATCTCCAGTTTCACTCATTTTTTTCAGCAAATGTCAATCTCTGGCCTCCACACATGCATGAACAGGATAGGAATGCCCAACCTCGTGTGTGTGTGTGTGTGTGTGTGTGTGTGTGTGTGTGTGTGTGTGTGTGTGTGTGTATGTGCATGCATGTGCAGAGACAGAGACAGAGACAGAGACAGAGAGAGACAGAGAGACAGAGAGAGAGAGAGAGAGAGAGAGAGAGAGAGAGAGAGAGAGAGAGAGAGAGAGAGAGAAGCTGTTTTTCTTTTAGGAATTTGAGGTCTGACATTTAAGTCTTTAATCACTTTGAGTTCCTTTTGTGTGTGGTGTAAGAGAATGGTGCAGTTTAACTCTGTGTGTATATCTAATTTTCCCATGCCATTTGTTTAACCTATAATCCTTTCCCCATTCTGCAGACTGAGCCCTTATCAAACCTCAGTTGATTGTATGTACGTGAGTTTTTTTCTACACTCGCATTTTGTCCCATTTTCTCATACCCATCTTTATTCCAATATCACATTTTTACTATGCTTTTTATGCATGTTTATTGTGACTATGCACCATGTGTTGATAACAAAAGGGTGGTCTCTCCAACCACTTTTCTTTTTCAAGATTGCTTTATTCCTTTGTGAGCTTTTGTGATTTCATAAATTTACAATGTTTTCCTCTACTTACATAAAATGCCAATGACATTTTCAATGCAGTGGTGTTGCACTGAATTTGTAGATTGTTGTAGGCAACATGGACAGTTAACAATATTAACTCTTCCAGTCTTTGGACACACGATCCCTTTTCATTTGGGAACGTCTTTTATTTTCTTGCACTGATGTATTGCAATTTTCAGTATGCAAATTTACTTAATATCTATAATCTTATTCTTTTTATGTTATTTTTAAATTTTATTTATTATTTTTCTCATATATTCCATCCTAACCGAAATTTCTCCTCCTTTCTTTCCTCCCAGTCCCTCCCCAACTATCTCCCCTCTTCCCCAGACAAACTCCCCATCCATTTCCTTCCGAAAAGAGCAGGTCTCCCAGGGATATCCACCAAACATGCCCTAACAAGTTACAATAAGACTGGCCACATACCTTCATATAAAGTCTAGAAGACATCAATCCAGTAGGAGGAAAAATGTCCCAAAAGCAGGCAAAAGAGTTAGGAGTCCCATAACAACACCAAGCTACACAACCATAACATATATGCAAAGAACCCATGTCAGATCCCTGCAGGCTCTCTGATTATCCAGTCTCTTTGAACCCCTATGAGCCCTGGTTAGTTGATTCTGTGGGTCATTTTCCTATGGTGCCCTTGACCCCTCTGGTTCCTACAACTTTTCCTCACTCTCTTTTATTGGAGATCTGCCTAACATTCGGCTGTGGGTCTCTACATCTGCTGCCATCAGTTGTTGGATAAAGCCTCTTTGATGACAATTATGCTAGGCTCTGATCTAAGCATATAGCAGAATATCTTTTTGATGTTATTGAAATGACAAGTTTTCCTAATTTTTTTTCAGATAGCTCACTGTTAAAAATCTAGAAAAAAATCACTGATTTTTGCATGTGTTAATATTGTAAGACTGAAGTGATAACCCTGACGGTAAAGTATTTGCATAAGGACCTGAGTGTGCAAGCATTAAGGACCTGAGTTTGAGTCTCAGAACCCACATTTTAAAAACTCCACGTGGTGAGCCTGTCTTGGGTAACATTTTTTTTCTGCTGTATATTTTGAAATGAGGAAATCCTTCAATGTTGTTAGTTTTTAAAGATCGTTTTGACTATTCTGAGGTTTAGATTTTGTTATGAATTTTAGGATCAGCTTGTCAGTTTCTAGAAGGGAACCAGCTACGAGCTGATAGACATTATGATGATGGCTCTGTAGAGCAAGACCAGTTCTTCTGAGCCATGGATAAAGATGGCCCTCTCATTGATTTCGCTTTGTTTAGTTTTGTATATTTTTTTGTTTTTTGTTTGGGATTTGTTGTGTTTGTTTATTATTGTTTTGGTTTGGTTTTGGTTTTAATTATGTTTTTTTTTGAGACAGGGTTTCTCTGTGTAGCCCTGGTTGTTATAGAAATCACTATATAGATCAGGTGGGCCTAGAACTCAGAGTGTTGCCTGCCTTTGCCTCCTGAGTGCTGGGATTAAAGGTGTGTGCCACAATGGCCTAAGATTTTGGTATTTTAAATATCTGTAAGCAATATTTTATAACTTTCAGCAGACAAGGATTTTATTTCTTTTGCTAACTTTATTCATTTTTTTAATTTTCTTTTTATAGTCTGTAAACAATATGAACTCCTCCATAAAATTTGGTTCAGTTGTTTAGATGATAATGGTTTGTTTAGGAAGGTTTCTAATGGCTTGCTATTCATTGCAATTGGACTTTCTTAAACTGTAAATCTACTTTGAGTAAAATTTATAAAAGACAAAAAGTATAATCAGACTTTTTCTTTTGTATAATTTTTTAAACTGTTTATTGATTCTTTGTGAATTTCACATCATGCACCTCAATCTCACTCATCTCCCGGTCCTTCCATACCTAGCCTCTGCCTTTGCAACCTCCCCCACAAAAGAAAAAAATCTTATCGTGGAAGCTACAGAGTGTCACAGTACATCACCCAATATGCCCTTTTGACCAAATAACTTTACTTGCAAATGATCATTGCAATGATTCATTGGCCTGGTTTGCGGCCTCTGCCTTCTGCTACACTATCAGTACTAGATCCTCATTAGGACTCCTCTCAGATATCCTGCTGATGCCCTGTGTCATGGAGATCTTACATCTTTGGTTCTGCAGGACTGGCCCCTTCACATGCTCCAAAAGTTCTTAGATAGGTAGATAGTCGGGTGGGGCTACTCAAAGCCCTCGATCTGGGTCTGAGTGGTAGTGTATTGGTCAGTCCTGCTGCTCTCCCACTTTGCCCAGAGGAGGGTGGGTCCATCTCTCCTGCCTTTGGCATCTAGCAAGGGGCAGGACTGTCTCACCTCCCACACTGACCCCTCAGAGCAGGCTCTCCCAAGCCCACAATACCAGGGCTAGCTCTACTGTGCTGCCCTGGTGAGGCACAGGGCCGACTCTCCTGAGAACTGTAGCTGTCAAGGGACAGAGCCACCTCTCTTGCTCTCAGGGCTAGCCCTTCCACCTGCCGTAGACAGAAAATGGAGCAGGAGGTGGATGGGTAGCCCCATCTCTCCTGCTCTGTCTAGGTGAGGGCCAGGGTCAGCTCTGTGCAGACCTTGACCATCAACATGGTCCCAGGTGGCAGTCCAGATCAGGGGCATCTGCATGGCCTGTGGTGGTGACATGGGCCATGGACATCAACCTAGACCCCCACCCAGACATGGCCCTCAGTGGCAGTGTAGGCTACTCACAGAAGGTGCTCCTCACCACCTTTGCATCTCGGGTTCCACCTCTCTTCATAGTGCTCAAATTGTTCTGCTTCTCATTCTCCACCATTTCTCAACCACACACTTGCTCGTGATAGTGGTACCTGCCCCGCCTGTGCTGCACAGCTGCAGATGGGGGCTTCTTCAGTGTCTCTCATGCACGGCCCACTGCTATGCAGTCTGAACTTAAGTTGGTCTCCAGAGTTGGTCCCCACGGCAGCTTCCCTGTAAGATACCAGGGCTCTTTTTCCAGCTCCAGGTTATTGCTACTTATCATTTTGGCCTCTCTAAAGTTTGTCTTTACCAGCCGACTTCAAGCTCCATGAGAGCAGGAAACTGCATCCACCATGTTCCCCACTGCCAAGAAGAGGTCTTGGCTCAGGGTCAACCGTGATCACCTCCGTCACCTCTCCAGTTCCTCCTCTCTTCAGCAGAGCACACAGCTCCATTTTTCTCTCTTTCCTACCTCTCCTTTACGTTTTTGTTCTTAGTAGTGGTGTCTGGTGCTGCTACCACAGGGCCCATATATATATATATATATATATATATATATATATATATATATATATTCATGTAGTTGTTCAGAGTATTTTTTATAATGCATTTAAAATATTTTTGTAAAGTCAAGAGTGATGCTCGTTCTTTCAAAAAAAAACGTGTTTTTTTTTTTTGCTTGTTTGGTTGGGTTGTCGTTTGTAAACATGTGTGAAACAGAGTCTCACTATGTTGTCCTGGCTGATTTGAAACTCTCTATAAAGTCCAGGCTGGCCTTGAACTCACAGAGATCAGTCTGCCTCTGCCTCCTGGATGTTGGGACTAGAGTTGTCCTATTTGAGTTTAATCTGTTTCTCCTCTCCCTTCCTCCCTTTCCTCCCTCTCTCCCCTTCTTTCTCATGTTTGATCTTCCTGATAGAATCTGCTTTGGGCTATTCTGATGAGTTTTATTTTGGCTCCTAGTTTTCCAAAGTTAGAATTTCTGTTTGGCTATTTTTCATAATTCTTCTCTTTTTTGTTACTTCCAGGTTTCCAATATATCATGTTTCTATTTTTCCCTCTACTTTTTTAGAGTTTGTTCATCTGCTGAGTATGGACACAGTGACAAGTGCTTATAGACCCAGTAGCAAAAGGACAGAGGCAGGAGGATGGCTTGAATTTAGATATTAATCTCTTTAGTGATTCACTCTTGTATACCTTGCTTTTATGGTCGGGGGCGAGGTTGTTTTGAGCCTTCAATGCTCTTCTGTGTGGAGCTCCACTAACACCTTTCCAGCCTTATGCAGATGTTGCCTCCTGAGTGCAGCTTTCCTGAAGCCCCTGAATGTTCCAGCCCACTCCCCGCCCCTCCCCCAAGTATATAAAAAGGAGAGAGGAGTGGGCAAATAAGCTTCAACTTAGTGCCTCTGAATTTGAGCTCTTATTCTAGTCCTGCCTAATATGAGCATGGATGACCTTGATCAATAATCAGTAGTTGGATCTGTTTTCTGTTGTCAAGGAGAGGGAAAACCTTGCCTTTTTTAAGGTTTCTACTCCTGTAACTATTTTTACTTCTACTGAAAACTATGCTAGAATTTTTAAGGGCCTGGGTGTTACAATAAGACGACAGGAGTTGAGACTTTCTCTTAGGGAGGATAACAGAGCCTTCAGCATTAAGCTATCCTGGGATACCTCAATGGAACAATAAAAATTAGACTTTTAGCATAGTGTGCAACATTAGCACTTTGCATACCTGGTTGTTGGGATTTGATTACTGTTGTCAGCTAATCAAGCCACATAATATTGTATGTCCAGGGGAATGATGAACTCCTAGAAACTTTCCTTATATTCCCATGGAATGATGTCTAGCACATTTTAAAATGTTTCCAAGAAAAACTAGTGTGTCTTCTCCAAGTCAGCCCATGGTATTGTTGATCACTATCCTCCTTGCAACTCTTTCTTCTATTAAATTCAAACCTTTCTCCTCATCTTTCCTCCTTGCTGTCTGTAATAAGGCTATCATCACATCTGCCTATCAAGCCCTCTACTTTCTGCCGGCCTCTGTCATAACCACTTCCTTCTAACTGTGCTTGGAGAGACTACTGATGATTCAGTCGCAAAGCAGCCTTCTTTGTCTTTGACTGCCTGGGTCTGAGGTGTCACTACTGCAATTAAAAAGTATCAGAAAAATCTGGGTTGGGGCTGGAGAGATGGCTCAGTGGTTAAGAGCACTGGCTTCTCTTCTGGAGGTCCCGAGTTCAATTCCCAGCAACCATATGGTGACTCACAACCATCTATGATGTGATAGAATGCCCTCTTCTAGCATGCAGGCATACATGAAGATGGAGCAGTCATATACATAAAACAAATACATCTAAGAAGGAAGGGAGGAAGGAAGATCTGGGTGCAATGAATAGATTCCTCTTCAAATGAGAGCCATCTTTGTACTTGGCTTCTTCCTCCTTTCTGGGTCAAGTGAATCCCTGCTCCCAGCCCCTGCTGAGAGTTGGCCACCAGTTAAATTCAAACACACATACACAAAAATAAGAGATTTAATTTATTGATTGCTTTTTTGGCAAAGGTTATATAGAATGTTAGGGTGAAATAAAATTCTAGTTACAGATTCATAAAACTTGAGCCAAATTAACTTTTATGAGACCATTAAACCCCACCTCACCCTCATCCATAGCATACTAGTTTGATCATAGCCTATATAATCCTTCGTCTTTTAAAATGATTAATGCAGATTAAATACACAGTTTAGATGGTATTAAATATCTTGAGGAATGACAATAGAATTTCTTTCACTCTTTCAGCTCAGAATTCTTTTTTAGAAATGTTCTGTTCATATGTATTTGTGGACTAGCCATCATTATCTGCTATTTGCTTGAATATGCACATTGTAAGTCTCTCAAAATAACATTTAAAGTCTTTCCTAACATGTTTCAGAAGTGTCAATCTTCAAGGAATATCCAATTTTAGAAAATAAAAGTTCATCCTTAACTCAATAATGTCTCTTCATATGTGACAATACTATGTTTCTCTCTGACCTGTCAAAAGTCCCTAACAACATACAATGGCCAGTTTCTTCTTTGCCCAACTCAGAGGCCGTCATATAAAATAGAGAAAGAAAGCATGTTTGAAATCACAGTAACCAAAAGACTTGAATTCATAATTACATTAAATAACCATAACTTTTTGCTTATTCACATTCCACACGGTGGAAATTATCCTTTTTCCTCCAAATTTTCACTTATAACGTTGAGCTGTGAAGAGTACAGTTGCAAGGAATCCAGCCCCCAGGCTTACAAGATATGTGGTTTTTCTCTTTCAATGCCAAGCACAAAGAGAACGGCATTCAATTCATATTTGGCATCTGGAAATATTCTGATAGGCAAAATCAAGATCACAACTATCTTACCATAAAACATTTCTACTAAAATGGTGGAGAAAATGCACATCATTACATCACTGATGAGTCTAAAACAAGCCACAGACAGGGCATCTTTGATCAATGATGGAGGACATGGAGGAGGTGATGGTCTTGCAAGGAAGGCTGGCATTTCCCTCTTTGGTCAGTGATGTGCTTTAAGGCTACTTCTGTTGCTGACTGCTCCCATGAAGTTAATTTTGAAGCAATCCTGTTTATGTTAAACCAAATCCAACTTACATGAGAGACTGTGGTACAAGCTCCTGGAAGGTGACTATGGCTTCCAACCTATTATTTATAGCAACACTGCGTGTTTGTGGCAGAATTAAGACACTCAGTGTTTCTTAGCACTGAGTATCATATTTTGTCTCTGGTTTTAAATTTTCAGTTTCTTCCTCTTTTATTTTTCACTCTTCACTACCCTCAAAACTTTGCCTTTGCATTTGGGGGCCTAATCAAACCCATCCTGTGGTGGTGGATTCAGGGAAGGAGCATACAGTACAAAAGAAACACATAGACTACACTCGCACAAATCCATCTACTCTGGAGTCATCAGTAGTGACTTTTAAACTTTCAAAGTTAGACCCAATGTTTGGGAATTCAAGATAGTTTTTATCTTAGAGCATGGATTCCATTTAGATGTCACATAGGACAGTGCTAGACCAAAATAAAATATTTCTTTACATCCAATGGTTCTGTGACTGTGGCAGCTTTAATGGGCAGTGAATGTCTCCCTTCCAAATGACACATAACTTGACTAGTCACTCTGAGAGGAAAAGACAAAAAAGGTATTTATAGCTAGAGTCTCAATCTTAAGGAGTATTGTTTAGCCAAGCCAAAATATATCAAGGCTACCTTTCATTTTGTCCTATACATAAATGCTAAGTAGGCATTTGGGGAGCCCCGATGTATTCAGAGGACATCCATAGTAGGCATAACTCTTACAATGCTGAATTGACCCAAGGGGAATAGATGGCCTGTTGTTATACCTAGTGTTCTGCTTTCCTAATGGAACTTTCTTATTACCTTCTAAGAGCAAATTAAAACAAGGCAGTCTGAGCCCTATCTCTCCTCCAGACATTGCCTAGCCAGATGCAATCCCTTTGAGTCCACCCTCTCTCTGGTTCTCTCATAACAAGAGCCAAAACAGAAAAGCCCCCATTCGTGTCTAGCTCAAATGGAGCAGGTAGCTCTCTCATCTTGGGCAATTCCTCATTGGCAGATGTGCTCACAAGGTTGTACATCTCAGAAGCGTTTTGCAGGAATAACAAAAAGCAATGTTAATCCAACAAAACTAAGCTAAGGAGGTTTTTATTTTGTCTTTTCCTATCCCAGTGTACAAGACTCTCAGTTGTCCACCTGAGAGGCAAAGCAAAGTAGAAGGCCATGTTTCTTTCTGTTTAACTCTCTTAACTTCTAAAACAGGAGTGGTCATTATTTCACTTTTAACTTTGGGTTACAGTTCATGTCAGGAGGTTACCGAGGCCGACACAGAAAATTGGTGTGTGTGTGTGTGTGTGTGTGTGTGTGTGTGTGTGTGTGTGTGTGTGTATGGTTACATTTCACCTCTGTGCATCTGAGTTCTTTTAAATACCAGGAAAATACTTTCACTGAAACAAGGCTCACACTGTTTTGGAGAACAACTTTCAAACTCTGGCCATCTTAATATTGAATTTCACTGTCCCAGACTGGTCTTCATCCTCAACATTCCTGTGTCAATCCTCCATCCCGTTTGTCCTCCGTCACACATCTCCCCGCGTTCTGGAGGTTCTTCACAAGATGGAAGACATTTACACCCACGGTCAAATGAATTACTTTAGGGACATGAGCTAAGACTGAGATGTCAGGGAGAGCAAAGACGGAATGGGTTGTGGGAGCAAAGGGCAAGCGCTGAAAGTTCCAAGTCTGCTGCAGCCCTCGGAGTTACCTCTTCCATTAGTATTCATTCTCAATGAAGTCCTTGTGCCCAGGAGGGCGCATGGGACACAAAGGCAAAGCCAACTACAGCCCTACCCCTGTGGGAGTTTGGGTCCAGTGGTATGGGAGTTTCCGACCATCTGAAGCAGAGTAACAGGAAGTGCGTTCTAGCAGAGGCTGCTTCTGCTTCTGCTGGTGTTTGGAAGCATACACAACACCCATGCACACTCATGCGCATACACTATGCATAAGCAGCCTCCAGCCGGGAAGCAACTTGCTGGTTCTTCTGACCTCTAGGTTTAAGCCAAGTAGGAATCAGGTGGTTTAGGTATGGCTCTCCGCACGACTATGACAGGCTGAATGTGCCCGCTTTGGCTTAATCCAAATCAATGGATATGCACCGACACTGCTTCACGCGTGTGACCCGTTTCTTCTTGGTGGGTGGCTGTAGTTCAGGACAGTTGAGCGTGACCATCATGGTGGTGAACTTCTTGGGCTTGCAGAAGGAGCAAGACTGAAAGGAGCCTTCCTCCTTCCTGATGTGTCTGGGGATGTAGAAGGAATTGCACTGGCCATAGCAGAAGCGGTTGATGATAGTGCGGCTGTTGCAGCCCTCCTCGTGGATGGTCTGCTTCAGGGGCTGAGTTTTGCACCAATCTCGCTTCAGGTACTTGCGCTCTGTCACGTGCAGGGCCTCTTGGCTGGACTCCAGCACTTCCTCTCCTGGCATGGCGGTGCCCCGGCCCTGGCCCCGCCCCCGGGTCCTGGAGCCAGGCTGTGGTGGGGACTGGGTCTGCTCAGAGTCATTATGCTGAGCCTTGTCTGGAGGCGGGATGGCTCCTTGAGACCCTTTCTTTTTCCCTTCAGCTGCCGGTAGTAGGGTCCCCAAGAGGAGAAGCAAAGCTCCCACAGTGTAGGCAGTGCGGTTCATTCTAGACAAGGGATGCAGAGAAGGGGGAGACACAGACAATGAGAATGATACTTAAGAAAAATTAATAATTTCACCTTATATTCTACTCACTACACACTTCAGTTGTACTGACTTTTACAGTATCACTAGCTATTGGATACTATTATTCCCATTACTCTCTCCTCCATCAAACTGAGTAATTTAATATAGGTCACACAGTGAATTGGCCAAGCTTTAAAGACAGCCAGGACCTGTCTCTTCATTGCACCAACTCCCGAGAGAATTCCTTACTGGCTTCTGACACAATTCCATGTGACCTTTTTTATGCTCACTTAACTGTATTTATTCTTGAATTTGACAACATGAGTTTCTCGCTGTTCCTGTTTTGGAGAGAGACTAGGAAGCCTGTGACAGAGCAACCTAAGAGGAAGGCTGGAGGCAAGAGGTCAGAGATGCCTAATATCATTCTTTATGACATGATATATACTCCCCCATGTGTGTGTGTGTGTGTGTGTGTGTGTGTGTCTGTGTGTGTGTGTCTGTGTGTGTGTCTGTGTCTGTGTGTGTGTGTCTGTGTCTGTGTGTCTGTGTCTGTGTGTGTGTGTGTCTGTGTGTGTGTGTCTGTGTGACCCTGAGGAGAACAGAAGGCAGAAGAGGCCCTCAGAATCAACTGAAGCTGGAGTCGTGAGCCACCCAGGGTGGGTGCTGGGAGCTGGACTCAGGTCATCTGGAAAACAGAGAATGCTCTTAACTACTGAGCCATCTCTCCAGGCTCCATTGTTCTACATTTTTAAGTGATGAAATATGTCAGTCACTCACCTATGTGCCTATATGTATGTATAGAAATATTTTGTCTGATTAGTTGGCCAGGTAGACCTTTATTTGATTTCATTTCCTTGTGAATTTTCATAAATATCTGTCACCATGCCTTCTTTATGTTTAGCTCTCCCACTGCTTTCCTATGTCCTTCCTCCCCCAATAGCCCTTCCTCTGTTTTCATGTCATGTGTATTTTGCATGTAGATAATTACATCTAAAATATATAATGATGAATGAATAAATAAAGGTAGAAAATGGGCACAATAGAGTAAGTGAATGGCTATTTACATTCGCAAGTATCAAAAGCACTGTTGACAGTGAATTGTGAGCAAGTCTGAGCCTCTGTAGGAGTCATATATGACAAGGGCATCATATCACATAACAATAAATAAGTGAAACACAACTTGGGGGCGTAGGGCTGGAAGACATACAGATGGTGAGACAGGAAAGTGAATGGAGTTAAGAAAGCAAATAAGAGAAAAGGGGACTCTTTCTTATGTAGACACGCATTCAGTCAGTCGGCCTTTCCACCCAGTTTAAGGCCTGTAACACTAGTTGGCATGGGGCACACCAGGAGTTATTAAAACAGTGAAGGATTTTCTTTTCAATGAGAACAGTTCCAAATTCATAGCCTCTCTTCCAGGAATGGCCATGCCCTAAAGTTTCCTCTGCCCCACGCCTGTGGTAAGCTCCACAAGAACACAGCTGTAAAGTATCCATTTTCTCTCCACTGAATATCAGTGTTGCATGTGACAACCACTAAGTGCGCATTAATATAACCTCATTTAATATAACCTCAGTCTCCAAGAAACCAGAAAAGTTGGTATCATTATCTAGACCAATTATCTTTCAGAGACAAAAGCAGTGTAAGATGTATCTTCTTTGAGGGACAACTTCTGGCAAGTGAGGACCATTCAAACCCTAAGGCTATTGTCAAACCAAGATAATTGAATGTTGCATTAAAAATGTTCTTAAATGTCATCATTTTTCCAACATTAACTTAATACTTTGGAGCAGGTTCAAGTTTGGAGCTGATAATGTGACATTTAACTCCTGTTCCAACTGTAGCTTCCCTGGCTTTTGTCAGCTTATGTCACAACATCTCTGTTCTTTAAACAGAGCCATGTTGACCACCACAACAAAAAAATTAATTGCTTTGTTTTGTCTTATAAAACATCGCTTATGAAAATAGCCCAGTTATAAAATAGTACAGATTTTCTCCAGAGGCCAGGATAACTTGATCCATGACCACTCTGTCTCCAAGGAACTATAATGTAAATCTGAGACATTTTCACAAGTTTCTGATGTCTCTCACTTGAGGGCCAGAATCTAAAATAAAAGGCCAAGAACTAAAATAAAACACATTTACCGATAATTGTAGGGAAATATTACATAGATGGCCCTAGACCTAGGCTGACAATCTTCTTCCACATCTACTAAAAATAACCTACAAGCCTATTCACTCCTTTCAATGTCCGCAACCACAGAGGCCAACCCAAAGATGACTGTGGATGTATGTTGAGTACATGTGACAATTAACGTCATAGGACCATACTGTTTTACAAATGTCCATTAACAAAACTGCAATTTATTATTCCAGACCAACCCAGGACTCAGGCTTATAGACTGAACCATTTTTTCCTGGCATATTTACATCTGTTATCGAACAGATATCTATTCTGAGAGTTGATGTGGGCTAATTTGTCATTTGACCCTCTGTGCCTGACACAGAGTAGGTGCTCATGAATATTTGTTAAGTGATTGGTTATGATACCACATAAATTTGACACAGTTTTTGTTCTTTGTGTTCAAAAATACCATCAGTGGTGTCAAAGTGTCAGCTAACTGCAGGGTCTTTGGTTCCTGACACTCAGTACAGGCCTTGACAGCTTCCTGATACACTTGTCTTTCTTTTTCTAGAAAAACTCCAAGTGGTCTCAAGTCCTTATTTGCTCCTGTGCAGGATACTTTGGATTTCATTTTAACCTAGTGATAAAGCAGTGTATTCACAATTAGTTGACTATTGTTTGGAGTTTAATTTTGGAAAACTCTCCATTCCTATACATGTGTGTGTACCCCATAAGCCAAAAGAGTCTACAGCAGGCTTGCTTTTCAACTAAATAAAAAAAAAAGAAAAATTCAAACTAAGAGTTACTAGATGTAGAAAGTGTATTTTTTTATTTTAAAATGCCTATTCTTTTTAAATATTTAATGTTTATTGTTAGGCTTTCACATTCTTAAACTTTACAGTGTTTCGGATAAAAGTTAAAAAACAAAGACAAACAAGGAAAAACCCTCCAAGAAAATGAATTAACAGAGGCCACAGCAGCACTCTGGCTCCAGCAGAGTGTCCAGTGTGTTTTTGATGGTCAACCTGAAGAAAGGTACAGGAAGAAGCAGCGCCGGCAAGGCTGAAGCCAGGCTCTGCCAATCAGTGTCCATTTATCCAAGCCCCCTACCAACTAGTCTTGATTGTTCAGTCAATGAATTTTGGGTTTTTCCTCTTGAAATTGCACCTATGTTTCCACCAAATGTTTAGCATTTTCTTTGTATCACTGGTATGCAGGAAATGAAGAAGATGGGATTTCCTGGAGGACATCTCTTTCCATGACAACCTCTAGCAGTGTGCTGAAACAAAGTCGATCCAAATGCTGGTCTAGATTTAGGTCCCCATGACTTGCCACCCACATCCAATCATTAACTCCATAGTAATTTCATTCATAAAATAACTTTTCACATTATTGCACTCAGCTGCTTCCCATGAACTCAGAGTGTATCATGACACCCAGAAAGCATCTCCCTTTGGTTCTCCTTTATAGACAGTACCATTCCTCATTCCAAACTCCACCTTAACATCCTGCTAAAGCATTTCTTTTTCCCCCATTTTATGGCTGCCATCTATTGCAGAAAAAAATTAACAATACACATAGAACTAAAGGAAATAATACAAAAATTCTTATGTACATATAATACAGTGTGAACATTAAACAACTTTTTTCTATATTTCTTTCTTGTAGATCCTTACATACTTCCCAAAATTTATCCTAATTATCTGGAGACAAATTTCATGCATCACATTTCATCTGTAAGCACTTCTAAATGCATGTTCAAAACATCGAGGAATGTTTGTTTAGCATGAAAGAAAAATAGATTACTATCTTAAAAATTGCCAGCTTTTTCTCTAGTATTGAGGGTTCTAGTTTTAATGATTACCTCATAAATATTAATATATATGTACATTCATCACATATACTATATATTCACATATATCTATACCACTCCTATTTCACAAGACTTATTTATTTTTTATTTAAATTAGAAACAAGCTTGCTTCTCATGTCAATCCCAGGTCCCTCTCCCTCCCCTCCTCTCCTGACCCCCACCAGTGCCCCCAACCCCCCACCCACTCTCTAGAGTGGGTGAAGCCCTTCATGGAGGATCTCCAAAGTCTGTCATACCATCCCGGGCAGGGCCTAGGCCCTCCCCCATGTGTCCAGGCTGAGAGAGAATCCCTCCATGTGAAATGGGCTCCCGAAGTCCATTTGGATGCCAAGGTTAAAAACTGGTCTAAAATGCTGAGGCCTCCTCGCTGACACCCATGTTCTCGGGGTCTGAATCAGTTCCATGCTGGCCTCTCAGCCATCAGTCTGGGGTCCATGAGCTCCCGCTTGTTCAGGTCAGCTGTTTCAATGTCCATTCATACAACAAGGACATCTGTTCCACTATGTTCATAGCAGCATTATTTGTAATACCCAGAACCTGGAAGCAACATAGAACCTAGATGCCCCTCAACTGAAGAGTGGATAGAGAAAATGTGGTACATTTACACAATGGAGTACTATTCAATGGAAAGAATGGAATCTTGAAAATTTGCAGGTGAATGGATGGCACTAGAAGAAACCATTCTGAGTGAGGTAACGCAGTCACAAAAAGACAAACATGGTATGTACTCACTCATATATGGATACTCATATATGGATTTTAGGCATGAAGCAGGGGAGTGCCAACCTCAATCCCACCATCAGAGAGTCTGGGAAACAGGGAGTACCCTAAAAGAGATATGCATGGTACCCCAGAGAAGGGGAGACAGGGAAGGAGCTGGGGAAAATTGAAGGGTAGAAGAGGACATGGGGGATCAGAAAGTGTGAGTTTGGGGAAGAATAGAGGAGAGCAGGATAAGAGATACCATAATAGAGGGAGTCATTGTAGGTTTGAGGAGAGATCTGACACTAGTGAGATTTCCAGAGATCTACAAGGATGACACCAACTGGCATTCTAAGAAATAGTGGAGAGACTACCTTAGATGCCCTTCCCCAAAAATAAGATTGACGACTACCTTGTATACCATCCTAGAGCCTTCATCCAGTGACTGATGGAAGCAGGGGCAGATACCCACAGCTAAACAGTGAACTGAACTCCTGAAAACCAGTTGCAGAGAGGGAGGAGTGATGAGAAAAGGGGTCAAGACCAGGCAGGTGTCAGTGCATTTCTGCTGTTTAGATGTGCTAGTACTTCGAGGTCAGCTCTCTCTGCAACCCTTCTCTGCCAGCAAGCTTCACTACCCCCTCGTCTCTTTTTCTTTTGCCACTGCTGTCCTCCAACCACTTATCCCAAAGACAAACCCTTAAAACAAGTCCTCACTGCTGTCCTCCAACCACTTATCCCAAAGACAAACCCTTAAAACAGGTCCTCACTGCCCTCCACTTGCTCCCAATTCCCTAGTTGTTCAAGAATAAACACCTACAAGCAAGATATACCATAGCAATCACCTCTGCCCTAATAATTTATTGAAATTTCCACAAAAGCACTGAGAATAGTCTTCAGTGTATGGAGAGTTGGAAATCCAAATGGTATGTGTGACTTGTTTCCAGTGTTCTTGGTGTATTTAGGGATTCTGGAGCCAAATTCCTTTCATTACACTTCTCATTGTGTTTCTCCCATTAACCAAGAAACCTACTAGGTGAGTTAAATAAAGTTTTCTGGTAAGAATTACAGTGAACTCCCGATGTCTGTATGTGAACTCATCCATTGTTGCTGTTGAATAACAGGCAACAAGAATGACCTCAGTTCATTCTCCCTGAACAAAACACAATGGAATTGACTGCAAATGCTTTATGGGCTGGCCAGATTTTAAAAGAATCACTTTCTTTTTCCCTTGAGGCTTAATCTTTAGGAAGAGTGAAAGTTAATTTTGGTTAGATCTTTAGTTTTAAATTTTAGAATCAGCCTTTAGAAATTAACTAGAGAATTCATTAATAAGAATAAAGGTTTATTTATTTCTCAGACAAGTTACATCAAGGAGATAAGAAAAATTAACGATTGGCACACATCATAAATTTTATTCCCTGTGTTGCAATCTCTTAACTATAACCCACCTATTCAGGTTAAGTCAGGCTGGAACCCAACACTACACAGGGTGGGGAGGAGACACCTGGTGGTTAAATAGCTTCCATAGTTCCCTGGAACATGTATTTTTTGGTAAAGTTAATAATTTTATACAATATTTGTATCACTAGGAAATGATTAGAAAACGTAAGTATCAAACAGCACTATTAAGTGATGGCCAAGTTATATATTGCATTTTGTAACAGAAGCTATGTAAGTATAAAGTGGGATTTGGGCTTAAATTCAAAATCACCCTCTGGTCTCTCCTACCCAACACAACCACTGATAATAAGAGGTACCTCTTATTTTTGAGACCTTACGATGTCAAGCATTATGCTAAATACTGTCCATGTTATGTCATGATAAAATATGAGGTATATAATGTCTTCCTGTTATTAACCAGGAATCCATCCAAGGTCACATAGTTTGTAAAGTGGATAGCCAGGATGTGAGTCCAGTTCTGTCTAACCCCAAACATGTCCTTAGTCACTTTGCCAATGGTATCCAGCACAGTACATTTAACAAGGAACATGTGGATTTGCTTTCTAATGCAATAAATTTTGAAGAATATTGTAACTCTAATAATTATCTATTTTGTATCTTCATGTTTGCATGCAAAGGAAAAGACTTCTCTTGTCACAGGAATTCCTGTTGTACTTTGCATTTCTAAGAACATATGTTAAAACTAAAGAAAATTCTTTGCAGATGTAAGACATGGGCTGGTAGCACTTGCCCGGTCAGTGCCTTTCAGTTAAATCTGCAGTTGCTGCTCCTAACTGCCTCCCTCCCCTTCCCTATACATAAAAGGCTTGAGTTTTCCTGTGTGTCTTTGGCTTTGCATTCTGGAACACACTCCAAAACTTTGCTGCCACCAAGCACTTCCTGAGGAGAAGTCTAGGGCATGGGGTTTCTTTGTATTCTATCACTTTGAATACTGTACCATTAAGACTGAGGTCACTAAGAGCTTCAGTTTAGAAGGGCAGGAGGTGGACATTGAGAGATGTGAGGACTTAATATGTTTCTGTTCTTCCTCAAGTAAGCACTGGAGAGAAAGCCACATAACCAACCTGGATTTCCTATAGATTGTAGGTTACCAAAACATTTCACTCAAAATGAACTTTAAAGAAGATGGGAAAGCTGTGAGATTACAAAGTTTACAAAAGACTCTAATTCCTACAGTGACCTGGGGGTTAAACACACACACACACACACACACACACACACACACACACACACCTTAAATAATTAGTAACTTCTAACAAATGCGGCTGTGCACTGTAGCCAACGAAAGTAATGGAATAATGGAAGCACCTTCATCTGTAGACTTGGTTGAGGAGGTGGTGAGGGAGGATTTTGTTTTCTTAAGATCTTTTTCTCTCTTAGCTTTGAAAAGTCTGTACTCCCAAGTCCCCTGTGCCGCCTGTCTCGTCCCAAAAAGAAAAAAGGGGGGTGAGGAGGGCAGCCCTGGGGTGAAAGAAGACTCCTCACCCTAGGATGGGGTTATCTTAACCTCTTCTACGCTATTTATTTAACTTGTAAGAGCAGTCAGAAGGAAACCACCACTCTAGAGTCGCAGGGACAGCTTAAAGCCCTGGTGACCCATTGAACACAATAGATTGTTTTAATCAGTTCGTATCCTGGCACCATCTCAGGGGAACATAAACAGACGTGCGTACCACTTGGGTTTGCTCTTTCCACCAAGAGATCCAATTACCTACTGATGGTCGTCTTTCTGCCCTCCAACAGTTAAGAGGGGATTTTAACCCCTCACTTCTAGGCTATATTTCTCCATCAAAGTGTAGAGATTTGGATTCGGCTGAAGAGGGGGAAAAGGCTGCTGAGCTAGACCAGCGAGCCAGCCTAGGCTCTCAGAAGATGCTCCTAGCAAAGACTAATCATCCTGCATCCTCGCTGGTGGATTGTTGCCTGAGCAGGGGATAGGAACACTAAGCCAAAGCGAGCCAGAGGGGAAACAGCCTATCCAGAGCTGTACAGAGTTTGCTCTTCCCAAACTAGAATCCTGCAAATAACTGGGACCAAGAAGAGGACAGCCACATCGACTTCTTCACCCTAGCCTTCCACCAAGAGCTAGAGAGGGCTCACTGGAATGGGCTAGGCACCCAGCAAGGAGCAGATAGGATTTTAGAGTGGAGTTGCTAGCGATGTGCAGCGAAGCGAGACGAGTGCCTGTTGGGTACAGATCGGCCGGCATCCGCGGAAGTGGGAGCCAGTCGGTGGTGGCTGCCCGGCGCCTGCACGTCTGCAGTAAGACGGATGAGAGCGTGGAACCCAAGAGGCTCAAAACAGTCAGCCACGCGCAGGCCAGCGCACAACTAGCACAAGAGTGTGTGGCGCGTGCCGCGGGATCACCTCGGTCACCAAAGCACTCTAGCTTCGAGGTACCGGAACCCCGACTCTTTGTGGTTGTTGAGCCGGACGGATTCTGTCTTACCAATCTCCATCACATCTGCCATCCCAGCAAACCCACTTGCCACTAATTCTCAAGACCCGAGCAGTTACCACTCACCACCCTGGGACCGCCGCTCCTACAGACGCCCCAGTCCAAGCCCTGTGCCCAACCCTCGAGACGGTCTCTGGTTACCACTTGCGGCAAGATCGGATTCTGCTCACATATACCCGTTTCCCGAGCTCCGACCGGGGCAACTTCGTGAGTTGTCCTGGCAGACGACTCCCGCGGGCTCTGTGCTTCAAGAACTAGGATGGTGTTTGCTGGGCTTAGGCAAGTGGAAACGGGATGCACGCTCTTGACATCTTGACATCTCCTCTCCCTACCTTTCCCGCAGACCCAACGCAGAGAAGTCACCGCGCGCATCTACCTCCATCTACCTCCGTGGCAGGAAGTACCAGGTGCACCCCAGGGAACCCAAGGACCTTGGTGCACCGAGGTGCTCAGCCTCAACTGAGAGGGACTTGGGGTGGTATGGACCCTGGAGTTTCCTTAACTACATAGAGTGTGTGTGCGCGCGCGCGCACGCACACACACACACACACACACACACACATACACACACACACGAGCCACCGCGCTCACCTGTCAGTTCAGTGCGGTGGGTCTTCGAGTCCTTCGCTGTAGACCGTGGCCCTACGTGCGACCGCGGCCCGAGCCTCTCCGGCTCGACGCGGGAGGAACGACGGAGAGTGACGCTACCGCGGTGCACTGGGTCTCCAGGTCCGCGAAGGGCGCACCGAGTGTCGGGCATCTCCGGGTCTCTGGTTTAAATGCCGCCGGCTAAGCGCGGCGCCCGGGGCGGCGTCTCTCCATTGGTCAGGCGCCGTTGCCGCCGCGGGACCCGCTATCCGCCCCCTTTCCCGGTACTGCCTCCGCCCACTGCACCCCTCCTGCTTCCCTGCGGGGTCCCCTCTCCGCCCGCCTCGCCTCTTTGTCTACTCCCTCCGCCCGCCTGGGTGGGAGAGGTCACCCCAGGGAACCGCGCCTGGAATGCACAGCAAATCACATTTTCCGCTCCCGTTGGAGAGGGGAGCTCGGGAGGAAATCCCCCCCACCCGGGATCCCAGCTCCTCATCCTCTCTAGCCCTAGGTCTGGGCTGTTCCTCTAGCCAGCTGAGCTTCGCCTGAGTGGAGCCACACGCTCAGGAGCCCGAGCTGCGCTAGGCAGAGCAACAACCTACGGATCGCGACAAACTAGGTGGTTCCTCACCATTGGGGAAAGCGGCGCTGCTGGACGCTCTGGTCAAGCAGAGGTAGAGCCTTGGCGGCTCTGCCCGAGGCCCCCAACTCGGAGGGCGCTGACCCTTGCATTGGTGTTAACCCAGGCCGGCTCGCCAGCAGCCAGCAGGAGCCTGTAGTCAACAGGACACCCTCTTCTTACCCTCCACCGGCTCCTTCAGCTCAGATGCCCTTCTGCTTCAGTGTATAGCAGGAAGGATAAAACTAAAAGGACCCTCGGCAGTCAGTCAAAGTTACAATTTGGAAAAGGCCTTAAAGAGGGAAAGAGCAATCGCTAAGCGAGAAGGGTTTTCTGTAGCACATCGGAGATGAGTAAATCAGGGGAAAATAATGTTAAGCAAAGAAATAATTCCCTAACAGTTTCAGGCAAAAACCTACTTAAGGGAAAAACCTGCTGGCACATCTGTAGTCATAACTAGCAACCTAATGGATAGAGAAAAACACAGAAATGATGTAAATATTTTTCCACTGATGAGTGAGCATGTTCATTTCTTCTCTTAGCCTGAAAATCGGCTCTGCAAAGAGCCATCGGGTTTGCGTGTTTAAAAATACAGTCCGTGCAAAATCGGTCTGCTAATGAAGACCTTAGTCAGGCCAAGAGAAGACTTTGAAAGATATGTCAAGAAGGAAATTTGGAGATGCCTGTGATACTTACAGCAAAAAGAACCAAAATACTTATGAAAATTTGTGATATAAGCACTTGACTAGGAAAATAAAACGAAGCCACAAACTGGCATACATACATACATGTATATTCATACATTCTTTTTTACCAAGTTTTAGGGGAAGAATCAAGAAACACACTGAACACCTAACAGGTACTATTAGGAATTCAATGAGAGTTTTTTGTTTGCTTGCTTGCTTGTTCGTTTGTTTTTAGATCGATAAAGCAAGAAGGAAGCCTCTGTCACTGCCTCAAGAATTAGGGTGTACTCAATGCTGTTTGTGCAAACAGCAGGTTCTGTGCATGAACTCTGAAGTGCACTCTACCCCACCTCATAAACTGTCCCATAGTTCATAGCTATCTACAGAACAGGAACATCCGGTGAGCTTCAAGATCTATCCTGGTCAAATGGGCTTAAGGAGAGTTAGAAACCCGGAATGTTCTTATGCAATGAATGCAGTCCTCAGGAGCCCACAAACAGGGTGCATGGAGCTAGTGTGCTAGTGTGAGAACAATTTCCCCCAGAGTAAGGGGGTGGGGTTATTTTACAAGCTCATTAACTCCCTCTCGTCTAAAATCAAAGCTTTAATTGCCCCCCCCACTCACATGAACTGTTCCAAATAAAAATGCAAAAAGGTGAAATTACCCTCCTTCAACAAAGTGGTATTTTTTGGGTCTGATGCTAGGGTTTTCTCCACACCCCGCTTCATCTCCCAGTCGTTACATCATTTTTCTTCATCGTCATCTATCACTCCCTGTCACCCAAGTATTTTCTAGAATGTAAACTTCATGAAAGCAGGGGCTTTTCTATTTTGGTTGCTTTGATTACTGACACAAAATATGATGTCTAACACATAGCTGGGATTTGATAAATTCTTGTGGGCTGAGAAAGTTAGGCATATTTCCACTAAGTAGAACTGTCAGCTGAGCCAAGTGCTGAGAACATGACCACTGTGAATGTAGCAGCAGCGGCCCCTTCAGTTTAGAGTCTAGGGTGTTCGTGGATATCTATTTAGATATGCAAGTTTTTTTACTTTGTATCTGCATTTCCATAGCTCACAGCCAGTTGATCTCAACCATTATGTAATCTGGATGAAAGTAACGGAGCAGATTCTTTAGAACTTTTTAAGCCTAATTACACAATTAAAACCAGCTTTTAATAAGGAGGAAATAAGTAGGACTACTCAATGGCATTAAGGCTAAAAATTGTTTGAGGAGAGGGTCTCAGAATACAGCCTGGGCAAGCCTTCTCCTACTTACCTCGAAAGTACTGGGATTACAGGTCTGAGTCACCATGCCCAGGTCCAAGTGAAACTATCAAATCTGAAGTGCTCTATCAAGGATAACTAAATGATAGATTCTTCTTTATGAAGCCACTTTCAAATATTCCAAGGTACTGTGAGAGCAGTACATCCCAATTGGCTACTGGTTTGTAAAGTTCTCTTCTCTTGTTTACACATTTATTCATAGAATGTGTATCCAAGATGCTGACAAGAGTCGTTCTCTGAGTTTGGGAAGAACCTAGAGGCATTTGTAGAAAGGTTTTGCTTAGAACTCTCTCTCTCTCTCTCTCTCTCTCTCTCTCTCTCTGTGTGTGTGTGTGTGTGTGTGTGTGTGTTACAGTTAGCTTTTATCAGATGCGTAATAGCCATCAAATGCTAGGTTTTAGATTTGTGTTCTACTTTAATTTGTATAACCATCACATTGAGTTTTGTTTTATTTGTTCTAAGAAGATCCAAAAACAGGCATCCATATAGATTTATTATTGAGAACACAAAGATATATGAGGCAGGAGAATTCACAGCTGTTTCTGTACTATATATTGAGGATTGAGTCATATAACATTAGAACTGGTATTTAAACATCATGACTTCTGTAAAAAAATCAATGCTAGTGAATATGATACAAAGGATGTCATATTTGTGTGTGAAAATGTCCCAATCATTGACCAGGCATGACACTTCTTTCTGTAACCCTGGCACTCAAGAGGCTGAAGAGGAGAGACTGTCATGAGTTTGGGGTTTGATTGGCCAATGAGTTCCAAGTCAAGCTGGGCTACAGTGTCGAACCCTATCTCAAAACAAATGTCACAAGGTAACTACTGTTTTATGCACAATAGAAAGTTTTTTTGAATAAGGGAACTCCTAAATACAAGGTGATTTAAACAACTCAACAGCGAATATTGTCAGCAAACTGGGTCATGTAAAAATATGAACATCTATTTGAGTAGTATGAGTTTTGAGTACATAGAATTTACTTATGAAGAGTTCTGAACACAGTCATTGAAAATTTAGTTGTACTCTGTGTTCTTGGGGTTTTCTATAAAAATCCATGCCTTCCTTACCTCCTTTATGGCTACTGTGACTATCAGCATCTATTTTTAAAACTGAATTATTTTTTATTATTTGACAGTTTGATATATGTGTGGGGGGAATTTTGGTCATTTTTACCTTAATATCATGTTTTATTCCCCTATTCTCCACACCCTAAAACCTTTATTCTTCAGAAAAAAAATCCTTTCCTACTTTCATATCTTGTGTGTATGTAGTAACCCACTGAGTTTAAATAAGGAAGCCTAGCTGAGCATGGGTAGATTATATACTGGAGTATGGGCACTTGTTACATCACTAAAGCATGTGACTCCCTTCCCTTAGGGCTACCATAGGCTAATGTTGACTGGAAGAAAGGGAAGTCTCATGAGTCTTTATCCCTTCTATGATAAAATGTTGACAGGCTCAATCTTGTGCAGGTTTTATGCAAGTAGCCTTAGCAACAATGAGTTCGTGAATGCATTGGTTGTGTTATATCCAGATGACACTCCCAAATCTCTAGCTCTTAAAATGTTTCCACTGACCTCTTCTACAATGTCCCCTGAGTCTTGGTGGGAAGGAGTGATATAAATGTTCTATTTAAAACCAAGATCTCACTGGGCAGTGGTTGGCACACACCTTTAATCCAAGCACTCAGAGGTAGAAACAGGCAGAATTCAAAGCCAGCATGGTCTACTGAGTGAGTTCCAGGAAGCCTCCAAAGCTACAGAGAAACCCTGTCTCAAAAAACTAATAATAAATAAATAAATCCAAGAATTCCACCATTGTTTATTTTTGGCACTTGGCCAGTTATGAGTTTCTGTAGTAACTATAGTCCACTGGGAAAAGCTTGTCTCGTGAAGGTTGAAAGTTGAACTTTCTATGGGTATAAAGATAAATATTGAGAATGCAGTCAATACCATCTCCACTTAGCAAAATAATGATAGCAGGTTTCCATCTGGGGTCCATGACCTCCCCAGTCACAGGTTCTTGGGCAGGGCTATGGTATCAAGCATGGGTTCCTTCCTATGGAGATGCCTGAAATCTAATCAGGAAGTAGGTGGTTACCCCCATAACTGTCATGCCATTGTTGCACCAGTGGGCACACCTGGCTAGGCTGGTCACTGTTGTGGTTTGAAGATCATTGATGACCTTTTCTCCCAGCAGCCTGCATAGCACCTTCTGGCACTATGTAAGTTATCCGGCATTGAAGAAGCTCCCAGGTCAGGGCAAGCTTGATTTCTTCAAGTCCTTTGATCAAAGTATGTAGTACCTTTATTAAAATGGTTTCGCCATCAAGTACTGGTGGGTCACCAAGAGCAAAAAAAAAAAAAAGGTTTGTATTGTTTTGAGACCTCTAGGACCTTACTGACCAACAACTCATAGGGAAATAGCACACATTTGGTATTTGAGTTTTTATTAATCTAAGGTTTCTGGGAGGTGTGTTATCTTCCTGTCTAGAGTACCTCTAGTGAACCCCTTATCCCTTTTTGTTTCTTCCAGACAGGGTTCTCTGTGTAGCCTTAGCTATACTAGAACTGGCCTCACAGAGATCTGATTGCCTCTGCCTCCCGAGTGCTGGGGTTAAAGGTGTGTACTGCCACCACCTAGCAAACCCCCTTTTCAAAATTAACATTTTATTTATTCTTTAAGTTCTTCCTCTTCCTCCTTCTCCTCCTCTTCCTCCTTTCTTCCTATCCAAGACAGAGTCTCACTATGTGGCCCTCACTGGCCTGGAACTCTGCAGACCAGGCTAACTCAAACTCAGAGAAATCTGCCTACCTTTGCTTCCCCTGTGTTGAGATTAATGGTGTGCACCACAACACTAGGCTTGTTTGTTACATTTATACAATGCATTTTGATCATATCCATCTATCATTATCTATTTCCAACTCACCTTAATGTCCCCACCCTATCTCCCTCTTAACTTCATGTCCTCCATTTTTCAAACTCCTTTTAAAAATTATGTGCATTTTTAAGTCTCTCTCTCTCTCTCTCTCTCTCTCTCTCTCTGTGTGTGTGTGTGTGTGTGTGTGTGTGCTTGTATGTTCCACATAGATGTTCCACATAGGTGTGGCTGCCCACAGAGGCCAGAAGAGGGAATTGGATCACCTTGGAGCTGAAGTTACTGGTGATTGTAGGTTACCAGATGTGGGCACTAGTATCCAAATTCAGGTCCTCAAAGAGAGTGGTAAGCACACTTGACCTCTGAGCCGCCTCCTTCTTGAGCGCCTTCCATTCTGGAAAGCTTATAAAACAGTATGTTTCTTTAGTATTAGGTATCCCTCCCTTACCTCACTTCTGCCCTACCTATTATTCTCTTATTCTCCACACTTAGTCTTCTCCCTACATTCTCCTTTTGCCCTTCATACCACCTGCGTGAATGTGAATGTAATTACCCTCCCCATAAGCTCATAGCGGGTGGCACTATAAGGAGATGTGACTTTGTTGGGGGTGGGTATGGCCTTTTTTGGAGGAAGTGTGTCTCTGTAGAGGCAGGCTTTGAGGTCTCATATATGCTCAAGCCATGCCCAGTGTCTCAGTTCACTTTCTATTGCCTTTGGATCCAGACATAGAACTCTCAGCTCCTTCTCCTGCACCATGTCTCCCTGCATGCCACCATGCTTCCTGCCGCGTTAATAATGGACTAACCCTCTGAACTGTAAGCCATCCCCAACCTTATAAGAGTTGTCATAGACATGGTATCTCTTCACAGCAATAGAAACCCTGACACATCACCTATATTCTACTTTCCATTCTCCCTTGAGACTTTTTTCCTCTACCTTCTAGTGACTGTTCTCTAGTTTCCTGGCTTCTACAGTTACTCCAACTCAAACACAGAAATCTGAATTTTTAAAGCTAGGACCCACACATGAGAGAATGTGTAGCATTTTCCTCTTTAGGTCTGAGTTAGCACAGGTCTATGTTTTAAATTAGGAGACTATAAATAAATAATGTATAATATAATATAATCTATTTTAGTGTTTGTTCAAAAGAGAAAGCATAAGAATAAAGGTGAAAGAGTAAATCCCAGGCTTGACTTCCCTTCTAGAGACAAATCTGAACTTAAAAGCCACTTTATATTTGGCAAACAAAGGTCAAAATTTAAATATCTTAAATTTTATTTACTCATTATTATTGTGTGTGAGAAAATGATAAGTGTGTGGTGGCCTATGTGTCACAGTGTACATGTGGAGGTCAGAGGACAATCTTGTGGAATTGATTCTCTTCTTCCATCACTATGTGAGTTCTAGGACTTGAACTCAGGTCACCAGACTTATACCAAGTATCTTTACCCACTGAACCATCTTGTTGTCCCCAAATTTAGATCTTCTCCACTCCTTTGCTCTCTGGATTCAAAGGGTAGATCATCTGGCATATGATCCCTCATTACTCTTTAAAAGAAAGACCAAAAATATGTAAACTATGATCTCCTCACTGCTTATGTCAAAGCAATACATGTGTGTTTTATATAAACTAACCGTTTGTCTATTAATGTTTGTAAAGATCTTCATAGATATAAAGCATTTGAGACACTCTTTCTAGAGAAACATAGCATATTTTGGAAGAGTCAGACAAGGAAGAAAACAGTTGTCAGAGAAATTCCTTTGTACTTACATCCAGAATCAAAACAAAACAAAAAACCAAAACACAACACAAACCCCTCAGAGATGAGCATCCAGCCTGTTTGCCCTGATGTTGAAATAACTCTGGGAGTGGGAAAACATTTCCAACAGGGCGAAGTAATCTTGACTATGATCTTTGTTTCTATACCCTATATTACTTGTCTACATGACAAGAGAGACAAAATAAAGTCGACAAGCTTTGAAGTGGGCAGCATGACTATTTGTCCCCAGATACTGATTTCAGATGATCTCCATGTGACTACCAGGTGTAGTGAGATTTCTGGTAACTCTGATCCCTGAATCATCCTGAACAGCAAGGGGATCACAGCATCTCAGGCACCAATTCATGTTCCTTCATTTCCTTCATATTAGAGGGAAGTGGCTGAGCCACACGGTGCTCTCAGATTATCAAGTGTGATTCACTGTCATGAAGGCATGTTGCGATAGACTGAAACTTGGCTGACAATCAATCATAATGATTCACACAGCAGCTACATTGTCAACCATGTCTTTAGGTAGCATGGGGTAGATTTTCCTTCAAGAAATGCTGACAGTTGTTTCTTCGAACTCTAGAAACCCTTGAGACACTAGCCTGAGACTCTTGTTGGACTTCCGAACTTCTTGGGAAGGAAGGAAGGAAGGATGGAGGGAGGAAGGAGATAAATATAACTAGAGGAGTAGAGAGAAGAATGGAGAAAGGGGGGAATTTAATTCCTTTTAAATAGGAATTCTCGTTTATTTCAGAGACTGGTAGCTTTTGTAAGTGGTCCCTAAGCCTTAGCTTTTCTATATAATAGTTATTATTACATGAATTCCATGACACTAATCTAAGGAAAATAACCTTGCCACTATAAAGACAAAATTCAAGGCAAGAACTATATTTCCAATGTGAATATTTAATATGGACTTTCAGTTATTCAGATACAGCAAGGGATATGAGGTTGAAGAGCCAATGCAATGATAGTCACTTGCTCTTGCCCTGTGTTCATTGTTGGCCTGGTAGTCTCAGTACACCTCTGCAAATCCAGCACTTGAGCAAACCAGTCCGGAGCACACTGAGAAGTATATCCCCACCCCCTCTTCTTCAAGGCCCTGTGTGTCTAGCACAGGCTGCACTGAATCACAACCAAGGTGTTGTAAGTCTCATCAGCCATGCTCAGGCTTCTGTTTTATCCCATCACTGAGGAAGCCATGCTGGTGTTCACCTGAACCCTGGTTGCCAGTGGCAGTTCACGAATTTGACTGCAAAATGCTCCCAGTCCGCGTCAGGATCACATCACATCTGGATGGCTGCCACAGTTTCTCTGCTGTCCTGTCCACTTCCACCACACTGTAATGGAGACTCTTTCCTGTCAGTCTGGGTCCCACCACCACTTCAACCCCAAGTAAACACAAAGACACTATATTAATTATAAAGCTGTTGGCTGGTGGCTTGGGCTTCTTATTGGCTAGCTCTGTCTTAATTATTAAACCATTTCTATTAATCTATGTATTTCCACGTGGTTTTGGTTTACCTACTGAAGAATGCCTGGTGTGTCCTCTTTTCCTAGGCTCTACATGATGACTTTTATGTTTCCCAGAATTCTCCTCATCTCTTAGCCCTGCCTATACTTCATGCCTGACCATTCAGCCAGTCAGTGTTTCATTCATCAGCCAATAAGAGAAACATATATAGAAAAGGACATCCTCATCACCATGCTGTCTCACTAAACCTTGAGCAACCTTCTAGAATTTGTACTGAACTCTACCCTTCTTCTGTTTACAGCCCTTCCTAGTTCTTACCAAGCTTTCATTCATTTTACCCAGTTTGATAATTTGTCTACTTTTTATATATTTCCTCCACCTGTCTGTGAAATCTGTGGGGACAAGAGCCATTTCTCTTTTACTACATCTCTGCTTGCCAACTTGGCACATGGAAGTCAAAAACATTTGTAGGCTGGAACCATCAAAAAAAGCAGAGTTGTTCTCTCTCCTTCAGGTGATGATCACACAACCACACGACCACACAGAAGTCTCCCCCCAGCCCACTGTCCTCAGCCTGATCCAGTCTCTACATTTTAGCTGAAACTCCCTGGAGAGCTGAGTCTTGTGGTTTTGGATCATAGTCCTCAAGCAGAGCTTCTGTTGGTATGCTTGCTGTGGAATCAACAAGCACATCCCTGTGCTCCTTGGTTCCCCTACTTACAAGGAGCAACACAGCAATGGCAACATCTACTCACTCTGGGAACTTTTACCCTTCCCTATAAAACCAATGGAAAGATGCCATTCCTCCAAGCTTTAGCATCTTCTCTCTCTGCCAATGTTAGGTCTGTTCATCTATGGTAACACCATGCGGATTTGGATGAGTTTTTTCTCATGATGGGATATCCTATTGCTTTTAAAGAAAACATAGAATAGAGAACACCGAGCTGCCTGGACCAGATAGAGCAGTGGGCTGACCTGACATCTACTGAAGTTTGAGAAGGTTGTAACAAGACCTTATTACCAGTTAGAAGTTCTAAAAGCTGGTTTAGAACTGTGCAATCATGCCTACACATAATGAAACATGGAAATGCCCAGAAGTGATGCCAGGGTCCATGCAACCTATCAGAACCCTAGGGAATAGAATCCGAGGACCCAAGTGGACAGCTTAAGCTAATGCAGCTAGAATGTCCTTGGTTCACATGATAACTAAGCATAGCATTTACTGGAGGTCTG
This sequence comes from Mesocricetus auratus, assembly GCF_017639785.1. Lineage (NCBI taxonomy): Eukaryota > Metazoa > Chordata > Mammalia > Rodentia > Cricetidae > Mesocricetus > Mesocricetus auratus. Next base: position 80,450,295 of record NW_024429189.1, read on the forward strand.
AGGGGTAATGTTTTAAACTTGGTGGCTTTACAACAGGTGAAGAGTGAAAGAGATTTCTGCACCAAGAGTTGGGTTTCCAGTTCTGTCACCCTGGTACAAACTGTTTTATGAATGTGAAGCTCCTTCTTCTGTTATTTCTAAAAATCCAATCTATTTCTGGATGTTATAAAACTGTTGAGTGCAAATATAGCTGCATAAACGTTATATTTTTTTTATTTTGAGGTGATACTTTTGTTATCGTTTACAAGTGATGTTTTCCTATTTAGACCTCAGAGCTATCTAGGGATCCATAAATAAATAAGACCCCTGGCAGCTTTAGTATTTGATATTCAAAAGATTCATAGTCTTTCAGCTAAATATGACATTGTTTGCCATGAAGAATGTGTTTTTCATTTTGAACTTCTGACAATTCTAATGTTCTAATAGCCTAGGAAAAATTAGGGTAATATTAAAATCATAGGGAAACTAGTGTAAAAGGATAGAAATCACTTGCAAAATAAAGGTTGATTTTTCTCAGATCCTAAAGAAGTAAATTTTATGTTCTGTCACACTGGATATTTACCTTACCAAAAAATTGAAATAATTTTCATAATACTGCACTATTATCTTGCTAGACTATATTCTGGTAGACTGGAAGGAAACAGGAAATATTCCGGCTTTCCTACCTTTGGTGCAATGACAATAAAGGAACAACACTATATGGATTAAAATAAAGAATAATTGAATATATGGTGGGAGGTGATGCAAATTCTACTAGATTTTTAAAGCACTCGTTTTGGAACAAGGTGAAGACTAAGTTTCCTTGAGAGTGAACTTGATTGCAAAGGTCTCTTCATTTTCAGCTCATTGAGGCAGGACTGAGGATCTCGTTGTTATTTACCTTGTGAGAAGAGAAAGCGACACCACTGTTCACTGTCTGAAAGCAAAACACAGGAGGCCTGGAAGAGCCCTGGAGAAGTTGGGCTGACTAGGGAGGTCTGGGACTATAGGAGTTAGGTTAGGATAAAGTCCAAACATGCTTTCCAGACTGTTTGAATGCTGTAAGACTATTGTAGTTTTGTACGCTGCTCACGAAGCAGTGCAGTGCCACAGTCTTCTTTCTTCTCTGGGCCCTTATATTTACTCATCCTCATGCCATATCTGTTTGCAACTGTGTGTAGTGTTTCCCCAAATCAACTATATCAGGGTCAATGATAGAACTTAAACAAGAAAAAAAAAATGGCTCTCAGAACATGCTCTAGACTACTGAATCAGAATTTCCTGGGTTGAGGCCCAAGAATCTGTATTTTTAAAAGCTTTCCAAATGATTTTGACAAGCAGCCAGCTTTGGGAATAATTCATGTAGTGGAAAGAATCTTATTCGCACCTGGGCTCAACTACTAGCTCCTTGAACAGCTTTAGACAAGTCAACTCCTGGGTCATCGGGAAAATGGGAAGTGATGGCTACACAACAGTCTTTGGAACATTAGCAGGCCTTCCGTATGTGATCCATCTCAGTGTGACTTTAATTGGTGGAGCTAGTTAATACTCTGCTGATGCCTAGAAGCCTACCAGAGGGTTTTTATCCATCCTAGAAAAGGGGTTCAGCTTCCTCTCTCATGTTTAATTTCTTATGAAACTGGGCTTTTCCCTTCATCAGTCACCAAGGACAAGGCCATACACAGATGAGACCATTATGCCATTCCTTCTAAAACCCTTCCAAGTTCATTGCTGCAAGAAACACTCAACGGTTAATGCATATTGTTTTTCGATATCTCTTTCCAAATTGCAGTTACAATTTCCATTTCTGGGAAATTACATAGACATGTCTGGATCCAGCTCTTTTATCTTTGCATTTCCAACTGCTCTGTTTTCCTTCTTTCTTCCCATCAAATTCTCATATTTTGACATTTTTAAGAGCAGCTCTTCCTTGATCTTTTCCTTCCTGTAATACAATGCATCGAAAAGAGCCCATTCTCCTTGGTGTGCTTTCCTTCCAAATGCAAACTACTCTGAGGTTCAAATTATCTTCCTCCGAGTGAGTTAACATCACAAAGCCTTGTGGTTTCATCCATCATAAACACGGGTGTTTTAAATGAACTCTGCTTCTTTTCTCACGAGGAACGCAGAAAAGTTGGGACAAAGTAAAGTGAAATCACAAAAAGAGAGATGTGTACTAAAATAGTGGGCATAAAATTGTATTGTTTCAGTGGGAAGAATGTTTAAATTGTTTCATGTATATAACGAATCAGGATAAAATCACTTTGGCCACTTGAAAAATCTGTTTCCTCTGATGAATGTTCACAGATTATATCTGAAGTAGCCCTTTCTCTTAGGATGGGGGTCAGGGTGGGGGTGGGGAGGCACCCTGCACCCAAAGCATCTGACCTCACTTCATTTTGGGAATGTTGGAGCTTTTGGTTGTGTGCCCAGTGATCTGAGAATATTAACGTAGTATTAGCTGCTGACAGTGTTTTCTATCAAACATTTATCCATTGCAGAAGTAGAAGAAATACTATATTCACATTTTCTATCCTGACTTTTCCTTAACAAAAATGCTGCAATGTGGTTTGAGTTGTGAATCTATTGAAGTCATCTTTGACAAGTCAAGTCAAGACATATGTAAAAAGTGATCTGGGAAATTCTTCATGGGTTATTGGCAGTGGGTAGAATAGCCTATTGGGGTGTTTCTTCATTTTCTTTCTGGCTCCTCCATCAACCCCTATCAGTCCCTCAGATTATCTCCTATTACCAGAAAAATAATTACTTCTTTCTCTGAGTATTATTGGCTAGTTGCAAAATAATTTGAGTTTTCTTGGACAACTGGTACTATCTCAATATGATAGACTCTGTTAAATACTCCAAAATAGCATCACTTAAGTTGGAATGTTCCTAACATTTGGGGTATTAAATAAACTAACAGCCTAACCAAAAAAAAACCAACCAAAATAAAGGCAAGACATATTGAAAGAGAGCAAAGACAAACTTCCATCTGTACATTTGTCAGTAATGTCACTGTGCATCTGAGGCAGGAAGGAATGATTCATATGTCAAAACTAATGGCATAGCTAAAGCGTGGCTTATGTCTGTGCTATGATCAATTATTTTCTTTAAAGTAAGCCTTCTTATTTTATCAAACTGGAAAATACAATTTTTAAATTTCCACAATCATATCTTTCTCCTTTAAACTGTTAGAGTAAAATGGATTAATGGCTAAACTGAGATCATTACAACTGGACATCACATTGGCTCTTGACAAAAAAAGTCAAGAAACCACTAGTTTGGTATCTTCTACATAGAAAATATAAATTGTAGTTGGCAGTCAGGAATCTTGAGGCAAACTAGAGTACCAGATAAAACGTATTTCCACAAGACTCGGAGGGAGGAGGAAAGAAAAGTTTATTTGCAGCTGCTGTTTCTATTACAAGAAAGCATAGCTGCAGGCAAGTCAGCATCCCACTGTCCAGACAATGGCTTTGGGATGTTGTGCATCAGCCTTAATGTTGTCAGGGCAGTGACACTGACCACCACTTCCTGACATCTAGATTCCAGCCATGCCAGTGACCTTGAACTGACTAAGTCCAGCCATGGATTCCTGTCTCATGCTTCTGCACAGCTTCAAATAATTGTGTAAGTACCTAATGCCTTAGAGTAAATTCCTTTCATTTAAAACATTAAGAGTGAGAAGAATGTGTTTCTTGCACTGAAACCTCTCTATTTCTAAGTTTGGTATACACATTGAGTATTAAAAGAGGTGCTGCATTGTAGACCATTTACATTCATATTAATTTCATGAGGCAGGTGTGACCATGCCCATTTATTTGTCAGATGAAAGAACTAAGATTCGAGAAAATGAAGGTTCTCTATGTATAAGTGATACATCTTACAAATCTGAAAACTCAGGATCACTATGAATCTAGGCACAAAGTTTTGTGTCTAACTGCTCCACTCAATTGCGATGATGCAAGATTGAGTACAAGTCGGTCATTTGGCAATTCTTTTGCTCACCATGCTATACTATAAGCTGTGTGAGGTAAGATGCCATATTTTCTGCATTTTTGCAAAAGATTCCTGTGCTGGTCAGTTTTTATTGTCAATTTGACATAACCTAGAATCACCTGGGAAGAAAAAAAAACCTCTAGTGAGGAATTGCTCAGACCCGCCAGTGGCCATGTCTGTGAGAGACTCTGTTTTGTTTTTATGATTATTTAACTTTATTTTATGTGCGTTGGTGTAAAGGTGTCAGATCCCCTGGAACTGGAGTTTAGACAGTTGTGAGCTGCCATGTGGGTGCTGGGAATTGAACCCCGGTCTTCTGGAAAAGCAGTCAGTGCTCTTAACTGCTGAGCAAATGTCTCTATTCCCTGAGAGATTGTTTTGATTGATGATTAATGTATAGCCCAGCCCACTGTGGACAGTGCCATCCCTAGGCAGGTGGTTCTGGATTGTATAAGAAAGCTAGCTAGAGCCGGGCGTTGGTGGCACATGCCTTTAATCCCAGCACTTGGGAGGCAGAGGCAGGAGGATCTCTGTGAGTTCGAGACCAGCCTGGTCTACAAGAGCTAGTTCCAGGACAGCCTCCAATGCCACAGAGAAACCCTGCCTCAAAAAACCAAAAAATAAAAAAAAAGACAAGAAGGAAAGAAAGAAAGCTAGGATGATCAGGAGATCAGCGTTCATCCATGGTGTATGATTTAGTTCCTGCCCTGACTTCCCTCAATGATGAACTGTGTGACCTGGAAGAATAAACCAAATAATTCCCCTCCCCAGTGTGATTTTGGTTATAGTGTTTTTTAATCACAGCAACAGAAAGCAAACTAGGACAGCCTCCCAGTCCTAGAACACAGCCAGTATTTAGCACCTAGAATATGTCCCTGGCAATAACTACTTAATGAACATGTGAAATGTTGTAACAAGGAAAGTGACAACAAAATATGAAAAAGTCATCCGAAGCCCTGCTTTCGGGCGATAACTGTAGTCACCAAATGGATTTTATTAACATGCTTCTCACTTCTTGGGTCTTTAACTGTAACTGCCAATGCATATATTTTCCTGTGCATATGTAGTTTTGGTTTCTGCTGGGAGAAGGTCTAGCAACAATTTCTCCTACCATAATAAGTTCATCAAGCAATGGGATGTCCAGTTTCTCTGGATAAACTACCAGGTCTGTTTATCTTAGCCTTCTTGTTACAACTCTTAAGAGATTTTCTTTACAACATCTAAGCTGATATGTTTCAAACCCCAGGACACTTTTCTATTAGAATCTTTACAACACTCTCTTTTGGTCACAGACTTTAGAAGTCAAGGTGTAACACTCCAAATTCTCTTGGCAGTGTTCTCCATGGACTCCTCTGTTCTCATTGCCAAGCAAGTTCTCTTTCATTAAATGCTTATGATGAAGTTTTATGACCCCTGTTTTCTCATGGGACTTTTGGGCAAAGAAAAGTGTTTTGTAGGAACCTCCTGATAACTAATTCTTGATAAAGTCTCTCTTCATCTCTAGGAAAACGAGACAAGGGTTGTGAAGAACAAGCCTGAATCGTGCTACGCCCAGGTCAGGGGACAGTGCAGTCTTTGTATGATTTCACATGCTACTTTTTTTCAAGATACAGTCCTAGTTAGGTATATCTTGTTTCCAATAAAGCTGCTGAATAACATCCTGAAGGCTGTCTTTGAGAGATAATTGCCCACTCCTCTGGCCTGTCTTTGTAGTGCTCCTACAACCCTCCAAGTAAGCCCACCATTGATTGGCCAGCTTTTCCCAATGTCTGTCTCCAGCAATTTATACAGCTATTGCTAAAGTGCTTGATGCAAGGTAAAGTGCACATATACCCTGCATGCTGCCCATGTGGCTACTGGGTGTCCCATGGGTAGAGAAGTGCCAACTGACGAAAACCCACAGTGGAACCCAATATAGTGGCTTCCTTCAGATCAGCTGTCATGAAGAGCAGAATCGTCAACCAGTTCATTACACACTCATGCATAGCCATCCTTGGAATGAATGCAGCAAATAGGAATGTTTAGACGAACCTCTGCAGCTCTACCTTGGACCTGTTTTCATGGGGCTGTCACTTTGGAAAAAAAGGGCATGTCTCTGTTGGACCAGTCTCAGAAAACCCTGAGAATCATCTGCAAGTTTTAAGGTCAATTTGGGGGGCCATAGCACCCTTACTTCTTTATGCAGTGTGTGCATGTGTATGCATGTGTGTTCCTGTGTATGTAGATGCACGTGTGAATATGTGTGTGTGTGTTGCATTCATGTGCATGCTTCCATGCGTGTGAAGCAAAAGTTGTCGTCAGGTGTGTTCCTCTATTCCTTTCCACCATTTTTGTTTTTAAGGCAAAGACTCTCAGTGGTCCCAGAGCTCACTTACTGACTAAACTGGCTAGCCAGTGAATTCCAGTGATTCAAGTGGCACTGCTCCCAGCCCTAGGGTTACAGATTGTCACCACACCTGCTTTCACCACATGGGAGCTGAGGACCTGAACTCAGGCCCTCAGGCTTATAGAGCAACTGCTTCTTACTGACTGAGGTATCTCCCCAACCCAGGACCTTAGTTTTCGTCTGTCTGTCTGTCTGTCTGTCTGTCTGTCTGTCTGTCGGTCGGTCTGTTTCTTTGCTTGTTTGAAACAGAGTCTCTTGATGACCTGGAACTTACCAGTAAGCCTAGCCTGGTTGGCCCACAAGCCCCAGGACCCACCTATTTTATAGTATTGGGATTACAAGCAGGCCACCGTTCTTGGCTTTTTAACTGTGGGTTTGGGAATCAAACTTGGGTTTTTATGCTTCCGCGCACGCACTTTGCCCACTGAGCTACAGAGCTACAGAGCCCATCCTTCTTTATACACAACGTAAGATGATGACCCTTTTATAAGTTTTTCAAAACATTCCTTAACATTCATTAATTTGGCACACATGTATCGTTTTTGGGAGGGTCTCTGGAAGATTGCAAGCTAAAAAGAAACACAAGACACAACCCATGGCCTCAAGGAGTTATAACCCTTGAATGAGGCAAGCACACAATAAGTAAACAGGCACTGTATAGCAGCGAAGCACTGGACGCTGGGAATAAGATAATAAATTCAAGAGACTAGTGAAAATTGAGAAGTTTTTAACAGCATTCTGTAGAAAAGGTTGCTGACACAGAGAAAAGGCAAAATGGTTTTTTGATCTAGAGCAAGAGAATGATTTTTAAAGCCCCTAATGTCAAGAAATCCCTAACCTTTCCTCCCATAGGCTAAGAACTTTCCCCCTTCCCAAACTCCCCATCCTCTTGGCTTAGGACACACACCCTGTCCTTCTTATAGTTTTGCACATGCATTCCTTGGACCAAAATATTCAACTATCCACATCTCTCCTGACTTTGAAGGTTGCCTTTCTATAGTCGTAATAAATACTTAAAGAATTAATGTACAAAGAGAAAACATACACTTCGTTTCACTGTCTGCTGCTTTACTTGATGACTGATTATAGCCATCACTTTGCTTTTAGCAGCATGTTGTGATGGGAGTGTGTGACAGAGTATCCAAGAAGCAAAAAGACACAGAGGAAGGGCATTTCAATGACTTGAAACCTTCCCATGAGACCTCTCAAAGAGGCCATTACCTATTAAAGGCTAGGTCACTTCCTAATAACACTACCCATGGGAATGAAGCTTTTAATATAGGCATTTATCCAAAGCATCATAAGTGATCATCTTTCTTTCCTGATGTGTTTCCTCTGAGAAGGCCACTGCTCTGTTCTTACTCCTTCCCCTGCTTATCTTTGTCTATTTTTTTAATGTTTTGAGATTGAGTCTCACTCTGTAGGCCAGACTGACATGGAAGTCACAGCAGTTCTCCTGCCCCATCCTCCAAGTGTTGGGGTTTCAGGTGTAAGTCACCACACCGGGCTGAAATTCCCTTCCTCTGAGTCTTTCTTAGACTTCTCAGATTTTTTCTTCCATGATGGCAGAATGTGATCAGTCTCTACACTGTGGGTCCAGAGTTATTGTGTGTACCCCATGGCACCGTATTGATTCACAAAACACTTGTGTAAGTTATATCTTCTTACAAAGAAGCCCCAGTTACTCTCATTGTAACAAACTGGATGCCCAATGAAAGCCTTTTTTAATGCCAGTGTCTTCTATGTTTGGGGCAGTGTGTTTCCTTATGGAGCAGAAGCAAAAACATCATGAGGCAGAATCATGGGCTCTCTTTGATTATATAAATGTATGGTAAGATCCTGCTGTCCTGGAATAAGTTTGTGGTATAGAATAAGCCTGTTTTTATTTTTTAAGATTAATTTATCTTCATTTTATGAGTATGTGAGAAGGGCTGCATTCATGCATGGCTGGTACCTGACCACACTATATCAGATAACCTACACCGGTGCTTGGGGATCCATTACTGATCAGTTGGAATGATATGGTAATAGGACTGGGGTACTGAGCTAAGATTGGTTCAGAGGTCATGGTAACTTGTAGAGTATAGCCTTCCCCGCCATCCGCCTGGGCCCTACCACAGTTGCTGTCCCCAAATAACACACAAGACACAATATTAATTATTAAGTTGTTGGCCGTTTGCTTGGTTTCTTACTGGCTAGCTCTGACTTAAGCCATAATTGTTAGTCTAAGTATTTCTCTTACCAGAGAAAAGGTCTGGACCTCTTACTCCTCTGGTGCCTACATGGCGTCTCTTCTGTCTCTTTTCCCCAGAATCCTCCTTGACTCTTAGTCCCACCTATCTTGCTTCCCTATTGGCCAACAGTGCTTTATTCAATAACCAGTATGAGACAGATTTACAGAATGACATCTCCCATCAATAACTCCCATTCAGTGCATACTACATTATATTTAGTAGTAGGGAAAGACTCTTTGTCTAAAGTCTTATAATTGCATCATTTTTACAAGAGTAAACCAGCAAAACAAAATAGACCTTCTGACAACTAAGAGCAGCATCCGCTGGCCATCCCTCTCTAATGCTGCTGCCAGGAGTCAGTGGGAGGAAGGATGGTCTGCCAGATGGAGAGGGAGTCCCTCATCATTGTTAAACCCACATGAACACTCCCTACACTCAATGTTTGAAATAAATTCATGGCTCTTTTTATATTTTAAATAAAATTTCAAGAACATAATTTGCTTAGGGGTAGTTTAAATTTTCCTTCCTGAGAAACAAATAACTTTTTATCTAAAAGTCACTGCTACTTTCTGATATCTTTTAGTAGAGTTTCCCAAAGCACACTAAACTAGACAGTATCCTCTGTGTTGCTATATGAAAAAAAACCTCAGAAACAATGTTTATTGACCCATATTCCCTACTGTCTTCACTCTTCCTCATCTGTTAAATCTCACTAGACCACCAGCCATCCAAGTAAAGGGTTTAATGATTAACCATACCACCCCTTAGCTACCTCCTGGCCCCACCCACTTACCCTTCTCCTGGGAGGACTGTTTCCAGAGCTCATAATTTCATTAGTATTTTTTGTTACCTGCCCCTTTTCTGGCCTCCAGGTTCCTGTATGCTCAGGCACCGTAGTGATGGCTGTGTGTTCCATAGCAGATGCCTGACTATACCTGTCCCCTTGGTCCTATGCCAATACTGAATGAGCTCTGTAGCAGGTACCAATGAAGCCTTGTATCCCTGAAGGCTTTCAAAGGAGGGCAGAGAAGAAACCCTGTTTCTGTTGCCTTGTAGGCTTAATGAGGGAATAGGATTTTTGATCCAGGATGGCCAGGAGGTGTACAGTGGCTGGTCATGCTGCCACTTGTATGTCCGTAATGGTGGGATGGCAGATGACTCCAGTTTTCCAAGATCATATCACCTCCAGATAGCTGCACAACTCTAATAACACCTTAGCTCCCTGGTAGAAACACATGATCCTTTCAGGAATTCTGCATATTCTGGAATATCCTATATCATAGTGGCAAATACATTTTGAATTCCTTGAAGCCTCAGCCTAATGATTCATCTGGTAGGAATTAAAGAGTAGCTTCAGTGATAGTACATACAACAGAAAATATTGAACAACTCTCTACTCCCTTCTCCCACCCCAGCAGCAAGGGCAGAGGAAATTCTCTTCTAGAATGGCCCCATTGTATCCTCCTCTGGAGATGGGACTTCACCAGCCCTCATGCTGTGTAATTGCATCCAGGGATCTTGAGTGTGCTGGTACCACGGTCAGAGTTCAATCAGGACAATACTGACAGTGCCTGTATAATATACTTTACTTCTGCCTAGTGTGCCAAACATGTTCTTCTTTTGTTCTCCAAATGTCCCTGGGGTGACTACAACTACCTTCCTCACTTCAAAGATCCTTGGCTATAGTACTATGGAAAGACTGATGATAGAATGGGTGCTAATGACCCTTCTCAGCCAAGGAAAAGCAATGTCTCTGCTGTAGATGTGGTCCAGGGTCTATCTGGGAAAGCATGTCCCTTTCAAGGCTATTAGTCTAATGAAGTCCCCTCTAAATTTCCGTCCGCTTCCATGAAAATCTTTTCCTCCTAGTCACGCTGGCCCCTCTCCATCCAATTCACTTCATTCCAAACCAAATTTTCTCCCCCATGGAATCCTGGGGCATATCCTTCCATGATGATTTTGGAAAATGGTCTCCATTAACTTTTCATATCCATATGCATAATGATTTCTACCTTACTTACTATATCTCCAGACCAATGCTTACCATAGTCTTGTCTTACTGTTGAGTCTTACCTGTGTTGCTAGTGTGGAAAGTTCCAAACATACAAATAGTCAGGAAATCCTTATGTACATTGAATCCAGCTTCAACAGCTATCAATATGTGGTAATCTGATTCATCTAAATCTAAAGTTTCCTTCCTATCACTATAATGAATCATTGTAAAGCAAACCTACACACCATCTGCACAAATTTCAATAGACATCTCTAAGACACAGAGTTCTGTAAAAGATTGCTATAAAATTTTGCATAACCAAATTGCACCAAATACTCAGCAGTGACTCATGCTTCTCCAACTGTCTGATAGATAGTATTGTTTTACTTGAATCAGCAAACAAAGAAACACCCACAGAGATTTCACTTGGTTCACCTTTCTCTTAAGTCCTTTAAAATTTATAGCATTTCATGTACAGGGGTGTGTGTGTGTGGGGGGGGGTTTCTTGTCTTGAAAATCCTTCCATTCTGGATTTTGCTGATTATTCCCATGATGTGTTGAACATTCTCAGTCCTAGTATATGTGAAATGGGGATCATCAACTTATTAGCATTACTACTAAAATTAGATAGTCATGCATGCTACTTTGCTGTATTAAGCAAAGAAATTGATTTTTCGACTGTTATTTAACAATAAAGAAAGACTTCACAAGCCAATGCTTGCACACACATTTATTAAGAAGCAGCCAAGAGAAATGTGTCAGCCCCTCCCCTTGAGTTCAACCTTCTTTATTGGTGTGTAACAAGGCCCAAGGGCTAGATACACTACATAATCAAAATCAAATGCTAGCTTTTTACAGACTTGGCCCAAACTGCACAACCCAAAACTGCAAGAAATCTGAGTATTTCATATCCGCGTTTTTATTATACTTGACATATACATTTTAATTGTAATGTTTCTTGCAGATCCACATTAAAAACCCCTCAAAAGAAAAGGAGCTTTTATTCTAATTTAGCAGAAAGCACAGCCATTGGTGTGGAGGCAACTGCAAGGACAGCTGCTTTCCATCCATAATTATGTATGTAGGACGCATGCTGCCACTCGCGGGGGCTCTAGTAACATGCACAGAAGCACTGGATGGGTTTCCACCTACTGCCTTCTCTTTATTCTGACTCCTTCTCCTCTTCAGAAAAGTGAGGGACAGATTTCTTTGCCACAACATTGTCCAGCCTCTTTCCTTGTAGATATGGATTGACACTCTGGGGAAAAAAAAAAGTCCTTTGGCATTACTCAAGAACCTCTGATACAGACATCTCACATAAGCGTAGAAGCCTTGCTTTCTGACTGTTGTATTCACAGGACAATAACATAACACTTACCACCCCTTGCCAAATGATGGCTCCAGGGAGTTGGTTAATACCTCAGTGCCGCATGACGCAGAATACAGTCTCACTGACAGATGTTCCAATAGTGTCTTTCATAAAACCATAGTGTTCTTGATCAAATGCAATGTAGCATTTTTATTGTCATATTTAGCTTACAAGTTTGGGGTGAACCAGAAAAAAATTCTTGCTACTAACTTAGGTACCAGGTCTCATGTGAAAGAAAATGATTATTCTATGATCCTATTTAAGTGGGAGAGAGAATCTGAAATGTCTTAATTAATCTACAGGAAGCAAGTTAAAGGAAAAGACAAATAGGACCAAGTGGGAATCAGTGTCTGAAGACTGGCCCATGGCAGCAACTCTTCTATGCAAACATTCTGCTAAACACAATTAAGGGATCTAGCAATCAATTCCAAGCTTCCCTCAGTGAAACTTAAAAGGCAAAATAAAACACAAAGTCACCAGGAAGGGTCTTTGTTTTTTTACTTAGGCCTCCATATTCTGGAATCTCATTTGTTGATGTTCTGAATAAGTCAGCTTCCATTGCTTCTCTAATAATATCAATTTTTTGAGGTTTGGATTTGAACTGGTAACTGGAGCTGTGCAACATAATCTTTAGTGAACAGGAAAAATTTTCAAACTTTTGGAAGGTATTTGTTTATTGAAGCTGCCTTCCAGCAGTGGAACAGAAATGTAAGAAACAGGCTGAGATTACATATGAGGAGTCGTCCTATTACAGTACTGAGCCACTGTGAGTAAATAGACACAGTTCTTGTGCGGGCCTGGCCTGCACGGCTCTCTTGAAAGGTCTTTAGAAGACAAGGACTGGAACACATGAGCAGCCCTTGTCAATGGACTTCACATTCTGCTGTATAAATCAAGGAGGACCCCAGCCACTCTGCAAAGCCGACTCACAAACAAGGTGGGGACTACAACACAAACGGTGTCTTTACGTTATTTGAAAAGAAGCAGGTCACAAAAAGGTAGACATCCCTAAAGTATTCAAAATAGTACGTTTCCCATTGGAAATTGTCAAATCGCGTGATCTGGCTCAACCTAAGGAATCACATAAGAACCTCTGGGTAGGCAGACTTACTGTGCTTGGAAAGAGTGTATTCAATATCATACTGTTTCAGTTTCGTAACAGTATTGATTCCTAAAATTTTAATATGTTAAAAGAGAATTTCAAATATTCATATTTGTCAGCTGTGGGATTAAGCAGCTGGTAGACTGTTTAAGATAATTAGTGGATTCAAAATGATAACAAGACGCAGCTTCAGAGTTCATTTTTTTCAGAATCACTTAAACGTACATTGATCTTTTATTTGAGAAGCATCTAGAAATTCAAATGGCCCAGAGTAAGTAAAAAAAAAACACACACACACACAAAATAACCTGGAGCTTTGGTTATAATGTTTGGGATCAAGCTTCTTACTAAGAAAATGCCATGGTGCAAGATGGGCTATCCAGACTCAGAAATGTCAAAAGTTGGAGGAAAGGGAAGAGGGAGATGCCAAGGCCAAGCCTTGACACTTTCAGATTAATGTTCAATTATTGAACCAAATGTTTTCTTTCAAGTATGTTCTGAAGACCTCAAGATACATATGTATGGTCACTCATGATTAGGTTGGGTAGAAATCACTATTCATATCTGACAACTGGAAGGACAGGTTGGGATGGAACCTTGCTTCCTGTCCTCTTCAACCCCAGTAGCTGATGAACTTCATTGGAGTAAGCCCTAATTCTTCAAATAAGTGAGCTATGATTTCTTGATATTGATTCTTGCTCCAGAGAGGGTGGTTAAGGTCTCTAATCAAGATGGGAACAGCAGCTGAAGTGTGGTAATGGGGGAGGGGGGAACATTTGCTTCCTTATAAGTCTACAGGGGCCCAGGGCTAAACAAATGAGAATGGGCTTTATAGATGTTTGAGAATAGAAGGAACCTGAAACCCTGGGTCACAGTGACTCTTATTTTCCTAAATTCTAAGCCTTGTCTATGTGGAAGATGTTGAGGCCAAAGTAAAAATCCTTTATAGCACATGTCTTAGCCAGAATCTTGAGTTTTGGTAATCACTGGTCTCATGGAAATATGATCTAAAGTCAACCTAAGTTCCGCCGAGTCATGACAGAAGGCACGTGGGCCAGCAAGTAGAGACAATTAAAACTGCATACTGTTATTCATTTGGGGTCAGTCATTGGCCCTATTTGGAAATGTCCTTGCTGTACCACGGGGGATATTCCAGCCATCTTCCTGGTATTCTGAGCTCCTAGAATAGAATTTCTTGATGTTCTCTCAAGAACACATTACACCCTTCCTGTCACCATCTGCCATTGGAAGCTGTAATCACCAAGCAAAACCCTAATAACCCCACTTATTCTCCCAGAGAAGATCTGCTTCCAGACATAACAGCTTTCTGCGTCTTGCGTAGGAAGTTGTCTGTGGGTCTTCTGTGTTTGTCAGGCAGCTGGGGCCTTATGATTAACACCAAGGCCAGAAACTCCACACTTCTGAAAACATTTCTGATTGAACTTGGCCAGGCTCTTTAGATTGACCACAATTGTCACTGTCTAGATTCCCAATTTCCCCTGAGATCCAGGTACTTTCTATTCCAAACAAATCGTCAGTGACCTTGGATATATATAGGTTGGTTTGCATATTTTAAGTAAAGTAATTACTATGGTAGTACTGTACTGTGAAATAGCAGGGTTTTTACCTGTTTTCTTTGGTCAAATAAAAGAGGCAGTGTTCCGATCCTTCTGTTCAGTAAGGTACCAGTAGAATAGTATAGGATGGACATTGATCACTGTTAAGTCTCAGCAGTATAACATGCACCAGAAACCCAATATGACCTTGACATTCAGATTCATGCCAAGCAGCACCATAAAAGGATAGCAAAATGCAAACATAGAGACCAAAGGCCATCTTGGACAATCCTTCCAAGGAGAGCTAACTAAGCCTGCACTAGACTTAGCAGTCAGCAAATGAGATAGGTGGAATGCATGTTACACCATCCTGCCTAGGAGTATATAGATATGTAGAAGACATTCAGAACGACAGCCTGCAGTATGTACTTCCCCGCTCTGTTTTCCATCATGTGACTTATATAACTAATGCAGATGTGTGAGCCATTTCCTGGCTTCAGTGTATGTTAGGAAAGTCATGCCCGCAGATCCTCCCTGCATACTCCCACCTTCCCTGTATGAGGTACCATTCATGGTTGCTCACTAGAAGGGAAGTAATGAGTGTTCCATATCATGTCCTAAAGCTTAGGGAGGAAGCCATGCCACCCTGGAAGCCAAGGGTATATCTGCTAGGTGTGGCCCTTGCCATACAGGATTTCAGTTTTGCTCTTTGGGATTGCATCAGAAAAGATTCTGCTACTTTCCCCAAACCAAATGTTTCAATTGCCCTACTCAGAAGCACTAAATGCCCCCGCACCACCCGGCCCCTGTGTGACTTACCCTCCGCTTCCGCCTCTGCCCCCCCTTCATCTTCTCATAAAGGAGTTTCTTGTTCTAGAGAGGAGAGAAAAGAAAACACAAATGTACAAGTATGGATTGAATTTGGTAACTGTCTATTTTAAAGCGACACTTGGTGTGTCCCCTGGATATTTGCATACACATATTTTGGAAACAAAGCTAGATGAAAGGAATGTCGTGTCAGAATGATAGACCACAAGAGAAAATCTGGTGACTGTGGTGCTTTTCACAAAGTCCTCTGCACTGCCTCAAGGCATACAGTGTCATCAACAATCTCATAAACAGGGAGAGATGGCATGCTAAAATACCAGGGTGTGGGAAGCTCATCTCCTCACTTTGAACCGTCTTTGTTTAAAATAAATAACTTTATCTCAGTATCTAATTCCCTTTTTATGAACTACACACATGACTGTACTCTGGAGGAGTGTCCGGCCATTAACGACAATCGTCTGTATAAATAAATGAGACGCTGACTTCTGCAGCCATCCCTCCCATGGCTCATGTGAGTGCTCCCATCAAGCCAATCACAGGACCATTTGGTCTATAACGTTTTTAATAGAGTGAACCTTTTAACAACTGCCAAAAAAAAACTTGGCAGAAGAGAGTTATGTTGTATGTGTGTGTGTGGGGGGGTGCTTCTCTGTGACCACAGTTTAAGTGTTCCCACATACTGCTGTGTGTCAGACATGGTGGACTTAAATGAGCTCTAGAATATCAGACACATGCTCAACACATTGCCATCTAGTAGAGACTATAAAAGACAGAACACTTAACCTGAATGTGGAACCAGAAAAGGCATGAGGGTGTTTCACTCATGTTATTTTATTTTCAAATCATAGCTGTAACTATGATACCCTAACCTTGACTTCGAGGAAAAAGAGCCGGCAGAGTTCTGGCGGAGAACAAATTAATCCTCCGAGTTGTCTTGTTAGTAACAGAATATTTAAGTGGTAGATATGAAAATGAGAGTGACAAATGCCAAGAATGATCTTCATTGTTTTCCTGTTCATTAAAACAACAACCTGCCATTTACAAGGGGCAGCTTTGCCCAACCTCAAATATCCAGGAGCGGGGTCTGTGCCAGGAGCAGCACCTCCACAGGCACTGCCCAGAGACCCTGTCTCTGGCTCTCTTGGGGTGTGGATTAAGTAAATATCAGGAGGGTGAAAAGGCAGGTCTGCTGACGATTCCCTTGAGAAATGAGAATATTGTAGTTGGTCTTCATTTCAGTGTCTGAATGTAAATAGACCAGTGTAATGCACATACAATGTTCTGGGTGCTCAGGCCAGAGTTCGAAAGGAGACTGGAGTAAAGAGGGTGAGGACAGTGACTGCTCACATACATCACTCCTTTTAGCTGTCTGAACTGAGGGAGGGCAGAGGGGCCTGCAGGCTGGTGCAGTGGAGCCCACCGCCCATCAGCCCGGGCACAGCTTCAGCATGCTGCAAATGAGATGAAGGTAGCAACATCTCACCCTCCCTTTTGGATCCTGGGGGAAATTATGAAGAGAAGTACAGAAGGTCCGGAAATCTTCTTCTCAAAGATGCCCCTGCTTTCCTGGAGAGTTAAGGTCAGGACTGGCACATTCATGCTCCCGCCTCTCCGTGGCGAATATGTGGCTGAGCTTTCTCCAATTAGCTCTGCATCAGTGTGGATTTGATGGTAGAGATTGGCAGGTGTGATGTGAATGAAAAAAAAGTACACAAAATGAATGAAAATAAATTAGCCACCTCCTCTGACAACCACTTGTTAGTTCCTTGGGGAGGAGTGGCCTAATTTCCAGGAGTGCAGCTGGTTTAAGTTCATCAAGATTTTGGACAACCCAGTTCCATTCCTAAAGGACCTTGGGGGATGGATAACTTTTTAGGGAACTGTCTGATTCTAGGGCTAGGCTATAGAAAGTACAAGGATTAGTGATGCTAAATATCTGATTGACCATGAAAGTAAGGATGTGTTCAAACAAGTTGTGTCCAAAGGAAAGAAAAGCCAGCTTGAAGAAAGTCCTACCAGTCAAATGCAGGGCATTGTGAACATCACACTCAGTAATGATGAATCTAAAGAGGTACCAGATAAAGAAGTAGACTTATAAACAAGAAATGAAGTAATGGAAGCTCCCTATGGGAGTAGGATACAACTTACCAAATGAAGAAACAAGAGAGCAAAACGCATGATTCTGCAATTACCATGGTTATAATTGATTCTGGTAAACACCATCAATGAAATGGTTAGCGAATTGGCAAAACGTATTGGCTAGCAGTGTCATGGAGATCAGAATATTTACAGTCTCAAAGTAGTTTCCCACAAGTTAACTATTTAATTTCAATTGGAATGATTTTATATCAGAGAAATACCACGTTATTGAAGGGAATGAGGTTACCACTAACAGGAAACAAAGTGACATCATGCACTCCCCTTTGGCGCAAAATGCTAAGGATACACATAAACAGCATGACAATGAAGAAGCCTAAAGAGTTGGTCATGTGAAAACAGAGAGACTAGGTGACTGCCAGAGCTGGGGAGGGTGAGGGAGATGGAGAAAGCATGGTGACAATCCACAGGTACATGCAGTTGAAGGAGCAATAACTACAATTGTCCTTTAGCACAGTGGATCAACCATCTTAGCAATTACTGTATGTGTTACAACAGTGGAGACTCGGAATATTTCAACATAAAGATAAAAACAAAGGAGCTAGAGAGATGGCTTAGCAGTTATGAGCACTGACTGCTCTTTCAGAGGACCCAGGTTCCATTCCCAGCGCTCATATGGCAGCTCACAACTGTCTCTAACTCCAGCTCCAGGGAACCCAGTGCTCTCTTCTGGCCTCTGTGTGTAATGCATAAACATACACGGAGACATAGCACCCATACTCATAAAATTACAAAATTTTTAAAGAAATGAATGCAGTCTGAAGTTATAAATATGCCAATCACCCAGATCTAATTATCACACATTGTGTGTTTTGACATGCCACACTGTACTCTATAAATATGTACAATTACTATGTGTCAACTCAAGGAAGAAATGAAAAACATTGCTCATGTCTAATAACATGGAAACCTAAGAGAAACCAGGACTAGAGAGTACTCTAAAATGCAAATGTGGCAGAGCCATGCAAAATAAACAAAGTCAGAGAGAGACCACATTCTTCCTGTCTCCCATGGGCCAGCTCAGGCTCTAGTGAAAGTTGTATAAAGCACTGGAAAAGGAGAAACATTTGTTTTTCTGACATGAAAGTAAGTGTATTAAGAGTCAAGGCTAACACCAGCCTTTGGCCATAGGCCTTGAGGATTGTAACTGACTGGGGCAAGAGGGTAGTATCAACTTTTGCTCATAGACCTTCAGGGTTGCAATGGAATGAGAGTGAGGAGGAGGGGCAGCCTGAGATGATGAGATGAGACGACTGAGGTAAAATACCAGTGCAGTGTCTGGCATGTAGCACGAGCTCCACAAATATTATGATTTCCTATTATATAGCAATTATTGGTGCCTTCCCATTACCCACCACAGGACCCAGAAGTCATATGGAGTATATTTAATAATCATGTCTTGATGCAGTAACAAGGAAAGAATCATGCAGGAAACAAGACAGACACTGGTATTTGTAATGTGTGAATCATTGCTAAAGATGCAACTCAGCTCCAGATAATATAACAGGAAGGCGGCATCATCAGGAAGGAGGCAGGGGGACTTGTGTGAAGTTTGAGAGATAAGGGTTTTGAGAGTTGAAAGAATAGTTGAGCTGCAGACTTGATTGAGTCTGTCTTCTGTATAAATACCCAGGCTGCTTTAGAGAGAGAGGGAGGGAGGGAGGGAGGGAGAAAGACTCAGTTCACACTTCCACACAGAGATCAAGCAAACACTGTTTTATTGCTAGGTGGTAATGAGAAAATAAACAAGGAAACTGAAGGGTAAACAAACACATAATTAGAGCTGAGAAGAGGCATGGATGTCATTCCTTGGCCAGTGGTCTGTGATAGCACTTTTTATACTTGGTCTTAAATTCTACTCCAGCTCTGATGTGCGCAGTGAATACGGGTGACAGAGAGAAGCGCAAGGCAGTGTTCCAAGGAGGGAGAGGGAAGGAAGCAAAAGGGATGTGAGTGGAATTTGATGACAGGAGTCTTCTGAGGAAAAGGACATGGTGGCACACACACACACACACACACACACACACACACACACACACACACACACGCACGCACGCATGCATGTGCCCTTAATCCCAGTGCCCTGAGGCAGAGGCAGGTGGAGCTCTGTGAGTTGAGATCTAGGCCAGCCTGGTTTACATACTGAGTTTGAAGACAGCAAGAACTACCTAGAAAGACCCTGCCTCTAAACAAACAAACAAACAAACAAACAAATGAACAAACAAACATACATACATACATGCATACATACACACAAAATAAATAAACGTGGAAGCTACCTTCTCTTCCCCTCCATCACAGCACAGACAGGCTCTGCCCACACTCAGACATTTCCTCAATTGTCTTTCTTCTGGTTCTCAGATCCAGCCTTCCAGTTAGCGAAGCCCCTCCCCTAGGACTTCAGCACCAGTTCCTCTTAGTACCTCATCTCTGCAGCCCCACAGGCCTCACATAGTCCCCTGCCTTAGGCTTCAATCTCTCCTAGCAATGGGACCTGGCCTTGTACTGTATCAATGAAAAACTGGGCTAATTTTGTCTTCATGCCTTGCATTTCAACCTGTTTCACAACTGTAGACTGAGCACTTAGCATAGTTTCTAAAGTAAAGCAGGCTACGAACCCAGTGACTCCCTTCTGAACCTGGTCTCTGCCTGGCCATGCCATGCTCATCTATTGTGGGTTTTTTCCAAGAAGTCCTCTTGATTATTTGTTCTTTCCTTGCTTTTCCTTACTCCTTTAAGCTGGCACACAAATACTTAATGCATCTCATACTCTCTTCTTAAAATGCCTCACAAGAAGAGTTTATAGTATCCCTTTCATATAGACTGTCTCTCTGTCTCTCCCTCCCTTCATCTCCTAGGCTATGTCTACACCATTCTATTTAGTTTATCCCCTTTGAAAGAGCAGAGCACAAATTCTTACCTTCATCACTACATTTAGGACCACCATAAATGGAACTACTTTTTTACTTTCCCCATTATCTTTCTGTCTCTAGTCTCTCTCGATTTTACCTCTTACTATTCTACTGGAATATATTTTAGAGGAGACTTTCATAATGTCCAAGTTATTTTTTCCTTATGTTTAAATTGTACCAGTAGGAGAAGGCTTGAAAATAGTTCTACAAGACAATTCTCCCTAACAGAACTATATATGTGGGGGAGGAGAGAGAGAAAGAGTTGGGAAGGAGTCAGAGGAAGGAGAATGATACAAATTGTAGATGCAAGGTTAACTCAAAAGTTTTCCTCCCCTAATTTGCAAATATATTCTGAAGGCAGAGGGAACTCAACTGACTCAGTGCAACATGAAATGAGATACTACAAAAAAAGCTCAAAGTGATCATTAATGAGGACAAATTTCTTCCTCCAAAACAATGCAGAAGAAAGGGAAATGTTTGTTTTCAAGGCTTAAGTGTGCATTGCAACACAACAGTGTCATTAGCACTGACTTGAGAAGGGACGGATGAGGTCAGAGGGGCTTCTGTCACCTGCAGTGTCTTTGGAGGGAACACTCCTCATTCACTCATTCCACAGAGGCACTGACCACTGCTCGGCATTTCCCGCTTTCCTCAAATGGCTTCAGCATTGGGTTACACAGGCCCAACCACAGGCACCTAGACATATTCCCATTCAGTTTGAATCTTCCTTGGCTCATTGTTCCAGCCTGTTGGGATCTTCTTGAATACCGACTTGGTCATCAAGTGCTCTCTTCCAACTTTGTGTCAACCACAGCGAATCTAGGAGGTACGTGATCTGTGTTTTTCTTAGAAACATTGATAAAAATGTGGAGTGTGGCAGCATGCAAATATGCAGGGTACCCTGTGCCATTTCCCTCCCCTCCTGCCTGACTCTTCAACAATCTGTCTTCTGGTGATGTTCTGTTGACATGGCTGTGTCTCTTCACCTCTCCCAATAGGAGATCATAAAAGACCCTGTCAAATGCTTCGATGAAGTCCAAGTGCATCATGCCTGTTTTATTTCCCTCATTAAGCTGGCACAAAGATACAGAATGCTGGCAGGGGAATAATATGGGCAGATCGACAAAACTTGTTTTTAGCACACCAGTGCCAAGTGGCCATGATTTGTCTTTCCAAGCGCTTATAAAACAACACCCTTCATTGACAGCTACCCATGGTTGCATGCAACCGACAGCAAGCTCACTGCCACACATCTGGAGATTGTCTCTCTTTCCACAAGGCAGACTTATGTGTGCCTGTTTCCAAGTCTGGATGTCTTTATTTCCTCGATTCTGCAGAGATATGCACAGATCATCTCCTTTAGTCTCGAGGTCAACTTTTCAAATTTTCCCAGTGTCTTTTCCTTTGAAAAAGTCTTTTCCTTTTCATAGAATCCTATTGAGGGGCATGAAGTCCTATGGAGTGGCATTAAGCACTAGGGAGACATGAGGATGCTATGACCCAGACTGTGGAGTGTAGCAGAATAGCCCCTGGAGAGTGTGTGGTCCAGATTTCTGTCTCTTTCAATGCACTTAGTATACTTCTCCATAGACACACGAGTGTGGTCTGGAATAAAAATTGCATGAAGTCCACCTCAGCCAGAGATTGTTCCTAAACAATTTTTCCTCCCCACCCCCATGCGTACTGTTCATCTCTGGTATCGCCAGCCCCAAGAGATCAGAGGGAAAACTCTACCAGCTGCTGAAGAGGCACTTACCCACTTGCCCAAGCCTGGGTAGTCATGCTCTGGATCAAAAAGGTGCTGGTTTAGCTGAAATTCTCGACTGAATTCTGCAGTGTCAGGGGCATTTTCTAGACATCCATCATCAGCTGTGGACAAAGTTTTTTGAGAAGTGGTCAATACATCTGTTGTTATTCTAAAAGTTAACTGATCAAAAGCATTTAGACGCACCAAGGTCATAGTCTTTTCATATCAGACACTCTAAATCACAATGTCTCTGGGTTCCAATCTCCTTCTGCTTGTCACAAGGCCAGCAAACACCTGTTGGCTGCCCTCCAAACTCATTTCCCTTTTCTCCTTGGCATACAGCAAGGTTAATTTTCCAGTCTTTCTTTGCAATAAGATGGAGTCGTTTGCCTGAGCCCAGGGCAATAGAATGTAGGTAGCAGTGATATATTCTACTTCCAGGCCTGTCCCCAAAACCTTCTTGTGATAGTCCACTTTCCCCAACTCCATCCCATGTGCCAGTATGCATGCAACCAGTCAGATCAAGGAGTGGGGGCATCAAGAGTCAAGGAAGCAGAACCATCTACTAATGGAGTCCACAAGATTATGCAGTAGATCACTGCTAATCTGCCTCTATCATTTCCTTCACGTAAGTGAGAAACAAGTTTCTATTGGAAAGAACTAGAATATTTCATTTGCTTCAACATCAAGTGTTTCCTTAGGTGATACCTTTCCACCCACACGAGTTCCTCTGTTCCTCTTGGGTGATATCTTCATGACCACTCTAGTGCCTTTAGACAGGTCTCGGTGCTGTGTAGCATGTGTTTTAGAGTCAAGTTTAATGAACAAATCCCAGCACTTGTGGGATATATAGGTTCAGCTTTTTTGGGGGGGGTGGTTAAAGACAGGGTTTCTCTGTGGCTTTGGAGGCTGTCCTGGAACTAGCACAGAGATCCACCTGCCTCTGCCTCTCAAGTGCTGGGATGAAAGGCGTGTGCCACCAATACCCCGCAGGTTCAGCTTTTTAAAGCTAACCTGGCTTCTCTAAGTCTGCTCATTTATCTATGAGATACAAATATTTACCTAGTTGCCCTAAGAAATGAAGGTGACCAAGCATGGTACCGTTGTCACATGGAAGGCTTGCAGTATAATTAAAGCATGGTACTGTTGTCACATGGAAGGCTTGCAGTATAATTAAAGCATGGTACTGTTGTCACATGGAAGGCTTGCAGTATAATTAAAGCATGGTACCGTTGTCACATGGAAGGCTTGCAGTATAATTAAAGCCCCTTTCAGCCACCTCCCTTAAAATGAAACTTTCTTCCAAGATAGTTTTGTTGTTATTGCTTATTTTGCTTTTGTTTTCATTGCTACCTCACAGAGGGCCTTACTCTGTGACTCAGACTGGCCTCAAACGCATAATCCTCATGTCATTGCCTGCTGAGGCTGCGATTACAGGGCTATGCCGTAGTGCTCAGCTGTGATGGGTCACTGAAGTGTACATGCTTCCCATTCAAACCAAGACAAGCAGGTTATCTTTCCTGGCTTCTGATCTTCTAGAAGATCTATGATCACTAGGTAGGGTTCCCCTAAGAGTGAGTTTTTAAAACTTCCTGATTCCAATGTATTTTAGACAACATCTTTAAAAAGAGGAGAAATAGGTACAGGAGATACATTTCGATGAACCCTGGGTTCAAGTCCCAGCATCATAAAACAAGGTATATAAGGACAGAGGTGAAGACAGGGGCTGGGAAATTTTGTGCAAGGCCAGGGTAGGAAGGAAGCCCCGCCCCCTCCTACTTTTCAAAGGGATAATGACCTGTCAAAGTCAACACTGAGAGGAGCCCAATTAGGGAGGCTGTCTAGTTCTTGGGACAGAACTGAAGTCTCTAGGCATGCAGTGTCTCAGTCCTGAGCACCAGGAAGCTAGTGTGGAAGTTATTAGTGCTGCCAGCAATTCCCCAATATGACTCCCCACTTCTCACTGAGCCATTTCTAATAAAGTTATCATGTGGGAAAGGGATGCCAGGCAGAGTGTGGGAATGCAGCAGCAGTTTCAGTAACCTTTTGGTAACTCTCAAGTACCTTGAGTAGTGATAAAGCCTTGCTGGGGGCCGAGCTGAGATTTGTGGGACTGAAAATGTGCTCTAGAAGTCACCTTCTAGCCCTGAAGTCGAGAGTTCGATTCTAGGAGCTGAACTGCTCTGTGCGGGGAGATGGGTAATGATTCAGGCAAGAGCAGGGCAGGGCAGGGCAGGGCAGGCAGGGCCAACGTTCTAGTTTGTGTTAGTCAACTGTGCTGTTCTGTATCACACATGTTGGAAGGTGGTCTCAAGAGATTCTTCTCCAAGAGCAGCGAAATTTAGCAAACATTTTCTATTTTTAGATTGCCAGTTGTGTCAGCAAAACAATGTGGTGTGTGTTAGCTTCATGGAATGGTAGTGAAGGCGAAAGCAGATTCTGAGGCCGAGTCTAGTGTTGGGATCCATCACCTTTCACTGCTCACTCTGACTGCTCTTTTCTGTGTCCTAAGCGCATGCACAGAGTGCTATGTCAAACAGGTCTTGCGTGGGATAACCCAGAACAACACTGTATATTTCTTTAAGGTATTGGGTAGGTCATATTTCTATAGATGAAGAGACTGAAGCCTAAAGACACACTGTGTGGTTAACCCTGGGACTCAGATCTCTTGACTCACAGACTTCAATGTGCCCAAAGGCTGGTCATTACACAGTGTCTGCTTCAGTAAGCCTGATTCAGCCAGGGGATCTGCGTTTCTTGCAAATTCCCAGGCTATGCTGCTGCTGCTGCTGGCCCAGGGCTCCCACTTTAAGAACCTCTGTGCTACACTGTATCTTACCAACTTTTTCAGATCCCCACACCCTCAGCCAGTCTTTCTTCCTGCCTATCCAGCACACTAGAGAAAGTAAAAGGTGGCTGATGGGCTTGCTGCCAGGCAGTGACTAAGGATTTCCTGTCATCTGGGGCCAGCCTCCTCATACTGGCTCAGTCGTATCCAACTCCCATGTTGCTCACCCAACATGGGAGCTCTATGCTTCAGGGAGGAGAGAGGCCTCACCCTAAATAAAAGGACGATAACTCTTCAGAGAGAACCCTCATTGAAACTGGGGTTAGAATTTCCAATTACCTCCCATTATAACCCAAGGCCATGTTCCTTACCAGTTTTCCCAAGAGGACAGGGATTTGGAGGGTCTGGGTAGCCTTGATCCTCGCTGAAGTCCTTAGGAATATTGTCACCAGTCAACTCTGCCACTATATTAGGGATGTTGCCAAAAGGACCCAGGTGCTGGAGACCCTCATGAGCACCACCTGCCGTGGGAAGAAACATCTTGAAATTGACATTTACTCAGCAGACAGTATGGACAAAGCACTGTGGTTGGTGAGCAGGGGAAACACAGCAAACGCTTCCTGCCATCTTGAGGTTTGGGTTTAGCTGCAAAAAAATGGACACACAGTATACATCGATCATTTCCTCAGAATGTGAATTGCACATGACTCTCATAGGAATGTTAAAACCGCATTAAGGAGCTTGGAGGAGAGACAGTTCCCTTTAGCTGGTGGGATGGTTGGATTTTTGGATGCTCACATAGGTGACCAGGTCTCTGGAGTTGAGTATGGATGTGAGTGGGAATGAGGGTCCCACAAAGAAGCAATTGCCACAGAGGTCTAATAGATGAAAAGAACATAATGGGGGGAAATTAAAGAAAAAACTCGCTAAATCCTGCCACCCCAACCTAACAACTGAAAATTGTTCCAATTGTTCCCTTCTGTACATATTTTTCTGCAGAAATCTTTACAGAGGCAGAGGCAGTGGCTCAATGGTTAAGAGTGTTTGCTGCTCTTCCAGAGGACCTGATTTGGGTTCCCAGCATCCACAGTCAGAAGTGACAACTACCTGTATGTCCAGCTCTAGAAATCTGACAGCCTCTTGTGGCATTAGTGGGCAGCCACCCTCATGTGCACACATACACACACATAAGTAAATGTAAGAAAATGTTAATTATTTTATAATTTTTATTTCTTAGCAAATCACAAGACTCTTTCCATTTGTAGCCCTGTGCCCCTTTCTGTATTATGAAGAACAATGCTGTTTTATAGCTAATCAGTGTACCGGGGCACATTCGCTATTCCTCTATTGTGAGACACTTAGCATTTCCCAATTTACTTCTGGACCTTAATTTTCTCCATATTTTGGATTAATTTTCATCAGGATAAGTTCCCAGAAGTAAGTCAAATTACTAGGTCAAATGCTATAAACATTTTTATGGCTCATGATATTGTACTGCCAAATGTTTTCCAAAAAGAAGGTACTAATTTATGAAATATCACCAAAACATGAGAGTACCATTTTTACAACATCCTCTCTAACATTGGGTCTCATAAAATTTCATATTTTTTCTTGCTCATTTAAATGGATTTGACTGCCAAATCAATCAAATGTCTTCCATATGTTTATTTACTGGTTTTATTTTCCTTTTTTATGACTTGTCTGTTTATGCTTCTAGAATTACTATGTTTCTCTTATCAACTTGTACAAACATTTCACTTAATAAAGATATCGGGCCTTTGTCATCTTCTCTGCAAGCATTCCCATTGTCTGACTTTGAATTCTGGTTGCTATTATAATATTTTGCTAGCATAAGCTTTTAATATTTGCATAGTCCGAGTTGTTTTTACTCTCCTTTGTAATTTCTCTTTATCTGTCTAGACTTGTGAAATCATTGCCTCTTCAGAGTTATGACCAGAATTTGGATATTTTAGTTTACTTTAAAAAATTAACTCTTTAATCCATTATTTATTTTAACTGTTTAAAATATATAACCTATTATCCCAGCTAATTTGTCCAATAACTGTTCCCATTTCCTTCATGCCAGCAACAGACGTCTAAGTGCCTGATCCATACACAAACACAGCAGTGAACCAGAAGTTCCCATGGTAACTTGTTTTACTGTACCTACTTGTGCCTTTTGACTGCTGGACTATTTCACTTGTAACATTGACTTTTTTCATTTCTTTAATTAATTAATTTTTTACATTCCAATCCCAGTTCTCCCTCCCTTTTTCCCCCCCACTCTGTAACACTGACACTTTACAAGGTAGGGGAATTTCCTTTCTCCAGACCCTTTCTTAGGAAGACTTCATATTTTCAACTCTGTTAGGAAACTGGTGCCTTAATCTATGTATGGGGTGTCCACAGACATCCATAGTGGGGGTTTACTTTAAATCATAGGATGACCTGTTGTGCATGAATTCCATGTCCACAAGAAGCATGACTTTCCCCTCTGGCCTCCTTACCTAAGTCCAGCCAGGCAAAGCTCCCTTGACCCTGTGTGACTATATTGGTTTTGTCTTTTTGGCCAAACCCGGTCCTCTTTGGATAGGCATGTTGTTTCCTTTGGGGTTGTAAACATATCCAAGTAGGATCATCATGGCTAAACATTGGCATCTTTCTGAGGTATTTTTCCATTACTGTCTCTGTTATGTTTGATTCAAGTTTAACCTTAAAGAGACAAACTTACCTCCCTCAGTAGCATTAGCCTTCAAATCCAGACACTGTCGACATGCTGGGTTACTTTGCTTGTACTTACATTGTATTCCATTGCTCCACAATAACAGTGCATGTCTACAAATTTTATATATTTAAAAAAATGGTTGGGACTGGTACTCTTCCAAAGGCCCTGAGTTTAATTCTCAGCACCCACAAAATGACTCACAACCATCTATAGCTCCGGTCCTAAGGTATCTAAAATGTTCTTCTAACCTCCATGGGCACTGCATGTACATTGCATACACATACATGCTGGCAGAACGCCCACACATATAAAATAAAAATAAGTTAAAAACTTGTATTTCTGGGCAGTGGTGGCACACAGCATTAATCCCAGCACTTGAGAGGCAGAGGCAGGCAGATCTGTGAGTTTGAAATCAGTCTTTTCTACAGAGTGATTCCAAGACAGCCAGGGCTACACAGAGAAACCCTGCCTTGAAACAAAACAAAACAAAACAAACAGGCATTTCTTTTGTGGACCACTTTAATTATGTGAACATTTAAAGTAAGCTATTTTGTGTAACTCATAAGTAAATATGGTCAATATTCAATATTATTTATATTGTCTTATGTCCTTTTCCATACTTTATCATAATTCACATTAAGACATATTTGCTAAAAATCTACTATGACTAATAAGTATCTGTCAGTCTCTTATTTCCTACTATTTTCATGCTGTCACTCTAATGCTATGTTAGCTGGTGTGCCCACAGGAATAAAATCCTTCATTTTAATTCTGTAGGTAATTGTTATGGTCTGTAATTCTGTTCTTAGCTTGTTACTCTCATTCCTCTTATTTGATGTCTTTATTTTTAACCACTCTGGATCTTCATAAAGTGTTATCCAAGTCACAAAGTGCTTTCAGAAGTACTCTGGGAATACGGTTTTTTTCCCCTAAATTAATTTGTTTTTCCAAATTAACCTACAAACTGCAAAGGTTAAACCAAAGGATCAGTGCATTTGGTATCAGTATACTTGAAGTTTAGTAAAACCCTGGCTCTGTAGCCACTGCTGTGCTTGTTACAGGGCAAGCAAGCTCTCTGGTATGTCAATACATGTCTCTGCTTCTGAAAGCACCCTCGAATTAAGTGCCAGGAATTATCCAACTTGGCTCAGAGAGAACTCGTGTCTTAATGCTCCATTAGTAATTAATGAAGGAAGCAAACATAGTTTCCCTCATGGAAAACCTGCCAGAGCTCTGTTTACCTCTGTGCCGGTGCCACTTACATGAATGCAGCACTTGTTAGGAAGCAACAGATGTTTAGAACCAGGTAAATCTATTAGAACACAAACTTCTTTTCAAACGGTACTTAACAACAGCAAATCCAGGTGCACTCACTGAGGCAGGAACTGTGGGGGACATGCAGATGTCAAAGATGCTGTCCTGTGCACATCTAGAAAATAAGTTTGAAAACAGTGGCATATACAACCAAATGCTGCTTTTCTGATTCATTGCATCGTTGAGAACAGGTCTGTGACATCACATACTAAATCAGCCAAAATGCTGTGATAGCATGGGTTCTGCTCGGTCGGTTTACCTCAGTTGCCTTAATCCTCTGATATTATCCAAACGTGTGTTTAAAAATCATTATTCAATTTAAACTACTTATTGATCATAGTCTATGTATCAAGACTTAGACAAAACAGAATATCTAGGTTGAGTATTAGAGGGTGTGGTGGTTTGAATGAAAATGACCCCCACAGGCTCATAGATTTGGATGCTTGGTTACCAGGGAGTGACAACTATCTGAAAGGATTGGGAGGTGTGACCTTGTTGAAGGAGGTGTGTCACTGGAGGTGGGTTTTGAGGTTTGCAAAATCCCGAGCCAGACTTAGTGACTTTCCTTTTCTGCTACCTGCACCAGGACGTAGAACTCTCAGCTTCATCTACGGCACCATGTCTGCCTACACACCACCATGCTTCCCACCATGGTAATAACGAACTAAATTTCTGAAACTACAAGCCAGCATCAATTAAATGTTTTCTTCTGTAAGCATTGCTGTGACTAAGTCAGAGGGTCAGCTGTAAACCAGGTTATTGTGGATGCTACTTTCATTGAGTACTAGAACTCAGTATTTAGGGGGAAGGGAGAGGACAGCCATGTACAATACAGCCAGTTGTAATACATGTATCACAAAAATGGGAGACAATAGGATATTATCATTGTATAGAGAAGTATGTAGCCCGATCCAGGAGCACGAAGGACTTTCTGCAGGAAGCAGCACACAAATGATTTTATTAGTGCTATAGAACATGAAACTGTGAAAATGTGGTGGTTTCTGTTCTCTAGCTGTTTCTCCAGTCTGCTTGGCTATTCAAAATTAACACGATGAAACAATGAACAAGATGCACAGTCCAGTGCGGTTATGCATGGTGCAGGCATCATGATATCTCTGTGCAGGGGTAAGCTGGAAGGAAGTGGAGAAGCCTGCCTTAGGGATGTTGCTGAGGCTCAAGAGTTAAGTAGCCAGGACTGGCATCAGGATGGCCGCAGCAGGACTTGAAGTTTCTAGCAATACACACAAAGGAGATGAGTCAGTGGCGCTTCCAAGCGGTAGTGATCTGATGGTTTGAGGAAAGACCAGTGGGAAAAACAAGATCTTTTTACTAACACCCTTGAAATTATTTCAGATAATTAACTCTATCCCATGACGAGACATTAACTATTTCTACTATATCTGTAACACTCTACAAATAACTCTGAAAGAAATAATGCCTAATTCTTGTTAAATGATATTTGAGTCAGTTTTATTTATTTTTCCCTTCTCTTTTTTTATTTAAATTAGAAACAAGTTTGCTTCACATGTCAATCCCAGCTCCCTCTCCCTCCCCTCCTCTCCTGTCCCCCACCAGTGCCCCCAACCTTCCATCCCATCCAACTCTGCTCCCCAGGGAGGGTGAGGCCTCCCATGGGGCATCTCCAATGTCTGTCATATCATCTGGGGCAGAGTCTAGGCCCTCCCCCATGTGTCCAGACTGAGAGAGCATCCCTCCACGTGGAATGGGCTCCCAAAGTCTATTCCTATATCAGGGATACTCATCTACTACCTGAGGCCCCATAGATTTCCTAGGCCTCCTCACTGACACCCACATTAAGAGGGTCTGGATCAGTCCCATGCTGGCCTCTTAGCCATCAGTCTGGGGTCCATGAGCTTTCCCTTGTGCAGGTCAGCTGTTTCTGTGGGTTCCACCAGTCCGGTCCTCCCTCTCTGCAACTGGGTTCCAGGAGTTTAGTTCAGTGTTTAGCTGTGGGTGTCTGTTGAGGCCAGTTTTATTTGTATAAAGTTTATGTAGTAAAATTGGTACCAGACCACGATTTCCAAAATTTCCATAATAGACTCACTGACAGATTCTGTGTGTGTGTGTGTATTGTCACAGCAGTGGTATTGTATTTAGTCATAACTAATGTAATCTAGGACTTTAAGTGGGTGTGTGGAAGGGACTGATCTGCATCAGAGCCTATCTTAGTTAAGGTTACCATGGCAGTGTTGAAACACCATGACCAAAAGCAGTTTGGGGAAGCAAGCGTTTATTGGGCTTACACTTCCTCATCACTAAAGGAAGCCAGGACAGGAGCTCAAACACAGTAGGAACCTGGAGGCAGGAGCTGATGCAGAGGCCATGAAGGAGTGCTGCTTACTGGCTTGCTCATGGCTGGCTTAGCCTGCTTTCTTCTAGAAACCAGGACCACAGCCCAAGGGCGGCCCCACCCACAATGGGCTGAACACTCCCACGTCAATCACTAGTTAATCACTAGTTAAGAAAATGCCCCACAGGCTTGCCTGCAGACTTACCTTATGGAGACATTTTCTCGATTGAGGCTCCTTCCTCTCTGATGATCCTAGCTTCTATCAAGCTGACATACAACTATCCAGCATAGAGCACTCCATCAGAGTCTGCCACTCTTTCAAACACACCCTGCTCTCTCCTCCACTCCTATCCCATGATTCTCTCCTGGATTCTGCTCACATCCCTTTAGGTGGCAGCTCAGCCTTGCTTCTTGGTTTCAGCCTCTCCCTAGACTCTGCTACCTGACCAACCTCAGTTCCCTGCTTTCCAACTAATGTACTTGTCTGTCTGAACACAGCAACGATGTCAAGAGACACCCCTCAGAGTCCAGCACCTCCAAATCTCATTGACTGGCATGGAATTGTCCTGGCTAATTAAAAACTGTTTTTAGCTTCTAATTCACTTTCATATTTAAGTTATTTGGGCTCGCTGTCAGTATGTAATAAGTGAAATCATAAAAACTGAATACCAACAAATCCCCAAAATTTATCTAGCCTTTAACATGTATGGGCTTCCTGGTTCACTTAATGATTTCTAAGATTTTCATACAGTAGATCTATAACATTACACAGTACTCTGAAGTAATTTGACTCCTTGTGAGCAAATTTTGAATGCACAAAATCCAAAGTGAGGTTTTCTTTGATAGAGAAGATGAGTCCCCACATGCAGTCCCACGCTGGTCAGAAACAAGAACAGGTAGACAGACAGGCCTGGCCTCCCCTCATCCCCTCCAACACCACCACCACGCCCACTTTGAGTCGTGTTATGGTTTCAGGAGTTCCAAAGTCCTTTTCTGTTCTGTAGAGAGCTCTAGTGAGGTCGGTAGGACAAGGGCTACTTCTCTTAAATAAGAGAATTCTGGAATATGGTTATTTGCCTAAAGCACTTCAGCAAGTTTCTAGTCTGCCTTTTTTAGTAGTGTGAGGCTCCAGCCCTCTGTCCACTCTGAATGACACCAGGAGCATGCTATGGGGTCTTGTGTACACACACACACTCTCTCCAGAGACTCCCCAGTGGTTTTCTAAGATCTGCTTCAACTCTGGAGCAACAGTGACTTGTCAGGATACCTGGGGCCTCTGGTAGTTTCTAGGTCCCTCAGATGTCCCAAACACGTCAGTGGCCAGGGGTTTGTCTTCCCACTGCAGACTAAAGTAACAGCAGAAACACTCTGAGATGGAAGGCCAGCCCCTGTCCTCACTCCCACAGTTCCTTCGTCTCTGATCGCAGCCTCATGCCAGAAGGCTCAGCGTGTCCAGACGGAACCCCTGCCCGGCAGACTTCGCCTCACAACTTGGTAACACCCTGACAAGCTTACAGCCAGCAGAGATCCAGCAGTACCCCTTGCCCCATGCCGAGGCTGTCTGTGGAGTCATGTAGCTGGGCATCAGTGCTAGGCAATAAAGGAGAATTGTGGCGGGGCAGCCTGGTGCCAAGGAGCTAGTCACCCACCTCATAAAAGGGGAGTTCCGTGAGGAGAGCCTGGCAGGGAGAGAGCATCGACTCTTCAATACCAGCCATTCAGGGGAAGGGAAGGGATCCAGCAGTTTTCACTTACGTTGCCACAAGCTGCAGGCACTAAAAATACACTCTGCAGTCCCATCCTGAGTTCCTTCAGTGTCTCCATCGCCTAGGAAGCCACCAACCAGCTTTCTTTTGTTAATGTCTGGGAGACTGGAGCAACCACACAAGCTGTTAAAGGTGGCCCGACTTCATCTTCTCCCCCCCCTTCAGACTCTTCAGGAGAGCTGAAGGGACAAGAGAGGCCTCGCCTACAGACATTGGAGATGAAGTGAGGAGAGAAACGGGGGCTCTCAGCCTGCAGCTAGGACAAAGAGAAGTAAGGGGGAGGTGTCTGACCAGGCGTGGAGGGTGAGGGGGCTGGACACTATGCATGTGAAGCGTCAGGAGACACGAGGCACGAAGATGGACCCGTGCTCAGGAACTCTGAGGCTCTACTCAAGGCCATCTCCTTTGCTCTGAAAGTTTGGGAATTGCCCCTCCCCCAGACACACCCACACAACTTGACCTTCACACCCACACACCCACACATATGCACACACACAAACACACACATGCACACACACACACAACTTGACCTTCACCCCCACACTCCCCCACATACACACGCACATGCAGACACACACACACAATTTCCGCTGAGAGACAATCATTAGGGAATATTATTTTAAGGTGTGTGACTTTTGTTTAAGCTGCATTTGTTTAACTCTGTGAAGCTGTGGTTCTTTGCCTGTCTAAAACACCTGATGGTCTAATAAGGCAGAACAACCAGCCAATTGCAAGGCAGGAGCAAGGATGGGGGGCTGGCATGTAGGGAATATAAACAGAAGGAGGGATGAGGAACCGAGGAGCACCAAGGAGAGGAGGACACCAGGGACCAGCCACCCACTCAGCCACCCACACAGTAAGAAGTAAAGTAAGATATACAACAGTTAGAAAGATAAAAGTCCAGAGGAAAAAAGGTAGATGGGATAATTTAACATAAGAAAACTGGCTATAAACAAAACAAGCTATAGTTGGGCATTCATAACTAAGAATAACCCTCCCTGTGTGATTTATTTGTGTGTTGGGTGGTGGATCCCTCAAAAAGGCCAAAAAAAGTAAAAAAAAAAAAACACAACACACAATAACGAATGTTCTAAAATTCTGGCATAGTATGAAAAGCCACTATTCCCTTAGCTAAGGAGGCACAGACAACAGAACCTAGTTACAGGAAGAACCAGTATGGCTTCCTGATGTTTCCTGGTTTGGGACTGGCTTCAAGCACACCTGCTGCCGTATCGTGCAATTCCTTAATCTCCCAGTTAGAAGCCAGTTTCCTCCAGTCTAACACGGGGATGAGATGCTTGGAGGAGAATCAAATCAGACACTGCGTGTTATATAAAATGCTCCCCTCCGTGCCATGGCTCACCAAGCACTCAATTAGTATTAGCTGCTTTTTACTACGCAGTCATCATTTCCCAACAGCATAATTCACAGAGCCAAATTTAATCATCTTTCATTCTAAAGCTGCTGTAGAACGTCAGAACAGTTACATCTCTGTATCTGAGGGTTGGAGCTACAGCAGCTCAAAACAGTTGGAACATTTTGATGACATCTACGAGCCTTCGCCAGTTAAAACCAGTTAAGTTACTATGTGAGTTCCTTCTACTCATTGTTCTCAGAGTAGTCCTTCCCAAACTCACTCACACTGCTCTTGAGGAGCCCCCCCCTCCAGAAAGGGGACAAAAGATGTCCATGTGGACACAAATGCCCACTGGGAAGGGCAGACCATGAGCACATGGAGGAAGAAAAATATTCATGAAGAAATGAGCATGCCGCCCTTCCCTCTTCAACATGGAGGTTGTGTTCTCCAACTCCTCCACCCTATTAGTGAAAGGCGTTTAAAATGGGCAGGGCTTATGTGGCAATAGTTGCATTCCTTTGACTCATGACATATGACCCCAAAGCACACAACACTTGGTGAATGGGAAAAAATAATGGGATGATTCTACCTATGCCCACTTGACTTCTCCCGGATTTGCCTCAGGGCAGGGCCTGGCCTGCGCAGTTTGCTTACAATCCTTGCATCCCACTCCCAAGTTCAAGCTTGGCCTTTCCCAAGTTCAGCCCCCGCAAGCCCACAGGGAGAGATCTGCATTGGGTGAGTCTGGCAGATCCACAGGTGAAACTTATTTTTCAGATGTTTGGACTGAAAGGCACTTGTTTTCATTCCTCTTCTTGCTTTTGCCTTCTCCCCCTCATACTAGTATCTAAAACTCATACTAGGATCTAAAGCCATAGGGCTCCTTCAAGACCAGAGGCTACAAGAGCTACTCAAGGCACCGGAGCAGTGAAGGGAGGATGGAGGAGCCTGGGTGCATGGCATTTGTAGGCTCCACAGCTCCATGTGGTCCCAATTTAGGGTCCCAGGCAGAGTTGTTTATTTTTGAAAAGCTTTTCGGTTCACTTTTAAGGTATTTTGCTTAGACACTGCTTGCTTTTCAAAAGAAGAAAATGTCTACTTTTTTTTTCACCAGAGTGTATTTGTTTTGGCTGTTTACTCGATTGCCAAAGTTCAAATTTTATTCTATGAATTTAATTTTCATGAAGCCTCCATGAGCCCTGCCTCTCTCAATACATACAAAACACAAAAAAATAAAACAGAATAATCTGGACGTGAGACAGTTTCTGGGAGACTTGAGAACCTGGAAGGTTTAAGAAAAGCCATTTTGAGTAAGAGACGTGCAGAAGAGCTTCTGGCTCCTTCATCTGACTTTCATTTGTTGTCTGAAATAAAGAATCGACTCATCGAATTATACAGAGGCCGGGCATACCTTTATACTGAGGTTAAAGGCCCCCATTTGCTGCTTTAAGAACCTTATCCTATTCCAGTGTGAAGTTCTATGGCTCATCAGAGTGGGGCCCATGTTAAGGTATCATCAGTTTTGGCGCTAGAATGATGTATCCATCGTGGAGGTGGTGGGGATCAGGGAAGGATCCAGGAGGTACGAGACTACGCTAAGTCTGCGTGCTCCAGCATCTGGTTCCATCCCCAGCTGCACTTTGCTTCCTGTTTTGTCCTGGAGGCCTGTGTGTCATTCCACAATGATGAGTGCTGACTAATAAGCTATATGATAATGAGGAATTATCAAAACCACGAGCAATGATAAATAAGCTGTAACCCACTGCATAACGTATCTGCATCTTAGCGGACTTCTAAGATGGTTTGATGTTCAAGAGGCGATTCGCCAACAGGAGCTCCAGGGCCCCTGCTTTACCAGCTAACAAATCTAGTGGGGCTATGTCAGGGTCTCAGGTGGGAGAGAGTACATGGTAGGCAGATAAAAATCAAGGTGAGCAGACTTCAGAGGCCAAACTAGACCCAGCAAAACAATTAAGAAACACCTAATCGGACAAAAAGGGTCCACGGTTAAAACATCCAACAAATAAAGGAGAACCACAGAAGCCTCAGGAAAGGGCAGTGATGAGCAGGGGTGAGTACAAGACTCAGGAAGGTAGACATGACCCTCTGCCCCCCCCCAGGCTCAAGGTTATTTAATGATCTCTACCCCCTTCAGCTTTCCAGCTAGCCTGGACTTTTAAAGGGAAGCAGGCCACAGGGAACACACTGTCAAAACAGAGTAAAATCCCAGCGGCACAGAATGAACAGAGGGGTAGCATGGCCCAGCACTACTGTGCCAGACCACAGTCCAGCTATCCTGGGGTACCAAGCCCCACACCGGCATAGATTAGGGGTACACAGTTTGTATACATAATCATCCCACAATGTCAGTGTCCATCCCTGATCCCTAACCCTAGTCTTCGGTATAAGACAAAGGCCTCAATTTGGGTCAGGAAAGGCTTCTGCATCGTGGCAGAGTACTCTAACTTGGCCTTACCAAGTAGTAACTGCAGTAAGCAGTAATCTCTCGTCTCCTCTCTCCACCCAAAGCTGCTGTGGATAAGTAAGTATCCTTTGTAAATTACTAACACAAACATTTACTTTGAACAAGCAGCACATTCTTTTCTGTTTCTGACTTTTAGCAGATATTACCATTAAAATTTTTTTTTGCCCTGGGGGAGGGGAGTGGGGAAAGCACGTGATGTGTGTGCTATGGGGAGGGATGCCTAAAGTAAACCTCTACCAAGCTTTGGTGATGTTTCTCTGGCTTGTGGCTTCCCATTTCCACAAGCACTTGCAACTTCTTCCTCATATACCCATGCAATCTCTGCCCGGCAAGAGTCATTAGGTATAAAACAGCAACAGAAAAAAAAAAGGGACTAGGCACTTGTTTAAGTTATAAGTCAGGTATTACAGTTAGAGGTGGGCTCTCAAGGCATGTGATAGGAAACACAAATGAAAGGTAACGCAAAGATGGGGGGCAGGGGGCGGGGTATGAGGAACTCACACGGTGGAGACCAGAAGACAGCAGGCAGCACACAGTCAGCAAGACAAAGGAAACATCGCCCAGCTAATCTCTTTGATTTCTCTCTTACCTATGCATGATAATGTGGGCAATGCCAGATCCATAAACGACAGAGGATTTACATTTAAGATTACCAGGAACCTCTTCATCCTAACCAAAACTAGGGTTAACTAGGAGCATCAACCTTGGCCTGGAAAAGTTTCAGTCTCTATAAATTTTGGAATAGTATATCAAAGCAGGACCTGACATAAACCTCATATATAACTGAAAGTTGTCTGGTAGCCTCATTTTAGAAAATAAAAAGAAGCAGGTGAAACTCAGTTTTAATTCTTCATTTTAGTCTACCTTTGTATATCCAGATTACTGTTATTTCAACATACAATGGGTATAAAAGCTACATTGGGATGTTTTACATTCTTTTTCCACACTCCAATGTATTTTGTGTACTATGCAATTATGCAATCCAAGTGACTCATCTGGCACCTGCCGAGGAGCCGCATGGGGCTGGTGACCAGTGTGAGGAGTGGCCAGGCATAGAGAAGGCTAGGTCCTGAAAGCACAGACAGCCTCTGTGGTCTGATGCTTGAGTTGGAATCTTGGCTTCATCAGATTGGTTGTATAGCCTTATGTGTAAAAGGAAGACACTAAAAATACCAACATATGGGGCAGCATAAGAATAAAATACTCTTCTTATTGGTTTTTTTTCTTTTGGTGCGAATTCTGGCCAATATTAGATGTTTAATAAAAGTCAGTTGTGGTCATCATTTTATAATGCACAGGATCTGTGTCAGCTCTTCAGAACCTGTGGGCTGCAACCTCCCAAAGGGGTTGCATATCACATATTTACATTGCAATTCATAACAGTAGCAAAATTACAGTTATGAAGTGGCAACAAAAATAATTTTATGGTGGGGGGGTCACCACAACACGAGGAACTGTGTTAAAGGGTCTCGGCACCGGGAAGGTTGAGAAGCACTGACATACGTGATCCTGAACAAACAGTCTTACCTCTTTGCATACTAGTGTCCTCCTCTATGAACAGGTGATAATAATAGCACACTTGCTAAATGTCCATTTCCTCACCCTCAGACTCAGGTGTGAATGAAGAACTAGCCAATGGCAAGCTGAGTGGGAGTAGAGGTAAATGGACCTGGGCAACTGGCAAACAGCACGGCGTCTGGAAGACGAGGGTCCAGAAGGTGCCAGCTTGTCTCTGTGAGTGTCTTTTATAATATGCCTCAACAGCAAGTAAAGTCACTTTCCTCCAGGCTGACCCACAGGGTGTTTGGATCTTATGGGATGTGGTTGGGGTTTTAGCTTTATTTTGTTATTTAAATTAGAAACAAGCCTGTTTTATATGTCTATCCCAGTTCCTCTCCCCTCATCCTCTGCCCCCACCAACCCCCTATCCCACCCTTTTCTGCTCCCCAGGGAGAGTGAGGCCCTCTATGAGGGATCCTCAAAGTCTGTCATATCGTTTGGAGCAGGGCCCAGGCGCTCCTCTGAGTGTCTAGGCTGAGAGTGTCCACTATGTGGAGTGGGCTCCCAAAGTCCATTTGTGTTCTAGGGATAAATACTGATCCATTACCAGAGGACCCATAGATTAACTAGACCTCCAAACTGATATCCACGTTCAGGGAGTCTGGATCAGTCCTATGCTGGTTTCCTAGTTATCAATCTGGGGTCTATGAGCTCCCCCTTGTTCAGGTCAGCTGTTTCTGTGAGTTTATGGTGTATATTGGCATGAGTGTGTGCCATAATGCGTGTGTGAAGGTCAGATAACATCCGTGGCATCCATTTTCTTGTAAATTTATGCGGTTCCAAGAATCAAACTCAGGTTGTCAGGCTTGCACAGCAAGATGCCTTTACCTGCTTTGTCATCTCATAGGCCCCTAGAGTTATCATTTAAAGGGATAGCCCTGGCTCAATTCTCCAATACCAACTAACCTATTATAAGATCCAAAATCTCGAATGGAAGTGGTTTTTAATGTTTGCCTACTAAGCAGTTTGTTTAATGGCTGGTACAGGATTTGAAGAAGAAAACTTAATTTTTTAAAATTGAAACCATGTTGTAAATACCCTTCTGGTGTTCTGTATTGTTGTTTACTACCCCTTCCCCTTAGGATTGATCTGTTAAAAGTTTAGGAATTATCCAGGAAGTACTCCTGAGGATGTTTGAATCCCATGATTCAAAACAGGGAGGGACACCCAAGTGACAGGATTGGTTATGACATCAGAAATGAACGCGCATGTGTCAGACCACAGGTTCCAGAGCCCTCCATCCTGCACTTTACCGAGGGCTTGTGAATCTACTGCCCTCTGTACTGCAAGGTCCCAGAGGCTCGTTTCTGAAGAATGCTCAGACTGCCATTCAAGCTAGCGAATCTGCAATGGCACGATGACACACAATCCCTTGTCACTTCTCCCTGAAATCCAAGGGAGCTCTGAAG
Organism: Mesocricetus auratus; assembly: GCF_017639785.1. NCBI lineage: Eukaryota > Metazoa > Chordata > Mammalia > Rodentia > Cricetidae > Mesocricetus > Mesocricetus auratus. The sequence goes on from NW_024429189.1 coordinate 80,490,272, forward strand.
AAAGGGAAACACTGCCATGTTTACCTAAGGGGACTCACCACCACCACCACCTGAATGTCCTCTTCACAGAAACTCAGCGAAGCCGGAGCCAACAACGAAGGATGAATGAAGCAAACAGAATGACATTTCTTCAACCAACCAAGCTCTTTTGAGCCCAGATTTATCTCTAATTCCATGTTTACTGTTTGGAATGTGTCGAGAGCAGGTTAAAAACAAGGAGAAAAAGGGAAAGTCTAATGCTGTTATTATTTACATAGACAGCATGGATGAAAGTGTTGTTTTCCAGAATAAGAACAAATTTTGTGGGCTTTGGCATGAAGTACTGGGGTGTTCGTTTCTACTATTGTTTTGGGACTTTAGGCAAAGGGCACCCTGACCATAAGCATTCCTTCTGTTCACTTCAAGGCAATGGTGTGGATTTAAGGGACCTGACATCAAAAATCGGTGTAAATTTTGAAAATATTTTCATCCCATGATGCTAATGGGCTTCACTCACACCTGTACGGAAGTCCTCTTTGGACAGAGCACCCAAAAGAAGAATGACCATGAAAGAGTCTCTGAGAAGAAACTAAAGATGTGGAGAGCTGGGAGAGGAATGGGCCTCAGTGTTCACCCTGGGCTTTAGCAACCCCACACCGAGTGAGGCGGTGCAGTCCTGACCTCTCCACTCTCTTTGGTGTTTCTCACATTGACAGGCGTTCAGTGTATGTATATTTCCAGGATGGTCTTTATTCCATGAGGGTAGAGGGTTATAAAATGCTTCTCAGGACACCTGGTGTCGTTTATATAAACAAAAAGGTGGGTCCCGTCTCACAAGTCCTAAGAGAAGATTGACAGTGAAGTGAAATGAGGCCCCTCATTTGTATGAACTGCTTTACGGGCCTTGCAGCTATCATTATTTTTAATCTTATGTATATGGGTGCTTTTCCTACACACACACACACACACACACACACCACATGCATCTTGTATATGCTCGATGTCTGCAGAGGTCGGAAAAGGGCACTAAGTTCCCCAAACTCGAGTTTGAGACAGTTGTAAGGTGCTGGGAAATCAACCTTGGTCCTCTGCAACAGCAGCCAGTGCTCTTAACTATGGAGTCATCTCTCCCAGACCTTTTGAAATTATAAGTTTGTATTGTTTTTCTTAGCTTAGGGGGTCCAAGTTCCACAAGCTTCAGGCCCTACTGAACTTGACTCTGCTCTGTGCTGTTCCTGTGAAGACCACCATGACTTCTGCAGCTGTCATGATTTCAACTCCTACTCATTCCACACAAATGACATCTCAGATCCTCGAGATCTGGAGCCACGAATAAATGAGACTAGAGTCTACTTAATTCTGAAAGTCTTCCCATCCCAAGGGAGGGATTTTGGAAAGGAGGGGGAAAGGAAGAGAAGAGGACACAAATCTGTGGCTCCCAGATTCACGGTTGGCCCTGCACCAACGGCCTTCAGCAAAGATCTTCTCCTCTGCAGACTCGATTTACCATGAGGGAGGTCGGTGGACAGGAAGTCCGCTCAGTCCCAGCCTGTCCCTTGATTCTGTCTAAGGTGCTGGTTTGCTTCAGTGTGTCACTTCTCATCTAGTCTTCACAACAGCCCCAGGCACCAGGCAGTGGAATATTCGGGTGAGCTTCAGGCAGCAAACTGAGCATTCTTTCTGCTGTGCTGGGCTCTGTTTGCCAGCTGAACAGTAAGTAAGGTTGATGTCACTGGTTTTGATGGCCTTCAGATATGTCCTGTTGTCAGGCCGAGTCAAGGGTGCCCATTTGACAGGAAGCAGCCATTACAGCCCGCTCAGGAACACAGGGACTGAAGCTGGGACAGGCACAGTAAGCTTCAGGCAAAGGGTCTGCTTTTTTTCTTCTCCACTATGACCAGCTCGGTCATCAGTGGAGTCACGTGAGTTACTGACCAAGAATTCTCACCAGCATTAGATGCCCACTGCACCAAACCTAAGCTCCTGGGAGGCTGGGGCTCAGAAATCTTCCATTTTAGCATTCTGGGCTAACCATCGAAGAGCCATCACGTAGAGAGGCTATTTTAGGTAGATAGGGAAGTGCTCATGTCTCCTTCAGGGAAGTCAGGTAGGGCAGTACTGGTAAGTCCGGAGTAACAGTAATAAGTACCCTCATCATAAAGAACACCTCCAGGAGGGTCCATTGATATGGAATCACTGTGACAAGAAGCCACATTAGTGCTTTGGGGGATTTGGGAAAGGGAGAGGGGGCTGGGGAAATGACAGGGATGGGGGATACAAAATATTATAAAATGGATTGTTGTGATACAAATATCTTAAACCATGAGATTGTATACTTTATTAGGCAACTATATAGGATGCAAAATGTTTCCTCACAGCTGTCGCATATTTTAAACAAAACTGAAAAAGGCCCTGACCTGCTTCAGAATACACACAAATGCATTGGGCTCATTCCTGATTATTGTCAGGCTAATTACAAACTCGACCAATGGTGTCCTGTCTAGGCAAAGAGCTCTTAGGCGCTGTACCACCTCACCCATCTTTTTATGACCATATTTTAATTAACAGCCTCCTACTTGCCAGAGCAGTGACTCCATTCTGAGCCAATGGCACCACCTGGTGGCCACCACACAATTCCAGTTCTCCCAGATTTTCACCCCAGTATCCTATGCAAACTAAAAACCTTAACACATGAACGTGAAAACACGAAAGCGCCAGGTACAACTAGAGCTGATGAAGGAGTGTGTCGTGTTGAACACTTCAACGAATAAGAGAAACAAATACATGCAAAACAGGGAAGGAACGGTGTTCAAGTTTGTAGATCTGAAATAAATACTAATTAAAACAGTAGGAGGTCACTTTCATCTGTCAAAGGCATTTTTTAAAGGATGGTGCTCACAGAAAACAAGTGGAAAAATAATGTCCATGAAGAGAGGAGAGGAAAAGGAGAGAGAGGGGAAGGAGGGAGACTGAGGGAGAAACACTACATATATCACTTAAACAGTTTTGAGCAATCTGACAGTAATTAGGAAATTGAAACTAAAAATACAAAGATCTTGGCTGAATTATTCTTTTCTCAGAAATGTACATGCTAAGGAATTTATCAAGAGTCTACTTAAAGGGCCAAGTGCATATATATTCACTGAGGAAATATTTATGAGGATAATAAATTGGAAAAACTATAAATGTCCACCACTTGGGGCAATGTTTGCACTGTATATAGAATAGAATGCAATGCAATTGCTAAAAATAATATTGACTTGTTAGGCATAGAAAAATATTTTACAGTAATATTTACTACAAAATGTACATAAATAATATTTATAAAGTCTGGAGAGATGGCTCAGTGGTTAAGAACATTTACTGTTCTTGCGGAGGACCTGAGTTCAGTTCCCAGCACTCACAACAGGAAGCTTACAGCCTTCTGTAATGTCTGCTGGTAGACTCTAACCCAGTCTTCTGGCCTCTGCTCGTGTGCACATAGCACCCCCTACACACACACACACACACACACACACACACACACACGTAATTTAAAAACCTTTATTTGAAGCGTTATTTTTAAGACTACCCATGAAGAAGAAATTACTAAAGTAAAAAAGGCCCCCCAGCCCAGATGCCAAAAGAGGAAACTTCTAAGTGGTAAGACTGTAAACAGTTTATTATTTTGTCCTAATAATTCACAATGGCTTTTTAAAAAAATCACTTTTATGGTAAAAACATGTTTAAACATAATTGCTGAATCCTTAAAGTTACTCCCCAAACTTTGTTTGGAGTGTTCAGTGGTAATAAGAAAGGGACAGAGATACAGAGGGAAGGGGAAGGTTGAGGAAGGGGGGGGAGAGAGACAGAGACACACAAAGAGAGATAGAGACAGAGAGAGGAGAAAGAGACAGAGGAGACAGAGAGAGAGGGAGAGTGAGACGAGAGAGAGAAAGAGAGACAGAGAGATAGAGAGACAGAGAAAGATAGAGACAGAGAGGAGACAAACAGGGGAGACAGAGAGATCGGGAGAGAGAGACACAGAACAGAGAGAGGAGACAGAGAGAGGGGGGAGACAGAGAGAGAGACAGAGACACAGAACAAAGAGAGAGAGAGATGAGAGAGAGAGAGACAGAGAGACAGAGAAAGACAGAGACAGAGGAGACAGAGAGAGAGGGAGAGAGACAGAGACACAGAACAGAGAGAGGAGACAGAGGGAGGAGGGCAGAGGAAAAGAAGGAGAAAGGGAGAGATCAAGTCTCTGAATCAGTATGTTTCAACACAAAACTATAACCTGAAAGGAACATTTAAAATCATCTGGAGATGTTTTTAGCTGTCTCACTGGGGATGGGGGTGGGTGGGTTGTAGTATCCACTACCCTCTAGTGACAGATGCAGGCTATCAACGGGAAATTTTGCTTCTGCTCTGGAGTCAAACATAAAGGATCCAAATCTAGATCCCATGTCCTTGAGCTGTTCACTCTTGGTACACTCCTCATACACTTCTATTGTAAAACAGAAACACCCACAAAGGATTTATGAGGACAAAACTGTAACATACAAAGTACACAGTAGACCCCAAATGAGGATCATTTCCTTTCTACTGGATCATTTCCCTTTGGCTAAGTTGTTTGCAGATTCTTTTTACCCTTTTCATAGAGTCTCTATTCATTCCAAATATATATTAAAAAAAAAACATAAACATGCCCTGTGTGTGCCCAGTACCCGTGGAGGCCAGAAGAGGGCATCAGATCCCCAGCACTGGAGTTACAGATTGTGGTGGGTCACCATATGGGTGATCAGAACTGAACCCTGGTCCCCTGAAAGAGCAGCAACTACTCATAAGCACTGAGCCATCTCTCCAGCCTGCTCAAACATATTTCTGAAGTTAGATAAGTGCTGCTATATTTCCTCCAGATTTTAGAGCTTTAAGATTGTATAGAAAGGGTGGCTGGAGAGATGGCTTTAGTGGTTAAGAGCACTGACTGCTCTTCCAGAGGACCTGGGGTTCCATTTCCAGCACCCACATGACAACTCACAACAGTCTGTACCTCCTGTCCTAGAGGATCTGCTACCTTCACACAGACAGACATGCAGGTAAAACACCAATGTACATAAAATAAAAATATTTCTTTAAATATTTTTTTAAAAAATCATCAGGTAGAAAGGATGAAAGAGAACTCACCATTCTACACTGCTGTTCAGCATGAGCTCACAAAGGCAACACAAGATGTGCCCCACAGTCAGAAGGCTGCAGCGTATCTGAGAGCATCAGGGCAGCAGAGGACATGAATGTCAGCGTCATACATGCACCTCCCATCATCCGCAAAAGCTGTATGTAAGCCTTCTGGGCCCTTCCAGCCATTTAGTTTGCTTGTGTTTTTGTCCTTGCTGAATGAACACTATGGATCTTTGGATCTTGCTTCTAGACATGAAAAGAATTCTATGAAAGTGCTCAGAGTCTAAGTGCTCCCATTCTTACTAATTCCCCATCAGAACAACACTGCTGCTACTCAACAGAGGAGGGCATACTCCGCCGGCTGCCTCTTAGCCTCTCATGCATTCAATGTTCTCCCTGAGGATGAGGAAGGTGATCGGATGTGCCTCACAGCACAGGCATCCTGAGGCAGGGGCATGAGAAGGCTGGAGAGTAGGGTAAAGTAAGCTTCAGGAGGAACATGAATAGGTACTGACAATTTACTGTAGCCACAGTTCCCAATCTGGCCAGCTAGGAGCTCTGACCACTCCCTGCCTGCAGGCACATCTTGCTGGTCCATGGCCCAGACCCCAAGGCACCAAAACTCTGCCTGTAAAAAAAGCCAGAGGCACTTACCAGGCTCCAGCATGCTGTATACAGACCTAGTTAAATGGGAGCTGATGCCAACAGTCCTATTCACTGACCACACATTAAAAGCAAGAGCCTTACAGTATTAGTGCAATGTGTCATTTTCTGTCAAATAACTGCTCTTTCCTCCCTTTCTTTGTAAACACTTCTAGACAATAGCACCTGCATCGCTGCCATGTTTTTACACACTTCAGTGACCAAGAACTATTTAGGGTCTGGACAGACTCAACAAATGGTCCCTCCCATCATCTGCTGAAGGCCTGGAAACATGGAAAGAAGGGAAGAGACAAGAGACATGCTGGATGGGTTCAGGAGACAGCATGGTTTACAGCAAAGGAATTCTTCCCAGCAGGCCTGTCCGTTCCTGCTGCTTGCAGGGAAAACGTTAGTCATTCACGTTTATTCAAACTGTGCAGGGCTTGTTGACACAAGCCTTCTGAGCTGTCCTATTAGGAGGGTGGCATTAGGAAGGTCTCCTGGGTCTTCCTCTGCAAGGCAGCCCAGTAGCCTAGACCGACTGTCCCCACTGCCTCACACAAAGAAAAATTATGAGTTTCCTGGGGAGAATGATTTCCAGTTCCAAGTCCCCTCCTGGGAGAACCCCTCAGTACAGTCATCTCAGCCCTAGGTGAGTGTCACTCTGCCTTGGTCAGGTCTGTCTCTGGTGGGTTAAATGTCCTTCCCCAATCTGTGTACTGGGGATATTCTAACATGCCATGAAGAGTCTGTGCTTGCTCCTGGGAGGGAAGGTGATCAAATGTGTCACCTGGAAAAGGCACAGGTTCATGTCACAGAATATGAGACCTCTTCTGAGTAACAGTTAAATGGCAAGCTGAAGAGACCCCAGCCTCCATCGTCCGGTCTTCCAGTGGTGCTGGTGAACTCTGCACATCGGTCTGACCAGCACAAACATATGTGGACTGTCCTCCAGCCAGTACCATCGAGCACCACTGCGGTCACCACTGAGGGGATATCCAGATGTGTGGAAGCCTTATCTGCAAGGAGAGACATTAAGGGACACCCTGCCAGCAAGTACAGGATGCGCTATTTGAGAGGCAAGCGTTTCCCTGTGTGAGCTTAGGGGCCTGGGCAACATAGGCCAAACTGGCTGGCAGCCTCAAATGTGCCCAGCCTTCCCTGTCGCACCACCCCATGGCCATCTGTATTTGACACAATGGCTATAAAGAATTTTTTTCTTTACTTCTTCTACTCAAACCCAAGTTACCATGACATACATCTTTAGAGAAGCTCAGCTCCAGTTGGGATGATTATCCAAGTGGCAGCTTTCCTGGTCCCCTGGCCCCGACAGAACTATTTCTGTAATAATCCACATACACAGACTCCCAGTTTCTAGCCCAGTACACTACAGACATGCACTGAACTTCTTGTGTCCCTTCCCCCATCTCGTTTGCATCCTCCTTAGAGAGGGGCTGCAGGTCACAGGCAGAGATGCTGATGGGCTGCTGCTTCTCTTGGCTGGTCCTCCTTTAGTCAACCTACTTCACTGGATGCAGTGTCACGCTGGGCGAAAACAAAGTTCACAGTTCCAGGTCTTTCTTACCCTATGGATGCCTCTAGACTGAAGACCAATGGGAACTGCCCTGGGGATTGGAAGGAACACAGCAATCAAAACCGACTGTGACTCTGGTTTTCTAGAAAACTGTTAGATCCCTCCAGTCACAGTTAAACCTTCACAAGAGGCTAAAAAGAGGTAATGCCTGACTTGCAGTTGGTTTACAAAATCCTGGAAAGGCAAATTAGGGCAGTATACACAGGTGTTGAAGCCTATGAAGGCCAGAGTTCCTGGAACAATGTACAGACTGCTTGCTAATCATTTGTTGAATCAATAAAAGTAGAAACGCAGTAGGGGACACTCTGATGGGATGCTAGCGAGGAAAGCAGAAAGGGCCAGATCGCTCAGCAAATGGACAGTCTGCTTCCAGTTCTGTGCAGGCCAGCTCTCTGGTTCATCCTCACATTTGTCTTTCACCAGCCCCTCTGATGTTCGCCTGTGACATGTATCACATTTGGCTTGGCATCCGCTGAGATGGCCATACAGTCCAGAGAGCAAGAATCAGGAAAGGCAAGGCCGAGTAGGAAAAGTTGCTGCTCAGCTATCTTCACCAAGCACTGTTCCTCCCTACAGTCCCATGGTCCTAACTCCCCGGTCACCACCACTGGGGTGAAGGTAAGTCCAGTGGAACCAATTCCTCCAAAGATTACTAGGTAGAGATTAAGAGTGGTTTTTCTCAGGCCTGAGCTCAGCAGAACTGGAAGAGAGGATCACCTTTCAAACCTCAAGCTGTTTACAGCTAGAAGTGAATACAGGTGGACTAAAGAAGTGGCAAGCAATAAGAATGACAGTTTGAGAGATGGGGATGGAGTCCAGTGGTGGCACACTTGCCTAGCAAGTGCAAGGATCTGGGTTTGGTCCCCGTATCACTAAGCAAGCAAACAAACATTCTTTGTGTTTGTGTAACACTTTTCAAAGGGCCTTGATATACCTTAATTTAGCTGTCACTGTGAGATGGACCAGACAGCAGATCTCCAGTTTTGAACTGAGAAACTAAACTATAGGGTGCAGCGATGTTATTGCTTCATGATTCATCCAAGCAAGAGTTAGAATAGCCAGAAGAGATAGAATAGTTGTATCTCAGTGTACATCCTGCTAGCTGTACAATCCATCCTCTCCTCACTCCCTGTGGTCGTTAGAAAGAAAATGACCCCCAAAGGGTGTGGCCTTGTTGGAGGAAGTATGTCTTTGTGGAGGTGGGTTTTGAGGCCCCCATATGCTCAAGACATGCCCTGTGAGACACTTGCCCGTTGAGTTGTTGCCTGTGAGTTAAGATGTAAGAACTCTCAGCTCCTTCTCCAGCACCAGGTCTGCCTGTATGCCATCACGCTCCCTCCAATGATGACGGTGGACTAAACTTCTGAACTGTAAGCCACCACAATTAAATGTTTTCCTTTTATAAGAGTTGCCATGGTCATGGTGTCTCTTCACAGCAATAGAATCTCTAAGATACTCCCTAAACTCAAATCCCACATGCCTCTCCCTACTGAAAATCACATGACACACAGTGGTCAATGTGCACACTCAGATTTAATTGCCATGCCTACTGTGGTCTGCTAACCCTAGTCTGCTTCACTAACTCTTTATGGACCGTGGTGACCAAGATGTTTGCACCAATTTGTTCCAACAGGGAAACTTCACTTCCTATAACCCCAGGTCCCCGAAATGCCAGCCACCCACATCCACATGTGGTTTACCATAATGCCCAGCATCGTTAAGAGTTTCTCAACTAAATAGCCCAGAATTATACAAGTCCACAGGGACAGATGTATTCAAGCCTCACACGGCTGGCTTGCCAACAAACTTACAGAACTCAAATCATTGTGGGAAACCTTAAACAGTTTCAATCTTTGTGATGATTATATCAAATAAGACAAGTCACAGGAAAGCAGTTTTGCAAACCATAAATGTTACATAAAATTTAGTTACTGCTCTTTCGTTTTCTACATGTACATAATCCACTCGGTCAATTATCTGTGGAGAATCATTCATCGCAGCCTCCCAGGTGACTCATCGCGATTCTCCTTGGCTGGGTCTTTTTCCAGATGGCGTGAGTCTGATGACACGACAGAGGGTTCTCGTTTAAACACCATGGGCTTTGCACAGATTTGGGTTTTGGACAGATAACCCTGGCAGGAAAACCCCCAGGAGCCAAAGCTCACAAGGAACCAAGAAGCCTCCTGGGTTAATCCCACACTATAGGAAAGAGGAAGGAATCCTACGCTGCCAAACCTGAGGTAATGTCTTACAAGTAGATGTGAAGGGAGGGACATGTGGTCCTTTATGCTTAATGCTTAGATTTTCCTCCCTGTGAGACCCTCATGGGAACCAAATGGAAAGTGGGAAGGGAGAAAAGGGCTTTAAAAAATGTTTCGTTTTAAAAACATCATTAGGGTTTAGAGGCAGCAAAGTACACTGTCCCCACTTGGTTCATTCAGGCTCTTGTCACAGAAATAGAATGGGTGCATGGTTTAAGCAGTTTGTCCACCAAGATTCCACACACTGGGTGCTTGGTATTCAGAAGAATGAAATAGAACAGAGAACTTTCAAGAAGCAGGGTTTAATGGAACAGCAGGGTCTAGCACAGGCCCTGAACCCACGGGTGGACACTAACTGGAATACACCCTCAGTGTTTATGTTCCTTCAATAATGATTTGTTGAAGTCTAAACCCAATGGGTGATGGGAAAGAGGCCTCCTGGAGTTCTCCTTTCCCCTACCATGTGAGGACACTAGCTGCTGGTAAAGCAGGCAGGCTCTCACCAGACACCTCAGCCAGTTCCTGCTCCACACTCTGCAGAGCTGCGAGCAGAGGAAGAAGAGCAAGACACCAGTCACTGGATTCTTGTTAGTGCACGCCAGGCAGACTGTGACAAGCTGGGCCCCAGATAGATAACTTCTCTAGGTTAGCAGCTGCTGTGCAGTAAACTTCACCTCTTTAATTATGCTGCTTTTCTACGCCCGTCTTTGACACCTATGCTGGCTCGTTTTATGTCAACTTGACACAAGCTAGAGTTATCTGAGAAAGGGAGACTCATTTGAGAATATGTCTACATAAGATTTTGCCATAGGGCATTTCTTAATTAGTGATTGATGGGGGAGGCCCAGCCCTTTGTGAGCGATATTATGCCTGGCTGGTGGTCCTGCATTCTATAAGATAATAGGCTGAACACACCAGTAAGCAGCACTCCTCCATGACCTCTGCATCAGGTTGCTGCCCTGCTTGAGTTCCTATCCTGATTTCCTTCAATGATGGACTACAGTGTGGAAGTGTAAGCCAAATAAACCCTTTCCTGCCCAGCCTGCTTTTGTCATGATGTTTCATCACAGCAATAGTAATTCTAAGACAACATCATAAGAAAATTCACATTCATTTAGGGAATGAACTAAGATGTCATATTCTTTAAGATTTGCATGAATCAAGCATAAGCCCGATTGCAGACAGTGACAATTTTTGCTTATTTATTAAAGTGCAAAAAAACCTTGTCTACAACTACTGAGTTTATCACGTTAAATTTGTGATTTTGGTTTTGAGACTAGGTTGCATTATGTACCCAGATAGGCCTGGAACACTATATGCCCTCAATATTACAATCCTCCTGCCTCCATCCATTTTTCCAGTTCTTGAATTGCAAGTGTGTGCCACCACATCTGGCTCGGGCCTATATTCCTTAACAAACTGTTTTATTGAGATGATTCATATTTCTATATTTTGTTCACACAGTAATACTATATTTTTATTGCATTATTGTAAGGACATACAATGTTTATTAAGATTGGTTTTCCTGGGACCGGAGAGATGGTTCAGTGGTTAAGAGCACTGGCTGTTCTTCCAGAGGACCCGGGTTCAATTCCCAGCACCCACATGGCAGCTCACAACCGTCTATAATTTAGTTCCAGAAGACCTGACACCCATGGCAAAACACTAATGTACAATTAAAAAAAAAAAAAAGGAAAGATCGGTTTCTCTAGGTCTTCCCTTACCTGCCCAGCATCTTCAGCCTTCTCTACGCTGGTTCCTGGCAATCAGCACTTAAATGACTTTGAAACTCTCATATCTGAAAATAATGACTTTAATGAAAAATTCTCCCCAGTTCTATATCACAACTCTCCAATCCCTCCACCATTCTCTGACTTGACCAAACCATTTTGGGTTTTGTTACTCTGCACTGGCAGCTGGGGAACTTGCATAGGACTGACTTAGGCCCTCCTGAATGCAGGTGACAAACTGCCTGGGCAGTTTGTGGGGCCACTGGCAGTGGATCCAAGATCTAACCCTAGTGTATGAACTCGGTCTTTGGAGACCACTTACTATGGTCAGCCTAGACACAGGGGGAGAACCTTGACCCTTCCTCAACGTGGTGGTGGGACAGACTTCATTGACAATGGGAGGCCTTAACCTCGCTAAGGAGTGGATAGGAGGAAGAGTGGGGAGAAGGTAGGGGGAGTGGGAGGAAGGGAAGGGAGGAAATTGGGATTGGTATGTAAAAAATAAGTAAATGAGTAATGTTATTTTATGTGCATTGGTGTGAAGGTGTCAGATCCCCTGGAACTGGAGTTACAGACAGGTGTGAGCTGCTGGGAATTGGACCCAGGTCCTCTGGAAGAGCAGTGAGTGCTCTTAAGTGCTGAGCCACCTCTCCAGTCCGGGCTGAGTGGTTTTTTTTTACCATCTATCTTCTCCTCCCCATCTTTCCCCACTATGGTCTCAATGCACTGCAATGTGGGTTCACCTCACGCCCCTAATTCTTCATAGCCTTGGCTCTGTGCAAGGCTCTGATAATTTCTGTGTAGTCACACCGATAGCCCCCGAAGACACGGGCTCCTCTTTTCTGCTCTCCCTCGTGCTCATCTTTCTGATCAGTCTATTTGCTTCTTCCTCCCATCCCCCTTCCATGTTTGCAAACTCAGGGCGGCAAGCAAGCTATGCAAATGCGTACTGTGGAGCTACGCCCCCAGCCCCCAGTTCTCTTTGCAGATTCCTGTCTACCCCGCCTTTCTGTGTTGAGCTCTTCGGGAGTTTGCAGTAGATTCTCTGTCTCCATATGTGATGTTTCCTGGGACACCTCATTCACGACACAGCCTCAGCCATTGCCACCATGGCGATGATGCCCAAAAGCCCTCCTTCACCCAGACATCTTTCTTGGGTTAGGCACATCCAAAGCACCACTTTCACACCCCCTGTCAGAGGCCCTGGGTTACCTTAAAGACAAACAACCATTTTCATCTTCCCTAACCTACACGCAGTTAAAACTTTTCCTATTATTATCCAGGCGGCTGATACATACAGGAAGCTTAAAATCATTTTCCAGACTCTTTTTAAAGAATTACAGTAGTGTGTGTGATCTCAAGACAGCCAGACTGGAGCCCAGATGTAGGCAGTGTGAGTTACAAACTCGTGTTCTCACTGATTCCTCTAGAATGGGAAAAACTGAGAAACAAACTTTAGTCAAGCCATCTGGGACAAACCGCAGCCTCTAAATGCGGAGAGACTACCTGCCTTCCTCCAGCCTTTGTTCGGGAGGCAAATATTGCCACTCCGTGGCAGGTAGAGGTACTGCAGGTCCTTTACTCGGCAAGGCTGGCCGAGGGTAATAGGCTCCTTAAAACTGCCTTTTCAAGAATGCTAACCTTAGGAAGGACTTTCCCCTCATTTGATATAATTTTTTAAAGTTTCAGTTCTCTTTATTTTGAAAAAAATAAATTGAAGTTCCAAGTCAGTGTTTTTAAAAAGATTTTTTGACATTTTTATGTTTAGCAATATAAGTACAAATTATTTAGAACCAGCAAATGTTAATAGTTACACATGTCTGTCTTAGTGGTTTAAATCCTAGTGTTATCACAGTGCTAAGTATCCAATGGCTTACAGTGTGGGGAAAGAAACAGCTGACACTTCAGGAGAACAGTTTGGTGTTGTTTGGGATTTTAACTGTGGGCCGTTAGTATTCTGTGAGCTAGACTGTTTGATCCACCCCAGTTCACTCAGAGTGTCAATGGGCAGCCGCGGTTCCCACTCTCCTTAGCAACTGCTCTCCAGGTCTGCCCTTGTGACAGCCACTAGCTTGCCTTGCTTCTGAGGTACAATGACAAGAGTACCATCTAGCTACATCACAGAGCTCTGCTCCACAAGTTGGAGAAGACGCAGAGTGCTGACCAACGCAATGAGTGGTCAGAAACAGGCAGGAGCCCAGGAGGTAGAGGCAGGAGTATGGAGACTCAGGGTCATCTGTGGCTACATGAAGTATTCAAAGCCAGGGCGGGCTACATGATCCTGTCTCAAATACCAAACAAGCTGACAAACCAGGGGGCTGGAGAGATGCCTCAGCAGTTAAGAGCACTGACTGCTCTTCCAGAGGACATGGGTTCAATTCCCAGCGCCCATATGACAGCCTTCAAAGGTCTGTAACTCCGTTTCCAGGGCACTCTCAAGTGCACATAAAATAAAAATAAATCTTTAAAAAAACTGACAACCAGCAAAGCTCATATGCTGCTGCTAATGCACAGAGTGGAGTTGTCTTGCGGTCCTCTTATTAGCTGGTCTTTCGAGTGCATGTGAAGGGAGCCTAAGAAAATCACATTTCAGAGATGTTATAGAGGTTACGCACAGCAAGGAAACAATGTGGACACAACATAGATCCTGTTTCCTTGCCATCGAAGATCATGCTGTCCTTTACATAAGGCCACTTTCTAGTAGTCTTTACTTTGTCCTCTTGACTTGCTTTTGGTCAAGAATTTCTACATTTGGAAGATGCTCCTACTCAGCTATTTTTAAGGCATCTGCAGAGAAGCACTTAAGCTAAACAGAAACAAAGAAATTAAATAAGTTGCTAAAAGATGACATCATCAATAACTTTTGGAATTAGTATTTAAATCCAGGGAGATTTTTACTAATAACCACATTAAATATGTGTTAAAATTTACCCAAGAATATGAGTATTCTGTATGTTGTCTATAAAAACTGGGGGAGGGAAATGCTAAGGGAGTGTGCACCTTTAACTGATTCTTTCTGATGCTATTAGAGATTGAAAAGAGCTATTCCACATGGCGCAAGTAACCAACAGGTAGATGAGTTGAAACAATGATATATTTAATTAAAACCCAGATGGAATGGGAAAAACTCAGGAGTTGTATTAAGATTTTTTTTTCCTCCTACTGTCTTTGGACTATTTCCTGTCAGTTTTTACCTCAGCTGTAAGGGGCAGAATTCTTGCTTGGCAGTGGTGGCGCAAGCCTTTAATACCAGTACTTGGGAGGCAGAGGCAGGCAGATTTCTCTGAGTTCGAGGCTAGCCTGGTCTACAAAGCTACACAGAAGACCCTCTCTCAAAAGATCAAACAAACAAACAAAGAGGCAGAATTCTAAAATGGCTTCAAGGTTCTTTTTTTTGTGTGTGTGTGAAAGCATTCTTAAGATTTATTTTATTTTATGTATACAGTATTCTTTTTTTTTCAGTTGATAAATTTAATTTTATTTTTTAATTTATTTTTCAGTTTAAATTTAGATAAGAAACAAGGTTGCTTCACAAGTCAGTTCCAGGTCCCTCTCCCTTTTCCTCCCCTCCTCCCATGCCCTCCCCCCAAACCCCCCATTATCCCCTCATTTACCCAGGGAGGGTGAGGCCCTCCATGGGGGTGTCCATAGTCTGTCATTTCATCCAGGGCAGGGCCTAGACCCTCCCCCAAGAGTTCAGGGTGAGAGTGCACCTCACATTGTTGGATGGGAGTCCAAAGTCCGTGCGTATACTTGGGATGAGTACTTATCTGCAGAGCTGCAAGAGTCTTTGCCCTTGGCTGTAGCGTAGCCTGGAGATAACTGGGCTATCATCTTAGATAAAAGGTGGTGAGATAAAAGTAACTCCCATGATTCTATGCACGGCCCTTATCAGACTACAGGGGCTGGTAATGGAGAAGTAAAATGCTGCAAAGAATATTGTTGTTCAGGATATTTTGCATGTTATGAGACAGCATGCTACCCAAGGGTAGCCTCTAAAAGCTGAAAGGGGCCCAGTTGACAGCCACCAAGCAGAAGGGAACTTGTGTTGATAACTGCATGGAAACCAAGTCTGTCGATTACCATAATGAGCTTACAGCCTCCCACACCAGCTTGCTTTCATTGCTGGTCAACACCTGGATTCACCTTGGTATGACTCTGAGTGGAGTGAGACAGTCAATGTTGTGATAAGCTAAATGTGCCCTGCTAAATGGCTAATGCTCTTGTAATCCATTGTAGAGCAATAGTCAATGAAAGCACAGGTCCACAGACATCACTTAGGGGAGCACTGACTTCAACAGTTCATCACCTCAAGGATATGATGGGAACTCATTAGCTCCATTTATTGTAATCCATGCTATTTCATTCCTCTTTGCCTTTTCACCACACTTCCCTGAGGGTTTCCTACACAAACTTCAAAGCCCAGGCCCAATGATAACTTCTAAGAAGTATTTCCTTACAGCCCCCCTCCCCCAGTCCTGAGCAGTCTCCATGGAAGCAGTATGTATCAGGATACACTGTAATGACCTTTTGCCAGTTCCCTTCTCCCAGTTAGCCTGCCCCGGCGTTCTGCACAATGGCAGGCACACAGAGGATAATACATAGTTGGAGTGAATTAAATGAGGCTCTGCATAATAAACAAGGCTTATGGCAGCAGGGAGAACCTTCTCCATGACAGCAGCAGAGTGGTGAGCCGTGCACCTCACTGGTGGAGAAAGGGCAGATACATTTACCATCTTAAAAACAGACCACTAAATAAACAGGAACAGGTGGCTTATGCCACAAAGTGTTTAGAGTCTCCCTAACAGAATAATGGCGAGGAGCCCTATCTGATTTATCTTGCTACGAGTCATTTGCTATAGTTGCATGCTTGCATATTCATATTATTTGGGTTAAGCTACTGCTGACAAATGTCAACCAAAATACACAGCAATTCACATCTCAAAGTGATAGGCCCCAAGACAGAAATGGGAATCGTACATTAACAAAGGCCTCTGGAGCAGACAGCATTGTAAGCTAATCACAGCAGGGAAAAATTAGCCCCCCCCAAAAACAAAAAACCCTGGTAACTGGAGACAGTAGCCTCAGAAATGCAATGGAAACATCGTCAGTTAGCAGCAGTGCGTACCTTCGATACTCTGTGGTCCAACAAGATTCATGGCCTGGTGAGCTGGGTATTCCACACGTGGCCTGGCAATACCCAGCTGCTCCATAACGCCATGGAGCAGCCTCTGGATGTCTGTTTCAGGGACTCGATCAGGGGTCCTCGGGCTATAAGCAAATGCTGGATTCCAGTCGAACATCAACCAAAATAAAAGGCCAGATAGCAGGACAGAGATCATCCTTGAGGCCATTTTTAACCTGCAGAATAAAGGACCAAGTTTATAACTTGGCCCAAATTGGCAACTATAATAACACTACTGTGGGGATATAATTATGAATCACATCTTGAGGCTGAGGACCACCCTGAAAGGAGACTACAATGAGAAATTCCTAGAGGTTTGCTTTGTGTCAAGTACTCCAGCCAGGGCGGAAACCACTGTGGGAAGGAAGTAAAGACAAAAGAGTCTAGGGTAAGCAAGCCCCTCTAACTTGCTACCTGAGAAGTCTAAGCTGGAATAATGCTTCTCACACCTATGGTCTGTTTTCCTTGTAATCTAAGCACTTTCAGTTTTGAGAAAAGGAGGGTGGTATTTTGAGTTTTCCCAATTTAAAGGAAGAAAAGAGTGATGAGAAGGGGTTAGGGATATTCAAACTGTAATAATAATAATAATAATAATAATATAAACCCACAGAATGTTCTAGAGTGGTGGCAGAGGGTGTTCTAACTTAGCAGACAAGCAATACAACAAGACCCTGAGAAGAAGTACTGTGAGCTCAGGTCCTGCCCTGCCATGTGGGAGGCAACATGAAAGACACTTGTGTCACTGTGCACTCTCTAGGTGATCTTGGGCAAGTACCTCAACCCCTTCTGCAGGAGAATAGTTAAGTAACAATCCATCTTATAGACTTATTAAGATAACGATCAAAATCATGTATAGGAGCATGGGGCAAGCCAGGTACACAGTGAGCCCCCGCACTTCTATTCCAATGTTGGTTGTTGGCAGCATCAGTTCACTGTTCTACAAGTTGAGATCTGTGGAGGCAGCAGGGAGGAGAGGGAAGAGAGCGAAATGGTGGGGTGGGGGTGGGGGGGAAATCTGTGGGCTGTCAACCTGCCCTACATGCTGGTGTCTGTGGATATGCCTGCAGAGCAAGGAAGCAGTATTCACACAGCATCCCTGGAAGCTCCTTGTTTCGAATAGGTGCTCCAGGCAACAGCCAGATAAACCCCTATGAGCATTCACAGGGATAGAGATTGTAACAGTGGGATACACGCCAAGCATCGCTCCTAAAACTGAAATATTCATTTCATCTAATGTCCTTCTTCTCCAGCTAAACGTCTTTCCTAGCCTTGCTCCTCAAACAGCAGAGGACGGCTGTTTTAACGGCCCAGTCAACAGCCGTGATGAAAGGGCCGGATGCAGGCACCAGGCTCCATTATCTCCATCTTTGCCCATGAACTCCGATGCAGGATGTTTTCTTTACTGGCCAGTCAACTGATGAACTACCCAATCACCATACTCGGAACTGTTTCTCCCACCCCTTGTTTACAGCCAGCCCTCGTAAAACCCACACCCATCCTTTGTCTGACCCCAACCTCAAGTGCAAGGATTTCTGGAGGGCATCCTCCCCTACCTTATGAACCCAAAGTACTCCCACGTTCTGCCGGCTGTCTAGCCGGCCGCTTCACTGCAGAATTTACCGTGGGGCCGCGGGCGGGCGAGCTTGTAGCAATCTGGCCCAAAGCAGGGAACTGACGAGCTGGATAGCTCCTGCGTCACCTCCCTCAGCATCCTAGCTCCACCCAGGCCCCGCCCCCAGCAGGTGGAAGAAGCCTTCCCAGAGTTCCTGAAAGGCTTCCCAGACTTTTGCATCTCTGGCCTGAAGCCTGCATTCCAGCCCAGGCATTCGCATCTCATGACTGCGAGATTTCCCGAGTGCCCCCTTTCTGCATCAATCCTACGAACGTCTTTTCACCTCCGTTATCAGTCTCAAGCAGCTACCTAAATGTAGACCACCACTAGACAGCACACCTTTAATTCTGCGTCTTCTAGAAAGTTTTAAACTAGAATACAAAATCTTCCTGTTGGCATTTTCATACACCTCTTTTCTAGTATCTTTTTCTTAACCCTCACTTAAGCTCTCCCCTTTCACAGTCCAATCTAGCTTCATGACCTACATTCACACAGAAAACTTAAAAGACCCGTCTATAAGACAAAACGTGCCATTTATCCTGAACGTGCCAGTGGCAGGGGTGACTGAGAAAAATCCAAGTCCTAAGGTTTTGTGGTGACAGTGATGCCTTTACTTCACCTTTCTTTAACCCCTCAGGGCACCTGGAGGTTCTGAGAGCTCTCAGCATTGCTTCTAAAGTTCACCAAGAGAAACCATACGGAAAGGACACACACAACTTGCCTAAGCAAACCTGACTTCGTTATATTTTGTGGTGCTGGTGATGGAAGCCAGAGTCTTATGGGATTCCTAGCCCTAAAAGAAACACCTGACACCACAAAGCCCATCAAACAACTAGGAATGAGTCGTCCTTTGGGAAAATTTCTGGGAAACACAGTTAAGTTCCACAAAGAAGTTAGAATTCAGCTCTTACTGCAGCTTGGAGCAGCAAACCCATTAGCGTTTTAATACAATGCATGGAGGTAGGGAGACTTGGGAGAGGGCTTTCTGTGTGAAGCCAGGCATCTTTCCCAATGTCTTTTTTTTTTTTTTTCTTTCCTGGATGCTTTTTGTTTCAATCAACATGAAAAGTAGCCTGCTGGCTCCAGGCTCAAAGTTTAGGGTGGTACACAGTATTTACTGCTAATGAATACTGTTTAGTCTCAAGTTGTTCAGTATATTCAATTTAAGATTGGAAAAATGGGTTATTACATTTTGCTGGCTGTGTAGCTGCCTGAAACATACTAAAAATGTCTATGATTCACATTGCACTGCACTTTGGAGGCAGTGTGTAAGCCTTTATTCTGCTTACAAAATGCTGAGGTAAAGGATACTTATCTTGGCACACAACTTTTGAGATTTCAGTACAGGATTGTTGGCTCCACTAGTTTATGAACCCAGTGAGTCAGAACGTAACGGTGGGAGCACATGGAGTCAGAGAAGCACACAAGTCAGTGCTCAAAGGCACGCCCCCGGGGATCCCCAAAGGTTCTAGAACCTCAGAATAGTGTTACTAGATAGGAACCAAGCTTTCAGCAAGAGCCTGTGGGTGACATCACACATTCAAGCTGGAATACAAGAATCTTACCAAGGCTGGTCTCAACCACCTTATCGCAGCCTCCTGATTGTCACTACAGACATGTGCCAGTACACTTGACTAAAATGTGTTATTTTTAAAAATAAAACAGGCATCACATATACCCTATACTTGATGATTCTCAAAACCATACATTAAGTTCTTAGCGGCCATGCAATGTTGCCCAGAAACCTACTAACTTTAGTCCTTTGTATATTAAAATCTGCTTCTTATAACATAACAAATAATACATTTTATACTTAAAAATGATAATCCTTGAAGTTATTGTACACATCATTTTCCACTTTGGAAAACACAAATGTATACTGTCTGACCATACAGCCCATGAAATTAGTAACAATCTTTATTATGTATTAAAAAATACAAAGATGTTTCTCTGAACTCTTGGGGGAGGGTCTAGGCCCTGCCCTGGATGAAATGACAGACTATGGACACCCCCATGGAAGGCCTCACCCTCCCTGGGGAAATAAGGGGATATTGGGGGGTGGGGGGGAGGGCACGGGAGGAGGGGAGGGAATCGGAGAGGGACCTGGAACTGACCTGTGAAGCAACCTTGTTTCTAACCTAAATTTAAAAATAAACAAAAAAAAATTCAAAGATGAAACCACATTTCAAAATTTGCCCAACTCTCAAATATGAAATGATCTGGAATGTTAAATGTTGAGGACTTTTTCATTTTAAAAATTGAGACAAGAGCTCATCAGGCCCTGCTCAGGAGCTATAGACATTAACATCATGGAGGAATTCTTAGTATGCATTGAGAGTTTAGTTCAAAATATTTCAAACTGTGAAGCATGTTATCTTTCTGTTTCAGGGATGTTCAATCAGTAAAGCAAATGTAAATATTTCAAAATCTGAGATATCTGTCTTCTCAATTTTAGGTAAGGGATCCACAACCTATTCCAGCCATACCTAAAATGTAGGGGCAGTCTTAGGAAGTTTAAGGCTAGAGAGTTTTAGTTTTTATGTAAACCATATACTGGTTCTGGGAAAAGATAAGGAATGTAGGAAATAACCTTGAAATAAAGAGAAATTTGGGGCAAGAGAGATGGTCTAAGAGCACTTGTAGCACGTGGTTCTCTTGTAGAGGACCCAGGTTTGGTTCTCAGCTGCATACAGAGCACCTGGGTTCAGTTCTTAGGTCCTGATGTAACAGCTCTCAACCACCCAGGGTACCCAAGCCCCTCATACCTCAGAGAATAGCACACATGTGCTACACTCACATAGGTTTACATACACAGATGCAGCCAAAACACTCACACATGTAAGTCTAAATAGTCACACAACTTCAAGTAGAAGTTTCAAGCAAACTTTAGGACTTGAAGTTCCTCATATGCAATGCTTTGCATCTAAAACACAACACTCTAAGGCAAGACATTTTCCAGAAGTTATTTTTAATGTGCATGCTAAATAAATAACATTTAAACACAGGGTAAACTATCAAATATTTATCTAAGTAAAATGTACAGAGGCTCATTAACAATTCAAATTCTAAAATCAACCATCTTCATAGGAAAAAAAAAACCTTGATTAAAATTTTCAAGTTTAATAATTCCTTCTTAAAAATTTCATTTTCATATTGGACAAAATAGACCAAAATTGTCTTCAAAACGAAGTATGGCTTAAAATTAATCAATTATTTCAATACCATAATGTATGAATGCAAATTAGACATTCTGATTTAACCACTGTCCTTAACTCAAAATTCAAGTGAACCCTTGTATATACCTACAGGAGACACTAACCAAATTCCTCTGCCCTAACCAGGAATAAGCATTAGCAAACAGCTGAGGCAAATCAACCTTTAGGTTTTAGACAACAAACATGAATATAATTCAAGACATAAGATTTGTAGGGACTACCCATTCCCTTTATGTAATAGATTTATAACGGACAATATTTCTGACTTGGAGGGAAACCAAATAAGCACAACTTCCTATCAGGCATACAAAACAAAAATCATGCCCCGCCCCCTTAAATAAATCTAGCCAACAATTTCTTTAAATTTAATTATAACCTTTGCTTCAAGAAATCACAATAAAATTTAAATGCTTCAGTAATAAAGACAAAGTAGCCTTATGTGCAAGGATGAAAACCAAATTGTTCCAGCAACGAGACTGCTTCACAGAAAACCCGCTTAACAAGCATCCTTAGCTACACACAAGCACACAATTATCCTGCAAGCCATCCCACCAATTGCTAACTTTATCTACACTGAGGACAAACACTACATTTGTCAGTTACAAGTCTACAGGCTTGCTTGTTGGTAGTAGTTGAGTCTTTCCAATAGGGTTTTTGGGAGAACCTTTATACCAGACCCTTTCTTTTTCTGATGGTTTCCTAAGAACTCGGGTTTTTACTGCATGAGGAAAGGCTGTATTATTATTTACAACAAATTTTAATCTATCATGATTAGTGAGATCTTCCAAGGGAAATTTAATTTGGTCATCAGATTTGCTCTCCCGTTTACAAAGTCTAGTAGTTCCAAGAGAAGCGTGCACAGGTTCTGGATGTCTCTTCCCTTTTGAGAAAGATTTAGAAGTTAACTCAACACTTGATTTTGAAATCTCATTACTTGACTTATCGTACGACACAGACTTCTGTGCTTCAGGACCTAATTTAGCACATGAAACAGAGGAACCTTTGGATGTACTTTCTACACGAGAGGGAAGAGCACCATCACAGCTCACTGATTTTACCAGAGGAGAAGCTGCATCGCCAAGGAGTGCCAACTTCTGCCTCACAGGCTGCCTGCCATACTCCAACAAAGAATTAATTCTTCTGACAGATTGACGGACAGGAGTACGCTGAAATTTCAGAGGTGACTTCACTTTTGTTCTGTTTGGTTCATTTAGAGAAAGTTTATTAAACCATTGTATGTGATCAGAAACCTTTCCATGCTCCGTCATTTGTACACCTCCAGCAACTGCATGATCGCACTTTCCCGGCACTGACCGCTGCTTAGCGAGCCTCTGGGGCTGAGGTTTTGGGACTACCATACTGCACGTACTCTGCTCTAAAGAAGAGTGAGCCTCATCTTCCCCAGGGGCTTCACATGCTGCTGAGTTCTCAGCCACAGTCTCCTTCCCCGCTGACTGAGTATTTAGTTGGTTCCTTGGGGACTGTGGTCCCTTCGTTTGCTCCTCGCTGGGGGACGCTTGCTGGATGAAGTCAGCTGTTGGAACTTCGGAATGGATGTCTTCTTCATACCCCACCTTCATGCTTGCTTCTCTACCAAATTCTGGACTTTGACACAATGAGCCATCTGTTTCTGAGACACAGTTCTCCTCTTCCCCAGCGTAGTTCCCATCATTTCCCTTGGATTCTCTCACGGTCACATCACTGGCTTCACTTTCTTCCCCTACGTTTGTTACGGATGACTGCCCATGACTCAACAGGGTATGAAGATCACTCCCCGATTCGGAAAACGCTTTCTGAATCTTCAGCAAGGTCTCAGAGGCCAGGTTACCTTCATCCCCACTGAGGGAAGTCCCAAGAACACTGCTGTCAGGTTGGCTGTGGAAGGTGGACCGTCTGAGCTCACATGACACAGCTGGTGAGTTTTCAACGGTAACATCAGACTCCAAAGAAAAGTGCTTCACCTCCAGATTGCTCATGACTGGAGAAGCTCCATTTGCTTCCATGTCTTGAAAACTAGAATTACTGGGTTCTGTCCAAGACATCCTGTAACCTGCTCCATCTAGTCCATCTGGAGTTAGTAAATGTTCTTCAGATTTGCTCACCTTTTCTGCATCTAAAATAAACCAGTTGATGCTTTTAATACTTTATGTCTTAAAATATCCAAACACACGGCAAGTAAAGGTACTGAGCATTATTTCCAAAGCATTGAAGATGTTATAATTTAAGAAAGATATGTCTAATGTTGCCACTTATAGGCATCTTCCAATTGTTGACAGGAAACCACACTGTCAAGTCAAATATCAAACTTCTAGAACACAAAGTAGTATATTTTATCTTAAAGAAACTGCTACTAAAATTTTGAGCAAAATTCTACAGTATCATGTAAATGTACCTTTCTTTAGAAATCTCTCATCAATATCTGGGCTAAAAAGCAGACCTGTTTTTACAGACTCAATCCTGTTCTTTAGATTTTGCTGATTCGCTAGTCGTCGACCAACAGTTTCATATCTATTGATGACAGAACATCCATTCTGCACAGAAAAGAAAATTTGAAAATGGTTTAGCTAAGTAAATCCATTTAGTTAAAAATATGAAAACCAATTCAGCATTAAAATTAGTAACTTAATTGAAAAGGCTTATATAACTGAATAACTTCGTAAGAAACACAAATATTCTTGGCTGTTGGTGAAATGTGTAATATTTTGTGAAGTAAAATAAAAACAGCATAACACATTATCATAAAAGCATAAATTCTTGTATTGTTTCTGTGCCAGGGCCTGTTGACAAATTGTGTGTTGGGGGGGTGGGGGTTAGGGTGGTAAAAATTCTGCCCTCACAATATTTACACTTACAGGTGAGATTTAGATCGAAACAGTTCATTACATCACATCAATATAATCCAAGGTCAAAAGTGACATGGAGAACAATAAAATAGTAAGGAGGCATTGCTGGTGATGGTGGGAGTATAATTTCAAGAAGGGTGACGAGAAGGTACAGGGCAAGGGCAATAAAAGCCTCTGGACAACTGCATTTTAGTGCAGCCTCTACAGCTGAGTCAGGAAGAAAGCAGCAGTGTGAGGAGGCGGAATGCCAGGAGCAGAGTGAGATGTGCTCTGCGCACAGATCATGTGGAGTCTTCGACTTAATGTAGGAGGCTGGGGTTTCAATCAGAATAACAGAAGAGATATAGGACTTGTTTTTTGAAAGGATTGTTTTTCAGGGGCAAGTATCACAGAAAGGGTAGAAACAGACAGACCTACTAGTAGATTAACTGCAGTTATCCATGAGAAAAGACGACTTAAGGCAGCTAAGAGCAGAATAGGCAGGCTTCTCTAACAGACAAGGTGTAGCACACGAGACTGTGCGTGAGGAACCAAGAACACGCACAGTCTAGCCTGAGTGGTTGAAGAGCAAGCTGAGCAACTGAAATGGGTGACAGCAGGAAAAAGAGGGCTTGGTTGTAGGGACAGCAGAGCAAGGACAGTGTATAGAATAGGTTTTGCCTAAGCAGATATCCAAGGAAGGAATAATCAGAAATCAAAGTTCAGTGCCACAATTTATGCTTAAGAACTTTAAAAAACAACTCTTCCCAAATCCAAACCAAACCAAACAACAAAATATAATTCAGTTTGTTTAGGAGAGTATTGTGATCCAGAGAACTTAATGTGGATGTCTTAGACAAACAATATTGGATATTGTTACAAAGGAATTTGAAAAGTAATAGCGAAGTAAATAAAAGGCCAAATGCTTCTCCAAAACACCAAGGGATCCAATTAAAAAGTGGGCTGCAGAACTAAATAGAGAATTTTCAATAGGAGTCTAAAATGGCTGAGAGGCACTTGAGAAAGTGCTCAACATCCTTAGCCATCTGGGAAATGCAAATCAAAACAACTCTGAGATACCATCTCACTCCTGTCAGAATGGCTAAAATGAAAAACACCAATGACAATTTATGCTGGAGAGGATGTGGTAAAAGGGGAACCCTCCTCCATTGCTGGTGGGAGTGCCAACTTGTTCAGCCACTTTGGAAATCAGTATGGAGATTCCTCAGAAAAATGGGAATAAACCTACCACAAGACCCAGCAACTCCACTCTTAGGCATATATCCAAAAGATGCCCATTCATACAACAAGGATGTCTGTTCCACTATGTTCATAGCAGCATTATTTGTAATAGTCAGAACTTGGAAGCAACTAGATGCCCCTCAACCGAAGAGCAGATAGAGAAAATGTGGTATATTTACACAATGGAGTACTATTCAGCAGAAAAAAACAGTAGAATCTTGAGATTTGCAGGCAAATGGATGACACTAGAAGAAACCATCCTGAGGTAACACAGTCACAAAAAGAGAAACATGGCATGTACTCTATCATATATGGATTTTAGACATAGATCTGGGGAGTGCCAGCCTACAATCCCATGGCCAGAGAGTCTGGGAAACAGACACTTCATTCAGTGGCTGATGGAAGAAGAGGCAGACTCCCACGGCTAAGCACTGAGCTGAACTCAAGAAACCCAGTAACAGAGAGGGAGGACTGATGACCAAAGGGATTAAGACTGGGCTGGTTTAACCCCCAGAAACAGCTGACCTGACAAGGGTTAGCTCTTGAATCCCAGATTGATGCCTGGGAATCCAGCATGGGACTGATCAAGACCCCCTGAATGGGGGTGTCAGTGAGGAGGCCTAGGTAATCTATTGAGCCTTGGGCAGTAGATCAGTATTCATCCCGGGTATACACATGGACTTTGGACTCCCATCCAAGAATGTGAGATGTACTCTCACCCTGAACTCTTGGGGGCGGGTCTAGGCCCTGCCCTGGATGAAATGACAGACTATGGACACCCCCCCATGGAGGGCCTCACCCTCCCTGGGGAAATGAGGGGATAATGGGGGGAGGGGGGGTTGAGGGGAAGGCATGGGAGGAGGGGAGGGAAAGGGAGAGGGACCCGGAACTGACTTGTGAAGCAACCTTGTTTCTAATCTAAATTTAAACTGAAAAATAAATAATAATAATAATAAAAAGGCCAAATGCTGCCTCCAGGCCCACAGGAAGGGAGAGGTAGGCCTATTCATCAACAATTCTTGACTGCTTGATTGAGAACACTGAATTCACAGGCAACCCTGTTTTGTTTTGTTTGGGTTTTGGTTTTTTGAGACATGGTTTCTGTGTAGCTTTGGAGCCTGTCCTGGAACTCACTTTGTAGACTCAATCTCAGAGATTCGCCTGTCTCTGACTCCCGAGTGTAGGATTAAAGGCATGCACCACCACCACCACCACACTTGTTTTTTGAAATAGAGTCCCAGAATTCACTCTGTAGACCAGGCTGGCCATTAACTCAAGAGAGATCCCCCTGCCTCTGCCTCCTAAATTCTGAGATTGGAGCGCACCCCCCACCTCAATGAAAGCAGTTTTAGTGGAGTTCTGAGATTAAAATGGTGATAAGGAGTAGTAGTGCAAGGTTCACTATTTTGGAAGGAAGGCAAATGTGAGAGGTTTTTTTTGGGTTTTTTTTTTTTTTTTTTTTTTTGGGTTTTTCGAAACAGGGTTTCTCTGCATTGTTTTGGAGGCTGTCCTGGAACTTGCTCTGTAGTCCAGGCTGGTCTAACTCACAGAGATCCACCTGCTCCTGCCTCTGCCTCCTGAATGATGGGATTAGAGGCTGGCCCCACCAATGCCCAGCGTGAGAGGGTATTTTAAGTTTACAATTTTATGTTACTATGATGAATTATGCTAACAGATTAATAAAGCCATAAGCCACTATGATGTTCTTAATGGTGGCTTGACTAAGAAATGCCTATCACATTAGACAGGCACCTCTTTAGGGGTATCTGTGATGGCGTTTCCAGAGATTATTAGAAGAGGGTTCTGGCCCAATGAATGAATGCATCCATGAATGATTCATGATCTGACAGCATTATTGGGATGTGGTGAAAAATGGGAGCTGGAGGAAGGATACGTGCTAGACTAACTGGATCGTACCCTGGCCCCTTTTTGCATTCCTTTGTCTGTTTCCTAGCCACCATGGTGGGAAGGCTCTACTTGTCACATTCCTTCACCAGGATGAACTGACACTTCCAAAAACACTGACTGAAAGAACTTCTCCTTTGTGTAGCTTGTTGGGTATTCGGTCACAAGAAAAGACACTTACTGAATCTCTGCTTTTTCCCAGACTAAATTTCAGACGAAGAGATCTTCGGACCTTTTCTTTACGACTGACTTTAGGAGAGAAGCAGCCTGCTTTTCCTGATTCTACCCTGAAGAGTGAAATTTAAAATGTCAGTTTCTGTCATAAATATCAGAAATTCTTACAAGATGAAAATATGACTAAGTCCGAAATCATATTGTTAATAACTAAATAAAAATTTAAAAATGACTTAAACTTTACCATACTATATATAAATGCTTATCTGTATATGAAAATTATTTACTATCCTTAGTCACTTATAAACCAGAGTCAGGAGAACATATGACTTGCCAAACTAACAAAATTTAAAATTACACAATCGACATAGACAAGGATTTTTATCAAGGACAGTGAATTCAATTTAGTTCTTTTTTACTTCTTTCTGATGGTATATGAATGGCCTATAATTAATAAGAACATAAAGACTGAGGGATTTAAAAAGTATGGTTACACTGTAATTTTTGGTAGAATGACAGACAGCACACACACCATTGGTCACCCAGTGAAAAGACAAATGTCTGGTACAGCTTACCTATAAACTTTTTTGTTTGCAATCCTTTTACTTCGCCTTAGGTCTGTACTGATCAAGTGGTTTCCACTCATGATGATAGGTGAGAATGAATTCTGAGATGACCCTTCTGGGCTTGTGTCCAAGTGAACTAGAAAAAGGATAGGCAATGCGTCACACATACTTTCTTTTCATAGTATAAAACTACGGCAAGTAGATTGAAGTCTAATTTCTACCACCCACGCTGCAACAAGAAACACTATTTCTGGTAACTGACCCAAAAGGAAACTATTAATCTCCTATCTAACAGTTGCCAAGTTTTAGATCACTAACCTTTAATTTGTCCTCTTAAGCACTTAATAATAAGGGAGGGATATACCCTACCAAACTTTGAAGAGCAAGCTGAGGATACAGAGTAGAATTAACCTATCACTTACTAAATGGTTTCATACTCTGGAATATGGTTTCTTGATGAACATAAATATTACTGTCAGGGATTGTTAAAAGTGGGAAAGGAGGTCAGGTGGTGGTGTGCGCCTTTAATCCCAGCACTCAGGAGGCAGAGGCAGGCGGATCTCTGTGAGTTCAAGACCAGCCTGGTTTACAAGAGCTAGTTCTAAGACAGCTTTCAAAGTCACAGAGAAACCCTGTCTCTGGGAAAAAAAAAAAAGAAGTGAGAAGGGATATTATGAAATTACATAATAAAACCCATTGTGCATAATATACGCTAATAAAAAACTTTGACATATGTTGAATATGAGCATTCAGGATACAATTGCTAGGCAAACATCTATAAGAATAATTTTTTTTGTTTTTTTGAGACAGGGTTTTTCTGTGTAGCTTTGGAGCCTATCCTGCCACTCACTTTGTAGAACAAGCTGGCCTTGAACTCACAGAGATCCATCGGCCTCTGCCTCCCGAGTGCTGGGATATAGGTATAATTTTTGTCAAACAAAGAAAACCTAATAATCTAAAGCTCTGCCTAACCCATTCATCCCTGCCAGGTTCTAGGCAAGTAATTCATGTTCACAACAATGTTCAATTTCATTATTCAATCTTAACTATATCATACAATCTGTTATACAAAAAATACAGAGGTACATATACATTTGACTATGCAGTAAACTTCCAACAAACACAAATTATCAATTCATTAGTTATTGATAAAAAAAATCCATAAAGTATCCAAAGAGCCTTTGGATTATTAACTAAAATAAAGATCTTAGTGACTTCTGCATGCATTAGACTAAGAACATTTTAGAAGTCAATATAACACATCCAATGTGACTTAGTCATCTTGAAAATGAATGCCATCAGAAGAGGCAGAATAATGTAAATTAATCACGCACAAAATTACAAGTAGTAGCACACAAACTGTAGATTAATGTCTTTATGCCCTGAGGAAAAAAGAGGGTCTTTTTAAAACTCACATGAAGAAACCAACCTGTTTTCATACATACAGATATATTTTATTGATTACTGACTAAGTAAGCAGGCCAAAGAAAGATGATGAGCTAATAGCAATAGAGTTACTGCTGAATATTTCATAAAGAAAATTCACTGGTGATTCACACTCAAACTCAGTTCAAAATAACTCAAGAATATTTCCACTTTGGGGAGCAGCTGACAGAAAGACTACAATTTTCAGTAGCCACTGGGAATTCTTGCACCCTGGATAGCATTTTACATATCACACAGTATGAAGTTTCTTTAAGTGCTTTAGTCCCGTGCCAGGCATTGGTGGCACAACCTTTAATCCCAGCACTCGGGAGGCTGAGGCAGGCAGAAATATGTTAGTTTGCAGCCAGTCTGGCCTACAGAGTGAGTGCCAGGACAGGCTCCAAAGCAACATGGAGAAACCTGGTCCCAAAAAACCAAAACAGAGTTTAAGTCTCCAACCTGTGGTTACTTAAGGGACCACAGATATAGTCATCAATCTTCCTGTTGTTCTACTGTAATAAGCCCTGCAGGACCTGTGAGATAGGGCTTTCCTTCTAGAAAACCTTGACTTGCTATTCTGTTCAATTTAAGCAAAGTATGAACCCTCAAAAGAAACCACCCAAAAGACTTTGGGGAAGAACTCATAAGTCAGGTCTTGAGCTCAAAATGAAACATTCAATAATGCCTGAAGCAAACAATTATTAAAATGTAAAAAAGATTTTTATTAAATGTGACAAACTTGAGACAGGGGACTCCTAGGTTTTGGGTTTCATCCCTAGGCTTTGTTTCATTTCACTTTTGGTTGATGATAAAGTAAACATAAGCCAATTTATATTGTGTATGCTGTAAGAACAAACTAAGTGTAAGGTATATTCAGTAGCTAATAGGATTTTGGTAACCTGAAATGAAGAAGGGACAAATGTCTGAAACCATAAGCTGATAGTATTGCCCCAAGGTTTAGGCTTTTGTAAACCTACTTGGAGAAACTTTTGACCTTAGCTCATCTGCAAAAAACAATAGAGCCCTACATATGGTCCAGTCACATAAACCCTGAGTACCCATGCCATCCGCAGAAGCCCAAATGCTCAGTTATTAACCATAACTTCACTGGACTTGCCCATAACATAAGCACTTTACTTTTCCTAAATTAGTGTTTATTTTTAAGAGCAGACTTTATAAAATACAGAAACTTGAAAAAAATGTAACTTCTGGCTCTTGTGGGTCGCATTAATCTAAGTAGTTAGTTGTTGAGACCAGGTCCTCATGTTAATGTTTACAACCCAATGAGAAAGATTCTGTTACCTGATACTGGTGTAGAATTGCTGCTGAAGAGATGACTTGGCAACAGTTCAAAGTTCAAGTTGTGTTTGATGGACTTCCTTTTCTTACTTGAGAAGGCATGAGAAGACTCTCCTGGCAGTTTACGCTTAACACTTGGTGTGAGAATCAATGGTGATACAGAAGCCTGGGCTGAAAACCACAAAGAAACAATTTGCTTCTCCACATAGATGGAAACATACAAAAGCTTTAATTTCTTTAAGTGCTATTACTTAGAGGCTAACAAAACAATGTGAGAGATACATTTCCACAATACAATATTACTTAATTAACATTCTGCAATTATTTAAAATAAAAATAGCAAGGTTACAAAGAGGCAAGATTCTTTATTTCTTCATTGTTTGTGATGGGGCTTCCTTTATGTTGCCAGATAGGACTTAAACATGAGATTCTTCTGCCTTGTTCTCCCAAGTACTGGGATGAAGGACAGAAGCAACCATACTGAGATTGGCAAGGCTCTTAAAAAAGCAACAGTTACTTAAACTAAATAGAGCAATGGACATATATAAAACAGATGAAAGAATATCAATACAGGGAAGTAAACTACATTCAAGATATAAAGATAAAACTAACTCTGTTATTTGCTTCTCATAAGTGAATGTTAACCAATTCATTTCACTGAAAAACAAAAAAATCATGTTGTCTGTATTGGCCGAATACATTTACCAGGAAGCAAACCGTATAAACGTTAGAATATAGAATGCCTAACTTTCTTCTTCTGACACATAGTGAGGCTGAGCCATTTTCAAATGCTCTAGATTATAAGCAAATGAAAATCATGATTAGGATTATTTTTAAAAATGACAACAGATAAATTCTATCCTTCTTACAATTTGGCATTCATCACAATCAATGTAACAATATAATATTATAACACTGAATACAGTTGATTATTAAAATTAGGCAGTTATCGTAATTTTTTTTACACAGCACTAAATACATTTTCATTTAAATGTTTATAAATAACAATAACAATCACCTACCAGTTCTATCCTGTTGGGGTGTAATAGAGGGTGTTCTGCTAGATTTAAATTTATTTAAGGCTCCATTAACAAAATCTGAAATGAAAGGCATATACAGTTATATAAGCAATTAAAAGGTAATATAATCTGCCTTGTACCAATAGTAAAGATGACCCATGTCTAAGAAATATTTACATTTGTGGCAGAAAGTTTTATAGATAGAGTTGTGTTCTAGAAACCAGAAGAGGAAAGAAAGCTATCTGTCCTACAGATTGCAGAGCCCAATTGACACTTTGTAGATTGGCCTCTAGAACTGTGATTTTCCATTCAATTTGTGTCCTTTGAAATTGTGTCCTGCAACACAGCAGTTCTATGAAACTAACAGAGAAGTAATAAAAGAAACTTACAAAAGCAGAAAAGAAAAAGAAAGCAATAACTGAGCCAAAAGATTCCAAAAGGAATGATATTCAAAATGTAAGAAATCAGGAGAGGAAATGGCTCACAGTGGATAAAGTACCTGCTATGTAAGTGTGATGATCTAAGTTCAAATCCCCAGAACCCCTATTAAAGCTGGGCATAGTCGCAGGCATTATCTATTGTCTCAGTATTCCTTTGGGGAGACTGGGAGGCAGAGACAGCAGAATCCCCAGAGGCTTGTGGGACAGCTAGCCTGGAGTGCACAGCAGTCAACAGGAGAGCCCATCTCAAAACAGGTAGAAAGCAGGACTGCCTTCCAAGGTTATCCTGATTTCCCCAAAACTACTCATGCACATGAACATGCATGTGTACACAGCAAATTGGGGGGAAGTCCCCTAAGGAAGACGATGGTTTCACTCTTCCTGACTGGACACAGGAACTACTATCACCACAATAGAATTTTGTTTTGAATCTCCTTTAGTAGCATTTCCTTCACTACTGACTTTACACTCCTCATCCACACAACTAAGTTCTTCAAAGAGCTGGTACCCATATTGTTGCCATACCTCTCTTACTACTCTCTACCTGCAGGTGTCAGTTCTGCAAATTAGACAAACTTATAACATACTTCATCACATCATACCTCAAATTATAATCCTTCAGCATTTAGCCAACACCCAGGTACCAGTCTGTGTTTGGCCTGGTCTCTAGTTTCACATTATACCATCAAATGTACACACGACCATCATTCAAAGCACAGTCCTAGGATACATGTGTGTCTATTCTACATTTCTCAACTAGTACAGAATGTAAGTTTTCTGCTCTTTTCTCAATTTCTCTGTGTTTTACCCATCCTTCAAGGAGACCCATGTGGAGGACTGAGAATACAGTTCAGAGGTTTAGTGCTTGCCTAGCCTGTTTGAGGGCCTCGTTTCAATTCCCAGCACAATAAATAACGCTTAGTTTGACCTCCTCTTTGACAAGTCCTTGGTGATTACAGTTCAAGGAATCTTCTGCTAAAGATTCAGCACTTAATACCAGATTGTATCATCACTTGAACTTCTAATATGCCTGTGTTTTATTTCTCCAACTAGGCATCCAAAAGACACACACCACACCTAATGCTGATGTCTGAATTTTAAATGCAGTCTCAGTACCACCCTAAAATGGGAGCACCAATTACCTCCAACACTTTGTCTTCTTTTTCTCTTACATTCACCTGGAGTTTCATAGTCTCCTTCTTCAAAGCCTTCCAGGGATGGAGTATTACAGAGACCGTCCATACCCAACATGGCCGGTATCTTTTCCAGGATAAAATCTGGCACACGCCCTAAATCAAAATGTTCATAAGACAATTTATTCCTTCTTTCCCCATCCTACAAGTATAGGTAATAATATAGTCCTTTTCAAATAGCTGTCTTCAGTTGCAAGCCAGGATCTCCCTCATTTAAATAAATCGTACTACTTGACAATGCAACTACCCCTTACCAATATCTGATGCGCAATCAATAAGAGTCTGGACTACAGCTGCCTGCAATCGTAGCTTTTTCTCTGTGTTAGCAGACATCTTTTCATGGCCTTCACTTGTCTGAAGAAGATTTGGTGCGAATATTACTGCAAGATTGCTGCTATCCATTTTATTCTCACTCGCCCTGATGACAAAAGGCTTTATTAAATGGCGAAAAGGGTAGAACTAGAAGAAGTTAAAATAACAAATTGAGAATATTTACTTTACCTGTCACCTACAAGTAGAACAACCCTCATCTAGCCACCCACATAAGTGGCCTGAAGAAACAAGGGACAAAGGAAAGAGAGAAGGAACACTAAGGGTATGGCTTAAATGTAGTCTGTCTACTATGTAGAAGGCACCACAAAAAGAACATGAGAACCAAACATATGGTCTCATAGATTTAAATATAAACCATACTAATCAGGTCACACTTTGGTCTTTCACACAGATTCTGTTTGTTCATCTGTTTTTTAGAGTCACACATAGAAAATGAAGCATTAGAAGGCAGCATCAAGTATAGACAAAACAAGTAGCCGGGCCTTGGTGCACGCCTTTAATCCCAGCACTCGGCAGGCAGAGGCAGGCGGATCTCTGAGTTCGAGGCCAGCCTGGTCTACAGAGCGAGTTCCAGGACAGCCTCCAAAACAACACAGAGAAAACCCTGTCTTGAAAACAAACAAACAAACAAAAAAAAAAAAAAAAAAAAAAAACCAAGTAGGTGCACTGACAGTAGAAAGGGGAAAATTAAGTAGGAAGGGGAAAATTAAGCAAAAGACAAATATTTTAAAAGCTCAGCAACCAGAATCCATCCAGTGGAAACTGAATCTTGTAAATATCAATAAGCTAGCTTAAGACATCCCTAATCAAAACTCTAATGATAACAAAATATTAAATCAGTTGGTATACTATTTTTTAAATGACACAGGGTATACTTCCTATAGTAAAGACTAATTAAATTTTTTTCATTCCAAATTAAATTTATTAACTACTAGGAACAACTTTAGGTAGCTGAGAAATTAAACTCATTCTTGAGGCTTTTAATTACCCTCTTACCTAAGAGAAACATTCTTGAGAAAGTTAAAGAAGTATCTTAATACATCGACTGCAGGGTCTGCTACCAGACAGGACAGCAACAATGTAGCTTTAGTCCTTTCCTCTGCCCCTAACTGTTGTGCTTTGAACAGGGCTTCATGCAGGTCAGCTGGGAGGACAGGCTCTGGCAGCTCCCTGAAGAACTGCTTAAGCAGACCTGCGACATCACACGGAAGTGCAGAGGACAGGCAGGCTTCACCATGGTCCAGCTTACTCTGAAAAGACACAGGAATCTTGGGCACTCTAGAAATTGAAGAGTATATTAAATACAGTAATAGTTGTCATATCTAATTAAAAGGTTCTCCTAACTCTTGTTTAAAATACTAGTTCCTTCTAAAAGTCTAAAAACAATAAAGCTGGGTTTTCTTTTCACTTACTATCTTATAACAAATCTGAAAGCATGTATTTTTATAGCAGTACGTAAATGACTTACAATTGCTTTTAGAAAAATATTTCAACTGTAAAAATCAAATCAGAAACAGTAATAAGGAAAAAGTATAGTTCAAAACTATGCTTACCTTAGCCGGGCGTTGGTGGCGCACATCTTTAATCCTAGCACTCGGGAGGCAGAGGCAGGTGGATCTCTGTGAGTTCGAGGCCAGCCTGGTCTACAGAGCGAGTTCCAGGACAGCCTCCAAAACAATAGAGAAACCTTGCCTCGAAAAACCAAAAAAAAAAAAAAAAAGCAAAAACTATGCTTACCTTTAGTGCCTTTAAACGAATAACAGATCCCGACTTCCTAAAAAGCCCTTCTGTGTGAATATGCTCTTCTAAAGATGTGCATGCATCAACAAGAAAGCTGAAAGAGAAATCATGTTCTTTTAAGGATCCAGACACCCACCTCAATAACCTACTGCTAATACATAAGAAGGCCAGGCATAGCTGGGCGTTGGTGGTGCACGCCTTTAATCCCAGCACTCGGGAGGCAGAGGCAGGCGGATCTCTGTGACTTCGAGGCCAGCCTGGTCTACAGAGCTGAGTTCCAGGACAGCCTCCAAAGCCACAGAGAAACCTTGTCTCGAAAAACCAAAAAAAAAAAAAAAAAAAAAAAAAAAGAAGGCCAGGCATGCCTTTCCAGCCCCAAAGCCAAAATTCCACTTGATCCTTGTTAACAAAATATTTACCTGCTCTCCTTGCTTCCTAACTTTTTCTCTAAGGTCTATAATTTTATTCGTGGCAATGTGTGCCATATCCAGCAAGGCTCCAGGGAAAGAACTAACAAAGGGTAGCAAAAGAATGAAGAAAAGAAAGACACAAAGAGCTGGGGCCAGGTGGACCAGCCCCCTCAAGCTCAATGCTTTTATACAGACTTGAACAGGGAGGTGAGGTTACTGCATCCTGCTGAATAAGCAGGCAGGGTTAGTACACAGAAAAACAAAGAGGCAGGATTTGGAGTATACAGCTGGGTCAAGGAGACAAGTTTAGCTACTGTCCATAGAGCAGTCTTTGAAGAATACTAGTTTTCATTCTGGATGGTAAAGCCTATGGAGGGCATTTTCTGTCGATAGCTGCCCTTAGTCCCCCAAAGAAGGCTTTGTCATTTCCTCTGAGCCTCACCCTGTGGTAAAGGCCTTTCTATTCCTCCATAGGGGCCTTGACTTGACATGACTGTACCCATGTGAACAGCACACATTCATTAGGACTTCACACACTTCAGGCTTTCTCTGTTCAACACAATCGTGTTGACACTATCAAGTCTGCATTCTTTTCTGCCTCTTCATAATACAAGTCTTGCCTTATTTATCACAGCCCTATCTCCCTACCCCTTGATTAGACACATTCACCCTCACTACTCCTGTCAAACAGCTTCCACCAAGGACACCAATGCCGTTTGTCCCACCAAATCAACTGTCAATTCACTGTCTCCTCATATTGCTTAACTCATCCACATGTGACACCTGACTGCTTTCCAATCCAAAATGTTCTTTTCACCATTCCTCTGGGTTTTTTGCTATCTCTCTAAACTGTTCTTTCTCAAGCTCTTTTTATGGCCTCCTCTATCTACTGTCTACATGTGGAATGAGTTGGGTTTTATCCAAAGCCTTTTTTGATACAAAGTTTCGTGTAGCCCAGACTGGTCTCACACTTGCTGTGTAGACAGGGTGACTTCCAGTCTCCATCTGCCAAGTGTTGGGACTGCAAGTATTCACCACCACGCCTATCTGGCCCAAGGCTTCTCTATCCATAGTCTCTCCATGAGTGGTAACCTGTATAGTATGCACTGCTTTACATAGCTATCACCCTACATTTGCCCCCAAACAACATCAAGTTTTTCTCATTCTAACATTTTTCCTTGGAAAAGTAGAATCCTTCTCTGTCCTTATCATCATTCTCACGTTAGGGGGTGAAGGTTCAATTTTACCCATGAACTGATCTCAACCACTGTTAACATTAGATTCAAGAAATTGGAAAGTATGCCAGCTACAAGCAATGAGAGTTGTACTGACTCCAAGTTCCTGGATGTCAGCTCCAGAAGAGGGTAAATGACTACTTACAGGTAGTCCAGAGATCACACCAAACTTCCAGTCATCACTCCTGGATCTAAGACCCTAAAACTGTTATACCAACAAGTGCATGATGTGTATGGGTGAGTGAGTGTGACATAGCACCCATGTTGGAGGCCAGAGAAGAATTCTGTGAAGCGGGGTTCTCTCCTTCCACCTTTATACACGGGTTCAGTACCAGGCGTATGCTGCAAGTATCTTTAGCCACTGAGTCATCTTTAGCCCCATGTTTTATTTTTTATAATAGACGATGTTCAGAGATGAAATAATATGGTTTTAAGTAAATGTATGCATCAATCAACCATCTTTGAAACTATTTTTAATACCCGTTTGAAATACTCTCTTCATTTTTTCTTTCTTTCTTTTTATTTTTTGGGACAGGGTTTCTCTGTGTAGTTTTGGAGCCTATTCTGGCACTCCCTCTGTAGACCAGGCTGGCCTCGAACTCACAGAGATCTGCCTGCCTCTGCCTGCCTAGTGCTGGGATTAAAGGCGTGCACCAAGACCCGGCTACTTGTTTTGTTTATACTTGATGCTGCCTTCTAATGCTTCATTTTCTATGTGTGACTCTAAAAAACAGATGACTTCATTCTCTTCATTTTGAAGACTGCTTACCTTGGAATGTGTCCAAATTCTGGAACAACTGAATGAGGTAATGAATTAAAAGGAACTCCAAATACCTTACCCTAAAATGACAAACTCAGTTAGTTACTCAACACAGTATTAGGCATAAAGTAAAATCTTTAACACCAGGCAAATAAAGATTTTAGGAATAAAAACATTATCAGAAATGAACTTCAAGCTATCAGTCAACACAAAACAAGTATCTCCTACAAGACATGAAGCTAGATATTTTGAGTACAAAGACACCAAGATAAAATCTTGTTCATTCAGTCTTTGACTTCATTATGGGAAACGGATACAATGAGTCCAAATACTAATACCTCCTTTACGCTATGCATTTCTTCAGTGACCTTATTTATACTCATCTCTAGTCATCCTACTAATTCACACAAAACACTAAATCAGTTAGTAAGCAAATAACTCCTGAATTCCTGTCACATTTGAGTACTTCCTAAGACACATCACATGTAGGTATTTTTATACCTTTCTAAGTCTTCTGTATGGTACAGCAGCACGTTGTCTGCCTTTTACACCAAGCAAAGACTGCAAACATTTAAGTCAGTTTTCCTTCAGCTACCTTGAGACTCACACTGAAGAAAATACATTCAGTTTAAAACACCAAGGATCCCAAAAGTACACTTGTGTTTGGGTGTTTTTCTTCCCCCCACTTTTCCACTATCTTCCTACTTCTTCCAACATGATTACTAACTTCCTAAAAATGTATTACTGAGTATGAAGACTGTGGCTTTCCACTGGATTTAAGTCAAGTCTGCATAGGCCTGCATACCCAAAAGTAAGTCATTGTACCCTAATCTCTCTCGTGCTGATTTAGTTCAGATGAAACTGCTCTCCACAACTGTTCTCCAAGTACTTCTGACTGAGATCATTAGGCAAATCATTAAACACAGTAATGAAATTTTACCAGTCCTGTGTCTACCATTTGGCTTGTCCTGACAAATATTCCAAGCAAAAAAGACCACCCAGTCAAGAAGTCGAGAACAGTTAGAAATTAGGTTCCCACTGGCAAGACTGCCCCTTTTCAAACTCTGGCTTTCCTAATTTTTAGCTGTGCAACTGTAATGAATCATTATAACATTCTCTGTCTCTCATGTCTGAACCCGTATTTTATGTCCTTGTGTTATAGAAAGAATTGTATCTCATTAGAATATGTTACTAGCATTCAGAGCTGAATTTGTACCACACAGCCATTAATTAGAACATGGATAATTGTCATAGTTGAATAGGTGGCTAGACCTACTTAAAGAACTTATCAGGAACTACCACTTTACAAACAAGGAACTGAAACTCACTGAGAACCGAACAAGCAACCCACAATTCATAGTTAACTATAAAACTTGGGCCTGTTTCTAAAGGCAAGTGTCAGGATTTGTTAGTTAAGGAATGAAAGAAAAAAAAAAAAAGCAAATACCTATACTAAAGGTTGTGGAAAGAAAGTTTTAACAACCCACTGTAATTTTTAACCATAAACACACACATTAAATGGGTGTGGTGACATATCTCTTTAGTCCCAACACTAGGAGGTGGAGGAGCTCAAGGCAGCCTTGGCTAGTGAGTTCAAGTTCAGTCTGGGCTACATAATACTCACCAAACAACACAATTATGCAAACTAATCTTACTAGTTTTTGTCTTCAAATACTACAAAATACTAATAAATAACCCACATACTTTTAAAATGACTTCTATTCAGTTCTTCAAAGTCTTGATTACCCAATAAATAAAATCTCACCCCAAGTCCCCACCACTAAGTTAAAAAGAGGGGCGGGGAGTAAGATAGTTTGATGAACAGAGCATTTGCTGCCAAGCCTAGCAACCTGAAGTTTGAGTTTCAAGACCCACATAGCATACAGAAGGAGAGAACTAATTCATTCATGCTGTCCTCTGGCCCTTAGATGCTTGCCACTGGCACGAGTGGCTCTGTGCACACACACAAGCAATTGGAGGGATCATGAAACTTCAGAAACGCAGTGATAAATCACTAAACAAGCCTTCAACTCACTAGTCTCAATTTGCTTATTAAAAAAAAAACCACAAAAGCCAGATTTGTTTCAGTATAGGTCTGGTGTTGGCAGCTAATGCTTACACTGCTAAAGAGACAGGAAGCATGATAAGTTCAGGCAGCAGGCCTGTTTTCTTAAGTTGCTGAATACAGAAAGATCACATGAGGCCTATTTCTAATGCTTAGACTAAGTTTCTCATCTACTGATTCATTTCGCAATGCACTGATTGCCCACCCCAGCCTGGCAGAAGGGAGTTTGTGTCCCTCCCCACATACTGCTTGTTTAAAACACAATCGATTATCAGGTCAGTAGCACAGCGTTTAAATTGGAGGCCCAGGATCCTATTCCTAGCGTCGCAAAAATAAAACGGCATTATAAGGAACCGCGTTTGATTGTCACAACGGAGAGATACTACTGACATCTAGCAGCGTTCTGATCCAAAATGGTGCTACAGCGAGAAATAATGTCATTTTCAGAAAAGTTGCTGGAAAAAAATCCTTAAACATATACAAAGGACTACACAGATGGAATTTGACACTTCTAACTACGCTTCTTTCTTATCCAGAATAAGCCAGGTGTGTCCCTCTCCCGACACGTTTTAACTTACCCTTATTTCCGTAGCGGCAGTTTCATGTCTCCTGCGATCACACTGGCCGCGGCCACCCTTGACCTTAATGCCATAGACCGCTCGAAGCTGCTGCAGCAGGGCCAATCTGACCACCCTCTGATCCCACATCCCGAACACGTCTCTCACTCTCCGAGGCCGACTCCGGGTCCCGACTTTCGTTTGCCACCAAGTCTTCCAATTTCCAAACACCTTCAGGCTTGAGCTCCGCTCCGCTGCCTTGCGGCCACGTCCGGCACTCTTCCGGCCCCAGACCCCGGCCACTTCCACGGCTTCCCTTCGACCCTCTATCCACGTACACAGACCTTCTTCTCTCCAGACCCCCCGCCCTCTTGTTTCACTTCCACCGACCTTCTTCCCGGGTCCCTCGGCCTTGTCAGCGACCTACACAAGCCTCCCCTTTTCCCTAGGCTCTTCCGCTTCCCGAGACCAACGCCTGCAGCTAGTTTCTCTCGCTTCCGGATACTTCCACCTGTCCTCCCCCAGGCGGGACGGCGCTGACCGCTCAGACCTCCGAGATGGAACCGCGTCCTTCCAGCCGGGCCAGCCGGCTGCTCAGGGATCCCCCAGTCCCGGTCCCCGCCCGGGCTGGTCCCCGCCGTCACCCCGTGTCACACGCTGCCTCTCCCCCGGCCCATCAGCCTGCGTGCGGCCCCCGCCTGCTGCAGCTCAGTGGCTCGGTTCATGCCGCCGCCCCACCTTCTCCGCTCGCGTCGGCCGCACCTCCGCAGCCCCGGCCAGGCTCAAACGCCAGCGCCAAGGAGCGCTCCGCCTCTGATTGGCCCGCTCCTGTTTTCAAAATGAGGACCCCCGCGGGGCGGCTAGGAGCTGCCTGACTGAAAGCTTCCGGCGAAGCGGAGAGCACAACGTGCGCGGTGTGCACGCTTAAGAAATGTGAAAAGAGAGTGAGTCCCACATTTTCTTTGCCAATATATTTAGAGGAGAAAATTGCCTAGAGCGTTATTTGCTTTGCTCTTCGAACAATATACTTCGGGGATTCGAATAGATACCTCGTATCTTCTCCTCTCCCCGCCCCCTCTCTCGTCGGAAACTGAAGGACCTGTTACCTAGAAACCGCTCGTACGGAAGCCCGGGTGAATCAACTTTAGTTATCAATCACAAACGCCGGTTTTTGAGACCCGGCCCCAAGGTTCCTGATGGGAATTGGAACCTTAAGCCATCGGTCCTTATTTGGAAGATTGATGGTAGTGTTAAATTTTCTTGCATAGATAGTTAAGTACAACACAGATAACTTGTGAGAGAGTAGTGGAGGAAGACGGAGTCTTCGGGAGGCGGCTGCTGCAATAGTTTCTTTCTGCGGGATTCGGTTAAAGGACTAGCAGCCCTGTTATCCATTGCCATGGCGATTACTGAAACCGCGGCTGTCTAATTTACATGCAGAACGTCACCCTCTCACCTTCTGTTTACCAAGCTGTCTTTCCGTTTTCAAACACCAGTAATCCCACCACCGAATTCTGTTGCTGGGTAGGTAATTATTTTAGGACAGGAAACGTGCTCAAATACATAGTGTAATATATACATTTACTTACTCCCCATCCAAACTCAAAACAGACGGAATTTTTATTTTCTTTTTTCTTTTTTAATGTGCTGTTAGATTGTTACCTAATAGTGTTAGGGGCTGACTAGTTAATTAAGTTAGGTAGGGAATGTTTTCGAACAGTTATTTTGTTTCTCCAGTGAGTTACAAAAACAAACAAACAAACAAACAGAAAAAAGCCCCCCCCCAAAAAAACACACACACACATGAGGACTTGCTAGGAGCAACCTTGGGGAGTTGGTGGGAATAGGTGGATAAAAGATAATAAAGGCTTCCTCTCTGGTTCACAATCTTCCTAATGCTGTGACCCTTTAATACAGTTTCTCGTGTTATGGTGTGGGTGTGTGTGTGAGCTAAACCAACCAGAAAATTATTTTGTTACTACTTCATAACTGTAACTTTGTTACTGTTACGAAATATAATGTAAGTATCTGATCTGAGTATCTGATCCTCAACTCAAAGGGTTCTCGACCCATAGGTTGAGGAACATTGGTAGGCAATGAGTAACAAGCAGGCAGTGACTACTGAGAGAGGGAGAGTTTTCTCCAGAGATGAGCTCTCTGACAGGTTACCCAATCCCAAGTGCTCTGCTGGAACACATGTACATACAAGCAACAAAGCAATGTGCTAGAGGGCTGGAGTGATGGCTCAGCCGTTAAAGGCTAGGCTCACACCCAAAAATATAAGAGAGATGTGCTAGAGCCGGGCGGTGGTGGCGCACGCCTTTAATCCCAGCACTCTCCAGGCAGAGGCAGGCGGATCTCTGTGAGTTCAAGGCCAGCCTGGTCTACAGAGCGAGTTCCAGGACAGCTTCCAAAAGCCACAGAGAAACCCTGTCTCAACAAAACAAAACAAAACAAAACAAAACAAAACAAAACAGTGCTAGATATGTTCCAGAGAGAGTCCCTCCATCACCACTATCATGGCAGTTACAATGGCAGCAGGCATATTGGCACAGTGCTGGAGCAGTAAATGAGAGCTACGCCTAATGGCACAAATCTTTTGAAAACCTCCCTCCATCTCCAGTTTCGTATTTCTACTGTGGAATAATT
Source organism: Mesocricetus auratus (assembly GCF_017639785.1). NCBI lineage: Eukaryota > Metazoa > Chordata > Mammalia > Rodentia > Cricetidae > Mesocricetus > Mesocricetus auratus. Next base: position 80,533,484 of record NW_024429189.1, read on the forward strand.
CTTCTGTACACTGTGAAAATGCGTTGTTCTCATTGTTAATAAAAATCTGATTGACTGATAGCTAGGCAGGATTTTCAGGGCAGAGAGAATGCTGGGAAGAAGAAGGGCAGAGTCTAAGGAGTCACAGGCCAGACTCAGAAGAAGCAATATGGGAAGTTCACAGATGAGGTGAACAAAGAGCCTCAGGGCAGCACATAGATTAATAGAAATGGGTTTATTTAATCTTAAGAGCTGGCTGGAGACAAGTCTAAGCTACTGGCTGAGCATTTGTAATTAATATTGAGTTTCTGTGTGTTTATTGGGAGGTGGCAGGCTGACAAAAAACTCCACTTACACACCTCCCTCCTCCCCAAACAGCCATCAACTGGGAACTAAGAGGTAACTTAACACAAGCTAGAATTAACTGAAGAGAGGGACCCTCACTTCAGAAAATACTCCCACAAGTTCCAGCTGTAGGGCATTTTAAAAATAAGTGATTGGTAGGGGAGGCCCCATTCTATTGCAACTGGTGCCATCCCTGGCCTGGTGGTCCTGGGTTCTATAAGACAGCAGGTTAAGTAAGCCATGAGGAGCAAGCCAGTAAGCAGCACCCCGCTAGGATCTCTGCATCAGCTCCTGCCTCCAGCTTCCTGTCCTGACTTCCTTCATTGATGAACAGGGATATGGAAGTGTAAGTAAACCCTTCTCTCAACTTTCTTTTTTGGTCATAGTGTTTCATGGAAACAATAGAAACTCTAACTAAAACAAGTTGGTACCAGTGTAGTGGGTATTGCTGTGATAGACCTGATCATTTGGAACTTTGGGCTAAAAAAGTCACTGAGTGTTGAGAGCTTAGTGGGATTTTTTTTGAGACAGGGTTTCTCTGTGTAGACCTAGCTGTCCTTGAACTCACAGAGATGCACCTGCCTCTGCCTTCTGAGTGCGGGGATTAAAGGCATGTGCCACCACCACTTGACAACATTCTTATCTTCTAAACTACTACTACAAAAAACAATCCCAGTAAACCCGACAGTGGTGGCACACACCTTTAATCCCAGCACTCTGTGAGTTGGAGATCAGCCTGGTCTACAGAGTGAGTTCCAGGACAGCCACAGCTATTAAACAGAGAAACCCTGTCTCTAAAACCAAACAAACAAACAAAGACAACAACAACAAAAAGAGGATACGGATGTTGAGAGCAGTGTAGAAGATGGAGGCCTGGCTTGTGAAATTTCAGAGGGAAGTTTAAAGACTCTATCAAGGCCATTTCCTACTTTTAATTAAAAATTAAGATTCTGGTCAGATGCGGCTGAAGAGTCAGTAATGATTAACAAGAGACTGGCACCACTGAAGTAAAACCTTTGCATTACTGAGATGATTGATGCTGCTTGGCTAGAGCTAAGAAATTAGCAGTGATTAAGAAGAGACCAGCATCATTGATGAAAACTTGTGCAAAGTGTTTCCTGAAAGTCAGCACACAGAGGTGGCCAAGGTTGTATCTCACACTGGCGCCAAACCTGGTGGTATAAGAGTCACCCAGGTGGTATTGGGTTTGAGGGTATGAAGGGGTCACGGAGAGCAGCTGGGACTGCACTGTAACAGGCCAGGAAAGGCCATTGGTGAAGGTACAGCCACAGTGGGAGTTGAAGGCCTAAGACTGAAGGGGACATGGGAAGAAGTTGAGCCTTGGCACCATAAAGAGAAGCTATGAGAGGCTATTGGTAAAAGTGCAGCCCAGTTACAGCAGAAGACCTCAGTATCGTGTGATTACCACTGAGAACAGCAGCAGCAGTGGAGTGGAGCCAGCTGGAGAGGAGAAGACAAGTTGTGTGTGCTGCTGAGGGCAGAGCCGGAGAAGTGACTCAGAAGATCGTAAGTGAGTCCCAGATGACTGGACATTGGATTGCTTATACTCTTGGAGTTTGGCTTTGCTTAGTTCCGATTGTGACTGCACCCTGGTTCTTCCCTCTTAAAGAAGGCATTTAATTTAATTTTGACTTTTGCAGTCAAAAGACTTTGAGCTTTTAAAAGAGATTGTGGATTTTTAGAGAGACTGGATATTTTAAAGAGACTGAAATTTTAATATGTTTGAAGTTATAAAGACTGTGGGGGCCTTTAAAGTTATTTATATTTTAATTTGAGATCTTGAGAATGAATAAGAAAGGAAAGGTATGCCTTAATAGTGATGTGTTTGTGTATCAAGCTAACAAGGGTTTAGTTGTGCTGGCTAATCTGTTTTTATATTATTTATTTTTAAATTTAAATTAGAAACAAGGTTGCTTCACAAGTCAGTTCCAGATCCCTCTCCATTTCCCTCCCCTCTTCCCGTGCCCTCCCCCCAATATCCCCTCATTTCCCCAGGGAGGGTGAGGTCCTCCAAGGGGGTGTCCATAGTCTGTCATTTCATCCAGGGCAGGGCCTAGACCCGCCCCCAAGAGTTCAGGGTGAGAGTATATCTCACATTCTTGGATGGGAGTCCAAAGTCCATGTGTATACCCGGGATGAATACTGATCTACTGCCCAAGGCTCAATAGATTACCTAGGCCTCCTCACTGACACCCCCATTCAGGGGGTCTTGATCAGTCCCATGCTGGATTCCCAGGCATCAATCTGGGATTCAAGAGCTAACCCTTGTCAGGTCAGCTGTTTCTGGGGGTTAAACCAGCCCAGTCTTAATCCCTTTGGTCATCAGCCCTCCCTATCTGTTACTGGCTTTCTTGAGTTCGTGCTGGCTAATCTTATGTCAACTTTACATACAAACACGTGTTATCTGAAAGGAGGGAATCTTTTTTTTTTTTTTTTTTTTTTTTTTTGGTTTTACAAGACAGGGTTTCTCTGTATTGTTTTGGAGGCTGTCGGTCCAGCCCGGCCTAGAACTCACAGAGATCCGCCTGCCTCTGCCTCCCGAGTGCTGGGATTAAAGGCGTGCACCACCACCGCCCAGCAAAAGGAGGGAATCTTAATTGAGAAAATGCCCCCATAAGATCTGCCTATAAGGCATTTTCTTAATTAGTTATTGATGGGGGAGGGCCCAGACAATTGTGGGCAGTGCCATCCCTGGGGCCTGGTGGTCCTGGGTTCTATAAGAAAGCATATTAAACAAGTCATGGAAGCAAACAGTAATTAGCATGCCTCCATAGCTTCAGCATCAGCTCCTGCCTCCAAGTTATCGCCCTGTCTGAGTTCCTGTCCTGACTTCCTTCAGTGATGAACAGTAATATGGAAGTATGAGCCAAATAAACCCTTTTTCCTCAACTTGATTTTTGGTCATGGTATTTCATTGAAGCAATATACAGACTAATGAAAACAGACAGTGATAGGAAAGTTTTAGTTAGGATTTCAGTTGCTGTGAAGAGACACCATGACCATGGCAACTCTTATAAAGGAAAACATTTAATTGAGTGGTTTAAGTTTCAGACGTTTAGCTCATTATCATCATAGCAGAGTACAGACAGACATGGTGCTGCAGTTGACACTCCTACATCTTGACCAGTAGGCAACAGGAAATGAACTGAGATACTGGGCATGGCTTGAGCATATATGAGATCTCAAAGGCCACCTCCATGGTGATACACTTCCTCCACCAAGGCCATACATATTTCCACAAAGCCACACCTCCCAATAGTGTCATTCCCTATGAGCGAATGAGGGCATATTATAGTCAAACTACCACATTCTTCTCCCTGGCCCCCCATAAGCTTGTAACATTACCATAATGCAAAATTTACTTAGTTCAACTTCAAAAGTCTCCATTGTCTGTCACAATCGCAACAGTGTTTTTAAAGTCTCTTCTGAGATCCATGCAATCTCTTAGCTGTAGTCTCTTATAAAATAAAAATTAAAAGAACAAATGAATACTTCCAACACATAACAGCACAGGCTATACATTACCATTCCAAAATGTAAGGAAAGAAACATAGCGAAGAAATACAATACCAAAGTAAGACTGAAAACCAACTGGGCAAACTCCAAATTCTGCATTTCCATGACTGTGTCAAAATTCTCTTTAGATCTTCAACTCCTTTCAGCTTTGTTGACTGCAAAACACTTCTTTGTCTTGGGCTGGTTCCACTTCCTGCTAGCAGCTTTTCTTGGCAGGTATCCCATGACTCTGGCATCTCTAACATGTAGATATCTCCTAGGTAATCCAGGCTTCTCCTTCACAGCTTCACACAGTGGCCTTTTGGGGCCTTCATTTGGGCCTGACACGTGCTTGACCTCAGCAGCTTTCCATAGATGCAGAGGAATATTCCATAACCCCCATATTCTTCACCAAAATGCCATAAAAATGATCTCTAGGCAATATTATATTCTTCTCCTTTGAAATTTCTTGAGCTAGGCCCCACAGTACTGAAACCAGAACCATGTGGCTGAAACTGTAAAAGTCTGCTGCTTATTAGGACTGGAACATTGCCCCCTTGTTCAATTACATCTTCACTAGATTTCTGTTTTTTGATAGCTACCTTCACTGCCTAAGCTTGGTTGTTCTGGAATTTTCTCTGTAGACCAGGCTAGCCTCAAACTCATGGTTCTGTCATACTCTACCTTCTAAATGCTGAGATTAAAGGCATGTACTACCACACTCAGCTCTAACCTTTTCTTTAATTCTTTGCTCAACTTTCTCCTTTTCATTATAAACCTGTATAAGATTAATAACCATACAACAGAGTCAATACTAGGCTGTTTTGATATTTCCTCTGGCAATGGAATTAATCTAAAACTTTAACCTCAGATACTGGCTATTTGAGACCTCAAAGTCTGCCTCCACAGTGACACACTTCCCCCAACAAAACCATGCCTACTCCAACAAAGCCACACCTCCCAATAACACCATTCCCTATGAGCTTATAGGGGCCAATTACATTCAAACTACAACAGGAAGTTTTCGCCAAATAAATCCTTCTCTCCCCAATTTGCTTTTGGTCATGGTTTTTCATCACAGTAATAATAACCCTACCTCAAAAAGAAGCTGGTACCAGGGAGTTGGGTATTTTTGTAACAGTCCTGGCCGTGATGTTATAGGAATATGGAAGGCTTTGGGACTCTGGAATTGAAAAGCAGTTGAAAACTTGAAGTGGGAGTTATGGAATCATCCTACTGGTAACATGGATGACCAAGCTGAGAACAATATAGATGATGACGACCTGGCTCAAGAGGTTTCAGAGGGGAAGAATATTAGCAAATGGCCTAGAGACTGTTCTTGCGACATTTTGAAGAAGAACATGGCTACTTTCTGCCCTTGTCCAAAGAAAAATCTGCCCAAGTCTAAACTGAAAAGTTTGAATTAATGGCATTGGAAGAGGAAATTTCAAGACTGCCCAATATTGACTATGTTTTGTGGTTATTAGTGGTCACTCTTATGAAGATCCATAATGAAAAGGGACACACAGAACAAAAAGAAAAATAAAATGTACAGTTTGAGGAAAAAGGGAGAACCAGAAAGTATAATGAAGTTAGCTAAGTCCAGTGCTCAGGGGAATAGAAAGTTTAAAACAATTCCTGATGATAAATGCAATAAAGAGAGTGATGACCTCAGGATATGACCCCATCCAGCTAAGCTTCCAACATATGAAAAGGAATTAAATGCTTAAATACTGAATGAAACCATCAACAACAGAAAGCTTATGCAAGTGTAATTGAAGGAGGGGGCCAAATTCAAGCAAAAGAACTTGTTGTCTTCCACCATGTGGTTCTGGCTTTAGAGTCAAGGATACAAGACAGGAGTTGTAGAATCTCCCTCCATGGCTAAGGAAATCCATGGAGACCAGATACTTGTCAAGGATATTCCTTCATGGAGACCTAGAAAGGCCATTGCATTGAAGCTGTGAAGGGGAAACCTAGATTATGTTGCAGATGCCAAGTTGTTAGAGACATGGGATACCTGACAAGGAGAGCTGCAGACTGAATGTAGAACCAGCCCAAGAGAAAGAAGTGTGCTGTGTGGTCAGTTAACAAAGCCAAAGGAGTTGGAGATTTGAAGAGCAGTCTGACATCAGGCATAGAGATGCAGAATTTGGAGTTGGCCTTGTTGGTTTTGGTCTTGCTTTAGTTCACTATTCCTCATTGTTACTTTCCCATCCTTTGGTAATGTATATTCTGTGTCATTGTGTGTTGAAAGTATACAATCTGCTTTTTTATTTTGATTTTGCAGAGGGTTACAGTGAAGATATTGCCTTTAGTCTCAGAAGAGTCTTTGAACTTTGGACTTTTAAACAATGTTGTGACTGTTATAGACCATGGGGGACTTTTGAAGTTGAACTGAATACATTTTTACATTATGACGTGGGGATACAAGCCTATGGGGCCCAAGGAGTGGAATGTTGTGGTTTGAATGAAATGGTCCCCAAACATTCATAAACTTGAATGCTTTGTCACCAGGGAATGGCACTATTTGAAAGGATTAAGAGGTGTGACCTTGTTGGAGGAAGTATTTCACTAGGAGTGGGCTTTGACTCCAGAGTCTTTCTCTGCCTACAGATAAGACTCAAGTTCCCAACTACTGCTCCAGCATGGGCCTGCATGCCACTATGCTTCCTGCCATGATGATAATGAACTAAACCTCTGAAACTGCAAGCAAGCCCCCTATCAAGTGCTTTCTTTTATAATAGCTGCCTTAATCATGTTATCTCAGCAATAGAACATGACTAAGACAATGTGTATATATGTATATGAGACAATAGTAATTGAAGAAAAAGAGGTCATGAAGTTAAAAAGACAGAGTAGGGAGGACATGGGGCCAGTTAGAGCAGGAAAAGGGAGGAGTAGAGATGATATAAATGTAGTATTCATGCATGACATTCTCAAAAAATTAAAAATTTAAATAAGAAAAGATAGAGAGATAAATGTGAACAGAATGTATTACACACATATGTGAAATTGTCAAAGAATAAATTAATTTTTAAAAGTTAAGGTGAGGTGGCTGAGTGGAATCAGCATTAAAGACAAACTCCTGCAGAAAGCTATACATTTTTAATAAGAAACAGTGCATTAAAGAGAGAACTGAACCTATTTCCTGACTTCTTACTTCAATCAGAACTTTAAAAAATAATTTATGCCATGCATATGCTTCTCTAGGCCATGGTGTTCTGGTTATCAGATGGCTCAGAGTCCCTTTGAAGACTCTAAAAACAGCTATGAAAAATTGAGTAAGATTTTCTAATTTTTGTTGAACTTCAGTTTTAAAACTAAACCTTTTAAAAGTTTAACTCTTCCTATGACAAAATACTGCTAATTAGTTATACTAATATAACTGCATATTTGATTTAGCACAGGTGTTCACATATAGAAAACAGAATAACAATGTTAGAATAAACAATAACTCAATGTAGCAGCAGTAATAGAGTTGCTCACACTTGAGTGATGACTGAGGTTTAAGTTTGTCACCATTAGCTTTGTGACTTGATACAATCTAGAATCACCTGAGTAAAGGGTCTCAATGAAGGATCATATACATTTGATTGGTCTTTAAGTATGTCTATGAGGGATTATCTTAATTAAATTAATTGATGTGGGAAATCCAGCCCACTGTGGGTGGCATCATTCCCTAGACAGGGAACCCTATACTATATGAGTGTAGAAATCAAGCAGAGTACAAGCAAGAAAGAAGCGAGTGTGTATGCATTCATTTTTCTCTGCTCTTCTTTGTGGATGTGATGGATTATCTATTTGAAGTTCCAGTCTTGACTTCTCTATAATGATGACTGTCCCCTGGTACTGTTCGCTGAAATAAAACTCTCTGTCCCTAAAATTGCTTTTTCTCAGAGTATTTTATAACAGCAAAAGAAATAAAACAAGGACAGAAATGGATACTGTGAAGGGGGAGAAGGTTACTGTGATAGATCTGACCATGTGTTGGAGTGTTTAAAGACTATGGTCCTGGGGCTTTTTAAGTTGAATTGTATTTTATATTGTTTAAAAGGTAAGACACTGGGGCAAGGAGTTTAAGGTTGTGATTTAAAAGTGGAGTGTTTGGGGTCGGAGAGTGAGGTTAGCAGTTAGGAGTATACTGCTGGGGGCTGGAGAGATGGCTCAGAGGTTAAGAGCACTGGCTGCTCTTCCAGATGTCCTAGAGTTCAATTCCCATCAACCACATAATGGCTCACAACCAAATATAATGAATTCTGGTGGACAGACATACATGCAGGCAGAACACTGTATACATTAATAAAAAAAACCCTTTATATAAAAAAGAAAGGAGTGTGTACTGCTTGTCTGATTTACTTTTCTATTGCTGTGATAGTACACCATGACCAAGGCAACATATGGAATAAAATCTATAATTGCGGATTACAGTTTCAGAGGGTTAGAGTTCATGAGCAAGAACAGCTGAGAGCTGACACCTTGATCCACAAAAGGAGGCAAGAGAGAGAAATACAGAAAGAAATAACAGAGAATGGTATGGGCTTTTGAAAACACAAAGCTTGCCCCAAGTGAAACATCTCCTTGAAGAAGGCAACACCCCCTAATCCTTTCCAAACAGTTCTACCAACTGGGGGCCAAGTATTTCAACATATGCACTTATGGAGGCCATTCTTATGTAAAGCTCTTGCAGAGGGTACTAGTTTGATTCCCAGTGCCCATGTCCTACAGCTCATAATCATCTATAACTCCAGCTCCAGGGAGACTCAATGTCTCTGGTCTCTATGGACACCTATTTACAAATATTCTTACACACACACACACACACACACACACACACACACACACAGAGTAAATCTTTAAAAAAACATTGTGTTGACACAACCTAGAGTTACCTAGGAAGATGATGAAATTGAGAACTTACCTAGATTATTTAGAGTTTATTGGCCCATCTATGAGAGATTGTCTTGAGTACCTTAATTAATGTGGAAAGACACAGCCTGAAAGAATACGGTAAGACCCATGGTGGCACCATTCCTGACTTGAGGGACCTGGACAGTGTAATACCAGAGAAAAACAGCTGAGCACTTAGTACACATGGACTCATTTATTTACCATATTCTTAGCAATAGATATGATATGACCAACTGCTTCAAGATCCCACCACTCTACTTCCCCGAGATGAAGGATTGTAACCTGGAATTGCTTTTGGTCAGTATATTATCTCAGAAACAGAATGGAACCAGGACACCAATCCTGTGTCTTTAGCCGTCCCCACTTAACTCTTTCATGAGTAGACAAGGCTAGAGTTTCATGTTCATCTCCAAAACAAAGTACAGACGGGGTATTCTCTGGGCCTTCCAAGAAGCAGATAAACTTAGATGTACAAGAAAGATATTGACAAGAAATACTTTAAAATAGAATATATCAGGTAACCTTTAGGCCAGGACTCCTGTGAAAGGAAAACAGGAGAGCAGAAGAATTGTAAGAACCTCAAATCACAGCACAGCTCTGAGGAAAACTGGACAAGCTTCTGGGAAGTTTCCCCATCCAACGTCACATGTTAGAAGAGCCTGCATCTCACAGGAATGAATGGGCCATTGGCTGCCGCAGCACAGAGTATGAACACAGGGATGATCCAGAGAGTTAGCAACAGGACTGTCAGGTGTTTACACTCCTTGAGATAGGAAATCAGAATGGGATGATGATGGCCTTAGAGAGTGGTGTCGGAGACCTGGGGTTAAAATTCCAGCTTTAACATTTAGTAATAAAACTTCTGTGACTATTAAATTCTTCACATGTAAGCTGGGCATAGTGGTACATGCCTTTAATCCCAGCACTTGGGAGGCAAGGACAGGGAGATCACTGAGTTTGAGGCTAGTCTGGTCTACGGAATGAGTTTCAGGAAAGACAGCCAGGGCTACAAAGAGAAACCCAGTCTTGAAAAACAATCCTTCTATGGAATAGAATCCACCTCAACAAATTATCAGGAGACTAATATGACCCTGCTGTAGACTCAACATTTTGTCTGGGGTTAGAAAACAAGTCAATAGTGCTGAATATTTTTTATGACGTGTGCTTAAATAGGTTCAGACAGGAGTCTCAGCCTTTGGGGATTTGGACAGTTGGATGTGATGCTGAAAGGTAGGGAAAGGCCTCCATCACACGTGCCTCCATCATGTGGACCCTCATCACATACGCTGCCCCCTTCCCTGTAGCTCTTCTCAGGATCTTTCGCACATGACCATTTCTTCTGCTTCTTAGAATGCAGATGAACTTCACTTACAGCTGCTTAACAACAGCTGGGGACAGGGAAGAGAACAATGGTCTCTTGTCCCCACCAGATGCTTGAGGCCAATTCCCCCATTTAGAAGGTTTCTCTGCAGAGTTTGGTGTGTTTATTCATTCTGTTTGGATCCTATAAGCAGTAATTCTGTAAACACAAATGATCTCCAGGGTCAGTCAAGCAAAACAGAATATTGAAAAGATCCTGTAACAAAGCACCTCACACTGTGACCCACAAAGTATATGTGGCATTACAGTCCTGATACTGTGACTCTTCTTCAGAGTTTTAGATGACGTGAATGATGAGTAACTTCAGAGCACATTTTTTATGACCAAAATTAAACTAGGGTTTGATTCGCTTTGAGCAGCCTGAATTCATTGGATTGCCTATTGTGATCACAGAATTCCTTCTCTATGTTCCTCGGTATGATGAGAGTATTTATTGCTCTATTTTTTGTCTGTGTATGTGTGTACATGTTTGTGCACACACATATATATGTAAATGTGGGTTTACATGTGTATAATGTCCACAGTCAAGATCATCTTCAATTTCTCTTAGCTCTGTTTTGTGAGGCAGTGTCATTGAAGATGGAGTTTGCTGATTCAGCTACACTGGCAGGCAGCATGCCCTAGGAAACCTTGTTCATCTCCTTCCTGGTGCTGAGGTCAAAGGCACTCACCATGCCTGGAATTTCAGGCGGGTTAAGGGGATCCAAATTCAGCTCTTCATGGTTACGAAGCAAACCCTTTACCAACCCATCTCCCAAGCCCAGTGATAAAGATTAGTTCTTGTTTTACACAAACTTTCCTGAAAATTCAAGGAAAGACAAAAAGCATGTGCTAATGAGACAGTCATTCTGTCCCAAGCCTAAAGACAGTGATGCTTTTGAGGGATGCCATCCATCTGCTGCATGAATTTGTGACATTAGTTGACTCAAGTTTAGAAACTTGTCTTTCCTTGGTCATGCCACAGAGATGACAAACTGAGTAGAAGAGACTGTTAACCATATATGTAGTATCTTTACAACTCAGGAAGCACGCGAAGAGGCTGTGTGGGCATCTCCCTGAAGGGATCCTGCTTTAGCAGCCCAGACAGGCTGCAGAAAAGACATGTAGGTCTCCAACTCAGGGCATGTTTGACTTAGCTGGGCTTGCCCTAGTTACTAGGAGGTCAGATACCCTCCTTGTGGCAAGGAACCAATCACAAGTTGGCTGGCAGGACTCCAAATGTGCTTTAAGGCTCTGGGTGTGCTTTACAGTAAAAGTAGCACAATAATGATGTGCGGAGCATAGCAAACCGCCCTGCGAGGGCCTATAGGCCATAGCAACCAGTTGACCAATCAACACAGGGCAAGCCACCCAAGCCCGGGAGCGCACCAGCCCTGAGACTGTTGCATATCCCTAGACACTCCCCTTATGCTTCCCAATAAGGTCCTCACCTGTTGGTTTCTCCCAGTCCTTCTCCAGCTATTCACTGCAATGAATAGACAAGGGCAAGAGTTAATGCAGTTAGCTCGTTAAACAACAATAAAAGACTCTCTGTTTTTGCATCAGAACGGGTTTGAGGGGTTCTGAGTCTGGGCACAACACTCCCATGTATACATCTGCAAGAAAAGGTTCTGTACCTGTAATGAGAGGCCTTTTCTTTGAGAGGATGCCTTCCCGCCAGCCTGGTTCTAGAGTCACATCAGTCCCAAATAAACACACAGGAGGCTGTATTAATTATGAAGCTGTTGGCCTTTGCTTGTTTCTTACTGGCTAGCTCTGACTTAAGTAATTACCCCATAATTGTTAATCTAAGTATTTCTCTTACTGGAGAATAGTTCCGGGCTTCCTACCCCATGGCGTTACATGTCAAACTGTCCTGTGTTTCTCCTTTCCAGAATCCTCCTGGACTCCTAGTCCCTCATATCTAGATTTCCTATTGGCCAGACAGTGCTTTATTGACAAATGCACAGGACTTCCCCAACATGTACCCATAGGCACACTGGTATAAAATGTTTGGGTAGGGGACCAGACTTGGAAATAGGGAATACTCTTGAGGAAAGAGTTGTTTGTCTGTATAGCCTCCAAACTGAGAATATTAGTGGTGTTCTTATGCTGTCCTTTGCAAGATTTACATTCTGCCACTATCTGAGAAGCACCATCAAAGGAAGAGGCAGTGAGGAACTAACATACATTGAACGTAGCATGCCAGTCATTAATCCTTATTGCATACCCAGGAAGGGGCTATTATTCCTGTGTACAGATAAGAAAGCTAAAGTTTGGACAATAAAAGTATACATTCTGAGACATTACACCATGCTCCAGTGCACATTCTATCACACAATGCAGATTGGTAAAGTTCTGAGCATTCCTGTGAGGATACAGTAGCCTTGATTGGTAAGTCGCCTTTTGATTTGCTTGACTACAGGAAACCTACCTAGGAAAAATGTCTCCAGAAGTAATCTTCAGATTTCCTTGAACGGCCTGGTTACTTTGTGATTGCCTTGACATTCCTCTTCAAATTATCCTGAGCGGTGAGATACTTAATTGTGGTTGAAGGTTCCAGTCACTTTATTTTATGAAGGAAGAGTATGATGCCATTAGATCATGGGTTACCTGTGATGAAAAGAGAGAAGGCCTTGAAGAAAGAAATGACACCATCAGCAAATATGGAAGTCCACTTCAGAATGGTACTTGAGGCTGACCATGTGATCCTTTCTGTTTCTTAGGAAGAGTAAGTTTTAAATCTCATAGTGTGGACACCTACCAGGTGGCACTGTTGTATGAAGGAATAAATGTGAGAATGCTTTGCACTGTGAATAGCCAGGGAAATGGTGTGTTTATTTTAACTTATAAATGAACTAATTTCATAATATTATTTTGTGTCTAAATACACTTCTTATTATACCAAGTTCCATTCTTTTGAGCATGTATCTAATATAATTGGGGAGGAATAGACCAAAAAGACACATGAATATAGACCAATGACCTCTTCTCGTAAACAACTTAAATTTTTCAAAACTGAAATAAAGTTTTCTTTTATATTGTTAAAGCAAAATTAATGTATGCACTAATTTTATTTTAAAATAACTAAGATCTATACTATACTTTACCAGCAGAGGGGAGTAAGGGAACATACAATAACTCTTGGTTTCAGGTATTTTGGTACATGAATAGGCAACAAAGTTCCCAATTCTATGCTTTTTAAATTAGCCAATGGATCCATGGGAGTGCACTAAATTTAATTAATAATTCTTCTTGTGATGGACAAGCAAAAAGCCATGTGGGTTAAGAAAAAAACTGACATGCATCAGAAGCTCTGGGAGTAGAGAAGCATGAATACCCATGGGGACTTTTTGAGACAGGGTCGCACTAAGTAGTCCAGAGATGATGAATTTATAATCCTCCGTCTCATCTCATCCTTTTGAGTGCTTAGTTTACAGGGGTCTTTTACCAGCCTAGCTCTTTATGTCCATGTTTACGGTTGTGGCTCTAATATTCTTTTTTTCCCTTTAAATTAGAAACAAGCTTGCTTGACATGTCAATCCTAGCTCCCTCACCCTCCCCTTCTTCCCTACCCCCAACCTCTCACCCCATCCCCCCTTAACTCCCCAGGAAGGGTGAGGCCCTCCATGGGGAATCTTCAAAGTCTGTCATATCATCCCAGGCAGGGCCTAGACCCTCCCCGTGGCTCTAATATTCTATAACAAAATGTGTCTGATTTTCTCTGGCAATAAAGAATGATGAGGTTTCTACATGGCATTATTCTAATGACTCCTAAGGGTTTCCTGAGTTTTCTTCTAGAATGGGCATAGGACTATTTTTTTCCCCATGTTCCAAACGACTTAATACATTCTCTTTAAGAAAATAAGTACATATTGTGTATTATGGTACATTTTGTTCTATTACGAAGACCACCAAACTTCTAGAAGGGAAAGACAAGAAAGGAAACTATGGAGTTGCATTTGAAGGCAGTTACTCCCTGCCAGTTTGCTGTGACAGATTTTGCTGGAGAGTGATGTGGTTGCCCTGCCATCAGTGCACCCAGATTCTTATTTGACTATGAATCCGATTAACAATACCTAGCAGAATTCTTCTTTTGCTTTTGGTTCACTTAAACTAAAGGTGATTTTTACAAAAGATTTGATCGCATTCACATGACAAGAAAGGAATAGCTATAGCTATATAGGTATCTTTTTTTTTTTGTCAATTTCACACATCTGAAAAGTGTTAATTAATCCCAAAGATGTAAGAAGACCACTGACCCAAATCATCATGGCCAAATTAATTAAAGCAAGCTTTTTAAATGTGTGTACATATGTTGTTTCTCCCTGAAAGTGGGGTTCTAGAGATCACCATTAAGTGTGAGGAATACAAGGTTTTTATAACTCAGGGTTAGGGGGCTTCCAAATGGGGGATTTGGTAGGCAAAATAGGTGTGGTTACAGAAGCAGAACATACCAAAGTATCATAATAAGGTAGTTATTACAACATTTTGAAACAGGTAGGGTTGCAAGATGGTCATTAACAACTTTTTGAAACAAAGACGAGGTTACCATTTCCTGGAACAGGCAGTACAGAAACATTTGTAGTTAAGGTTATCTGTGGGACACAGATACACATTTGTCCTTGAGATACACATTTAATCATGAACAGGAATGACCCTAGTTTATCTTTACTATAAGATGGTTTTCAAGCCTAAGATGGAGGCAGGTTTGTTCATCACAAGAAGGAACCCCAACAGAACAACTGCATCCATCAGTTGGCTTTTGGGCATATCTGTGAGGCACTTTCTAAATGCTGATTGATGTAAGAGAGCCCAGTACACTGTGGGTGACTCTACCTCTAAGAGTTTGGGCCTGGGTTGTAAAAGGAAGACAGCTGAACATGAGCCAAAGTGAGCCACTAAGTAGTCCTGCTCTGTGGTATTTGTTACAGTTTCTGCCTCCAGTTTCCAGCCTTGAGTTCTTGTTTAGGCTTTCCCCAGTGATGAGCAGTAGCCTGTAAGCCAAATAAACCCCCTTTCTCCCCCCAAATTGCTTTTGGTCAGTGTTTTATCACATCAAAAGAAAGCAAAGGAGCACAACAGGCAACAGCATTTCCATGTCTATTGTTATTTTAATAGTGGAGAAAAATCTGGATGTATTTTCTGTCTTCTGAGAATTAAGGGACTTGTCAAGTGCAGAGAGGAATGATTCCATGTGTGTATTCTCAAACACTCTTCCCAACTCTTTCCTTTGAGGGAAACTGCAAAAAAGTGGGTGTATCTCAAAAACCTCAAAAAAGTGGGCAAGCCCTGTCTTTGTTCACCACTATGTTTCCAGTTGCACAGATAAACCCATTCGTTTTTCACTTCAGGGTCTGTTTCAGTTTTTCACTTCAATTTTTTTCCTTCTCAAGTGATTCTATTTTTAATCCTTAAAAAAAAAAGAAAAAGAATAAAGAAAAGGGGGAAGATTAAAGAAGACCTTTCTTTTAGTTCTTAAACTGCCTTTCACACCCACTGAACTTCCACAAAATCCAGTTTGAGTATCGTGGTCATCTGTACACCTTTCTGCTGAAAAGACAGTAAACTGATGGGCAAGCTGACTGGCTGGTGTTCAGTCATTATTTCACTGTCCTTCTAGCTAACAAGTGCCTTTTTCTCGGCTATCTTCTAATCGTTTCCTATGTCACTCACCCTGTAATGACTCAGCTGCCCCAGAGTTTTGTCTTCCTTCTCTTCGCACTCTGTGTGGTGGCCTGAGTGATGACACTCACGCCTGTGGCTTTGCTTCCTCATCATGGGCTGTCGGCTCTGTATTGCCCAGGTTCAAATCTCACTGTAATGCTCAAACCCCGTCTTTATAACTGTTCCATAAACAGTTCTCGTAGCTTGTTATATAGGTTCCCTACATGCTCCCCAGTCTCCTGGTCAGCATCTCAGTATCCACACCTCAGCAGTCTTGTTCTTCTGTCCAGTTGTTCATCTCAGTTAATGCCAGCACCACCCATTCACTCTTGAAAATCGAAATCGAAGTTATCCTAAACCCAGCCCCTCCATGTCTTCTTACATCTAGTCGTGCACTAGCATCCCTAGTTGTTCAGTCTGTAGAACAATTGAGATTTTGGAGTTCTTCTTATTCCTATATTTGTTCTCCCAACCCAGCTCCAGCTCCATTCCTTTTTATGTCCACATTACTTTCTCGACAGTGGAAGAGAGAGCCTCATCTCAAGAGCATCTTCGGCGCTTCCATGAAGTGAAAGGCTCTTTGCACTGAGATCTTGACTCTGCTTCAGCACCAGCTCTATATTCCCTCTGCCATACTCTTTGGTGTCTTTGTCACACTCTCCCACACATCCCTCACCACACTTTGGAAATCACTACTGACAGTGAAATCTTGGGAGGGAATGATGTCACTCATTTGGAGTAGGAGGTGGGACTGACCACAATCCTGTGCCATTTTGTGTCTATAGAAAACAGCTGGCATTTTCTGAACTTGAGCGGGGATGATAGGGAGGCTCAAATGATAGGATAATTGCTATGTAACCATGAGGATCTGAGTTTGAATACACATACTCACATAAAAAGCCAGGCATGGCTATTTGCTCTTGTAATCTCAACACTGGTATGTGGGGGGAGACAGCAGGATCCAAGGATTTTGCTTTTCAGCCAGCCTTGCCAAAGCAGTGAGATTTGGGTTCAATAAGAGACAAGAAACACTGTCTCAAGGGAATAAGGCAGAGAAGACTAGAAAGAGATATCAATTCCTTCACTGGCCTCCATATTGTATGCACACCTCCTAAACACACACACACACACACACACACACACACACACACATACACACACACACACACACATACACACACACACAGAGCAGAATTGTCCTATAGGTACATATGAAAATGTATATAGCAATATGTAAATGTAAATAATTGCTAAGGCTCATAAAGTGGTCTTGATTCAGGTTTTTGCATACTAAAATAATATGGATGAAATGAAATAATTCCACTAAAAGTTTATTTGAAAAAAAACATTTGTCAAGAAGAAGGCAAAGATGAAATTTAAAAACATCTTCACTGCCTTTAAAATAACTCTCTAGTCATCCAAATGCAGACCCTGGGACTGCGCAGACTCTGTGGTCTTTCGACATCCTTTAATGAGAGGAAGCATCTCAAAGCACCCCAGAAGGTCTTCAGAAATTTCCTGCATGCTTCTAGCACTCCCACAGAAGACATAAACACCAGAGGTAAAATGGAATTCAGCGTTCTTTAATTGTTTCCTAACCTCATTTGGTTCATTTCTGTCATTGAACCTCTGGGGCTATTCCAATATAAAAGGTTCTTAACCACTGAAATGGAGCAGTTGATGAAACTGACAAGGAGAAGGAGCAGGAGGATTGCCACTTGCCTAGGGAAGGATAGGAAACTCCTGCCATGCTACTTTTTCCTTTTGAATCTGCAGTCAGGGCATCATCACAGCCCCTAGACCTTGCTTGCCACCTTTCCCTAGACTGCAAGAAGTGCATCTCTGCTAGTCTGAGCCCTGCCATTTCTGAGTTGCCTTGGAGCTATAGGAAAACATCATTAACTCAATCTGTGTTACCCTGAAATTCTCAAAATAAAAATAGTATCTACGAGGCCAGTTCCTTAGACTCCTGATATTTCACATAAAGATTTTATTCTTCCTTGAGCTACTGTTGCTTTCTGCCCATTTCTTCATTACTGCTGCTCTCCTGAAATTTCACTTTGCAGCCGGTTCTGTCAGCAAGCTCACTGGAAGACACAGAAATACTTTTTCTCTTCACATAGAAGCACGAACGGGTGACAAACAGGTCTACTAAACTGAGGGAGCTCCTTCTCTGGTCACACATATGTTTATGTAGATGGTACCAAGTAAAAGTGAATTTCTTGCCAGACCTGATGGGTCACACCTTTAATCCCAGTACCGATGAGACAGATGCTGGCAGAACTCCGGGAGTGCAAGTCTAACCTGGTTGGTTTTGGATATGTTTGTGTGTGGAACAAATGTGTATACTAAACTAGTCAATCTACGTACTCTCTACCAGACTACTGACAAATGTCTCCTTTTTTTCTGTCAGTACATTATCTTGGGGGAATTTGCTTGATTTTCTGTTTTCAGATGGAAGAACTTTCTTATAGATAAGCACATTATTCCAATTCATCAAATGAAGAAGACTACATCATCATAAATCTGGACACACTTCAAAGTGCTAAAGAGAGTCTGAAGATGATGATAATAACGCTATCTGAAAGAGAGGTCTAATATTTTTATTCGATATACTTACAAGATGAACAGGGATAGAAGCTCTGGGAACATGGCTCGCTTCCAAGTGAGAGCGAGGTTTTCCTTTTCCTTTCCTTAAATATCTCATCTGTGCCCAAAGGGGCGTGGGCAATATTGTAGGCTCACCCCTACAAGAGTCACTGGACATCAATTGATCTGTATGGCAAGTGAAAACAAAGATATTGTTTGAACTTTTTCCTCATCGCTGTGAGAGAAGGCAGAACACAAACAACTCAAAGGAGGAAAGGTTGGTTTGGGTGTTCTGTGTCAGAAGGTTATCTGTCCATCACGGTGGGAAAGGCACCGTGGCTGTGGGGCTCTGTCAATGGCAGTGGGAGTTTGAGCCCCAGCTGGATCACATTTTAGTGGATCAGGAAATAGGCTAGGTTTGAACCACCAAGGCATGTCCCGAGTGGTCTATATCCACCAGGTAGTTGGGGACCAAGTACTCAAAAGCATCAGGCTGAGGGAATGGTTCCCGGTCAATACATGACAGTTTACCCCTGACCCTTGTAATCTCACAGTCGTCTCAATATACCAAATGTGCTCAGTCTGGCTTCAAGAGCCCCCAAATTCTTTTTTTCCCCTTTTTTCTTATACGTGTAGACCTATTAAATGAATTGGCATTTTTAGGTTCTGTAGGCATTGATGCGTGGCATCTTGCCCTTAAAACACCTTCCTTACTGTCCCAGGGGAAGTGCAGACTCTAAGGTCGCCCCTGCTTCCACTTTGTCCATGCTGCCTTGTTCACAGCTTTAAATGTACTCAGTTGCTCCCAAGCTGCATCACTCTGCTCTATCTCCCACCCCCACCCGTTCTCATTGTAAAGGGGCTAAAGCAACAAGTAACAAACATGCCCAGTTCAAATTTTCTCCATCCAACAAAGGAGTTGTTACTCTTTAATTCAGCCTCCCAAACTTTTAGGAGGTGGTAACATGAAGTTAGACTCTTTGCCAGAACTAACAGTCTTTTTTTTTTTTTTTTAAAGACAGGGTTTCTCTGTCTAACAGTCCTGGCTGCCCTGGAACTGGCTTGGTAGACCAGGCTGGCCTTGAACTCACTGAGATCTGCCTGTCTCTGCTTTCCAAGTGCTGGGATTAAAGACATGTACTACCACTGGCCAGCATAACACAGCCTTCAGTGTAGTTCTCAATAAAAGACCCTGTGAATCTCTTGAGCAAAGTCTTTTCCTGGGCCAATGAGTTCAAGGCTAGTTTCCACTTTCTCTTCTACTACATCCGGTGTATTTGCTTTTATGTTTATTCTTTGATTCATTTGGAGTTGAGTTTGTGCAAGATGAGAAGTGTGGATCTATTTGGAATCTCCTATGTGTAGCTGTCCAGTTTGGCCAGCACCATTTGTTGAATGTCTTTTTTTTTCCAGAGTGTATTCAGGTGTCCATATGTGGGTGGACTTATGTCTGTGCCTTCAGTTTGATTCCATTGATGGATGTGTCTGTCTTTGTTCCAGTTCCATAATTTTTTTTTATTACCATAGCTCTGTAGTACAACTTGAATTCAGGGATGGTGACACCTCCAGTAGTTCTTTCATTATTCAGGATATTTTAGCTATCCTGAGCTTTTAAAAATGTTTTTCTTTAAATTAGAAACATGCTTGCTTCACATGTCAGTCACATGTCAGTATCAGCTCCCTCTTCCACCCCTCCTCCCCTGTCCCTCCACCAGCCCCTCCCCAACCCCCCACCCAATCCGCACATCATTCCCCAGGGAGGGTGAGGCCCTCCATGGGGGGATCACCAGTCTGTCATTTCATCCAGAGCAGGACCTAGGCCCTTCTCCATGTGTCCAGGCTGAGAGAGCATCCCTCCATGTGGAATGGGCTCCCAAAATTCAATCGTATGCCATGGTGAACACTGATCTACTACCCAAGGCCCCAGAGATTGATGAGGCCTCCTCACTGAAACTACATTCAGGGAGTCTGGATCAGTCCCCTGTTGGCCTCTCAGCCATCAGTCTGGGGTTCAAGAGCTCCCCTTGTCTGGTCAGCCGTCTTTGTGGGTTTCACCAGCATGGTCTTGGCACTTTTGCTCATCATTCCTCCATCTCTGTCACTGGGTTCCAGGAGTTCAGTGTTTAGCTGTGGGTATCTGCCTCTGCTTCCATCAGTCACTGGATGAAGGTTCTAGGATGACATATAAGGTAGTCATCAATCTCATTATCAGGAAGCGGCTTTAATGTAGTCTCTCCGCTATTGCTTAGTTTGCCAGTTGGTGTTATCCTTGTAGATCTCTGGAAAGCCACTGGTGTCAGCTCTCTTCTCAAACCTATAAGGACTCTATTAAGGTATCTCTCATCCTGCTCTCCTCTATTCTTACCCTGACTCAACCTTCCTGCTCCCACATGCCTTCCTCTGCCCTCCTCTTCCCCCTCTCTCTTTTTCTCAGTTCCCTCTCCCCTCCCGCCCTGTTCCCAATCTGCTCATATTCTGAGCTTTTTGTATTTGGGTATTCAGTTGAAAATTGTCCTTTCAAGATCTGTAAAGAATTTTGTTGGTTTTTTTTCTCCCACTGAGACAGGGTGTCTCTGTGTAGCTTTGGAACCTGTCTATTTTTATCAGATATTAGTTAAAATGGCTACACCAGCTTGTTTCTTAGGTCCATTTGCTTGAAATTATTTTTTCCATCCTTCTACCCTGAGGTGATGTCTATCCTCAATGTTAAGGTAGATGCAGCAGCAGAAGGAGGGATCCCCTTTGTTAGTTTGTGTAGTTTGTGTCTACTTTTTTTTTGTTTTTTCGAGATTATTGATCCTGAGAGATCAATGAGTAATGCTTGATTCCTATTATTTTGTTGTTATTGTTGTTATTGGTGGTGGTGGAGGTGGTGGTGGTGGTGGTGGTGTGTGTGTGTGTATGTGTGTGTGTGTGTGTGTGAGAGAGAGAGAGAGAGAGAGAGAGAGAGAGAGAGAGAGAGAGAGAGAGAGAGAGAGAGAGAGTTTCCCTTCTTTTTATTTGCTGGTCTGGGATTATTTACTCCCTGTATTTTCATGGGTGTAGTTTATCTCTTTAGGTTAGAATTTTCTTTCTAGCACCTTCTCTGAGGCTGAATTTATA
Source organism: Mesocricetus auratus (assembly GCF_017639785.1). Taxonomy (NCBI): domain Eukaryota; kingdom Metazoa; phylum Chordata; class Mammalia; order Rodentia; family Cricetidae; genus Mesocricetus; species Mesocricetus auratus. The sequence goes on from NW_024429189.1 coordinate 80,554,952, forward strand.
GACAGATACTGCTTAAGTTTGGATTTTACCACAAAATGTCTTACTTTCTCCATTTTTTTTATTGAAGGTTTTGCTGGGTATAGAAGTCTGAGCTGACACCTGTGGTCTCTTAGAGTCTGTAGAAAATTGGAACAATCATGAAGCCATAAGATAATAAAGGTATTATATTTATGTTTCACAGGCAGAGGCAAGGAAGAGGACTCTTGCTGCATATATCCAAATGCCTAGTTTATTAACAATTCTTTTGCAGTTTCCTCACAGTACAGTCTCTATTTAAGCACCTTGCTACTTCCTTACCATTGCTTACCCCTCAGAATATCTTGCCATGGCCTGTTGGAATCCCCTTTAGAATTCTGCCAGTGTCTCTTCTAGGAACTGAGATGATTCAGTTAGCCAATATTAGAAGCCTGAGACATTATACTTTCCAGATGGGAAGATTAATGTAGCACACATGCAAGAATTACAGGACACTGAACTCTTGTCCTAGATTATAATTTCAAGAAGGATCAGGTTAGGGGGAAGATGGAGGGAGAGGCTACTGAGATAGATGACTGCAATTGGAGAGCATTTTGAGGGTGAGGTAGAAACCTAGTGCAATAGAAACTCCCAGGAATCTACAAGGGTGACCCCAGTGAAGACTCCTAGTAATAGGGGATAAGAGCCTGAACTGGTTATCTTCTGTAACAAGGTAAGACTTTCAGAGGAAGGATGAGGACATCAACCCAGCTACAAGACCCTCAACCTACAATTTGTCCTGTTTACAAGATGTGCTGGGGTAAAGATGACATAGAATTTGTGGGGGTGGCCAACCAATGACTGGTCCAGATTGAGACCCATGTCATGAGAGTGATCCCATCCCTGACACTGCCTGGAGGTCCAGGAACCAGAAGCTACATAGCCCAGAGACTTAGGATAGTACTAACCAAGCCAGAAGAAAAGTCAATGAAATGATTCCCAATGATGTCTACTATATTCTTAGATAGGAGCCTAGCAAATCATCATCATAGAGGCTTCGTCCAATTATTGATGGGAGCAGATGCACAGACCCATAGCCAAATGTTAGGCGCAGCTTGGCTAATCCCATAGAAGAGTGGAAGGAAGTGTTGTATGAGTCAGAGTGATCAAGAAAACTGCAGAATCAATTAAGCAGGCCTCATAGAGGCTCACAGAGACTGAACCAATAATCAGAGAGCCTGTATGGGTTTGACCTAGGTCTTCTGCATGTATGCAATGGTTGCATAGCTGAGTGTTCTTGAAGGACTCCTAACAGTGGAAATGGGGAGTGTATCTGACTCTTTTGTCTGCTTTTGGAACCATTTCCCTTCTACTGGGTTACCTAGTTCAGCCTTAATAGGAGAGAATGTGTCTAGTCTATTGTAACTTGATATGCCATGTTCGGTTGATATCCCTGGGTGGCATGCCCTTTTCTGAAGGAGGAGTAGTGGATCTGGCAGTTGGGGTGTAATATATGAGAGAAGAATACAAAAATAACTTCAGATATGAGAAATATGAGGCTAGTAGGACAGGGTTGGTCAAAAGTGCTCCCTGGAGAGAGTGAAACAAGACCACTACAAGTTGGGTCTTGGAGGAGGAAAAGGATTGTCTTCTGAATCTGGAAAGACAGTAAGAAAATGAGCCTGAAGGAGGAGTGATACTGATGGACAGGAGAGACAGCAAGCAACTGCAGGAATACATTGTCACAAGGGAAATGTGCCTGAAAGAGTGCAGTGTGGTCAGACTACCAAGATCTTGGCAAGAGAAATTACTTTGAAGATAGTAATGCAGCCACTGCCAGCCCATGAGCAGGAGTGCTACCAGTCAGTGTGGTATCATGGAAAGAAAAATGCCACCTAGTCATGACGACGGTTGGCAGCGGTAAAGTTTGAGGTGTAGAGTCTATTTCAATTATCAAGTGACAAGAAAAACAATTCATCACAGTTTTAATGCTGTGCCCACATTATTATCCATTTATGGCCAATGTTGCTTTCTGATAAATTTCTGGAAATATCTCATTACTGAACAATTCACATATCTTCTTTTTAGTCATCATTATTTTCTTCTGGAAAGGACATGTGGCTTTACTGCTATAACTCACCAGACCCACAGTAGCTGCATATTTCATGAACTGTCAACTTTTCTTTAGATATTGGAGATTTTGAGGCACTTGGACAATTCTTCAAATTTTCTCCATTTATTCTCCTCACAATTTCTGTGATCTTATGCTATATAAACTGTTTGAACTTCATGAATTTGAACAAAGGACAAAAACCAACAATGGGTCACAACTATTAAAGGAGAATCTAATCTGAAATATGTTTGGTGCTAGAGTTTTGCTGAAGTCAGGTAAGGCTCATGGTGGTGATATCTTGCCTGTACAAATAAATCTGTCTGAGGGTTAGAGGATAGAGCTTGCCACTAGCTAACCATAGAGGTCTGGAGATCTATACAGACAGACAGGAAGTGAGGTAGCTGGGTAGAAACAGGATATAAACAGGGAGAAACAGGAAATCACTCTCTTGTCTGCTGAGATGCTAAAGAGGTAAGGTGTGCCGTGGCTTGCTCCTTCTCTCTGATGGCTCAGCATTTCCCTCTATGTCTGACCCTGGCTTTGTACTGTCTAGACCAGTCAAGAACTCCATTTATAGGCCAGTGTGAGAGAGTCCTTACCTTGTGAGTCTTGGAGTACTGAAAAGTGTAGGGAGAAAGGTAGGTGGAGAATCTAACATGGTGGGCTTGGTGCCACATACAACATGCTTGTTGAAACTGTTCAGGCTCGGGTCCCGGTGGCTATGTGACAATAAGATTATCATTTAACTACTTAGGACATCAGTTTTATCATCTGTTCAGTGGAGGTGTAAAACTGAGGACATTCAAGCAGCTTTTTGACTGGTGAGATGGCTTAGTAGGTACTTGCCATCAAGCTTGGTGACCTGAGTTTTAGGGACCCACATAGAGAGGGAGCAGAGATGTGATTTCAGAAAGTTGTCCTCTGGCCTCTCCATACATGTACATGCACATATACATAAATAAGTAAATATAATAAAATGCTTTATTTCACAATTTTGTAATATTTATGATCAAAGACGTGCTTTTAAAGTAAGTCTTTTGGGGGTGAGGTGCCATTTGCCTGTTCCCATGTTTGGGGGCTTTTAGGACAAGTGAAACCTCTGTCTCTTAAAGTATGTAAACAAATAATAAGCATGAAAAGAAGGAATAGATGAAATAAGACCATTCAGAAATGGGATTTTGTGGACACCCCACCACACTGACTGGATAGGAGATGGATGTGCAGGACAGTGGAGAATGGCTAGTGTGGGACCACAGTGAGTTCAGGTGGAAACACAGGCTGTGGTGGCAATTGGTGGTGCCACCATCTGAGACAGAGGCTGCTGAGTGCATGAGGCATCTTAAGGGAAACGGGTCTGAGAACTCAGACACTGAGTATGGGTTTTCCCCCAAGTCTCATGACAGACATTGGAGATGAATTTGATGGTTCCCCCAACACTTCTGGGACATGTAGACTATATCCTAGCTGAGATATTTGCCATACACTGGAGCATACAGAGCAGAGTTGACATCTACAGCTCACTACCCACCTAATAGTGATGCTACGGGTGAGAGTGCTTGATGCTGCTTAGACATCTAGATGACACAAAATTATACCTCAAAATAATGAAGGTATTTCTCACATCTAAAGTTATCCAACAAAGGAACTAATTTGTAAGTAAGTGATTTCATGATTAAATTCGTTTGTCCCCAAAAGAATTGTGTCTATAAATAGTGCCTTAAGGCTATTTTATACTGCTATATTGTAATTTACAAAGAAAAGAAAATTATGGAGTTTTAGAAAATACAATTTTAGAAAATTGTAGAATTGTGGGAGCTGGGAAGTCCAAAGGCATGGTGTTGTACCTGCCTGCATGCATGTTTCTTTGCTGTAACATTCTGCCATGGGACGTAAAAGGGCAGAAGGCACGTACAAACAAACAGAAGGGACTGAACTCACTTTTACAAATCCATTTGTGAAATCCAAAACAATGACATTTTCTGTTCATAAGGCTTACCTCATACCCACGCACCTCTTAATACACCCTACCTGCCCAACACTGTTGCACTGAAGGTTAAGTTTCCAGCATATGAACCTTTGGGGACACATTTACACCATGACAGATGGCCTTAGAATTGTCTTCTCTCTTGTTAGTTTTCTTTTCTTGGTAATATCAGGGTTCAAATCCAGAGTTATGGAATGTGCTACACACACACTTTACCACTGAGACACACTTCTAGTTGCCATATGACCTTCCTAGGTGTGGCATTACATTAATCTGTAATGACACTATGATTTGCTGTCACTAATAATATTCAGTAGAAATTATACAGTTCAACTTCATAGTTCAAAGAGGCTTTATAGTTTCCATTTCTTACTCATGAAGCCCCAGGTGACACCTAGCACCAACTCAATTCAGTGCTACCCTATGAATGACCCAACACAAGATGAGCACAAGAACTATCTTGCTGAGTCCATCCAACCCACGGAACCATGAAAGCATGTCTCTTGTTTCATACTGAGTTTGAGTGTTTTGCACGATTCTTTCAAGTGGCCCTCAGTCTCATTTTGCTTACTGCATCTCCATGGCACTATTTATTAAGCCTCTTGTCCATACTCTTGTAAGTTGGTGTTTAAGGCTTAATCATATTGAAGATCATGTTTGTGGCAATGGCCCTTCATAGATAGTATTCTACCAGGTGGCACATGCTATGACCTTGCCTCTCTTTTGTGACTAGCATCCGCTGGTTCTCTTTGCTCTAGTCCATTCCTAATTACAAGATAAAAGTCTTCTAATATTAGTTCTTTATACATCAGAATGGAACACTTTCATAAAGATTTTCCATCAACTTGTAGGTCAGAACCAAAAACTGGTTTTCTTGCTCTATCATTTGAAAACTAACTATTTCATTCCTTGCTGTTTGTCAAAGGTGGCTGGGGAGTTTCTATTCTTCCTTGCTCTGTTTTTGTTAATATGTTCATGAATTCATGGATTAAACACACTTTATTCCTTTTTATTTTATTCCTTTGCTTTTCATTTTTTTTTTTACGAGACAGGGTTTCTCTGTATTGTTTTGGAGGCTGTCAGTCCAGCCCAGCCTTGAACTCACAGAGATCCGCCTGCCTCTGCCTCCCGAGTGCTGGGATTAAAGGCGTGCGCCACCACCGCCCGGCTTGCTTTTCATTTTTTGATGTGCAAATTGTCCCACCATTGGCTAATGGGAAGCTAATATCTACATATCGTAGATTCTTTCATTTTGAGCATCACTATTATATGGGTAGTGACCTGTATATGTCAACTCTGTGGACCTACTCAGTGTATGGCAAACTTTTCAACTATTATATACTGGAGAAGCCTCAAATGTGTTGGGGAAACAATCAAAACAAACCTCTGACATCTGTTCTGGGACTGGAAAACTCGTACTCAGATACAACTTGAATACTTACTTTACCTCAGAATGCTGCTCCTGCATAAGCGACAAAACAAAACAAAACAATCACATGCCACATAGTGGCATTTCAGTCAATGGCAGACAGAAAGACAGCATATCCAGCTGCTCTAAGGGATCTGAAAAATTCCTATTACCTGATGGTTTTATAGCCATCAAAGCACTGTTACTCAGCTAGATGCTGTCCATTCCTGTACCACTCAGAAAACTGCCAGATGATTATGAATTTTAGGTCAACCTTGGCTATTTAGTGAAACACTGTCTAAAACAAAATTAGTTAATCATGTTTGTGATAATGCTGGTATAAGCAAATGTATAAAGTTTCTGGTAATATAAAAACATAGCACATACAACTATGTCCAGTACCTGGTATTTGGTGATGATAGCAATGGAATATATTATGGTTTATGCATTTACTATAGGATACCTTTTATGGCTATTATAGTTCCATTTCTGCTGCTATGACAGATACTCTGAGAAAAGTAACAGAGGAATAAAAGGTGTATTTGAATTACAATTCTACATTGCAACCCATTATTTTGGAGAAATCAAGGCAGGAGCTCAAGCATCTGGTCACATCACATCCACAATCAAAGGCAAGGAAAGAATAAATACATCCTTGTTTGCTTGTGTTTGGCTAGTTCTTCTCACTTGTATTCCAGTTCAGAATCTAGCCTATGGAATGGTGACACATTCAGAGAAGGTCTTTCCATCTCAACCAATGGTTTCAACTAATAGACAATCCCTTACAGACATCCCTACAAGTCAACCTGATCTAGATAATTCCTCAGTTGAGGGTTCCTATTTAGGTAATTCTAGGTAGTGACAAGTTGGTATTTAAAATTAGCCATCATGGTGGCTGTTTTAGCGTATACTCCCACCTGTGAAGAAAAGAGTTTACTGAAGAACAGTATGCCACATGGTATCAGCAGCAGCCCTCATATACTTTCACCGCAGCTCTTGATTGTATCATTTAATCGTGTCTTTGATTTAACCTTGTGCCTTTGTTCTTCACAACTCCTATGTGCAGAAAACACACTTCTAATACTGTAAATAAGAAAACCCATAGAGCGTGGTGGGAAATGAAAAGTGATTAAGGATTACGGTGGTAGAAAGTCAGTGATGGCCACTATTCACCAGCCAGGCATGTCTTGTCCCCACCATACCTACAGTTTGGAAGAACAAGAACAAAACTCCAAAAACTGTTAAAGGAACAAATGAAAACTCAGAAGGCCCTGTAAAATATATGGAGAGACTGGTGATGATCTAATTGAGATGATATCTCTTCCAGCTTGTCTATAATAGTGAAAGAAACGTCTGGACCCAACTTTTATGGTAAACTTGGTACTGAGTCTGGGTGGTTTTAAAGACCCAAGAATGATTGTCTACGATATACTAAAGTAGCTGTGTGCACGCAAGTGCTGATGCAAAGGTAGAAGGATTGCAGGCTCTAGATAAGCAGGTGGAGGAGAAAAGTTACTTCTCAGGCAATCTTTCTCTCTAGACCAGCAGTTCTCAACCTGTGGATCACAACCCCTTTGGGGGTTGAGTGACTCTTTCACGGGGATCACCTATGACCATTGGAAAATACAGTTATTTACATCATGATTCACAATAGTAGCAAACTTACAGTTATGAAGTAGCAATGAAATAATTTCATGGTTGGAGGGCACCACAACATGAGGAACTGTATTAAAGTGTTGGAGAACTAGGAAGGTTGAAAACCACTGCTCTAGACAAAATCCTACTCTCACAGAGACACATGTTTGAAAGGCCTTTTCTCTATAAGGCAAGTTAACTTCATACTTCAAAAATTTGAAAAACAAGAAAATAATCTTGCTTCGTGGACAGCTTTGAAGCCATTGTGGCCCAGCATAGTGAGAGGCCAGGGCATGCATACCTCACTAGGACACATACACTGCCAACACACTACAACATCAAATGATCATGTGGGATACAACTTCTCTGCCATGCCCTCCTGTGCTAGCAAAACAGAGGCTATGCCACCCATGCATGCAAGTACACTTGATGAATTACACACAATGAAGAGATCACTAAATGATGTATTTCTCAGAATGTATCTTACTCATTAAAGAATGAACGACTTTTCTGTAGCCTGGATAACTTAAGCTACAGACACACACAGTTCTGACGATCAATGTGCTGACTGACTCAATCCCAGGAGAGAGCTTCTTTCCTGGCTGATATTCTTCTTACATATGAGGAGGAGAGAGAAATAGTTTAGCCTCTGCCTTGTTCTGTAAAGACATTAACCTCACTCATAAAAGGTCTCACTTCATGACCTAGTTTACTTCCCAAAGTGCCACCTGAAAATTTTGCCACATTGAGATTGAATTTCCATTTATGAATGTGGGGAGATACAGACATGTACCACCCCCAAAAAACAGTCTTGCACAGTTGCCTTGTTTTCTAATATATCTAGGCTCATGCACATCTTTGACTTTAGACTTTGAGTCAGTCATTTCTCCCAAATGCATCTTTTCCTATTATTGTAATAATGCTTAATAACTACAACTTAAGCTCATCAATTCCAGGACTTTTCAATGGGAAGATGTTGGGAGTAGTTTTTTTTTTAAAGGGATGGATGCTGAGGTGTATAACTCAGTGGCATAGGTTAAGCATAGTATGCATAAGACCTTAGGTTTAATCTTCAACATGTGTGCACCCTCAAGCACACATACCTGTCATAGTTTAAATTTATAATGACTTAGGAACAGACAGATTAGTAATTCTAAGAGCTAAGAGAGCATACAGAAATTCAAAGAGGACTTACAGGCACATTTCTGAGAGGTAACCAGTTACAATAGCAGTTGTAAATAAGGCCCATTACTTATACTTTTAATACAACTAATCTGGAGAAGTAGATATAAAACTATAAAAGTTCTCAAAGAAAAATGGCCAATAACAAACATTTATAAAGGAATGAATCCACTGTAGGGTTTACTGTATGGCAGGGAATAAGTCAGTCAGGGTTACCAGGGATGTTAAGACTGTCTCCTTCAGCTGCTCACAGTGCAATGGTGATGATCAAGCTCCCTGAGGCCCCCAAGTAGAAAATGAGTGAGTTAAATGGGGTAGCGGGGTCCATGCAAACTGGAGACCATATGGGCAGCTGCCACTGTCTTCTGTTTTCATCATATATGGTAGGCCCAATGATACCATATTCTACTATCAAAAGAATAGTAACCATAAACTTACATTTAATGAATTCAATTTTTAAATGTTGAACAGTAAACACTTAAAAAAAGACAGTGTGATCTGGGGACCATTGTAGACTGCAGATGGGAGTTTGGCCCAAGAGCTGTGGTCTATGACTTGTCAAGGAATAATGCCATACGTCATTGTAGGGTAGTTTCATATGAATTCTGGGGAGTCGAGAATGTGCAGAATCCTTAGTCATTCCCATTAGGAAATTTATTTTCAATTATATTTGAATAAAAAAAATATCTACTAGCACGAAATTACCCTCAAGCTTAGCAGCTCAACACAACAGCAAACATTTACTTTCTTTTACAGTGTGGACCAGGAATTCATGTCTCAAAAAGTTGCAGCTGAGAGCTCAAGATGCCAGTTGGATTTCAGGTCCCTGACCTTGAGACTAGAAGATGCTTTGCTGTTGGAGAGTCCCCTCTCCTGCACTTAGGCCTCTGCTGTGTAAGTCTCTTCATGGTAAGCCCGCTGGCAATCATCTCAGTCCTAGGGGGTGGGGGGAAAAGTGGAGTCCACAGAGTGTCTGATGACATGTTCTGAGAGGTCTCAGCTCAAGGTGCTATAGGAAAATATGTAGACCAGGGGGCTTGAATAACAGGCATTTATTTCTATAGATCTGAAGACTGGGAAGGCTAAGATCATGATGATGGCAGATTTGGTTTTTGGTGAGGGTTCTCTCCCTGGTTATGTCCTCATGTGGGAAAACTAGGAAGCTCTGTTGTATTACAGTCCTCTTACAAAGGCACCAAGTCCACCATCATGGCCTTACTTAGACCTAGGTACCCCCAAAGGCCCATCCTAAGATCATCACATTGGAGGTTAGGTCTTTACATATGGATGGGATACAAATGTTTAGTTTGTAACAATCCTGTTGATAACAGCTGAATCCTCTGAAATGTGAAAGGGGATGAGATACTGTGAAGTAATGTCAGCCATTCTGGAGACTGGCCATTATAATCCTGAACTGAATTGCTTTAAAACTGGGACAAACCTCTAACCAATAGGAATTCAAACTGATGTTTACAAATGAGTGTAGCTCAGTGGTGTGGCACTTGCTTAGGAGTTAGGAGATCCAGGGTTTGATGCATATTGAGAAATGGGAGATGGAGTAGGAGTTTTCTCTTTCTATATCCATATAGTTAAAAACAAGTAACCTGTTTCCTGAGCACTGTTTGTGGTGGGTAAGGCATTTCCAATCCACCCTATTGGAGTCCTGATCATTTTTGCAAATCTCAGGTATAGAAATTTACCTGAGCAATGAAATACTATATGCCCCAATTGGTAAAGGGCAATACCAGCAAAACTGAAGCCAGTGCTAAAATGAAATCAATGACAACCAGTGGACAAAATTACCTCACAATAAATAGTCAAGGTTCTTAGATGACAAATGCAGACTGAGGCTGAGATTTCTGTCTGTTTTCATTACAACTCAGAATGAGGAAGCCCCAAGCAAGTATTCCAGGCTGACAGTGTCCTAATGCATAGCTGATATATCAACACTCATTCCTCTCCATCAGGGGGTGGGGACAGCAGGGGATGAATGTGGGAGGAGCAGCAAAGGAGTGGGGACAGCAGGGGGAGATGGTAGCAAGGAGTGGGAATAATGGGGTGGGAATAGCAGGGGGTGAGGTGATCAGAGGTCATATAGCAGGGGGTGGGAATAGCAGGGGGTAGGGAGAGCAGGAAGGAGGGACAACAGGGGTGAGGGTAGCTGGGGGTGGGTGTAGCAGAGGTGGGGATGGCAGGGGTGGGGATAACAGGGGTGGTGGAGTAGCAGGGGTTGATGGTGATAGTTCTTTTCTTTTCTTTTCTTTTCTTTTCTTTTCTTTTCTTTTCTTTTCTTTTTTAAAGGAGCCGGTGTCAACATAGTTTGATTAGCACATACTGGTTAGCTACAGGAATCAGACATTAGCAAGGAAACAGCAAAAATGTTTAAAAAGCTGTGAAGAGCATTTGTGGGCTACAAATAATTCAATAAAGGATAGGAAGTAAAAAAAAAACTGGAGACATTTTCACAGATTCTAAATTGATCCTTTTATATTCAAGGAGGGTTATCCCAAGCTGTAACTGGTGGATAGCAGCCTGCTGTTGCTCTGAGATCTTTTGGTCTAAATGACAATCTTGGTTGTAAAGGCAGTTATGAACGATATACAATAATATGTACACAGAGCTGTGTTCTGAAACTCAGTTATTTTTTAAGGAAGGGTGCAGATATTCTTTTCAACTGAAAAGGAGCAGATTCAGGGTCAACAAACTGGAGTCGGAGTCTGAGGAAACACATGGGCAAATGTACCAAAATTTGAGTTCCTTGGGTTTAAGCACAAGCCCAGTCAGCTCTGTAATCAGTAAAAACCACAGAGGGTATCTGGGAACAAATAAGTCTGGGGACACTTTCCCGTGATTCACCCTCAAAGGTCAAGTTCCACATTGTTGGCAAGACAAAATTAGCTACTTTCCCTCATCAAGTCTTGTTTCCCTCTGCATGTTGGAGTACTGTTTATTCTGCCTAACAGACCTGACTCTTACGATCCTTCAGGCTCTCATCCTTCAAGACAGACCAGGAAATACTTTCTGAATAAAGCCCACACACACGGGCTCAGAGTTAAGCCTGTTATATGCACGTAACACTAATCATACATGTATATACCACGCCACATATGTACACCACAGACAGCAATCTCATACACACAGAATTAAACATGGTACATTCACACCAACCACATAATGTGTATAATAATCTATACCATACATGTGCACCGCACATAGCAACCATACACACAGATTTAAATATGGCACACACATGCCAATCATACACATGTGCATACCATACCAAACATGCATACTGCATAGAGAAATCACACACACACATACACACACATATTAAACTTAAACACAGTATATACACACTGATCACATACATATGTGTATTGAACCATACATATACCAAACACATATGACGTGTTTCCTTTCATCTTAGCTCATCACTTCTTTATTTCTGTGACATCAATTATCTACTTACTGACTCTCTCAAATAGGACGAGATTTACATTTTCACCAATGTATATTACTTAAAACATGAACAAAGGATTTGTTTTATAGCACAAGCTCTAGCCAACTAGTATATGATTTTCTTTCTTTCTTTTTTTTTTTTTTTTTTTTTTTTTTTTTTGGTTTTTCGAGACAGGGTTTCTCTGTGGCTTTGGAGGCTGTCCTGGAACTCGCTCTGTAGACCAGGCTGGCCTCGAACTCACAGAGATCCGCCTGCCTCTGCCTCCCGAGTGCTGGGATTAAAGGTGTGCGCCACCAATGCCCGGCTTAGTACATGATTTTCAACAGCAGGCATAAATATGATATTATCAATGAGAGCCTCTGAACTGAGATTTAGTCATGCCATTCTGGGGATAACCAGCCTGTGAGTGAGGTCAGCTGGGAAATAGTCACAAAATGGCCAAAAAGGAGATGTGGAAAAGGACAGGGAGGCCTTTCAGTAATTTGTCTTTAAATAACAGAAAGCTCTTAGCAGTGTAGAGTTTCTGTGTTTCTGCTGGAAAGTAAACGGAGAGATTTCACCTCTGACTCCATTTACTGTCGTCTCGAATGTAAGCTCTTCTGTAGCTGATGTCATGTGCCTTAATGAGCAGAACAAGGTTTTACAGTTGTGGGATTGGAGCAAGGCTGGTGTTCCATCTTCCAGTCCATTACCACACATTATCTATGGCTTTTGGGTAATTGAGCAAATAATACTCTTGACAACCATTCCTCTCTTTGACTCCAAAGCAAGGTAATTAATTAAGGCCAGAAGGGGATTGTTAGCATCTGCTAATGAACCACAGTTGAGGGAATTACTTAGGAGAGCCCTCTTACAGCCTGTAAGTGTACATGAACAAGAGTAGCTTGGCCACTAATGCTCTCAGTCTCTCCCATCACTGAGTCACCAAAGGGCACATTAAATGTGGAACAACTGGAGCTCTTCTGTGACATGGCCCTGTCTGATGATGTTTGTATAACGTTGAGTGGCTATTTATTCTCAAACCATATGACACACCAAAATATGATGACTCAGATAACAAACTGACTGACCTGCCAGAATCCACTCACCACTGTGCTATGTAGCCTATACGTCATACTCTCCCCCACCCCTGCCCAAATAAATAAATAAAGCATGTGGAGAAAGCTCTCAGGCCTGAAGAAATTGCAGTCTTCATGGGACCTAATACAGAAAATAAGTGGTGGGCAAAGTACCATGATAGTCGGTAAGCACTTCCTAAACTGTGTGGTAAAAGAGCTCAAACAATAGTTCAGCGGAAGGATACTTTCCAAACATGGGTGAGACCCTGGATTCAACCCCCAGTACTTCAATTCAATCAATCAATGTATCAGTCCACTCTGTGTCACTTGGCATGATGATGCATGACTGCGACCCCAGCACAAGCGAGCTGGAACGGGAGGACTATGAGTGTGAGGCAAGCCTGGAGCGCATATGGGGGAGAGTTGAGAGAGAAGGGATGAAGAAGACGGGTGGGAAGGAAGAGAAATGAGCAAGAGAAACAGACCACAGTCTCCAAAAGGCAGGACCAGCCCAGCCTTCCTGGAGAAGAATTCAGAACCTTCAGAACATCTTCCTTCCTTCTCCCTCTGCACTTTAAAGAGATGGAGATTCCTAAGTGTACACACTCACATGTACACACAGCACACATATGATAAGCCAAGGGTCTTGAATGTAGATCTAGACTAGACAAATAAAATGGCAATCATACTCTTGTTTAATGCTTTCATTAATAGAGCCAAAACATTGTAGTGTGGGAACACATTATAAAAGAGCTAGTACTCAAAATTGAGATATGGCAACAATGTCTACTAGTATTGTTAAATAGGTATGAGAGGGGGCCATTGTTTTTTACTTAGTTGCTTTACCGGACCCCAATAGATGAGACCGAACAATCACAATGCATCCACCTGTACTAAATTACTTGTCTTCAAACCAAAATTAAGCTGTCAACTGGTAAACAGTAAGAAGTGAGTGAGAGCAGGCAAATTTCCAAATCAGGTTAGTTTTTACAGTGATGGTGAAACTCTCTGCTTTCATCACAATCTGTTGTTAACTAATCAGCTATTTTTTCTATTGTTCTGTCTTCTTGTCTCACTGTACAAGTAATTTATATTGACCAACTCTGCATCTTGCATATTTCTTAAAGCCCTTCTCTGCCCATAAAAGCAACCTGTTAGACCAGAAAGACTGCTGAATGGGAAAAGGCGCTTGCTGGCAAGCCTGACAACTCAAGTTCAGTCCCTGGAACCTGTATAGCAGGAGAGAACCAACTCTGGAAAGTTGTCCTCTGACCTCATCATGCACTGTGGTGCATGTGTGTCACACACACACACACACACACACACACCGCAAAAGTCAACCTCTTCTTAGCTTGTGTGAATTCTACCTCATGAAGCGAATTGCTCTGTGCAGTCTAGAATTGCAGAGTAAAGCCAGATGTAATCTTTTAAGTGCTGTAGTTCCACCCTTTGATTGTGAGCAGCACATCACTTAAATCTAATTTCAATGATGCTTGAAAACAAAGAGAAAAAGTCTGGAAATAATGCCTCATAGCCATCTCCCCAGTTAGTGATATACCTGGAGTGGGGAGGAAACGTTAGCATACATCCATGAGTAAATGTAACAAATGAATATAAAAAGTGTTTTTCTATTTTTATTTTCATAGTTTTAAGGGCCAAATAATCATGTTCACATAAATATCTGAAGGCTTTGGGTTCAGCAGTTCCTTCATTTTTGGGAGGATACCCAAAGGAGCTGCCAAGGTTTTGAAAAGCATTTTTTGTTGGAAATGATGGATAGCTGAAAATAACTTGTACCATTATAATGCTTTTGAGTAGCAGAGAAAGGTTCTGGCTGTGAGAACCAGGGGAGTAAGTTGTCTGTAATATGAAACATTGTTAGACAGTGGTAAGAGTCTCAATCCCACACAGCAGGGTAACTAGAGATAATGATGACATACTCTACAATTCAAAACACTGCAAACAAACAAACAAACAAAAAACCCAAAAATACCACCACCACCAACAACAACAAAACAAAGGCTTGCATGTTTCACCCATAAGATGATAAATGAGGAGACCGACATGTTTACCCTGATCTGAGTATCACTATATATGTGTGTGTATCTCAAAACATCATATGGCACCAAACAAGTATGGTCTATTTTTTTGTTTTTTTATTTGTTAAATTAATTTAAATTTTGAAATAATTGTTTAGCTAAGTAATGCATTAATTCTTCATAGTTTATCAGCTCCATTAGATTCACTTTCAATTTTGCTGAAAGTGAAACATTGGAAACCACTTGGTTTCCAAAGAGTGTTTCCAGATCTTGAATGTTATTCACCTTCTGAGTGCTAACATCTCCAGTTAGTTATCTCTTTCCCTGGAGGCCTATAGTCTGTAGCACTGTTCCTTCAGGATCTGGGAAGGGTTGTGCTTTCTTCTTGTTCTTGGGACTATGAAATGTGGACAGCTGGTAGGAAAGAACCAGTGTAGACATCACTGGTTCTTAAAGAGATCCATTATAGAAATGTGCGCGTGGTGATCAGTCCCTACAACACTAGCTATTCTCATATAACCTTAAAGAGCCTCTACTTAAGTCTAAGTGCTTATGCACCCAATGATGAATATCACTGTCCCACCCAGGACGTAGGCAAGACGGAATCATCATCCATACTCATTCTGGCAGTGGGTCTGAGATGGGGACAAGGATTTTTTGGATACTGTTTTGCCTCCTCTTTTCTTTCCTGGCTTCCAGAAAATAACACCTTAGAAGTCAGACTCTGGGTTTCAGGTAAGAGTTTTCCAAATTAAGTATTCTTCTGAATTTGGTTAAGTTCCTTGATTGTGTGCCCTAGCTTACCGATGTGTAAAATGCAACAATAGTATTTGCCTCATAGAGTAGATTTGTGAGGTAAACGAATTCAGGTACATAATGCAATCAGACACAAAGCAAATTTTGAAACTAGGAAGTGTAAATATGACAAGTTTTAAGTTCCCTAGACAGTGATACAACATTAGGCAGCTATCTGGAAGTTTATAGTAAGAATTCTCATGGAGGCTCAGCTGTGTGTCCTGTTTCCTTAGGCCTGGCAGGAATCTTGTTGAGGTGAGAGGATTCCCATGGCCACTGCCAAGGAAGTTCTCTCTGTGCTTTTGTTTTTGTATCAATGACCAAAGATAAGGCTACAGTAAAGGTTTTTAACCTAAACTGAGCACATTCTCACTCCTTATCACTCTACATTTCCTTATTGACTCAATATAATAGCCACTTAGGTTTTGTTTCTTTTTCTTAGAATAGTTGATTTGCATATCTGTCTCATTAATATTTAATATTTATGTAAAGTTCATGTTTGTCTGATCTGTCAAGGTTAGACTTTGAGGAGAAGAAAAAGGATAATCTGAGTGTCAGAGATAATGCAGCTGAGCAACATCAAAGGAAAATATGCCCCTCCAAATCCACAGCTTTTGAGGGCTCCCCAGGAGAAGAAGTTTCGAAGATGGTCTTCTCTGAACAGTGGGCAAAGACTGTATTGACAAACTGATGCCTTCGTTCTCACTGGCTGCTCACCTTGCTGCTTTTCTTATAACTAGTTAGCTAGGTGGTAGAAAAGAACTTACCTGGGAAGGTGTTGGGCACTCAGACAAGGACTTTTGTGGCCTTCATTCACTTTAGTGGAGAACCATGGAGGGGGGGGGGAGGCAGATGAGCTTTGCTTCCATCACAGCGGGGATCCACAACACATGTTTGGAAACTTTCCTTGTGCTGTTCCAGGACTGCTAAGCCATGCCAATCAGCTGAGGGAGACTGTTGTAGAAAATCATGTATCCACAGGTGGGTGGATTTATGTGTGGGTCTTTGATTTGATTCAGTTGATCCTCCTGTCTGTTTTTATGGCAATACCATCCAGTTTTTATTACGATAGCCCTGTAGCAGTGCCTGAAATCTGGGACGGTGATACCTCCGGAAGTTCTATCCATTGTATTGGATTTTTTTTAGCTATTCTGGGATTTTTTTGTTTTTCCATATGAAGTTGAGTATTGTTCTTTCAAGGTCTGTAAAGAATTGCATTGGGGGCCGGGCGGTGGTGGCGCACGCCTTTAATCCCAGCACTCGGGAGGCAGAGGCAGGCGGATCTCTGTGAGTTCGAGGCCGGGCTGGACTGATAGCCTCCGAAACAATACAGAGAAACCCTGTCTCGTAAAAACCAAAAAAAAAAAAAAAAAAAAAAGAAAAAGAATTGCATTGGGATTTTAATGGGAGTTGCACTGAATCTGTAGATTGCTTTTGGTAAGATGGCCATTTTTACTATGTTAATCCTACCAATTCATGAGTATGGAAGATTTTTCCATCTTCTGATATCTTCTACAATTTCTTTTTTCAAAGATTTCAAGTTCTTGTCATACAGGTCTTTAACCTACTTGGTTAGAATTACATCAATATATTTTATATTATTTGGGGTTATTATGAAGGATGTTGTTTCCCTGATTGTTTTCTCAGCCTGTTTATTGTTTGTATATAGTGGGGCTACTGAGTTTTTTGTTTTTGTTAACTTGTATCCAGTCAGTTCACTTAAGGTGTTTATCAGCTGTAAGAGTTCTCTTGTAGCATTTTTGGAATCCACTTATTTATGCTATCACATCACCTTCAAATAATGGTACTTTGACTTCTTCCTTTCCAATTTGTATCCCCTCAACATCCTTTAGTTGTCCAATTGTTCTAGCTATAACTTCAAGTAGAGTTTCTCTTCATTTAATTTGATGTTGGCTATCGGCTTGCCATATATTGCTTTTATTATGTTTAGGTGTGTCTCTTATATCTCTGATTCTCCAAGACTTTATCATGAATGGGTGTTGGATTTTATTAAAGGCTTTTATTCAGCATCTAATGAGATGATCATGTGCATTTTTTCCTTTTAGTTTGTTTATACGGTGAATTACATTGACAGATTTTCATATGTTGAACCATCCCGGCATCTCTGGGATAAAGGGCACTTGGTCATGATGGATGATCTTTTTGATGTGTTCTTGGATTCAGCTTGCCAGTATTTTATTGAGTATTTTTGCATCTATGTTCTTGAGGGAGATTGGTTCTAATTCTCTTTTTTTGTTGTTGTTGTTGAGTCTTTGTATGCCTTGGGTATCAGGGTGACTGTGGCCTCATAAAATGAATTTGGCAATCTTAATTTTGCTAAGTGCCAATTTTTCTTAGTCAAACTCATATTGGAAGCACTAAACTCCTCATGGATTTTTACTTTCAACAAGGAAACCAACTTCATTTCAGGTAGAGATGGAGGCCCTGTTAGCTGCATTCATGATTTACCTAGATTACATTGCTAAATTCTTAAAAACACACACACAGAAACAAAAACAAAAACCCTTATCTTCGGGTTCTTCTAAGCATGACAAAAACCCAAAACCAAAACAAAACAAATCAATCAAAACAAAACAAACAAAACCCAACAACAACAACAACAACAAAAACAAATGAATTCTTCTGCATGGTTCTGTTAGTTTCTGATCCATTCATTTCTGCAGAAGCCAAGATAGAAGTTGAAGGTTTGGGTGCAATTTGGGAAAAGCAGGATCCCTGAATCACTGTTCCCTTGGGCTCCTTGTTGGTACAGGGTTTGTCTGAAGAGAGAACAAACATGCCATGCATAAAGAGAAGAGATGAGGGCTGGATATGCAAATGAGCTGCAATGGTGACAGTTTCCCATCACCTGCATAGATTGTTTGCCAGTGCTGCCTACTTGCAGCAATGCTCTCTACAGTGAGTCACATGAGTCCCAGCTCTGCTTCTCTCTAGTTTCCTGATACTGTGCAAGCATTATCATGTCCAGAAGCATTGGTTTTCTTATCTGTACATGAGGAAAAGCATATCTATGCTGTAGGGTTGTTGTAAAGAATAAGGAGCATAATGTATCTAAAACATCTTTACAGTGCTAACAGCATATCAACACATCTTCTCTTTATTCAAGCTTTCCTCAATGCCATCATTGTCTAAAGCATGTTGGAACAATGTTGCCTCTGTACAGGTCCACACAAAAAGGACAAAAATTGTTGATAGTATAACTCAGTGGTAAAAGGCAAACACATGCACAAGACCCTGGGTCTAATCTCTAATAGCCAACACACACACACACAAACACACCACCCCACACATCACACTCACACACACACATTCACACACAGAAGGAAATGGAAGGAAGGGAGGGAGGAAGAGAGGGAAGAGAGGGAGAAAGAGAAAAGGGAGGAGGGAGGAAGAGAAGACTGTTTGTGATAGTTGATACTCATTTCAAAGTTCACTAGACATGGAACCAGCTAGGAGACACACCTCTGAGTCTATCTGGGACAGCGATACAGAGGAGGGAAAATATACCTTGAATCTGGGTGACATTATACCATGTGTTGGTGGTTCAGACTGAGTAGAAAGGGAAAAGCTAGGGGACCATGAGCGCTCACTTCTCAGTACTCTCTGGCTGTGGATGCAATGTGACCAGGCAATTGTCCCTGCTGTGATGGGCACCAAACTGTGACAAATCTCAACAAGTCTTTATTTAATCATGTATTTAGTCAACAACAGGAAACTAAACTAAATGCCGGGCAGTGGCAGCACATGCCTTTCATACCTGCACTCAGGAGGCAGAGACAGGCAGATCTCTGTAAATTCAAGGTCAGCCTGGTCTACAGAGTGAGTTCCAGGATAGCCATGACTGTTATACAGAGAAACCTTGCCTCAAAAACCAATGAAAAAAGATAGATAATACATTATATTTATCTGCTATTTATTTTTGAATTTCAAGTCTTTAGAAGTGATCATTTACATGTATAGATCTATATATGCATCTGCATGTAATTATGTATCTATAACTCTCTATGCATAGATACACATACAAGTATGTGCATTTATTCACCAAGAACTTAATTGAAATAGTTGTGAGTCTCCTTCATCTTCAGACTCAGAAGACAGTGACAGCATTACCAGCAGATCACTCTGAAGAGTGTATAAAGAAGACTAGATCGATGAGTCAAGGCAAGAAGGCTAATGTGGAACTTAGGTCATCTAAGTGTAATGCCATCTTATTAGAGTTGCTTCTTTGCAGTATGATGTAAGATATAATATTTAAGCTCTGGAGTCACCTAGGATTATATTTGCCACTTGCTGGGTTTGTAACATGGAACAAGTTTCTAAAAATCTTTTGTCTTCAGTTTGATGGTATGTGGAATGAAGAAAAGCAGCAACCTATGGGGTTGGTGAAGGAATTAAAGAAGGCTGTGCACATAGAAGGCTCAGAGTCTTGTATGAAGAGTCAGTTATGCTAGAGGAAGATGAGTCTCTTTACGGCACCGTGGGAGGGAGACAATCCCAACAAATGGCAAAGGTTTACTACTAGAGTCAATAGAGCAGAGTTCTCAGCCCTGTGACTTTTGAGCCAGCTGTGTCTGTTCCTGTGCTTCTGTCTCTCAGAAATGATTCTGTGGGATGCCTGGCCTGTTTGCTTCAGGTAATTGTAACCCCACAGAGAATAATCATATGGGAGAATCTTTTTGAACACGATAAAGTGGTTCACGAATGCAATCGATGGTTATTAAATGAAGGGCTTGTGTACAGGTAGTGCTGCTAAATATTTTTGGTCCTCATCCTCAAAAGTGTAAGTCTGAAAATGCTGTATTGCTTCACCCAGACAAAAAGCTTTCTCTTTCCCTGCCCCATTAGATTAGAACCACACATGGTCCTCAGAGGTGCCATTCCAGGTCATCTAGAAGAGGTGTTTATTGTTTCCACTTAGGATATTTCAAGAGTTGACTTGCTAAGTCTTCCCCCCCCACACACACATTAGCACCTTTGCAGCTTTCTCTGTGATAGTCAGAGGTACTGCCATTCTCCAGGGCTTCTGCAGGCTTTGGGGCTTTGGGGCTTTGGGCTGTTGTTTTCTGTTATTCACTTTCCACTTTTCCTTTAATATGACCTTTAGATCTGACTTCCCCTCCTTACTCCATACCTGTTACTCTTTTCCAGGCCCTTGTACATCTATCTACACACTCCTCAAGGGGTTAGATCTTGAATTTTTCTTCCCTCAGGCCATGTTGAAAATTGGTTCCATGATCGATCTCCTTTGATTATTATCGTGATATGCTGTTCCCCACCTATGGCTGTCAGCTACATTGCATCAAATTACTTCAGATGATACTCACATTCCTCACCA
Organism: Mesocricetus auratus; assembly: GCF_017639785.1. NCBI lineage: Eukaryota > Metazoa > Chordata > Mammalia > Rodentia > Cricetidae > Mesocricetus > Mesocricetus auratus. Next base: position 80,575,937 of record NW_024429189.1, read on the forward strand.
GCTGGTCCACTGCATTCTCCACCCTCATCGATTATATTGTGGGCCTACTGGATGAAAGCAAAGTCATTCTCTTGTCCCTTGTCCATTGCCCACATGCCAATGAGTCCCTGCCTTCACTCCCAGTGTTCCTCCATGTCCAGTCCCTCTATACAGAGGAATCGGTATCCTGCATTCCTTGCAAAACCTGGTTTAGAACATTTCCCCCAAGATGGCTTCTGGTTTTTATTATTATTATTATTATGTCCACTAATTTGATTTCCTTGGTTGTCATGCCTCCAGTACTTAGCCTGGCATTGCTGTTATAGAATGGTATGCTATTGTCATTACTCTCCAGTGTCCCTGGCACAGTCCACAGTGAGCAACTTGTTCTCTTGACTTCATTCATTCCTGCCTCAATGTAATTTCCTTGAGTTTTATTTATATCCTTTTAACTCCTGAAACCCGCAGAGAATCTGGTGCAGGGTCTATCAGCAGTAGGAACTTAAAACATAAATGTTACAAGAGCTAAGGAGAAATGGTTGGACACTGAGGCCCTAGACCTCCTTTTGTCCTGGGACTTAGCCCCATCTGCTACACATTCTGAGTTTCCTTCCTCATAAGAAGCTGGAGAACAGATGGAGACTAGTGCCAACCAAGTTTGCTCATAAGTCTGAAACTGTGAAACAGTCAGAGAGTCAGGATAATGCCAAACCAACACCTGAATGAGCTCTCAGTACTCATAAAGCCACAAATGGGTATTTCTATATATTCCTGGAGTTAGGATAGGTAAGCGTAGTAAAGAATGAACAGATATACTGCCCACAGTGTTTCCCCCACCACAAATTGATTAAATCCCCTTGAGCTTTGATTTCAGAAGTATCTATGTACTCAATGTACATATGTCCTAACATTAAGTTCAACCATCATTGTAGCCCAACCTCCCTACATCTCTCATTTGTGATATGCTAACATGCTGCTAGCTTACCCTCCAGATACCCACTCATCTTAGTTGTTTTTTTTTTTCTGTTGCTGTGATAAAATGCCCTGGCAAAAGCCACTCACAGGATCAGGGGCTTATCATGGATGCGGTCCATCAGGACGAGGAGTCAAGGTAGCCAGAGTCAGTTGGTCACATTGCAGCCACAATCAGAGAGAAGGGTTGGATGGATGCTCAACTCCCTTTCTCAGTGGGACGGTGCTTCCCATTTCCGGTAGCAGGCATACCGTTATCGTATCATGGAACAGTGCTTCCCTTTTCCAGTAATAAGCATGCCCATTGGCTTGTCTTCTGGGTGACTCTTGATCCCACCAAGTCAACAATATGAAGCATCATACAATGTATCTCCACTTCTGTTCTCTGTCCACATTGCCACCCATTTAACAGAAAAGAAAACCAGTGTTCCTAAGACTGAGCAGTTGCACAAACACAAGAGAGGGCCTTCTAAACAGAGCCCTTCCGGGTACATACTTTCAGATTCACACTGGCCAAATCTAGTGAATTTGCTGAAGGTAAAGAAAAAAGAGGCCAGGCTTCCAGTGAAACTAGCCAAGTGGGCCTGGGAGATCCAACATGGCGCACGGCCAGTCACTGTGGAAGCACTTGTACCTCACCGTGGTGCTTTCTGTTGTGAGTTGCTTTGCTGTGGGTTGACTGAAGGAAATCCAACTGAAGGTTCACCGCCCCGCCCCATCCCCAGCACACACACCTATTTGTCAGTCCATCTCCCACCACTGGGTTTCATTTTGTGAGGAGGGGGAGCTGATGAGGGCTACTTCCTCTCCCATTGTGTGGGGTTCCGACATGAAGTTAGCCTTAATCTGCCGACTCATTCTGATGAGATTGCTTTGGAAGTCACTCCAAAGTCACCAAGGCTAAAAGGGATGTGACAGTTAAGACAGAAATGTATTTCTGTTAATACCTCCGCTGTACCAAAGCTAAGCCAGTGCCAGCCCTAATTCCTAAAGGAAAACAAATCCTCACTAATCCATCTTCTAATTCTGTGCAGACTGGCACAACACCCGATCATACCGGCTGAGAGTCCTCTTTTCTTCACACCCAGCTCAGACCAAGCCCTGGGGGGGGGGGCTGAATCGGAGGTCAGCACGTGGAACACAGATGTGTATGACACAAGACGGCATCGACAGTTCCCTAAGTTTAGCTGAAATAATTACACTCCCTTGGAAGAAATAAGCACATGCCTTGTCAATGGAAAAATCATCTTTAGTGAGCTGCAAACTGTAAAACCACTTAGCAGGCTGCCTGGAAGACTTTGCTGGGCTAAAGGTGGTTTTTGTCTCTTTGTTTCCTTTTGTGCAGTATTGATCTTATTTTACCCCTGGCCTCTGAGGAAACATTCATACTTTTACTCATGTACACTGAGATGAGGGCTATTGAGAACCCTTGCTTCCTAGAAACAGTCACACTGAATGCAGTTTGACTGGATTGCAAATGATGAACAAGGGGGAAACACAGAAGGTTGAAAGGCAGATATTTGTTTAGGGCAAGGCCAGACAAAATATAGCCCAAGGACCAAATTTGACTTACTATCTGTATTTTTGTTTTTCTTTGTAGAACATAAGCTAAAAATGTTTTTTTTAAGTTAAAAGAGGGTACTGTTGGAGGGACTATAGCTTCTAGTCTGATTTTATCACAATTATTATTATGTTGTGCATGTATGTTTGTGAGAGGGGAAGTGAGAGAATTAATGAGATTGAACTCACATTCTGAATAGCTTTTATTGTTTATCTATTTATTTGTTTATTTGGGCATTTATGCCATGTATGTATAGAGGTCAAAGACATCTTGTGGGAATCAGTTCTCACCTTCTACCATGTATGTAGTCCTAGGGATTGAACTCAGGCTGTCAGGTTTGGCGGCAAATGCCTTTACCCATCTTGCCAGCCCCTAGAGTCATTTCTTTTCTTTTTTCATTTTTTTGGTTTTTCCAAGACAGGGTTTCTCTGTATTGTTTTGTAGGCTTTTCTGGAACTTGCTCTGTAGACCAGGCTGGCCTCCAACTCACAGAGATCCGCCTGCCTCTGCCTCCTGAATGCTGGGATTAAAGGTGTGCGCCACCAACACCCGGCTAGAGTAATTTCTTAACAAGCATGAATCCATTCATAAGCATGGAGCCATTGAGACCTAAACATCTTACTTTGGACTCCATCTCCCAGCATTCCTGAAATGTGGATAAAGTTTCTAACATACATTTTAAAATTAATTTATTTTTAAATTTATGTATCTGTGTGTGCCTGCTTTTCCATATGGGTATCACATGTACATGGTACCAATGGAGGCCAGAAGGGGGCATCAGATCCTGTGGCGCTGGAAAGAGAGGTGGTTGTGAGCTGCCTGAGGTGGGTGTTGGGAGCTAAACCTGTAAGAGCAGCAAATACTGAGCCATTTCTTTGAGCTCCCAATACACATTTTGAGGGGCACTTTCAAATCATAGCACAGTCCTTCACACACACACAAAAATGTGTGTTATGCCTTTTAAAGCAATTGTTTGTATAAAAAACAAGTAGCTTCCAGTTTGTGAGGAAAATGGAATGCCCTGTTAGTGGCAGATGTGTCTGAATGAGCAAAGCTTTGTTATCACACAAGATGGCATCTCAGGGGTTAGACCCTTCCCAGAGCAGGGGATCATCTAAGATCTGCCCCTCAACATGTGACTAGAGGCCAAGGCAGATTCCTGTCTGATAGAATGCGCGATGGCTCCTGAAAAGCCTGGCTGACCCCAAAATGTTGACTTACAGGGATAATTCTAGTTGACTCTTTCTAAATCTCCAAGAACAAAAGGTCCTATGAGTTAACTTTTGGCATAAAGTAGCTTTCCCCCCACTTGTTTACATGCCCATCAAACCCTTTGTTCCACATACTTGTGAGATGTGAGACTTGGTACCTTATCTACTCAGTGCCAGACATACAGAATGAAAAACAGCCATCGTCCCTACTTCTGAGGGAGCTGATGGGTTGGTGGTAGAGAAGTGAGTTGTGGTTGAAAGCTGTTCCCAACATAGGATATATGTTTCATAGTAAAGGCAGAAATAAGATGCCTATGGGAGTTCAGAGAACAAGCAGGAGTCGGGGTGGAAACAGTAGGAGACAGTCCTTCACTATGCACGAAGTTATTTTATTGACAAATACCTACAACTTTGGAGGAAAGCAAGTGAATACCACACCAAAAGACTTAGTACTGGCTTTTGTTTCCCATAACCCCCAGGCTCTTCTCCCTGTGTTTCTTTGGGAAGGCTGCCACAACAAAAGACTGTAGACTACAAATTAATTTTCTCACAGTTCTGGAGGCTAGACATCCAAGACGCAGTCCTGAGCAGGTTCGATTTCCTACGAGGCTCACCTCCTGGCCTGCTGCTCATAGTCCTCTAACTTCTCTCACACAGCCTTCGCTCTGTCTGTGTCCACACACTGTCTTTGCATGCGCCCCACTAGTCATATTAGATCAAAATCTACCCTAAAGATTCAATCTACTTTTGTTACCATTTTAGAGACCTGATCTCTGGGCTTGAGGTGGAGCTCAGTGCACAGTGGGTCTGAGGGATACTTCTGGATTTGTGAACATTGCACTCTCCCCCTACCCAGTAATAACTACCTTGCTCCTATGGGTTGGCTATTTTATCTTGTCTTCACTCACTCCCTTTCCTACCTTGTTTGGTGTTTTAGGGTACTTGGAGGTAGACTTATTATACAGTATTATCTCTGGAAAAAGGGGGGGGGGTCTTCTTCTGTGCTACAAGGGAAAGCCAGACAGCCAACGACAGGCTTTACAAAAAGCACCAAAGGAAAAAATATATGCATATATATTATTTATTTATTTATTTTCAACATCTTAATCTAAGTTTCCCCTCCTTCCTCTCCCCCAGTCCCTCCCCCGCCAAAAGTATCATCAAGGTCCCAGTGAAATTTGAACTCACAACCCATGGTTTACAAGACCAGTGTTCTGACCCCCAAGCTATGTAGCCAGCCACAAGGAAATCTTATATTATAGGATACTTTAAAGGAGACTCATGAATCAAATAGGAAGTGAAAATTTGTCAAATATTTTATGTAACTCATCAATAAACAAACAGGTAAGATTCTACAAAGGAGAATGCAATGAACAGAGAAATACGCAATGTATTCTAAAAACCAAACTGAACTGAATTTGCTCAGTAGATACAAAGTTGATTAGCAGCTACGTACAGCAATTTCTTGCATTCCACTAACTATATTGTTATGATAAGAACCATTTAGACCACAACCAGTATTATGGGGAAGGAAGAAAACTACTTCGAAGTCAAGGCTGGCCTTGAACATGACTTTCCTGCCGCAGGCTTCCATGCCAGGAGTGTACCATCCTGCCTAGTTTTTATTATACATTTTCCATATCTAGAACTAATTAGTAATATCCAGTAAATGTGAGATGACAAAAACATGTTTTGATAACTATACTGATGAAATAAACTAAAACAATTTTTTAGTAAGTTGACTATTGGCAGTGTTGAGAAATGAAACAGCTAATACGTTTTGGGGGTGGCATTCTCATTACAGTGAAGCTTTGAGTCTGTCATTTTGAGTCATTTTCTTCCTAGATCCTAAGGAAAGAGTTCTTCGGGTGAAAACTAAAAAAGTTGCCCCTGACCCTTAAGTAGAAATTCTGTAAAACACTAATGGACAAGGTCTCTGCTCTCTGCCAGCCGAATATTATGTAAAAAGAGACATTTCTCTTCTACCTCATCACTCTCAACTCAGCAGCCCAGAGCATTGAGTGGGGGTGTCCAGAGAGTGGTAATTATGATAAGAGAAAAGCTATGACCAGTATGTGTGGACATCTATAAAGCTGAGGATGCCTGAACTATCCACTGAGACCATGGATTGAACAGCCTAGAGCAGACTTTAGACGGAAGCTGTACTGGCTGGTTTTGTGCGTCAACTTGACACAAGCTACAATCACCAGAGGAAAGAGCCTCAGCTGAGGAAAAGCCTTGATGAGATCCAACTGTAAGGCATTTTCTCAATTAGTGATCAATGAGGGAGGTGGTGCCATCCCTGGGCTGTTGGTTCTGGGTTCTATTAAAAGGTGAGCTTGGGCAGCAAGCCAGTAAGCAGCATCCCTCCATGGTCCCTGTACCTGCTTCTGTCTCCAGGATCCTGCCCTGTTTGGAGTTCTTGTCCTGACTTCCTTCAGTTCTGAACAATAAGACTGAAGTGTAAGCCAAATAAACCCTTTCCTCCCCAATTTGCCTTTTGGTCATAGTGTTGTGTCACAGCCATAGAAATCCTAACTAAGAGAAGTTGGTATCAGGGGCTGGGTATTGTTATGCTAGGCTGGACCATGTGTTTATTTGGAGGAATTTGGACTTTGGTACTTTGGGTTAGGAAAGCTTTAGGCACTGCTTAATGGGCCAAATCAGTAGGAGCATGGAAGATAGTGGTGCTGAATGTGATTTGATGGACTGTGGGGATCAGGAGGTTTCAGAGGAGAAGAATGTTAGTATGTGGTCTAGAGACTGGTCTTGTGATACTTTGGTGAAGAAAATGGCTATTTTTGCCTTTGTCTGAAGATCTGCCTGAGGCTAAAGGGAAGAGTTTTGGATTAATTCCGTTGGCAGAAAAGATTTTAAAACAATCTAGTTAGATTCTGTTGTGTGGATAGTAGGGATAATTCTAATGAAGATTTATAATGAAAAGGAGAAAGCTGAGCAGGGTAAATAACAAAATATAAAATTTGAGGAGAAAAAGAGCACCAGGGAGTAGAATAGAGCTAAGTCTTGTGTTCAAGGAGATAAATGGATTAAGAAATGGAATATAGGGAATGGTGACTTCAGGGCAAGATCCCACCCAACTAAGTTTCCAACTTGTGAGCAGGAACTAAAGAAAAGCTTAGAGCTGGGTGTGGTGGGGCACACCTTTAATCCCACCACTGGGAAGGCAGAGGTTAGTGGATCTCTGAGTTTGAGGCCAGCCTGATCTATAGAGCAAGCTTCAGGACAGATAAGCTTAGACAGTGAAGGACAGAACGCTGGAGAAGATGTAATGGAGGCCTAGTAAAGAAACCATTGTGTGATGCTGTGAAGTTGAAACCTGGATTGCCACAGAGAACCCAAGATGTTAGAGATGCTAGAGCCAAGGGATGCCGGCCTATGAAAATGGCTAAAAGGGAGTGGAACCAGCCCAAGAGAAAGTAGTGTGCTGTAGTCAACAAAGCTGGATGAAGCTGGAGATGTGGAGAACATTTTGATATGAGACATGCAGATGCAGAGTTTGCCCAGCTGGTGTTTGGTCTTTCTTTGGTCCAGTATTTGCTCATCATGCTCCCTTCCCTGTGTTTTGGAACAGTGATGTATATCCTGTGCCATTATATGTTGGAAGTATGTGATCTGCTTTTGCTTTTGCTTTTTATGTGTTTACAGTTAAGAGATTGCATGAATCTCAGAAGAGACTTTGGACTTTAAAACATTGTTGAGACATTGTGATAGACTATGGAGACTTTTGAAGTTGGACAAAATGAATTTTGCCTTATGATACTGTTATAAGCTTATGGGGACCAGGGAGAGGAATGTGGTAGTTGAATGTACTTGACCCCCATAATCTCACAGGGAGTGGCACTATTAGGTGGTATAGCTTTGTTGGAGTAGGTATGGCCTTGTTGGTGAAAGGGGTAAACTAAACTCAAAGGCTTCACTTCTAATAATTTAGGAATAAAGGGATCAGACCCTCACCCAGCCCCTGCCTTAGCAGCCATGACAGGCTACAGAAAAGACACGTAGGCCTCTAACACAAGGAAACTCCAGATCCTCTGGCCTTTGTTGACTTCCTGTTGCCTGCAAGGTGTAGGACTCTTAGCTACTCCAATACCATGCCACCATGTTCCCTGCCATGATAATGGACTGAAGCTCTGAAACTGTAAGTGAGCCACCCCAATGAAATGTTTATATGTGTTGCTATGGTCACAGTGTCTCTTTAAGCAATAAAAACCCTAATGAAGATAGAATATCCTAGTGGCATATTGCTGTGACAGACCTGAACCTGTTTTGGTGAGGATTGTGCAAGGACTTTGGAACTTTGGGCTACAAGAGCCATTGAGTGTTAACAGCTCTATTTGATGTTCTGTGGAATTTGGAAGATAATAAAGTTAGGAGCAGTGCAGAAGATGGAGGCCTGTCTTACGACAACCTCAGAGGGAAGATTAAAGACCCTATCAGAGCTGTTTGCTATTTTTAATTAAAATCTGTGGTTCTGGTCAGCTGGGGCTGAAGAATCAGCTGTGATTAACAAGATACTAGAACTACTAAAGTGAAATTTTGCTTTGTTAAAATAGTTGATCCTGGTTGGCTGGAGCTAAGAAATTAGTGGTGATTAAGAAGAAACCAGCATCACTGAGGTAAAATCTTCTGGGAAATGCTTCCTGAGAGCACAAAGAAGCTGCGTTCCAGAGGTGGCCAAGGTTGTACCTCGTGCTGGCAGCCAGACTTGGTAAAAGTCACCCAGGTGGTACGCGTTTTGAAGGTATGAAGAGGTCATGGATGTTGTGTCCAAGTCGCAAAGATGCCCAGAGACCACCAGGAAGATAGACCTACCAAACTGCAAAAGCAAGGTTTTAATTGTTCATGCAAACATGACAAGTAATCTCCAGAGGGAGTGAAGTTCCCTGTCTACTGCTAGGTTTTATAGACAAAAGTTACAGGATTACATCGTAGGTACAGGTTGGTTTCTGGATTGGTTGACATTTGGGAATTCCTCAAAGTCATATTTTGGCAGGAAATACCTGTGTAACAATTATTCTCATTGGTCAGTGTTGAGAGGGAACATTCTGTGTTTTCTATGGCTTTGTCTTGTTACTTGCAGGTGACCTGTTGTTCATAGATACCAATAGTTTTCAGAACTGTATCCTGGAGACTACAGGGGAGGTTTTGGTCCCCCCCTGGAGTTTCTTTTGTGATCAAACAGTTCCCAGGAAGGAACCAAGTACCTAGGAGGCTGGGGGATAGGGGAAGTCTGGAGTCTGTGTTCAGTTTTGGCCCTAGGCTCTGAGAGGCCAGAGGATATGGAGTTTCCTTGTGTTAGAGTCCTACATATCTTTTCTGTAGCCTGTCATGGCTACTAAAGCAGGGGGCTGAGTGAGAGTCTGGTCCCTTCAATGGAGAGCAGATGAGGCTTGGCACTGGGAGAGGCAAGGAGGTATATTGGTGAAGGTGCAGCCTTAATGGTAGTTGAAAGCCCAGGACTGAAGGGATCATGCAAAGAAGTTGAGGCTTGACACCATGAGGAGAGCCTATGAGAGGCTATTGGTGAAAGTGCAGCCCAGTTGCAGCAAAGGACCCCAACATTTTGGAGATGCTGGTGCCATGGGATGACCACCAAGAACAGCAGTGGCAGTGGAGTAGAACCATCTGGAGCCTAGAGGACAAGCTGTGTGTGCCAAAGATGGCAGAGCCACAGGACTTACCGAAACCCTTTGCAAGAATCCTGAAGATCCTGAGTGGCACCCAGCTACGTGGATACTGAGGCTCTTAGAGTTTGGTTTTGCTTGGTTCAAATTGTGACGGTGCCCTAGTTCTTCCTCTTGAAGAAGGTATTTAATTTAATTTTGATGTTTAAAGGAGTCCACGGATGAAAGATTTGAACTTTGGAAAGAGACTGGATATTTTTGTTTGTTTGTTTCTGGCTTTTTGAGACAGATCTCTATGTAACAATCCTGACTGTCCTGGAACTCACTCTATAGACCAGGCTGGCCTCAAACTCATAGATCTGCCTGCCTCTGCCTCTTGAGTGCTGGGATTAAGGGTGTGTTGCCACCACTGCCCATCTGAGATTGGATATTTTAAAGAGAATTAATTTGTTTTGTTTTGTTTTTGTTTTTCCAGACAGGGTTTCTTTGTGTAGCTTTGGAGCCTATCCTGGCACTCGCTCTGTAGACCAGGCTGGCCTCAAACTCACAAAGATCCACCTGCGTCTGCCTCCCAAGTGCTGGGATCAAAGGCATGTGCCACCAATGCCAGGCTGTTGAGACTGAAATTTTAAAGACTGTGGGACTTTTAAAATTTAAGATTTTAACATGAGATCTTGGTGATAAATAAGAAGGAAGGGATGTCATTTAATAGTGATGTGTTTGTGTGTCCAGTTGACAAGTTGTACTGGATGGTTTTGTGTCTCAACAAACTAGAGTCATCAGAGAAAGGAGCCTCAGCTGAGGAAATGCCTTCATGAGATACAGCATAGTCTCATTTAGTGATCAATGGGAGAGGGCCCAGCCCATGGTGGGTGGTGTTATCTCTCAGCTGTTGGTCCTGGATTCTATAAGGTTGGCTGAGCAAGCCATGGGGAGCAAGCCAGTAAACAATTCCGTGGCCTCTGCATCAGCTCCTGCTTTAGGAATCCTGTCCTGTCTGAGTTCATGTCCCCATTTCCTCCAGTGACGAACAGCAATGCTGAAATGTAAGCCAACCTTTTCCTTCCCCAACTTGCTCTTTGGTCACAGTGTTTTGTTGCAATAATAGGAACTCTTAACTAAGACAAAAGGATTCTGGGTTTGGTTGTGAAATGGTACCAGTAGTAGAGTTTATGTCTGCACTTTTCTAATTTGTGTTGCTACTTTCAGATTTGAAACATTTATTATTTACTACTAAACTTGCATCCAGCAGGCTCACCTGGGGAAACTGGAAAAGAAGTATAGCTGGCTGTCGTTAGCCTTCTGGTCTGGTCAGGAAATGATGTGCATCTACCCCTGTCCTTTCAGCAGTGTGGAGGAGTAACCATTGTTATGGTGGGAATTCTGAGCCCAGCATGTCTCAAAGTTGACCACTGTGTGTGAGGACCTGTGAAATACAGCGCTCACAGCATCTCTGCATTGGCGTAGAAATATAAATCTACTTGTGACTCTTATGCAAAAGTAAAATGAAATACATTTCACAGTAAGTGTAACCAAAGTATAAAACTAGTGAGCATTGCAGTTAAAATACTAATTGAGAGGCCTCAAATATGCCTTAAATATACCAACATGTGTACACCCTCAGCCTCCCTTGCCCTTTAAATTGGTTTATTTTAAAATAAAAACGGTAGAACAGAGAGTGCCTATTTCCATCAGTAGAAGTTATGAACTGTTATAAAAACTGTCAAATCTTTTGGATAAAATCAGGAGTAAATGAACACCCCACTGTGTGCCCTGGACGCTAGCCATTGACAAGCCCTGCGGTATGGAGGTGGGGTGCCAGCAGCCACTGAAGACCCCTGCGGTAACTTCCCTTACCTGACTTGTTGTCAGTCTTGGCAATGCATTCTTCTGTAATCTGTACAATTTCTTTACTTCAAAAAAGCTATCTCACTACTTTTGAAAGTCAGTGTAAGTCCTTATTTTTAATTCTTCAGATAAGAGGCATGGAACCTGGAAACACTGGACCTGAGCCCTTACCAACCACTATTCTGTTAAGTGTCAACTTAATTATACATTTTTACATGATCAGAGTCATGTTAAATCTACTGCTAAGGATGAAGTGACCCCACAATAATTGTGTATTCATTAAAAGGAAATTATTGATGCTTAAAGGGTATATCTACAGGCCTGGGCCAATTATGAGAAAGCATGTTTGTAGACAGAAGGAGGGAAAGAGGGAGATGGAGGGACACTGGGACAGTAGGCCAAGGGAGAGAGTCACGTAGCAATAAGTGGTCCTTTCTCTGTGACTGTTCAGTGCCGAGCCCTCCATTTTCCTTTAAAACCTCAATCTTATTCACATTGGACTCGTAGACTCGTATTGCCTATTGAAATTTCCTGAGATGTTGAGATTATTTCTTATCAGCTTCCACTTCTCCCCATATTCTGAGAAGCCCTTGACCCTGGCTTGGGATGTTCAAAGTCAGCCACATGAAGCAGCATTTGTTTGTGGGGGGTGGGACAGGCAGGCTATGTGCTTGGCTGAGTGCAGTGACAGAAAGGCCAGTACCTCTCCTTGTTCTGTCAGAATTCACATCTGTCGGCCTCCAGGGCAGCATACTCAAACCATCTGCTCAACTGGTATTTTCTAGATGGGGAGGGAGGAGTTGGGGTGAAAGAGACAGAGAGGGTGAACTGGAAACCTCCGTGGCCTCCTGGGGTTCTCAGATACATCCAGCTTCGATAGGTCTAGATCATACGTGGCAGAGACACTCGGTCCTTTTTCTTTCTTTTTGTGTGTTTTTTTCTTTTTTTTAAGACCCAGATATAGGTGAATGGCAAGCTATGAGTTACTAGAACAAAGCTAAGTAGTTTCCTATGTCTTGGAATTTTGTGACAGAGATTCTTAAATTTTTTATTTTAAAATTCATTATAAGAAAAAAAAGTTCAAGTAAAGAAACACTGAACAATGACATTAACCATACACAAAGACTATACAACTGTGCAGTTAGAATAGTCACTTAACATGGAAGCTGTGGAGCTTTACATTTTTGCTTTAACATTTCTTTATTCTTTGGAATTATAATTATATCACTTTTACCTTTCCTTTTCCCTCTTGTTTCCCCTCAAATTCATGACCTCTTTTTATTTAATTATTTACACACACACATACAAACACACACATAGACACACATTTTCACACTCACGAAATCTTGCTCGGTCCATGGAATGTTGATTTTATGTGTGTGATTTCAGGGCTGACCTCTTGGTATTGGATAACCAATTGGTGGGAACACTGTTTCTCCCCATTGCCTGTAGTCCTTTGTCTAGGATTGAAGTCCCTTAAGATTTACCCATTCTATGTTAGCATGTCTACTGGTGCTGTCATTGTTCAGGTCTTGTTTAGGCAGCCATGTTGATTCAGGGATTATCTCAGAAAGATTGTAAAAGCCAGAGGAACAGGAAGTTTGCTGTGATAATGTGTCTCCCAGGGATGTCACATAGGATTTTACACTTTTACTATAAAATATGTTTTATGCAATTATGCACCACCAAAACCAGAAAGTCCATGACAGATTTAAAAACAATTAGCTTTATGTTCTCTTTCATAACATGTTCATTTCTGAAGTCAGTCTTTTCTCACACCCCACTATTTAGCTTTTCTTCCTCTCCTTTTATATGTTATAGTGTACCCACATGAGCATAATCTATAACATTTTGTTATATATACAGCTGTGATGAAGATTAAGGAAACAGTTTAGAAATTATACATGTATGATTTTTGTCATGTATTGGTCATCACACACATACAACCTGTATCTGCAGTGTTCAAGTCACCTAGCAGAAAAAGCTCAAATTAACTCTTGACTCAAACATCCAACATGACCCATAATTGAGGGGAAAAAATACATTTCTACATTGAAAGAGACATCATCGTGTCCCTCTTGCACAACTGAGCTCTCTCTTTGTGGGTGCAGGGCTAGTACAGACAATAACCTGCCTACTAATTTATACTTATGATCCTCCATTCTGCCTCCAATACTAGAGTCACTTGGGAAATTAAAACAGTGTGATCAGGTCTCAGCCCTGGAGACTTGGATTTAATTGGCCCAGGAATAGAATCCAACCACTTTCATAGTTTGAAATCCCCCCTTCCTCTCATCCCATGTGATTTTAGAAATGTTGAGGACCACTGATGTGGAGAGAACATGATATTCTTCTAAAGTTGTTGATTACCTGGCCTCAGAAATTAATATTCAAAAGAATCCCTTAGGCCGGTAGAAAGTGTACCCGAGAAAGGATTTTTTTTGAAAATGTGATTCATTAAATGAAAACTATCATACAGATGGACTTCTCACCTCCAGTACTTGACATCGTGGACCTTATTCTTTGCTGGACTGGGCAGTTGTCCTGCGGCAGCACCATGGCTTCTAATTCTATGCTAGCGCATGACATCTGAAAAAAGAGAAGCCCAGCAGGAAGTTCCACGTTCCTGAATGTCTCTTTCTGTTCCCAAGACTTATGCCAAGTCAAAAGTATGATGAAAGCTAGCTAAGATCAATGTATTTGAGGGAAGGCTGGTAGAAGGCAACCAACTCCTTCTCATGCATCCTGGGATTTGGGGCAGAGTAGTGTAACAATTCATAACACAACCATGAGATTTAAAGTAAAATGAAATAAAAAAGCCACAAGCACTTTTAAAAATGCAAATATTTCAGGAACTCAAGAGAATAATGCAATTTGTTTTATATCTTAAAATTTTCACTGGAGTTAACCAAGTGCCTCTCTCTTTTAAACAAACAAAATCATGTCTTTGAATTAACATAAGGAGGAAAGCCCCGAGGCTTGGAGTGTAGTCTCATGACAGAGCATGGGTTTGGCATGCATGTGCCCTGCTTCAGAACCCCAGCACCAAAGAGGGAAAAAAAAGTGAACAGGGAAGAAACCCTTATCAAAGGGTTGTCAGTGAAGTCATTTGAATATACTGTGACAAATCTTGGGGGTTGTAGTTTCCAGGTTTTAGAGTGACTTGATTGACACCACATTATCATAGCCGGTGCCATGGCAACAGCACTTTATAGGAGAAGCTACTGGCTTAACAAGCTTTAAAAACTGAAGTATTAGGGTTAAATGTAAATTTTCATTTATAGTCTGGGATCTTGTAGGTTTACAGAGTGCTTATTGATTGCTGGTGGTGTGCCAAGTCCTGGAACAAATGAGTCACTTGTGTTAGCTCAGTTGACCTCCACGATGGCCCCGAAGGTGCTTGCACTTATCCAGAGCTCATTGTGGAGTGCTTTCCCAAGGTCACAATGTTGATAAGCAGTGTAAAGTGCTCATCTCAGAAGTTCCTAGACTTTTCTGGTTCCCTTAATGCTTAAAATGTTTTCACAGTTTCCATCTCAGAAGTCCTCAAGACACTTCTGCTTTCCAGTGCTCTTCCTGTGACAGTGATGTTTTTCAAAGTGCACACAGGCGGTAAAGAAGTAGTTACCACTCCCACTTGTTAGAGAGTTAGTCCCATACAATGTTATAAGTACATCTGGCTTCACAGCTCAGTAGTCTTTTGAAACATTAACACACATGAAAGAAATGTGGCATCTCATTCTCAAATGGTCACTGTTATTCATTAGAGGGGCGGGAAACACCCATTGAGCATGCTCGGCTTCTCGAACTTGGAGTCTAATTGAAGGGCATTGTCCTCATTTCCTATTACAACTGAAGTTTGTGCCGAATCTGCTCTTCAGCAGAGTGGCTGCCAAAGCCTTGCTTTTCAAAGACATGACATTAACAAAAGGAGTGGAGTGATCCACTGCTTTGAACTGCTGTGAACTGGTTGTTCACAGGTTGTCTGACACCTGTCAAGCACTGTGCCTTTCTCTTTTTAAAAAGGTAGTTAGAAGTCTGTCTGCTTCCCTCCACTGGGCTGTGAGTCTGTAGATAGACCAGCAGTCAGGTTCTCGTTTGCATGTGTTTCCTTTCAAACACAACTTTCTAGGTGAAAGCACAGATTTGAACTCTTCCTAGACTCTTCTGGGCCTCCCAGGGATGACTTTCTTCTCAGAATTTGTGGATTCTCAGTTTCTTCTTCCACTATAAAGGCTCAAAGTGGTCTTCAGGACCATGGAACCCAGAGCCTCATTGCCAGTGGTTGTGTCAGCAAAGCAGAGTCAGGCAAAATGGTCTTTACAAATCCTGGTGCCCACGGTGATCTACACAGCTGTCCTGAAAGTAGTGGTTTCAGTGGTCCCATGCTTGCCTCCATTTCAGTAAGTGTGTGTGAGGGGGGTAAAGAAGTTCACATTCAGGACAGAGGAACCTTAGCAGGAGCAGATGCTCCTGTGGCATTTTTCTCAAGCCTTTTATTTTTTCCATACTGGGGACAGGGCTGAAATCAGCCCCCATTTATTTCTGTTCGAAACAGTGCTGTTCATGCCATCTCCCAGCACTGTAGTCCTCACTTGAGACTCAGTTTGTCTGTCTGCTGGCTTCCTTAACATCGCTGATGCAGATGACACCAGACTAACACATATGTCAATGAAAAGCGTTTGGCATTCTTGCTTAACCATTCCATTCCTAGGTACTTATGCAGATATGACCACATACATGAGGACAACAGATATATTAGTATATTAACTTCAGTATTTTTGCAATTATATAACATTAAAATATGCTATCTACATGTACTTTAAGAACAACAGTTCTCATGCTGGGCATTGGTGGCATACACCTTTAATCCCAGCACATGGGAGGCAGAGGCACGTGGATCTCTGTGAGTTCGAGACCAGCCTGGTGTACAAGAACTAGTTCCAGGACAGCCTCCAAAGCCACAGAGAAACCCTGTCTGGAAAAACCAAAAAAAAACAAAAAAACAAAAAAACAAAAAAAAACCAACAAACTGTTCACTTATGACATATTCATACATATATTAGGCACTCTTTAAAAGCAACAGCCAGAAGACAATGGGTTAAAGACTACATGAGAATGTGTTCTAGTAAGAATTTTTTTCCTAAAAAGGTTAAGAGACCAGCTTTGACCATAGTTTACCCATTCTGATTTACAGAAACTCAGAAAATCTATATGTACAACCTAACAAATCTCTGTGTGTGTGTGTGTGTGTGTGTGTGTGTGTGTGTAATTTGTGTATACATGTGTATACATTCATGTGTATGTGCACCTGAGTATGTGGGTGCATCTGGAGGCTAGACCTAGGACTTCACACATGATAGATAATAGCTTCTAACCACTAAGCTACAGCACCAGATTTGCATTATTTTTTGAGACTGGATCTCTCATGAAATGCAGAAGTCAGTGATTTGGCTAGACTAGATGGCCAGCGAGCTCCAGAGATACATTTGTTTCTGCCTCCTCAAAACTGGGGATGAGGATGTACACAGCCAGGCTGCTTCTTACATGGTTGCTAAGGATCCAGACTCACATTCTCACATTCGTATGACAAGCACTGTCCCAAGTGAGCCATCTCCTCTGCCTGCCAAGATATATATTTAAGTTAAGACTAAGGAAGAAAAAAAAATGTACAAAGCTTTATGTAAATGTGTAGAATGGTTTAGAAGGATATCCAACACACTCTAAATGCTGTGCATCTGGGGACAGGAAGCAGAGCCCTCAGAAGCTTTACTCCTACTAGAATTTGTGTCATGTATACACGTAACTCACTTAAAAGAAACAACAGCTAGTGTGGTCATCCATGCCTGTAATTCTGACACTCCAGAGGCTGAGATTGGATTGTTACCAGGTCCACTTGTAGGGAGTTAGTCCTACACAACTTTATAAGTACATCTGGCTTCACAGATTGCTGTGAGTTCTAGCCAACCACCACTACACAGAGACCCTGTCTGAAAAGCAAATACATCACAAAAATCCCAAGCAATAATACCATGGAACTTTTTTTCAGGGGGCAAGATCTTGTTACGTAGCTTAGGCCAGTCTCAAACTTAAGAGCCTCCTGTTTTATCCACCCATGTGCTGGGATTAGAGATAGGCCTGTGGTACTTTGTATGGAAGCTAGGGTGGAGGTTCCTCAAAAACCTAGAATAGACCTATCACATGAACTGGATATCTACTCCTGGGCATATTCCCAAAGGATTCAATATCCTACTTCAGAGGCACTTGCTCAACCCTCTTTATCGCTGCTGTATTCACAAGAGCCAGAAAGCGGAAACAGCCTGGATTTCCATCAATTGATGAATGCATAATGGAAATATACAAAATGAAATACTATTCATCTATAAAGAGATGAAATTTGCAGGTAAGTGTATAAAACTGAAAAATTCTGGATTTGGTAACTCAGACCCAGAAACACAAGCACCACATGTTCTCTCTCATCTGTAGGTTCTAGCTTTGGTCTTTTAGATAAGTATGTTTCAGTTAGGATAACCAGACAAGGCAGAAGAGGGCAATGCAGAGATTTCAAGGGAAGGATGGCACAGTGTGTAGGTGGTATGAAGGAGGAGATGGAACAGGATGAGGGGGATATGAAGCCAGGGAAAATAAGAGTATATGAAGAGGGTGGGCTGACACTAAAATTTTTAGAGCAATTCATGAGGAAACCTAATATTTCTTTTTTTTCTTGCTTTCTTTTTCTTTTTTTTCAGAGACAGGGTTTCTCTGTATTGTTTTGGAGGCTGTCCTGGAACTCGCTCTGTAGACCAGGCTGACCTCGAAATAACAAAGATCCGCCTGCCTCTGCCTCCTGAGTGCTGGGATTAAAGGCGTACACCACCAACACCTGGTCTAATATTTCTTAAAACATATACACATACACATATAAAAGAGTTTAAATGAGTTACCTCATAATGGGGGTGTGGGTGCTGTTAATGCCCCTTCTAGGCATCAAATACTATCAAATAAAAATAATTTAACAGACATAGGTTACCTCTTTGGAGTTGTTTTCTAGTTGCAGCCTATATATCTCCCAATATTATAGGGTATTGCCATTTATCTTGTTTACTATGCAGAACTTAACTGTGAGAAACTATTGGTGAGAAAACCATGTACTTGAGTCAAGGAACATGGAGAAAGCACGCTGGTACTGTCCTGGAAGCTCCATCCATACTTTCTGGCTTCCAAAGTGCTACAAGGATCTAGGCATGCTGCCAGAGGAGTAAAGTCAGACCTAGCTAGGAGCTATGAGAGCTGCAATAGTGACCGGCTTGACAAGATATACTCCCTGGTGCAATAGTGGCGTGGATGTTTTGGGAGTCATCAACCATTTTCTGATTGCATTTAAAGCTTGCTCCACAAGATAGAACTTATGCCTGGTGCCATTAACTTGGCCCAAATCACTTGGCTGTCTAGGTCCTAGGTCCTGGGGTGGGAGTGGCGGGGGGACTAATGCTATTGTGTTAAATGGACATAGTAAATAACTGTTCCCTGTTTTCTTATCTTTATATCCATGGAGTTGTGTACCTCTCAATCGCAATCAAAGAAACTTTTATTGTTTTTTTTTGAAGTAGATGGAGAACAGTAGTGGTCCACAACTGTTCTACATGCAGAGAACAAAGACCATGGAGTACTCAGCTTTAAATGGGACTACTGTACCAAGTTTCCTCCCCCCACAAGGTTTGAGGATCATCTAGGAATAGGGGAAAGAAAGGTTGTGAGAGACGGAGGTAGTGGAAGTCTGCTGGGAAACTGTGTTCGCTAGTTATGAAAGTGCCATTGCATCCAACAACTCAAAGTGGCTGTGACCGCATTCACAAGACTGTCACCAAGATCAAACCAAACGAAATCCTATTATGGATGGGGGACAGGTTCATGAAGTCTCACCTGCATTTGAGGAGTTTTTGGCAATTGATGGCTTCTGGGAAAAAGGGATATTTTCAAAGGTGTAGTTCCTGAGATGTTCCCCATGAGTCAGTAGATGATCCTATACCCCCCCACACACAAGTGGCAGTTTAATAAAAAAGATGCATGGAGTCAGGAGGTATCTTAGTGAGGATTACTAAGCCCTAACTAAGACGGGAGGAAACAGCAGGGGAAGAATAGGG
The DNA here is from genome assembly GCF_017639785.1 of Mesocricetus auratus. Classification (NCBI taxonomy): domain Eukaryota; kingdom Metazoa; phylum Chordata; class Mammalia; order Rodentia; family Cricetidae; genus Mesocricetus; species Mesocricetus auratus. The sequence goes on from NW_024429189.1 coordinate 80,595,297, forward strand.
GAGGACCTGGAGAGTAGGAAATCAGGACGTGATTTTTATCAAAACACATTGTATGTTGTATGAAATTATCAAACAATGAAAAAGGAAAAAAACTCTAAAAGATTTTTATAGGACGTGAACTTGTATTGCTAGAATCCCATCTATCAGTGTTGACCATCGTTCAGTGAGCACTCTGTTACTGAGGTATTAATTTTGTTCCTAAGAAATTGCAAACTGTATTGAAGGATTTTGAATTTATAGCCACAATTTTTCTACTTCCTGCTACAATATGTAATTTACACAGTATTTCACTCGAAGTAGTCTTTCTTTATGTACTTATAACATGAAAACTGTAAACATGAACTTACAAAAGTAGCAGTAGGAGGGAGCTCATTCCTAAGTAAAACTCAGCCTCTTCCGTAGGAGTAGAATCTAAGTAAAACAATCCTTAAGTACTAAAGGAAGTACTATATGGAACCATGTGGACCTTGGTAGTGGTAGTGGTGCTGGTGGTCCCTGCAAATGCTACAGTCAGCAAGGAAATGAACTACAAGAGGCAAGATAGGAAACCTGCTTCAGCTGTGACTTATTTGGGCAATTTCAAACTTCTGAAGTCTAACACTAGACCAGTTTAATTCCAGACACATTTAAGTCCAGTATAATTTTGGAAAAAAGTTTCCTGGTAACATTATCTCAGTCTCACATGCAAAATAAAGCTCGAGGCATGACCACACAGAAACTCTTTTGCAAAGTACATGCGACCTCTACCATGAAGATGGGTTCTATAGCTTAAGGGCCCAGGATCAGATGTGGTCTATGACCCAGAAATCATAGAGAACATAAGGCTATAAAGTAATGTGACATCTACCCTATGGATAGTTTCTATTGACTGAGAAATAAAGCTAAAGGTAAAGGCTTAGGGAGGGAGAGTTAGGGATAATCATTCTGGGGGATTTGGGTGGTGTAGGCTAAACGGACGCTGTAACGATACGCGACACACAATTACTGACAGTAAAGCTAAGTATTTAATGTAGAAAATTACTCACAAGATACCAAACCCAGAGGAGCCAAACAGTTCTCAGCTAGCGGCCGGACCGGAAGCCGAACTCCAGGAAAAGAGACCGAGACTTCCTGTGTGCTGTCTTTTATGCCTTCCCCCCCCCCCCGTAACGCCCCTAGCCATGCCCAAAAGTGGGCCTGGCTAGTGACGTAGTTCCGCCTACGTACGTATACGTCTTTACGTCCAGCCGTATACGTCTTTAGTCCTGCCTAAAGTGGGTGTGGTTAGCGGTGTGGTAAACTGCCCTTTTATTACCTCATCTGTATGCGCCTCTAATAAGTCACATGTTTAATGGCGGCATCAGACTTCCTCCTACAGGTGGGACCTGGCTCTACAGATAGAAAGATCACCAGATTATTAACAATATCCACCCTCAGCCTTCTGAATAGAAAACTGGTATTCATTTCCTCCACTGGGGAAACAATCCTGTGTGATTAACATTTCTCCAGTGCTTGTCTGTGAGCACTTGTGCCTTCTACACCTGATGGGTGTTTATTCCATGCTAGTCTATGTGTGACTTAAAGGACAATTGTGTTCTACTGTGTTCACCTCTGTCACTTCTGGTTGAATACTTCTGAGGACATCACCCAGCCTCCCTTTCTCCACGGTTCAAGGCATCCCAAGGTTTATAGTGAGTGTGCTCACAAACTCATGGGTTCCATGGCTTTCTGGATACCTCCACATTTGGTATGAAAGATAATAAGAATGAAGAACGATCCTTTTCCTTTAGGGCACGTCCAGGCATGGGTAGCACAGCTAGGAGGTATTTCCATCTTGCAGAAGATGGAGTGGGTGGCAATGAAGAAAAGGAAACCTTTTCTTGACTTCCTTCGCTCTGGAAGCGGTCACCTGGTCTAAGGCTGAAGAGGCAGAGGAGCTCGAAATTCTCAGAAGCTTGCTTTCCACTGACATTCTGGCCCCAGTGTGAGTTGCCATGGCAACTTCAACATATTTCAGATATCTGCTTTGGCATGTTTAAAGCGTCTCCAGCAATTTTTTACAGCTTCATATATACTCTTGTTGAAACTCTGCCTACCCCCGCCCCACAACAAGCCATTCAAGGCTAGAAGTTTCAGTTACCAGCTACACTGACTTGTTTCCAACCATAGTAATGGGGGAACCGCTTTTGTTAATGACCTATATGAGCACTGTATGAATGGGGGCCCAGGTACTGAACTGTGATCCTTAATTCTGCCTGTGGAGTCAGAAAAGTAAATGCACCTTGTGCTGGCAGAAGGAAGTGAAGAAAGGATGCCATGTATTCAAGAAAAATAACATCACCTGGCAAGGAGTCAATTACATATATGGGATTTATTAGAATGACTTACAGGGTGCAGTTTAACTAATCCAACCACAGCTGTCTGGGAACAGGAAGTCCAAGAATCCAGAAGTCCACAAGCTGGATGTCTCAGCTGGCCTTCAGTTTATGCTGGAATTCAGAAGAAATAGGCAGAGTGGTGCCAGTGAATGGGTGATCTTGCTAGTAAGGCAAGAGCAAGCAGGCAAAGAGCAAAAGCTTCCTTCCATGTCCATGTACAGGCTTGCAGCAGAAGGTGTGGCACAGATTAAAGGGGTGCCCCCCCACCGCCTCAAGAACTGGATTAGAAGTGAATCTTTCTACTTCAAATTAATAAAAAGTCCCTCACTGTTATGCCACCAATTTTTGGATTTTAGTTAATTCCAGATGTATTCAAGTTCACAAACAAGAATAGCCATCACAAGGGCTTTCTTTCAACTCATTGCTCAGGAACTGCATGCCATTGTTTGGGGCTGGAGGGTTAGGACATGGTCAGATACATTCTTAGAAAAACACAAATGAATTTTCTTCTTCTTCCTAGGATTGTGCTGCAGCTGTATGGAGGGGTACTTGAAGGAACTGATTTTGAATGATCACCTTACTGAAAGTACTGAAAATCTGAGTTCTAAAAGACCAGGTGAAATGAAGATATTATTCTTTTTCTTCAGATCTTTAAGGAGAGCCATTCAACCATGGCTTAATGCAGAATACAGCAGGGAAGAACTGTGATGTGGTGTGGACTCTGGCTCTATCCACCATCAGCTGAAGTCCTGGCCTATTAATTTAAATATCTCTATGCATTGTCCTTACCTGAATAGTGGGATAGCTACTTCCAGAGTTAATGGGTACATGTTAAATACCTGGTACAGTAAAAGCTCTGCCTAGAGTAAACTACTTGATTTTATGATCCACTATTATAAAAATGGGAAGAAGTAAGGGATGTAATTCAGGGTTGGAGGTAGACCCCACCCTGGGAACAGATTGATCTGCAAGCTTATTGAAGCTGGATAGTCACAATCCAAGAACTTCTCCTTGTGACAATTTATTGGGGTTCCAGCTTGCCAACTCAATCTCACACCTGTCCCTCTTCCTTATACCATCATCATTACTATTATGATAATTATTATCATAGCTACCTTTTGAGGTTATGCTAGTCATGGTGGTGTGGTAGTCACTCATTCTGCCTCCCTCCCTCCCTCCCTCCCTCCCTCCCTTCTCTCTCTCTCTCTCTCTCTCTCTCTCTCTCTCTCTCTCTCTCTCTCTCTCTCTCTCTCTCTCTCTCGCTTCAGTGCTCTGTGTGCTGGAACTTCAGGCCTGCACTACCACACTGGGCTTGTCTCCCATTCTTGACTTTCTGAGAGGGTTGTGTTCTAGGAAGTAGAGAAATAGACTTTATTTTTCAGAGAGGGATAAACTGTGATTTGGGACCCTGCCAGGAAATAAGGAGAGAGTGAAGGAAAGAGTGAAGCCATATCTGCCCCTGCTCTTGGTCCAGTCCACAAACTGTGACAGCCCACGGAGAAAGGGTGTGTCTTTCTAACTGATCTGAAGGCTTCCTTTACTCAGTTGGCATGTCTACCCGTTTGTAACTGACCTGCCTTGAGTGGGAGATTTTCTAACTCATGGAGCTGAATTACTGCTGGTAGCAGAGCTGTGCTCGCTTTATCTTCACGGTCTGTTTTACTTGAATCCAGAGGGACTAAAGAGGTCAGGTTGAATTTATGTTTTTTAACTACAGAATAATAATTTTCATATATAAGAATAAACGCCACTTTCTATCAGAAAAATGTAATTACTATTATTCTCACCTTACATATGGTTTCGGGGTCTAAGACAGCATCAGCAGTCTCACCAGAACAAGGAGTATGTGCTGCTGGAATTTTCCCAGGAATGAGAGATGTGGAAGAGCATAGGTTTTTCCTATGCTTAGCTTGGTGAGATGCTTATTGGTGCTCTCTGCTTTAGCAAGGCTGGCACCTTATAGAATCCTCTGTGACTACAAGTATAACCCTGCCATCTGATGCAATGGTTGGGGGCTGCACTGCAATCACTGGCTCAGTTTGCCTTGGTACTCCCGGGAGATAAATAGACATATTAGAATGGGAGGCTGCTCAGAGAGCAGCGTGAATTAATCGCTAAGACCGAGCAGAGAATCCACCTCTGGCCCTCATCCACTTCATTGTCTTCAGTACTAATTTGGGCTCTGTAGTTCTGAGGTATTGTCAGCATTCCTACAGGCCTTCAGTTTTCAGATACTCTCTGTTCTCAGAAGTTACTGGCTGTCCAAAGCCAGAAATTATTTTAAAGATATCTACCTCTCTTTTCTATTATTTTCCATAGTATTTTTCTGTCCCATTCTAGTGTTTGTTTTCAGTTTTTAGTTTCAAAATCCAATAATATGAAAAACTTGCTGGATTATATGTTTTCAAAGGCTTTTACATACATTAATTTCAGGTGATTTTTAAAGTATTCCTTGGTTTATACAGGGCTGATATTTTCCTCCTATTTAAGAATTGAAGTTCATGTCAACAGTTAACTGACTTTCACATAGGTAGATAATGATTGAAGACCATGTGTTAGTTACATTTATGATGCTGGATTAAGGTATCAGAGGCAAAGTCATGATATTTTGGATTAAAGTTTTAGATGGAGAGTTCATAATTGTGGAGGTGGCATGGTATCAGGAGACAGAGCAGGAAGCTGAGAGATCAAACATCTTCAATCACAAACATAGAGCAGAGAGAGGAAACTATAAGTTAGGCCAGGCTATGAGCTCTCATAATCTGTCTCTGTTGACTTCTTCCAGCCAGGTTGCACCAACTCCCCAAACATCACTACTAGTTGGGCTCCATGTGTTTAAATATATCTGAAACTATGGAGAACATTTATCATTCATATTATCATGTCTGTGCATTGATTGACTTACTGTACTGCATCTAACATGCAGAACTGAGTACAAAGAGTCCCAGATTTAGAGGTTTGTGACTTTGAAAGTGACAACATTCTTCTTATTCCAGGTGTGTGTGTGTGTGTGTGTGTGTGTGTGTGTGTGTGTGTGTAGTTTGAAAGAAAATGGTCCCCAAAGAGAGTGGCACTATTAGGAGATGGGGCCTTGGTAGAGGAAATCTGTCACTAAGGGAGTGGGCTCTGAGGTCTTTTTCTCAAGCTTCACTCAATGTGACAGTCAGTGAACGTCATGTTGCCTGCAAGATGTAGGACCCTTCAGGTATCTTTCCACCACATCTGCCTGCACGCTGCCATGCTCCCAGTCATGATAATAATATACTGAACCTCTGAAACTATAAGAAATCTATCACAATTAAATTTTTCCTTTACAAGGGTTGCCTTGGTCATGGTGTGTCTTCACAGAAATAAAAACACTAAGAATATATATATATATATATATATATATATATATATATATATATATCTCCCTCTAGGGTAGGTACTAAAGGTTCCTGTAATCTGTGTGTTGTCTGTGGTGATTTATCCATCCCAATCCAGCTATTTTTCATTGGTCATGATACTCACTGTTATTGAATCTCTATTTCTGCATCTGTAATGCATTTTTTCCAAGTGTTAAATAAAAATTTCAGGAGGCCATCATTTTATACTAGACTCCTTCACTGGGCCCCAGCACACCAGGCTAAAAATAAAGATGGGAGTTGCTCATGCTACAGTTCCACATCACTAAGCTGAAACTGTCTACTGACCTGAGAAATCAAGAGCAGAGAGATAAGAACTGAATTCTTCAAGCAACCCATTTCAATTGACATAATAATAAAACTTTCCTGTGCTTTAATCCTCATGAAAAGAAGTAACCCAAGGTTAACAAACCAGTTATCTATTGTCCAGAATCCTTGTCCTGACCTTACAAGGAAAGTAACTAGAAATAACCAATCTACTTTTTGTTGTTTGTTTCTGTTTCCATCAGATCTTTTCTCTCTATAAGGCCACCCCTCTGTGCTTGGATCACTGGAACATTGATTTTATTTTGTGGAATGAAGCTGCTTGATTCTAGAATAGAAAACAAAGCCAATTAAGATTTCTAAATTGGTTTACATACATACACACAGTGTATGTGTATGTGAGTGTGTGTGTGTGTGTGTGTGCACATAGTAATTTAAAGATCTTAATTGGCTTTATTTTAGCAGAACAATAGAATAAGCACCAGTAAACCACAAAACAGAAAAATTATGTGCAAATGTTTCAAATGTTCTAAACCATACTTCTGCCAGATATATGCCTCAAAATAAATGACCATACATATGATAGTGGTCCCATAGGATTGTAAGGAAGGCGAACAGTTCCTGTCCCTGATTTATGTTGTAGCTATCACGAAGAACTAACGCAATGTGTCATTCATGTTTGTATAAATAAATCACCTATGCACCTAGTAAGAATGTAATAGATGATGTGTACAGTTATATGTCCCTAGAATACTTGATATTGACTACATTGTTGGATTCTGTATTTACATTAATCATGTTATGTTAGAGTGTTTAAGAGCTACATTAAGCAAAAACAATATGCCATGTTATGCTGGCATCAATCTGGTTATCTCATGTTTATTGTGTCTCTTGATTGTATCATTTTCTCCTGTGCATAATGTCATCTCACAATTAAGAAAAAATTCACCATGCAGGCGGGGGAATGGTGGCACACGGCTTTAATCCCAGCACTCGGGATGCAGAGGTAGGCTGATCTATGTGAGTCTGAGACCAGCCTGGTCTACAAGAGCTAGTTCCAGGACAGCCTCCAACGCCACAGAAAAACCCTGTCTCAAAAAAAACCCCCAAAATTCATCATGCATGTGGAGGCAACAGGCTCTCCCATACTGTCTAGGTAAGGAGTAGGCTATTCTATACAGGATTATATAAGTGTATTTTATGATGTTTGCACAGTGGCAAACTTGAGTAATAATGCACCTCTCAGAACGTATCCCTGTGTTAACTGAGGCATGACTGTGTCCATTTTTAGAGAGAAGAAGCAATGCAGTGTCCACATAGAAACAACAGAGGAAAATCCTCTGGGTTAACTTTTAATAAGAATGGATGTAAACGCTGAATATCAAAATGGTCATTTTGGTCATGGAGTAGTCTCACAGTTCTTGTTAAGATGTCTCAGATGAAGAGAGCTGAAAGAATCTCCTATATCTCTCCATAACAGAGAAAACGAGTCACTAGATGCAGATCATCTTTTCTACTACGTGAAGTAACAGGTAATTCCATATGTAAACTTTCTGATTCTGCTGCTTTTACATCAAGTCACTCTTGTTTTAAAGAAAAAGAGAAGATACCACTATGGAGTTCTGGTTGACTTGGAACTCACTAGATCAGGCTAGGTTCAAACTCATGGAGATCTGATGCCTGTTTCCTGAGTGCTGGGACTAAAGATATGAGCCATGATAGCCAACATCAAGTCACTTGTTCAACCAACTTTCAATAAATAATTTTTACAATTCCTGAGCCACACCCTCTGGTACATTCTTGATACCAAGAGGAAGATTGAAGATTAAAGTATTTTTCCTGCTCTCAACACACACACACACACACACACACAGAGAGAGACAGAGAGAGAGAGAGAGAGAGAGAAGAGACTGAGAGACTATTATAATACACAACCAGTAAACTAAAATCTCAATATGACATAAATTTTGCTCATAAAACCAAAGATTTATGAAAACATATAGTATAGGAGAGGATCAGAAAAATGCATTCACAGGAAATAATATATGTCAAATGCACATTGAAAGGTTGAAATGCACCGAGTGGTGTTGGAGAAACAAACGGGGCTTGACAAAGAGACCTGCGAATATTTCAGAGTGGACAGATTTCAGGTCACTCTAAGAGTAGAGAGGGTCAAGAGTGCTACCAAGCAGGATGTGTGGTAGAGGAGGCATTAGAGCGGTTGCATGGATTGGTAGATGACGAAGGCTGATGGAGGGAAGGGGGGGAAAAGTAAATGGTAGAGGTTGAGTTCCATTTTGGATGTTGCAGATGCCAATGAAATAGATGGAAAACCAAGAAAGCACTTTACACATACATTACTCAGGATTCTCTAGAGGAACAAGCCAAGCAAACAAATATGTTCTAAGAAAGGATTTATTAGATTGGCTTGTACAATATCATCTGGGTAGCCCAACTTCATGCTGGAGAGGCTGAAAAGTCATTAGCTGATCAGTCTATAAGGCTGGATGCCTCAGTAGTCTGAATAGGCCTCTGAAGGCTTGGAGGACTCCTAGAGAACTTCCTACCTTCAGTTCACACTGGAACCCTGAAAAATCTGAGTCCTAGTGGCTAACAAATCCACTAGCATCAGAAGGAACAATAGTGTTGGCAGTAACAAAAGCAGATGAGCAAATCCTTCACTGGTGTTCTCAGTGTCTTGTCATGACGGATTCTAACTGCAGTAAAGTTGACACACAAGATTAACCATTATAACATATGTGTGTTTGTCTCCAATAGAGGGCTTAGGATGAAGTAAGGGATTGGTTATCAACATCCCGGAGGGACTGAATGAGAAGACTCAAGCAAAGTGCACCTAACACCAAAGTCATGAGTGACTTCACAGCCACATTTGGAAGTTTATAAAGTAATTTGGGCAGTGACCAGTAAAGTGAGAGAAACATCTAAGAAAGAATATTTTTCAAAGGTTGCAGAAGATTTCAAGAAGGAGGTTGCTAGCAGTTCCGGTGAGATGAGACATAAGGAATTATTCACTGATCTTGGCAGCATTGAGTGTGTTGTCCTGTTATTCAGGGGTCTCCAGAGACATGGAATCAATGGTGTGTGTGCTTATGTCAGGAGATTGATCTTAAGGACGTGGCTCACGGGACTGTACAAATTGGCAAGTTCAAAATCTTCAGGGTAAGAGGTAGCCTGAAAACTCAGGAAAAGGTTGCTATTTGAGTGGGAAAGTAACCCAGAGACAGAAGTCTCTTACTGAAGACACCAGTCTCTTGACAGCAAGGCCTTCACTGGCTGAATGAGGTCCATCCACATTATGAAGATCGATGTACTTAACCCAAGGTCAAGTTGCTGGTTTAAATGCTAAGTTCATGGAAGAGATATGTTCAGAATGTGCCAAGAAAGCTGCCAGGGGAGAAAATCAATCAACATTCCCGCCAAGCTTTAAAACCTATCAACCACAACAATGACCAGCTAGGCAAGATATCCTCAGTGGTGCAATAGTGATGCTTTTATCTTGAAAGTAACGAACAGCTTTTTAATTGGGTAACCTGCTCGATAGAGGGGCATTCATGCCTAGTACTGTAAACCTTAGCCAACTACAAATGGCTAAAGAGGTCATAGAGCCTACTACTGCCATTTTCCTAACCCATAATTCATAATTTAATTCTGAATACTTACCCTTGTATCCACAGAAGTGTATCTCTGAATCTTGAACAAACAAGCTGCTGCCTCCTTCTCCTCCTCCTCCTCCTCCTCCTCCTCCTCCTCCTCCTCCTCCTCCTCCTCCTCCTTCGCAACAGATAGGGAGTATTACAGAGATCCACAAATCAACGTGTTCAGAGAACAAGTGACTGTGGGGTACCCAACCATGATTGAGACATCTACAAGTAAAACTCAGGAAAAATCGTGGAAGAGGGAGGTGGAAAAAATTGTAAGAGCCACAGAGAACAGAGGTTAAATATCAAGCAGCTGTATAGAGAAGGACCTATAAAAAGTATTTGACAGATTCAACACCCATTCATGATAAAAAATACACTCAGAAAAATATAGCCAGAAGGAACTTGATCAGTTTCATAAAGAACATGTGCAGAATAGCTACAGGTGACATCACAGTGATGAAAGAGTGCATATTTTCCTTCTGAGTTCAGGAACATGACAGGAAAGGTGGCTGCTTACCAGTCATGATTGACACATTAATAGAAGTCCTAGAAACTATAACAGGCAAGAAGAACAGATAAAAGCCGCAGTAAATAGCAAGAAAGAAACTATCTTTGATTGAAGAGCATTTTACTGTCAAAATAGAACATAAGAAATCTCAAAAAAAAAAAGAAAACCCACCAACTCTTCTATGACTAAGTCACAGATACAAAAAAAAGCAGTTTTTTTCCTCTATACTATCAATAAACACATGGAACTAAAATTAAAGGCACAACACCATTTTCAGTTTCTGTGGGAAAATGATTTAATTTGCATTTCCTAGAGCTGCAATGTATACTCTTTTTTGATGAACCTTTTTAGCATGAATCCGCCCCAGTGTGTGTGTGTGTGTGTGTGTGTGTGTGTGTGTGTGTGTGTGCATGTGAAGGTCAGAGGTTAATGGTACACATTGTCCTCTATTGGTCACTCCCCCCACCTAAGTGACACCTCCATCTTTTGAGAAAAAGCCTTTCTCTGAACCTGAACCTCACCATATGCCCAGACTAGCTGGCCAGTGAGCCCCAAGGATCCCCTCGTATTTGCCTCCTCAGTACTAGGATTACAGAAGGACAAAGTATGCTTGGCTTTTAGCATGGACACTGGGGATCTGAACTAGAATCCCATGATTGTGCAGCAAGAACTCTGCCAACAGCCTTCTTCTCTCCTGCTGCCATGCTTATTTTGATATGTGAACTGTGTCAATACTTTGCATCTCATTTATTGTCAAGTAGCATTCCATCAAGCACACATGCCACAACTTTATTCATGCATCTGATGAATGTTTTGATTATTTCTACTTCTTGGTTATTACACATGAAGTGACTTGGAACATTAATGCTAAAGTATTTGTATGAGATCTGCTTCCATTTGTTTTGGATAAACACTTAGAAATGTAGATGGACCGTGCATGCAGACATTGATGTCAGCTAAAATAAAGGATCAAAGTAGTCAGTACTTTGAGCTCTCTACATCAACCCTTTTAATCTTGTGAGTGTTTTTGACCATGTGCCAAGTAAGAGATCATTTCCTATAGCAAGGTACATATTTCTATAATTAAAACTTCACAGAACCATCTAAGCCATTATGTATTTTTTTTTGCCTTGGTGAATGAGATGAAATTCCACTGGTTTTCTCCAATTGTATATCCCCCACTGACACTAATGCTTAACTTTTATAAATGTCCAGTTTCTAGAGCTCCTGCCCTTTAGGATTTTTAAGTTGAGAATACACAAAGCCTCAGCTTCAGAGGCCTAGAAATCTCCAAATACATAAAAACAGTCTCCACTGCTATAAATAAAAACCTGAAACCTGTCACAGTTGGTTAATATCACCCACGTTCTGAGCCACGGACAGAGAAGAAAGAGGCAAAAACAAAACATCTGTTGCTTTATATAGAAATGGAGCACACGCCAAAAAAACAAACCATCAGTGTTCAGGCACATGGAGATTTCCAGTGATCACCCATAAGATTTGAGTCAGGGAGTACCATGTTCAGTCCTGGTTAGTGTCTGCAACACTCAGTACCAACTAGAGCAGAAGGAAACACAGCGAGAGCTCTTTCCCTCCCTCTGCTAATGCCCACCACCCAGAACTTGGAAACCCTCACAATTGTTCCCTTTACTCAGCATCACAGAGGGGACGGTACACCTGCATAGTGCCTGCTGAATACTATCGCCTGCCCATTTCTTAGCTCAGCAAATCCTGGAGCAATCATGTGACAGTTTGAATATAGTTGGCCCCTAGAAGCTCACAGGGAGTGGCTTTGTTGGAGGAGATATGACCTTGTTGGAGGAAATATGTCACTGTGGGGGTGGGCTTGAGGTCTCGTATATGCTAAAGCCATGCCCAGTGCTTGAGTCCACTTCCTGTTGCCTTCTCATAAAGATGTAGCAGGCAGCATGTCTCCTTGCATGCTGCCACACTTCCAGACATGATGATAATAGTAATGGAGTGAACCTCTGAAACTGTAAGTGAGCCCCTCATCATTTAAATGTTTTCCTTATCAAGAGTTGTTGTGGATGTTGTCTCTTCACAGTAATAGAAACTCCAACTAAGACAAATCAGTAGTGGGTAGTGTGCATACTAATGACCAAGGCTGATGCAAAAGCAGCAACACATATAGAGTGGTCAGAGGATGCTCCAGCACCCCTCCATCCCATTCATAGATTGTTTCTCGTCTAAATTCTATACACACTAGCCACAGAACCTGAATGACCAGACTAGAGACTAGAGATGCTTGTGCTAATTCATTGTTTCATCAGTGATAATGTAAGTATGTCAGTTGGCAACCCAGGGTAATACATCTATGCCTCTGAAAATGATAACTCATAACTCAAATCTGGGGCCTGTGTGAAGCAAGGGGCAAAGAAGAGACATGCTGAAACAAGAAGACAGCATTGCAACTTTCACCACAGTTTGAACACAAGTGGAAGACTAAAAGTAATGCAGTAATGCATGAGAGTAAATACTTAAAATCATCATGCAAAATAAATGGGGCAAGGATCAGTTATTTGCTGCAGTTTTGCTATTTGTACTTATGTTAAAGAAGAGTGGTTTAAGTAAATCAGTATTGCGGGATGTGTTGTAGTAAAAAAAGAAGACTGTAAAATGTCAGAAGACAGCAGATAATGAAAACTTATTTCTCTAGAATGTGGGAAAAATCAAGAATGTTAAATTATGCTGGGGAATGTGAACATCCACCATGTAGGAAGCTCTTAAGAAACAGAGTACTGATGAAAGATTTACAAACCTGAATAAACATTCTTGGGTGACATTTCCTAGAATGTGTTGATGGGGCATGGAGTGGATAGGTAAACTAAGAAGAAAATAGGTGAAAAACTGGGTTCTGCTATGAGAATATAAAATGCACAAGGACTAGTAGAATGAAATATCCTTAAAAATATAAAGGAAAGATGGGTTAGGGTTAGCTCAGTGATATAGCACTTACCTAGTGTGTGTGAAACCCCATATTCAGTTCCCAGCAACACACACACACACACACACACACACACACACACACACACACACACACACACACACACACACACAGAGAGGGGGGTCAGGGGAGAATATGAGTCAAGTAAGACTCTTCATACAACTAAACTTGTGGTATTAAGGACTTTTCTGTTTTCTCTTCCTTCATTGGTTGGTGGCTGTTTTTTGTTTTGTTTTGTTTTGGTTTGGTTTGATAGGAGTCTAGCTATCCAATCCAGGCTTAGAGTTGAAATGGCTAGGTAGCCTGGGCTGACATGAAAATCACAGTGCTTGTTCTGCCTCAGACTGCTGCTGAGTGCAGTGTTAGAGAGATGTGTACCACCACACCCAGCAAAGGGGAGCTTTCATAGATGTTAGGGAAGTGTTTCCCTAGGCTTTGCACTCTTCATACATAAATATATTGTTCTCAAAGTAATCATCTACAAGGGTAATGACCCTGTAGTGTTGGGCAAAATAACCAAGGTTCACAATGGCACTTCCCCTTGGCTACCTAAAATCTAATGAAATCCAGGACTGTGCCGAAAGAAGGAAGTAGGATGATTCTTGGGTGAGAAGTAAACAGAATTTGTCACAGAAGTACCTGGGAATTTGGTGAGATTAGAGTAGATATTGAAAAACAATATGGTCAGCCTTTAAATTTCAAGCTAGAACTACCAATTTATCCAGCAGACTCACTACTGGGTATATACACAAAAGAAATAAAATCGTTATGTTGGAGAAGCTTCTGAACTCCCACGCTTTTAAAATAAATTTAATAAACTTTATTATAAAAACTTAATAAAAATAACCACACATGAAAATTCACTAAAGCCAGGTTCTATATATGTCAACCAGCTTCTGTACAGTTAGAATAACCATTTGGAACAGGTGCTGTGTAGCATACCTATGTTTACAACATTATTCACAATAGCCAAAATATGGGTAATCCAAGAGTTCATTGACTGATGAGTGAATATAGAAAGAGGAAAGAGAGGGCTGAGAAGAGGCTAATCATTGCTTACCAAGCTACAGTCATGAGAAAAAAGTTCTGGTATGCTATCTTATAGTAAGGTGACTGATAATGTAGTGTGTGTATTTTTTGTATTATTTTCATTTTTTAACCACAAATAAATAGTGTTTGAAAAGATGGGTATGTTTGACCTTACTTAAAAATCATACAAAGTTCACATTTATAGAAACATATTATGGAACACCATTAATATGTATAGTTTATATTTTTTACCTGTCAATTAAAGAAAATTTTATTTAAATTTTAAAAAATTGCTTTAAAATAAAAAATAGGTCATCTGCCCAAGATGCTAAAAATAAGTGATGATTGGTTGTTTACCCTAAAGAAGATGTTTATCCCTCTAAGACTCAGGGAATATTACAGAAGAGGGGAGTGAAAAACTTGCAAGGACTTGAAGAAAGGGAAAGGAGCCATGAAAAGCCATCTTCCAGGCAAGACATAGTTAGTCATTGCAGTCATCAAGTAACAGCTGTGGTTACTGGCATTGGTCCAGCATAAAATTGGCCAGGCCAACAGTCAGCCATAGGTGAACTACTGGCTGCTGACAAATTATAGAAGAGGAACCATCATTGTGTACACACTGGTGAACTCACCAGATTCCAATAGATAATTCCAAGTCTGTAGTCACAAAAAAGGCCCTCCTTGTGTCATGAAACAAGACCAACAGTCATGTACATGGGGGAGAGATTTTCAGGGAAGTTGCAAAGATGACAGGGTTGAGAGGGAGGTACTAGAGGGTGAAGGAAGATAATAATCAGAGTGTATTATATACATTAATGAAATTGTCAAGGGAAAAATCAACAAAAAAGAATAGGTCAAATATGGACATGAAAAAATAACGATGAATAAAAGCAGGATTTTAAAGTGTTAGGAACACCACTGTTGGATGCTATTAGAGGGTATTGCATATAAAGGGAATTAATGTTTGACATTATGTAAGGATATGCTGGCTTTAGATTAGACACGAAATAGATTTTAGAATTATTTGGTAAATTCAATTTAAATCTACTATATTTGATTGCCTTCTTAAACATGATAAATCTGGCTCTTAGGTAAAAAATAGCACCCTACCTCCGTTTGAGTTTGGAAACAGCTCAGATGTACAGGAAAGGCATAGGCAGGTAGAAAGAAGAATGTCACCTATATTCCTGCAGCATATCCAGCAGGACTTGAAGGACACTGATATGTGGTATGACAATAATGGATTCCTCTTGCCTATGAATAGGAGTTCAGCTCTATAAGACAGTCATGGAAGCACCAGACATGCATATCTCCTATCTGGATGTGATGGAGGATCAGCATAAGCTGTAATACTCTGGGGGCATGTATCGAGCCAAATTCACAGGGAGGAATGAGGGAGGCTCGAAGGCAGATTCCTCCAGCCTCTCCTAAGGTTACTTACCATATGCACTGTAACCTCCTCTTGTAAAAGGAAAACAGGGAAAATAGGTGCCCTGATTTTAAATGAGGCCTGATAAACCTTCTCATCATGATTGCAACCTACCCACAGTTTTCCTGAGTTCCTTGGTCAAGAATAAATTATGAGTCATCCCAAGACATTCTTGCTATGTCTTCCTGGGACAGACACTATTACTCCTTGCTGACCTTGATACTGCCTTTAGGCTGAGAAAAATTCCATTTTTTTTAAGTATAAACATTATTGGACATGGTTCTGCAATCCCATCTTTCCAGTGAAGTGAGCCTACATGTGAAGGCACTTAACTGTGCTAAACTTCTGTCTTTCTTGCATGGCTACTTCCATTTTGACATACCTGGCCTTCATATGTTCCCCTTCACATGCAACTACTTTCTGGCATCCTTGTGTTGTTTGACCTATTTTTTTTTAACTTCTCAACACTTTTTTCTCATTAGCTTCTCAACACTGGGAGATGAAACCAGAAGTGGACCCTTCATTTACTGCAATCAATTGCCTTAAATTTTCAAAGTCATAACTAGTAAACTAGACTCCTCCAGAGACAGCTGTGATGCTCTAGGAGAGGCCTTCTGCCATTTCTCTCCAGACACCCACTTACATGAGAGGTGTCCTGAGCTCTGATTTTCCTGCTGTTTGAAAGACAGTCCTCACAGAGGCCTGAGGTTCTTGGTGTGCTGCTGAATATAAACTACCAGCTTGCTCTGTCAGTAAGTTTTCTCCTTTCTTAACCTGCGTCGTAGCCTTTTCAAAAAGGTGGTAATAGATTTTCAAAATGTTTGAAATACATTTCAATAGGGTTGTTGCATTCTTCTTAGAGTGTCAGGTATTTTGGTAGTACCATCACTTAGTGTCTTTCCTCACTGGCCACTCATGGTTGGGAGCCCACATAGAAGCCTAGCAATTGGTCTTCATTCTCTAGAACTGTGTGAGCTAACCCATGGACTAGAGAAGCAATTTTGAGTATTAAGGATGAAAAACCAGGAAAGCAACATAAAATAATCTTACTATCCTGATGCTGAGCATTAGCGTTAACCAGCAGTGAGCTTTGTTAGCCGCATTACAAATTTCTTTTTCTTTTCTTTTTTACCTAATGTAATTTTTATTGATTTTTGGGGGGATTTTCACATCATACACCCCAATTCTGATCACATCCCAATCCCCCCATATCCTTCCCTCACATCTGCACCACTCCCCCAAGAGAAAATTAAAAAACCCAAACCAAAATAAAATAAAACAAACAAACAAACAAACAAAAACAAAAAACAAATAAACAAAAAACCTCTTTGCTCCTCAGTCTTTCCCACCTCTCGAGCACTTCTTCATCCATCTTGGTGGCATCGGGAGTCATGGTGTGTCACATAGTATATCCTTTTGTATAATCAGCTTTACTTGGGGATGTTCATTGCAATGAGTCATTGGTCTGGCTCAAAGCCTGCAGTTTCTGGTACGCCTTTATCACTGGGTCCTCACCAAAATCCTCTCAGCTATCCCACAGCCACCCCAAGTCAAGGAGACATTGTGGGTATCATTCCAGAGGACCAAGTCCCTTCATTAGCTCCAGCAGGTCCTAGATGGGATAGATGTTAAGGTAGGCCTGATGGTATTTGAGTTGGTCAGTCCAGGCCATTGGAACTGCCCACCAGAGACAAGTGAGCAGAGCCAGCTTCCCTATGCCCATGACATCAGGGTTAGTTCCACCTCAGCTGCAGTGAGGGATGAAGTCATCTCTCCCAAGTGTCTGGGGACAGCTCTCCCGTGAGAGTTTGGGCCACTCTCTTGCTGAAATGTCCAGCGAGGGGCAGGGGAAACTTTCTCAGAGCCAGTGAAGGGTGAGTTTGGCTCAGTATGTCCCTTTTATTTTTATCACACATGGTTCCTACGGCCCCTTGAGGTGACACAGGCCACAGACATCAACACAGACCCCAAATATAGCAGGATCATGGACCCAGGCATGGCCCACAACAGCAGCTCATGTCTGGATGATATCCTGGCTCCAGGTATAAGCACAGGCTACTCAGATCAGGATGGCTCTGGCAGTGGTATGCTGCACGACACCAAGGCCACAGGTTGTAACCTTACATGTGACTTTCGGTGGCAACACTGGTCTTAGGCTTCAACCCAGACCCAGCTGTGATAGGATCACAAACCCAGACACAGTATTCTGTAGGTGACAGTGCAGGCTGCCCAGATTGGCGTGACCCTAATGGCTGCATGGCCCTTGGACACCAACATGACATGAGGTGGTGGCCCATACCCCAGGCATTCGCATGACCCTTGATGGTAAAAGGAGACACAAACATCAACACAGATCCCGACTGTAGTAGGGTCATGACAAATTTCTTAATAACTGCTTAGTTGTTCTTTGCAGATAATCATGCCTTAGGTGATCATTTCCCTTGAATGCCAATATTAGAAATGATATTAGCTTAGATAACATCGTAACTATATTTCTCTCTTGGTATGTTTTTGGCATATGCCAACATGATTTGCAAAAACATGATTTCTGTCCTATGAATCTGTGTCTCTGATGCTATGTGATAGTACTGATCTCCACAACATACATCCCAAGTCCTACTCATCCTGAGGGATTCTGTGTGGTCATTTCTGTTTGGAAGACACCATGTGCTACTTGAATATCTGCTATGACATTAGCTCAAGGAAATGGTATTTGTTGAGAGATGTCTCATCCTTAACCAGATGTGCAACAATGTTCACTTAGTTATTTAGTCTTTATGGTCTTTATGAGTCCAGTTTCCACATGTGTAAAACAGGTATAAAGTTATTATAAGAACCTGAGATGAAATATTTTGAATATTTAGCCCTCTACCTTGTTGTTTCCTATAATACCTTTTGCCTTAGAAGCTGTTTTGCAGCATGACTGATAATGGCCTGCATTTGCATAGTTGCTTACTAGCACAACACAATACTCATGTGCTTGTGGGGACACTGGTGGGGACAAATGTATTTCACTGCCAGTTACCAAAAATTATAGCACATGCATTTTTGTACAGTACTTAATTCTTGGTAGCAAATGACTGTGTTGATAGTTTATGTATTTGCTGTTTTATACCTTTAAGCATCACTTTTGAGTATACTCCTCTCCTTGCAAAAACAAACGTGCTCTAAGACAGCACACTGTGACACACTGGCCTCAGTGCCTGTGTCTGCTCACGGTGCCTCTTGATTACATCATCTTCTCTCATACTCTCATATATCCACCGTCTAGCCTAGTGTGCACTATGCTATTCCATCTAGGCTTGGGTTAGTACATTCTGTGATGTTCAGCGACATCATGTGACAGTGCATTTCTTGGAGTATGTCTCTGTGTTGTGACATCATACACGATCTGGCATTGGTAACAGCTAGGGACTGGCACTCTAAGTTGCTTTTTCTTGTGCAAACCTCACAGCGCAGCTCATCTGACAGCTCTGTTTGATCTAGGATCTTTCCTCAGGGATCCCATAGCAACCTGTGCATAATTTTATGTGGCCACTGAGCCTGCTTCAGTGAATGCATTTACTATGCAAAAAATCTCACACATTGCTCTGTGAACTCTTCAAATTCAAAAATTGTGTTTTTATGTCTTTGGCTCATCTCTCCTTTCTATTCTTGGTACAGACGGTCATTAAATAAACAGTGAACAGAGTCCTTCTGAGCACCATTTGGTTCAGAGGTTAAAAAAAAGTGTCTTGATGTCCTCTGAAGCACCCCAGTCCCTGACCCCCATCTTTGTCACGGCCATAACCCACAGAGCTGGTAACTCTGTAATCAAAAGGCTTTAGTCTTGCCTCTGACCAAGCGAGCTGTCAGTATGGCTGCCTGCAGCAGTGCCATCACAGCTGGGCTGGGCTGCACTTGGAATGGGATGTCAGGCTGGCTTCCTGCTGTCCTGTGGCTTTGGGGTAGCTTGAGATGAGAGGGCTGAATAGCCAACCTGGCAGCAGCTGCTCTTGCCTGGAGGGATAAGGGAGAGGCATGGAGAGACAGAGGAAAGGACCTGTGAACCCCGAGTCAGTGTTACCTGTGGACTCTGTGGGTTTCTAACAGCAGGCTTCTTTGATAGACACTTTATTTTTTTCTCCACCACTAGTACCAGCAAATCCTTGGGTTCTATTAAATAGTGATGTTTACATGAGTATCACAGAAATTTAGACGCATTCAGTTAGACTGTGAGGAAGAGGCAGAGGAGTCAGCCAGCTTGTGTCCTAAATCTGGGGGGACGGTAGAACTGGCTCTGACAAGTCTTCTAGGCACAGGGGGATACAAGGCAGCTTCAGCTTTACCAAGTCTGATTCGATTAATTTCTCCAGTCAATTACATGCACTCTGCCTACAGGATAAATCATGCTACTATCCCTGACGCTCTACTCTTTTCCCGTTGATTTAAAAATAGTGACCTTGTTTCCTTGCCAAGTGGTTACTGGATTTACTTAATATTTAAGAGGGAAACCCTTACTTAATATTTAAGATCTCCCACCATTCTTCGAAAACCAACCTGGCATTGTAGCAAGTGTCCTTCACTGGGACACTTGGAGTCCTCAGGTCATAGAAGGGAACTTTTCATCATGGGACATTCCTGACGTTTTCTAAGAGATGTGATGTGCACGCTCAACTCTTTCAGTGTGTGTACTTTCTCTGAGCTATGGAGGAACTCAGAGACAACCAAGTTAGGTCATCCTGTTCCACAGATAAAAGCACAGAGGGCCAGAGATGAGGGAAGGCTTCCATCAATAGAACACCTAGTAATTTAGACATTTCTGGGAAGGTGTGGTGAAGATGTGCACAGAGTCAAGGAGTTATTTAGGAGAAACAAATCTGAAAAGCAGAGGAACTTTACTTATTGCTTCAGTACTTTATAAAAAAAAAGGAATCGCCTTTAAGAATTCAGACTGTTAAAAATGCATGATTCAATTTAATAAAACGACATTGAAAAGAATCTCAAGAGTAACTCCTCCTCTTCTTCCTCCTCCTCTTCCTCTTCACTATCCTCTTCCTGTCCTCTTTTTCTTCTTCTCTCTTATTTCTGTCTCAATTGCATTGACTAACGGTCAGCTCATGATCAGTCTTCCTTCTTCTCTAGTTCGCCATCAAGACTGTTTTCTGTGTCCTTTTAGGCTTTAGAGGCCTCTCCATCCTCCAAGCTTTATAGGCCACACCCCCTGAATGACGACATTGTTGCCTACATTGGCTCATATTGATCTTGCCTTGTCCTGAGCACTAACAAACTCACAATGCAATCATATTATCCTTATCCTTGATTCCTGGTATCACATTTCTGAAGCTGAACTCTAGTGGACATGGAATATGACTTAATTTTTGTGGTAGTTTCATTATAAAAAGATGTTGCTATGTAGTATAAATAGGTGATATGCTGGCAAGATGTCTTTCCAAATGAAAAACCCTGGTCTGTAGTATTTGCTATCAAATGATATCCCTAAGTATGAAATTGAACTTGAAAGCAACCTGAAACCTTCACAAGTCCACTCTGACACACTAGATGTAGACACTAATAAAAAAGTGCTTGATCCATTGTGCACTTAATAAAAGTGGCTGTCAGAAAGCTTTCAGATGGAAATATGCGAAATTTGTTAATATTTAACATAAAACTTAAATTATTACTAAACATATTCCTGATTCATTCACTTAAAATTTGGTTGAGCATTTACTAATATTTCCAGTAGTAATCTGATTGTCACTCTCATGGCACTTAAAATGAAATGGGGAAAAAAGCAATATTAAGGAAACACAAGGATATTTATCTGATTATAAGTGGTAGTGTATATTATAAAGAAAAGAGTGGGCTAAGAGAATATGGTCAAGGTAATTTAATTTAAATTGATGAGGTAAGAGAGGGTGGCTTAAGTAGATCTCTTTAAAAATTAGTATATGCCTTGCCTTCCAAAGGGTAGATAAGCAGGAATTGTATTGATAAAGGGAGGGGATCCTCAGAAACAGGGAGAATATCAACAAAGGTCACAGGCTAGAAAAGAACTTGACTTTTAAGCAACTAAAAGAAGGGGAACATAGTAGGAGAACAGTGAGGGGCAGCTAGAAATGTGCAGGGACCAGCCAAACTAGACCTTGTGGACCACGTTCAGGAGTTTAAAATCTGTGTTGATGGGAAATGATTTTCTATTTCAAACAGAGAAGTGGCATATTGTAATCACGATTTGGAAATTTTTCCATTGTTTCTGTTTGAGGAATAGATTTGGGACTAGAGGAGAGAAGGATAAAAACCAAGGCATATATAAATATTTATGTGTATATTTAAACACATTCAAAGATATATACATGATGCTCCAGCTCATCTTGAACTTCTGAGATCAAGTAATTCAGCCTGAGCCTGCTGAATAGCTGGGACTACAGATCTATGCTTTTATATCCTGTGGGAATATATATCTATATATTTTGTTTGTTTGTTTGTTTTTGTTTTTTGTCCATTTTTTCTTTTTTTGATTTCATTTTACATTCCAACCACAGTTCTCCCTTCCATCTCTCCTCCCATCCCCTCGACTCCTCCTATCATCCCTCACCCCCCCCCAGCCCACTCCCAGTCCACTCCTCTTCACAGGTAAGGGCTCCCATGAGGAGTCAACATAGTCTGGCACAATAGGTTGAGGCAGAGCCCGGCCCCTCTCCCATGCGTTAAAACTGAGCATGGCATCCCACCATAGGGAGTGGGCTCCAACAAGCTAGCTCATGTACCAGGTTTGTATCATGGTCCTACTGCCAGGGGCCCCTCTGATAGTCCAAGCTTCACAACTGTCTCCTACATATGGAGGGCTTAGTTCAGTACCCTGGAGTCTCCACAGTTGAAGCTCTAGAGTTCATGAATTTCCACAAACTTGGTTCAGCTGTTTCTCTAGATTTCTCCATTATGATCTTGACCTCCCTTGCTCATATGCTCCCTCTTCTGTCTCTTTGCTGGATTCCCAGAACTTGGCCTTGTTCTTGGTTGTGGATCTCTGCATCTGGTTCCATCAATTACTGGATCTATGGTGATCTATGATGATAGTTGGGGTATTTATCAATCTGATTACTGGGGTAGGTCAGTTCAGGCATCCTCTCTGCTATTGCCAGGAGTCTTAGCTGGGCTCATCCTTGTGGATTCTTGGGAGTTGCCCTAGCACCTGGTTTCTCCCTAAGTTCATAGTGGCCCTCTCTATTAAAATATCTATATCTATATCTATCTATCTATCTATCTATATATATATATATATATTTGATGCAGGAGAAAAGGTCTCTCAACAAGTAATGAACTGGGTAATGGAGGGAGATAAAAGTGATCAAAGTATCTTACTTGAATGAAAATGTAATAATAGAATTAACTATTTTGTACAATTAATATACACCGAGATAAATAGAAGAATAAGAACCTATTAAAATTAAAAAGAAATAAGAGATGGCTAAACCACTAAATAAAATAGCTGAGACAAGGAGACAAAGTCAGGAAAATAGGTGTATTACTAGGAAGTCTAGACTAGAGTGTTTCAAGGAGAAAGGAGTGAAAAGCTGTGCCAAACTCTAGTTATAGGTCGAAGAGCACGAGAACTGAAAAGCCTGCATTCAATTCAACTGAACAGAAGTCAGTGGTGACTTCTATAACGTAGGTGTTTGGGGTGCAGTGATGGTGCTGAAGGAAAACTAGCAAAGGTTAGTAACTGGAGATGGCAACTCTCTAGAGACATCATCTGAAGGGAGGAGAGAGAGCCCAGCAACCAGAAGTGGGTGGAGTCAGCAAAGACATGCTCTCCCCACATCCAGAACTGAGAACTGAACCTATATCAGTCTCACCCAAGTTAGGTAAGCATGTCACTGGGCTACATCTCTAGACTTCTCTTTACTATGTTTATTTTTTTATGTGTGTGGGTGTTTTGTTTACATGTGTGTCTGTTTACCACATATGTAACTGGTTCCAGTAGAGGTCAGAAGATGTAGTGGGGTTCCCTGAAACTGGTGTTCAAATAATTGTAAGCTGCTTGGTGAACGCTGTAAATCACACCTGGGTTCTGTAAATCACACCTGGGTCTACTGGGAAACCAGATAGCCCTCTTAATCACTGGTCCCATCTCTCTGGCCCCTCCTACTTCAAAATAATTATTTGAAAACCACATTCATCTGTTTTGTAGTCAAACAGGTGCTGTGTGGAGGTAAGTTCATTCCTCCCACACTATGTGTTCTGGGGATCAACTCAGACCCACAGGCTAGTGGCAGGTGCTTTTACCTGTTGAGGCATCTGGCTGGCCCCATACCTATCATTTTTATTTCGAGGCAGATTCTTACTATGTTGCCCAGACAAGTCTTGAAGTTGAATACTCCTGTGTCAGCTTCCTAAATCTTTGGGATTGTAAGCCTGTGCTACCAGTGCTGACTGAAGGCAAATTTACAAGGACCTACGTAAGCATATGTTAAAAAGAGAGGGAGTGATTGGCAATGCTGAGGAGGGAAGGAAGCAATCAATGGCCTAATTGTCTGAAAGGTCAGATGGGACAGGATCTGATCAAAAGGAAGAGTTAGCATTTGATGGGCTTCTATTAGCCAATATGACATACAGACAGCGTTCCAAAGGAATGGCTAAATATTTGTTCTGCCAAGAGACAGATGGGTCTCAAGGCTCCATGTTGTCTTCTTCTCAGTGACAGAGATTTGGAATGAACTTATAATAAGACTGAATGGTACTCAAAAGAAGGCCACTTTGTCTGCTGTTACTTGTCTGTCTTTTCCCATTACTGATCAGAGCTCTATACTCTAGCACTATAATTCTGAGTTGAGTGAGTATAAGGCCACATTGTCAGGGTAACAGAGGTCCGCATATTATCTCTTATGGACATGTAGCACATAGTTTTGGGAAGGAAGTCCAAGGGTGTGGTTGATGAACTGGTAGGTTCAACAAAGAGAGAAAATGTAGGAATTCTCTTCTGAGAGCCTTTGTCTAGGTTATTGTCTTAACATGAAGATATCAGTTGAAAGAACTGGTTATTTGAAGAGGGTGTTGCAGGTTTGACAAAGAAGTCATGAAGACTGAAAGACAGTTTACATTTTTCTGGACGTAGGAATCCAATATCACTCTTTGCAATAAAATCTTCATATTTTCTCTTCTGACTGTAGAAATTAAATTTGTTACTGAGTTCATTGCCTGCAAGAGACTTTCTTAAATAGGATGATTCCTCTGCCCTCTCCACAGCGAGTTGCTTGTCTTAGTGACTAGAATTCATGCTCATTTCAAGTATCACTCACTATTCCTTCTCTCTTTCTGCTTCTTACCCACTGACTATAGTTCTGGATTTCCCTCCTGTCTTCTGTGATCCTTGAAATCACTTGAGCACATTCAATGCTTTTTATAGAGAAATGAGATAGGTTAGAGTAGGAAATACTATTGTAGGAATGAGGTGATGTTGACCATTTCATGGTATTTCTATGTGCATTGCATCACTATTATTATTTGCAGTTTAAATTAGGGTCCAAAATATTTAAGAACACTGCTATAGTGTTTCCTTTCAGCTTGAATCATCAAATATTCCCTCTACTGTCCTCCTGTTAACTGGAGCTCCTCTGCAGCCAATGACCACATGTAGAATGTGGTTCTCCCAGCAAAGCAGCCACCTGTCTTCATGAGATCAGCTGTGCCTATTTTCAAAACATCACCACAGACTGGTTTGTTCACTACTGACAGTCTCTCATAGAAGAGGATAGGTGTGGGTCATTGAACCCTCACCTGAGTATACAGACATTCTTCCTAGCCATTTGTATATAATTCCACTCTTAATTGCATGTTGCCTTAGTGGGGGAAGTAATGTGGAAATATTAAGGTACACAAAATAGGAATGTCCTATGATATTTTATTGGAGGAGAAATCACTTATGTGAGAAGCCAAGAAAGTCAAGAACCAAAGATCTGCATGTTGCTCTCCAGACCACAACCAGAACCGAAAGAGAAAGAGTCTTTTCCCCCTAGCTCTTTTATCCCCGTACATTCTACAGACCTGTGAACACACCCAAACGGGCATGGTCAGAGCTACGGGTATGTAGATCTCTCCCTAAAATTTCCCTTTTACTCTAAAGAAAAGATTTAGACTTAAAACAAATTGTGTCCATATACAAATGTCTCAAACATATATAAAGCTGATAAACAAATTATAATCTACGTATATTCTATTCTAAGCATATCTATCCCATCTAAACCCTAAACTTATCTGAAAGAGATGCCCAAGTCTGAACACCTCCTTCCAATTCCAATCCTAAATAGTTGAAAACTAACTCTAACAGGTGTAATGTCAACAGTAGGGAAAGGGGGTGTAGTATTCTCAGAATTACTTCCTGCTGAAATGGGATGGTGATAACCTTGTGGCATCCTGTAGGAAGAAAATGTTAGTGTAGTGAAAGTCTCGAGTGGACGGGCTACAACATTTGTACCGAGTACAGGGAGGAGCTAGAGCGTAAAGACTGGATAAGGTTAATTTGGTGGGGCTCCAAAGTAGAGCCATGGGGGAGCTGTCATCTATGCTGGATACAGAGTTTCTTCCACTGCAGCTCTTTTCTAAGGCCACTCATACCCCTGTCAATAACCACTCGCCTGCGATCTTTTAGTAAGCCTAATAAACTCATTGGTTCTCCTTGCTGAACTTGAGAGAGATAATATTTTGGTTTGTCATTGGGACCTTATGGGGAGGGGGGAAGAGGTTGGTTCATCTCCCCTAAGGGAAAAATTTCTTACAATGCCATACTTCTTCACACTTCTTCAAACACATGTTCCATTCTGGATCCCAATACAAAGCAGAGCAGTGACACCTCACAATGTTTCTCATTTCCCACCGAGTTGGGAAACTATTTTAATCTGTGTGTCTGAGGCCATAATCCACCAGATAGATAGACAGACAGATAGATAAGATTAGTTGACACAGATTTTTGAAAGTCTCAAATTATGGCTTAAGAAGACAACTTTATTTGGGTGCATGAAAGGCTTTTCCTGTTATTTAGAGTCCAACTGGAAGAGAATCTGGATTTATTGGTTTGCTGCTGGACAAAATACAGGATTCCCACTTAAAATTTATTTTCAAATGAACAGAAAATAGGGCATTTAGCATAAATGCTCCCATGTAATATTTGAAATAAAACGAATTTGTTTTTTAGTTCATACTTTTCTAAAATAAGCTATGTCATGCAATGTTTAAAATAATGAAATTATGTATTATTTATCTGAAATTCAAATTTAGCTTGGAGTTGTGCATTTCTGTTTTGCTAAATACAGAAACTCTAATGGGATATGAAACTCTATTATTGGAGGGAGTTCTGTTTGGATTATTCCAAAATCCCTCTCACTGATAAATTGTAAAAATCAATGTGGGGTTTTGTAAAAATGTGTTACGAAGCCTTGGAATGAGACAATCTAGACTCAGGTGCACAGGCGTGAAGGTATGCTTCCTTTGGGTCATGTCTCAATGTGATGAATACAATCTGTGTGGTCTGAAGGTATGGGAGTGAGTGTGTGAAGGATCATCAGTAACAGTGAGGATGGGGAAGAGGTGCTTCTACCCCTAGGAGTTGATGAAGATAAGGAGGAAGACGGGGAGAAGGAAGGATGGAAAGATTCAGCTGTACCTAGGAACATGTCTATTCTGAAAGAATTTCCTTACCCATTTTCACTCTTACTAGACCCTTCCAAGTAAGACACTCGATATAGCCAGTCCCAGATGCACCGGAACTATTTCCAGAGGGAGCAAAAGCAAAGGATCAAATCAAGACATGGTGTGTGTGTGTGGGGGGGGGAGGCTAGAAAGTAAGTTAAGGATGATTGAATAAAAAAGACTGATGGAGTTGAGGTTTGACATTATCCAGATGGTACACCATTCTCCTTCACATACTGTCTCTTTCTGACAAAACTCAGAAAGGAGAAGATTGTTAAGAAGGAATACACAGGGCTGACTCAGCGGTTAAGAGCTCTGGCTGCTCTTCCAGAGTTCAATTCCCAGCACCCACATGGAAGCTCATAACTTTCTGTAACTTCATTTCCAGGGGATCTGATACCTTCACACCAATGTACATAAAATAAAGTTAAATAAATTTAAACAAAGAAGGAATGCACGTTAAATAATTTGTCATTTATTTGAATTTTAAAAATTGTTTCCTTCGGGTGCAAAATTGTTCTGATTTTCTTATTAGACTGGCAATGAAGCCCGTGTTTGCCAATGAATTTGTGCCATGAATATTTTCAGTGCATTGAATGTTTGTTTGTTTTGCAGCAATATTCTTTATGGCGTGAACTTTTCTTATTTTGGCAAATGGTAGGTAGATATCTACTGTTATTTAGCATTCTCTCAAAATAACTGTCTATCAGCTAATGCTGAATACAATTCCTTAATTAAAATCTGTTGAGAAGATCATGAAAGCACATTGACAACATGTAATATAGAAATCATCTCTTTTATAAACAAATGAAGTTGTTTCCAAACTAATATGTTCAAAATTTATAGGAGAGAGAGAGAAAAAATTATAAGGCATGGGAATATATGGTTTGTCATGACCTGAATGTGAGGTCCTTACCTGACTGAGGATATAAGGGAGTGAAAAAAAAGAGAACAGACAGACAGACACAGACAGAAAACCTGGGTGACACACTCTCTGTAGAAAGCACGTACTATGCAACAACTCAGAACCTCAGCATTTCTATTATGTCCAGTGTAGTGGTGCGAGGGAGGGTCAGTAAGTCTCCTTAGAAGGTCTCTGTAGGCAGCTATCTCAGGCTGTAGCATCCAGGAGGAGGAAGCTACAATTGCTGCCTACTGGAAACATTCACACTTTGACCACAGGAAGGCTTTGCCATCCCTCTGAGCCTCACTCAAGGGGAAACTTTGGCTAATTTCACAGGCATGGCCACAGGATAATCTTATAGAGGCAACTTTTCAGTTGAGGTTTCATTTTCCCATGTGACTGTAGTTGGTGTCAAGTTCACAGTAAAACCCAAGCAATATGTTGATGTAAGTATGCTTCGTGTTGTTCTTACAATGACACAAGTGCGTGACCATTAATTTCTCAGAACTTGCTCCATCATTAAGTGATTCACAACTGTATTTAGAAGCAATCCATGGAGTGAAAGGAATTTCTTTAGTCATGACGATCATTCACAGTGTATGCCAAGAACTGCTGGTGTTCTGCATTTGTTGCTCTTTTTTGTTTCTTCAGATTTCATAATTCAGAGATTTAAGGGTGAAATTGTTTTGCAGGGGGAAAGGATTGCTATGATGAAGGGTCACTTGCTTCTTGCCAGTTGACCTTATACCTAACTCATCCCCTTTCTGAACCCAAGGCTGGAATTCTGTCGGAAGAGCAGCTATGCTCACATCTGGCAGGGCACATTTAATGTTTGTTATATCTATATCTCCAAGGATGCTGCTTACAGTAAAAACTGAAAGTGCCCAGTGGTATATTTTAAAGACTTTAAATCAGCCCATTGCTGAGATCTGAATACTATGAGATGATCAGGAAACCAATGGAACAGAAGACTGTGTGCTCAGGTGTGTCCAGGCTTTGAGGGAGTACCCTGAGCACTTACCTGTTAATGTGGCTCAACCTGCTCTTTATCAGGACACAGAAAGAGCCTGCATTATCAACTTCATCAAGAAACCTGTTAAGGCAAGGGTTATGGGGTGATATGACCCAAATGTAAGCTTTTCTCTTTATGAACATGTTCCTTCTTTGGTTCAGGGGTGTTACTGATAGAGAAATGCAGCTATTGTGAGGGAAAGAGAGGCTGTTATTACCTTGGTTGTTAAGTCTTCTTGAGCTTCAGTTTCCTGATTTGTAAGAAGAAATGATTGTCACTGCAGTTGTTTGGGCAATTAGAATAGATATATCTCAGTATCTGACCCAGTGTCAAATTAATATTTGGACTATTTATTGATTTTCTCACAGCAGATAATGAACAATAACTGTCATCATGTTCACATTGAAAATACTACCTGTCATGGTTAGTTTTTGTTGATGCCTTGACACAATCTAGGGTTATGTAGGAAAAGAGAACCTCGATTAGGGAATTTTACAGAGCAGATAGGCCCTTGACTATATCTATGAGAGTCTGTTTTGATTGATGGCTGATGTGAGAGGTCTTATCCCACTATGGGTGACACATCTGTAAGAAAGTGGATCTGGGCTTTCTAAGAAAACTAGCTGAACATAAGTCAATGAATGAGCTAGTTAGTAGGCTTCCTTCATGGTGCTTGTCTCCAAGTTCCTGCCTTGAGTTCCTGATTTCCCGATGGATTATGACCCCGAAGTGTATGCTGAAATGAATTCCTCCCCATGTTGATTATTTGAAATTACTTATTTATTGCATGTGAATGGAGGTTTTACTTTACATGTCTGTGCACCACATGCATGCTGGTGTCCACAGAGATCAGACAGGACACTGAATACTCTGGGATTGAAGTTACAGACAGCTAGCTGCCATGTGTGTGCTGGGAATGAACCCAGGTCCTCTGGAAGAGCAGCCAGTGCTCTTAACCCTCTTAACCTCTGAGCCATCTCTCCAATCCTCAAGTTATTTTTAGTCAGTGTTTTAATACAGCAACAGAAGTAATCATTATAATAACAATAATGGTCATGAGTCTCTAACTGAGAATATAAATGATCACACAGCCACAGGATAACTTCCTTTAGGGAAGGGTCATATCCAAATCATGTCTGACCAGGAGCCGACACTCTTCCGAACTTCCCTCAGTGGATAAGATTTTATAAATACAGAACAGCCCGTGAATATGAATCTACTCTTTGTGGAAAAGAAGTCAAAAAGGAAGCAAAGACATTCTACAAATGAAGTTCTCTATGTCCCTTGGTATGAGCTCAGAGTCACCCCCCCTCTTCTTGGGGACTCACTTCTCATGTGACCAGAGCATTCAGATATTTCATACTCACAAGGCCCCATCATGCCTGAAGAAAGTAATGTGATTACTGTAAGCTTCCTTATTAGTGTGACATTATCACTAGACTCAAACCACATACTCAAGGGAGACTATAAAAACAAGCCTCACTAATTTGTTGAAATGTCCAAAACACTAAACCAAATTAAAATTTTCTGCTTA
Source organism: Mesocricetus auratus (assembly GCF_017639785.1). Lineage (NCBI taxonomy): Eukaryota > Metazoa > Chordata > Mammalia > Rodentia > Cricetidae > Mesocricetus > Mesocricetus auratus. The sequence continues at coordinate 80,626,032 of NW_024429189.1, forward strand.
TACCCACACATGCCTCAACCCGAGCATCTTGATGGATTGTCCTGACGGGGGCAACAATGGAATGAAGAAAGGAAAGACAGACAGACCGACAGACAGACAGAAAGACAGACAGACAGATGGACGAATGGACAGACAGTCACAGACATGAATGCTTTCTCTTGTTGAGTCAGTTCTCTGGTTTCCATGTACCAAGCATTCTTTACCTACTGGGGCATTCAAACCAATTCAGTATGTGTATATGTGACCTAAGAAAAAGACAAGGAGATACCTTTGTCCCTTCCCTGGGGATGATGATTCCAGTCCCAACTAACAGAAGGAATAGAGTTGTAGGGAAGGCTTGACAGATCCAGAAGGAACACATGGGAGCAAATCAGTGCCAGGTCTTTGGGACCACTGCCCAGTGAGTGGCCTGAACTGCTATATGCCAATTAGCTTTCTGCACCAGGTCATGAGCAAAGCAATAGAATGATGTGAAAGGCAAAGAACACTGTGAGATAAAGGAACCAGAAACACCACCGGTACCAGTACTTCCATAGTCTATAATTTTCTTATTTTCTTGCACAGAAAGAAGCGAAATCACTCAGAATTTCAACCTCAGGGAATGGCCAACAAATTTACTTGGATGGTTATCAATGTTTCTTTGGATCTTGCTGTTTCCCAGCTGAGCGCAATGCTTCCTCCTTATGTCAACAAGTATTAGGCGTGCTCACAGCTGCCAAGGGAAGACAAATATGAAGGGAACTTGTTTCTCACAATTGTAGTCAAGTGCTTTTGGGCCTTGGGGAAAGCAGCTACCCTTCTTTTTAATACCTTGGGAGTGTAAATTGGTGAAGTAACCTGTCCTGGGGTCTGGGAAACAGGACCATGTTACAGATTATTCCATACTGGGAGTGCCTAAGCATGAAGACATAGAGGCGGCAATGCTGGAGGGACCCCAAGGGAAGCCTGTGGAGAAGGACAGCCTGTCTTTGAACTGCAGCTCTGCACTTACCACTGAGCTACCTAAGACAAATTCAAACGTCTTCTCTCTAATGCTGGTTTCCTTCTTCATACAACACATATTCTACTTTTACTTCACAGACTTAGAATTAAATTGGTTAATATTAACAATTAGTATTCATGAGGTTTGGTACAGCCAGCATTTATATGTGTTAAATATGAGAAGTCAGAAGTCAAAGTGGTACTTGACAGATACCGACTCTTGTTAATGTAAGCAGAACTAGGCTTTTTAAAGAGGAAACTTGACAGTGCATAGGATGGCTACAAGGAATAGATGGGTGGGCCACAGTGCTAGTGTCACAAAGCCCCATGGGCAAGCAGGGCGCAAGCATCACAAGTCTCGCAGTCTGCCAGTGCTGTGTTCCTGGCACCAGGTTGTTCTCCCTGGAAGTGGAAGGGAGCCGCCTCCACTCTCACAGCAGACCTCCACTCTCCCAGAGCCACGCAGCCTCTGGTCGAATGTTTTGGGCCAAGTGGAGGCTCTTATCTGTGCTTAGGATCGTGTTTGGGGTAGGACAGGCTAAGGCTCATCTTATAGCTGTATAAGAGTTTCTCTGGTGAGTAGGAAGTTCTACCTCACAAAGTTGGGTATTTCTAAATTTTAGTAATAACAGTGAGACATCAAAAGAAATATTAAATAGTCTAGGGCACTGTGATGGCTCGTCTTACTTGTGTACTTGACTACATCCAGAATTAACTAAAACCTAAGTGGCTGGATATATCTGTGAGGTACTTGTTTCTTAATTAAATCATTTGAAGTGGGAAGACCCACTTTTAATCCAGATCTCTTGAAGTGGGATGAGCTGCCTTTAATCTGGGCCACACCTTCTGCTGGCAGCCGATATAAAGGACAAGGATAACAGAAGCTTGTTCCCTTTACCTGTTTGCTCTCACTGGTCAGTCCATTCACCAGCATTGGAGGCTACTTTGGGATTACAGAGTACACTGAAGACAGCTGAGCCATCTGGCCTCGTGGATTGAACAACTACTGGATTCTTGGACTTCCTATTGTTAGACAGCCATTTTAAACCAGTCTAATAAATCACCCCACACACACATTCATTCATTCTTTCATTCTATCAGTTCTGTCCTTCTAGAGAACACTGAGTAATACAGGCACCAAGGAAGAAGGATTATTACATTAAATGAAAGAACCATCAGACTGCCATACAAAGATAAACAATCACAGGCTGTGTACAAATTTTTATTGATCAAATCTGGGTGAGTTCTTGAAAGTATAAGGTAATAAAAATGTGTAGACAAAATCATCTTGATTTCCTTAAGACAGTTCAGGGGGAAGGCAATCTGCCTGTTTCTCCCTCTAGTCCCAGGTCCTTCATCTGCTGTAATCTTACCCCTTTTCCAAACTCAAGCATTATTTTGCACCACTTTTTTTCCCTCTTTCTTTCAATAAACTGTTGCTCATTGTCTGGTGGGCTGACCAACACTGCAACTACCCAGGCCCAGACCCAGGGTTGTGTGTTGGCCCATCCCAACACCCACCCCAGCATCAATGTTGCAGCAGACACCAGGAGTCCCGAACCAGATCAATGATTCTTTTTGCTAAATTCCTGCATGTAAAACTATATGGATAAAAGGGTTTACTCCATGACTCACTGTGTCACCTGCAGTTTTCCCATTCTCCCTTTCTTCCCCCTCTTTTTCTCTAAAATTTTATTTTGGGATGGGGTAGGAATTGGGTAGGATTGGAAGTCATGATGTAAAAGACACAAAGACTAAAAATAAATAAATAAATAAAAACTTAAAAAAAGTAAAACTATTGCTCGTTGTCTTGTAGTGGTGGTCAGAGATAATCAAGGTAGCAGTAATGCACCAGTCACTTATGTGAGATAGCTCTTAGGGAATATTTGCTTCCAAGAGTAGAACCAAGCTTTTGAACTCTGAAAGAATAGCAAAGTTGCGCATCATGCTTATGGCAGAGAGCTTTTTTAGCATGCTGTAAAATCAGCACCTGTAGTGCCAACCAGCCTGCTAAATGATTTGTCTTCATCTATTCTCTAAAGCAGAACCTACAGACTGGGTGATTTTATAAAGAAAAGAAACTTATTTCTGAAGGCTGAGGAGTTGAAGATTAAAAGCTGCATTTGATGACGGTCTATTCATTTATTTACTTTTGTTTTTTGGTAGAGTCTAGCCCAAGTTAGCTTTGAACTTGTGAACTTCCTGCCTTGCCCTCGCAAATGCTGGGATTACAGGTGTGCTTCACTGTACCCAGCTGAAGTGAAGCCCTTCTTCATTTATCATAGCATGGCAGAAGACATCACAAAAGAGGAGGGAGGGAATGAAGGAAAGAAGGACAGAGGAAGAGAGAGAGAGGATTGAATTTTTATTACAAACCTACTTCAAGATAATAACATCAATCTACTCATGACTTCAGATTTCCTTGTGACCTATTCACCTCATAAAGTTGCTGGTTCTTGATACCATAATATTGATTCAATTTTAACATCAGTATCAAACAACAGTGGGCCCCATCCTTATGGCTGGCTAGCAGTAAGTGACTCAGATCTGTCTACAGACAAAAGGCTTCTTAAGGTCACTACTAAGTACATGCCCACACTTCTAGTCACTTTTTATACCATCTGCCTTCTGCCCCATGAAGACACAGCCTCCCTTAAAAATCCAGTTCACCATGTTCATTCCTTTTTCATAGGTTAAAAATAGCAACACTGTTCAATGACCTCAATAATTTAGAATTCATGAATAAATAACTTGCCTAGGAGGCTACACTGGGGCTTCTATTTTTACCTAGAGTCTCTCACCAAGCAAAGTGACCTCTCTCAAGTACCCAAAAGTGCCACCCATTGGTCTTCTGGCTTCCCAGGGAATGGCCTGGTAGAGTGTCAGTGCAGTATTTCCTGAGTACTACAATACATTGATTGGTACTAGACTTCAGACTGTGGTAACCAAGTAAATCTTAGGCATACATGCCTTACTAGGAAGTCTTAGACATTGTTCTGGGGTGAACAGCTTTCCTCTGGCATGCACTTCCACCATAATTCTGCCCTGCCATGGTCTTGAAGGCAATGAAACCAACTAACCATACATAGAAGCCTATGAAACCTTGAGCCAAAATATATCATTCTTACTCATATTATTGCTCATGGATATATGTGACAGAGCAACAGTGAAGAGTCTGATGGACACATATATCTTCAATGGTCATAACTTTCTCCATTTCTGTCTTCTCTGACCACTTATGACAAAGCTATCAGGAGTAAACATCAATTCAAAATTCCTTGGTCTGAAATTCTTAATTATTACTCTAAGTGTCTAAGGATTATGGTCCATCCTTACTGTATGAAACAATTGGGATGAGTGTTCAAGACTACAGTGTATGTCAATAATCAACACCAGTCTTCAAATAGCTTCTTTCTTATCTTCAAAAAATAAAACACAACTTTTTCAAGCAAGCCATTCAAGAGTCTATTTAGCTTCTAGTTTTGCCTCATGATTATATCTTCAACCAACATGATCAAAAAGATACCCTTTGTTAGAGTTACTCAGAGAAGCAAGCATAGTTCATTAATTCATTTATAAATATTTATAATGAATCTTGTATGAGCTAGAGTTTGATTGAAAAACATTAAAGAGTTCTGATTTTGAGAATCTGTAATTCTAAGATACAGTTGAAATGGCTCTAGAAGGTTCATTGGGTTTTGTAGACCAGAGACATGAAACAGCTACTTTGACTATCATGTGAAAACTAGTGGGAAGAAGAGTAGCAGTGCATGCTGTGGTGAGCAAATGTGTCTGAGAGGAAAGGGCGAACTCTGGAAAATCATGAGAAATGTGAAGGGATGAATAGACTAGTTTCAGATGTCTCAAAAACCAGGCAGACAAGTTCCAGGTTGGGGCCGACGAGAGAAAGAAACTGCTGTCACGATTCTGAGCTGGAGCTTGTAGTGAAAAAAATAGTTTCTTTGGAGTAAGAAATCAGTGGTCTTCTTCCTTGTATGCGCAATTTAAAGAAAAACAACACTTCCCACCACAGTCAGAAAGTCACCTCGCTCTGGCCTAGATGTGCAGTCAGGAAACAGGACTGCAAGGCACCTCTCCCCTTTCACAGTTCTCGTTTTCTCTGCAGCCCTCATCTCTCAGATCCACAGTGATGTCGGTTGCAAGATGTTCCAAAGGCTGCTAATTAGATGCAGCAATAATGTATTCAGCTCATAGCCTTTGCTAGAAGCCACACTATCCACCTCCCGGCTGCATTTCCAAGGTGCCGTGGGGAGGTGGGGGAGTACAGAGTCTGAGAGGGGCACAGGGAGAAAGGAGGCCTCACCTAGGCAGGGTATCCCTTCTCCTCAGGCCTTCAGAGGACATGGCTTCTCACTGACACACAACGTCAGAATGAATGAGGAGAGCCAGGCAGGAAAGGAGGCAGAAATGACTGAGGCCAGGAATAATTTAAGAATAAAGAAGGGTAATTCAAGGAGAGACTTAATTATGCAAAGGACACCTGCAGAATAATTGGCATTTCTGTTCATCATCTCAGAGAACAGAACAAGGCTTGGGCAGACTTCCAGCCACCAGAATGTGATACTGTGATGTCTTCATGGGCCGACTTACTTCTTCAGGATGGGCTTCATGACAAGTCATGCCACATGACTGTAAGACAGCAGAGTGCTACTCCAAATGTGTGTAGTATAAGGGTTATTTTGAGATAATTATCTGAGTGACTGTAAACACAGGGGAAAAATCTTTTAAAAAATATAAAAATTCCTTTTATGAGGAATTTATATCCCCACAGTGGGTCCCATTTAAATCTATTGGTTCCCTCCCCCCCCCCCACACACACACCAAAAAGGGAGCTGAATGAGCCACTAGAGACTTACCAGTGGTTAAAGGTGCAAGTTGAATAACTTCTCCTTTGCTTTCTGTCCCTTTCCTTACATTTTCCCTTGGTTTCAGCAGAGACTAATACTTAAGCCTAAAAATCAAAGACACTTCTGCCAAGTTTCCTTTTGGTCATTTGGCTGACCCGCTATCCCCTGTATACGAGTGCACGTGTTATTATGCTGCTATCTGACATGCTCTTGTTAACCTGTCTTTTGGCACTAGAAGTTCCAGATAAGAACTGTGAAGCTTAAACAAATTTCCCTTGCTTGCTAATGCAAAACTAAGGAGGAGGTTAGGCTGTGAAAGCAGCCTCTCTGACTGTACAGGACAGTGTCCACCTGTGTTTTCCTGGAGTGGGCTAAGAAAGGCCACGTCAGAAGACAGGAAAGGGCACAGGTTAGCTTTCTCAGATCCTTCCTAACCAAGGAATCGTGCCTTTTTTTCCCTGTCCAGTTGAGTTAAATGAGGGTCGTCCAGTTTTGTTAGAATAATTAGGTCTGGCCTGGGTTTGTGTGAATCTTTCCATTCTGTCATCTCCTTGTTGCCTGTGTCTGAGATGTCCTAGGTCTGCCTGTCTCAAAAGACCAAACTAACCAAACAAACAAAAAACACCAGCCAAACAAAAACCACCACCAACCAGCCAACCAACCAACTAATCTACCAACCAAACAAAAACATACACTTGACCACTTGAGGTCTCATGACACCAGCCCTTTTTTCATATTCGGAATACGTTTAGTCTGATCTGTACATTTGAGTCCTTGAGCAGACATTAGTTTGTATTCTTTTTGGCTGGTCAAGTATTGTTTGTTATGCTCAGTTCATTACCAATTCACCATGGCAGTATTTTTGAACATTGTCATTTTCTCCAAGAGCCCTCTGCAGGACTCAAGAGCTAGAGTAAGAGAAACATCAAATAATTACACGTGTGATTCGACCTTTATTGAGCATCTACTGTGTGTAAGTGCTTCAGAATCTTTGCTCTCAAAGATGAGCATGCTAGTAAAATAGTCTATCAGATAATTAAACATTTCATTTGTCATGGGTACTTTCTGGATTCTTAAAATGACAGAAAAACTACTATTAAAAGCATCTTGAAGCTAGCTGTCTTCTCATGGAAAAGAAAAGTCGAAGAAAAATTTTTATTTGAAAATGAGCATGAACTTTCATCAGAAAGCTAGTGTCAGAGAATATTGCATAGGCTTCACCTGGTGTCTGTTCCAACCAGAACACCTATATTCTAGGTGAATATAGAAACTCTGGGGAGTCCCAGAGAAGAAGTGTAGTGCAGTTGGTTATATTGTTCTCTGGGAAAATCAACCCACAGACTTCTGGTGGCAAATTGCTAAGCATAACCAGGAACTTAGGGGCAAGATCCCAGGAATGATGCATCTACAGAGCAAACAAAGACACACTAGACTGTGGTGAGAAACGTGAACTAAGCTCTGACTGACAACAATTAAGGATTGCTGAGCATGTGGAACTTTCAATTTCTTCAAATCTTTCTCCTTAGATATACATTTTGGGAATAGAACATCTTGGAATTTGTCTTGTTTATTTAAAGAAAGTATGACCGCAGATGATATGTTTTCAATAGAAACCACGCTTTGAATTTTTGGTCTTTTCCTGAGCTAGTGACACACTGGGAGATACTCCGGGACAATGGTGGCAGAAGCAGTCCCAGTCAACCATACAATCGCCAGACTAAACAAACAATATTCTACACAGCTTTGTGTTGCTATACTGTGCTATTCCACAGATTAGGTGTTCCAGAAATATCTTCGACTTATAAAAGGTTTTTTGGAATGTACTCCATCATCAGTCAAAAGGTTTCCATGTTGAGTGAAAGACCATGGAAACATCTCCATTAAGCTTGGCAGAATAGTTTGTTAGTGAGGATTTGACAACTCACTCTAATCATAGTAAAAAAAAAAAAAGCTGCAACTGGGAAAAGCTGAGCTTAAATGATAAAACTGTGAGACATCCTAGCATTATGTCATAAATATGACATCATGCAATTATATGATCAATTAGTCAAATGCCATCAATGATGATGACCATAGTTTCATCTTGAATAATTCAGAAACTCTTGAGAATTTCATGGTACCCTAGCATTCTTCTTAAGAGACATTGCCTTGATTATGAAATTCCAGACACTTGAAAATCTGGACATTTGAACTTCCAGGTTATTTGTATATAATAAGAGTATTATCATAAATCAAAAAATAATAGGAAGAATTTAGGTTTCTGGGATGCATTTCTTATTTCCATGAGAGAAAAATTTAGCTTTCCTTGAGGTTTTTGTACTTTTGCAGGGTTATTAAGTGATGGTAACTGTAACAGCTGTTGAGTCTTTCTTACTTCTGCTATCTGAAGTTCTCAAGACCTTTCATACACTGGCACACACACACATGGGAATTGATTGTACATGAATGGCTCCCTGGGAAAATGGGGGAGGCTGAAGAATGAGCTAGAGTCCTTATGGCCCTTAGGCATGATAGTCTGGAAATGTCCTATATGGAGCCACCACATCCATGAGTCTCTACCCATCATGGAAACATGTTGTCCATCATTTCCATCATCCCAGAACAGCTTGTGAGTGAAAGGACAGTTCTAGAAGTTAAAAAGTGATGAGCAGCCTCACAGAATGGAGGAGCTGGCACAGGTTTGTAGGAGACAGCAGCTGCTGTCCTCAGGGAATTTTTTTGCTGACAGTATGAGAGTAGCGCATGATGTCACAGGAACCCTGGCTTGGCCAGCACAGTGTTTCATCCAAGGCAGCTGATCTCTTCATCCAGTTTGAAAAGGTTTCTCCTCCTCCTGCTCTCCCACACTCCCCTTCTCCATGCCAGTGAGAGTGATAATTGTAAAACCACACAGCTCCTTTCAGAAGTAGGCCATGAGATCCAGGGCCGGGTGTTATCATGGCTGGCATGCTGCAATTATCTCTGAGGATGCTCTGATGACAGCATAATGCATGTGGCGCTTTGTGCTAAAAAAGTCAATGCCAGTGGCCTGGCCAAAGCAATACTTCCTAGAGATGCAAACATAATTTTAGTGTGACATGTGATCCTCTTGGACCCCAAGACATGACAACCTTTCCTCATCTTCAAGATCATTGCTGGGAAGCAGAGCACTAAATCAATCCTTGGGAAGCTACGAAAAGAAGACATTCTTCTCAACTCAGGACTTCTTGACTTTAAACAGAGTGGTAATGATGCTTTGTAAGGTGCCTGTGTCAGAGCCCAGATTATCTGAATTTCAGGGGAGAATGTTAGTCTGAGAATAGGATTTCAAGAAAGTCTGAATTCTAAGTGTAGTATTTTGTAGCTGTGTGACTCCGGGAATTTTAATTATTTTCTAACATTAATTATAAAAGAAAGCAGTATAATACTACTTTCATAAAACATAATAAAATTATATGAGTAAAGAAACACAAATGAAATATTTTGTCCAATTTAATGCCATTAACAGTAGTTGTTGCTATCGCCATCACAAAATTTCATAATTACTGTCATATGTACCAAGCAGGTTTAAGAAGGGAGTTCTTAGAAGAAAAATATTCACATCTTTGCTAACTCTATATTGTTGGCTATATGTCTTATTGCTATTTTCACTTGTTAAATTTATTGTTTTTACCACTGAGCAAATCTCATAACCATCACACAGATAATTAGAATCATGATACCAATCATAACCTCAACAGTTTTAATAGGTCATGTTTGTGACAAGTGTAGGGTAAAAAGGCCAGCCAAAAAAACCCATTCTAAGAAACATATCCTGGATCTGAAACCAGAGGCAACCCTGACCCTGACCAACTGAAACATGAAACCAACCAATCCCTGAGCAGGAAATCCACCAATCTCTGAATACCTTGACTTTGAACCCAGAGCCAGTGAAGGAAACATGCCCAGGATCTGAAACCTGAGCCTGTGAAAGAAGCAACTTTATCCCTGAACCCAGAACCAAGGAAACACTCCCTAACTGTGAAACCAGTGCCAAAGAAACACACTTTGTCCTTGGAATCAGAGCAGTGAAAGAAATAAACCCTGGTCCTAAAATTAGAGTCAAAAGGCTAAAAATGGCCAGTGAAAGAAACCCAGTTTGGCCCTGAAATCGGGGCCATCCCTGACCCTGACCAAGTAAAACTAATTAATCCCTGATCAGGAAAACTTCTCCCTGGGAAAATTCCATCCCTAAGAGGCCCTGTATAAGCACCTCTGCCTGTTCAGTTGTGAGCAGTCCTTTCCCACCCTGGCAGAGGCAGTCACTCTCCTCCTTCCCAAGAAAGAAGGACTCTTTCCCAAGAGTCTTATGTGAAGATCTTCATTCCCTGGTGCAGAAGAGAACCTTGCTGAGAGGTCTTAGTGGGGTTGAGCAAGGCTGAAAAAGTAACCACTTTTCTCCACAGGAGGAGATTGCTACAGGGCTTTCCCTTTAGTAGACAGTAGACAGTAGCAAAAGAAACATCTTGGGCAGAAGAAACCGGCAAAACTCTGCTACAACTTTCCCTTAGGGGAACAGAGCAGCACTCGGCTGTAACATCTCTCTAGGAGAGGAACAGGATTGCTATATCCTGCAGGATACCATTCCCCACAAAACCCCTGTTTCAGGTAGCTTGGCTTCCTGATAAATCAGGACACCTTTCCCTCCAGGCTGAGCTGTTGTGGCTTTAAGTACCCTGGCTTCCCTATAGGTCAGGATGCCTTTGCAGCTCCAGAGCTGTAATACCCACACTCATTTACATTTTGATGCCAAAACTCTGCACTCACATTCACTTACCACATTGAACTGCTAATACCAAACAAAATAACAATTTAGAACATGTATTACATACCAAAGTAATTTAGGAACACAATGTTTCTTCAAGACCTTAGGATTTTCTTATTGGAAAAGTTTAAGGAACTAGAGAGATGGCTCAGAGGGTAAATAACTTGCATGAAACCTGAGTAATTGAATTCAGATCAGCTCTGTGTTCAAGTGAGAGACATGTTTTCATTATGTAAGATGGAGGAGAATGATTGAGGAAGATACTATATGTCGACCTCTCATCTACACACACGTTTAGGGACAACTGGGACACATGCGCACACAAATCCCACAATATACACATGCCTCCTGCAAAAGAAACACTTCAAAATAGGGTGGTGGAAATGGTCCAGTTGGAAAAGTGCTTACCACCCAGGCATGGACACCCAAGTTTGAATCCCTCATACCCATGTTAAAAAAATGAAAACAAACTTGGCATGTCGTTGTGTATCTGTAATTCCAGAACAAGAAAGGTAGATACAGAAGGAACTCTGTGCTTGTTGGTCAGCTAGTTTTATGGAGTTGGTGAGCCCAAGTTCAGTGCAAGACTCTGCTCCAGAAATAATAGCTAAAGATAAAGCATCCAATGTTTACTTCTAGAACTCCACATATGGAAGAACAATACCTGCATGCACAAATGTCCTTACATACTTCATACACCAACAAACACATGCATATAACCATCTCAACACACACACACACACACACACACACACACACACAAGTTCAGAGACACTTCTACTTTACATCATGTGGAGGCAGATCACCATGGCTTGTCTTGATGATAAGCTGCTTACAGCTGGCGATATTTAAGTCAGCCCCAATGTGTGCCAGAAAGCTCATAAAACAAAATGAAACAAAACCAAAACAAAACAGAAAAGAACAAAGATAGGGCCAGTGAGATGGCTCTGTATAGCCCACAGCTGCAAAAGCCTGAGTTTGAGCCCACTTCCAGTGACAAACCTCCTTCCTCAAGGCTACACCTCCTCATCTTTCCCAAACTGGAGACCAAGTACTCAAATATAGGAGCCTACAGGGCCATTCTCATTCAAACCTCCACATTATGTTTCCTATGGAGACTCCTGACCCTCATCTTTAGTCCCAATGGCATCATCCCAGAACTTGGGTTGAGCCAGACCTGAAGTATGGAGGATCTGTGCTTGCATGCTCAGACACGACATTGGCTTCTGGGAGCATCTGACTTGCACTGCCATGTGTAAAGTGTTAGTATATAGGCATCTGTAATGGCCTGTTCTTGGTTTTCTGACAGGATATGCCCTCAGCTGCAGCCACTAAGAGTATCACCTATGCACATTCACTATGTTCCCTTTTAAAAGGACCCTGTCCACCTCCCATCCTCCTCTCCCTCTCTGCCTGTCTTTCAGTCTCTCTTTCTCTCTCCCTCTGCCCCCTCTCTCTCTGCCTCTCTCTTCTCTTCTGCTGCTCCTGTCCCCAGAGGCCAGTATCCCCTCTCCCCAGTAAAAAAAAACCCTCCACCCAAGCTCTGTCATGTGGTCTCTGGTGTTATGCATGTTTCAAATTTCTTGTCAACAGTTATTTTTTGATCCTTCTAGTGTTACAAAGATAAGAGTAAAATTTTTGAGAACATTTATTGTTGACTTTTGTTGGGGTTTTATATATGATCATTGCCCAAAATAAACCAGACAATACCAGAAAGTATAAACAATTAGGGATCACACAATCTCGTCACTTAATTAGGAGATTTTCAAACGCTCATTGTAAAGTTAACACATTACCAGAAAAATCATGATGTCCCTGTAGCCTTTTTTAAAAAAATCAGTATATTCTCAGCATTTTATAATAGAACATTTAATACTACTTTAACCTTTTGAAAAATTCTCCCAAAGCATTGCATCCAGTGGCAGCTACTTTATTTGACCAATTCCTTCATGCAGAACATTTAGATAGTTTTGTTTCTTCCAGTGGAAAAAAAGTCCATCCATATGCATTTGACCAACCTTTGTAAACATAATATTTAAGGGCTGTTTTCATAGGAGGTACAACTGGATCAAAGGGGCTTTGCATTCTTTTATTTCCTTGTCAACTGTAATTACATTACCTTAGAAAAGTTTCAAGGAGAAGAACTACTTCCTGTCCTTGTTTAAACCGAGGTATAGAGATCAGTGGCTTCCTGCTAGTGTCACAACCATCTGTTTTGAAACATCAACTGAGATGAATGTGTGAGGTCCTAAGGAACCACGTAAGCTGCAGATCCTACTGTTTTAGGCAGATTGAAGAAGGAAGGTGGGTATGTCTTCAGCCCACAGCTCTGTTTCTTTGCTCCCTTTTTAAGCTTGCCGATGGTACCTGCAGTTTGACATAGAACTAAGTCAGATCTACTTGTTTTAGATTTTCTAAATGGCTCCATGTTTTTTTCCTGGTAATAGTCCTTTTCACTACAAATATTAAAACTTCACCATGTAGACCACAATCAGAGGACAGCTCTGATGTCTTTGGATGAATTTTGGGTTGTTTTGGTTTTAGCTTAGAATTCTTTGTGGCTAGTGGCAGGCACTTCCTGGTGACCACTAGGCGTCAGACTTTCCCACCCCTCGCCTAATGGTATTGCTTGTTCAGTAATTAACTCACTGGCTCAGTCATGAGCTATTTGTCTAAGGGGGCTTCTTTGTCATCACATGAACATGGTCATTATGATGCAAAAGCCTAGCAGATTTCAACAGTATTGATTAAGCCTGGCTGTTTCTGGGTTACTAGCTTTTCAGCAGAGTCCCTCGCTGTAAAGCAAGGAGGAAGCAAGAGAACTACCAACAACCATGAATTTACCGTTCCTAGGGAGAGCCACAGAATTCCATTCCCTGTCACTATTGTGTAGATAACTGTGCTCTCACTGCATATTAGGATGTGGGCACAGACAGTTCTGGGCAGTCCTTATTTATCCTGAGCAAAGTCCATTGCCAACATAGACACTAACAGGGTTTTCCTTCTGTGAGTTAGATGAGTTAAAATAGAGTGCCACACCACCAACTACTCATTCAGTATCCACTGCATAGAGAAGCACTGCACAAGGACCAGAAAGGAAGCTAAAGAAAAAATTCTTTAACTAAGGAAATAATTGAAGAGTCAGCTCCTTTATATATCCTACTCTCATTCTTTACATGTCCTACTACCTTGACATAGGCTTAAGCAAGCATCTTTAGGGGTCTCATCCTCAGATGGTACTCAGTCAATAATCTAGGTTATTTTGGCTGTTTGCCTTGAGAATCCAGTGTAAGAAGAAAGTTTAATCCAAGAACTTCTTTCTTAGAAAACAAGTTAATTCTCTACTTGACTCATTTTCTCATCATCTTTAGATGCTACAGATTCACATCACCAATGAAATGTGACTGTACCAACTATGAAAACCAGTTACACCCACAGTAACAACATAAATGTATGAGGTAAAGAGGAGTTACAGGAAAACTGTACCTTAATGACCTATAAACAATGCCTTCCTGCACATCCAACCCTGTGTGACTTCTACTGACCTGTTAAGCATGGTATATATATCCTTCTTTTTATGGTATTTATCCTAATTCTTTCTTGAGAAAAAATTCACTTTCAGAAAAGTGAACATTTATTAAAGGACACCTAAAATGTCTAGCCACCTTCCCCCTGTAGATGGAACATTCTCTCTGTCTTGATCATAAAAGCATGTACAGCAAAGAAGTTGCAAGTCTTCTCTGCACTTACTCTAATATTCCTTCCAAAACAATCAAACAGAATCACCCGAGAAAGAAGAGTAGTGCTGACTTTTACCAACTTCATAGTTCCTGCATTTCAGCCCTTCCCTTTAAAATCAGACTGCCCAATTTTGAATAATCTCATTCCAGAGTCTTTACCCTTCCTTGTAACAAATGCTTTGAGAGGCTGTGAGAGTTACATATCCTTCTCTTTGCCAAAGAAGTGACCTAGAAATTCAACCAAAGAAGCCAGCATTGCCTCACCTAACAGATTTGTTTCCAAGTGCTGGTTCCCTCGGTTCAGTTGGGCTTCCAACATGAGTCACCTGAAAAATTGAACCAGGCAGCACAACTCATGAATAACCATTTCCCTCTTGTGAAGTTATTTTCTGAATAATCTCCCAGCAACCAACACTAGCTTCAGTTGGAAACCACAATCTCCACATTTCCTTTGGCGACAGACTAGTAGTATGCTTTCTAGGACTACAAGAAGAGACTAGAGAAGTTTGGAAGTCACTGTGAAGACGTAAGCATTGCTATACACCTAGCACCCAGTTTCTTGAGTACAAGGTATAGATTGCACAGAAGATTGAGAGAGATCTGGAAATGAGACCTACATTATATTCAGCACACAGAGTTAGATTAAGAACAGAAGTTTCCAGAATATGCCAAGATTATATTTCCTACATATTCCCTCTGTTAGAAAACTTATAGTTAAAAGCTGGTATTCTAGTAGGTACTAAGAAATCACCTCAGACTGCTGCTTGGCATAACTTATTGGCTCTCCATGACCTTACACAGTCCAAACCTTAGTAACAACAATAAAAAAGTACTTCACCACATAAATAAGTAATTTTATGTAAGATCAATTTAATTTCCTTGGGATGTTTAGTGAGTGTTCCTCAGGTGTTCAAGAACATGTACTCACTCATTTTTTTTATTCAATAGGCATTTATTTTCTTTTTGCATTGCTACAAATGTGAGCCCAAGGCCTCATGAGTGCTAGGCAACTGCTCTACCACTGGGCCACATTCCCAGTCCTGTTTTCAAAAAAACTTTGACATAACTATATTCAGCTCTGAATTTAGTGCTATGTGGAGAAATGGACTGTGACCTTTGAGAAGTTCATACTCCAGTACAAGCTGCATTACTTTTATCCAAAACAACACCCAGACAGTCAGTTAAGAAACACGTATAAAATGTATGTGTGGGAATCTCTAAGTAGCCCACAAGTGCCCGTAACCAGATGCTTTCTTGAAGGGCAGTTATCTTGAGGAGATAGGTATGTATAAATTTTATTTCCTTTATATTTCATGTATTGTTTTCCAACATATATACATATACATATATATGTAATATTTATAATGCTCTATCTTCAAGCCCTAAATGAATTTGTATACACACACACACACACACACACACACACACACACACACACACACACGGATTTGGATGAGGGAATCTCTTGCAGCTAGGAAAGGGATGAAGTGAATGTAGACAGGAGGACATAAGTTTGCATTTGGAAAGTTGCATATCTGTCATCTATGCAGTGTGGGCTGTAAACAGGCTATACATGGACAAAGGCCTAGAAAGCAATGTTGGAACTTTAATGAAGAGTTTCAAATGCTTGTCTGTGGAGTTTGGACTTGAGTCGGTGCTCAGTGGGGATTATCAACAGCTCCTTAGTAGGGGACATGCAGCTAATGCAGTGCCAGCATGCTGGGAGGGCAGGGTCGACTCAGGAAGTGTCAGCCCGAACTGCCTCTAAGGAAAAGGGACTAGCAGCATGGAGGTAGATGTGAATGCCAGTACAGTGGTACTTGAGGGAGTGGAAAGAAAGAAGGAAGGCTGTCAAACACAGAAAAAGGCTTGCTGTCCCCTAGGAACACTTAAGTTCAAAGGAAAGAAAGGTTAATGCAAATTCAGCACATCATGCGTCATAATATTGACCAAACTTAGTTTCGGATACAGTCAAACCTATAAAAGGATTTAACTACATTCTTGATGGGTCACTATGTGCAAAGGCATGCATGGAAATAGGACAGCCAAACTGGTCCACAGATGTCATGAAAACACCAGCTCCCAGAAGACAACTGGTTCCTGGTTCTCAGGTCTTAAGGGGATGTCCTCACTAGGTCACTGTACAAAGCTTTCATCCTAGGGGAAGGTCACTTTGCCCTCATATGACTGGAGTGTTCTGAACGCTGGACCATGCAATGCCCCAAGCACACTTAGCAGATGGAACAGTGGTGATGGGGGGGAGGGGCTTAGGGAAATGCGGTATTATTTCAATGATTTGATCCTCATGATTCCTGTGAAGCATTTGCCAGTTCAACATCCCACAACTCAGAGATGCAGGTGAGCTGTGCTCACCTTCCTGGACAGATGCAGGGCCTCTATGTAGCTTCCTTAGAAGGCTTATAAAATACCCACCCCAATAGGTGGCTAAAACTCAAATTCTTATGCTTCTCAGAAACCATCATATTTGGGTTCTTGTAACTTCAACGAAAATCTGGCCCTGATTTCCCATTGTCTTCTGCCACAGTTTTGATTAGAGTTTTCTTCATCTTCATTTCATAATAAAGTCCCTCAACTTGAAGTGTCCTTTGTTCAGTTATTCATTCCTTTTACAATAACAGATACAGAGGCTGGAGAATTTATTAGCAACCAGAATTTTTACCCCCTTTAATACTATTTTCCATATAAGTACGTTTTTTTTCAAATAAAAACAGAATGAGCCATGGCTATATAGTAACTCGCATACAGACACACAATCACCATGTAAAGGGGCTCCCTTAATGCAGTCCAGTCACATACTCATGACAGCATGTATGAGAAATGATGAAAGCCTCAGCATATCTCTGGCTCACTCAGGTTAAGTGTGAGAATGTTTCATGAACCTGCAGCCTCTGCTCCTGGCAGATGCCATGGAAACCTGGAGTTGGTTAGCAAATAAGATGCACTCCTCACTGTGCAATCTTAAGGACTTAGAAGCAAATGAAAATGAAGATCTGAGTTTTCTAAATAAGTTATCAAGAATAGGGCTGTGGAGTGTTTCCTTATGGCCACAGAAAGCTGTGCCAAATATTAGTGCCTCAAGTTCAATGCAAAGAATGGATCCATTCATTCATGGCGATTGATCATACCTCCCTAGCAATTGAGAACACAAAATGCTACTGCCTTTCCCAGCACTTTGTGATATCTGTGTACAATGTTGGGAGGGTGTCCCTGAGTACAACCTTCACACACCTTAGGGACATCAAAAAAACCCTGGTAAAAATAAACTCTAGATACTATAGAAATAAAGGTTGAATGTGACAGCACACTGTCAGGCAGACACTTATCAAGTGTCAATTATACAGTGGGCTCTAGATGTTAAACCCAGAAAAGGATATGCTTTACTCAGTCAGTCGAGTCTGCATAGATGAGATTATATCCATGGACCAGAGGGATGGGCAGCAGAAACATCCCACGTTAGTTATCTGAATACATTTAATGAAGGATGTCTATAAGAGACTAAACAACAAAAACAGATAACCAGCAGGGATGACACCACATGCTACAAACAAGAGCTGGAGGACTGGATCTTACTCTAGACCAAGAGCACACAAAACACATCAGCAGCATGTGCTAATGTGCCGCTTAAGCCCTGCTGTCCAATATCTGCCCTACCCGCTGCATTGACAGGATGTGCAAAGTTAGGTCATTTATGACGTCTGTGTTCTTTGTAACTCAGTGAGGGAAGGCATGTGTGTGAACTGACAATGTTTCCTCACAGCTGAACTGTTGCTATGGCTCAAGAACTCAGAGTTGGGACACAGACGTGACATCACTGCCTCCAGCCATCTCTGCCCCCCTGTCCAGCTGCCACGAGTGCTCAGAGACTGGAAAGAACATGGTGTTTCCTGCCCATTAGCCTTGTCTGGTGACCACACTGTCCCTCATCTTTCAGAACAAAAGCCATCTACTGTCCGGGTAGAATCAGTAGGCCAGAGCATGTTGACAACAGTCATGTGCAAATGGATATATATAATCGACTCAACCCCTCTCCCCTGTAATGGTGGTGCCTTGCCATTGATCTATAGTGCCCTGAAGAGACACTACTATTATAGCTGGGATCAGGTGGGTTTTTCTGAAGAACTGAAAAAGCGTTTAAAATGTAACAAGATAGATGGAGAAAGAAGATATGTCAATTTGAAAGCTTTTTAGCAATATTCAAAGAGTATGTAAAGAGTATGAACAATGTTTACCAATAAACATATTTCAGAAATGTTTTTAAGTGTAAGAACAGTTTGTGGCAAAGATCAAATATAATCTCTCTCTCTCTCTCTCTCTCTCTCTCTCTCTCTGTGTGTGTGTGTGTGTGTGTGTGTAGGTTATATCTATGTAGGCACCCAGGTGTGTGCCCATGTGAAAGCCAGAAGTTATGTCTTCCTCTATTACTATACACCTTATGTTTTGAGACATGGCTCCTATTTAACCCAAAGCTAACCATTTCAACTAGACTGACTGGCCAGGAAGCACTGGACCATGTCCATCTCTGTTTCCCCAACACTGTAGTTACAGACACATGCTGCACCACCCAGCTTTTATGTGGGTGCTATTAATATGAATTCAGGCCTTCTTATTTGCCCAGCAAGTGCTTTATCCCCTGATTGCTGTTGCTCTCTAGGTCAAACACTAAAACGGGCCAGACAGGAAGTTTTACAGCTGTAATTCCGGTGTTTCACTCTGGAGGCTGAGGCAGCGTCACCATGAATTCAAGGCTAGCCTGTGCTATATCATGAATTCCGGGTCAGTTTTGGTTACAGAGTAAGATCATCTCTAAAAAAAAAGTAGAAAAAAATCAGGACTGTAGTTGGTGAGGTGGTCAGTGGGTAGCGGCACTTGCTGCCTAAGCTGACAACCTGAGTTCTATCCTTGGGATCCACATAGTAGAAACAGACATCTCAAAAGTCATCCTCTGACCTCTACACACCTGCACACATGTACACATACAAGTAAAATGTGAAAACAAGACCCAACAAAATTTCTTTTCATTGGGATGGACACACAGAGAACAGAAATGGCATACATGATGGTTTCCTTTATGAGATCTGGGAAGATGCCCTTCTACCAAAACAAGTATACCCATCTTCCCTTAGCTCATTCTGCCCTTCAAATCCTATCTTATATTTAGAGTTCCTTTAAGTTTTTGTCTGTTCTATATTTCTCTTTTAATGTGTAAGCTACAGAAAATGGTCTCCTATTAAACATCAATACCCTACTAGCTGTGCTCTTTTCAGAGAGCCTTCAGCCTCAGATGCCCAAGTGAACTCTTAGTATTTGGAAGGGATCATGAGTAGGGGGATCTAGGAGGAAAGATGAATTGACAGAAATAAAAAGGCAACTGGGAAGATCTGAGAACAACTTTCCTGCTCCCTTTAGTACAGAACCTAGCCTTGGAGGGAGAGAAGCATCTAAAGTCTACCTAGAAATGCAAAGACTTGGTAGCAAGTAAAGTCTTCGGTTGCTTGATTACAACAGTTCCTTTAACTATCACAAGTAGAAGACAGACACTTGCAGAGAATGTTTAGATGATGTCCAGTTGGGAGACACGCAAGGGGAGGGGCCCACACATGTGCATAAGCACATCCAGGTCTGGGAAGTTGTTCCTTCTGCAATGTGGTCGACTTCCCCACAGCTTCTGAAAAGAATTGGTACCAAGCTTTGTAAGAGTTAACTTGCTATAAATAAATATGCTAAGCAATTAGTAACTTATTCAGACTTTTCACCAATAGAAATGTCCTGTGTGAAAGTTGACCCATGTTTGACACTTCGGCTATTTTAAAGTTATACATATAAATTCTTCAGCTCTGCTAATCTGTAAAGGCTAAAATGTCCTTGCTTCTAGACTCCGTGTAACTCTCCTGACAAGCAAAGTTGGCTCAGGGAATAATTAGGTTCTGCTAGAGAGGAGGAGGGAAATGTCAAGCGCTTATTATTTCTGGTTATCTTGTTAGACACTGATATTGAAATGCTGCAAAAAATAACACACACACACACACACACACACACACATGCAGAACGCTGAACTCAATGAAAATAACCATAATGGCTAAAGATAAATTAATCCATTTCTTTTCAAGGCATCTAGAAGTCAAGCTTTAGAGAATGGGTCGCAGCCCTTAGTCTCTGTTGAAGAAAGCACAAATGGCTTTGTCTCACTGTGAACACCAATAGGCTGTTGGACATTGGTGAACATATACTTTACTCCCGAGTATGTGAGTCAGTATGAGGAGGGGTGGGTGAAACCTGGTTTGTAATTTAGGAGAAGCCATCACTCTTGCCTGTGGCAAGAGCAGAATAAACAAATAACGTCAGCTCCAAATTCCAAAGTGTATATTCCTTAACTAAATGTGAATCAATAAAGTGGTGAAGTGCTAATTTTCGTGTGGAGATGATAGCTGTGGGAGTCTGAGGAGAGAGAAATCTTTAAGCAGTCTGAGGAGAACAAGCGCCCCGGGGCACAGGTGCAGGTACATGATTGACAATCTGGGACTCCCCCCCATAAGAACACAGCAGAAAAGACTAGCCTGATCGGGTGGGGCTGGGTTTGTGTGCTCAGCTCCATTGCACTGCTTTCACTGCGCTAAGCAGTGTCTCTGTGGTGCTCAGTGTTACAGCCAGGGGTGTCCCAGCTTGAATTACTGACAGCAGTCAGCCTAAAGGATAGAGGCAGGAAATCTCAACGTTCATATCCAAATGTAACCAGGCTGGCTTTACTGTGAGCTGTAGCCCCGTGCACTTTGCCATGGACAAAGAGTTTTATTAAAGATCTCCCTCTCTCTTTCCTTCACCCAATTATACTTTGTGTAGCTGGATGACTAGTTATTATCACTTTTGATTTATGCTTAAAGAAGAAGAGAGCCAGGGAGGCTAGATAATTTTTGTTATGCCACCCATATCAGAGCTGGGTAGAAACAAATGCTTCTCAATCCTATGGGCATTGATCTATTCTTTCTTCATGTTACTTTTACTGTCCGACACCTTTATTAAAATTCAGATTTCTGTCTGCACGCAAAATGTTCATAAATGTGTGCCTCTGCCCCAGTGCTGGAAGCAACAGTGTGCTATTTCTAGCAATTCTATCCTCCTCTGGAACAAGTCCCTAATGAACCTAGGCTGGCTTTGTAAGGGGGGGTCCAGGTGCTGTGTAAAGCATGTGTGTGTGTGTGTGTGTGTGTGTGTGTGTGTGTGTGTGTGTGATAGACTATGTGTAGTCATAAAGATAATCTTGAGAACCTGAATGGGTACAGGACCCTTGTGAAGGCAGCATCATTACATCTAATCCTATCCAAAGGAGTTAAAGTCACAGTCACTCAGATCAAGGTCACATGCTAAGCTATTGCATGCTTCCCCGCCCTTGTCCCTATAGCCACCCTGTGGGAAGTCTTCAAAAGGGAGCCTCTGGCTGACAAGAAATCGACTTGTCATCTGCTAAGTTTGAGCCTACTCAGCAGAATGTGCCTTCCCAAGGTGGCACAAAGGGTACAGCCCTTTATACACAGTGATTCATCTCTGGTCTCTCTGGCTAACTGGGAACTTAGACAGACCCCACCACAGTAGAGCAAAATATGTGGAGTGGGAGCTCAGTTCGGGGCAGAAAACATCCAAGCCAGTGGGAAGCTGGAAGCCAGGGCCAGACCGTGCATTTTGTGCTCCTAACATTGTGGCATTTTCCAGCCACAGCACTGGATGCTGTCATGACCTTCAAGCCTTTGGCTCGTCTTCTCTCCACTGCCCTTTTCAGCCACCATTTTAATCATCCATCTGTGGCTTTTCATTTTGCTGCTTGGTGTCATTCAACTCCTATTTCCTTGGCCTTCTGAGCCAAGGCCAAAGGTTGTTTAAGGTCCCTGAAAATTCAGTTTCCTCTCCCACAAGGTGAACTCCTGCTTACTGATGAAGCCTCACACCCTCAAGGAGCTTGTGAAAATATTCCACACAAAAATAGCCTGGTGCTCACTGTGTGAGACTCAAGTTCTGGTGTACCCAGCCTCCACCAGCTCCCTCTGCTCTTCTCTTATTGACAAAGTGTAGTCACTCACCCCCACCCCTGCACCCCTGACCTTTCCAAAGAATTCTTCCAGGTGATTCCTACAGCATATTTGCAATATCTCTTAGGACTCAAAACAATTAGGTTTGGAGACTTGGCTTAAATCTGCAGCTGGGTATAGTGAGGCGTATCTGTCATCTGAGCACTGAGGAGAGCACAGCAAGAGGATCTGCGTAAGCTGAAGACCTCCTTGGGATATATCTATATAGATACGTATTCTCCATATATAAAGACATATATTCTCTACATATCAAGTATGTGTTAGTTAAATGAGAACTACACAGAAGACCCTGTGATCCAAAGCAAACACACACACACACATACACACACACACACACACACACACAGAGAGAGAGAGAGAGAGAGAGAGAGAGAGAGAGAGAGAGAGACAACGCAAAAGGAAAGAAAAGAGAGGAAAGAAAAGTGTTGATTGGCTCTTTCCTCCTTCCTCACTTAGTCGGGGTGAAGCAGGATGTTGAGGACATGAGAGAGGGTCCCACCTAAAAGGATGGTCATTGTCTTACATTCCTTACATCATTCTTTAATGTTGATTTCTCTTAGGACTAGTCTTAGGAGTCTAACATCCATGATTATTGGATGAAGCTTCCAGGCTACCTCAAAGTTGGTTCAAACCCTAAGAATATCAGTTTCTCTGATTCAAACCCGGGATAACCCTGAAGTGGGTCTCTGAGCAGCTCCAGTGGGTCCATTCCCATCATTTGCAAGCTTTGGAACAACCCACGAGGGAGAGACATCATAAAACAGTGAGAGAGATCAACTCTGCTCTAGCTTTTCCAGGTGTCTTGCCAGGGTGACCTTCAGGATTACACACATCTCTGCAAGTCAGGATGCTGAAGGTGACAGGATTTACTCCAGAGTATTCTTTCTTCTTATCCAATATGTCTGATTACTTTGTGCCAGTAGAGCTGGCTATGAGCAGGCAAATGAGCCAAATGAGATGATAGGAAAATCATGTATGAGTACATCTTATTTAGAGGAGACACATGCACAAACATTTACAAAATGAAGCAGGGGGGACTGTACATCATAGGTGATTAAGAACAATACATAAGCAACAGCCAGTATTTACATACATTTACTGCATATATGCTGTTATGGTAAAATATACACCATAATGTCCTGCTTTATCATTATAAAGTACATAGTTCAGGGGCATTAGTACATTTATGTTTTTGTGTAGTATAATTACCACCACCAATCAGAAATATGTAAACTCACCCTGAAACTCTTCTAACTCATTCCTCTGTCCACCAGTGGCTGGAAGCCACCATTCTTCTGTCTGCTTCTGTGAATTTGACTACTCTTGGTACCACATAAAAATGGAACCTTGTCACAATTTAAGGTTTGTATGTATGTTAATATATTTAACCCTGACAATAGTTATATGAAGTAAATAATTTGGGAGTGTGAAAAACACAGGAAGAACTTGTACATGAGAGCGAGCGAGAGAGAGAGAGAGAGAGAGAGAGAGAGAGAGAGAGAGAGAGAGAGAGGGAGGGAGGGAGGGAGGGAGAGAGAGAGATAACGAGCCAGAGCAAGCCCCTATAGGTTCTCTGCACCCAGGAGTCCAGAAGCCACTTAAAAGGAAGCAACTGGTCTTGTTGGAGGACAGCCCAGCCACCTGCTACCCTCATCTTAGTTTCCATAGAAGGGCTGAGCAGCTGGGCACTTCTGCGGACTGAGGAGGGAATGTGCTGAATGAGTTAAGTGGCCCTTGTCGCCCTCCCCTTTTGCACTCTGTGGAAGCTGAGCTGGTGACCCAGGCAGGACAGCAGCCAAAGGATTAGTCCATCACAATGAGATGGTCTATTTTGGGCAGGCAGCAGGAACAGATGCCTGGTGCCTTTACCTCGTAGGAGCAGTGCAGAGGGTAGCACCCACACAGGCCCACATTTAATCACCACAGCATGGCAGATTTAGGAAAAGGAGACATATAGGAAGTGGCCAGGGTCTGGTGCAAGCTTAGGCACAGGGAAACTAAACCTGTTGGGGCCAATGGAGTTTCTTCGGTGTACTCTTGTAAGAAATCCATCCCACAACATCCCTTTCCTTCCCATTCCAGCCCAGTTCCCCTGACTGCACCCAGCGTCTTTTGCTGCCTTTGCACCACAGTGGATGCACCACAGGGATGCATCAGCTGAAGCTGGGGATTGGATATAAACGACCATTCAGTTCTTAAATTGGGGGAGGGGAATCAACTGACTGCTATGGTCCCCTAATATGGCCTCTTCTCAAGGAGTTTCAGAGACTGGGAGGCCTGTTGTGTGTTGGTGGGGAGGAGGCTGAGAGGGAGAGAGGTAAAGATAAGATAGGAGGTATTTCCATGACCTGGCAGAGACCGTGACTCTGTCTGTCCAGCTATCCTTAAACTCCTTGTTAGTTTGAAGTTTATTTGAACCTCAATGGAGCAGTTCTGAGAGATCTTCAATGACTGCTCTCCCAAGATGTGATAGGGGGCATAGGAAAAATAAAGGAAGAGTTCTTTGACACTTTGGGTTAAGAAGCAAAACTTGGAGCCTGTCTTGGTGGTACTCTTGTAATTCTATCCCTATAGACGTGCGTATAGGGGGCTGAGAGCAGGGGATAGGATGCTCAGGAATTGAAGTACAACTTCAGCTACAGAGTGAATTAAAAGTCAACCTATTAGAGAAGATCCTATCCCCAAAGGAGGAGGAAGAGGCCCAACCTCAGATGTTTCTACTGCATTATTTAAGTGCCAGTCCCTCCCAGACACAGAAAAGCACATTTTGAACCTTAGAGAAGAGCATTTATGGCTTCTCTACTAGATCCTATGGGAAAGTGTGACCAATATGGACCTTTCATTACGTAAGGTAGAAGTGAGTGTGACACGTGAAAGGTTGAAATGTGTCTTTTCATGCATGTTCTTGCTTGACCTTGAAAATCAATGGGATGGCTGCTTCCTGATTCTACTCCAATCAATATATGTGCTTAACCCAATTTTTGCTTAACATTTCCCTCCTTTTCTACTCAGATAACCAAGCCAGTTTTTAAGACTTAATCTTTCTAGACATCAGACAATGAGTATATTTGGTCAAATGTGAGACATACCTTAACATATCCCAGACAGGGGGTAAATACTAACAAACTTTAGAATGCTGTCATACACACTTCATAGGTATAAACAATTATTTAGAAAATGTTGTGGATCTTATTAGACTTCTGTGGATAGAAATTTCGGCTCTTTCTGCTGCTCTCTCCCTTCTGCCCATCTTCCAGGCTTCCTTCCTGGGCTCCAACTGGAAACAAACCACTCAGAGTGTCTTGGTGAGATGGATGAAAAGCCTATTTGTGCTTTGGAGATACCAGTGCAATGAGACCTTGCACTGCTTCTGGTGCACATAGGGCTTTTGTTCATGATCCGTCTGAGAAGCTATACCTCCCGATTTCTTGGTCCTCAGAGAGGTGTCCAACTATGTTGTTGGTATTCCCTGCTCCCTCAGAGTTCATTTCTCTACTTAAACCCTTGGCTCCATTCTCTGAGCCTTGGCTTCTCTTCTAGACTCTATCTCACTATTGTTCTTAGACTCAGAGATTTTCCTTATCTACTCCATAAATGATGGATAAATATAAAAAAAGAGGACCTGAGTATGTCTCAGGAATTTTTACATGCAGTGAGTTTTAAATCAATGTCAAAGGAAGCTTGGAATCACATGGTAGCATGCAATAGGAACCAGTACAGAGAGAGAGAGAGAGAGAGAGAGAGAGAGAGAGAGAGAGAGAGAGAGAGAGAGAGAGAGAGAGAGGATACTCATGGCAGTAAACATGTGGAGAAATAGAGGTTCCAATAGTCCCCTTGCATAAATGCAAATTTATGAACCAGATAAAAGAACATTAAGTTTGACATATCATTGTTTAATGGAAGGGTTCTATCATTTGAAGAAAATCCTCTGAAAAACTATGGTCCATACTTCATTACACAAAGAGGGCCTCTTGGGTGTGCCCAGTGAGATTATCATGCCTATGTTACTTCACACAGAACAGATCTCTCACGATTCCAGTCATAAATAAAGAGGACGGAGTTTCATTATTCCATCTGGGCCAAGGTGCATGACTGCTAATAATTCAAACTCTTTGCCTTCAAGCACTGGCATTCCAGTAAGCACTGTGTGGGAACCATTACAAGAAACCATTACAGACTGGGGACAGTAAATGCAGTTTGGCAGCTGGTGGAAACTGGAGCAAGGCTCAAAAATGATCACAATGAATAAACCTTGTTAGCCATTTTTTCCACACACACACACACACACACACACAGTGCTGAAAACATTTCACACTAGGACCTGAACTTTATTGCTGAATGCCCTTAAATTTCCAAGATTCACCTGTAACTATTCTAGATGACATGTTTTTCTTAAAAAAAAAAAGACTATCAAGAGTCTAGGTGCCTGTGTAGATGTGACTGTAATCGCTATTATTTGTTTGTTTTTATTTTTCTGAGACAGTGCTTCTCTACATAACTTTGGCAGTTCTAGAACTCCCTCTATAGACCAGGCTGGCCTTGAATTCAGAGATCCACCTGTCTCTGCCTCCTAAGTTCTGGAATTAAAGGCGTGTGCCACTGTGCCAGCCTTATAGTCACTATTTTAAGAAGTATATTCTTCAAGCATTTTTGCTGGCTCATCAACCTTTAAATTAGCATACAACATAGTGAGTTTCATTGTAATATTTTTATACATGCATATGTTGTACTTGGCTTGCATTCTTTCCCATTACTCTGTCTCTCTCACATACCCATGTATTAGTGTTACTAGAGTATTAAAATATATATGTAACATTTAAATCTAGATGCTACATGTGAGAGATAATTTTATTTACAGAGTACTTCTGTGCTCTGGATGCTTTGCTAGCAACATCTGTATGAGATAAGTTCTTTCATCTCTAACCTCCCTCTCGTAAAGACGACACTGATTGTACAGTTCAAAATCATCTCTGTGGTTAACACTTACATGTGGCAAGAGAAGCTTAGCAAACTCTGAAACCTATATTTGTATTTATTTTAGCATTAAAATAACAATTCTATTTTATGTGTATATCGTGTACTTTCCTCATATTTGATCCATTGTTACCCATTTCCAAATCTACAAGAATATTAAAACCTATTTATGTTTCCATCCAAAGCATGAAATCTCAGTGTCTGGAGGTAGGTCTGGCTCCAAGCTTGTTTAATTTAACCTCCCCATGACCCATGGCCTATCTATTCTATGCGGCATTCTGTCTTTAACAATTCCTAGATTACAAAGACTCATAGCTGAACCACACTCTGGCTGGGGCAGTGCTAACCCAGATGTGTTCAATGGACCAAACAATTTCATTTTTATGTGTCTGTCGTGTACCTTTGTCATATTTACCCCCATTGTTATCCCTCTCATCAAATAACTCCCCTTCTGATTTCATATGTGAATTGATATTCATCACGTCACCTCAGTGCTATGTACTGCTATGCTATATTGTCAAATTCAGAACATGGGATACAGGTCTCACACTTGCTTCTGGAGACCATGGTGAGAGAACATAAGAGTTCAGGAATCTCATCTTAAGTCTTTGAGACTTTCCATTCTCAGGGTCAAGAGCATAAAGTAATAACAATATAATGAAAAGGAGCTTGTGCCTAGGAGATTTAGTTTGGAGCAGTCTGCCTCTTGATGCCTCCTATAAAAATTCTCAAATACCGAAGGCATTGTTCACTCTTTTCCAGCTGTCAGTGCCTGCTTTTAAAGACATAAAAGAAGGAAAGCCTAACCAACAGGAGGTAGAAGAGAAACAAGCAAATGGAGTAGACAACAAGAGCCTCAAGAAATATGACCGATATGCGAATGGCTCCTGCCCTCAGCTGTTGTGTACTGAGTGCATAATGGAAGGCTGAACTCTGGCATTCCAAGGTGTCTCCTTTCCATTCCTTGCCCAGCCCTCCCCATCAAACAGTTGTCTGTCCAACTGCAACGACAACTGGATGGTCTCTTTTTCTCAGCCTTGCTAAGTACATCCTTGACACTAAATGCACATTATGTGTAATTTTGCTTTTAAACTAACAGTTTAGACTTTATGGCTAGGAACTAATGACTTAATTTCCTAGGAGATAAAAGACAGAACACAGCATAGCATCCCTCTGCACTGCACATATCCTGGTGTCTGGGCATTTATCTCAGGGGATCCTTTGGGAGATGGTACAGGATAGTGAGTCACAATTTTCAAAGTTTCTGAAATCACCTGGGACTTCAAGATAATGCAGAGTCTAAATCACCAGGTGGAGCCTGAGCTCCTGCATTTTAATGTGGCAACAAGGAATACCTTGGGGGCTGCTTTAAGGAGCATATCCTAGGGAGAAGAAGCCAAAAATAAGGAGGAGAGAGGGACTAGAGCAACAAGGATGGGAGAAAAGCCCCCTAAGAAAAGCCACCTGAGTGTCCCCAAAGCAGCAAGGAGAAGAAATGGGAGCATGTGAATTCTGGGCCATCCTGATAAAACTGACTAAAGTCTTTGCCACCATCTAACTCTCAGAGTGTGTGGGCCTGTCTGGGTAGGTTTTCATCACCTGGGAGTCACTGCTTTGGGAGGTCTAGGTAAGATGGTCCCATTTTCAAATCTACTAGAGTGTTACATCTATCCAAAGCATGAAATCTTAGTGTCTGGAGGTAGGTCTGGCTCCAAGCTTGTTTAATTTAATCTCCCCATAATCCATGGCCCACCGATTCCATGTGGTATTCTGTTTTAAGAATTCCTACATTACAAAGGTTCATAGCTGAACCATATTCTGTCTGGGACAGTGCTAACCCAGATCTGCTCAATGGACCAAACTGCTTTACTTAGCTGAAGATTTGAAGCTTGACTGGCTTGCTGTTTTGGGTTAGTTGGATTCTACTTGCAGTGAAACCAGGTACACTCAGGAAAAGAACAATCTCAGTTCAAGTCTAGTCACAATTCTTCCTTGCCTCTTACA
Organism: Mesocricetus auratus; assembly: GCF_017639785.1. Lineage (NCBI taxonomy): Eukaryota > Metazoa > Chordata > Mammalia > Rodentia > Cricetidae > Mesocricetus > Mesocricetus auratus. Next base: position 80,655,481 of record NW_024429189.1, read on the forward strand.
TCTGCCTTCCTCTCACTTCTTTTATCTGCTGGCTAAAATCATGCTGTTTGGATAAAGCTTTTAGAGGGAACTCCTAAAAGTCTGGGGAGGCACAAATCTCTTTCTTGAGATGCCCATGCCCTTCTGGGATGTGTACTGTCCTTTTCTTGAGCATTTCTCTCTCTTATTTAGTGCTTATGTTTGAATCTATATTAAAACTGCTTCTGGGCCAGCAAGACGGCTTAATGGGTTAAGACTTTTGCTGGTAAGCTAAGGACATGAGTTTGATTTCACAGTTCTACACATTCCAAGAAGTTGTCCTCCAGCCTTCACACATGCCCTGTTGCACGTGCATGAAAACACACAGGTGTAGGCACCATCCATGCCAAATAGAAACAAATAAATACATCGATAAACAAACAAATATATAGAACCCAAAACAAATAAAAAATTTAAAAAGCTCGCTTTTAAATAAACTCTAATTTGCTTCATAATGAAAATAAGACAAAAATTAAAGCTCAGGGAGACTGAAGTGGCCATAGAAAGATCACTGTGAGCCAATCCTTAAGCACTAGGTATTCCCTCAGATGGTTTGTTCCTGGTACTGAGGCTTAAGGCCAGTCTTGCATGTGTTTGGCAAGAGCTATACCACTGAGCTACACTCCAGTTCTTCTTGATAAATGTAAAGGTGTTATGGTAGTTCCAGTCTAGGCCTAAAGGGTTACAGAGCAGAAGAACCCATTGCTGTTTCTTGACTTTACACCCTAGGAAGATTTAGAAAAATATAGTCTGGAGGGGTGAACTTCCTGACTCACATTTGATCCTTATAAATGTCAGGTGGATCAGGGTTCTTCATCGAGACAGGACTAATAACACACACATACACTCTCTCTCTCTCTCTCTCTCTCTCTCTCTCTCTCTCTCTCTCTCTCTCTCTCTCTCTTTAGTATTAGAAATTGGCTTCTGTCATTTTGGAGACTGAAAAACCTTCAGACAACTGGATACTCAGATTTCCAACCCTGTCTGAAGGCCTCACAACCAGGAGAGTTGATGGTAAATTTTTTTGTCTGAGTCTAAGTAACAAGATCTGACATTGAAAATAGGCAGAGAGGCTGGGGGATGACTTAGTTGGAAAAGTGACTTGCCTCACAAGCACAAGGACCTGAATTCAGTCTCTGGAACCCATTTGTAAAAAAGCCAGGTGTTGGTAGGTAAGACAGTGTGTGCTTGTTATCTCAGTGGTGGGGAGATGGAGACAAGAACCCTTGGTCTGGCTATCCAGGCTTGCCTACCTGGTGGGTTTTATGTCCTATCTAAAATACAAACAAAAAAGGCAAAGAGCACCTGAGGAATGACACCTGAGATTGTCCTCTGTATATGAGCACACATGAACACACACATACATGTACACCACACACATGGGTGGAGATGAAGGATAGGCAAAGGGATTGCAAATCACGTGGGCTTTATTCTATTCAACCTTCCAATGGGCTTGATGGTGCTGTATTTTGAATTAGGAGACTCCTCCAAAGGACCCTTGGCTGAGACTGTATTCTATCCGGAGGTAGGTGAGATCCTGTGCAAGTAGAGCCTAGTGGAAGGAAGTTAAGCTATTGGGGATGAGACCTTGAAAATATTATTAGCACACCTCCTCTTTTCTAATCTTTGCTTCCTGGCCACCATGAGGTGAATGGATTTCCTCTGCCTCCAGTTCCATTGCAATGTACCGTGCCATCTCACAGGCACAAACTGGCCAATCTACCACAGACTCTGAAACACATCACAATAAATATTCTGTTTTCCTTGGGTATCCTGTTACAGTGAGGAACTTGGCAAACAACACATGTCACTCATCCATCCCAGGAGGGCATTCTGTTTTTATCAGTCCACTGATTCAAATATAAGTGTCATTCAGAAACACCTCCAAGACACACCTAGAATAATAATAGTAATGCTTGATCGAGTGCCTGCGCACCTGGGAAGGGGGTGGTCTGTAAGAATAACACATAAAGTTAGCCATTCCAACTTAAGTTTTATGGAGAACAGGTATGGAGATGCCAAGGAACACTGGGTATCTGTACCTAGGCTGACATTTAAATACTGCCATAAGCACTATCAATATACCTTACAACAGCAATTCTGTGTGTGTTTTCACTCCTTTTCTCTTTGAGAATGTTGTGAAACCATGTGCTCCCTCTAACAGTTTGTAGCTTTGGCTGTTGTCCATACCTCTCTCTAACCCTAAGTCCTCCAAAGTCAGCTTATGTTTTTACCTTCTTCATGAAGCATAAAACAATTACTCCATTACATTGATCAGTTTCTTCAGGCTCCAAGGCTCATACTATTGCTTGTTGTATTTTCTTGGCACTTTATCATGTACTGTTTGATCCTTCTTGCTTTGAGATCTAAAACCAGGGATATTGGAGTTGCATATACTTCTTAGCTATGTATCCCTGGGTCATATGCTGACTTTCAACATACACGTTGATAAAACGAGAGCCATAACACGCAAGTTAAACTCAGAAGCAGGGTGGATTGGTGACTCTCAAGTATTACAGGTGGGGGAAATGGGGTGACTTTAGACAAAGTTTTGAAAACAGAATATCTTATTTTGCAAAGAATCATTAAAGGTTAAATAAACTCATTTTATACAACTCAGATTGTCCTGCTTCAGAACAGCATAACATCTAAGAACAAAGTTTGGTAAGAAAATACTTGAAAATGAATTTCTACTCACATTCCGCTGGACCTGGAAGAAACAGAGAGACAACCGTTTACAGTGTCCTCTTTCCCATTTGTTTTGTTATACTTCATAGTGCTTAGAACCTTTCTTCTCGTGTCTTCCCAAGAACTCCCCTCATGGCTCTACTTTCTGGAAATCTGGCTTCCCCTCTCTTTTTTCTCCTTCATTGTCTAGTTTTCTGTCTCCCACTTCTTGCAAACTTACATAAGCAATCAACCACATCTGACAAACTCTGAAACCCTTCCACACCCTCAGAGACAAGAAAGATAGAAACAAGATAAATATCAGATATATATGTTATTTCTGTTCTTCCTCATGTCCGTACCTGTCACATAGTACATGCTTCCAAAAGAGCAGCTACTGCTTTTTGTTCCTGGTGTTATGTTTTATGGAAACAAATAAGAATTACACACCCTTTATAAACACACAGGAAGCTCAGCTAGATCACAAGCTCTCTGGAGGAAATTCTCTTCTTATATTCTTTCATGCTTTGTACCCATTATACTTGCTAGAAGTTTGTGCAGCGAAGGAACTACTTTGCCAGCTATGTTGAACAAAGTAGAACAACTATTTACGTGTGACTACTGAGAACTTTAAATATAGTTAATGCAAAACAGAAACAGAGTTTTAAAAATTTCATTTGATCTGTTTAACATACAAAGTGCCATCTGAGTGGCTACCATGTTGGACAGAGCTGAGCAAAGCTACTAGAGTACCACGTGTAACTTGCTTTTGCTGGATGGAGGATCAAATGCTGATAAAACAGTATTAAAGTATTGATAGTTCACGAAGAGATCATTTACTTACCTGATAAGCAGAGCTAATTTCCTGTTGCTGTATATTCTGGAAGAATTTTCTTGCATCAGAAAAGAATAGCAAATGCTAATTAATAATCACAGAAAAAGAGGCTCTATATTTAGGTCTTGCTCATTCTTTGTTCAGTATAAATTCATTTTAAATATGAGGTCAGCGTCATTTTTTCTCAAAAGAGGAAAAAACCCTGTAATGTACATGTTTTATTTAATGGTGGATTCTTGTTATGACGTTTCCCTTTAGGAATGGAAGAGAAAGAGATAAATTATTGTCAATGCAGCCACAAGCAAAATCAACCATCCTCTAAAGACTGAAGAGAAATGTCAAAAGGGATTAATCCTGCCTTGAAGATATGTGGACATGTTATCCTCATATACTAGGGAAATGTGTTTAAATATGTGAAGACCTTTATGAGTTAGTTGAGGACTTAGCAGTCTTGAATAACACGATTATCAGTAGCTATGTGACTTTCATTACCTAAAAGCAAATATAGAAATATGCCATTGATGTTTCATCTGAATGAAGGTTGCTTTTAAGAATATTGAACATGTTTCTTAATTAAGCCAATCTTAGAAATCACATGTTATCTTATTTGTGGATACATAAAATCAAGTGTGCATATATATAAAGCATGATATATCATATATCTATATGTGACATATATGATATCATATATGTAAAAAACGATCTACGGAAATCAAAGGGGACTAGTGGGATGGAGAAAGAGAAGAGGAAGAGGAAGGAGTGACTAGAAGGAAAATACTCAGAGTATGTTATAATCATGCTTGAAATGTTCTTGTGAAACCTAATATTATGCACAATAAATACACACCAATATAAGAGAATATTGAATAGATTTATACTGTTGCATTTGTCTCTTCATTGCTTTGTATTTTCAAAGCATCACATTTTAATAAATTCTACTGTTTTGGAGACTTCTAATCTTTCAAGGATGACACTTTTTTAAAAAAGGAAACTATAAACTGGAGTAATAAGAAGAACATGGGGAAGAAGAACGTTATATTCAATATAGCATAGAACCTGGAGACTCAAAAAGAGTCTCTTGACACTCTCCCACTAGTCAGAAAAGTCAGATACAAAAGGGCAATTATTGTGTGACATCACCTATATCCACCTAGAGGAGGCAAATCCCGAGGTGGAGGAGAAATAGAATTAATGCTGAGTAAGTATGAAGCTTCTATTTGAGGTGATACAGTTTTAGAACTAGACAATATAACACTGTAGTTGTAAATAATACTACTAAGCAGGATAAAATTGGTGAAATGGCACATTTTGGATCACATATATTTCATATATTTTACCATAATTAAAAGCAAAGATAACTTAGTAGATCTCACATAAAACAACAACAACAACAAAAACTGAGATAGGGCCAGCAGCCAACTTGACTCCAAGTATTGATTGCCCCAGCAAATTCATGCTAAAAATCTATAAGTCAAATGTAGGTGTATAGGCCTAGAATTCCAGCTCTGGGAGGCTGAGGCATCAGATAACACATCTGAGGCCTGCATTTATTTAAAAAAATTGACCTCAGTGTAATTGAATTGATGAGATCCAGGTTCAGTGAGAGACCCTGCCTCAAAAACTAAAGGGGGTATGGGATACATCTGACGTCAACATCTGGTCTCCTTGTGCATGCATGCCCACATGAACATAGGCACATAATACACACACACACACACACACACACACACACACAACACACAAATGCATACACACATAACACACACACACGTGCACACACACACACATACACACCCACTATACAGGTAGGGAATATTGTCAATGCTAGAACACTTGCCTGTCACTTGAAAGCTATGAGTTCCCCTCTAGCATTGAAACAAATAAACAAATCTAACCTCTGTGCTTTTGTTTTTATAAGCAATAACAAAGGAGGAGGGAAAATTGTCCTACAAAATCTGCACTGGCCTTTGGTCTGAAGGGGAGAAAAGGAACTTAGTAGGTCTCAGAAAGGCTGTTGGTGGGTACATAAACTAGAATGCAATTCAGCATACACAAAGACTTGTGGGGCACCAGATCAAAAAGCATGATGAGCTGAAATCAGTGAATTAAGCTAATGTGGCATTTCTTGAGTGACATGCGACTTTGGAATGGTGTTAACATTGGATATGACTAGAAAGGTCATTTTCCCATCCCTTTGGGTTGTAGCAAGACCCAAACTGTTTCAAACTGAGAATTTAGACATTTTCTAAAGACTCCAAAAAAAGATCTCTCAGATGTGAGTTTAAATTGTTCTCCTTTGTCTTGACTCATTACAAACAGGAGGACACAGAGGTTTCACATCTGTCTATCATGACCCAGAGTCTAGAAATGAACATGGCCCTTCAGGAAGACTGTACCTAACCATGCCTAGCATTGTTCACATGTAACAGTCAGGGTTAAGTAGGAAAGGCAAGCCAATACAGTATAAAGGGATAGGGAAGTTGATATAGGATCAGAGTCTACAGAAATGTGGGAGAAGCCTGGCAAGGTCTGGAGGTAGATATCAGATGATCCTAGAGAATGTCACCAACTTTCTAGTTGAAGCACTGGCTGGAGGACATTTTGGACCTTGTGAGGATATCGGAGATTCCTGGTGACAAAGTGAGACGATCAGGAGTTCATAAGACGAGGAGCTATGAATCTGACAGTGGTGTGGGTTATAGCAGTATAGAGGCCATCAGGGCCCTAGAAAGGAAGGACACTTTAAGTGCAGGGGAGAAAGGCCAACACTTGCTGGAAGATGACTGTTATCTGTGTCTATCACCATAGTAATGTCCACACAATGCTCCATGAGACACAGCATCTATCTTCTGAATCTCACTTGTTTTTTCTTTTGCCAGTTCTGACTATGAACTAGGTGGCGACTAGTAAAGTTAACATCAATAGCATAATGTTGCCTTTCTACATCTTACAGCTCATTTCTAGATACTAAGACAAATAGCATTGAATGTGTTTCTTAAATATGAATATGAATAGAAAGCTTTTCTCCACTTTATTCTTGTCCTGTTCAGGTGAATAAGAGATTGAAAACTGATTTTTAAGAGCCAAGAATGTTTTATTTTTCCCTTCTGACACTGTTAATTTACTTCATGGTAATTGATGGTAGAAAAAGATAGCATGTTGTTACTCCCCATTACATCAGGCTGAGTCACAAGGCTGTCACTCCATGTTTTCAGTTCAATTGTAAAACATTATCTATCAGCAAATTGAGCAGTTCCTAAACTGGCTGTCTTTACATAATGCCGAACATACAGAAGTAGAGTTTTATTTGCAATGATAAAAGCTTGGAAACAATCAACAACATCCATCATCAGAGAAGTGGGAAATAAATTATGAAACAAATGTGAAATGGGATACTACGCAGCCTTTAGGGAAAAATAAGACTAATTACAGAGTCATACCATGTTATTTCTTTAAGCAAAAGGCAATACAAGAGCAATGTAGGTGTTTGTTCAATAGGCCATTAAACGAAAAGATGCATGTAATGTCTTTTACCTCTAAAGAAAGTTACTTGGGACAGAAATCATTTGGAAACATATCATGTCTGACTTTTGTGTGTTTTGTTTGGATGGTGTGATGCTCAATTTTCACTGTCAACTTGATACAGTGTAAAATAACCTGGGATGAAAATCTCAATGAAGAAGTGTCAAGATAACGTTGGCATGTGTGTATCCCTATGAGTAATTTTCTTAGCGTGGGTTAATTGAAGTGGGAAGACACATTTCAAGTAGTTATTTCATGGGTTGGGGCCCTGAGCTATATAAAACAAGCTGAACAAGCCAACATGTATGCATTCATTTCTCTCTCTGCTCTTGCCTGTGGATGTGATGTGACTGGATGTTCCAGTTTCCCTCTTAGACTTTCCTGCAATGGTGTACTGTACCAGAATTGTGATCCAAATCCCTCTAAGTTGCTTTTCACCAGAGTATTTTCAAAATTCAAAATAAAAAACAATACTAGGGCAGACAAATGAATAGATGATGATATATGTAAATAGATAATCGATAGATACATAGGTAACAGATAATGGTAGAACAAGAAATGAAAGAGAGAGAGGACATAAGTGACAAATTGGTATGTGTTGGCAGATGGACTCACAATTGTCTTCCTTATATAAAGAACTCTGATATATTTTATTCTTTTCTCTTGGTATTAAAAATGGTAAAGAGAAAAATTTTAATTATTCATTTATTTAAATTAGAAACAAGCTTGCTTCACATGTCAATCCCAGCTCCTTCTCCCTCCCCTCTTTCCCCACTCCCCCAGCCCTCCCAACCCTCCATCCAATCCCCACTAGACTCTCCAGGGAGGGTGAGCAAGGCCCTTCATGGGGAATCTCCAAAGTCTGTCATATCATAGATCCTCCCCCATGTGTCCAGGCTGAGAGAGCATCTCTCCATGTGTAATGGGCTCCCAAAGTATGTTCAGATGCCAGGGATAAATACTGATCTAGTACCTGAGGCCCCAAAGCTTGCCAAGGCCTCCAGTGAAGAGAAATTTTTATCATGGTCAGTACCATAATTAGAGAAATAAATTCAAATACCTTGCCAATGTACCAAAATATACAAATATGAAAACGATATTTAAAAGGGTCCTTTCCCGACATTCATTGTATTCCTTGGAGTAGCCATCTTTTTTGTGGATGCGTTTATATTTTGTCACATGAATGTAGAGGGGGATAGAGAGATGTAAATGACACTCTAAGTGGTTCTTCTCTGAGACACCATCATTCCGAACTGAAAGAGGTCTTCTTTTCTGGCCATCAGAATCAGTTCTTTAGGAAAGCAGGGGGCAACTATCAGGCTAGTTTAGAGGCTTATTCTGCCCCTTCACTGTCCCTGTATCACCTGTTACAGGAAGCTTGGGGATTTGCTGTGTTTCTCATTTATAATTTATCTCCTCTATCTAAATTATGCGCTTCTATTCATTCTGCCCAGATGTTTGCCAGATGCTTAACTTCTGGGCTCCATCACAAAAACTTCATGTTCTTTTTAGTACCCGAGTATCCAACACACAGGGGCAAACTGCAGTTTTCGTTAACTTCTATACAAATCAGAGTTTCAGGAAAAGACCACATCCGTGTGGGCTTTGGGTTGATAGTGTAAGGGCAAGATTCTGGGAAGGGATTTCTCTTAATGCAAGCTTTGTATCTCCCTACCCTACTCATCCTGGCACTTTATTAGCTAATGTTCACATTCAAAACACTTGTCAGTGTTCATTACTGAAAGAGCTTTGGGGATGATCACATGACAGAGACTTTCTCTTCTATTAACTTTATTGACTATTTCCTGTTTATCATGGAGAACTAAGCACTGAAAAGGTTATATGTTGGCATCTTTTAAATGGTTATTTTTTTTTCACAGTGAATCTTACCCATGCAGTTTCTTCCCTCAGTAGCTTAGCTGTGTGTAAAGGGACATTCATTTACTCTTTTTGAAATCATAAAAGGTCTCCTACCAGTCCTGTGCAATTCTTGCCATCTCCCAAGGAAGAGAAGCACCCTGGAGCTGAGCTCTGCACTGGTAGACACACATCTGCTTCTGAATCCACTCTGGTATTTCTTGTTAGATTTATACTATAAGAAATTGGCTCAACCAGTTCCACATAGAGGGATACTCTCTCAGCCTAGACACACGAAGGAGAGCCTAGGCCCTTCTCCAAATGATATGACAGACTTTGAAGATCACCCATGGAAGACCTCACCCTTCCTGGGAAGCAGAAAGGGGATGGGATAGGAGCTTGGTGGAGGGCAGGGGAAGATGGGAGGGAAAAGGAACTGGGATTGACAAGTAAAACAAGCTTGTTTCTAATTTAAACAAAAAATGAAATGAATTGGCTCAGCCTCTCTTTCTCTCATTACAGTTGGTGTATTCAGAGGAACACTGATGAATGGACAAGGTTGATGCTCTAGCTATCTGCATCAGCATCTTATACCTCTGCTTTCTTCTAAGTAGAAAACTTCTGAAGATCAGGGGAAGGTCCATACATCTCTTATTATAGTAACTTTGCCTCACTCAATTCTAGTTGTCCACGACATCTCACTCTTCTTTCTAACTCAGGACTCTGTCAATTTTCCCTTTATCTAGAATGTTTTCCCTAAGGTCCCACTTATTTGCTTCCTGTTGGTAACTGCCCAATTGTCACTGTGTTATTAGACACACTATTTAAACTTTCAACCCAAGTACTTCCTTTCCAACATCCTTGATTTTTCCTCTAAGGTTCTTCACGTTGCATATTTTAACTAGCACAAACTACCACTAGTTCTCATCCTGTTCATTATAAATGGGCTAACAATAGATACTACCCTACAGACATAAAGCAGAGTTGGTTCAAAGGAGTTGGATTCAGAACTTATCCATTAACTACTGTTATGTCCTAAGCATTTTGTATTTTAACTGCTATCACAATGCCTGCCTAGTATACATGACTCTACACACAAATCAGTATTTGGAGATTACTGCCTTCTGGACCATCTCCTTGTTGGCTCCTCCATATGGTTTTCATGGGAGACTCTACATTAACTCATAATGGCTTAATGCCCCTTCACTGTTCAAACTGAACAATGGAAAAAGTCCCCCTTTCGCCGGGCGGCGGTGGCGCACGCCTTTAATCCCAGCACTCAGGAGGCAGAGGCAGGCAGATCTCTGTGAGTTCGAGGCCAGGCTGGACCGACAGCATTCAAAACAATACAGAAAAACCCTGTCTCGTAAAACCAAAAAAAAAAGTCCCCCTTTCAAATGATTTGGACCCCATAGTAGTAGATCCAAGCTCATCACGGTATACCATTGAATTGAAAAAAATGTAAAAACCTGGGAGCTGCTGTTAGCAAGCCAAGTTTTCATTGTGCAGACTGACAGAGAGCTGGTCTGTGGCCAAGAGAGGAGAGGAAGCACCATGCATAAAGACATGTGAAACTGAGTATAGACTTCATGTTCTTTCAGTCTCTATTACAGCTCATTTATGAGAGTCAATTAGGATTCTAGCCTTGTGTGTTCAAATGCCCAATCATCCTTACACTACATTTCCCTTTAAAGTTTTTATAGATGTTATTTTTCTACTTGTTAAGAAACAATAAAGTTGCTTCAGGTAGTGATGATAGAAACCTAATGATGTAGCTACTGCTTCTTTAATTTTCCAGATATGGAAGTGTTAGGAAGAGTCTGTGCTCTATAGAATTACTGTTAGGAAGTGGCCAGCTGGGTTTACTAGTTATTATTTGAATGACGTCAATGCTACATAGTTCATATGAACTTCCAATATGAGATTCAACCAAGTCCAGCCACTTTGATGCCTTGCCTTTTTATAACTTTTGTTGATATTTTCACACACACAATGTGGACTAGCTCAACCCATCTCCAAGGGTTCAGCCACCAGATTCAACTGGTATCCATGTTCACTCTTCTTGTTTCCTGGTGGTTGTTAAAGCACCAGACTTACAGAAAGAGAAAAACAACACTGTAGGCTTTCCGGCAGCGGAGTGGGGTCTACAGTGTGGTGTGCAAAGCATCTCCATGCAGGAAAAAAGATAACGAGCTAAAAAATGCTGACTGTCATGATCTGTGTAATACACAGTGACATCAGAAGGGAGTGTGTGCATGCATGCGTGTGTGTGTGTGTGTGTGTGTGTGTGTGTGTGTGTGTGTGAGAGAGGGGGGAGAGGAAGGGAGAGAGAGGTGGAGAGAGGGAGACAGAGAGGAAGAAAGAGAGAGAGAAAGAATGACAAGGAGTAAGATCAGAGATATGAGAGAGAGAGAGAGATTTTCTAGCTTTATTGAAAAGTGACAAATATTGGAAGGCTTTTTAGAGTTAACTGAAGTGTAAAACACAATCCTGCTCTCCTACCTAAGCATATTGCATGTTTGTGACAACCAGGTAGGATTAATGCCCAAATGCTGCCCTGAGATAGATCTTTAGAGGCCCCACTGTCAGGATTTGTTTGTTTTGACCTACTCTCCTTTTCTCTGCCTCTGGTTAATGATTCACAAGTAACACCTTGGTAACTTGGAAACAGGCTGAAATACTCACTCTTCTTGTTCTTTTTAAGCTAGGGAGTGATACTGTGCCTGGAGACAATCCTATCACCCTTGATTACAGCTGCACTCAGGATACCATTGGAGCTGAGAGATTTCTTCAATGAGATTATGAGTCCCCACCCTGACACCCTCATGACAAATGCTCTCCCTCTTTCTCTTTCTCTCTTTCTCCCTCCCTCTCTCCCTTGAAGGATATTTCTGTAAGTATCATTGAAAACAACAAGATAAGAAATGAAATGTTGGACCCAGCAGGGTAGTGGGACACATTATGGTACTCTGAGGGACCAGCCCCAGAACCGCCAGGATGAGCGCATCACTCTCAGGAGATTCCCACTTCTGGGGTTTCTCCTGTCATCACTGTGCAGTGATGCATGCACCCTTATTCCTGCCAACCCTAATACCTACCTCAGAGGAAAGTATGAGGAGATTATGATTTAGGAGGTGTCTGGTTAACTACAAAATGCCACACAGTAGTAAAAGACTGTCATTTTCATTTCTCTTCCTCTTGCAGGAGACCTGCCTCCCACACCCCACTGAATGCTCGGGTCTTCTTAAGGAGAGAAGGAAGGCTTCATTCAGCATCTATTTCTGAATGACAGCAGCTCCTGAAAGGAATCAGCCAATATTTATGATTCACATGCAAAAATGTGTCAAACATACTTAGCCAGCTTCTCATGAGTTCCTTGTGCCTAGCAATCAAAACAGAAAATAGGAACATATGGGATTGTGGTTATCTGATACCAATTTGTTCTGAATCAAAGTTACCCTTTTTTTTCCAAATATGAATCTAGTACAATCATCATTGCCTGTGAGTGGGGAAAAATAATGATCCTCCCACTTGTATTTTTATAGTTATTTCTATCCTTATTCTTTCCATCTTTATCCTTGGCAAAGACAGAAACACAGATCCCAGCACACAAACTCCCAACCTGCTAATGCCCTGCCCTTACTAATGCATAATCTTCAACATCAGAAGTCTTTCCTCTCTATTGGACACATTGTCTCAAGCATCACAGGAGTGGCAGTTTTCTCTGGAAGGAAGCATATAGCAATTAGTTCCATCTCAGAAGGTGAGCCCTGTAGGTGAGTCTGAACAGAAGAAAGCTAGAGCACAAATCCCTTTGTCTTAGGTATCTGGAGGTGCTAATGTTTTGAGGGGAACAGTTTCTAGCTTGCCATTAGGAAGAGCTTTCAAGCAGGGAGAATCACTGGATGACAAGACATCTTTCACAGAGGGAATGCTGTAGTCTTCAGTCATGGATGTGGACAGTCATCCTGAAAGGAGGGTGCCCAAACCTGTAGGTATACAAGAGCCTGGATTAGCATGAAGTGCCTGCCGATCCAAGGAGCCCATGGATCTACAAAAGAGTTGAGCTGTTTCATGCTCCCAAACAGGATTCTCTCAATGGAATTGCTTGAATGAATTGCAAAAGCCTGCTTAAGGGAGCTTATTTCATTGACTCTTTTAATTAAACATTCTATATTTCTGACTGAGCTTTTCTTTTCTGATGTTTGTTTAAAGAGGTAAGAACTTCAGTTCTGAGATGAAAGAATTCATAAAGAGTTGTCCTTCCCTCTTCTAAGAGAAAAAAAGTAGGTGGAAGTCCCTTGGGGTCATTGAGTGGGAAGAAGGGAAGAAAGAAAGGGAAGGAGGAAGGGACATACTAAGGAAAGGAAGGGGAAGCTTCTGAGACATGGTGTCACACATGAAAACTATTTGAGACGAAGTCTGACCCAGGCTGAGATGTTTTGGAATCTTTCAAGTATCTGTAGATCACATCTTTCAAAGGTTCTCCCTAGCACACCAATCATCACATAGCTTTGCCCAGCTGACCTAGGCATAGCTTGCTCATCACAGACATTCATTGCCCAACTGGCACATGTCCTTCAGCTTCAGCTATAAAACCCCAAATGAGTCAACAGTGGTGATAGTGAGTGTTAAACGGCATGGCAGACTCCTAAAGCTCATGCCTTGATTATTTATCTCTGTCCTTCTATCTAGACTCCCCAAAGTCATTTTAGAACCCTGGAAGCTTTTCCATTAGCATGCCTCTGTCTTTGGGTCCTTGGTCAATGCAAGATCCTCAGTCTCAACGTAGTTTATAGATAGCACATTTTTAGTAACTGAGGCAAGACTGGGCCCATTCAGGATTGGTTTGGCCATAGACCATTTTAGCAACCAGAGATTTAGAGCTAGAGCAGGCTTTGATTTGAAGTCTTTCTTTGCACCTGGCTGTCTGACACTGAAGAACAAGTTATTTCAGAGCTCATTTTGGCACATGAGAGACAGCTGTTTTCTATCCTATTTATCCTACAAGCTTTACAGAAATGGAGGAAGTTTATTTAGATCGTGTAACAGAGTCACGTTCTGAGGAAATAAGAAGAGATTTCCTCCATAGGTCTTCCCTGAACACTTCTCCTTCAGCAAGAAGCCTGGTATGCTGGCTGCTGGGCCTCCTCCTTTTCTCAAAGTTGGATTCCAATGTGTGCTCCCAAAACATGGCATCCTCCATCAAGCTAGCAGCATGAGTCACGTGACTGGACAGCAATGAACTATGAGATGCAGGGGGAAAAAAGTCTTTCCTTTCCCAAATCCCTTCTTACATGTTCTTAGTATCCTTTTACACAAAGGACTCTGATGAGCTCAGTATGTCAATGGTCAAATAAAACCTTCTAGTTTCTCACTAACAGATAATCATTATTGAGATAGAGAAGTAACGTTTAGCAAACACTTAGTGTGTCTCAGACACTATGATGAACTCTTTAAAAACAATCAAATTTAAAACTTCCAACAATTCAATGAAATCAATGATTTTGTTATTCTCACTTTACAGATGTACAAACCAGGTCTTAGCCAGGTTCAATAACTTTCTGGATCACACTAGATAGGGAAAGAGCCAAGATACTAATTCAGTATCTGGCCCATAGGTGGGCTCAGCAAATATATATTGAACACATTGAAATTTAAGAAGAGATGGCCATGGGATGGTACTATGTTATGGATCTTGGGTATGTTTAGAGTTTGTGTCTAAAACTATATTTGTAACTACCATCTGGCTTCCTGTCATTTACCTCCACAAAATGGGCAGGTAATGAAGAGGTCACCCTCTATGCCCATTTTCTTCTTCTTTTTTAAATTGAATGAAATTATTTAAAGTAGCGTGCAAGGTATCATGACATTTTTAACCAAAGCTTTAAGAAGGTGACCCCTCTGCCCAATTCCCACTTTGCTAATGCATTATTTTTTCCCCTGATTCCTTAAAAAAGAATTCCTTACATCATTGCATTTTCTCACCTAGGAAATTCTTTTTAAAGTACCAGCCACCCTCCTGTCAACACCCTGGGACCCCAGGAGCACCAGAGTGAGGTGTGGTAAAGAAAGCAAATAGATCAAAGTGAGGACTCAATGCCTGCTGAGTTCATTAGCACCCATGCTCAGAGAAGCAAACTGCTATTTTTATCAAATGTACCTTCACTTAAATTTCAGAGATACTTGGCAAAAAGGACCTAAACCCACACAAGGGCTCCTTTAGAAGTGTTTGTTCCTACTAATAGAGACCGGCAGTCTTAAGTGCTCTTCTAGCCAGGTTGTTATGCTCAGACAGGCAATGTGAGGCCCTCGAAAGGTGCCTGTGTGAGGATTTGCATTTGTTGACTTGTGAAGCTTCCATCTCAGCCACTTGCTTTTTGGTTTCAACTCAGACCCAGCAGGAAGCATTTCAAACCATTGTGTTTGTGCCACCTCTGTGACCAGGAGTTGGAGCTTTGCCTATTCCCTAGGACTAACCAGCTAAACTCCCATCATTTACTGTGATTCCAATGAGATGACTCCCTTAGCCAAAGCCAGCTCTTGTCTAAGACCCAAGACATGAGCTGCCTTTAACTCATTGAAAGTCTGATTATGCTTGTGTGCTTTCTCACAGGGACTTTGGAATCAGGCCCTAGCCTGGGGCTGCATTATGTCTCACCTCAATACTTTGGGAGAAGACTTTCACTTCACACTTATGAGTCACTGGCACCAAAAGTCTCTGTACCGACAGCTTGTATCAGAAAGTTGATTCTTGTCACTCATACATATGTGCACAGGCACAGGAGCTCACTTTCATGACACTTTCTGATTGTTTTAAGTGAAATATAGAATGAACCTCTAGGCTGCAAAAATGACTTGGTGGTTAAAATGCTTACAGCATAAGTGAAGACCAGAGTTTGAATCCCCAGAGTCCACTTACAAGGCAGGACAGTAACAAGAATATGTGTAATCCTAGTACTTCCATGGGGAGGAGTTAGGTACAGAAAGAAGACTCTATGGAGACTAAGAGACCAGCCATCTTGGTGCGTGCAGTGGCAAACAATTGAGAGCCTCTCACTCACAGGTAAGGACCAATATAAAGGAGTGTTTTGACATCCATGTGTGTCATGGCATATGTGCACTCATCCTCATACATACAGATCAACATGCATGTATTACACATGCACAAGTGAACTCCCAAATTACTTTTGCCTTCACCCTTTCTCTCAAAGCAAAATATGAAAAGAATCTGTATATGTTCCTATTACATAAACTTGCTTTGCTAGAATTACAAAAAATATCTGATTCTTGGATATTTTCATTAACTGCTCACAGTCAACCTTTTGAAGCGCTGAAAGAGCTGTATTAGTTCATTTTTTCTGTAAAAGGTATAACTTATAACAACCCAAATATCCACAACTATGGAGTTGCTCAAGTAAACTCTCAGACCAGCGTGTCCACCAGTCAATCAAAAGTCTGTTACAGAGATGTTGACTGATATGGAAAATGTTAACCTGTCTCTAAGTAGGAAAAGTGCTACAAAACCATATACACAGTGTGGCCTTAGCCCCATAGAACGCTTATCTGTGGTCTAACCTAGCAGTGGCCAACACAGGTATACAACAATAGGGAAACACAATTCAGCAATGGTCTCTGCGGGCGTAAGAAGCTCTTCTCTGCCCTGAATAGATATTACTTTTGTAATGATGCAGAAATAAATGTCACCATTTGAAGAGAAAAGCAGTATTTTTAATTTCCTTTCTCATGTCTGAACTCCTAGAAACCAGCTATGATGACCACAAGGAGGCCTGACTGCTTCTCTGGGATACACACTTCATCTTCTAGTTGGTTTCAGTTCATCACAATGAACACATGATGGAGTTCATGGTAGCAGAAGAGCGTGGCAGAGGCCTCTCATATGTTGGCTGATCAGGAAGTAGACAGTAGGTGGGCAGAAGCAGTATCAGGTCATAACCTTCAAGGGGCACCCTTTAGTAACCAACCTCCAATAGTCTGGCCCCACAACCTACAAAAACAGCTTAATTGTCTCCTGTGCCAATTCATTCAAGGGTACCTCCCACTTTCTCTTCTAAGAGGTTCAGTGTGGTTGGATTTATGTTGAGGTCTTTGATCCATTTGGACTTAAGTTTTATGCATTGTGATAGATATGGGACTGTCAGTAGTCTTCTACATGCCCACATCTGGTTATGCCAGCACCATTTGTTAAAGATGCTTTCTTTTTTCCATTGTGTAGTTTTAGCCTCTTTGTCAAAGATCAGGTGTTCATAGGTGTGTGGGTATCAGGGTCTTCAATTTGATGACCCCCCAACTAGGACCCTAAGCAATAGTGGAGATGTTACCTTAAATGTCCTTCTTCTATAATGAGAATGATGACTACCTAGAGCAATCCTAGAGCCTTCATCCAATAGCTGATAGAAGCAGAAGCAGAGATCCACAGCCATGCACTGAGCCAAACTCCTGGAATCCATCTTCAGAGAGAGGGCAATGACAAACAAAGGGGTCAAGACCATTCTGGGAAAACCCACAGAAACAGGTGACCTGAGCAAGTGGGAGCTCATAGACCCCAGTCTGACAGCTGGGGCACCAACATAGGACCAAACCAGGCCCCCTGAACATGGGTGTCAGCTAGGAGACAGTCTATGGGACCTCTGGCAGTTGAACCAGGACGTTTCCCTAGTACAACAATGGACTTTGGGAGCCCATTTCCCATGGAGGGATACTCTGTTAGCTTAGATACACAGGGGAGGGCCTAGGCCCTGCCCCAAATGACTTGACAGATTTTGATGATCCCTCATGGAAGGTCTCACCCTTCATGGTTAGTGGATAGGGGATGGGATGGGGGAGCCGGTGAGGGGGATGGGAGGATGGGAGGAAGAGGGAACTGGGATTGACATGTAAAATAAGATTGTTTCTAATTTAAATAAAATTTATATTTAAAAAATCAGTTCAATGTGTCAGAGACTGGATGTTCAAACCACTTGAGGCTAAGGGGGGCACTAAGGATAAAAACACAACAGTATTCTTGGTGTAAACTTAGCAGTGAACAACTGAAAATACTCTGTTCAATAAGTATATGCTAAAATGAATGAATCCATTAACCATCTTTCATGTAAAGTACAACAATAGAAAAAA
Source organism: Mesocricetus auratus (assembly GCF_017639785.1). Taxonomy (NCBI): domain Eukaryota; kingdom Metazoa; phylum Chordata; class Mammalia; order Rodentia; family Cricetidae; genus Mesocricetus; species Mesocricetus auratus. The sequence goes on from NW_024429189.1 coordinate 80,673,515, forward strand.
AAACAAAAAGCATGATGAAATAAAATTTTAAGTATTACCCTGAAACACCAACCAATAAACCTGTATCACAGGACAAGCGGTGACCCCAAGAGGAGGCTACAGAGAATCTTTAGTGAGGACAGATGAGAACCACAGGTATAGTTCATGGCTTAGAGAGCCTGAGATCCATCAAGGGCCATTATGTTACCCAGAAATTCTAAAAGAGAAAAAAGAAGCCAAAACATGGTTTCTTATGTGTTCCTGGAAAAGAGAGATGTCTAGAGTGGTACCAGATATAGATTTACACAATAGATAATATACATACTACATTGGCCCAAGACCATAGGAAATTTCCCTTAAGTTCATTATCTGACCTAAATTAAGGCCAGGAAAATAGTACAACAGAGTTAACAAGCTATGTGCTTTCCTAAAACAAGATTCATATAACCTATGCCTAGAGATAGAGCTGGGTTTTGAGTCTGAAAACTCTGCCAACAGCAGCTAATGACCATTGCCCAGCCCAGGGCAATCTTTCCTGAAATTTGAGATCCCAGTTTTCTTAATCCTATCCTGCTTCAACTTCCATCTAGCCCAGGATTCTTTCTGTAAACTTGCTTTCTTGAACCGAGTTGCATCTATGAACTGAAAGGGTGGGTGGAGCGACCTTCTTTGTCTACCTCAACGTTCTGTGATCCCTTATACCTTTAGTTATTTATACAATCAATTAGCATTTGTGAGATCATACCTCATGCCAAGCACTACTAAGAGGAAGAGGATGGCCTTTGAAAGCTGAATGGTCTCATGCTGTGTCACAACCCATAAAAAAGAAATTTTGGAGGTGGAGAGATTGCTCTGAAGTTCTAAGAACTCATTGCTCTTGCAGGAGACCTGGGTCAAGTTCCCAGCATCCACACTGGGTGGCCCGCAACCACCAGTGCCTCCCATACCTGGAATCTGGTCTCCTCAGGCAACTGCACATGTGTGGTGCACATAAACTCAAGCAGATGCATACACATTGTTTTTAATCTTGAGGAGTAATAAAAACCTTTCAGAGGGGAGGAGAGGGGAGAAATGTTGCCATTAAGATGTGATGAGAAGAATGTGAGAAAAACAGTACGCCAATATCCCTGTGACCTCATCTCACAGCTGTCCTCCAGGCAGTGTAAGAAATCTTAAAACTTGGCTTCAGCATCAGATGGATGAGCTTGAATTCAACTGTGGTCCTACATTAGCTATGTGATCTCAGGGTGAGTAGGACATCTAGATGCCTTAAGTTCTTCATCTGAAAATAGGTCTAATAATTATCAGCACTCCCATCAGGGCCTGTGGCTCAGGATTGAGTGAGGTCACTCCTACGATTGTGGAACATAGTAAATATGCACCTGTTTGTCATTACTGAGATTCTCTTTCAGCCGTTCAGATTTCTTATAAAAAGCCACCGGGAATTTCTTTCACTGTCACTGAGAAAATGAAAAACAAGGAGGGAAGAAAATACAAAAAAAATGTGCAAGAAGGGAGTTGTTCTTTGGAAAAAGCAATAATTTGCAAAACTGTTGGCCCCCACCTGGAGGCAGGTACAACAGAGAGATCTCCCTAGATCCAATGTCTCGGAGGTATCAAAACTCACCAATTCTATATTTAGGTACCCATATGTTCCTATTGGCCAGAGTTGCCTGCAAATACAAACATTTCAGAGCAAAAAGCAGCAATTTCTAAAAAGATTTGCCTTTTAGAAGAGGCAGATTCTACAAAGCTTAATCGGTCTAAGTGGTTCTGAAATATTGTATCAATTTACATCAGGAAGGTCATCATGAAGAATAAACACAGGATTCTGTTCTATGACTGGGATTTAGCTGACTAACTCCCACTAATGTTAATGGGGCCATGCTGCCAAATCCCCAACCATCACCCTGGATATTTGCTCCAATCCCTTACTGTTGAGATTGAAATGTGTTTTCCAAATCAAAGCTGATTCTGAGATGGGTGCAATGAGCCTCTGCATAGTGAGACAGGACAGTGTGGCTGATGCCTGGGGACCTAGCACATCTCAAAGCAGGAGTGAGAGGCTTTGTTGAAAGATGTCTTCTCACATTGTCTACTCAAATCGCATGGCTTCCTTTACCCTTTGCCTAACTCAGTCCACTTGCTTCCTAGACTGACTTCTCACTTCCTTTTATGAACCCCAGGGAAAATACCTCTCCTCCTGTTCTCCAATCTTCCCCAGACAGAAGTCATATTTGTGTGGGTACATAACTTCTTTTTGGGGTAGACCTTCCTAATAGCCTCTTTATGGTGAAATATTTCTATTCCACCCAGGCTGTGATCATGGCTTTCACCAAATGCTGCAAGTTCCTAGCTCTGCAGCATAAGTGTGTCTCTCCAACATCCCTCCTGGCCCCAGGACACCAGTTCCAGATCCTCTGCTATCACCCAAACGTTCTGCTCAGACCCCTTCTACCTTATCTCTGATACTGACCCTAATTAACACCCAGGCTGGTCATCCTCAAAAACCAATACTAGGTCACAGCTTCCAGGGATTTACCCAGCATCAGTCTATGCACCTAAATGTCAACAGTGGCCCCCAATCACTTTCCTATGCCAGGTCAGGCTGGCTGTCCACAGGGAAGGGGCCAGGTGCCCAGCAGCTGACCACTAAACTGTGTTGGGATAACACAGGTATTTTCTCTAGAGATGGCAGACAGCACTTGCCACTCATGGACTGAAGGCTGATCTGAGCTAGGAGCTCTGAGACTTTCTCATCATCTTGACAAAACAACAGCAACAACAGCAAAATAAAAAACAAACGAGAAATAAAGAAAAATTTAGTTTTCTTATGCCTTGCTGATTGAAGCTTTTCTGTTCTCCATTCCCACCTCCCAGCTCTACACACACACACACACACACACACACACACACACACACACACCTGTATGCATGCACTCACGCACGCGCACACACACACAAACACATACACATGAAGCAGATACAGAATCTTTCTCCTTAGTATCCAGGCTTTGAAACTTGACAGTCACAGATCCCATTCTGCTGTTTGAGGTGGTGCACCTCCCCTTAGGCTGACTGGAGGCCCTGTGAAGGGAGGAGAATAGTGTGCCCTTCTCTGTATTTCTCACAATGCCATCCAGGGGATTACAGACCATTGTTGCTCAATATATTACTGAACTGAATTGAGTGACTGTCTGTTGCTTAATATTGTAGGACATCTGGTCCTTTTTTTTTTTTTTTTTTTTTTTTGGTTTTTCAAGACAGGGTTTCTCTGTATTGTTTTGGAGGCTATCGGTCCAGCCCAGCCTCGAACTCACAGAGATCCGCCTGCCTCTGCCTCCCGAGTGCTGGGATTAAAGGCGTGTGCCACCACCGCCCGGCTCATCTGGTCCTTTTAGGAGAAGTTGGAGGTGAGGGGTTCAGTGGCATGCTTACAAATGATGGCCCTTTATGTATTACTTTAAATATGTTGTAGGTAAGGTACTTGTGGATGGAATCAGCAAGAATGACAGGTCTACTTCCTGGACTCTGCTCCTCAGTAGCCAGAGACTTGGGGCAGTGGCCTGGATGAGCAGTGTGTCTGGCCCACAGCAGGTCAGCCGTCATCTCTAGTGTCACATCAGGGCTTCTCTGGTGCTGTCCTTAAAGGACCAAAACTGAAAGAAGCACTGGGCCATCTTACTGATTACTCATGTAGGCTTGGCTCAACCAGGTCTGTTGAACTACTACACCCTCCACCGGAGTACAGCAACCTGCTAGTGTAAGCTTGGGGTGGGCACAAGGCTGGTGTGCCAGGCTTAACTGACTCTCAGAACACTGTCTGGGTTGGGGTGGATCATTTACTCTTTGCTGCTATTATTTTTACCCAGCCTTCTGAGGGCTGAAAGTGTCTAGGGCAGTCTGTCGTACGTTCTACCTTGCTATTCACCAAACCCAGCAGATGATTCTGTGTCTTCATTTAGTTAAAGCTCTCTCATTTATATAAATGGTCAGTAGAACTTCATGCCACTATTCATCCTTTATTTGACTGCATCTCTCTCAGCTTCCTAACACCACTCCTCCTCTCCTGTCCACTCCAGGCTGTAACCCTGCCAAGACCCTTGCGCTCCAGGGAAATCTCAACTTCCTGTAATGGCCACTCTGAAGGCCTTGAGAATTCTTGTCAGTCATCTGCCTGTAGTTTCTTGTCATGAATCCCAGATGCATTTAGCTTGAGAAGGTCTGTTATGAGAGCCTCACCCTTCCATTTTCCTCCTCTGCTTAAATGGTTTTCATGATCTTATGCTAAGGTTTCAAGCTCACCCAGTCCTCATTGCTAAGAGAGGAAAAATAAACAACAATGGTAATGTTTAGCTGGTAGCACCAATCAGCTTAGAAAGGTGATGTGGAGTGAGGTGATGGAATTAATTTTTCCCTCATTATTATTAACTAAGTGTTTGATCTTTCCATCTGAGAAGTTGCTTTTTTGTAAGGTCTAAAGTTAGTGGTATTATCCTTGTATCTTCAGGCTTTCTGGCTCTGTTGAAGGAACTCACTTGTTACTTAGTATTTAAGTGCACTACAGCATCTACACAACTTGGTTCCCCCAGGGCAGACTAATATACACCCACTGTTCTGATGTTCCATTCAATCACCTACTTTGCCCTTATTGCCCAAAGTGGCTTCCTCCTTTATGCATGTATTTATATAGTTCTCATATCTATAAGCATCTGAAGTTGTAAAAAACCTTAGTGTGTCCTTGCAAATGACTATGTAGAAGCTCTGACACCAGTATATCAGAATGTTACTATGTTTGGAGATGAGGCCTCTAACTGTAATGAATTTAAAAGATGACTATAGTCAGGCCTGGTGATCTATACTCTCCCTATTTGTGAGGCAAAAGCAGGAGGATTTGGGGTAATTCAACACCATCAAGGCTACAGAATGAGACCCTGTCTTGTCCACACACCTCTGAGAAAAGACAAGTTAAAAGTGAAGCCCAAATGCAATCTGACAGTATCCTCATAAAAGAGGGCATAAACAAAGATAACTTGAGAGATGTGCACATACAAAGACCACATGCATGGTGAGACAGCAGCCATCACAAAGGGGACATCAACCCACCAACACCTTGGTTTAGGATTTTAACCTCTAGAACCAAAAGAAAATAATTTCTGCTATCTATGTTGCTCTGTTACCTCAATCCCAGAATACTAAAATAGTGAAACTAAGGTTGTTTATAAAATTAAGGTAAAATAAACCCAAATAGTGTGTTCTAAGTGATTTACTCCATTCTGAACTCCAGGATGTTATTACTTTCCAAGAAACCCACTGCTATGAGTGGTGCTTTTGGACATGCCCTTTTCTGTGTCCAGAGGTCACAGAGAAGATAGAATTGGATTGTTGTCAATGATATTTGTGACCTTTTAGATATTCGAGGACCTACAAATGACAAATTCTGTCCTTTCAGTTATTTTTTCCCTGAGGCTAAATAACTTAGTCCCTCCAAGTACCTACCAAAGTTTTAAACCCAGTTCATGGGCTGTTGTCCACCGCTTACCAGCATACACACACACACACACGCACGCACGCACGCACGCACGCACGCACGCACTCACTCACATATGCATATTTGTGCTTGGACCAAAAGGACTTAAAGCTAACCAAACAGCTCGAGAATTTAAAAGAATATGTCCGTGGCATTCTTTCACAAAATAAACATTAAGGTCACATCCCTCACACATCAAACCATCCATGTATATGTGTTCATTTGATAAAAAGCAAGGCATTCTGCAGGGTGTCTATATATTAAGAGGATGCTTTCCCTCTGTGAGTTAGCATGAGTTACTAACACATGCGTTAATAACACTAGCCTTGCAGGTGTTTAGAAACATCAAACAACCGCAATAGACGAGCCTCACTGATGAAGAATGCATTTCTACCAGGAGCCACTCCTCTTTTAATCCTACATCAAGGCATAAATACAACAGACCTTGTTTTCCACACAGATTCCCATTTCTTTCACACCCAAGCATATGCTAAGAGTGCTCAAGCGACACTCTTCCTTCAGCTCTGGGAGGTGTCTTGAAACATTTTTAGCTTACCAAACACAAGCAGAGGAGAATCTGTTTCTTTACTCAAGGATAATCATCTTCAACCGCTTATTTATACTGCAGATGGAAACCTATAGATTGAAATAGACACATTTTCATTCTAAAAATGGCATTTACATGCATAGTTAAAAGGTGTAACCATTGTATAGGAAAAATAACCACCCTGGAAATTCTACACTGTTTCCTACCATTCAAACCAAGTACTCATGTTAAGATTAGAACATGTATAAAGTCAAAGAACAGAGGGAGAACATTAGTCTACAAAAACAGAACCACATGTAGGAAAAATGAGAAACCATCAAATGATACAGCTGGAAAGGTCTTAAGACATATAAGCAAAAGATCCATCCCCATTTAAAGATGCAGGCAAAGTGGCTGATTAAAAACTCCAGAACTGTGCTGTGTGATACTATAGCAGCTAACCATCATAACCATTTAAGCCCATCAAAATTAAGCCAGGTTAGAGATTCTGTTCTTCAGTTACACTAGCCACATTTTAAGATCTCAATAGTCATGTGTAGCTAATTGTTCCAAGATTAAATGTCATCATTATAGAATTTCTACTAGACAGTCCTGGTCTAGTAGACACCAGGTTCTAAATATATTGTAAGTTGAACAGTGTGTTTGCCAACTGTGACAATCCATGGTGGGAATCAGAGAGAAAAAACCCACTCCTACACTGAGCGACTGTGGTCAAGTATCATTGACAATTGTATTCAAGAAATATACTTACACATGCAGAGAAATGCGAAGCTAGGGTCAGAAAGGAGTTAGGAAACAACACTTAAACGCACCACCATTCACATTTTAAACATCTGTAAAAGTTGTCAGCTTCCCTTTGTCTGCTCAGAGGATGGGACTTTGTTATTCATCCCTCACATATGCTTAATCTATTGTTTACTTTCAGGACCAAATGTCCCTCCATTGTAACATTTACTTAAACAAATACAACTCCGATCAAAATAGAAAAATGCAGGCTCTTCCCAGTTTACAAAAAAAGGCAAGAACTTTATTTTAAACAAATCCTCAGGTGTATAACATACCACATCCATATCTAAATCAAAAAACCATAATAACAGTAATAATTATTCAAAGGAAACAGAGAGCTTCCATAAAAACGTATTATCTGAATACTACTCTTGCCTAATGATTCAGCTAAATACACAGTGGGCGTGAAAGGTAGAATATGGCACTTATCAATAAATAAGAACAACAGAGGAAAATTGTCTCAGTCCACACAACAGGTTTTTGAACCTTTGGTATATGTCTCAAATAAATATCCATAAACACATATTAGCCAATAATGTTTACTTCCAGGGTTGTTAAGCCAGTGATGTATGTGTGTGTGTGTGTGTGTGTGTGTGTGTGTGTGTGTGTTTAAAAAATAAGTGATGATATAATATGTTGGGATTGACATGGGCTGATTAAGGTCTCTGGTGTGAGCACACAGGTAAATTCAAACCATGGCAAAATGATGTGCAGCTGTGTAGCACAACAAAAGCAGGTAAGAACATGAGTAAGATCTACCAGATAGAAATTCTGTGGCTTGAGTAGATACCCTCCATTTCAACAAAAACCATATTGCTAATACTATCCACAGTCCATAAGTTAGAAGGCAGAAATATCCCAAAGCTCATAAACACATGCTCAACAATGAAATAACCATCTCACAGAAGTATTGGTGATATTCCCTCCCTCCCATCCCCCACCCCTAATAAACAGCACCAGTGCAATTTGAGTTAAAAAATTGGAAATATTGAGACATTCCTAAGGTTTTCATAATGACTAAGAGCCAGTCATACAGGGCTCTACTGCAAACCTCTGCCCTGGCCAGTCTCCAAAAAGCACCCTGTGTAATTCCCTCTAGCTTGCAGATAACTGTGTTAGGGCTAATATAAGGCCAGATCAATGAAAGAGAAAAAGCTGGCATGCTATCCTGGGTTTGAGGGAAAGGGGCATGCTGATGGGGGAGAAAGATCCTCAGGGATGTTTTTTCTGCAGCCCAGGATAAAGGGATGTGCTGAGATGGGTCACAAATTTTATATCAATGAGTATTTGACTCATGCCATTCACCAGAATACAGAGCTCAGCAGAGCTAAGTCTTGCTTGGCAGCTATGCCAGTCCACTATTGTCAGAAGCAGGAAGGACCATTAGAGAGAAAGGCCCAAGGAAGTCCAGCTCAGTCATCTTGTCACTCTATCCAATTTGTCTCTGTAGAACCGATGGTGTAACACATGATGACAGTTCTAACTCTTTCTCTTTGTTGATGAAGACCCTTGAACATCTGTATCCTAGACCTTGACAGCAAGCATCACATAAATGAGGGCAGATCTGTTTACCCTCGAGTCATCATCTGCCTTGGGGCTACTTCCCACCCAGCAGGCCTTCCCCAAAGCTGCCTTTTCACACATAGGCAGAGTCACTGGACTGAGTCCTGCCGAAATTTGGAACACTGACTCGAGGCAGGTCTTTGTTACGTATCTCATAGACCGACTTTCTCTTGGCCTGGGCTCCTCGGACAGCCAGTTTGATCTTGCGCCATCCCAGATGGTTAAGTTCAGCCAGGTTGAGCACCACACAAATGCCACTCACAGCAAACATAAACACCAGAAAGACTGTCTTCTCAGTAGGTCTAGACACATAACATTCCACCTCCTTGATGCAGGGGTATCGGTTACACTCATACAACCCTGGAACACTGAAGCCATATAGAAAGTATTGGCCCACCAGAAACCCAATCTCCAGAGCATTTCGAAACACCACTTGGATGATGTAGAAGCGGGAAATACCTTCCTGTCTTCTGAGTTTGGACCTTGCTGCTGTGCGCAGCCCTGATGGGTGTGGAGTCAGCTCTTTAACCTCTAGGCAATCTGGTTCTGTCTCCTTGCTGGTGTTCTCTGTGTTCTGCAGCACCCCATTGACAATGGCATTTTGTAACTTCTTATCTTCTCGTTTGCTCCCACCACTGCCCCCAACCCCAGTTCCTCCAGGTCCCCCTATAGACTCAGTGGGATCTCTGTCCAGGGCTAGGAAGACAGTAGAGTACCGGCGTTCTCGCTGCTTGGCCGATTGGTGCACAGAATAGGTGATGAAACAGAGACTGGGGGTGCACACCATTATGATCTGGAAGACCCAGTAACGTATATGGGAGATGGGAAAGGCGCGGTCATAGCAGGCCTGGTTACAGCCGGGCTGCAGGGTGTTGCATACAAACATGGTCTGCTCATCATCGTACACCGTCTCCCCCACAATGGCCACAATGAGTATCCGGAAGATCACCACCACAGTCAACAGGATCCTGAGCAGAGGAAAAGGAGGGGGGAAAAGAGGTTCTCATAGGCTAAGTCACTGATGGGAAGTCCCTGATTTTTCCTGTTCCAATGTTTACCAGTCCTTGAATAGGGGAGCTGTCCACCCTTGAGTGGTACTGAATTGAGAGCCTAGAAAACAACTTTATCTTTTCCTTGTCTGCTTGGTGCTGGTAAGCTTGGAATACTTCATATTACAAGGATCTCACATCTGCACAATTTCATGCACTGTTTATGGTCCTTTTGCAGTGTATATAATTGACCTCTATATGCAGAATGTCTACAGACTATAAACATATCTTTACTCTGGCCAATGCATACAGAATCTTTTACAGAGGATGTGTGTTTGAGGGTCTACACATGGGATGAGCATTGAACCCTACATGTGTAAGTCCTGGTCTCAACATATAGAACTTGATTGTCACTAGAAACAGTTGTGAATACAAAATTCACGTCTATATACATAGATAACTGCAGGTAGATATAAATATGAATAAATAAATATATATCCATACATATACATATGTGTATATATACATACATATAGATATCCCCCAAAAGAAGTCAGCTATGTGTGTGGCTCTCTGGCATTAAGTTTTAACGGAGGACGGGGGTCTAGCTTAATAAATATCTGTTAAAGAATGATGCATCTGCTGTGATGAGCAAATCCATCTCCCCACTTGCCCTTCTCCGTCCAAATGCAATTCTGCCTTCCTTGTAGATTCTATTTAGGGAACCAGATGGAGAGTGGCGCTGACTCTGGAGAGTGGGGGCTACCAGGACTGAGTCCACAAGTCCTTTTCTGATGAGGGAAGCGTGAGCCCCTTCCCCTGTGGTGCTTTATAGAGAAAGTATGGGGGAGCTGGTCAGGAGTAACTGAAGGAGGGGGCGTCACTGGGCTTCGGGTAATCCCTTAATGCAGGCAACACTGACACTTGGACAGAGAATGGGGAGGAGGCAGAGGGTTGTTTGGGGGTCTGGGGGATCGTTAGAGACGGGAGAAGATATTCCCAAGGGCCGCCCGACGGGCCCGCTGAGGTCTGGCTTGGTGCCCTTACCTCCCGATCATAGTGGAGTGCTGCTGCACCGCGGCTTCCAGCAGCCTCTCCAAGATGGTCCATTCCCCCATCGCTGTGCATCCGGAGGCAGCAGACAAAGACTGGGCAGTACCGGGCACGATCCTGGTCCTGGCCCCTCCCCGGGCCGCACCTCCTGACCGAGAGCGAATTGCCCCCAATTAAAGAAGCAAACAAAAATGTTTTAAAAAAAATATCCACGAGCCCCTCCCCCTTTTATTGCACTTAAAAAAGGGGAGTAGGGGGAAAGAATCTATGCGCGACCCGACCAATGGGGCTGTTGGCGCGGTGCGGAGGAGCTGGCCAGCACCTCGCTGCCGTCCGGGGATCAGGTTGACTCCCGCAGTCTCCCGGTGAGGGGCGGGGCTGGGTGGCAGCGTGCAGGTGGCCGAGCTCCTGCCGGCGGGAGACCGCTCTCTGCTCCGCCTTCCCCTCGATCTTGCGGTCTGGGGGAGGGTCCGTGCACCGGCCCCAGTGCCTGTCACTGGAGCAGGCACCTGGCGCTCCCGCGCTGCTGCGGCGCGCAGAGCTGGCTGCGGGGCTGGGGAATCCGCGGCCACCGCCTCTAATCCGCCCTTAAGTAGTCTCCGCCTGCGTCACGCCAGGTCGGCGGAGGGGAGCAGAGCGCGGCGTGCCACTGTCGCCGAGCGTCGGAGCCCGAGGGGCCGCGGCAGCGCGCTGCGAGGGGGAGGAGACGGTCTGGAGTCCCCCGCTGCGCCGGTGATAGGGAGACCGAGGACTGCAGCGCCCCTCGGGGCTTCTGGGGCTCCCAGGTAACCTCACCTGCCCACCGGCCTCCCGCAGGAGGAGCAGACACGTTGGTGAGTGAGGAAGGACCCGAGTAGGCAGCTTAGCTTGTCCCCCACGCCTGTCCCTCACCTTTAGCTTTGGGCCTTCTGAGACGCCACTGAAATTCCTTTTCTAGATCTTGGTCCTGACTGGGGGAAGGGCTCTTTTTAGTCCTTACCGGGAGAGGACAGCCTCCGACGAGAGTACTGCAGAGGGTCCTGGCTTCGGTGGGTTGATCAGGTGCTGGAGTGAGACTCCCCGCTAGCTTAAATGCAGGTGTGAAGGTGTTCTGAGCATGAAGATCTGGGTGCAAAGTACTTGCCAACCAAACAGGTGCCTAGCTGCTAGCCAGTGGACTGGCCACGATGAGTTCTCATTTCTCCCTGCACAGATTAGGAGCCTGTGTTTTTATTTGCACGTAACCGATGGGAACAGGGGGTCCTCTCCAGGTTAGTACAGTCCAGGCTGAATTTAAGGAGACCCAGTATTCATCTAGCTGAAACAGCAACTCACAATCTCACTCCACCCCCGACTCTCCTTATTCAGCATTTGCTTTTCTCCCTCTCTCAATGATTCTAGAATCAGTTTTTAAATTTACATTTTGTTGTTAGTTTCATCTACAGCACCTACTTAATTGGTCCCAGGAAAATTGAAACAATCACACCAGGCTGCTAATTAGCTTAGGGTCAGTTTTAGGAGACCTCAAAGTTGGGAGTGTTTCATATAAATACCAAAAGCACAATGAGTAGGGACTTTACATCCTTACAAAAATCTGACAGGGGAAAGATTGTTAGCGGGGTCTTAGGAATATAATGCAGCCTTAATTACCCACAGGGAGCACACACATATGTGCATTATATAAGCTGGACTAGGATGCACTTTGACTCTAGAACAACTGAATCGTTGGTATCTAGTAGCCCTGAGACTGGGAGGAAGGGTGCGGAGGAAGCCCTTCTACATGCATTATGCTTACAGATGGAGCACAAGCTTGAGTGTCTGATGACTGCACCAAGGTTGTTTCTTGGAGCTGACACTTGTAGCCCGAGGAAGCAGATCTTCATGGATGGCAGTAAAGGAGTCCACAAAGATGGAGAAATAGGGTATAAAGGGAATGCTATTGTTAAAGCAGGGGTGGCTTCACCCTCTTGGCAGAAAAATATGTATGAGAATGGAGGCAGAAAGAAATCTTTCCAGTTGGCTAACAGATGGGATGGTGATTCCCTCATCTCAAATGTGATGCACATTCCCAGGTTTTCTGTTTGGTCCCTGGAGTCCATATATTTGCTCCATCTATGGCAGACATTATTGAAGTAAAAATTGTAGAGAGAAAATGAATGAGGAACTACCAAGGGCAATCTGTTTAACTGCCATTAAATGCCCCCTAATAAGTTGTATAATGCAAAATCATCTTCTGTGCTTATGTCTTGCCAAATCTTTATAGTGAGTCTAATGCAAATTTCATTCACTAAGTTATAACTGAATGGTTAATCATCAGTTTACTATTTTTACTATGCTTCAATATGACACATAGAAGACACACATGTACCACTGATATATAAATACTCAGTGTGCTTCTATGTAGAACCTATGATATACTGAGTAGTTTGCTTTTAAGGCTACAAAAACTTATTCTTAACACCATATTTTAAAAACAACTGTTTTATTATATTTATTAAAATTTTAGTTGTCAGCTGCACTGCAATAAATAGAAAAAGCACAAACTCTAATTTCTGTGGAACTATATGAAAAAAATTAGAAAACTGAAATTATAGACAGTAAGAGGCCTCCATGGGACAAAAGCAACCTTAAAATATTCATCACTTTAAATTTCATGATTTTAAATTTCAAACTTTTGTTTTTTCAGAGGTCAAAATCCTGTCAAAAGAATATGTGCAAGAGGTGTAGAAATGATGTCTAGAAAGAAAATGCAAATTCCACTGCAAAGATTGGGACTACAAAACCCAGAGAAGATCCAACCTTTAACTATTTTTATTTTCAGAAATCATGCAGAAGTTGTTTAATATATCTATGTTTCATTTCCTCTTTTCAGCCCAATCTACCCCGTTTTCAATGAATAATTTGCCTTGATTGTTCTTCATAACATATAAAGAGGTTCTGTATACAGCTGGACATCTCTGAGCTTCCCCGAGGCATTATTTCATCTGGCTAAATTCTGACTTCTCAATTCCCCTCTGATTGAAGCTACTTAATTAAGTCAACTGCAAAGTTCCTCCCATTAATTCTAATTTGAAGCTCATTGTACAACACTAAAGCAAAGGCATAAGATGGAAATCAAATATAGAACATATAATATTAATCTTAGTGTTCAGCAGGCCACCTGGGTAGGTAAAGAACACAGACACCTACTTCCCACATCCAATTGCTAAATTAAAGTCTATGGAAGTAAGGGTGAAGTTTTGGAGTTGCTAACAAGCTCTTGTCACTTGAAATCTAGAGAACTTTTACTTTCCATATTTGCTAGTATAGGAATGAATCCTGGAAATAAGGAAATCTCACCCCCGTTCTTCACAGCTCTGAAAACAGGCCTATCTGTGACTGGGTAAGTGAAAGTTCATGGGGCTGCACAGGGGGATCTCTTGGCTTTGGTTCTCTTCCTGAACCATAAATCCTTAGGGAACAGAGTGCATAATTCATGCTCATTGTTTCTTTAGCATACACCTGGAAGTGTGGTGTTCAGAGTCTTTGGGAAGATTGACATAATGTAAAATGGTGAAGACTGTGACCTTTAAAGTGGTTCTGATCATAGAGACATATGTACCTGTGAGTGTCTAAATCACAGTGACTTCTGGTTTGTTCACTTTGTAAATCCCTATCTTAGCAAATAGCAATGCCCATTAACCAAGTAGGAAAAGCATTGTCTCATCTAGAAGGAAAGCTTCTGAGACTAGCAAAGAGTGTGGGTTGACTGTTCTGACTCAGGAATGGATTGTAGAGTTACCAATAATGATACATTTTACTACGTGGTTGTGTCTGGGTGTGTTCTTATCTTTAAATATGCTAAAACCTCATTTTATTCAACCACAGGTTCCACATGAGCCTGTTACCAACTTGACTTCAAATATCTGGTAAGTGAGACCTCACTGGAACTCCATAGTTTTGACCTCTGCTTTACTGGATCATAATGCTATTGGAAGGACAGAGGACATGTATTCCTCATGATGCTTTCCATGGTGTCTTTAGCATTGTGGAGATCAAGCATTTGTTGGAGGAGTATGGTGAAGACACTCAGGCTATCTAGTGCTTGTGACCTAGGAGAGCTACATGCCCCCTGATTGGAGGTGATCTCAGTTCTCCTCTATGGTATAATTACATTTAAGACATAGAGGAAAGGTGGTCCATTTGCCATGTGGGGATCTTAACACATTAGGGGTAGCCTGGATTACAAAGGGGAAAGCCTTCTTGCTGCTCTCTTCTCCACTCTTTCCTCTTCACTGTGGTCCTGGCACTTGCTAAACTAACCCAGGGAATGCTGCAGCAGCAAAGCTTAGCCTGCAGCATCAGCATCAGCAAGGTGGCCTTGGAAAGCTGATCAGAGCCTTGGATACATTTCTCCTGGGAAGCACCAACATCTGCAGTCTCCTGGGATTTGTGTGATGGGGAGAGACTCCATTCTGTTTTGGATTGGTCTCCAGGTCAAAGTCCTTTACACTTCATTCAGAAACAGAGTTGACTGAGATTCACTTCCCTCAGTGGCCTACAAGCATCTATTCACCAATGAAAACATCAAATTTTCTTCTGAAGGGATAAACCTAACCTGTTTAGGAGACTTACAGGAATATAAATTGGAAATGAAATTTACTCTATGTCTCCCTTTTTATCTTTTGTGTCTCTTCCATATGTTTAAATCTCAGCCCAGATTTTAGGGAAATGATCGCCTTGAAAAATGCACAAAATTTACTGTCTCAAAGGGGAATAAAGCTGTTCAACCTACTGATCATAAACAGTCCTAAATATGGCCAGAATCTGTTGCCATCTCCTGAGCAGAAATTCCAAACTGTGACTGAGCCCCAAGAAATCATGTTTCTAACTGATGGTCTTCTTCCTGCTAGTCTTCTGAATAAAAGAGTAGGTATTCCTTTAAAAAAATCACATGTACAAGTTCCACATTCCCTGTGCAAGGTATATAGAAAATATATAGTAATATCTCAGGGATTAACGTAATATGGCATTGTGGCCAAAGCAGATGTGTGAAATCACAGCAAATAAATTAACACTCCATTAAGAATCAAATCAGCCCCGCTGACACATAATCTTTCCCGTTTATGTCAAGTCGTGATTCCCATTCACACTGGGAGCTTCCCAGGGAGGCTCATTAGACCCACGGGAAGAGATTTCTTTTAAGTCAAAGCTATTCAGAAGTTATTCAGCTACAGTGCCAAAGAGTCATCCTGGCGTCTGGGTACCCGCCTCTCCACGATCTCTTTGTCACTGTCCACCCAGAGCCCCAGCCACGCAGGATATAGCTAGGCTTCCTGCTGAGTTTCCAGTCTGTATAAAAGAGATGAGGAAATTACAGGGGAAATACATGTGGGTAGGGCCTGCCCTTGAGAAATTGTAAAACTGGGAGAATATCTTTTGGTTGTCATGTGCACCCTGCCCTTGCTTCTTTTACACCAGAGTGTGATGCTGAAAGTCAGACCCAAGAGCTGAGTTCTTCCTGCTGCCTTAGATAAGCTCCCGATATTGTAAGATGGGATTGGAATGAGTCCCCAAGGGGAGACATCTCTAAAAGCTGGAGCTTATGTTCAAGTACCACGTTAACTCTACTGGTTGCCTGCTTCTTGACTTCCGGAAGTTCAGCCAACATCTGTTTTGTCAGGATTCTAGAGACTGGTCATTGTTTTTTCAAAGGTTGTTTTTGACAACCAGCTTGACTGCTGCTCTCTCTCTTAGGTACCCACAGCAAAGACTGCTATAGAGAGTCTCTTGTTTCTGCATCTGAATAAGACTAGAGTGGGACCATTCTCGCTTGCCAGTCATTCCATGTTCAGTCTAATTCAGTGGTTCTCAACCCATGGGTCATGACCCCTTTGGAGGTCACATATCAGATATTCTGCATAACAGATATTTATCTTACAATTCATAACAGCAAAATTACAGCTATGAAGTAGCATTGAAATAATTCTGTGGTTGGGGGTCACCACAACATGAGGAGTTGTATTAAAGAGTTGCAGCATTAGGAAGCTTGAAACACTTGGTATATACTCATGTTTCTACCCTGATTATAGACGTACAAATACTTCATACGTAGGACTCACCTTGAATCCATACCCTGTCATTGACTCCTCCATTACTGCACTTCACTCACTCCCACGCCTTACTCCACCACCACAAAGGAAAGTAATCTGATAAAATAACACACACGGGGTGTTAATAACTGATAACCACTTAATGTATTATCCCTCTCGGAGGCTTTATCCTTATTTAAGAAGTTGTAAAACCTTCATCCAAAGAAATGAACATTTCAAGGTAGTTTTTCAAATGCTATGCTTTAAGAAGTAAATAGCTATTTGGAAGCAGGGGATAACCAAGCCTTTCCAAATGATATACCACATAAGCACTTGCTTCCTATATTGATCCCTAAAGGGCCCAACTTGTGAAAATAGGGAATTAGACAAATGCAATGATTCCTATATTTACTGCATCTTAAAATTACCAAGGAGCTTTAAAATCCAGCAATGTCTGAGCTGTCCTCCGGACCAATTAAATCAGCATTCCTGGAAGTGAAATATATGCATTCCTATTTTCAAAAGAAAAAAATTTAGCTTATTCTGACTCCAATATGCAGTCAAATTTGAGCCCTACTGCAATAATGTACACTACTAACTGCAGAGTAGCGATAGCTTTTAACAAGCTCAGTGAAGTGGGCTTTTTCCTCAGGATAGGAATGGCTGCTGCTCGACACAAAGCCAGAATTTCATTCTGAAATGTGTTCATGTGGTTCTGTAAGTACTTAATATAATCCACACAGGCTAAGTAGTTAGTTGCTAAACTGAAAACACCCATCTCATTTCATCTCAGTCCACTCCTGGCCATCTGGTCCCCAGTATTTCCATTACAGGGCCATGTGTGTATTAATGAAATGATTGCATCCGATTACATCTTTTATTCAGAGCACAAGAACAGTCCATGAATTTTCTTCTCCAGCATTACTGTTTCTGCCACAAAGTCAACAATTAAGTTATTCTGTTTCATGCAGAGGTGGAATTGTTGCTCACTAAGGTAAGAAAATAAATCAAATATGTTGCTGCTGATAATAAAATTATAATTTTGCTGCCTAGCAACCATAGGCTAGAAACTTCAATCAAAAGTGTAACTCCATTTTAAAATGTCCAAAATGTAGTTTACATTACTGATCAGCTTGTTCCATCTGGTGTAAAAGAGGGACCACCAAGCAACTGAGCTAGTCCCTTTGCTCTGTGATTTCTCTCATATCTCTAAGATAGGATAATCAGAGGGGCACATGCCTGGATTGCATTTCTGTGCAGTTGTTTGGTTGAGTAGGCATCAGAATGAACAAAAATGAATGGGAGGTGACTGAATGAACAAATAGTGTCGTATTCACTCTATTAACTAATAACCTTCTTTCCTATCCCCCACTTGTCAGAAGCATATTTTTTTAAAAAGTCAGATGTTCACTAATATCTATTATGTGTCTGTATTCATCAACTCAACCACATTCTCCCAAATCACTAGTTCTTGATCTCTGCACGTGCAGATCTCTGACCCTCTCATTCATACTTTGTTCAGTGAGACTTATTCATTGCTGCCTGTGTTCCAGGAGGAGAGCATAGTGAGCAAAGCAACATGGTATGTGACTTCATTGAATTTAAAATCCAGTAGGAGAGACATTTGCATTTTAGTCAAATAGTAAAAAATCAAATAATCTCAAATGCCAAAACTTAAGTTTAAAACTGTGGCTTAAAAAAACAAACAAACTTTTAAGTGATAACTTTGAGATATACAGTCCATGATGTATAACGGAGCAGGGAGAGGCTGACCAACCCTGTGAGAAAGGGTTGGGTGATGAAAGATACTCTGTATAGTTGAGATATAAAGGGGCAGTAAGTGAAACTCAAGTGAAACAGCGGGAAAGCAGCATTCTGAGCTGGAGACTAGGACAGAACAGGCCTCAGATAAGATACACCAGCATATTCAAAGAACTAAGTGGTCTCCATGCCTGAGCAAAGCAGAAAGAGGCTTGAGACAAGGCTGGGGAAACAGGTAGGCATCAATTAAAGCAGAACTTAATATGCTAGGCTGAAGAAACTTTCGTGTCTTTCTTAATAGTCATACACACCATTTGAAGGCATGTAAGAAAGGAGGGATACAATTAAGTTTATTCCTTAAGATTAAAAAGTATTTATGTGTATATGTATGTGTCTGTGTGGGTATGTGCATGTGAGTGTACCACCCTCAGAGATCATAAGAGGGTGTCTGATGCCTTGAAGCTGAAGTCACGGGAGATTGCGAGGTACCCCAAGTGGGTTCTGGGAATCGCTTGGCTCTTCTGTAAAAGTAGCAAGTGTTCTTAATCTCTGAGCCATCTCTCCAGATAGAGTTAGGTTTGTTTATTAAAATCCAGTGGCACACTCTATTTATTGGCACACTCTATTTACATTACAATAAGATTTGGATAGAGAGATGTAATTTTTTCTGTGCTCAAAAAGCTGACAAGAAGTCAATTAAGGAGGGCATGTTTATTTTTTGTTTAAACTTTGAGGCAATACTCTTATGCTGACAGAGACATGATGGCAGGATTCTTAGGCTGGATGGTCACTTTGCACTCAGTAGGAAACAGAGAATGAATGGAAAGTGGTACTTAGCTATAAAATGCTACCCCATCCTAAATCAGTGACTACTATGCCTCCCAAAGTTCCCACAGTAAGGCTACACCTCCCAAAGTTTTCATAACTTTCCCAAATAGTGTCTTCTGCAAATGTTCAAGCATGCAATTGTATGCAGGGCATTTTACATTCTGATCACAACAGAGAAGGCAAAAATAGAGTCAAGGAAAGAGTGGGATACTGTTATGGCAGATCCAGCTGGTTAGACTCAGTGTGTATCCTCATGCACGTATCTGTCTTCCTTTAAACTCTATGTTTACACCAAAGAAACACATCTCTAGATCTAGCAAAGGATTACATCTATCGCCAAGTAAATGAGTCAGATAACTTCTCAGAAAACATCCCAGATCTGTAATGTTATTAATCATATAGGAAGCAAATAGGCCCTCATTATAATGGCCAACATAAACCACACGTGGATAAACCTTAGCAGCAATTACCCATTGTGATGCCTCATTCAAACTTGTTCATCTTTACCCACTGTAAACAAATTGTTGAAGACAGCTCTCTGCCATAAATTCAAAGACACAGTAAGAATG
Organism: Mesocricetus auratus; assembly: GCF_017639785.1. Lineage (NCBI taxonomy): Eukaryota > Metazoa > Chordata > Mammalia > Rodentia > Cricetidae > Mesocricetus > Mesocricetus auratus. Next base: position 80,693,170 of record NW_024429189.1, read on the forward strand.
GCCAGCCCAATTAAAGAGGTCAGGCATCTGTGTTCTTTCTCTCTCTCCTTCTATGCCTCCAAATAAAGTGCAAGTTTGCCTCTATTCTATAAGTCATCAAAGTCTAGAGTAAAGTCTAGGTAGAGAGTGGGGATCTTAACAGTAAGAAATGGGCTGAGATGCTAATACTTGGTAAATCTTGAGATTTATTTAAAGATGGAGCAACTATCATATAGGACTAAAGAGTTGAGCCACCAAGTAGGACTAACACTGCTATTAACAAAAAATCCTAAAGATAAAAATGAAAATTGTATCTTTAGCAAAGCACACACTTGCTCCAAGCATGGTGCCATAACTTGAGTGTTTCTGAGCTTCCTGTTTGGGGGCTGTCTTCAAGCTCCTTGCTGGCAGATAAAACTCTTATCACTTAAAATAACCACCTTGTTTCTTTACTACAGGTTATATGAGCCAGCTTGGTTACCCAAATATATTTTCATTAGTAGGTTCTGAACTACTAATTCTGAACTACTAAAGATATTTTTTAAAAATTGACTTGCCCCTGCATTGCATAGCTGGCAACTGTGAGGCTGGATCCAATTTCCTTCTACTACTGTGAGTTAGAAGCAGGGAAGTTTCTTCATGCTGGCCATTAATACCCAATGGCTTCTGGCTATTTGCAAAATCAATCTTCTCTTCAGAGGATGAGTTTGCCATTACTGAGGATACTTATAAATACTTTCACCATCTCCAGAGAAAAATCGCAATCATGAGTCAGCAAGTGCCTAAACTATAGTAGCAGCAGGCAGTACTGTCACATGACCTCCCAGGTGCATGGAGAGCCACAGTGTAGTCTAGGGCACTTCACACTGTCAAATGCGTGGTTGCTGATGCACTAGGGAAGGTTTTTCTGATGAATGAGTAAAATTTTTCTGAATAGGTTTCAATTTCATTCAAAGTATATTCCAGTTAGCTATAGGGCTCAGCGGTAGAGTACCCAAACCCTTAATTCCATCTCCAACATGACACAGGTCTATAAGAGTACACATACACATAGGCACATTAAACACACACTGTTTCTAGGTAAACATTTAATCACTAAATTGCATCTCATTCCCAGGATTATATTCAAATTGATTATATATATATATATGGAAAAATAAATTACCTCAAAAGTAGAAGTTTATATGTGTGGGGGGGGATTAGAGGACTTTGGATATGACAAAGATTCGGAGAGCTCATTCTGTGTTAAAAGAAGGTTGGATGGATCATTGTGGTGATGCCTGCAATTTAACATTCAGGATAATTTGGGCTTCACAGCCAGCCTGGGCAGTAGAGCAAGACTCCTGTCACACAAAGAAACCACAGAGATGGCTTGTCGCTTTCTTTACATCCTCTTAGACAGTACTTCATTCATCTTGCCAACTATTGAAGAAATATACAAGCTCCCATACTCCTACTGAAATGTATACACTACAGGCATTGTTGTAATTTCTCAGTGGAATACAAGATGCGTACTTAATCCCCAAGCACTTTTAAAGGATCATTAGCATATCTAATTCTCCTATGAATCCTTGAGAAGGAAGGATTGGACATCACTAAACTTGGCAATGATACCCAAAGATATATCTACAGCTGAGAACACCGCTGAGCTTCATATATTCACTCACAGACATCTAGATGTCAAAATATTGACAGGATTAATTATTTTCTTTTAAAATCCTCCCCTATTTGCTTGTCCTCCAGATCCTCTTCTTCCCATTATGTGTTCGGCACTACACTATGGGATGCTCATCTTTACTGATGACTTCTTTGATACTGCATTCAGGTTTGACCAGTACGGTGTCCTGGCAAAAAATAAAAGGATAGAAGGTCAAGCGGTGACTCCCTCCTGCTTTGTGATGTTTCCAGTGAATCTTTGTGGCTACAGTTTCTGCCACGCCCTTGGAATCTCCCAACATTCTTACAATTTTATTTTTCTCCCTGTGCCTTCAAACCATTAGGTAGTAACATCTTCCCACTGTTGTTACACCTTGGGTGTCTGGGCATATATCCCTTGTTAACTATTGTACATATTTCATTCATGGAAAACTTTCATCAGAAATCACAACTGAGTCACCTGATTTCTGGGGTACCCTGATTGAATCACTACCATTCTTACTTACTTTTTATGAAAGACTGACTTAAAAATATAACCTAACTCCTCAAACTAGGACCAAGAATTTCATTCATGTTTTTTCAACAATCCATCAAGCCATGATGACCTATTTATCCCCTAAGTATCTCTACAAGCACTGTCTTCTCCTTTTCCCTTCTTCTTCATAGCTTACTTGATACAGGCCCTCCCAAAGTGCCTGCCCATCTATCTCCTGAACTCTCTTTCATGTTACTAATGGAATGGCATTTCTATGTAAGCTCTGGACAAACTATCCACCATTCTCCAGTAGTCCTTGCAACCCTGTAAGTAGTTATACATAGGGAGTTTCTTAGAATTTGGCCCATACCTACCTCTCTTGTCTACTCATCTGTCCTGTTTCCACATTGCCTTCACTCTTCTACAGAGCTTCATATAACTTCAAAACTGATGTATTATTCTTTCCCACATTGTCATGTGCCACCTCTGCCAAGAATGCCCATCCCTAACTTTTTCCTCTGGCAGTCTCTGGCTCATTGTCCCTAAACCTCTTTCTGTGCTATAACTTTAGTGTGGTCTATGGCATTAATGAGAACACACAATGAAACGCACTGATTCTGCAGATGGTTCTGCTCTACTCTCTCAAGTTTCAGAGCAGGTCCTGTGATGAAGATCTAGGCAGAAATCGTAACAAAAATAGAGCAGGCGTGGTTGGGAGCTAAGTGCTTTTGTATATGCTTAGATCCATCTGTCTTTCATCATCTCTATCACTACCTACCTGGTTCAGGTCACTTATCATTTTTCCATAGCCTCCTTGCTGACCTCTGTGCTTCCTGCCTTCCTTCTAATGTACTCTTCATACTGCTTTTCTTTCCATATTAACATACAATTTAAGAACCCAAACTCTCTAGGACTCGAATCTTCCTATAATGTGCCTTTTGTAGGTCTGCTCAATTTCATCTCTTACAGATCCCCTTCTATTCTCTGACTGGACTAAGATAGCTGTTGTCCCCCTAATTAGCCATGGTGTTTATGGCTCAAGACATCCTGTCTGATCCTGTCTCACTCACCTGCAGCTGCCTCCTTACCAGGCCTGCTCCTCTAGGTTCAGTTGTGATGCAGATCAGAGAAGTCTCCCCTGCTCCCACCTTTCTCCAGCCCTCGCTTCCTAGCATATCACTTCCCATGGTCTACAACAACACCTCTCACTACTACACTACAAGCTTCTCTGATGTACAATTGTATTTTATTTCTTTTGTCCTGCTTTCATTTTACTTTTATGTACTTCAGTGCCTAGAACAGTCCCTGGCATGAAATAGATGCTTAAACATTTACTTGGTAAAGCTTCATAAGTAAGACAGCACTAAGACATGGATGGAAGAGAAAGAGATTTTGTGTGTCCAGAATTCTCCATGGCCAATAAAATCCACATATCCTTCCCCCAGGCACTGCGTTTTCCAGGAACCTTTGGTGAGCTTATTCTCTTCCTAGGGTCTAGTACCCTTTAGGGGGTGTCTGTTTTGAAAGAGAGAATAACATATGAACTTGATATATTTGAGCCTAAATCCTGCTATGCAGTTATTTCTAGAGCTAAATGACTTTGCTTTTTTGAGCACTAATTTTCTCCAGTTAGAAGGCCAATAATATAACTGGGTTGAGTACATGACATATTGCTTACTACATAGGAAGTGCTCCATAAATGCAAGTCTCTGATACTTTTTGCCTCTTATCAACTTGACAGGATTTAGAATCACCCTGAGCATTTCTGTGAGAATTTCATGGATTAGTTTAAATGGAGTGGGAAGATTCATCCTAAATATGAACAGCACATGGGCTGAATTCTCAAACTTACAAAAAAGAAGATTACTAGCTGGGCACTACCCATCATTACTACCTGGTCACTTTTATCCTTGGATTTGAAGTGAAGGATTGTGCCTTTAGAATCCACCAGGGCACAGGGACATGCTCGTGTTAGTTTAGTGAATAAAATTCTTGATTTTACAGATTATCAACCTGGGATTTAGAGAGATTAAGTGACCTGCTTAAATCTTACAGCTGGGAAATGGCTAAGCCCCAAACCACAACCCCAAATAATGCAGTGTTTATTTTGTTCAGTTGCACGAAGCCATAGGATTAATCATACATATCTCAGAGCAAGGTCCTCAGGTGTATCAGGCAAGCATTCTACCACTGGTTACATCCTCTACCCTCCCTCTGCATTTTATTTTGAGACGGAATCTCACAAAGTTGCCCAGGCTGGGCTTGCAAGCTTGGAAGCTTGTAGTCCTACTGGTTCGGCCTCCTGAGAGTTAGGTTTATAGAAGCCCAGTTACAAATTTTTCCTCAAATGCTTTTTAATCTTCTCTTTGTCTCTTCTGTTCTACAATTTCACAATGACATCCTTTAGTGTGAGTCATCTGTTTTATCAATGAAGCTAGAAACCTAGAGAGTCATTTCAATTAAAAGAAAATCTCTCTTGCCTCCATTCGGGGAAAGAGCCTGCGGCTTATTTTTGATGGTTTCTTATACATCTTCACTTTCTCGTATTTTGTTGTTTCCTCCTAGGATTTGTCACATGAATCTTGACTGATCCAACCTGCTGATTTTTGTGTTTTCTTTAATTCCACATCTCTTTGCTCTGATTTCTTGGAAATTTCCTCATTTTTCTTCTATTTTTGTTGCATTATTCTTTTTCTGTAATCACAGTGTTAATTTCTAAGAATTCATTTGCACCAACTATCTCCTTCCTATGGAGAATTGTTTTCCTTTTCTTTCTTATGCATGTGGTGTGTGTGTGTGTGTGTGTGTATGCGCGTGCGCGCACACACACACACACACACACGTGCCCGCATGTATATGAAAGCCAGAGGCCACATAGGTATCTTCCTCAGAATTGACCTCGTTTTAAGACAGGGTCTCTCACTAAACCTGGAATTCACTGATTTGACTGCACTGTCTAGACAGTAAGCCCTGGGAATCCCACTGCCATATCACCAATCACCAGCACTGTGATTATAGGTACATGTCATCCATACCTGACTTTTTACATGGATGCTCTGGATCTGAACTCAGGTCCTCATGCTGTACAAGTGGTCTACCAGATGAGTCATGTTGCCTGCCATGAGAACGATAACTTTGAAGTTTGTTTACCTTTTGCTGCAGTCTTTTCTGCCTCCAAAACTATTTTAAGTTTACTTTGAACTCTATATTTTACATTAATGACTTTACTTCTCAGGTATCTGCTTGTCAACTCATGTCTAAAAGTTAATAAAGCATTAAGAAACTGGCTGGAAACATGCATGAATAGAACCTGCAGGCTTTGGGTTTCAGTATAAAGCCATGGTTCTCAGTCAGAGGAAAGACACTGGGGTGGTTCCAACACTGGGAGATGGTAGTGTTGTTTGGAGAGTAGAGACCAGATATGACCCCTACTGTCCAACAATGCACACAATACCTCCTCATAGCAACAACTATCCTGCTTAGTTCATTGGACCACTGTATCAGGGATCCCAAGACCATACTGTTTATCCTTCTCTTGGCCTGATGAGAGTCTTCAGCTAGGAATTCTCCTTCTTAGAAAGTACAGGCTTAGATTCTAACATTCTGAGAGCTGAGGATAGAGGATGATTTTAGTCCTGCTCTTAGCTCCATTTTTATTCTTATTATTCCTGCAGCTATTTCTACAGATAACTGTCAGTCATAATTAGCTGTCTGTCAACCGTGCAGTCTTCTTTTCTCTTTGATCGTAGGGTTTTATGCTTTTTTTTTTTTTTTTTTTGGTTTTTCGAGACAGAGTTTCTCTGTATTGTTTTGGAGGCTGTCCTGGAACTCAGGCTGGCCTCGAACTCACAGAGATCCTCCTGCCTCTGCCTCCCAAGTGTTGGGATTAAAGGCATGTGCCACCAATGCCCAGTGGGTTTTATGCCTTCTTAAAATTGTTTTGCTATTGGAACTGTTGTGATTTCTGAAGGGAATGGGAGTAAATACATGTGTTCTCTCCCCTATTAATAGAAGTCTCAGCATTTTCTTCTTACAATTGACACACTCATCGGTATTCTCTAGTAAGGGAAGCCTAAATGTAATGAAGCAAGTGAAAAAAAAAACAAAAAACAATGCACCTGTGTGAAATACCTGCTACATATAAGGTCTAGTGCCTGTGCTGTGATGAATTTCTCCTGGCCAGTTTGGAGGCACACTATCAGGTGGGTTCTGATAACAGCGGTGATTTGATACCTTTTCTTCTCTTAAAGGAATCTCTTGGCTATAATTATTGGGAAAAGTTAATTTAGACTATATACAATCTATAGGATTGGTTGTCATAGGATTTGAAAACAATTTAAAGCTAAGACGAAGAGAAAACAAGAACCCAAACACAGTGTGCTAGAAATAAAAGGACAGCCTGGATGAATTGATTCACTGAAGTTCTGTGTAAACAGAAACCAGGTTTCTTCTATTAACCAACTACCAGAACCTCTGAGACAGTGACTGACTGCAGTTTCCTTAGAAATCTGATTTTCCCTGTGGGCTTTGAAATCTGGTAGCTCCGGAGGAAACCTAGGGGATACGCTGGACTTCATTCATGTAGCCCCACTGCAGCCCACACTCACATCTGTTACGAAAGCAGAGAGCACACAGCCATCCTCCCCAAGCCAGTGAGTGCTGCCCAGGACGTCTTACACTCTCACTCTGCCTTCCATGAAGGCAGACGCCACATCCCATCATGGGAAGGAGAATTTCTAATGTCAAGTAGAAGATAGCATTTAAAGCACATTTTCAGGGAAGTTGTGCTCTAAAATGCAGACTAGGGCAGCTGAAACTTGAGCTCAGAATAGTAGGATGCTTCCTTTAACAGCTTAAGGAAGGGGCTACTTGTGTGGTGCCATGGTAACATCATCATGCAAAATGGTTCTCTTGAAGAAGACTTCAGAGAAACATGGTCAGAATACACAATGATACAGTATTGATTTGATAAACTAATGGTTAAAGTATTTCATTTTCTATCATATCCTAATGTTTTCAAGTTTAGAAATACAAATAATATTCAGCATAAATGAATTGGGATATGAAAGTACATAAAGAAAACTATAGTCAGTCTTTTCCTACAGATATGAGTTCTGTGCCTCTACAGACCCACATATTCATGAAGGGAGACAGAAATACAGGGTTATTTGTGTCATACAAATAACAGAAAAGATTTCCTATTAGAAAATGTCACTGAAAGGGGTACACAGAGATATGAAGAAATGAAGTAAACCCTGATCAGATTACGAGGGGAAGAATGTATCCTTGATTTTCAAAATTATCTACTACCTGTGTTAATGTGGATAGAAAGGTCATGAAAGAAAAGTGGGGACAAGCATGGCCAGGGAAGCACAGAATTTTAGATTGTCAACAAACATGCATGAAACCCTTTAGGGCAAGCACGAAAAGAATAGAAACACAATGCAAACCTTTAGACTTACAGAAAACAGAAAAGAAAGAAGAAAAAAAAGAGAACATTGGTTCAGTTAGAGTCAGCATCACTGGGTGGTGGTACACACCTTCAATCCCATCACTCCAGAGGCAGAGGCAGGTGGATCTCTGTGAGTTCAAGGTCAGCCTGGTATACAAAGCAAGTTTCAGGACATCTAGAGCTTTTACACAGAGAAACACTGTCTCAAAAACAGTAGCAATAAGCCGGGCGTTGGTGGCGCACGCCTTTAATCCCAGCACTCGGGAGGCAGAGGCAGGCGGATCTCTGTGAGTTCGAGGCCAGCCTGGTCTACAGAGTGAGTTCCAGGACAGCCTCCAAAGCCACAGAGAAACCCTGTCTCGAAAAACCAAAACCAAAACAAAAACAAAAACAAAAACAAAAAAACCCAGTAGCAATAATAATAATAATAATAATTAGCATCATTGTTTCCTGTAGCTGCATGTGCACTGGGTGTATTAGGTGACTTAAAGAGCAGATATTGATTTCTCACATTAATGCAGGCTGCCAGTTCAGTTCTTAGACAACACTCTTTTCTTAGCTTACAGTTAGCTTTCTTCTCTTCTTGTTGCATCCTCTTATGGTGGGAAGTGTGGGGAAAGGGAAAGAGCAGGACCCAGGAAATAAAAAAGAGCAGTAGGGGTGTGAGTTAGAAGCTGTCTTTAAATTAAAGCAGCATGAATCCCACAATGATGACCTATCTTCAGGATTTCATCAAATTACAAATGCACTGTAAGGTCCTAGCTCCAAATGCCACTATGCAGGGAGTTAGGGTTCAGCACCTGTGTGTATTAAGTGTTAAGGCTGTTGTTTTGTTTTCATGACAAAATACTTGAAAGAAACAACTTAAAAAAGAAAGGGTTTCAGTCTATGCCAGTTGCCCCCAGTGCTTTTAGGCCTGTGGCAAGTCAGAAACATCAGGGGAGAAGGGCATGGCTGATGAAGGCTGCACCTCAACATCCAGGAAGCAGAGAAGAACGGTGAGGGACCAGGAATAAGACACAACTTTCCAGGACATTTCTAGCCACCTCCTTCTTCCCATCTTCTGATTTCCACCGATTCATAAGAACACCATCTGTTATGAATTCATCAACAGATCAATCCATTGGTTAAGTCAAAGGGCTCATGATCCAATCATTCCCATACATCCTCACCTCTAAACACTGAAGACCAAGCCTTCAGCACATGAATTTGAGGGCAATAATTCATATCTAATCCATCCAGAATGTAAATTTGGATGGCTAAAAATGACAAACATGTTATATCCCCAAAAGTCAGCAAAGGGGAAAATCAAACAAACAGTATGCTAAAGCTATGTATTCTGGAATGCACATGCATTCCTCTATCAATCTGAGACAAGAAGATCTTGAGTTCAAAGTCAGCCTGGGCTATGTAATGAGCTTAGTACCATTGGCTTCATAGTCAGGCCCTGTTAACAAACTAGTTCAGTAATCCAAAAGATCAACAACAATAAGCTGAGAGTGTTGGTCATTAGGACAGAACTGAGTTATCCCCAGCATCATAAAAAGTGCATTAAATAAAATATAAAAAATATTGACTATGGAAGTATCAGGATATTGTGATTTACTCATGATGGCATATGATTTAGTAATCAAAGTGGATGAAAATGATACATGTGTACTTTTAAAAATAGATAAGTGAAACTAAATGCAGAGTAGGCTCACAAGACACTGGATGGTAAGTAAATACAACTCTTGTAAAAAATGTTCAGCGGAAAACAATAACTGTTTTATATGTGGAGAGTTAGCAGTAGGTATCTGGGTATTCAGTAAAGTGAATGGAAGATACAGACACACATATTTGAAGACCAGCCTCCAATCACACTGTAGTGCCGGAAAGAAGAGGGGTAAAGAGTAAGAAGCAACTCCTGTTGTAGTTGTTGTTGTTTTATGAAGCATCTGTTGTTTGGCAGATGCTGACAAATATTGAAGATGGCACAATAAAGAGAAACAGACAAAGCTTTTGCCTTTGTGAAACTAGTGGGAAAAGAAGTGAATGTCAACAAAATAGTCATTCACAAAATGTAAACTATTGTCATCTATGTCCAGGAAGAGGGGAAGGGTAGAGAATGGTACAGAGAGGAAGCTTTCAGGATGCACAGAGCACCAGGAACAACAATCTGGCTGCAGGATGTGTGTGTGCGTGTGTGTGTGTGGTGTGTGTGTGTGTGTGTGTGTGTGTGTGTGTGTGTGTGTGTGTGTGTTGGAATGCTGAAGAAGACAGGGACAGGGAGAGCCAGGGCTGGGGCGGGGGACAAAGGAGAGAGGTGGGGCTAGAAGAGAAGACAGGCTTTCATAGACCACAGGAGCAGCATGGCACTGACGAGGGTAGTAGGGGAAGATTAAACAAAGCTACAGTTTCAAGTCATTCCTCATAAAGGATGTAGGGAGGGCAGGAGAGACTGCAGGGGCAATAGAGAATATCACCTGTGATAGGAATGGAGACGCAGCTCCACTCCATCCTCCACAGTACTAAAGTGTCCCTTCTTCCCTGGGGCACCTGCATTCAGTCGTAACCAGGACTCCTGCTCCACCACAGAAAAGATTCCTAAGATGAGCTCATACAAAGCAGACTTGGAGATTTATTAAAAGACATTTTTAATATAGCTCTTATGAACACAGTTATTAAATAGTGAGTGAGAGGGAGGGAAAGAGGGAGGGCGAGAGAGATACACAGAGGGAGACAGAGATGCAGAGAGAAACAGGGAAAGACAGAGACAGAAGAGAGAAACACAGAGACTGAGACAGAGATCATGACCAGATGATGTGAGGTTCTCCAGAGTGTCACAGTAGGTTTGTTTATCATGTGTATATACAAGGTTTTGGTGACATTTAAGTTACACCTAAAGGTTGCTGAGAAACATTTCTCTCCTCAACATTGCTTGAAGAGTGTAGTTTACATACAGGTTAAAAGTTAAGGAATTCTCTTTGTGAACAAAGCCATAAGGTGGACTTACGAGGGATAGATTTAGGAATACAGGGACGAGCCTGAACCTTTCCCCACCTCAGCCCTAAGCAAACACAGCTTACTTACCAGTTTTTAGGAACATATACTGTCTTCATAGGCAAATTAAATTTTTTGAGCCCATTTTTCAGGACAACCAAGCCAGACCATTCTCATGCTCTCTTCCCATATCCCCTTAATTTCTCTTATCTATTCTGCCTCAGAACAGAGGGGAATTATGGTAATCTTCTACATCAGTCTAGGCCTGGGGAAGTAAAGAAAGAAAACAGAAGGAGGAGATAAAATTCACTGACAGAATTTAGAGTATCTGTAAGGACAATGGGAAGAACAGGTGACTATCTGTGAGAAAAAGACAGCAAGATGAGTCCCATGCATAGCACAATGGACAGTTACCATTTATAGAGGCGAGGAGGCCTGAATGTGACCAAGCTTATGAAGAAGATTATGAATTTGGTTTTGGACAGGTTGAAATAACAGTGCCCTTGAGATATTTAAAAAAAGATCCAAGAAGGCTGATGAATATGAAAGTTTGAAACACAAAGGTGGGAATTAAAACCGGGAATGTTGGTCAATGAATTTTAGGGAAGGAATTCAGCATGGTATATTCTTGGTGCTGAGAAGTTTCCTCATGACTGATAAACAAATGCTGACCCTGCAAGGGCACAGAAATGCTGGAGTTGAGAGGAAAATGGAAAATGAAGAGTGAATCCAGCTAAGAGTGTTTCTGCAGGAGGCAACAGTAAGCTATGACAACTGAGCAAAGCTCTCTGACCACATGAGTTCCATGAACCCCACCGAGGTAGCACTCACTGCCTTCTTCCTCCAAGATCTCAGCTCTGTTGTCTAATGATCTAGCTGAACCCCAGGCACCTCCCCTAGGAAACACCTCTAAAGACCTATCCTGACCACAGCCCCCTGTAGAACACTGTGAACCTTCCACAGATATCTGATAGTTTGTGGAGGGCTCTGTGGGAAGTCTGCACACAGCTCAAAGGTGACATCTATCCTAGTGAGGACCTACTGCTTCTGTTAACCCATCCACACGTCTGCACAGAGTGACCCTAAGACTGAACTCCATGCACCATTCAGCTGGTCCAAAGCCTGACAAACTGTGATAACAGCAAACAGATATCCAATAAAAGTGGAATAAATATCCATACAAACATCACTACCATCACCTAACTCAAGATGTCTAGGTCCCACTGCAAAAACACAAACAACACGAATAACCAAGGCAACATGTCTCTTCCAGGACAATTATTCAAAATAGCAATTATAAATATATATGAGGTACCCAGAAAGGATATGAATAAATGCTTTAACAAAGACCATGAAAACTCAAAAAGCTGAAGAAATATAAATAATTCAATATATAAAAGTAGAATTTAAAAACAGATATTATTTCTGAAGAAAACCTAAACTGACATGAAAACTTGAAACAAAAGAATTCAGTAAATAAAATCAAAAGTCCAATTCGAGTCCTCATCAACAGAAAGCGTAAAGTGGAAGAGAACACCGATAAAGTAGAGGGACTGGATAACTCAAACACAATGAGAAATGTGAGAAAAACACTCTAAGAATCAGCAAGACCTTCCAGTACAAGAGAAGTGTTAGCAGAATCCAGTGAAAACCGTGTTGAACTGGAAAGGGTGAGATATAGAAAAAAGAGGAAAGTTCTGGCAATGAAAAAGAGGATGAAATCGGCAACCAAAATAGAATACCAGGTCTGGGCAGAGCTCTTTACCACAGAAAGATGAACCTGCACATTGGTGTGAAACCCAGTTGTCCTAGTTCACTTTTGTTGTGATAAAACATTGACCAAAAACAATGTGTGGAGGAAATAGTGTATTTGGGTTACAGATTACAGTTTATCATCGATCCCTCGTGAGGCACGAGCTCAGTGTAGTAGCTTGATACAATAATGATAGATGAGTGTTGCCTACTAGATTGCACCCCAGACCTAACTGTCCAGAGATGATGCTGCCCACAGTTTGCTAGACTCTTCTACACCAATAACTATCTAGAAAGCCCCCTACAGACAAACCTGCTGATCAATCCAAAGAAGGGAATTTCTCCATTGAGGTTTTTTTTCTTTTCGGGTGTGTCAAGTTGACAGCTGAGGGTAACTATGACGCTGTTGAAATTTCTTTTTATGGCTTCTGATTTATTTTTTGAAGTTGGAAAAAGGAAGACTTAAAAAGCAAGGAAGAGGAAGTGGGAACAGTAAAAGTATTGTTCAAAATGTTAAGAGGAATTTTGAGATAGCACCAGTTTTTGCATGTTTACCTGGTGTGGGCAGGACTCATCTTGAGTTTCACATGTTTGATCACTAGCACTAATGATTTTTCAGCACTGTGAAGTCTGTGTTTAATTCACTTTAGTTTTTATTCTGTAAGAGTCTACTTCCTACTTTAAATCTACTTCTATACCACATATGTAACAGACCTTCATGAAATGATGACCAAGTTCTCTATATAACTTCTGAAAAACACCTCGAGTCATTCATCAAATATCCCATGCATTGTTTTCTAGAACAGACTGTGAAGACACAGAAAGGACAATATTGGTAAGGCCACTGTTGGTTGAAATAGTTCTAGGGAAACAGGTGAATCCTCTGCCCGTTCACCTGTCTGACTCTAGCAAGTGAACTGCTGAATGGAAAGGAAACTTGTCCATTCCTGATTCTCTGCTGAGACTGTCAGGGGCTCTGAGTGACACTCTTGACTTTCTTGTGTTGAGTATATTCCCAGCACTGGTAAAAGACTTCTAGTTTTCATAAACAGAAGGCTTTCTTGGTTAACCCAGTGCCAATCCTGAGAGGTCAGTTCCTTCACCTACTGAAAGATAAGACTCAGTCTAGATTTTTCTCACTTCCTACACAGTTCCTCCTTTCTCTGTTCTTTGAATCCATTGCTTAGATGGGATGACGTGTGGGGAACCAGAATGGGCAACTTTCAAACTAAACCAGATGACTCGACTGCCTCTTTCACAGAAGGTAGAGACTGGGTTAAGCTGACCTCGGCCTACCTGAGGCTTGTCTGACTCCCTTCTCACCTTTCTTTCTTCAGTGGTTTTCTGATGCCTTCAGGAAAAACTCTCACCTGTCTAAAGAGTCAAACTCTGAACCATCAGGAAGTGTTTCTACCGTTGTCATAGAAACCTGGTCTGCCTTTGGTAGGATGGAATCAAGAAATCATAATTATTATAAACTATTGGGAGAGATGAAGAAGATTTGGTGAAGATACAAGCAGGGTCTATTTTACTACTATAGCTACTTTATATATGTCTAAATAGTTTTTTGATAAAATTGCTTTTAAGGAAGATCTCAAAATTTACTACTATATACCAGTTTGTTTTCAAGCTCTTTACCAAAAAGGCAGCTTATGTTGTTGTTACTTTGTGTGTGTGTGTGTGTGTGTGTGTGTTTGTGTGTGTGTGTGAGAGGGGGGGGGAGAGAGAACAGTGCTCCATAAAACATTTACTTTCACTATATATTTTGTTACTCTCGGCCCTGCTTGGTGCTTGGTTAATATTTAAGATGGTGTTGGAATGTATGTGACTGACCCCAAGATGTGTTCACTGGTTATGTCTCAAAATTTGAAAGTTGCAATTTGAAAAAATAAATCATTAGTCAAATCTTCTGGTGTATTAGTCTGTGTCAAGAGAAAAGTAGTTTTAGAGAGAGGGATGAAGGAGAAAAATCAGTCATGAAATTCTTGCCTCCCTTTTTTGAAAGGTCAGGCCCTCCTCTTGGGAGCAGACGTCATCAGGGATTGGCTAAAAGTGCGTGCTTCCTTCACAAGCTGCCAGTTCTGTGAGTGAGGAGCCACTGCCCTTATTTCCGTCCATTCGTTCCTGGAAAGAGCACAACTTCTGTGAAACTACCCCTCCTCTCTGGCCTTCTTAGCTTCGCTAATGTGGAGTTCATTTCCTGTCTGTGTTCATTTCTCCAACTTGCCCAGGTTGTGAATTTATACCCTGTGCTCTCTCTTCCTTTTCCTCTTTCCCTTTATGATGATAGCCCCACTAGCCAGTGCCATTGACAAAAGTGTCATCCACCAAAGGGAAGTGACAAAGCATGCTGAGATTTGTTCAACACTTAAATCCCATTGTAGCAAAGGTCAGATGATGCTAGCAGAGTACAGACAAGTCTGATGTCTAAAAGAAAGCACTGGATACATTTAACTTTGGTACTTAAGAATAAAGTATGGAGGAACCTTCTGCCCTACAGCAAATGGCAACCAACTTCCTGTTGGGGAAAAACTTGAGAATTTGCCAACATCAAGGATTCAACACACATCAAGGAAATACAGAATAGCATCTTCATACACTATAAAATAACCTTTGAGTTTTAAACTATTTTATAGGTCACAAATCCAGGACTTTGCATATAACGTATTTTATATATTTTATACATTATATATTTGTGTGGAATATTTAGTAACTGAAAACACACATACATTGAATAAACTCCTCCTTCCACTCATAAATATTATTTTGCTGAGGGGGGCATTGCCATTCTTTCAATTGCAAAAGCTGTATTTCCTTCACTATTAAGGTTAATGAGGGCTGGGGCTCTGTAATCTACATGAGTAGGTTAATTCTCATGTGTCCTAGATAGTTGAGAGAGAGAGATTTGGAACTTCAGCTGAGGGGAGATACACGCATTGCCAAACTGAACATACAAGCATGCAAAGCCAGTGAGAGAAACTGTGTGCAATGCCTCAGCTTGCCTTTCAGCACAGCCCGGATGCTGAGCAAGGGCGGCCATGCCCCCTGTGCATGAAGGAGAAACGCCAGTTCAGAAGCTGTAAACAACCTTGGAGAAAGGCTGTTACACGATTCAAGCTTTGATTATATGATAGATGGACAGACATTTACTAAAAATTAGCTGAACTGTTATGACATTGCTGACAGGACATTCATGTGCCAAGTGTATTTTAGAAGTGAAGATATGGCACAATCGATCTCCTTCCTGTATCCAGGATATGAGTGTGCAAGTTTCTTCATGTACAAAGCTAAAAGTTCAAAGTTTCAAAGCATCACAACTAGATGAGACTATTTCAATTCGTTCACTCAAACCACGTTTTGCCCCAAGGCAAAGGAAGCTAAATTTTCTCATGACTTCTTTCCTCCTTCAGGCTGTCTTTACTATTGATTATGGGAAAGACGGGTACTGGAAAAACAACACAACTGAGACAAGAGACTCCTATTGGTCACATCTCATGGTAAAGCATTATTATTGCCTGTAAATGTTTAGATGTCTCCATCTTTTTTTTAATTGAAGACTGATAACATTTTGGAATCCATCCTCCCAGCAGACTCAGTTTTAGACATTGTGCTGGAAAACTAATTTAAAAAGCAGAACCTAGTAGCAGAGACAAAAAAGACATGGATTAGTGAACATGATGTGTTAATGATGACCACTGTGAACCTCTAAGTCAGACAGAACTAACTATAGTGACATAAAGGAGTTCCCAATGCTGAGGTAGAGAGGATTGGTTTTGGAATAGGAAGCAATTTGGGAGGTGCTATATTTTGATTTTGGTGGTGATTATTGGGTATATACCGATGTTTGAAGTCATTGAGTCATGTGCCCTAAATAGGTACATCTGTAAAGGCTTTCATTTTAGTTTTTATTACTTCACTGAGCTTTGCACAGTGTCTTTTGATCATATTCACCCTCCTTCAACTCTTTGCAGTTCCATCCCCTTTCCTACACACCCGGGTTTTGTGCCATTTTTATTTTTAAAATCCATCAAGACCAATTTGTGCTCCCTAAATGTTTTTTAGATGTGTGGTCTTTCACTGAAGCATGATCAACTTATCAGGGGCTATACTCAGAGAAGAAATTGTCTCTCTTTCTCCCCATAGCTGGCAATTGCCTTGTGAGGAAGAGATGGGGTACAAATGCTTCATTTAATGCTGATAATTTTGCACTCTCTTATTCTCTGTAGCTTGGCTATCTGTGGGTCTCTGTGTTAATCACCATTTACTACAAAAAGAAGCTTCTCAGATGAGACTTGACTGATGCTTTGACACATGGGTGTAATATTTCATTCAGGAGTTGTTTTGGTACTATGTCAGTTTAATAATATAATAGTCGTAGGTCCTCTCCTAGGGCCCATGGCATGTCTGTCCCATTCACTGTGCCAGGTATGGGTTTCATCTTGTGGAGTGGGACTTAAATCCAATCAAAAGCTCATACACACATGCGCAAAGAGTTAAATGGAGTTACCCTACAACAAGGCAACACCCATACTAGACACTAGAAACTAACAAAAAGAAGCCCAGTCCATGGAATGGGTTACAAGGGTACATTTTCTCAATAAAGTTACAAATCTGAACTGAGGTAATATGGGAGGTAAAGAGGCAATGTAGATACAGTAGAGATGAGTGTCCTTTAGAAAATTTTCAGCCGTGAAAACTGTTAAGTTTATAGCTAATGCTGTGGTCTGACATCCTGCACTGGCCTCCTTGGGCAAGGTGGAGAGAAAATTGAGTCACTCCCGCTTGTGGCCATGTGATCAAACAGAACTCAGAAACAGGACACTTCCAAAACCTGAAGATTCTAGTCAGAGTCAGAGGGCCCTTGTCCATCTAAGAGTGTGACAGCTAAATATACTTCCCGCCCTCTTTGAGATAGTACCACCCACATTCAGGGTGGGTCTTCACACATCAGTTAAACATCTCTGGGAAAATCCTCCACATGCCCAGAGATGTGTCTTCTATTTGATTATAGATCATATCAAATTGGCAACCAAGATTAAATATCACAGAACATATGCAGCCAAATCATGCCACCAAAGTCCTTCTGGATGTGGGTTTAGAATAGCAGCAGCCAGAATGCAGAGTTTCTTTCTGAAGTGATAAATGTGTTCAAAACATGATAAGTTGATGGTTATACCACCAAGTTTGAACCATATACTCTAAGCGGGTGACTTGTGTAGCATGTATATTATGTCTCATTGATGTGATTCTTTTTAGATGGCAACATAATCAATCCTATATGAGCCAGAGAGATAAGGAAACTTTGCCCACAAGCCAAAGCAAAGTTAACTGGATGAAACCCTTCATTTTTGTTTTCTTCGATTCATACTTAATGTTAAACCAACAAGATACAGATAGAGTTACTTCAGAACAACTTGCTATTCCATTCATATGACAAAGAAAGATATAACTATCTCCACTTTCAAAGAGTAATATGACTTCCATTTCTGTTAATTTATAACCTTGGATAACCTGAAAAACGTCCTTAACTAAAATAAAAATTGTGTCCAATATTACTTATTCTGGGTGCATTCCTCATCTGTTATAAAATATCTTCACAACCCCAAAGCAAAAAAAGAATTTTGAGTTAGTTGATTGAGTAACTCAACATGAAGATGAACTAAGACCAGGTGAAATGATGGAGTTACAACCACAGTCTTGGTGGTTAAATGAGAACAATGTGTTTTTCACTCAGGGCTCATGTCTGCAGGGGTGTCCACTCATTCTCCTCTGCGAGAATTCACTGACAGAGGCTTCCATCCAGCGTGGGAGGACTGCAGTCAATGTTTGGTTATGTGGGCCACATTCAATTCTCTTCAAGTCTGGAGATAATTTTATTGTTTACATCATTCTTATTGTGATTTATATTTGGACTGAACATCAGTCAGGTTCCTCCTGTTGATTCCTTCATCTCTACCAACCTACACTTTTCTTTTTATACTGGCTTATACTGAATTTTGGTGAAGGAGTTCCCTTCAACGCATTAAAATCAAACTAGTTATTATAACATAATGGGATTGATAGTCCAGGGTAAAGGATACAATAGGAAATGTGACTAACCTTTACTGTAAGATGTGAAGAGTTTTAAAATAAGTTCCCTTCAACTTGAGGGGAGACTCACAATGGTTTGAAAAGTGCTTTCTAACTGAGATTTCAGAAAACGCAGTTTAGATTAGAAACAAATACCATATGGTATAAGATCATAGTAATTATCACTGAATTCCTGGTTAAGCCCCATATTGTAAACTTGTATTTCTCATTTTATGAAATTACTTAGGTCAGTTTCTTCTTGGAGAAATAAAGGAAAATCTAACTCTACAATCTTGGTCTTTAGTCTATGGACACTGAATTCTCTAGTTGTTCCTTGCTGAGGTGTATTAGGCAAGGTTCTCTACAGAAATGTAACATACATGCAGGTACGTGCATGCATGTGCCTACACTCACACACAGTATATTTATGATTGGTTTACAGTATATTTATGATTGGATGTGGTGGTTTGAATATAATTGGCCCCCATATTCTTATAGGAGGTGTGGCTTTGATGGAGTTGACATGGCTTTGTTGGAGGAAGTGTGTCACTGTGGGGGCAGGCTTTGAGGTTGTTTTCTCAAGTTTCACTCAGTGTGAAAGTCAGTTGACTTCCTGTTGCCTTCAGCTACCTCTCTACTGTATCTGCCTGTACGCTGACATGCTCCCAGTCATGATGATGGTGGACTGAACCTCTGAAACTGTAAGCAAGCCACCCCATTTTAAAGTTTTCTTTATAAGAGTTGCAATGGTCATAGTGTCTCTTTACAGCAATAGAAACCCTAACTAAGGCAGTAGGAATGTAAATGATAACCATGATGGAGAACAGAGTGGAAGCTCCTTAAAAACTAAAAATAGATCTACCATGTAATCCAGCTATCCCAATATGAAGCCAGTCTATCAGAGGTCACTGCATGTTCATGTTTATTATTGAATTATTCACAACAGTAGTGAAATAGAATCAACCAAGAAACTAAACAACAAAGGAATGGATAAAGAAAAGATGGCCATAAACACAATGAAATATCCATTTGCAGGGAAATGGATGAAACGAATGGATATTATGTTAAAAAATAAGCCAGATACAGGAAGATAAGTGCTACATGTTCTATCATATGTAAAAGGTAAAAAAATAATCTTAATAATCGGGAGGCAGAGGCAGGTGGATCTATGTGAGTTCAAGGCCAGCCTGGTGTACAGAGCAAGTTCCAGGACAGCCTCCAAAACAATACAGAGAAACCCTGTCTCAAAAAACCAAAAAAAAAAAAAAAAAAGAAAGAAAAATCCTAATGTAGATGAGTGATGACGTGAATTTTGGAGGGGGAATTAGACTAGTATGTGCTGTGTACATATGTTGAAATCTTATGCAAAGTTGTATTAATATACAAGATAAATACAAAGATTAAATATAAAAGCATTTTTTGTGTATGACCCATTAGTACCTTTTGTCATACTTAGAGTTTAAACTTGATACTCTCATATGAAGACCCCATGTAAGTTGCATTTTAACACCTTTTCAGCACCACCTAGATCTCCCTAGTTTGTCCTGACTACTTCCCAGCCAGTAGTCATCTCTGTCTTCTCTATACACAGTGTATCTTTGAGAATATTCTTCTTACTACCAACTTTTCCCATTCTCTGACCATCTTATTCAAGTAGACACCTATGCACTGGAGTCTCTCACCAAAAGTTATTCCTCTCTAGAGCTCTGTATATTGTTTATTTGGTTATTAATTGATCCCCCACAACCCACCCACCCTCAACACACCCACACCCACACCCACACCCACACACACACCCACACCCACACCCACACCCACACACACACAATACCATTGGACTGTAAGTAAAATGAGTGCAGTGGCCGTATCTATTTTATCTCTAGAACCTATTAGAAGAAATTCAGTAACTATATATTGACTATAGCAAGCAACTGAGTCTTTTGCCTAGGTCCATACCTAGGCATTTTTACAGAATTTTTTCCTTCTCTTCAAAACACTTGTCTGTACACTTATAATAAGGCAGTGACTCCAAAACTCCTTATGGAGAGAATGACTTCATGGATAGTATACAGTCTCAGCTACTAACTAACAGTTTGGCCTAAGTCAAGCTGATGTCTCTTTAGGTATCAGTTTCCATCAGTCACACGGGAATAATGCTGGACACTGCTTCACTCTGTGACTCAGTCCCCAAGCCTTGCCAGAGACCTCCCTGGAGCTTTTCCCAGTATCATCTTCAAAGGGAGTTTTCATTTTGTTATCTCAGTGGCTGGTGAGTTTGTAGAAGGATCTTAATATACCAAGCCAAAAATATAATAGGAGCCTTATTATCTATCAAGACTACCTCAACCAAGTGCCCCAGGAGGAGTGCTTTCAACAAAAATACTCCCCACAGTATTCTGGAGTCTGGAAGCCCAAGATGAAGATGTGTGCATGGATGCTTTCTTTTGAAGAGGTGTGCATGGATGCTTTCTTTTGCGGCATTCATTGTCTTGCAGAGGGTTGCTTGCCTGCTGTGGGCTCCTTTCGTGTGCTCACCCCCAGTATCTCTTCTAATGAGTCCACCAGTTCTGTACAGTGAGATTCCTAAAGGTATGGTCTTGTTTAAGCTAAGTTGCCTCCATAGAAGACCTCTCCCAAATACAGCCACACTGAGGTAAGGATTCACTGCAAGAATGTGGGTTCAAAATTCAGATTGAGAATCCATGAGAAAAGTAAAGAGAATGCCAGGCATGATGGGTCACACCACATCTCAAAGGAGAGCCACAAGTTCAAGTCCATCCTGGACTACCTAGAGAACATGTATCCTGTAATAAATTAATGAATTAATGAAAGAATGAAGTCCCAGTAATTTTGACTTAGGCCCTAAAATAGTAAATCAGCCCCAGTGCTCTATAGATTCTATTCCCTTCAGTAATTTTTCTTTTCCCCAATTCTACTCTCTTGAATATTCACAAACACATCTGCCATAATACCTATTTCTCAATTCACAAAAGTGAAAAAACAGTATTTTGAAAAAGTACTAACAATAGCTTTTTCATCATAATATGTATGTACCTGACCCAAGAGATAAAGCAGACAGAGAGTGTCTGCGTATTCATGGTCTAAATGATGCAAGGTTTTGTACTTAGTGTTTTAATAAAATGCATTACTGTAAACATACTCATTATTTTACTCACACGAAGGTGACTTTTGAAAAACATGATTACTTTACCTTTCTTAAGCATGGCTTTTTGAAAGATTCATTTGTCCTAGTATCCTATATCCAATTTTCAGGCATAGAAAAGAATACCAAAATGCAATAGAAATCAATGTGCTTAGCACTTTGAATACAAATGTCAGAAAATAATTCTTAAAGCTTCTAGTTTTAAATAGAAACAGTATGCATCTTATATCTACTCATAAAGACAAATAACAAGAGATTATATCCCAGTAAATTATGTAATATAAACTATTAATATATTTTAGATGTGAAATTTATAATATGTATATATCTGACCCAAGAGTAAAGGAAATAGAGAGTGCCTGCATATTTATGGCCTAAATATGTCTTCTTGTGATGCCCACTTTTCTTTTTTTTTAAGAGTGGTACATGTTCTTACTTTCTCCACAAATACCATATTGTACTGTACTCATCCTATCTCTTAAAAGGAAGTACTTTGTTTATGGTTAATCTTCAGCATATGTGAACTGTCATATCACCTCCTTTGTGCTCCTGGAACATTTTTCCCTCAATATATGTTTTTATTTAAATTAGAAACGTGAATGTTTCACATGTCAGACCCAGCTCCCTCTCCCACCCCTCATCTCTTGTCCCTCCACCAACTCCCCAGCCCCCCACCCATCCCCACATCATTCCCCAGGGAGGGTGATGCCCACTTTTCAAAGAAATCCATTTGTCCTTCAAGATACTGCTGAGGGGAAAATCTAAAATAATATTTCTATCTTATCTAAAGAAAAGGCCACTGAATCAGATTACTATGTAAGTATTATTGCAGAAAAGACCTTCTTTTTGTCTTATTCTAAATATAGAACTCCTAGCTCCTTAAGCACAGAAAACATGATCTGATTCAACGTTCTGTCTCCCGACCCTACTGCTGAACCTGGCCCAGAGTCAAGGATGAAGAGATACCTCTAAAATTGATGAACATAAAGACACAGTGGTGACCCCGAATGGTAATGACACAGCAGTCTACTGAAGATGTCTAAGCCTGAAGTGCTCCAGATTTTGAACCAAGATGTCCTAAAGGGTAGAGAATGATAGAATGGGGATACCCATGATAAACTATGACTAAAGTTAGAAAATATGCTTTTAGAAGCACCATCACATTAGATGTCAGACATCTGAGATCCATCTGAAGTATTCCACAGACAGGCTGTGTAACACTGTACCAGGTGCTTAATTTCTGCATCTTGATTTTCTCAATAGATGAAGTTTAATTAAGCCCATCAATTGCTCTGTGAGCTCCAACAGTTCATGCATAAGATAATTTGAAAATGAAGAAATTTCAAGATTCTGCAATCAGGTTGAAACCTAGTTTTCACAATTAGATTTCCTAAAACTCTTCAGCTCTTATTAAGCTGCTTCATGTCAGGTCCTTAACTTCCTTCCCACTCGCTCCTGCTGGGACTTCCTCCTGCTTTTCTTACCTAATTCTAATTCCTTTTAAAAAACTTATCAATTTTTTTATGTCCATTGGTATTTTGCCTGCTTGTATGTCTATGTGGAGGAACCGGGTGCTGGAAATTGAACCTAGGTCCTCTGGAAGAGCAGTCAGTGCTCTTAACCACTGAGCCATGTTTCCAGTCTCTACCTAATTCTAATTCTTTGTCACTAGAAGTCCAATGCGCTATCCATTGTGCCACAGAGCCACATTTTAATTCTAATGCTTAAACAGCATTCATCAGCTGAAGCCCCCAGGTCATAAATGCTTGGGGTTTGCATGTAGAACAAAACTGATCCTGGTAGATGCTGTTTCTAGCATTCCTCCCAGCATGCTGTATGGTTCCTTAACTTCTTGTTGCCTCTGATCTTCACACATTCATTTTGCTCACTCCAATACCCCAAGATTACAGAGAAATTATGTGGTTGTAAGTCTGTCCTGTAAATCTGTCACCAAGTGGACTTCTAGAAGTATCTTGCTCTTTCTCCTTACTTTGAACATGCTGATGCTTAATTTCCTAAATTTGTTTGGGGAAAGTCCTCTTAAAATTTCTACTTGTGATCCCTTGTCACCTGAGATTTGTGTGTGTGTGTGTGTGTGTGTGTGTGTGTGTGTGTGTGATCCTAGGCATATGTCTAGGTAAAGTAGGTATATAAATCAAAAAGATAAATCATAAGGGAATTTATTTTAAAATAGTTCTTTGGCATATATGTATATATATATTTAACATTTATTAAAGATGAAAGTAAGTTTCTGTACTAACAAGATGGTTGTACTTGTTTATTTTTACATGAAGAATTAAATCTTGGCTGAATATTTGATACTTTAGAGTACATCTTCAATATTTTCCTGAGGTGACCTATATTCTGATTTTTGTAACTATCAGTTCTGACAATGCCACTTTTCATAAATAAATAGTGCAAATGGCAGAAGTACAGTTCAGAAACTGCTAGAAACTCTGTTCTAATCCCAGGCCAAAATTCCTTCCTTTAATTATTCTTAAAAAATAAAACTCATCAAGACAGTAGAAAACATTAAAGTCTGTCTTCAGCAATTGAACTATTATGTCTGGACAAGAATAGGAAACTTTGTACATACAATAAAAATACTATAGTCACAGTCTTGGACCTGAGCTGTTTCAGACAGTGTTTGTTGGTGTTCTGTGATGTGATGTACAATGTGAAATACACTCGTTGTATACCCAGAACTAATGCTGCAATGAAGTCGTATGAGGCAACACAGGCAACAGCTGTCCCGAACACTTTGGGTTCGTTTCATATTTTATTTGGAATTCAGTTTTGACCATTGTGCATTCATAAGCCTTTTACTATTACAAATTTTCAACTTTATATAACCCAGGTTCAAGAAACTTAGTGATAGTGGATATATGCAATAAGACAAAGTAACACCCAGCAAGTAGACCTTCTCATTTCTTACATAACCTTCAGAACACACCTGCAAGCTGGAGAGTTGTCTCAGCAGTTAATGTCCTTACTATCTGCAGAGGACTCCAGTTTGATTCTCAGCACACACATGATGATTCACAACAATCAGTAATTCCAGTTCCAGCAGAACCTCTTACCTCTGTGGGCTCTAGGCATGCACATGGTGTACAGATATCCATGTAGACAAAACACTCACGCACACAAAATAAAATAAATAAAACTAAAACAAACAAAACCCAGACACCTGAGGAATACAACAACAACAAAAAAGAAAGACTAATTTAAAGTAAACTTTGACTCTCTTTGGTACCAAATGTATGTTTCCTATAAAGTTATGAAATATGCAAGATGTACCAAAACAATTTGCAATACCTAATATAGTGACTAATTGTAGATGATTGTATTATCCGTCTTCTTTTCTTACTTCTACGGAACTAAAATAAACAACTAAACCACAGAACTAATCTTTGCTTCTGAGATTTAAAATGTATTCATGATTCTACCCCAAAAGATAAAATCAAAATGTAGCACTGTAACTCCTAATTCAATGCCACATGAATTTATTTGTCAAACTTGGTTTGCTGTAATATGATAACGCCAGAGTACCAGAACAAATACCTTCCCCATCCCAGGCCTAGGGTGACCAAGCAAATGCCTTCCCCATCTTGAGCCTAGGGTATGAGACACCTCTTTTCCCATTCCAGGCCCACGGTACTGGAACAAATGCCGTTCCCACCCCAGGACTATTCCCACAAGAAAGAAGAGAGGCTTCTGTAGGTTGCAAGTCCTCATCTGATTTATTTATAAAGCAATAAATATTTGAAGCACAAACAAACTGCATGTGTGTAAACAAACTGTACAATGACTGATGAGAGTTGGGGGTGGGGAGCTCAGAGGATTCCAAGAAGCACAATACCACCATCCTGAATGTAAGATAGACTAAGAAAGAGTTATCTTAGAAGCACTTGCGATGGACAATGGATGGGCCTGCCTCGTCATACTCTTGCTTGCTGATCCACATTTGTTGGAAGGTGGACAGAGAGGCCAGGATAGAGCCCCCAATCCACACAGAGTATTTACGCTCAGGGGGAGCAATAATCTGCAGAAACAAAACAAAACCATCAGTGTGTTCTGAAGTTCCCAACAACGGAGCCGGCAATAGATTTGGAATATTCACAGAAAAAGCATCACAGACTAACTGACAGTAAATAATATAGGAGATTGTATAACATAAAGCAATGTAGCCAATTAGGTTTTGCAAATGTTCCTGTATTTCATCATTTCCCTGATTCTTTGCACTAGAGAATAATATGGCAAAAGTCTAAATGCATGAAGGATAGCTCAAAACCTGGGGGCCTTTTAAATGTGAAGGTAAGTTTAGTTATTGCTGTTTTCTCCACTCTGTGCTTCAAATATTTACTTATATTCACTATTTAGAAGCAGTTCTAAAGAGTCATATCTTGTGCTAGAAAAAAAGTCAGGAATAGTATTAGCACTAAACAGAAAACTTTGTAGAAGATAGGAAGCAAAGATTCAAAAGAAGGAAGTTTGGCTTAGAATACCCAGATTTGCCTTTGCCCTCCCACTCACAAATGTTCTCTACCTTAATCTTCATGGTGCTGGGAGCCAGTGCAGTGATTTCCTTTTGCATACGATCAGCAATACCAGGGTACATGGTGGTGCCTCCAGATAGGACATTGTTGGCATACAGGTCCTTGCGGATATCAATGTCACACTTCATGATGCTATTGTAAGTAGTTTCATGGATGCCAGCAGATTCCATACCTAGGAACAAATTATTTTTTAAGTATGCACAGCACATTCAGGCAGGGGTGGAGGGGAGAGGATAGGATTCTTCTGTGTTGGTAAGCTGTCACCATTTGTATCTCAAACATATGCTCCCCACAACATACTGCTGGGAACAGGTGGGACAAAGGTCTCTAAAGTGTGCTAATAGATAATTCAGTATAGACTGCCAAGATAGACAACTGTGTTCAGTTCCTGTTTCGTGTGAACACATCCTGCAGCCATCAGGAATGTGGAGATATATTATAAAAAGAATCACATGTGTTTAAGTGAAAATTAACCTATTTTGTTTTGTTTTAAAATGAATCTCTGTAGCCCAGGCAGGCTATCCTTGAACTCAAGACAATTCTCCTGTCTCAGTTTCTGAGCACTGGGATTGGAAGTGTGAGCTACCACACTTAAATTTATGGGCTAAAATCAGATTCCAGCTTCTTCTGGAAACAAGTATAGGAAAAATACTTGGTGACATCAAGCATCCAGTTGCCGTAATGAATAGAGTTGTGATTGCGGTTAATAGTAAATAACTTAAAGTCTAGTCTATCAGTAATGGAACTTATTAGAATAAATTGACTTTCTTGAGTAATCAGGCATGTGCTCTTCAGTGACTGCTCAGTCTCTCTCTCTACTGTAAGGTAAACTTGGTGTAACGTTATCAGTTGTTTTTCACTAGAGCAGCTAGTTCTATCTTTCTCTTTACTTGGAAGCAACACTGAGCTGGGTGGGATGCCAGACTTTGACTCAAGAACCCTACTGTGCTTTTAATTAAAATGGATATTACTCTGGGACACTCCAGAACTTCTAGAGAAGCCGAGCTTCAACACCAAAACACATCCCTTACCAATGAAAGAAGGCTGAAAGAGTGTCTCTGGACAGCGGAAACGCTCGTTGCCAATGGTGATGACCTGGCCATCAGGCAGTTCATAGCTCTTCTCCAGAGAGGAGGAAGATGCAGCTGTAGCCATCTCATTCTCGAAGTCCAGGGCAACATAACACAGTTTTTCCTTAATGTCACGGACAATTTCACGTTCAGCTGCAGAGATAAAGGGCTTCATAGTCAAGCTTGGAAGAAGAAATCGATTGTGGGAAAGTAGATGGGTCCATCAAGGAGGCAAAATCAACAGATGCAGGTTGTCTAACACACACAATCACACACTCACCGGTGGTGACAAAGGAGTACCCGCGCTCAGTGAGGATCTTCATGAGGTAGTCAGTGAGATCCCGACCAGCTAGATCCAGACGCATGATGGCATGGGGTAAGGCGTAACCCTCGTAGATGGGGACATTGTGAGTTACACCATCACCGGAGTCCAGAACAATGCCTGTTAGAAAAGATAGATGAGAAGGCGATGAAGCACTGAGGATGCTTCAGTCAT
Organism: Mesocricetus auratus; assembly: GCF_017639785.1. Lineage (NCBI taxonomy): Eukaryota > Metazoa > Chordata > Mammalia > Rodentia > Cricetidae > Mesocricetus > Mesocricetus auratus. The sequence continues at coordinate 80,720,820 of NW_024429189.1, forward strand.
AGTAAAACCTGCTTCTGTTTGGGTATGAGAAACAAGTCAAGGCATTGCTCCAGATAAAATCAGATCCCTTAATGCAAAGAATAAGAATGACCGTAGTGAATGGATACTAACTCTGAAGGCAGCAAAGCTTGTCTTAGTAAATGCTATAATAGAAAAATTCCCTGAAGAAACTTTCAAATGGTCATCCCTCTTATCAGCCATTGTCATGTTATGTAAACATCCAGGCATTTTTTTTCTTTTGAGGCCAATCTAACTTAAAATGTGTCCCTCTGTTTTGATTCAGACCCTGTAGAGGAATGTGTGTCCTTGGATATGTCGGTCTAGGGGCTGTGAATGCTGCATATCACACATCTCAAATAAGGGAAGGATCTAACTCCACCAGTCACCAGACCTTACAATAAACATTCTATGAAACTAACCTCAGGAAATCACTGTTACCTCTTTCTCTCAGCACAGATACCTTGCTAGAGAAAGTCAGGGAGAAAACCCTTTCTTTGTCAGGTAAGGACTTGGGTTCACAGCAAAGGCAGTGAGTTGAGAACATGATTAATTGATGACTGTTCCCCAGCCCAAACAAACCTGTGGTTCTTCCAGAAGCATACAGAGATAGCACTGCTTGGATGGCCACATACATGGCAGGGACATTGAAAGTCTCAAACATGATCTGGGTCATCTTCTCACGGTTGGCCTTGGGGTTCAGTGGGGCCTCAGTGAGCAGGGTCGGGTGCTCCTCAGGGGCCACACGGAGCTCATTGTAGAATGTGTGATGCCAGATCTTCTCCATGTCATCCCAGTTGGTGATAATGCCGTGCTCGATGGGGTACTTCAGAGTCAGGATACCTCGCTTGCTCTGGGCTTCATCACCTACATAGGAGTCCTTCTGCCCCATACCCACCATGACACCCTGTAAAAAAGAAACAAAAAGATGGGAACATCATCTCTGACAAAGTCAGGAATATAGTCCAACTTATATACAACTCCCAAGGCAATGAATAGCTGTAAAATCCTAGAAATAATTAACAGTAGAATTTGAAAGTTAGATGTGGTGATTCATGACTATAATCCCAGCACTCAAAAGGCTGAAACAGGCCACAACTTTAAGGTTAACTTGGGCTACAGAGCAAGTACCAGGCAAGCCTGGGGTAATGTATGGGACCCTACCTCCAAGAGTTAAGATATAATCCCTAATTTCAATGAATCATTTAGAATAAATATCATACTTTATCTCCCCATAAGGAAGTATATCTCTATTAATTAAATTATAACTGTGGAGGAGAGAATAAAGGGATTTTTCAGAAGAAGCCAAGCCTTATCTTACTTTTGAAATAGCATAATGACTTCATAAATTACTCAGCTTATCTCTGATGTCACCTAAGAAATAGATGACTATCTTTAGAACAAGTGAATTAATGATGTCATTAGAGTTTCTAGTGCCCTTAAAAAAAGATTTTGACACTCATCCAGTGTACTTAGGCTGACAGGCTGCTATCACTCAGATGAAAAGTCAAACCAGTCAGAGGATCCTGGAGTATCCTTTATAGGCCAAGCCCGAGGGCTCTGCTCCCTGGCAGTTTATCTGGTCAGGCATGTGACAAACCCAGAGAGCGTGACATTTCTTTTAATAAACAAGGTAGTATGCCACTATCACCATGGCACTTGCTTCTTTAGTCACAGCTGACTTCTAAAAATGCAACACCCAAGAAGGAGGTCCATGTCAGCTCTGGGAAGTCCTGTAACTGGCTGTGAACAGGAGAGAAGACTGTAGACTGGGTAATGCTAAGTCCCCAGTAGACACATTACTAGTAGTTAGCTGTATTATCCAAACTAAACTGAACAGAGAACTGACGGAGGGCAAAGAAGAAATCCATGTTTTCAGAGGCAGAGAAGACACTGCAGTTGAAATTCCACAGAACCAAAATGAGGAGCTGGTGGCTTTCATAGGAGAGAGCTGGACCCACCAACAGGTGTGCCACTGCCAAGAACTCGTTGGAATTTGGAGGTTGGCAGGGGTTGCTTGAAGTGGACTGAATTTATTGCTGCACTGACGGGATGACAAAAAGGGGTCCAGAGTGTGGCTGGGACTGTGCTGGAAGGGGAGCAGGCTAGGAATGGCAGAGAGCATTACCTGGTGGCGTGGGCGACCCACGATGGAAGGGAAAACAGCTCTGGGGGCATCATCACCCGCGAAGCCGGCCTTCACCAGCCCTGAGCCATTGTCGCACACCAAAGCGGTGGTCTCCTCGTCGTCACACATCCTGGCACAGCTTCTGTGGAATCTGTGGGCTAAGGACAGGAGAGGGGTCCACACTCGGTGCCTGCAGAGATGGCCTTCTCCTTTAGAGGGGAAGGTGACAGGGCACAGTGGGCATACTGGAGTGTAGAGAGTAGAGAAACAACTGTAATCTCTCTTACAATCAAGACATTTAAAAAGGGGGGGGGCGGGGGGTTGGAAGAAGCTGCGAGACTGAGAGGCAGAGGAACCCAACCATACTCTCTGGTGAGAGGCTCACCCTCCACCCCAGTCTCAAGGAGCCATGGTCCTAACCAACCGGGAATGCCAACTCCTGAGAGGCCATTAGGCTGATTACAGCTCTTTCAACTCTCCACCTTTTCAGCAGAAAGCCTATTCTCCCTCCCTATGCATTTCCCAGGACAGCAAGAAAGTTCTAGAGATCAGTGACCCACAAAACCTCCGGTGGTGAGATGAAGTGAGCTCTTCTTGTGTTGTAGAGGTTTGTCGAGGCCCCAGACAAAACAAGTCAAAACCACACCAAAAGGTTTGCTTAAAAAAAAAAGAAAGAGAGAGAGAGAGAGAGAGAGAGAGAGAGAGAGAGAGAGAGAGAGAGAGAGAGAGCGAGAGAGAGAGAGAGAGAGAGAGAGAGAGAGAGAGAGAGAGAGAGAGAGAGAGAGAGAGAGAGAGAGAGAGAGAGAAAGTGTGGAATCCACAAGAGCACAAAAGCCCAGTGCGGACTCAGTCCTGCAGGGAGCAAGGGCGGAGCAAGGCTGGGACTCACCGTGCTAGGGGCAGCTGGTTTCTGCTGGGCTGGCGCTGGCGTCAGGCACTGGGTGTCAGTAGCCTGGAGAGGCGGCTTTATAGCACGCTGATGGACGGGGTCAGTTGGAGCAGCCGGGGGCAGGGATGGGGGGCCCCTGATCTGCCACCTTGCCTTATTTGGTCGCCTTAGCACTGTCTAGGATCGCTGAGGCCATTCTTGGAGCCAAGGGCAGGGGAGAGGATCAGCCTGGGGGCTCCCAGACCATGTAAGGAAGGGGAGGGGGCAGCCAGAGCAATGGCCAAATAGGGAGTTAGGGAGGGGCTGGCTGGCAAGGGGTTGGGGGCAGGGGAAGACTAAGTGACTCCAAAGTGCCCCTTCCTCCTTTCTGGGGTGGGGGAACTCCCTGGTTGCTGTGTGGGCTTATTGCTCCTCAGCCCAGGCAGACTAAGGAACCATAAGTCACACACAGGCAAGCGGAACGGTTGGCACGCTGCCCTTGTACAAGGGTCCTGACAGCTGGGCTGGGGCTGCAGGAGAGAGACACAGCTTCTCATCCTCCAACACTGGGAGACAGAGGAGCTGAGTCCTGGAGTTCCGTAGGCACAGAGCTCCTCAGCAGCACATTTGAGGACCTGGGTGCAAAAGGGGTCACCTGGGTAGGGCACCTTCTGATCACGTTTAGCCCGAGCTGAGGCTAAGCTCACCTCGATGGAAAAGCCAGGATTCATCGGTCTTGGACCCACCCCAGGCATGGTCCTGAGTTGGCAGGGAAGGGGTGAGAAAGATCGTCTGAGCGTCTGTCCAAGACCAACCCTGAGGTCAAGAAGCCCCCGTTCACTCTGTAAGGGTTTTGCTCAAACTCAAACAGCATTAGGCAAGAAAGGGGTCCTCTTGCTTCCAAAGTAAATGGAAGCACCGACACCAAAAAATAAGCAGTTACTTGCTAGCAGATAGACTGGCATCTTTAAATGGGGGAAGACTTCTTCATCCCAAGTAAAGATACATCCTGAAAAACAAATGCTTTTGTGGGAAAGATTGAAGTCACTTAGGGTATAAGAATCTACCAGCCCACCTACTCAAAGGACTAACTGTGGGCAAATAGCTTCTTCATAAACTTGGATGAGTTAGAAATGTAGTGTCCCGGGCCCCACCCCAGAATTAGCTTCACTGTACAGCCCAGGATTAGCATTTACAGTAAAGTGTGAGAACATCGCTACAAATGATTGTCATCCCTTTCATGGAAAACAAACTTTGAAGGACCTGTGCATTTTTTCAGAAAGAAAAAGAAAGCAAGCCTGAAGTCAGGAGGGGTTATAGGAGATAGAAGGACACAGGTTACTAGCTTGCCCTGGGATGCCCTGGATTCTTAGTTCTTGACTAGTGCCTGGACTTTTAATGCTTGTGCTTTTCCTTCAGTTCACACCAGTTAAAAATAGAAAACTGGGCATCGGCATCTCTGTCTAGAGTGGGCTTGGATTGATATGCTGAGGAGGACTGCTGATTAGATACTTCTGGGGATGGGGAATGCTGGGTCCTCCCCTCAGAGCTTCCCAACCATGTTTGGGATGGTCTGGGGATGAAACTGATGGGCAGCTGGGCCATGGAGACAGGGGAGAGGCCAGCCTGGCTGAGATCAAGCCCTGCTTTATTCGTCGGCACTTTACGGTGAGAATGTCCATTGACAGGATGGAAAGAACAGAGAATGGGAGAATCAGAATGACTGATGGACTGCCTCTATCACTTGACTGCATACTGCACATTTGGTCTTAGGCAGACCAACTAACTCACTAAGACTCCATCACTACCCCCTCCCCAAAAGAGATAAATTAACTCAGTTCTAACAGGGGTTCTTCCCCCATAAGAGACAAGCAATGTATGGCATGTACAAGACAAACCAAACTTGAGTCGTTACCTTTCAGTAATGATACTTTTAGAGACAGCCATAGCTTTCTGTTTTGAAAAAATGGGTTACTGCCATTCATTCCTCAATTGACTCAGCAGGACTCATCCTCGGTGGCAACTGTGGAAGTCAGAGACACCTACGGTCCATGCTGGGAGGAAGAGGTGGCGTCACTCTGTCATTAGAAATGATGGCAGGGAGCTTCTAAAGCTTCTAAAAGGAGTTTCAGAGATAACCCTTTTTGAAATACCATTAAGGTTTTTTTTTTTTGAGATAGTTTCATGTAGATCCCCAACCAGCTGGGTAGCAGAAGATGACCTTGAACTCCTGACATTCCAACTTCTACCTCCCAAGTGCTGGGATTCCAGGCATGGTCTACCAATCACCTCTGGCTTAGTTGTTTCTAAAGCAGAATGGTTTTGAAGTTTATGAACTTGTATAAGAGTTGCTACTTGACAGTGGCTGATGATAGATTCCTACTCACTACACATGTGCTGAAGTTCTCTAGAACTGGATACATTAATATTTAATCTGATACTTTGCAATGCTGTTAGGGCCACCCACTCTAAGACTATGAGTCCTAGTGTAGTATGGGTACATTCGTTGAGGACCAGTTTTGGGAGGCAATACTCATCCTTAAGACATTTTAAAACTACATTGTACAGTCCATTCAGCACATTTGAATTTTTAAAATCTGTTTATTTATTATTAGTGTCTCTGGGTGGTAGGAGCATATTGGTGCCATGGTATGTGAAGCAGGGCCAGAGGACCACTCTGTGGAGTTGGTTCTCTATTTCTACTTTCACGTGGATTCCAGCGATTTATCTCAGATCTGGTACAGTATACAATTTTACCTGCTGAGAATTATCATCAGGCTTCTATTAGTCTTTTAGCACTTGAAGCAAAATGTTTTTCCAAGTATATTATATAAAAGTATATTTCATGTACACTATACTAAAAAAAGTTTATGGTGAAAACATTAAAAACTCTTCTACCTTTTGGAAATACAGTGTACATGGTCTATAGTTATCCTACCGTGCAGCACACAAGGACTTATTGCTGTCTGCTGTAACTTAGTACTTGCTAATGAACTTTTCCCATTCCTGGCTAGACTCTACTTTCTCTAGCCTCTAGTAACTACTGTTTACTATCAACCTCTATGAGATATCCCTTTGCAGATTCCACGTGAGTTAGAAAATGTGATGCTTGTCTTTCACTTAACATAATCTAGATCTAGTTCCATTCTTGTTGTTGTGAATGACAATTTCATCTACACACACACACACACACACACACACAGAGGCACATGCATATACACAGAAACACACATCACACTTTCTTTATTCATCAGTAGCTGGGCACTGATTGTTTACATTTCTCAGCTCTTGTGAATATTATTACAATAAAACACTGCTGCACAAACATCTCTTTAACATGCAGACATTATTGTCATTGGAAATAGATCCCCTGGGGAGGGGGTACCTCATCATATGATAGTTATAATTGAAAGTTTTTGAGGCACCCAAAACTGTTTCCCTTAATGGCTGCACTAACTTGCATTCTGTCCAACAGTAGGCCAGTGTACCCTTTCTTCAACATCTTTCAGCTTTTTGATAATAACTACTTCTGAATGGGGTGAATGGATAGCTCATTGTGGTTTTGATTTGCATTTCCCTAATTAGTGATGCTGGTTCCCTAATTGTTCATATGTCTACTAGCCATTAGCCATTCATGTATGTTTTCCTCTGAGAAATCTCTATTTGAATCTATTGCAATTTCAAATTATTCTGTTTTGTTTATTTATTTGCTGTGTTTAAATTGGCTGCTGAGTTCTTTTAATTCTTCATATGGTTGTTAATCCCTTGGCAAGCAGAGTTTGCAAGTATTTCTTCCCAAACTGAGAGATGCTGCATTGACTGTGCAGATACTTTTTAGTTTATATTCATTCCTATTTGCCTGAACTTTTTCTTTTATTTCTCATGGTTTTTAGAGTCTTATCTTTAAAGATTTGTAGCATTAAATATTTACTATTATATCATTGCTTATTTCCACACTTTAGAAACACTAAATGCTATTTTAAATATTTTAAAATGCAAGTTAATTAAGTTGGTAAGAATCTTGAGTTTTTCATTTAACACAAATTTTCAGTGATTTATTTAATTTGGAAACTGAGATAAGTGAATGTATAGTTCAATAGTGTTAAGTACATTCACATTATTATTCTGTCAGCCTTATTTGTTCATGCTTATTGTAACTAAGATGACTTTCAAATCCAGGAATGGTTGCTTCCCGATGTTTGAGAGAGCTTCAAGCCATCAGAATCTGGGACTCTCATCTGACGTCATAAAGATGAACAAACGATGGAGAACTGCAGTGAGTCGCCGGAGTGAGCCTGCTTCCTAACCACCTTCTCATGTCTTCTCAGGTCCCCTCACATTCCAGTTTCTCAAAGGGGGATGTTAGAATTGCCTGCCAATGGGCTGCCTAATAGAAGTTCAAATTCTGGGTTTCCACCCTTAAGAGAACCGAATCTGTGTTTAGTGAGACCTCACCCTGTTCCCCAGGTGAGTTTCTCTTCTCCTCGTTGCCTAGCTGTGCCTCTCCAGCCCACAGAGCTTTGCTGGATGAAGCCCACACTGCCACTGTTGGCTAGAGTCCTGCTTGGCTGACCTTGAGCGTCCCAGTGGGATAGCAAAGCCAGGCAGATCCCCAGGGCTGTGGAAGGCCAGCAAGGTCCTTCCCAGCACAATAGGCTAGGAGAGTGACATGCAGAGCAAGCTAAAGGGACAGAAGGTGGGACAGTTCCCTGTGTCCTTGCCTGGGGGAAGCCTGTTCCATCCACCATCTGCTGGGATCTGAGAGGGAACAGCCCAGCCTCCTCCTCTGCACTGGGGGATTAGCAGTCACTTATCTCAGCTGTTCCTCCATTTGGAGGTGTTGTAGTATTTACAGAGAAGACAGAAACAGACCAAGCCACACTTAATTCCTCCCCACAAACTGCCCTGCCCCTCTGGTCCCTCCTGCATTCCTTGTGTCTTTGAGAAACCTGGGAGAGGCTCTCTCCAGACCACAGCAGAGTATGAGGGAGGGAGCAGCATTCCTAAACATTTTTATCTCCTTACACACTTGTTCATCCTCATGCCCTCTGGCAGGGGCTCAGTTTCAATTTTCATTAAAAAAAGAAAGTGATGTGCCTGGGAGAGATGTCATGGCCCACACATCCTGGCTCTCAGGCATGGTAATCTTTGTGGCTTACTGCTTGTTTTTTATGCAACCGCCAGAGAGATTAACCTAGCTGGGAGGGTATTTTGACCCCAAATTGATTCTGTTCTTGGCAGATTCCAAGACTCAAGAAGGAGTCCCTGCTTTCTGACACGATAAGACCAATAGTAGTAAGTCATTTAAAACTATTCAGGAGGGTGGACAAGACAAGGAGGATGCTGAAGTGGGCACCGATAGAGAGTTCTGGAGTCAAGTGGGCTTAATTATCTAAGGATGTGTTTTCATTGGCCTACACCTTCTGGCAGGGAAATCAGAAAGGATTTCTGCATAGCCTTTTTAATTCCTTAAAAGGAGTGTGTCCTTCAAGCATCAAGTGCCCACCCTTGTGGGTTCCTTCTTGGAAGGTATCCTTCTTAGCTCAGTTTTGGCTTGCTCCACATATTTGCTGTAAGTCTATTTATGGAGCTTTGGTTTTTCAAGTGTTACCTGGAGCAAGACTACTTTTTCTGGATAGCCCAAACATGGCAATGATCAAGCCTTTAAGCTCCACTGACTTTCTGCTAACAGAAGCAGTTATGGTCGTGCACTCTGGGTGAGTTGTGGGGTGAGTTTCCATTCACCTGCACAATGTGAAGCTCCACTGTTCGCCATCAAACACCAGATAGCGGTATATACTAATGAGGCTAATCATAGATGTTTACTGAGCACTTCTTAGCGGCTCTGTTTGGAGACTTTCTGTGTGTGTTCAAGTCAGTTAAGTTGTAGATGACGCTCAACAGACTGCCAGCTGCAGGGCTCATTCCACAGGCATGCTTTTCCTTCCTTCCTTCTTCAGTAGAGAACTTCTCTTTCTTTTTTTTAGGAAAAAATTTTTAAACTAAAATTTCCTATTGAAGTCATTGTGAGCACGGTGTCTGTGCATGAGTGCTAACTATGGTGTAAATGTGGAAGTCAGGGACAGTTCGTGGGTGTCACTTCCCGCAATTCATCATCTGGATTTTGGGGGCCAAAGTCAAGTTGTAAGGCTTGGTGACAAGCACTCTACCAATTAATTCAGCTTGCTGGCACATAGGTGTATGTTGAAGGACTGAGTAAGAAACAGACTTTTTCCTCTGTTGTAAAGACATTTTTATGGATGGCCACCTCAGGGACATGATCTTTTCTACATACCTCTTAGGAGAATTTCCTGTCCAGCACAATACCACGAATCATAGCACTCAGTAAGCAAGGGACTTGTTTTGAGTCTGTGGCTCCTGAAATAACATATGTGGTCCAGCTGTTAGCACAAACCAAGATTCTTGTGGTCTATTGCACACAACCACCCCTGGCGTTTAGTTTTCTTTCTTTCACTTTTTTTTACTTTACTGGATTCTCATCTGTCATTGGAAGCTACTATAGATCTTTTTGTAGGACAAAGAAGAAGGAATAGATGGGAGAGGAAAGAATGACTGTGTGTTGTGCTCAAATTCTGAACCCCAAAATCACCAAGAGGCCCATTTCGATGCAAAAGCAGAGTCTTTTATTGTAGTTGTTTAATGAGCTAACCCATTAGCTTGGGCCCTTCATCCATCCACCATGGCGGACGCCGAGAACCCATGAGGAGGAGATCTTAAAGGGCAGCATAAGGGGAGTGTCTAGAGGTATGAAACAGTCTCAGGATTGGTGCGATTCCATGTTTGGAAACCTGTCCAGTGCTGATTGGTCAACTGATTGTTATGGCCCATAGACCCTCCCAGGGCAGTTGCTATGCTCTGCACATCACTGTTGTGCACTTGTCCGTAAAGCACACCCAGAGCCATAAAGCACAGCCCTGCCAGATAACTTCTGATTGGTTCCTTGCCACTCGGAGGGCATCTGACCTCCTAATGACCTGGACAGGAGCGGCAAGGTCATACAAGCACATGTTAGCCTGTCATGGCTGCTAAAATGGGGAGCTGGTCACTATGTGTGGAGAAGATGATGAGAATACTTGAAATTGGAACTAGGCTGTTCATTTCACTTGTCATCACTAATCCAATATGAGTTACAAATACACACAAACTTCTTCCATCACAATGAAAGTGTATATCACTTAATGAAAAGTCCCACTGCTCGTATACCATTGTATTTTTTTCTTGTCTTCTTTCATTTGATTGCACACAATAATGGATTTCATTGTGATATTTTCATACATGGTTGGTTTCCCACGTGATATGGTAAGTATAAAACTGCTGATCTAAATTAACCTTCCTCGCATTGTAGAAATATTTGCTTATTGTAGTGGACTAGGAAACATTAAAAAGTACAAAATAAAATGACACTTCTGGGAGAACTGTAAAGCTCTGTCTTACAACTTCTATAGAATGGAGCTAAGTGTGACATAAAAGCCATTTGGCCTTGCCTTTTGTATCTATTTACAGCTGTTGGGCTGAAGAAAGACAAGCGGCCTCCTAGTTTAGTAGTTTGGAGAATGCCCACTTGTTCTTCAAAGAGAGACGGGCAATGCCAGGAATTTGCATTAAAAGCCTTTCTCACTCCTGCCATTAAAATCTAAGTCATTGCTAGCTAACTGCTGAAACTGAAGAATGTTGAGGTGGGGCAGCATCTGCCCTTTGGGATTATACCATTCATATCTCTTTTATATATTTTAGTTCAGCTGTTCAACTCTTTAAAAAACAATGAACTATTACAGAAAAGACTAAGCTATTTCCAAAGACTTTGTCTTCCCAAGAGGAATCAGAAATCTGTTCTTTTATAGCTTTTTAGTGATCTGTATTTCTAAACTCTTTGTTAAGAATTTAATTAACATTTATTTTTATTTCTCTCTCTTTTTTGACCCATACAGATCATTTGTAAATATATTACACTTTTGTTGTTTTTTTTGTTTCAAGACAGGATCTCCCTCTTACTATCCTGGAACTCACTATGTAGACCAGACTGGCCTTGAACCCACAGGGATCTGCCTGCTTCTGTCTCCTAAGTGCTGGGATCAAAAATGTGTCACTGTGCCCAGGACTTTTACTTACACATTAAGACTTCTGGTTCTATATTTTTATAGGGTTCCTGATTGGGCAAGCAAGTGGGTCTCCATCTATATCTGTTTCTTGTGTCTTTTCTTGATATCCTTTTCTTCTGATTGTTTTTGTCCTACTCAGTGTGTTTGTTTTATCTTACTATATTTTATTGTTATTCCTTAAATATTTGTTTTGTCACAAGAGACAGAAAAGGGGTAGATCTGGATGGGAAGAGAGATGCAGATGAACAATGAAGAGTAGAGGAGGAGAGACCATAACCAGGATATGCTGTATGAAGAAATAAAAAACTGTTTTCAATAAAAGAAAAAAATAAGGAATGTAAATTACCAGTCTATCTTATCTTCACAGCATTTGCTTGCTTTCTTAGAGGAAGGCTAGTCTCAAATTTATGATTCTCTCTGCATAAGATTTCTGAGTGTTAGTAATGAAGGTTTACACCATAATGCCTTGCTCAGTGGCTAATTGCAGTAATTAAAACAATAAAGGCTTGGTACAAAGCCAATGATCTATGTTAGTTAAAAGAAATAAAAAGAGATGGTATCTTCAAACTAAAAGTAACTGAAAAACCCATTGCTACCATCACTTAAACATGTTAGCCCTAGTACAAAAGAATTCTGCGCCTTGCCATATTTGAAAGAGATGAACCAGCTTTTAGTGACTAAAGAAAGAATCAGCAATTAAACCATGGTGTGGCATTAGAAAATAATTAGATCAACTTTAAACTTGACCCAAAGAATGAAACATCTAGAGGAAAATATTGCATCATTAAAGAAACATGGTAATGATTGAATGGGCCCATCTCTCCACCAATAGTCTCATCTTTCTTTCTGTATTCTGTATCTAATGACAAGAGAAACCAGTGTTCTGATTTGAGGATGCAGAAGGAAACTTGAGGCCACAGATCTCTCAGACTGGCCTTAAAGCTCAGTCCTGGTGTCCACACAAAGATTTCACCCCCAAGTTGCCAACCCTTAATAATGGATGGAGTTGAGGAGAGGGGGACTAGCAGAACAGAACAGACTGTGAATAGAAAACTAAAAATTCTAAGCAGAGATCAGAAGCACATGCCTGTGATCCCAGCCCTTGGAAATAACCATCTCTGTCTCTTTCCTTAAACTAACATAGACCATTGACTTTGGAACAAGCCTTTATTGTTTTAATTTCTGCAGTTAGAGGCTGAGCAAAGTATTATAGGGCAGGAGGATCAAGAGCTTGAGGCTATTCTGGACTACACAGGGAGACCCTGCTTCTAAACCATGCCAAACAACATGAAAAACTACATATTCTCCATCTGAAACTTAGACAGGTATTAGCCCAAGGACTAGCCTTCACTTTTATTTGGAAGAGGGGAGTCTCAGGTAAACTGTGCTCATGATTAGCCTATGAGGCAGAAAGCCTTACATCTTTACAGTAGCTCCTATGTTCTGATATCTTTTAGAAACATCCATAACTAAGACCTAAATCTTAAATTCTGAAATATTGTCTGTGGTTTATGCAGTCTATTCTTTGAGCTGCCTGTAAATTAACCCTTTGTTCTGACTAAACGTGAAAAGTTAACCTTTAGACCTATCTGTCCTCTCTCATGGAACATACATTTGTGAACTTGAGAGAATCAGAGCTGTTGGTTCTGTTTCTTATATTCCACCATGATGTGACAAGGGAAACTCAAGCACTCAAACACCCGATTCAGCCACAGTCAAGGAGGAAAGCTGCAAAACACCTTAAGAGTGCTTTTGAATGAACAGATGTTAGGAGCGTCTGGGTAATATTTTACAATCTTTGGCCTGAGCCTGAATTAAATACAACATCATGTGGCATGCTAGGGGAATAAAGGGCCCTACTGTCAGAACATGTGCTGTTTCTAAGATAGTATTTCTCACCCTCCTGGTCACTCTGAATATTATTTAAATTCTCAACAGCAACTATGAAGGTGTCTCAATCTCAGTAGTGACTTTTAAACAAAGATCTTCAAGTATTTTCTCTGGTGGACTCAGGGTCAATAAAACTTGGTGTCCCACATCTTTCATTTTTGTCAATAGTTTAGCAAAGTGTTTCAGATGAATAGACTGTTTAATGTTTTTACATCTACTTGGTGTGTGTGATATTCATGTGTTGCCGTTCATGTGTGGCAGTCAGAGAATAACTTGCACAAGTTAGCTGTCTCCTTCTGCCATGTGGGTTCTAGGGATAACTCAGGTTATCAGGCTTGGCAGCAAGTGTGTTTACCCAAAGTCGTGATGCCTGACTAAAAGATGAATAAACACTTTCATTTGAAAGAACATTCTCAGCACAATCAAAGCACTGATGCTTCCCATGCAACTGTAAATATATGAACAAGAGTCTGTGGCTAAGTGGTGCACCTTTGAAATCCAGATGTGGTTTATGCAGTCTATTGATTTGATTGATTCTCACCACATGGCATGTCTAGACACAGCATTGTACCAGCTACTGAGGAAGTGCTAGGATGAATGAGATAGAGCATGAGCTTAAGGAAAATGTTGCACACAGACAGTAGTTAACACAAACTTGGCTCACACATGTAAAAGAAGAATTAAGCAAAGGGTAGAGAGCTGGAAGAAATAAGGGAATCTTTCTCATTAGACCACTTGGGAAGGCTTCATAGTCTATGCAGTTTGAATTTTGCCTCTAAGGGCTGGTTGAGTAGTAGGTCCTTCCTAATACTAACCCATATCAATAAGGCATAATTTTTCATGTGAGTTAGAGGAAAGGACAAGAGTGCTAATGACCAGAAGCTTGAAGACAAAACACTAGGAGGCAGAATCACTGAGTAAGCTTTATAATGTTATACTGTGTTTATGAAATCATTTTCTAGCATAATCATTTTTTATTTAAAGAACACTAGTTTCTATAATCGAACCTAAAAGATAAGACCTTATTACCCATGTACAAATGCAAAAAATTTAAGTTTAACATTTTGAGACCAAGATAGCTGTTAATTTATCTACAGTGTCAACTCAACATGATAAACTGGGGTAGTTTTATGCAAAGTTGACAGCACAGCTAAAGTTTCCAAAATTTCAAATTATATATGTATACACACATATCAGTGTGTTATGCATCACTGAAGCAACAGCTTCCCAAAGTTTATGGTTAGCTGAACAAAATTGTAGTGATATCCTCTACATTCCAGTTAAAAAAAGTCCAGAAAACAGCACAGGTCTGTTACTGCTATGATACAGGCACCATTAGCTTTCAAGGGCTGGAAAGGTGACTCAGCAGTTAGAAGCGCTGGCTGCTCTTGTAGAGGACCCAGATTCAATTCCTAGCACCCATGTGGCAGCTCACAACTGTCAGTAACTCAAGATCCAGGGCACCCAACACCCTCACACAGATATACATGCAGGCAAAACACAAATGCACATAAAAATAAAAGTAAAATTAGCTGTCAGTCATCATCTGGAAAGCAAATGTTCTCAGCTCTGATAAAGTATGCCCTCCACCATGTTTATATACACTGATGTACGGCACCTACTTCCCTGCATCTGTATTAGAGAACAAAACTTAACGGTACTCTTTGAGATTTATTTCACATCTCCAGCAGAGGGCTCACAAGATGGTGTGACAGCTCAGTAAGGAGGTGTGCTTAGATAGGACCTTTCACTAGTGGTGTGGTACTGTGATTGCTTTTTTAATGGACGTTAGCTAAAAATTGTTATTTTTTTAATTCCTTTAAGACAAAAACCTGACACCAGTAAATTCATACAAAGTGGACGCAAACAAGACTCAGCTCTACCAGTCCTTAACTAAATCTTCCCCCCATTGACTGGTAAGAGCTCAAGGAAGGAGAGGGTGTCAAGTACTGTGGGAGAACTCTTGACAAGAATCAAAATGCACATCATGAACAAAGCAAAAGCATATGCTACTGCGCCTTAAAGGGATTTGTTTTTCCAGCAGACACTGGTGACCTGCTAGACCACATCCCATTCTTCTGAGACAACAGTGCTGAGGTTCCATCTAAAGTTCAGCCTAAGTGCTACTGATGGTTTCACAAAGTAGCCCCTACAAATGGACTGTGTGTGTGTGCGCGCGTGTGTGTAATGTGTGTGGTGTTTTAGAAGTCAGCTGCATCTCATTTTTCATAAATTTAAAAGTCAGACTCAACCTGATGGAAACTTCTTCCCCACTAACCTGAGTTATTTGCCATGGCTGCCTGAAATTTTCCAGGGAGATTTCTGATGGGGTAAGTCCTTCTGTATATATTTCTCTTTCTGGTTGATGAATAAAACACTGACTGGCCAGGCAGGAAGATAGGCAGGGCTAGGAGACAAGGACAATTCTGGGAAGTGTAGGCAGAGAGGAGTCTCCATGTAGTCACCGGGAGGATTGGATGCACCATGCATTCTCTGGTAAGATATGACCACGTGAAAATACATAGATCAATAAAAATAGGCTAATAATTAAGACATAGCTAGCCAATAAGAAGCTCTAGCCACTAAACAATAGTTTTATAATTAATATATCATCAGTTTGTTCATTTGGGGCTGAAGGGCAGCAGAAAGAGCCAGGACAAAAGAACTCTCATTACAGATTTCAGTGCCACTGGTCCATAGAAACTTTTGTCTGCTGGTGGCTGCCTCTAAATTCCAACATGCACAAAGTTGGTATGGAGGGAGAAAGAAAAATCACTGTATTTTTCATTTTATACTTAGGTATGTGTATTCATTTTATGAACTCGAGAGTGGAAAGCAGTCTACTTAGGCTCCTCTCGCCAAATGTCAAACATTATTTCTGCTTTGTTTACCCAATGCAAAGCCACACAACAACCTCCATGTACTTGAAGAAACAAATTGCAATGCAAGGTGTTGATTCGGATCTTTTCATCCAGTGTGGTTATTTTTAAAGATTTCCTCAGCTTTCCTCTATAATCTAACTCCACTTTAGTTCTTCATGGGCAATAAAACATCTTTTAGTCAAATTGCTTGAATGTGGTGTTTCTGGGCAACTGAAAACTACATCCATTGGAGGGTCTAGCCCATCTACACACTCCTACACAAAACTGCTGAGGTGGTTGCATTTGTGGTGCTAATTCAGAACTTAGTTCCAGAATGTTTTTATTTGGAAGCATGACTCTTGTGATGTGCCACACAGTAGCTGACAGATTTAAATATTGGGTTGAACTAGGATGTGTAGGCAGACTTTCTCTGTTCCCTAAGCCAGCTCCCAAATAACCACACAGAGACTTACTATTAATTGTAAGTGCTTGGCTGATAGCTTAGGCTTGTTATTAACTAGCTCTTACAACTTAAATTAACCCATATTTCTTATCTGTGCTCTATCATATAGCAGTACCTTTTTTCCCCCAGAATTGCATATTTATCTGCTTACTCTATATCGAACTGACCTCCTTCATCCCCACACTCTTTTTGTCCACAACTCCTGCCTAACCTCTACCTGACTAGCTATTGGCCATTTAGTCCCTTACTAAACCAATTAGAAAAACAATATTCACAGTGCACAAAAAGGTTGTTCCACAGCAAGGAAGATTCTACCTGAAACATGATTTGTATGAATTAATTGTTAGTATTCACGGGCTACCTGTTATCTAGATGTTTCTCTTTAAGGTCTAGTATAGAATAAAGGTCTGGTCAGAGCCCAGATGGGAACATCCCAGTCCTCCCAGACTGCTACCTCACAGTGGCGGACACCAGAGAACAAACATAGGGAGGAATAAAGAAGGTGGACTGTGAAGGAACTTTGGGGCTTAGGAAACAACATGACAGTGAGTTCTGGAGTTGCTTCACATGTCCTGAACTAACAGCAGATACACATAAAATCAGTTCTAAGAAAAGTCTGTTCTCTGATGAAAGAAAAGACCAAGAAAAGGGTGGCCTGATGGTGTAAAGCCATTTTGACAATAGCTGCCCTCTCATGACAAAGTAACAGGGAAACTATATCCGTATTCACAGTTTCAGTTGGGGTGCGGGCTTTTCCCATTCCCTATCTGGAGGCACTAGGTTTTGGTGCTCGGATATCCCTGTCAGGCCCTGTGGCAGATGTATTTAATCAAATTCTGATCTTCCCTTAAAGTCTGGGGAATGGCAGGGTTACTCTTCTCCCACATAAAACTGTCAATAACCTCCAAATGTAACCTTCATCCCCTCCTACCATCCACAAGATGGGGTTGTGAAAATTGCACATGGTGTTGGCAGGGTCCAAAGGGGTGCTGAACTTCCATTAGCAATGAGATTCAACAGCAAACAAAGTCAAGGGTCACTCTTTACTCCCTTGCACCCTCATCTATCTTCAGAAAGTAAAACAAGAGTGTGGCGTGAAGAATCCAGCTGACCCTCTACTCTCCTCCTCTCCGATTTCAACAGAAGTGAGGAGTTGACCTCATGTCCTCACCTGGAAGCAGCAGAGCTGTGTGGCTCAGCATTCTGCTCCCTGCCTCTCTGTGGACAATGGAGCCCATCAGGAAACTAAGTTTCATCCCCTTTTGAAGAAAATGGGATGGCAGGAGTCAGAACCTATCTCTCCTCAGGAAGGTATCAATAGGTCAACTTCCTCCCACCCATCCTCTGCAACGAGATAGTGTGGTAGGCACTCTACTCTTGCCAGAATAGAGTCAGAAATCTAAACATGTACACTGACCCAACTCTCTGTAACTCAGATGGAGTATTTCCTACTAATAAAATAGGAATACCATGATACAATGTCAAAATTGTCAGGATATAATTTTTAAAATTCAGCATAGGATTGGGGATATAGCTCTGTGGTAGTGTGTGTCCCTACCATGTATAAGGCCCTGAGTTCAGCCCCCAGCACTATAAGGAAAATAAAATACAAAGAGAAAAGACAAACAATAGGCAAGCAACACCAATGCAAATCTGATACTGGAATTTTAGAACAAGAGTTTTAAAGAAGTCATTCTCAAAAATGTTTCAATAATTGTAAATTATCTCAAAATAAAGAAACATATAATTGCAGCGAAGAAACAGTAGATAGTTAGAAAGATAGATTAGATCTAAATATGTACATGTTCATGTAACCAAACAAAACAGGGGTTGGGGAGATAGTTCCGTCAGTGACACGCTGGCAGCACAAACACGGGCTACTGAACTTGAGCTCCAGAACCCACAGCAAAAGAAAGCCAAGCATAGTGACCGGTGCCTGTAACGTCAGCACCTGGACTGCAGGAGGAGGAGGATCCCTGGAGCTTGCTAGCCAGTTGGCCTGGTGCAGTCAGTGAGCCCTGGGATCCAGTGGGAGATCTTGTCTCAAAAATTACAGTGGACATCTGAGGAACATCCACTGTTAACCTCTGTTCTCCACACACATGTGCGTGAGCACATATCTGCACAGAACATGCACATCTACATCCCAAATTAAAACAAACACAAAGTAGTATCTAAGCATGGTCACCCACGACTCTCTAATCTCAGCATCCAAGAGGCTGAAGCAGGAGGATTGCCGTTATTTCAAGACCTCCTGAACCACAGAATGAGTTCCAGGCCAGTTTAGAGGACTTGTCTCAAATGAACAAACTAATTAACTATGGGAAAATGAAAAATAGGATCAGCAAAATGAAGGACAGAAAAAAATGCATGAAAAATATAAACAATCTTAGGGGTCTGTGGCTCAACAATTAAGCTAACATTTGCCATTCTGGCTAAAATTTCCCTACATCTCAGTAAATACAAAGAAAATCACCTTAAGGCACACCATCATTGAACTTAGGGCATCAGAGTGAGATCAGCCCTGCAGTTTCTAACTGGGCATGTATGGGATAGAAGCATGAAGGTTTTCATTTCCCAAAAGCTCCCAGAGGATTATGAACACTCTGTCTCGTTCCAAGGCACAAGTTTATTGAGACATCATTCCTAAATTTCTACCTTCTCTCTTCCCCAACCACTGAGGCTGCTGCAAACATCTGGACAGACAAAAAGTATAAACCAGAACAGACTCATAGATGCCTGCACCTCCCTGCTGCCTCTGTTACTTAGCAACCAAATGAACTTACTCGAACTAAACTTGAATTTCTCATGAGTAAAAGAAGAAAAATTGCATTATCTACTCATAAGGTTGCTGCAATGCCTGATATTAAAAGTTTGTCAGCAATAAATACATTATATGTATGGTATCAATTTAACCCGAGTCCCTCCTGTGAAGGATTAATTCTACCCTTTATAGATGAGGAAGCTGGGGTTCACAGATGTGACTTACCTCAAATTGAAACTCTTAAGACAGGTTTAGAATTTAGACCCAGTCATTCTGACTCCAAAATCTACAGTTAAATACAAAACCATACTACTACAATAATTACTAGCTATTTAGGGCAACAATCATATTAGGAAATAGAAGCACCCGGGATTCCAAATTTTTCGGAGCAGTTTATTATTTTCAGCATATCTATGACATAGGAAACTGGCAGTTATTGTGGCCAAGTGTAAGCTCAACCTTCCAGACCAGCATTTCCCACTGTGTGCAGCTTCCTGAAGTGGGGTCATCCATAACGTCTTTACCTCAGCCACAAACCCACAATTTCTTGGAGGGCAGAGATCCAAAACTTGAGATATGGCATCTAAAGTGAGGAAGAGTAAGTGCCACTGATAACCAAGATCCCATAACTCAAGAGGAAAACTTTTGGACCCGCACAGACACGCTCAGCTTCCACTGAGTCAGCAGTCAGGTCCCTGTTTTTCAGACTTGAATGAAATTCACAGAGAACCGGAAGGATGTGCTCCATAGGAAGTTTTTTTAAGGTGATAAAATGGCTCTGGGGGTAGGGTGCTTGCTGCCAAGTCTAATGACCTGGGCTTGATTCTCAATACCAATATAGAGAGAACTGGTTACTACATGCTATTATCTGACCTCTACACAAATGCAGTGACATGTGCGCGCACAAACACACACATACACACACACACACACACACACACGTACGTACGTAAGCAAAATCTTTCATTATTGAGAGAAAGCTAAAAAAACAAACACTGAAGATCTGTAACAGAAATCAGAGCTCTGGGAATCAAGCAGAGGGGTTGGGGAGGGGATGCAAGAAAAGGTAGCCATAAAGGTTAGATCATCCTTCGTACCGGAAGAGACCCTACGAGAGGGGAAACCTACAGAGCTATGCTGTCGAAGATCCTTATTGGATTTGTGGCCAAACCCAGGCAAACACTGAGATAATTTCTACTGAGATTGGTTCATTCTCTGAGGTATTGCACGTAGAGCCAAATGGGAGCCCACGCTATCTACCCTGTCTCCCTGGGCCAATCAGGGAGATGATCATGGTATCATTCACGAGCAGCTTGCTTAATTAAGAAGGCAAAGAGAATAGTTGTCAGCCTCTGACGTCTACTTTTTTAGCTGCTGCCCCTAATTGTCTGCTGGTCATAAGCCCTGGCCAGTGTTGCTACTGCTGACATTGAAGGTGTTACTAGTCTCAGAACCATGCAGGATCTACTAACTGCTAATTGGACTGTGCTTTCTTTGCTCTCCTGTATGCTACCAGCTTATAGTTTTGTTATGACAGGGTGGTAACTCCTTTCACAGCTACCAAGATGTAGCTGTAGTTTGTCTTGGTATCCAGCTTCCTGTCTATGGGAGTGGTTTCCTTCCTGGAATAGGTGGAGGTCGCTTGTCATATACCTACATGGAGAGGGAAGGGTACCATCAATTCCCACCCTTAACTGAGTAGCTATTGACAATAGATGGCTCTGGGGAAAAGAAAATCAGTATTCTTGAAGGGTATCTCCTGGTAGGTTGACTGTGCTTCAGTGAATGGTCCCAAACCTTTGATTACATACATGGTCAGCACAAATTGGTTATTGAAATGATAAAAAGTTAGGAGAAGACGGGTAGGTGATGTTTGATCTGGGAGGAATTAAAAGGGAGTATTTGGAGAGGAATATTATTAAAATACATCATACGCATCTATAAAACTCTCAAATAACTAATAAGAATATTATATTTAAAATATTTCAATCTACATAATTAACTGCATTAGAAGAGGAAGAATGTTTTGTGTATATTCCACAGGGGGACTCTGGGGCACCTTCTGGCCTGTCAATACAGAAGTTGTTCCTAATGTCCTGCCCCTTGTGCAGACAGATTAGCTATCTCACACTGAGCTTCGGACCCTTCTATTTCCCTTTTATTGCTAATGTTCCTGACCTCATTGTATTAACCTTAACATTCCTTTTAAATCTACCTGCTTTCACAATAATAAACACATATTGTTATTGAACTTCTCCTACTTGTTAGGCTGACCCAGCAATCCTCTTTTTATCTTTTAGTGAACTTGTGGATAAGTTATGTTGAGTACAGCAACTAAAATTATCTATGATTTGAGAAAATAGAATCTACAATTTACATTATTGTAAATATACAAATAAGTATTGTATGGGGTGTCTGGCCACCAAAATCTATGTAGCCTCAAGTACCTAATATAACAAATAAAGCAGGGCAATGCCTTTCACTTTAGAGAAAAATGAAGTTATACATCTGCTCTCTGCTATATTCTCTTCAGTTAAAAGCTAAGCACCTGCAACTCCCTAACACAGATATTATTGGCAGAATAAAGTTTCATGTAATGAAGCTTCATGTAATACTTTTGATTGTGTGGTCATTTTCTTGGGGTCCCAGATTAGTTACTAGCAGAAAGCAATGTGGCAAAAAAACAAACTTTAAATAAAACAGTGGTCAAGAATAACTCCCAAATGAAGAAAGATACTCACTCTGGTGGTCAAACTTAAATGGAGGAAATACACAGAAAGCCAGATGAAACGCATTCTAGGAAGCAGCTGAAAGTGAGAGAAAAATCTTACAAGTAGCAAAAGAAAAGGGCATCCCAGCCACGAGCAGAAAAGGAACAAGAATACAAGAATGAAAGTCAACAGGGACATCGTAAGAAGTACTAAGAAGCTTTGGCTGAGCGGGAAAATGAGATAATGAGTTCAAATGTGCTTGCATTGAGTGGGAAGTGTAAAAGAATGAACATGTGTTAGTCTATGACAAATCAGAATAAAAGTTACATTACATAGGGAATCCATAACAAGTCACCCGAAGGAAAAAATGAAATAATGAACCAGTTGAATCAGAGACGAGGATGGTGGCCCACAACTACAGTCCCAGCACTCTGGAGGCAAAGGCAGAAGGATGCAAATTCAAAGCCAGTTTGGACAATCTAAGAAAATCACGTCAACCCATGAGCCAATCAATCAATCAATCAATCAAGATAGGTAAATAAATAAACCTGTCATCTAAAACCTAGAAAAGGCTGGACAAGTTTAAGATGATAAGCATAAAACTAATACAGCCATGTTTCTTTCCAAGATACTTAGGGAGAGAAGCATTTTAGATTTGGGATTGGGGAGATTTAGAACGCTTGCATGCTCTACAGCAGTTGAGGACTACTTAGTTTTAGTTGCACGTCAGTACTCAAAATGTATCTGATTTAGGGGGATTTGTAGAATTGGGAGCTTGGGGTTAGGGATGCTCAAACGCTGCATTATTGTAAATGGAGTAGTATTCCAATTAAAAAAGAAAAGCTGTCATACTAGATGTAGCTGGAAGAGAATGGCACTATTAGGAGGTCTGGTTTTGTGGCAGTATGTGTAGCCTTGCTGGGGGAAGTGTGTCGCTGTGGGAGTGAACTTTGAGGTATCCTGTGCTCACCTACTTCCAGTGTGAGATCATTTCTTGTTGCCTTCTGATAGACATGTAGCCAGCACCACATCTCCTTGAATGCTGCCATGTTTCACCATGGTGATAATGGACTGAACCTCCAAAACTGTAAGCGACTCACCACAATTGGTGTTTTCCTTTATAAGCATTGCCGTGGTCATAGTGTGCCTAAAATACAAAATTGAGGGGGAAGTATAAAAAGAGTATGTCATAATGTTAGTGTTCTGTGAAAGAGTACTGGAGATAAGCAGGTCAAGAAGAGGAGTTTATTTGGGACCATGTTTTCTGAGGCTTCTGTTTTACCATTGTTTGGCTTACTAGCTGTGATAAAGCAAATCACAGTGTAGAAACAGAATAAAGGAAAGATATTCACCTTATTACAGCAAGAAACAAAAAGAAGCCAGGGAACATGGGTTCTGATTTCAAGCTACCAAGTTATACTTTCTCTCTCTCTCTCTCTCTCTCTCTCTCTCTCTCTCTCTCTCTCTCTCTCTCTCTCTCTCTCTCTCTCTCTCTCTCTCTCTCTCGTGTGTGTGTGTGTGTGTGTGTGTGTGTGTGAATTCTGGTTCTAAAATTTCATAGAACCACAAAGGACTAAGAAAACCAAAGATAACTTTAAATAATAATACAGTTGAGTGACAGGCTATTGAGATTTACTATAAAGCTATAAAATGAAGAAAAGAATATTGGTGCCATATTAGATAAATCGAGAACTATATAATACCATGTATGTGTGTATATATCTGTGTGTGTATGTATGTACATATACAAACATACTTGATCTGAAACATGTCACTTCAAACATCACCGAAAAAAGGATGACCTTTTAAATAAATGGTTCTCAGTCAGTTGGATAGCTATTTGGGGGGAAGTAAACATTACATTAACTCCATCTAATATCTACATAAATCAACTCTAAGTGAATTGTAGATAACGACAAAATTAAAAAGGTAAGTTCCCAGGATGTAACACAGAATAATTCATTGTTTAAGCACAGGTTTCTCTAACAGAGAATATTCTCCTGGCTCAAATGGAAATGACAAACAGCACAATGATACATTTGCCCTGAGAGTCCACCAGGGGACTGAAAAGGTGAGTGACGTTACAGGGGAAAATAATTCACAGTAATACTCAGCAAAGGGCTCAGATCCAGGATAGACAGGGAGCGCCTATCAGTCCTTAAGAAAAACAGACAAGCCCACATGAATACAGACAAAAGGATTCAAGGAGGCATGACACCAGAAGTTGTCCCCACAGTTGTGAAAAGGGGAGCCATTTCAGTCTCATCCCCTAAAACAGATGAAAAACTATGAGGATGTCCTTGGCTTCCTGCTTTAGGAGTCACCTTACAGAATCAACCCAGTGAAATCGTCTCTTCTCTTTGAGAGTGTTTAGTTGAGCTGGGGGCGTAGTTCAATGGTAGAAACCTTGCCTAGAATGCATCCTAGCCCAGGATTTTATTCCTAGCACTTCATGGTAAGGGGGGGGATTTAAAAAAAACTATTTTCACTTAACAACCAAAGACAGAACTGTCAACTATGACTTAAGGTTAACTTTCACAGTAATTGCCAACACTTGCCAACCTCTTTGCCAGTCTCCCATGACCGTCCCAAGTGCCAGTGAGCCTGTTTTCAAAATAACCTGCATAGATGTCTCTGTCCTAATTAAATCCCCCAGATTTCCTTTATTCTCCGGACATACCAGGAGCCATCCCAGCCTGTTAGCTCGTCTCCTGGGTTGCAATCCTATTATCTGTTTACTCCCAAATAGAAGGTTCACTGTTGGAGATTTGTCTAGACAGCCAAGAAACACATAAAAAGCTACTCAGTTTCAGTAGAGATAGGAAAATCCAAACTTGCTGATTGAATTTGATGAAAGTGGTTTCTCAGTAAATCTTATTTTATCTATTTTGAAAGGAAAGTCTAATCCATATTTTGATTAAGAATAGTGTTTGGATGAGAAAAATATGAGTTCAGTTGCCTTTGCTATTTCTTATTTTGAATTTACATTGGCAGTCTTGATAGCAAACCAAAGGACTGGAAATGTGAATAGCAAAGTGAGGAAATGATTCTTATTCTTTGATGAAGCATCTCCAGGTTCTGCTCAGTTACACTAAGAAACAAAAGTGTGAGTTTGTCATGGGAAGAAGAGAGATGACACAACTTCGGCTATGGGCTTCAGGTGACTGTCACACTGTGTGATAATGCAATGGGAAGCATTTTAACTCTGGAGGAGAAAAAAACAGGGAAAAACCACAAGGGTATCAGAGACGAGGGTGGACCTATCTCTCTGTCCTGCCTTAACAGGTAGAGGTGCACTCCTGTCCTTTGATAATTTATGGATTTTTCTCCAGCAGAAACTTAGATGTGAATATATCCTGCTAGGTGAGTTTTGAGACATTTGATTTAGGCAATAGAATGGAAGAGAAATAAAAAGCAACCAAAGGTCTTTTCAGTACAGTGTCAGTAAGTTCTCAAAGATGATGTCTCCTATGTCACAGAAAAGAAAAGAAAAATCAGATGACATGATGGCAGGAAAGAAACACCAGCTTTATAATGAGAAATGCTTCTGGAGATCTGGCCACACCCATGTATGATATGATACAGTTTCAGCACTGCACAATGCACTAAGAGGCAAGAAGTCCTCCTCACAAGGGGAAGGTCTGAGATCAGGACATGCTTGGTTATTTAAATGAGGAGTTATGAAGTCTGGCAATCTAAAAACAATATTTTTATCCAAGTCACTTGATCCCTTTTGGTGGCAAGGGCTGGCTGGTGCCACTACTATTGTCCCAGCATTTAGTTTTAGAAAACAAAGATAGAGCAGATCGCTAACTAGAACTGAAGAGTAGGTGATTACGGGGGAACTTGCAATGGAGAGAAGATGGGTGAAGCAGAAAATTACACTATTTTTCTTACCAAGTTCCCTTCTACAGTCAACTGTTGGGGAAGTCTTATGTCAATAAAGCACTGTTGAGCCAATAGGAATCTAGATAGGTGGGACTAGAAGTCCAGGAGAACTCTGGGAAGGAGAAACATTAGGGAGTCAAGCTGTAACGCCATGGGGTAGGAAGCCCGGAACTATTCTCCGGTAAGAGAAATACTTAGATTAACAATTATGGGGTAATTACTTAAGTCAGAGCTAGCCAGTAAGAAACAAGCAAGGCCAACAGCTTCATAATTAATATAGCCTCCTGTGTGTTTATTTGGGACTGATGCGGCTCTAGAACCAGGCTGGCGGGAAGGCTTCTCTCAAAGACAAAGCTTCTCTTTACATAGTCAACTGTTGATTATTTTAGGTTTCTATGCCAGGAATTCTTCAATGAATAAGCACAGGTACAATTCTCCCAGGAACATAGAACAGAAAACAAGATTGTGACAAGCTGGAGAGATCAGGTAAGGTTTCTTGGAGCAAGGTAGTATCTGACTTTGAGGTCTTGGTGGAGTTGACTACAGGGAAGAAAAATGACATTTCATCCCAGATAAGAAGTACAGGAAAAGCAAAGCCACAGGGTGATGCTTTCACAGGAAACTAAAGAGGGTGGTATGATAGAAACAGAATTTTAGACGAGTAGCTTAATAAATGCACATTACAGCTAACCAGGGAGAGATAGGTAAGAGGGAGGGAAGGGGAGACAGAGAAAGAGAGGTAGGAGAGTTTCTAATAATATACTTCTTTGTTGAAATGTATGTTTTTATTTTGGTGTGTGTGTGTGTGTGTGTGTGTGTGTGTGTGTGTGTGTATGTGTGTCCCCATGATGGCAGTGAGTGAGGTAAGTCGTAAGCTGCCCAACATGAGTGCTGGAAATTGAATTCTGGTATTTTGAAAGAACAACAAGTGCTTTCCACTGTTGAGGCATCTCTACAGCTCCTTGAATCATATTTTAAAATCATAAGTAATAAGAAGAATATTAGAATTATAGTTGGGCCTGTAGAAGCAGCTCAGTGGGTAAAGAGCTTGCTGTCAACATATCAGGGAGCTCAAACACCCACATCCACATAAAATCCCAGGTTCTTTGGCACAATCCTGTAACCCCAGAGCTGGGAAGGGACAGACCAGAAGATCCCTGGAGCTTTCTGGTCAGCCAACCTGGCCAAATTGGTGAACTCCTGGTTTTCTGGCAGATCTTAACTGAAAAAAAGGTGGGGAGGAATTTTGGGGATGGATCAGCTGTGAAGATCAGTAGTTGCTCTTCCAGAGGACTCAGATTCAATTCCTAGCACCCACACGGAAATTCACAATTATCCATAACTCCAGTTCCAGCAGATCTGACACACTCTTCTAGCCTCCATGAGTACTGCAAACACATGATGCACAAACATACACATGAATAAAACAACCATAGGCATAAAATAAAATTTTAAAATATGAGGTTGAGAGAGGTTGGTGAAGACACCAACTGTCAGCTTCTCAACTCCACATGGGTATACACACATGTGCCTGTATACACGCCTATGAATGAATATGCACACACATACACATGTCCATACACGAAGAAAAGAAGAAGAATAATAATCCTAGACACAGGGAAGGCTGGCTTGGGTACAAATGTAACCATCACAGTAGTGAATACAATACCCTTATGGCTGTCAGACTCCAGCATTGCCTTCTTCAGTCCTTGGCTGCTGTACTGAGGTGTCTGATGACACTTTGTGAGGTTGATTGTCTCTGTGATGTGAATATTTCCTCCATGGCCAACTTCAAGCCATTACCAGCTTAAAGTATTGAACAACCAGTGTTCACATCTAAACCCTGAGGCAGCTCTTGGTCACCTGCTCTACAGTGGGTTCCTTCTTCATTTCCAAGACAGCTCTACTCTTGAGTCCCTGTTCTCTGGCCTTTGTAAGTTAGGACTTTGTGTGTCATAATAGGACTGAAGTCAAAACAAAGCAAGCAAACAAATGTTAAACGAGTTCTATTAGAACTGCAGGATGCTAATCTGTGTATTTTATCATTTCATGTATTGGTGCTTGACTTCCATCACCTATAAAGCCAAGCATTCTAGCAGTACTGGGTAATGTTGTAAACAAATGCACAATTGTCTGACTCCTTAGAATCACCTTTGTTTACTCTCCATAAGAGACACACACATTCCTAAGCACTCTATTCCTGTTCTCTCTCTCTCTCTCTCTCTCTCTCTCTCTCTCTCTCTCTCTCTCTCTCTCTCTCTCTCTCTCTCTCTCACACACACACACACACACACACACACATACACTTATCTTTGTATACTAATTAATGAGGCAAATAGAGGAAAATGATGTCAAGAGTTTGCCTTTTCAACAAACTCCTATGATGATGATGGTGTGTGTGTGTGTGTGTGTGTGTGTGTGTGTGTGTGTGTGTGTGTGTGTGTGATCATCACACTGGATGATTCGGACCACATTCTGAGTGCAATCATCAAACTAGATGTTGGCTGGAGATCTTGGTTGTCAGCTCCTTGAAGATTCTATGTTCTTTAACTGTAAGGCTTGGCATCTCCATTCAACATCTCTGGAAACTCTAAAGAAGCCAGATATCCCTTTACCTCTGACTCTGTTGCCATAGCTTGTTTAGAATGCTTGACTGTATCCATTCTGGCAAAATAAACTTTTACCCCATGATTTTCACACAGGGTCATCAAAGTATTTCTTTTGCCCATGCCTTTCCTACAAAACCCCTTTACTCCCAGCTCATGCCCACCTCCTAGGCTGACTGCCCCTCGGTCCTCAATCAAGTTCTAACAGTTCACATATCTGCGTTTTTTAATCGAGTATATTTATATAGTGTCATTTTCCTATTTGTGCTCTCATGCACAGAATAGCTTCTATCCTCAAGTCTTTAAGCACAGCAGTTGTGACTTTTCTCACTATTTCCCCCTGCTCTGAGCCAGGTGTGGAACCTGCATAAGTCACCTCAGAAAGGCAACACTCACAGATTCCCCCCGCCCCAACCTGACTCTTCTGGGGTCTGGCCTTTTCTGTTCCTCTCTAAGTTTTTCTTTGACTGACCATCCTCTCTCTATGTTGTAACCTCTCCGTGTTTGCAAGGTGTCATCAGAAAAGTCATCAGCTTTGTGTCTTGTAGAGACAGGATCAGCCTTGTTCAGCATGCAAAGCTGGACAGTATTAAGAGATCGGAGATGACTGCCAGAGAGTCTGGAAAACAGGGAGAACACTAAGAGAGATATGCATGGTACCCCCAGAGAATTGGAATAGGACAGGACTCCTGAGCAGATTGGGAGCATGGGGGGAGGGGAGAGGGAGCTGGAAGAAAGAGAGGGGGAGAAGAAGAGGGGAAAGGAGGACATGGGGGACAGGAAGGTTGAGTCGGGGGAAGAACAGAGGATAACAGAATGAGAGATACCATAATAGAAGGAGTCATTATAGGTTTGAGGAAAGATCTGGCACTAGTGATATTTCCAGAGATTTACAATAATGACACCAACTGGACTACCTTATATGCCATCTTAGAGCCTTCATCCAGTATCTGATGGAAGCAGAAGCAGACACCCACAGCTAAACGCTGAACTGAACTCCTGGAACCCATTGCAGACAGGGAGGAGTGATGAGCAAAAGGGGTCAAGACCAGGCTGGTGAAACCCACAGAAACAGCTGACATGAACAAGGCGGAGCTCATGGACCCCAGACTGATGGCTGAGAGGCCAGCATGCGACATATCCAGACCCCCTAAATTTGGGTGTCAGTGAGGAGGCCTTGGCAATATATGGGGCCTGGGGTAGTAGATCAGTATTTATCCCTGGCACACCAATGGACTTTGGGAATCCATTCCACATGGAGGGATGCTCTCTCATCCTGGACACATGGAGAAGGGTCTAGGCCCTGCCCCGAATGAAATGACAGACTCTGGAGATCCCCCACAGAGGGCCTCACCCTCCCTGGGGAGCAAAATAGGGAGTAGGTGGGGGGTTGGGAGTGCTGGAGGGGAGCGGGGAGGAGGGAGGAGAGGAGGGAAAGGGAACTGGGATTGACATGGGAAACAAGCTTGTTTCTAATTTAAATAAAAATAATTTTAAAAAGGGAGACTGGAGAAGGTCCTTCCTCATTTTGAACATCATGTTCACTTATCAGGTATGTGTTTTTAGGTAGGCTATTTTGCCTTGTGAAAGTGATTTCTTGCTCGAAAGTGGACAGTGCTGCCAAACACCTGAAGCACTTGTAAGATTTGCTGAAGTAATTCGCAGAAAAAAATTAAAATGTAGTAGTGTCATGCCCAGAACAAGGCTGTTCACACACAGCTTAGGAGAGTTACATAAGCTCTCTCATTTGTGGCTTCCTCATGGATAAACTATGAACGATGGTATGAGGATACCCACTGTATAGGCCTTTTGTGACAACAAAGAAAGTGACTTATGTACAAGAGTGTGGAAATTCTTGACCCACGGATGTAGCTCTTCCTTGTCCTCCCTTTGGGCAGAAGTCCTGAGGTCACGAGAATATTCCTTGCTTTGGGTGCTCTTACTTTGTCCACCATCCTCTGCTCTTGTTCCCTTAGGCTTTCCTTCCTCTTTCCCTTCTCCTGATAGAGATCCATTCACTCCTCTGACAATAACAGCAGAGTGTGAACCCCCATTCACCTCCCTTAAAACAGGATGATGGGAAAGACCCTGAGCTGACAGGTCTGTGGATATAAACACACAGAATGATGATCAGTTCTACGTTAGTTAGCTCCTTACTGTTGTTGAAATTACTGTCTACGGGACATGTCAAATTATATAGGCATAGTTACAATCTCAGCGCTTACAAGTCCACAAACATGAAACCAACAAACCAACCAACAAACAACAAAAAAATACAAGATACATAGAAGAACTTTTCAGAATAAAAGTGATAATGGTCCCTGTGGAAGCCTCCAGATCCTGATTTTACATTTTGTTAAAAACCCTCAATGGATGAATGGACTGTAATAATATGTATATGTTCCGTGTCTTATTTCTACGTCATCCCTGGAGCTGACAGAGCAGTGTGCCCCATACCCCAACACCTAGAATTTAGCTACTCTTAAATCACTCATGAAAATATGATTGCTGGTTGAGAGAGGCTTAATCTATTCACAGTTCTTTGTATAGTATGAATTTATCTCCTCTAGAAATAAAGTATTCTTCTACTAAAAAAATTCAAGATACCCTACTTTGGTGAAAATTCAATCTAAAAAAATAAAAATATCCTGAAGTTAACTGGTCAGTAATTCTATCCAATTAGTGATCTCTGGGCTCAATAAGAGACCCTGCCTCAAAACATAGAGTATAAAGTGATAGTGGATACTCAATGACAACCTTTGGCCTTCATATACAAGTACACTGTCCTTCCACAAACATCAGTGCACCTAAACTCAGACATGAACACAAAAGTACACATATACAATGATATATATAAAATCATTATAAAAAGATGGAATTTTCCAACCTTTTCAGATTTTCAATCCAAATGCCAAATAGAATCACCTGGGAAGATTTTTTTTAATTTAACAAAATATATCATCCATTTCAGTTCAATTAAATCTGCATTTCTGGGCATTCATATTTTTGCACACTCCTCAGAAGATTCCAAGATGAAGTCTGAGTGCAGAGTCACTTTGTGGTAGCAGCAAACAGCTCCTGTTAGGTAGAAAGGAAGAGTTCAGCTTTGCCAGAAGCTATGTCCTCAGTCTCTCTTTGTCCTTCTGCCAAGGTGTTCTTTAATTTCCCAGTGCATCCTATCCTCTCACTGCTGAGCCTCGCAAAGGCCTTCTGCTAGAATCTTCATTGTCTTTTGTTTTTCTATATTCAATTCTAGTTTATCTCCAAGGCTCAGCTCAAGGAAAACTCAAATAAAACTTTTGGTAAAATAACTATGGTTGTTGTGCTATTTTAAGTAAATAAGAGAATTGTTGGGTGATAATTCCATTTTACTCAATGCCCTGCTAGAAGCAAGGTTCTCAGAACAACAGCAGAAGCATTAGTGGGGAACTTATCAGGGATGCAAGTTCTTCATATACACTGAACAAGATACTCAAGGGGTGGGGTTAGCATTTCAGGGTTTTAATCAGCTCATAGGGTGATTCCTACAAACATTGAAGTTCGAGTGTACCTGTGATAGAGTCTGCCTGTCTTGATGAAAAAGCACCACATCTTTTTTTTTCCACTGCTGCACTCCAGAGTCTACTTCAGAGCTCTATGAGGAATAAATACTCTATAAATATTTATTGGATGAATGATAGCATGGTCAAAGAATCTGACCTGGAAAGGGGTACGTGAGGCTTAGGGGGCTGAGGGAAGGATGGAAAGGAGAATGTGGGGCTTAGATGTGCTGGAAGAAGGAGATATTAGGGGATATTAAGGAGAGCAAGGGCTAAAGAGAAGCAGAGGCATTGGTCAGAAAAATAGAATGTCTAGAAGAACAAAAGAACTGTGGTATTTGCCTGGAGAAACAGTAAGGAGAAGGAGCTAAAGGTGCGCGTGCGTGTGTGTGTGTGTGTGTGTGTGTGTGTGTGTGTGTGTGCGTGTGTATACAAGCATGTATATGACAGCATTCTTGAAAGAAAAATAGCATGGATAACTACAGAGACTGAGAATGGCCCCTATAGGCTCAGATGTTTGAATGCTTGGTCCACAGCTGATGGAGCTGTTTGGGAAGGATTAAGAGATGTGGCTTTGTTGGAAGAGTTATGTCACTGGAGGTGAGCTTTGAAGTTTCATTGGCCCTTGCCATTCCCAGTTAGATCTCTGTCTCTTGTTTCTGGGTTAGATACACATTCTCTGCTACTGCTCCAGTGTCATGCTTGCCTGCCTTCTGCAATGCTCCCTGCCATAGTGGTCTTGGACTCTAACTCTCTGGAACTAGGAGCCCCAAACTAAGCATTTTCTTTTATAAGTTGTAGTGTTTTATCACTGCAATAGAAAAATAACTAAGACAGAAGACTCTTGAAGGAAAGTAGATACCAATCTTAATGAGGTTGTGACTTATGGTATTATCTGCTATGTAGGCATAGACCTATTTAATTTCTAGTCTCGAAGACCATTTACTTTCTGATTGTGGTGACCATGTCATTTCTAAATGCGAAGAATTAATTTTTAACACTTATTTAGTACGTTATGTGTTTGTATTTGTGTGTGCACGCACAAGTGCTTGTGTTCCACTGCATACATGTGTAAGTCAGAAGACAACTTCCAACTTCACGTAGTTTCTGAGATCAAACTCAGGCCATCAGGCTTAGCAACAGGCATCCTTATGTAACATGTTGCCTTCCCACCAGCCTGGTCCCTGAACCGTGTCAGTCCCAAATAACACACAAGAAACTCTATTAATTATGAAGCTGTTGGCAGTTTGCTATTATTTCCTATTGGCTAGGTCTGACTTGATTATTAACTCATAATTACTCATATAAATTTTACAAGAACTTATCTTTGTTAGGATGCACTCCTGTCGTGTCCATTCCTCCCAGGAGTCACATGGCGACAGACCTCCTCACTACAATTCCCAAAATCCTCCTAAACTCCTAGTCCCACCTATCTTGCTTTATTGACATATACACAGGACTCTCCCATCATCCTTACCTACTGAATCATCTCTCAAACTCCCATATGGAGAAGGGTTTATAATAGACCAGCAACAAATAAAATCTCGCATCTTTTATCCTAGTAATAGTGCATAGATTCTGGTCCTGATTGTTGGAAGTGTATAACCCAGATCCAGTAACGGTTTTGTCCTCCTAAGTTTCTGGATGAAATTGTGCTCTCCTCAACCTGCCACTTCAATGCCTCTGTTCAATCATTTGCCTACTCTGTGTCTGATAGTATTCTAGAAACTTGGTTGTACAGCCTCCTATTCTTATACTAAAGTCCATTCTTTCTGAAGCCAGATTTCCTTGATAATGACTGTCAGGGAAGAAGAATTTGTTGCCACCTGCAGAGAAGTCCTACTTTTCTAGAAACGGCAGTGTCAGAATGTCAACCCACTCCATGGTTCAAGGTCACCAAGAGAGGTAAGACTCACACAGGCAGTGGATGGACCAATGTTTCATTCACACAAAGAAATCCAGCCAGATCAGCTTTGGCAGTGGGAGTCCACCCTCACACCAGCAGCTGATGCAGGGTGATGATCTGTCTGCATGCACTCCTCCCACACCTCAAGTAAAGGACCCAGATCCCTGCTGTCAATAGCTGTGAGAATGAAGAAGTAAATGTAAGGGAAACTCCCAGGAATCTACAAAGATGACCCCTAGTAATAGCCCATATGTAGCTTGAATTGGCCATCTCTTGTGAGAGAGCAAATTAAGCAATGGAATATGTAACAAGGCAGGGAATAAAGTTCTCACACAAGTGATAAGCCCAACATAAGTTTTGAAGACTCTTAACACTTGGGAAGAGGAAGTGATCTGAATACAAGGATCTGGATCTGTTCATTTGTGTGTGATTACAAAGAAGCCTTGAGAAGTTTAGTCTTGGGATAATTCCATTCACTTCTTTTTTATTTTATTTTAAATTTATTTATTTTACATCCCCACCGCAGTTTCCCTCTCTTCTCTTTTCTTATCCCAACCCTGCTCCCCATCTCCCTTCTGCCCCCCCAATCCACTCCTTCTCTATTTCTTTTCAGGAAAGGGCAGGTCTCCCATAGATGTCAATCAAACATATCAAGTTTCAGGAAGAATAAGCACGTCGCCTTGTATTAAGACTGTAAGGCAACCCAGTATGAGGAATCGGGTCTCAGAAGCCAGCAAAAGAGTTAGAGACAGATACTATTGTCACTGGTAGGAGTCCCACAAGAGGATCAAGCTACACAACTGTCCCATATAATCAGAGGGTCTAGGTAGTCCTTTGTAGGCTACCTGGTTGTTGATTTAGGCTCTGTGAGTTCCTATGAGTCCAGATGAATTGATTATGCAGGTTTTCTTGAGATGTTTTTGATCCCTCTGGCTCCTTCAATCCTTCCTCCTTCTCTTCAGCAGAATCTCCCAAGCTTAGCCTCACATTTGGCTGAGTCTTTCTGCATCTATTTCTATCAGTTGCTGGATGAAGCCTCTCTGATGACAACCAGACTAGATTGGTTATCTATGAGTATAGCAGAACACTGTTAAGCATCATAATGTTGACATTTTTTCCAGTCATGTTTGGTTCTATCCTAGGTCTCTGGGCTATCCAGCCTCTTGGTCCTGGTGCTTCAGGTAGTGTCAGGTGTGAGCTTACTCTCATGGCATGAGTCTCATTCTTGACCAGTCATTGGTTGGTCACTCCTTCAATCACCCTTACCCCAGCACATTCATAGGCAGAACAGAGTGTGACTAGGTTGGTGTCCCAATCCGTCCACTATAAGTCTTGCCTGTTCACAAGAGATGGCCAATTCAAGCTACATATGGGCTATTACTAGGGGTCATCTTTGTAGATTCCTGGGAGTTTCCCTTACATTTACTTCTTCATTCTCATCCATTTGTTCTTTATCTCCTATGTATATTTGACTAAAGCTCACATTCGAACATCCCATTGAATCTTCCAAGTCTTCAGCCATCACCATGTCTGGTCCAGGTTACCACAAATTCAAAATTTTGACTATTGAAAGACTGAATATATAAGTATACAGTGGCCAGAGCATATATGACCATAAAAACCCAAACCCAGTTCTTCAGCTTTATTCATCTTAGAAAAATAATTTAAGTTTCCAGCAGTAATCACAGAATGGTAGAGAATTAGCCAATGATTGTCAGATTACATACTTTTTCTTCAGTTCCTGCTTCCAAACTCAGAACCAATGATACAAGACCAAATGCTTCCAAATCAAACAAATAAGATCTCCTGTGTCTAGTAAGCCCAGGCTAAGCTAACTTGTGCCAACAACCTCCTCATTGAGCCTTCCTTTGCTCTGTGCTAAAGTTTCTGTGGTTCTCTGCTTGCCTTTGATTGTGATACTGGCCACTCTTTTGCTCTCATCAGCTAAATAAGCTTAATTTTCTTTTCTCAGTAAGATATCTTTTTAAAACATTTTTATTTGTATTAATTTTGTGTGGGGGGTGTCATGGCAGGCAAGTGAAAGTTAGAAGACAACCTTTAGAAGGGCATTTTGTCTTCTCTCACCATGAACTTAGGTTGTCAGGCTTAATGGCAGGTGCCTTTATCCACTAAGCCATCGCTATTGCCCTTAGATGGGTTTTATTTCCACATACTAGTATAAGGTAAATCAAATTAATCTGAAACAATCTAGATATCATAGAATGAAACTCACAATTAGAACATGTGAAAAATGATCAAAAGGGAAAAGATTATTCTGCATAATAGAGACTGAGGAAACATTCTCAAATTGTTTTTATGAGACTACTGTTACTGACACCAAAACCACACAAAGACTCAAAAAAAAAAGAATAGACTAATATCCCTTATGAACATAGATGCAAAAATTCTCAATGAAATACTTGCAACCTGATTCAAGAAGACATCAAAAATATTATCTACCACGATCCAATGTGTTTCATTCCCAGAAATGCAAGGATAACTCAACACATGTAAATAAGTACATATAATCCACCACATAAACAGACAGAAAGAAATAGCATGTCCCTTCAAGACAAAATTTCTGGAGAGACCAGGCAGGACAGAGACACATCAACATAGCAATTTATGACAAACCCCAAGACAACATCATTTTAAGTGGAGAGAAACTAAAAGTATTTCCACTAAAACCAAGGACAAGACAAGGATGTCCACTTTATCCATATCTGTTCAATACTGTACTTGAGGTCTTAGCTAGGGAGGTAAGACAACTGAAGGAGGTCAAAGGGATAAAAATAGGATAAGAAGAAGTCAAATTATCCTTATTTGCAGATGATATGATTTTATACAGAAAAGACACCACCAGGAAACTTTTTAAGCTGATAAATACATTAAAGTAGTGGGATACAAAATTAATGGACAAAAATCAGTAATCATTCTATATACAAATAATAGACTGAGGAAGAAATCAGGAAAACAGTATATTTCACAATAGCCTCAAAAGCTATCTTGGAGTACCTTTGACAAAGTAAATAAAAAACTTGTATGGTCAAAATAATTTTCGTGAGGACAGGATGTTTACTTAGGTTCATAGTACAAGGGGATACAGTCTACCATGGGGAATAGAAGAAGTGATGGCCCTGGAGTATGAGATAGCTGCTCATACTGTGGTCAATTAAGAAGCCAAGAGAGATGCATACCCAAGCTCAACTTTCTTCCTCTGTTTTACTGGGTGTACTGGCTGATTTTGTGTGTCAACTTGACACAGGCTAGAGGCATCAGAGAGAGAGGAAGGACCCTCAGTTGAGGAAATGCCTCCATGAGGCATTTTCTCATTTAGTGATCAATAGGGGAGAGTCTTGCTCATGGTGGGTGGTGCCACCCCTGGGTTTGCGGTCCTGGGTTCTATAAGAAAGCAGGCTGAGTAAGTCAGGGGAAGCAAGTCAGTAAGCAGTACCCTTCATGGTCTCTGCATCAGCTCTTGTTTCCAGGATTCTGCCCTGTTTGGGTTCCTGTCCTGACTTCCTTTGGTGATGAACAGTGATGTGGAAGTCTAAGGTGAATTAACTAACTTTTTGATCAAAGTGTTTTGCAACAGAAATGCTAAGACACTGGGTCTAGCAAACCAATCCCTGGAATGGTGCTGTCCACGTTCTGAGTAAGTCTGCCTTGTTTAATTATTTAATTAAACTTTTTAATTAAACTTTTCTTCTTCTATTCCCCATGGTATATGTAATTTAAAGATATTAATATTTAAATTATTATCTCAAAATGTGTGTATTAATTGAGAATGTTGTGTTGTTGAGTTTTGGCAGTTGTTTCTGTTTGCAATGGTACTTAATTATGGCTTTGTGCTTCTTTCCAGAATCTTCCTGTTATGTTCATTCTTCTCTTCAGTCCAGAATATTGCTTCCTATATTTTCTTTAAGTTTGGTTTGTTGGATATAAATCTTTCTAGGCTCTTTATATCAGAGAAAAACTTTCTTTCTTCTTTAATTATGGCAGATAGTTTTATTGGGTATATGAGAAAAGAAAGGGGCCTAGAGGTTGGAAATGGCTTGGGTGGAGTAAAGTCAGGTTGACAAAGGGGTCTTGGCTGATGTACAAGATGCGCCTCTTGGTCCAAGCCTGGTGTGTAGGGGTAGATCTTTCTGGGTAGAAAAGTTTGATGAAGCATGAAAGGGACCTATGGCTTAAGGAATAGGCACGTGGGTTCTGAGAAGCCTAGAAATTGGTTGAGGTGTAGCTAGACTAGAATAGAGCTTTGGATTTGGGATCTGGACTAGATCTTGTGGGATGAGGATTTGTGGATGAGGAAGGTCAGGGAGACTCACCAGGATAAACCTTGTAGGAGAGTGTGGGAGATCTGGCTTGCTGGAAATATTGCATACATATTAGAAGGGCCCTGAGTAGGGCAGGTCCCAGAGGTTATAATAAAATATTTAAGATAATGAAGAAATAAATTGAAGAAGACATCAGAAAATGCAAACAGCTGCATTTTTAAAATACTACTGAAGCTGAATGGAATCTATGTCAGTATATATCTAGTCAGTGGGGAGCAGCTGGTTAGGGATAAAGCTATGAGTTCCCTCTTTATTAGAAGGTTTTTTAAATATGGGATGGATTGAATAAGTCAACATAGATTACACTGGAAAACCCACACTGGAAAACACATACTGCTACTCTGGTAAAAATACCATGACCAAGGCAACTTATAATAGAAAGAATTTACTGGGGCTCACAGTTTCAGAGGGATAGAATCCATAATCACTATGGCGAGGAGAATGGCAGCGGGCTGGTAGGCATGGCACTGGAACAGTAACTGAGAGCTCATGTTTTGACACATAATCATGAGGCAGAGAGAGGAAAAACACTGGAAATAGCACATGTCTTTTGAGACCTCAAATCCCACCCCGGTGACACAAGACCTCACCTCCTAATTTTCCCCAAATAGTTCCACCTACTAGAGACAAAGTATTCAAACATATGCATCTATGAGAATAGTTCTCATCAAACCATCATTTCTAGTTTCTTTGTAAATGGTGGATGTGGACAAATCATTTCTGTTGCTTCTAATAGTCATTTGGCTCTTTGCAGGAAATTTTACATCCCAATTTTCTTCTATTTAATATTATGATAGAGATCTCCCACATTTAGGTATAAAACAGTAATGTTTGAAGCTAAGTTTGATCTTATTTATGGCACGCTAATTTTGGTAGATATTTTGGGCTTTTAGTGCTAAAAACTGAAATAATAAAAGCTGCCACCTACACTCTACTACAGTTATAATTTTTAACTTAATGCTGGTGCTTTAAGTTGACTAGACATTATTTTTTTAATTATTTTCTCCTGTTCTATTTGTTGTCTCTTCACTGAATCAATTTTTGAAGTTAGTACGAAGAATCAATGTATGGATAGTGAATTCAGTAGCTGAGTAATCAGCTTTTTTTTAACTAAAGGGGGAAAAGCGTATATCAAGACAGTAATTCAAAGCTCATGTTTTGCAAATGCATCATTCAGCATGCATGAATTCCAGAATTTTCAACTCTGTCTTGCCTACTAGTGTCAGGGTCATTGATGTGAAGAGAAGATTTTTTTTCTTTTAAAAATATTACAGTTCATATGCATACTAGGCAGAGTGTTAACCTCTGCAGACTGATTGTTTTTTTCATTGAAACTTTTCTCTCCTTTTGACAGGGAAACTGAGTTAATTAAAAATTATAATCATAATGGACTGGAAAGATAGATCATAGTTAAAAGCATGTAATGCTCTTTCAGAAGACACAAGTTCAATTCCCAGTACCCATGACAGGCAGTTTACCACTACCTGTAACTATAGCTCCAGGGGAATTCAACACCTCTAGCCTCTGCAGACATCTGCTCTCACATGCAATCTTCAGACACAGACTCTCACCACACATGTCATTAAAAACAATGAAAATCATTAAGAATTATAAAAATTAAATAAATATTTGTATATCAATTATATGTCAGACACTGTTTGCTCATCCCAAGCAAGCTGAGCAGGAGATAGGTTTGTTTTCAAAGTCCCCCAAATTTTAAAAATGTATTCTTCATTTCTATTTTTTTCTACTTTGTAAGGAAACTTTTTGTTTTTGTTAACTACAACTCAAATTTGGAGTTAAGTCCAGGAGCTCAGACACATTCACAAACACAAGCTCTGCCACTCACTTTCCCCTTTCAGTGGTCCTCTGGGGCGTTCAACCGTGGTGTCTTAGCATGCTATGAAAATTACATTGCTTTGGTCACTTACCACAACTTCTTTGACTCTTTTGAACAATCCAATCCAACTACAAGTGAAGTAATTTAAAAATTAAACCAAATTTTCCTCAAATTTGTTTTGTCTTTCAGGAGAGATGTCTTAGGTTACCCGAAAAGCATATTTGAAATAAACACAAAAATAGTAAGTGGTTGGTTTTGTGAATGATTTCCACTTCTTTCACAGATGGAGTCATCTGGGTGTCTAACAAAATGACCACTAGTGTGACACTTTTCCTCTCAGTCATCCTCCCAATATGCATAAACATGGAACTTCTTGTATAAGGAGGTTTTCAACTGTAGAATACACTACTGATCCAATAAAAGATATTGGGGGAAGCCACCCTATAGGATGGATGTTATGGGATTGGGTCAGTGGTTGACAGAACTTTCTACTCTTCTAGAAGCTCCACATCTGCTTCTCAGCAGTTTCTGATCTCCTTGGACACTTGCATTCACATACACATATCCACACGTGACACATAATCAAGAATAAACTTTGGGGATAAAGAGATGGGTATTTGGCTAAGAACACTAGTTGCTCTTGCAAATGACCCAGTTTCCATTCACAGTATCCATGTGGTGTCTAACTCCAGTTGACTGTACCTCCAGTTCCAGAAGATATGATCTCCTGGTCTTTGTCAATACTGCATGTATGTGGAACATGGATATATATTCAAGCAATACACTCACACACATACAGATAGAGATAGATAGATAGATAGATAGATAGATAGATAGATAGATAGATAGATATAGATAGATAGACAGACAGATAGATAGGCAGACCTTTAAAAGTGTGTGGTGAGTTATGTATTAGAGAAAAGCTACATCTGAGAATTTAGGAAAGATATTTTTTCTCACATATGCAAAGATATTGTGCTGGATAGTTTGTCAACTTGACAAAAGCTAAAATCATCTGAGAGGATGGAATCTCAATTAAGAAAATGCCTCCAAACGATTGGGCTGTAGGGAAAACTGTAGGACATTTTCTTAATTAGTGATCAATGTGGGAGGGCCCAGTCCATTGTGGGTAATGCTACCCAGGGCTGGTGGTCCTGGGCTCTATAAGAAAGCAG
Organism: Mesocricetus auratus; assembly: GCF_017639785.1. Taxonomy (NCBI): domain Eukaryota; kingdom Metazoa; phylum Chordata; class Mammalia; order Rodentia; family Cricetidae; genus Mesocricetus; species Mesocricetus auratus. The sequence continues at coordinate 80,761,916 of NW_024429189.1, forward strand.
GCTGAGAAAGCCATAAGGAGCACCCTCCATGGCCTCTGTAACAGCTCCTGCCTTCAGATTCCTACTGTGTTTGAGTTCCTGCCCTGGTTTCCTTCAATAATGAACTACAATATGCTACAATATGGAAGTGTAAGCCAAATAAACCCTTTCCTCGCCAAGTTGCTTTTGGTGATTGTGTCTCACCACAGCAAAGGCAGACATATACAGCATATTTTATAATAAGCATTCCTATATATATTCCAGCAGTGTGCTTCCCCTTCTGTCATCTGTGTGGGAAACCTCTATTACAGTAAGGATATTGCAGCCTCATGTCCCGATTAACACATGTCGTCCGCAAAAGCACACCTCTCACATAAGTGATGTGACTTTCACAGTTTGGGTGCCATTTCCCCTTCTTTAAAAATGTATGTGCAAATGAGAATTTAGTGTGGTGATATCATGGGAAGTTTAAATTTACAACAGTCAGGAAATTCCCAAAGTAGATAGAGAGCTCTAAACATCACCCGTGCACGAGATCACTAAGTATAAATAGTGGTTGACTGTAACTCGGGTTTTCCTTGTCTTCAGAGGCAGTTAAATCATCTCACAAACTAAACTGGATCCTTTTTGTATTGGCTCTTCTAATCTTAAGTATTTAGAACTAAAGCATTCTAAAATGCAATGAGAAGAATTCAACACAGATCCTAACCACAAGAGAAAAATAGAAGGCAGAAGATAAAGGATAAACAGGAAAGAAGATGGCACAGCCATCTGTCAGCCTCCCAGAGGACACATAGGTTTTCACTTCCGTGTTTGCTCTCCCGTTCAGTGCTTTACTGGGCAGCATGTTGCTCAGTTAGCACTATTCAGGTTCAGGCTTAGGATGTCAACTGATAATAGTTATGTGCCTTTAGATGTCTCTTTTCTATAACTTGACCTATCCACTAACAGATTTGGGACAATGGTTTTTAAAGCAAGGGTGTTACAATGGGAATCTCAACATAATGAAAAAAATATGTTTTCCTTTTGTAATGTTTATTGTTTAGAAGCAAAGTATGCACTTCTGTAGATGAAGTCCGTAGAGAAAGTAAAGACTTAGTTCTAGTAGAAAATACACAGGATGGCTTTCACTTGTCTGCACTCAAGTACCAGGCAATCCACATCTCATAGACCAAGACACACTCTTTAATATAGTTGACGGCAGTGTCTTCAAGGGATACACCGGTGTTGGAAATAAAGGGGAAACCGAGAACCTGCAGAGTGCAGGTTACAGATATGTGAGGGCCCAGTTCACTGTGACAGTGCCACCCCTGTGCAGGTGGTCCTGGGTTCCATAAGAAAGCAGGCTGAGGAAGTCATGGGAAACAAGCCAGGAAGCAGGGTTCCTTTATCATCTTTGTTTTAGTTCCTGCCTTGGCTTCCTCTGATAATGGTCTGTAACCTATAAGTCAAATAAACCCATCTCCCTGCATGTTGCTTTTGGTCATGGTTTTTATCACAACAATATAAACTTAAGACAGATGACAAACATCTAACTAAGCAATACAACAAAACAGATGGAATAATTTGTAAGTGAGAGACACTTAATTCTCACAGTGTTGTGATATTTTGTTTATGATATGGCAAATAAGGCTTGCCTGAAGATCAGAGTGCAAAGCTAGCCACACTAGGTAGCCATAGAGGCCAGGCAGTGGTGGCACACACTTTTAATCCCAGCAGCCACATTAGTTATCCATAGAGGCCAGGCAGTGGTGGTGTGCACCTTTAATCCCAGCACTCAGGACACAGAGGCAGATGGATCTCTGTTAGTTCAAGTCCTCCCTGGACTATACAAAATGGATCCAGTCTAAAGGAGAAACAGCTCACACAAAGGTGATCCCAGCACTTGGAGTGGCACACCTTTAATTCCAGCACTAAGGAGGCAGAGACAGAAAGGGATATGGCTGAATGGAGAGAGGAATATAAGGCAGGGAGAGACAGGAGCTCAAGGCAATCTGAGGCTGAAGCCTGGAGCAGGCAGTCTGAGGCAGTCAGTCTGAGGATCCAGTCTGCAGACATGATCACCCCTTTGGTCTGAGCACTGGTAGAGGTAAGAACTCTCTAGTGGCTGGCCACTTTGCTTCTCTGATCTTTCAGTTTTCACCTTCTGATAGCTGACTCTGAGCTTTTATTTACTACCAATTAGAATTCATGTTGCATGCAGGGTCAAGCTTGACTCCAGAAGCCTCAGTGTCGAGAGAGCTATCAGTCTCTGCTCCATAAATGGTGTCTTTTTCTTCACCCTCCAGGCTAGGAAGCTCATTCTGCATCTTTTAAAAGAACATTAAACACAAGTAGGAGGGTGGGGTCTTCATCACTGAATCACTTCCCATTGGCCCTCCCCTGTAGTACTTCACTGGACATTAAGATTCAGTTTAGTAACTTTGGAGGCACACCATTATTCAGACTGCAGTGGAGAAGAAAGTTCTGCATCCACCTTCAACTATGCCTAGAAGTATTTCTTAATTCTGGGGAAATTTAAAGATAATGATGAAGTAATTTTTCTGAGAATGTGAACCCACAGTTTAAAGGGAATCAAGAAAAATATGGTACCAGCCTTACATTCTGCTTCATTATAAAACTATCAGTAACCCATGTGGCTATACTGACTTCATTTTCATGGTGAGAATCATCCCTGCCCTTTGTTCCTAGGTCCAGCTGCCCTTTTTCTCTAAGCATCATATTTTCAAGATCTACTCTCTTGGTGTGCATTTATTTAAATGCTATCTTCAAACACCACATTTTACTTGCTAGTAGCTCCCTGTCTCTTATAGGTACCTGGCTCTTCTCTTTCTTTGTAGATGGGGAAGTCATATACTTCATTCCATTCTCCTGAGACAAAGAGATGAAAAGGCTTTGATGTTCATTTTCTTAGTAAAATTTTCTCTGTTTGATGGGGCGTCTATGAAATACCTTCCTATTTCCTTATACAACTTCTTTTTAATTGATTTCCTCCCCAAGTTATGTGGGTTATCACAGACTGTGGGAAACAGTGGAATGCTATGAAGGAAACAATTGGTTTTCTCTTCCCCCTTTTAACGGTGATTATATTCATTTTGTTTGCTTTTTGTTTTTCAAGACAGGGTTTCTTTGTTAAGCTTTGTAGACCAGGCTGGCCTCAAACTCACAGAGATCCCCCTGCCTCTGCCTCCCTAATGCTGGTATTAAAGGTATGTACTACCACCATGCAACTTAAAGGTGATTATATTCTAGAAATAGCTTTTCTCTTACTTCCCAGATATGAGAATGAATAAATGAATGAATGAAAACAAACCAACCACATGAGAGAAATTAGGGTATCCAAGCATCATTTTCCCATCTTCAAGAGTTGATGTGTGTGAGCATTTGGGGATCAGTAGATGATACAGTTTAATGGTTGCCATTAAAACTCAGGTTGAGCTTGCATCTCTACTGTGAAGCATCAAGGATCGGGTGTATTGGGGGTTTAAGCCATGGCATTATACACAGCAGGCTAGGGGCACATTCCCAGCCAGCCTCAAGTGTGGCTTTTCAAAGGTGATTAATGAGTGTTCTCTTCTTGTATATCTCTGTGTGGGATGATGAATTAGTCAATTAAGGGGTAAACGAGTTATTATAAGATTGAGATTACTATAAAATCCAGTTTGTAACCGTCTCCTCTATATGATGCCTCTTTCCACCTTCAGAATCTACAGGGTCCCAATCAGAGCAAGACACCTTTGAATTCCCAGCTCAAAGATCACAAGACTGCATTCTGAAGTGTCACTGAGTTAATAGTCTAGGACATTAGGTACCAAAGGTCAACCCTGAGCAACACATGAAGCTGCAGGAAACATCTAGCAGGAGCTCCAAAACAGGAATGTGATGGGTTAACGGCCCCTGGTGAGATGCTAACTGGGACCTTGTTAAGACTCTAAGACTTGCAGAAAAGAGGGGGAGGTGAGAAGGGCAGAGCTGGAAGACTGAAAAGATGAAGAGCACACAGGCACTGCTGTTTCTTCAGCCCTGATGTGCTCCTGTGGCAGGGGTCTAATCAAAGCCTGTGTCTGCCTCCCTCCTGGGAAGACCCCATCTCAACAGCCTTCCTGCAGCAGCTCCCTACCTTCCCCAGGCTTCCAGATGGGAGTTCCAGACCAGTATTGTCTCCCGGAACATTGACGCAGCAGCTAAGTTTATTGTTGCTGGTCCCTCCGCAGTTGGTGTGGCTGGATCAGGGACGGGCTATCATCCAAACAGTGCTTGATAACTTGATTGTTGGCTATGCCAGGATCTCATCTCTCAAGCAGCAGCTCTTCTCATATGCCGAGCGGGGCTTTGCCCTGTCTGAGGCCATGGGGCTCTTTTGTTTGATGGTTACCCTCCTCATCCTCTTCACTGTGAGATATTGTGGGTTCATCCAGATATCCCTGCTGTTTTAACTCCATGCCATTCTTGGTGCTAGAGTATGCTAAATTTTACCATTAAACACATGTTTTTCTAAAAAACAAAACCAACTAAACAAAACAAAAAGAGAAAAGAAGAAAAAATACAGGCAAAAACACCTTGGGAAGCAGGTCACAGCACCAAGCAAATGACTTAGCTTTTGAGTTCCCATCAGCCCTCTCACATTTGCGCATCTTTTCCATGTGGGAACAGCATGCTTTTCTCTTGTGACTTGTATGAGTTACCCTCCAAGTGCTCCAGGAAGGGTTAATCACAGCGGCTCAGGACTAACAGAATCATTAAAGGTCTGTGTTAAAGCTGAGCATAGTAGTGCATGTCTTCAAAGGCAGCACTTGTCAGAGGCAGGTGGGCTGTGTAAGTTCCAAGCCAACCAGGGTGACCCAGAGAGACCGTGTTTTAACAACAACCCCCCTCCCTGAAAAGTTCTGGTTCAAGTCAAGGCTACTGAGATTCAGACTGCTCTTCTTTCTCTAAAATACCATTGGACTCCTTTTCTGTAACACATACAAAAGAAGAAAACATTTCAATTGGGAGGGAGAAGAGATGAGAAATGGAAGGTTATCTCACTCAGGAATGGATGAGCACAGCTTTGTGAGGGGAAAAAAAGGCATTGAAGACAAAGAGGGGCTTGGGGTGGCTCTAGGATGGTCAATAAGAAGCTGAAAACGTCTATGCTCAGTATTTGGTGATGACTAGAAGAATGGAACCCCCAAAAGAGTCTGGGTCACAAACCAGAAGCAGGAGAGGCCCTTGAACAGTCATTACCCAGCAGCTATCATCTTAATAGGAGGCAGCCACTGTGCTGATGGCTGCCATGCGTCCCTCTTGGCTGGTGGCAGTCACAGCTGAGCGGTGAGTCAGCACTGAACAGTCATTCATCCTTGTCTGATGCCAAGTCTCCAGTCATGTCTCAAACAACAACAACAACCCAAGAAGGAGAAACTGGTTTTCTCTCCCTGCAGAAATTATGTGGATGAACCCATTATTTGTTTTACTAATAAAGCAGCCACAGATTCAGTGCACTGTGGGGTGGGTCTGCTGATTTGCTTAACAAATATTGGCCACCAGGGCTGCTGTCACCAGTGTTGGCAAAGGGCAACCATGGTTCACCTGGTGGTGATGTGTGAGGCTCACTGTAGATTCATTCTCACAAGCTAAATGTGCACTTCCACTCATTTGAGAGGCCAGAATAAGCCAGCTCACCCACAAAGCATGTTTGTGACAGATAAACATGGTCTCTAGTATCTGTTGTCACAGCAGTCCCCTTTGCATATTCCTGGAGCTGGCATGTAGTTTCCCCCACACAATCACACACACCAGCCACCGTGTCCAGTCTACACCTTTCTGGGAACAACCATAACGTGTGAGTCAATCTCAGTGTGAGCTCTGTGCTCAAGGATCCTGTTACAAGGCTGGTCCTACCCTTAATTGGTTGTGTAAACCCTGACCTGTTTCTTTACACTTTTAGCATTTGAATAACAGATGTTATCACAGAACCATGAGATTCTTGTGAGAATCAACTGTGTTCATTTGTGTGAAACACAGGCCACAGTATGCAATGCTGCAGAGGCGAGCAGTGTCTTGGTCACTGTTCTGCTGCTGTGAAAAGACATCATGACCAAGGCAACTCTTACAAGAGAAAGCATTTAGCTGGGGGCTTACTTCCAGTTTCAGAGGTTTAGTCCATTGTCACCCATCAGAACTCAGCCTCTATGAAAAACATGTATTTGCCACATGTGGCTAGTCCTTGTGATCGAACACCTTACTCATGTTATTCCTCTTAATCCCCAGAGAATAAATTGCCTGATGTTTTGAATAAAGTTGTCTATTGCATGAGACTTTAGCCTGCCTCATTTTCAGGCCCTGCTCTTCATACAATCATCATGCAGAAAGCATGGCAGCATGTAGGTAAATACTGGAGCAGTAGCTCAAGCGCTACATCCTGATACATTGACAGAAAGGGTGGGATGCTGGGTCTAGTGTGGGCTTTTTAAACCTTAAAACCCACTTCCAGTAACACACTTCTTCCAACAAGTCCAGACCTACTCCAACAAGGCCACACCTCCTAATCCTTCTAATCCTTCTCAAATAGTGCCATTTCCTAATGACTCAGCATTTAAATACAGGAGCCTATGGGAACTGTTCTTTTTTCAAACCACCACAGTGTTGCTAAACCAAAGTTCACTCTTCCAGCTAGGAGAACTGCTTTAATTTCTCATCATTTGACCTGTCTGACTCCAAAAAAATACTTAATCTAGGAGAGGTAGGGTAATCTGACACTATTCCTACAAGAGTTGAACAAGCATCCACTCACCACAGAATGGAACTAACAACACCGCAAAGCCAGGATCCCCCAAAGTTCAACTTGGCGAAGTGATACATTTAACGTGGTTAATTAAAGGAGTATGGATGATGGGTTGTAACTCATGGGAACAGACATTACTCAAAGACAGCTGCATGTCTCAAAGCCCTGTAGGCACTTTCCCTTAGAATAGTGGTTCTCAGCCTGTGGGTCATGACCCCTTTGAGGGCTGAACAATCCTTTCACAGGGGTCACCTAAGACCATTGGAAAGCAGATATTTACATATGATTCAGAAGATTAGTGAAATAAAGTTATGAAGTAGCAAAAAAATTAATAATAATTTCATGGTTGGGGGAGTCACCACAACATGAGGAACTGTATTAAAGAGTTGCAGCACTAGGAAGGCTGGAAATGATTGCCTTAGAAAATCTTGTGTCTTAACAAGCTTCACTTCAAGGTGGAAGATTTTAATCTGGAGGAAACAGCAACACAACAGATGCCTATTATGAAAAGTACAGTGGAGCATGGATGGACCTTGTGAGGCAAGAGGTGGCAGTAGTATGAGATGAAGTTGACCTTGTAACCTGAGGAATTTGCTGGGCCAGTAGGAAAAGCTACATGCCAACACGCCATCATTTGTATTGGGAGAACATGGATGAACTGGCTCATGACGGAAACTCCGAACCTTTAAGGTGGGGCTAGCACTGTCAACTCTACTCCTATGTCACATGACCCAGCACTAGTGCCATCATCACCTCATTCATGGCCCTTGATGTGTATGTCAATGCCTTCCCCTCCCTGACACCATGTTCTGTCTGGTTTTACTCTGCATGATTCCACTTGACATTTTGTACTGCCCACTGGGACCAACTTGGCACCTTTCCTGGTCCTCCCTGATGCCTCTATTGTCTGTTCCTGTACCTAGTAATAATTAGCTCATCCGACCTTGCTTGAGACCTAAGACATTGTCCATGTGGTGAGCAACACAATCCCAGAATGACTATGGGCGTTTGTCTCTAGGTTGTGGGGGTTCTTGGTTAAGAAAACAAGCATGGAGAGGTCTCACTGAACCATTGAATTGCAGCATTCTTGTGGAACTACTATTTCAGAATTTTTAGCATAAATCAAATTTTTCATTATATAGTCTTTACAAAAGAATTAGGGCTTTCCTTAAATGTTAAAAAACTAGAAATAAGGTGTCTAACCGCATGTGAAACACCAGCTATAAACAACTGCTTATATTATCTACAGTTGAGTTAAAATTTGCTCTCAGTATCACCAGTCACATTTCAGTTATATGAGTGGACATGGGGCAGCACACACAGAACATTTCCATCTTTACCAGGTTTCTTCAGTGTGAGTGCTGCACAATGAAAGTCATTGAACATGCTACAGAGGAGAATAATACGGTCAGATTTGTGATTCAAAAGGCTGATTCCTTGCAAAGTAGAGGGTAGTATTGGGGAGGGAAACATACTCAGTCAGCTGTCCTCTGGGGAATGCTGAAGACGTCACAAGCTTCATAAGCAACTCAGAACATTCAGAGAAAGACTAGACTATAAGATACTGCCAGAAAAAAAAACAACCTCAGTTATGTATTTGTCTGGTTCTCCAGCCTTCTCCCTGGCTCCTTTCCCCTCCCTTTCCTTGAACACCCTGGTCCAGGTCTTGAATCAGGACCTCTATGCTGCTTCCCCCTCTTACCATATTCTTCCTTCTGGAGCTTGCTCACTGGGACCTTCCCTCACCAGCACAGGTGACGGGAAACAGTGGCTAGCAGAGATGCCATTGTCGAGGGCATGCTTGCACTGGTTAGCTTTTGTCAACTTGATGTAAACTAGACCCAGGAAGAAGGAATCCCAGTTGAGAAATTGCTTCCAGTCACACTGAGCTGTGCACGTATCTTTTGGGATGATTTCTTGATTGCTAATTGATGGAGGAGGGCCCAACACACAGTGGATCGTGCCACTTCTTGTAAGATAGGCTGGAGCTGAGAGCTGAGTGAGAGCCTGGAAGTAAGTCAGTGAGTAGCATTCCTCTGCAGGCTCTGTTTCAGTTCCTGCCTCCAGGTTCCTGTCGTGAGTTCCTGCCTCAGCTTCCCGATGGATCTATAAGCCAAAGAAACCCTTTCCTTTGGTCAGTATTTTATCACAGCAATAGAGAAATAAATGAAGACAATGCCATAGGCAGAATCTCTAATGATAAGTTTTTATATTATCTTTTATGAATTGAGAAAGTTGCCCTACTGATTCAGTCCCCAATAGCTAATACTATTAGTAGGTGACTAAAGTGATTTTGACATACATTCAGTAAGGGGTGATCAGAAAAATTCTTTGTGACTAGGACTAGGTCTAAGTTACTCAGAAAGTTATGTAGATCAAGTGTTTCATCCCTTCACCCTCTGAGTCTGTTGGTAATCGTAATGCTACTGTATAATGTGAAAATTTTCAAATAGAACTATACCCAGTTCTATAAATACACATGATTAAGACTTCAAATATAGCGCTGCTTTCTTTTCATGGGGGCTATTTCTGTGTGGTGATTGCCTGGCTGATATGCAATTTCAGAATACAAATGGCTTTTCTCCATAGCTAATGGGGAAGTTGGCAGGGTGCTGCACACACAGGCCCTCTCTGAGAAAAAGTCTGTTAAACTGTGCCGAGTGTGCTTCTGAATTATATAAGCAGAGTGGACAAGAAGCAGTGGTGTGACTGCACATCCCATTAGGATGAAATAATGCCTGTTTGTTTTGTTTCTGGTTCTAGAAGAATACTGGCCCTTCTGGTCATAAATCACACGATGATCAGCCACAAACATGAGCCCAGGGCCTATTGTATTCTAAATTAAATAGACGGTACTGTAAATCAGGAACAAACGCCAACAGAGTTTTTTTTCTGGTTCTAGATTCACAAGCACTTAAAAAAAGTTTAAATAAGAATGATGATTAAAATATAAAAGGAGTGGTTTCATTGACTCTTATGAGCAAAGATGGTCCAAAGTGTTGATCATCTCATCCCATCCCCTTCAAAGAGAGGACTGAGGACCATGTGGACTCTCAGCATCATGGAGCCACCTTCTAATGTCATCAAAGCCAACAGAACCCCATTGTAAGTCAGGGCTCAGGTCATGTTTTATTGGTAGGATGACACTGTGGTATTGAGAGTGCTCCAGAGGAGGATGGATTTTGGTGTCAATGTGCAAATACTAGTCCTCATTCTTATTTTGTGACTTTGACAAATAAGGTTAGAGAAACTGAGCTTTGAAAACTACCAACATCCTAGGGTAATTGAAAATATGAAATGAGATAAAACACTTGAAAGCCCAGCATCTATTACATAGCACATATCAAATACCAAGTGGGCAGAAGACACTTTACATTTAACTAGAAAGTCGGTCTTCAGTCTCTCAGCGACTTCCGACTCTTCTGCTCCTGGTTTCTGGATGCTCTTTTGGGTAACATTTGGATGGTCTTTCCTGCCAGCCCATTTTAGACTAGAGTTAGGCTAGGTGGAGAGAAGTCAGTCAGCTGGCTCTGAACACAACTAAAGAGATTCTAAATTTTGTGAGAAACAGACCCAGAGCACAATTGCTCATTAAGATAAAGGAGTAGGAATGGAAAATAGGTGGGAACCAAAACCATTACACACACTCAAGCCAGGGGAAGAGCTAGACAAGCCCATGAAGGTAAAATCTGAAATCTCCTCTCATATGCAGCCCCTAATTTATTATTAATCATCTACAATTGTTTCTCTTAAACATGACCCCTAAAGTCATGAGCTTCAGACCCTGCCAGGGCCGAGCTGCCAGGCCCTAGGGAGGAGGATCTGCTTGCGTGGCTCTCTGGTAGAGGAGCCAAGCATTCACAATGAATGAAGCAGGAAGTTGGGCCTAGTGACTTTCCCTGAAATCCCTGCACTCAGGATACCAAGGCAGTATAATACTGAGGTATAATACCAAGGTCAGCTTGGTGTAAACAGTAAATTCTATCTGAGTGTTAATAGGCTACATAGTGAGATCCTGACTGAAACCCTGACAAAAGTCCCATCTCTGTATGTTCTTTTGCCTATAACAGCTGCTGGCAAATCCTAGTGTAGGACAACTGACACCAGAGGCTTTAAGTAACTGTAAGAGTTACAATGATAACAGCTGAGGGTTGGTTTTTTAATGATTTGTTTTATATGTTAGATCCCTTGGAGCTGGAGTTACAGCTGGCTGTGAGTTTACCGATATGTGCTCTGGAAGAACAGTACTCTTAACCTCTGAGACATCTCTCAAGCCCCCATATTTAATTAATTAATTTATTTCCAAACCAACAGTTTATTACTTTTTATTTATTTGAGTATGGAGGTTAGAGAACTTTTGGGAGTTGGTTCTTTCCTTCTACCATTTGGGTCTTGGGGATTAAATCCATGTGGTTAGGTTTGGCAGCAAGTGCCTTTATCCTCTGAGCTATCTCATTGGCCCTCAAGGTTGTTTGAAGCTGTCCCAGTTATTAGTAGTTGTGGAACTGAGATGCTAGAGTGTATAAAGGCGTGAATCTATGAGCCCAACATCAGGATGTTTTCTTCTAGTTACTATGGGTTAAATTACAAGACACACAAGCTTAGAAGCTCAGAGGAGAATGAGTAAAAGGGAACAGCAAGTCTCTGGAAGTTTTATAATTTGATGGAAATAACTGAGTTCAGAACTCTCCAAGGGGGTCTGGTACGTCCAAATAACTAGGCCTTAATCTGAGACCCTGAGGGAGCTGCAGCTCAGGAAGGGGGTACCACCAGGACTAAGGTGACTTCCAGAACAGAGAGCCAGCCTTGGGCAGCTGGCAAGGGAAAAGGGTCAATCCTGTACAATGTTTTAAAATCAGTGCCAGACACCTATGATGCTACAGACTGGTAATTATGGAGAATGAAGTATTGGAGCTAAAATCAGAGCTCTGTACTGTTTTAATATCATGTAGAATAGACCTCAAGGAAGGCATCATTGTGTGTCAGAGAGGTCAGTAAAGCATGGAGCAGCCAATAAAAACAGACTGCACCTGTAAGGAGCCGTGGAAGACTGGAAGCCAACTTTTCCGAAGAGAGAAAGAGAATAGGATATGATATCAAATGATGTTTTCAGCACTCAAAGATAAGAACCGATCATAAAGAGCTCTACACATAGTGAAGACACCTTTTAAAGTCAGAGGTGAAATAAAGACATCTCCAGAAAGACAAAACTGAACAGTGTCAGCAGTATACTTGTACCAAAGGAAGTAACGAGGGGGCTTAATTCCTCACAGAGAAAGAAAATGGTCTCAATCAGAAGCACAGAAAGTGTAGAAAGAAGGGCAAGGAGCAGGCTAAACCCATGTAAGTGCACAGTAGGTAAGTGAATGTTAACTCAGAAAACAATACTACTAACTACATTCTACTTACGAGATGGACGACTCCTACAAAAATTTTTGTAGAGATAGCATTTCTGTGAATAGTAAGGGAGACGGGGCCAGTGCAGTCATGTCACAAGGACAGCATTATCTGGAAAGTGGAATGGGGTTAATTCTTCAGTAAGTCGAAAATGCCTCTAGTAATCTTTGGGATAAATAGAATATGTTAGAAATGAGGTAGGGGAATGGAGAAAATGAAAAAGTACTTCATATATGTGATGGGAACAAGGAAAGAGAACAACCAAGAGCACTGAAATACTCTAAATATAGTAAATTATTTACAGTTAAATGACCTCATCTATTTGAAATGTAAACATTGCCTGATTACATGGACTGCATGCAGAAGAAAAACCTTAAGTATAAGAACACAGATCATCCAAAGATTCGAGAAAAGCTATGCCAGGAAGAATCTAACCAAAAGAAAGCTAAACTGGTATAGTTATATTGACAAACAGCAAAGTACACTTTGAGGCAAGAAACATTGCAAGAGTTAAGTTCATTTCCTGATTATAAAAGCCTTTCTAATAGGGAAGGAAATGTAATTCAAAATCTGTACATATACATGATAATATACCTCAAAATAGGGATAGCAAAAAAATGACAAAATTATAAAGAGAACTAGGTGCAGTCATGATCACAGAGGACCTTTGTGGGCTTGTATTTCCACCTTCCCTGTGTGTGTGTGTGTGTGTGTGTGTGTGTGTGTGACAGAAGGCTGCTTTCCACTCAGGCATTTCTCAAGAGGGTTGCATTCACAGCGGGAAACCCTGAGGGATGAGGAAATGCCCCTCCCTCTGGGATAGAGAGAAAACTTGTTTGTGGTGCTGTTAGAGCAGAGGGATTCCCCTGCTTCTCACAATCCACTCTCCTCATTACTGTGGGGTCTGGAGAGTGAGAGGAACTCACTCACTCACTGATGCTCACGCTGCTTTGTTGTGAACGACACAGCCCACTTTGCTGGTCACTCAGGAATCTTCTGCCAGAAATGCACTATTTATTAGCTTAAGAAGGGTAAAAATCACACTCCAAGCCAACAGTATGCTGTACACAATAGGCCCCAGTAAAGGGCATGGGAAACATAATCAAGAGTGGTGAAAACCAAATATGGTATCGGCTTGTAAATATACAACTTTAAGGCAAGAAGCATTATTTGAATTAAGGGGAGAGTACTAAATAGCAAAGGGAGCCTATCCATTATATAATAGTTTAATAACTTTATGATTTCAATAACACCTTTAAAATGATTAATACAAAATCTGGTAGGACTAGAATAATTGATGAATAAACATATAACCATACTGGAATTTAAAATAAATGTATTTTGGGGAACAGGAGATGGTTCAATTGGTAAAGTCTTGTCATACAATCAACCCCACAACACACACTAAATCCTATGAATATGAGGTAGAGTGATGGAAGATACCTTGATGTTGACTTCTACCCATTTGTACGAACATCCAAACATATATGTGGACACACACACACACACACACACACACACACACACACACACACTACCTCTCTCCTACTAAGAGAACAACTAAATGAATAATAAAAGACATAATAGGTTTGAACACAGCTACACAAAAATAGCATGGAACACACAATCTTCAGGTAACATAAAAATCATCATGTATTTCAAAGGATTATCACTATTCAGAACATGCCCTCTGTTATAGAATGAAATTGTCTTGTCATTTTGTAACTCATTTCTGCCTTCATTCTATAACAGAGGGCATATTCCCAGGACTTGGGAGTCAGAGGCAGGTGGATCGCTGTGAGTTTGAGACCAGGTTGGTCTACAGCGCGAGTTCCAGGACAACCTCCAAAGCAATACAGAGAAACCCTGTCTCTAAAAACAAACTAAAAAACAAACAAAAAATGTAAAATGTATGAAGGGAAAGCCACCCAACATAAAAGTTGCTTGTGCACAGTTAACTTTGGGGCCAAAGGGCGTTTTCCCATTAAAAATATATGCTGAGTGGTGGTGATGCACCTTTTTAATTCCCAGAACTCAGGAGGCAGAGGCCCAAGGATTTATGTGAATTTGAGGTCAGTCTGGTCTACAGAGCAAGTTCCCAGGACAGCCAACGCTACACAGAGAAACCTTGCCTTGAAAAACCAAAGTCAAAACAAACAAACAAAAAACATTTTGGGGTTGGGGAGACAGCTTGGTTTTTAAATTGCTTCCTGAAAAAGCATGAGGAACGGGGTTTGATCCATAGCATCAAAAGCCAGGAGTGCCTGTAATCCTAGTATAAGGAGGTGGAGACAGGAGGATGCCAGAGAGCTAATCTAGATGAACCGGGGACCCCCACGTTCAGTAAAAGAAGAATATAAAAGTATGGAGTAGTAGAGGAACATATCAAATACCAATCTCTGGTCCCTTGTCTTAGTTATTTTCCTATCACTGTGAAGAAATGCCACGACCAAGGCAACTTATAGAAGAGTTTGAAGTTAGTCCATGATCATTGTGGGAAACGTGATAGCATGCAGGAGATATGGCTCTGGAGCAGTAGTTGAGAGCTTACATGTTGAGACAACAATCAGGAGGCAGGGGACCTTACATGGAATGTTGTGGTGTTCTAAAACGTCAAAGTTTACCACCACTGACACCTCCTCTAATATGTTTGCAAACCCGTGAGCCTTCCCACACTGTTCCACAAATTGAGGTCCAAGCATTCAAGTATATGAGCTTACGGGTCCATCCTACCCAAACCACCACATATCTCCAGGCATACACATGAATACCTTCTGCGGTGGTTTGGGTGTAATTGGCCACCATGATCTCATAGGCAGTGACACTATTAGGAGGTGTGGCATTGTTGGAGTGGGTGGGTATGGCCTTCTTGGAAGAAGTATGTCACTGTGGGGGTGGGATTTGAATTTCCCTATGCACAGATTATCACTCAATCCCTCAGTTGACTTCCTGTTGCCTGCAAAGGGTAGGACTCTCAGCTACTACTCCAGCACATCTGCCTGCACACTACCATGCTCCCTGCCATGATAATAAATTTAACCTCTGAAAGTGTAAGCAAACCTCCTCAATTAAATATTTTACTTTATAAGAGCTGCTGTGGTCATGGTGTCTCTTCACAGCAATAGAAACCCTAAGAGACTCCCCATGAAAACACACACACACACACACACACACACACTTTTTTTTTCTTAGTCTTTTGGGGGCCTACCACCCAGAACCCAAATAAATGCACAGAGTCTTATTCTTACTTATGAATGCCTAGGCTTAGGTTGACTTGTTTCTAGTCAATTTTTCTAACTTAACCTGTTTCTTTGCTTCTAGATTTTGCATCCGGGCTTTTTAATTTTCTTTATTCTGTATGCCTTTCTTCCCTTCTTACTCCTGGTTGGTTGTGTGGCTGGGTGGCTGGCCCCTGGCGTCCTCCTCTCCTTTCTTTTTTCTCGCTTCTCTCTCCTCCTCCCTAACAACAGTAGCCTCAGAACTTTTTTCCATAGCTGAGAAAAGCATCTCGCTGTGAATTGTTTTCTGAATACTTAGGCTCCTGGGAACTTCAAGGCACACGGATACACTTTTCAGCTAGCACGCACAGGTGCTGAGTTCAAGCCTGAATGTCAACTGGCAGCTGAGTCAGTAAATGGACAAGAGTAGTTTAAATCATACATCTTGGTAAGTGATATCTGCCTCCTTACTAGAACTTATATTCTGTTTTGAACCTGCTCTGTCACTGCTTAAATAGAACACTTCTAGATCGTTAATTAGTACACTGGAAGCACAGAGGACTGCTTAGTAGGGTTTCTGCCCATTATGTGCTTCTCATGTCGTTTTCAAATCAAAACAAACATTAATTTGGCTTTCACCTATTAATATAAACACTATTAATATCAGACCATCTTTTCTACACATGTCTTATTTCCTTCTGGTCTTTGCAGCCCGGGCTCCTTTGGTATGCTAACCATGACAGCAAATCTTTAGTACTTTGCACTGTCTCAAGCAAGTGCATACATGGAGGAGTATTTGAGTTCTCAGTTCAATTAACTGTGGTGTCTTAGACAAATTACTCAAGGTCTTCACTGGAGTTGCATCTGGCATTGTTGCCTGACATGGGCAGCCCCCAGAGAGAAACCTCTACCATCTTAGCTTCCAGTGCAAGAGAAAGGACTTACGGAACAAGTGTGGTATTAAGTCAGAGTGAGAGGCAGAGAGGACCATGGGAGCAGTTATCAACCATGAGACTCCAATGTGTCATGCTACGAGTTAAAAAACAAGCTCTTACTGTACGGTGGGAATTAGGAAGAAAGGGTGATTTTAATTTGGAGAAAGGGAGCTTCAAATTAAAGTGTAGACAGACTGCTCAGCAACCTTCTCTTAGAAGACTCAGGTGAAGGGATTTCATGGTATATTGACCAAATTTTCATTACATTTGTATATTCAGGATATTGCTAGCAATGTCACATGACACTCAATATAATTATACGATTATTACATTTTATACAAACCATTTCACCTCAAGCTTCCTCACTGAAAATATATATTTGGGCTTTATTATCTAATGGCAGAGCACAAGTTCTTACTAATGTAGAGATAATGGCTCCCAAGCCATCGACTGAGGAAATAGCTACTACATAAGGCAGCTTATTAAAAACCAAGCAAAAGTCCTTTGGTCTAATCTCAAGTTTGAGAAATGCTAGGTTAGAAGAAGTTAAATATGATTCTTTATAGCAGGTCTCTTCTGAACCTGTAATTAGCTACTATTGCATTGTGATTCTGTAAAAGGGGTGTAATTAATTTTGATGCCTGTGTGTTTGACCATGGAACATACTGTTCATAGTATTTTGTAATGATAGTATTTTCTGTAATATATACTAGGAAATAGTGGGATCAGATATCATTGAATATATGGGCCAAACTGTAACCTGCTACCAAAACAAGCTTAAGTCAGACAGTAGAGAGGTAAGTGAGTAAAGCTGACACACCACCAGCCATCAGTATGGTGCGATCTGAGGCATGTTCTGAGAAAGGAAAACTAGAGCACCCACAGCTCCTAGATCCCACTTAATTAAAACCCTTTTGGGATGCTAACAAGCACCAGTGGGTGAAGAGAAAAGTCTCACAAGTCTTCATTTCCATCCTCAGCTCAGCACAGCTCCAGTTCCATTATCCTTAAACGTCTATTAACATGATTGCTTCATAATTACCAAGGCTAACCGCCAAGCACTTTACCAGGAAGCAAGGCACTGCTTATCTTAAATGCTCTTCTGGCTTGTGCAAAATGGTCAGGATTTTTTTTTTAATCTTTTGTATGCTCTTAATTGAAGAAACATCTCTAGAAATGCTATCTGAGTGACTACAAGATAAGAAAATAGCACGTGGAAGGCACAAATCAAAGCAAATGAACAAAAAATCTGCTCTAAGGGTGGACAGTACCAGATTCAGAATCTACAGTAATTATCTGCAACAGAAGCTCTGTAGATCAGAGAAGCACTGTGAGACCCATCGACTTCCTTCCGGTCACACTGTGCCGCTGGCATTTTAATTTCACAACAGTCTATCCTGCATGTTACCATGGACTCACTCAGTAGTAACTAGTCAATAGACTTATCTCTAATGTGTCTCAAAGGTCAACTGCCTCCATGTGTCTGCCCCATCATCCATTCTTCGTGCTGTGCTCCATGGACAGGGATTCAGCTAAATGCTGAAGTCAAAGATTAACTAGCAATATTCCACATGGTCACAATGCTTTGGGAGAACTTGGAGAGCGAGTGGCATTTACCAAGAATGTAAGTCACCAATTATTTTCATATTCAGTACACAAAAACAAACAGAAACGCCTGAATTGTTTTTCCTCATGGTTTTGTAGGGAAAGAAAATCAGGGCTCAGAGAGATTATGTTTGCATAAGGTCAAGCCAATACCTAATAAATGACTAGGTAAAAGCTGAGTCTGTTTTACATACACTACTCATGTTTGTTCTAATCATAAACAAACTATTTTTTGTTTTATTTTTTGGTTTTTCAAGACAGGGTTTCTCTGTGGCTTTGGAGTTTGTCTTGGAAGTAGCTCTTGTAGACCAGGCTGGTCTCGAACTCACAGAGATCTGCCTGCCTCTGCTGTGATTAAAGGTGTACGCCACCACTGCCTGGCTAAACAAACTGCTTTTTACAGATCACAAGTGAACTACTTACATAGTGTCAGTAGCCAGCAAGACACCTTCACTTTTATCATCACACTGTCTTAAAAGTCCTGGTATTGTTTAGACCTTTCTATCCAATGGGGGTCTTCATTCTCTGCTGTTGTAAAGAACTTCTGTAACTCAGCAATTTGGTGAGGGAAAAAGCCTCACTGCATTGGTGGCTTCATTTTATGCTCACTCTCTGGGCACACACCTTTCTGGCCTCTTTTAAAAAAATAGATTTCTAAGCAATGACATATTCAAATATGAGAAACAGCTTGGAGAGCTGGGGAACACTGGTCACATGACTTCAGTACCTGTCTGTCACAACTCCAAACTAAATGGGAAGCTCCAGAGAGTACGCAGTAATCACTCATGTGCTCTCTTTTTAGAACATAAACAAAGCACATCCTTAGGACTTTGAATTTGAACTTTACCCCTCCCTCAGGCTGGCCAACCAAGGTTATCTATTCTGTTTTCTCAGAATAGGGATGCAGGGGGAAGAGAGCAGAAAAAGGGCAAATCTCTCTTCCAATTGCTGTAAAAACTACCAGTTCTGTATCAACTGCATCTCATTGGCCTTCAGAGTAAATGAACAATTTAAAAGGGAAACCCCAATGCCATGACCATTTTTTAAATTCCTTTGACTAAATACTTGGCCAGTGTCCACCACGATTTAATTTTTTGTGTGGTAGAAAGAACCAGCAGAAAACAAACAAATTACAGTTACCTAGGCAGACAGTGATACAGGCCCAGACTTGGGTTTGTTTTGGTTGCTGGTATCTTAATTCCTATCTACTAACAGGTGGAGGGAAAATCTTTTCCAGGAAACACCGTAATACAACAAAGCTGCTTTCCTTCCTGCATAGTCTGCTACTGTATATTCAAAATGAGAATCATTCCATGAGTGCTGTTCCCCATGCCCACAACACCTGTCTTCAAAGTCTGGTTATCAGAGAAATTATGTAACCGACTATCTGGTTTGATCCTTAGCCTGGTAAAACACGACAGGTTTTTTTGGTGGGTATTTCTATCCCTTTATCTTCCCCTCACATTCATCTCTTCTCCTCACTGAATATTTATACAAGTGTTCTGGCACACTGTAAGCTCTCAGTGTGTATCCTTTAGTCTGGTAGCTGAACAAACACTTGTCACTTAAAATATAATTGACTTGACTTTCTGGGTTTTATTTCTTTATGAGTCAATCATTTCTTTGTACTGCTAGGATCCGAGGGATTTCAGTGTGGTTCTTCCTTTAAAGGTTCCTTGGATACCGTCAAATGTATAGGCACTAGAGGGGAGATGCATGTCAATATTCCCTTGGCAACTCTAGCAGATCAAGATGGAGAAGAGAGAACTAGTGGCCCCATGTCCACACACACACATGCAGGCTGCCTTCCGTCCTGCCACCATGCCCAGGGTCCTCATCAGAAGAGGTCACTTGTCAGAAAACATCAGTCCCATTCATTGTCAATTCCACTACCATGGCCTCATTCACAAGGACAGCCCAGTAATCTGCACAGAGCGCCTGTCAAGCCAGTGTGCATGATCACCAGATCTGGTTAAAACACAGATTTACAGAAACAGAGCCGGAACTTCCGCATTCCTAATCAACTTCAGCCTACCACCAACGCTGCTGACTGGCTGATCACACTTCTGTAACAAGGTCCAAAGACATCTGCCTCCTCACATTTGACCAAGAAAGCTCAACAAGGCACAGAACACAAAACTGCTGCATTAGGAGGCCTCCATACTGCACACAGGAGTCAAGTTCTCTAATAACTGCCCAGACTTAGGTCCTGCCAATAGTCCTCCTGTTCAGCTGAATGATGAACCCTGGTTCTGTCACACTAACCTTATCGGATGCCACCGTGTTATGAGAACCTGCCATGTATCTAAGGTTCTATCTAATTCCTTAAGTCTAAAGTGGGCCTGACTAATAAACAAGACTACAGTGAACAATCAGGCATACCCAACTCTTTGAGATTGTGCCAAAGTTCATGCTTAAGAACAACACAATTGGGCTGGAGTGATGGCTCAGGGGTTAAGGGTACTGGTGACCAGGGTTCGATTCCCAGCACTCACCCACATGGAGGCAAACAACCATCTATAACTCCAGTTCCAGGGCATCTGATCTTCTCTTCTGACTTCCATGTATGTGGTGCACAGACATACACGCAAGCAAAACACCCACATACACACAAAATGAAAAGTAAGTAAATCTTTAAAAGAACTATATCATTTTTTAAAAACTGCAAAACACTTGCAAAGTTTTAAGTAAGTATATGATTTTGGTTTGGGCTGCGTAACAGCTGTCCTTGGGTGCATGTTGCCCCTGGGCTACAATGGGTGATTCTAAACTGTTTCAGGTTCAGAGAAGAAAATATGTACATGTTGTCTGGGAGACTTCAAAGACCTTTACCCCTTGGCTATTTATGTCCTAATAAGAATAAAGAGGGTGGGGGGCAGGGGGAGAAAACACTAAAGCCTGAGTGTGCTCAGAGAAACAACCTGCTACCCAACTAGGACTCTGTTCACAGCCACTGAAGGGTAACTCTAGCATCTTAGGCCTCTTTTTTTCCCTAAAGATGTTCACTAGACTTGTTAAGTATAGGCTGGACTGAGGCTTAGCTGGATGCTTGTCTCTAGCATCTACAAGGTCCTGGGTTTGATTCTAAGCAGGGCATAATAGAAAGTTTAACAGAGTGCAAGCAATCGGTACTAGGGAGGTGGAAGCAGGAGGACCAGGAGTTCATGGTCATCTTTAGCTGCACAGGGAGTTCAAGGCCAGCCTGAGCTACATGAGAACGTTGAAGGAAAAGGACAAGTATGCCTTACATATTCTATAGAAAACAGTTTTAATTCAGGTATTATTACAGATACATTCGGCAATCAAAATTATTTTCTCTTCTGACTGAACAAATGAAAACTGCAATTGTTTATATATTTACAAATAAAAAATATACAAAACAAGGAAACCAGCTAGTAAAAATAAGGATGGAACATTAGCTGGTATCAATAAAGTCACATAGCAAGTATAAAATAAAGGGTAACTATAAATGGAATGTCCCGGGAAAGGCTTCAGTTAGGTTATTGGGTCTCTGTAGGGACAGAAACAGCATCTTCTAGGGTGGTAGCCTTTGCTGCTGCAGAGACAGGCTCAGCTGCAGTAGCAGTGTCACACAGAACAGAGATATCTTCTGTCTCACTGGAGGCTGCCTCGGTCTGACTGGAGCTCTCAGGCTGAGAGGCTGGAGTCTCTTGACTCAAGCTGGCTTCTGTTGGACTGGGTATGATGTTAGCTTGAGCAGCCATGGATTCTTCTTCTGCTTCCATTTCTGTTTCTTGACTCTGAACTTCCTCACCTTCTTCCACCATTGCAGGCGGCAGTTGTAAGAAAGTCTAATAAAAACACAGCAAGATTGTCAAGAGCACTGGCTTATATAAAGCTGAGCAAGCTTTCCTGTTACATCACTTTCTCAACACACTGCTTCGCTACAGTTTTTCAAACACTGCTAGCTACCTGATATGACAAATTGATACTTTTGAACAATGACCATGATTCTGCTAATGGCAAGACATAATATGTCTATGTGTCACATGAAAAGACCAACATGAAAAGTTATGAGAGTTTTAATCAGAGGACTTTTTGATATGGTTGCTAAGGAAGCACAGTGGTTGGTTCTAAGTAACGGCCACATCAGTGTGGCAGATCATGGTAGGGAGGGAAGGAAGGACAGAGCTCAAGCCTCCAGCTCGTTCATCTGGGAGAGCAGACAGCTGCCCATGCCTAGCCCTTTCTCAATGCCTTGGCAGCATGGAGTGAAACCATAGTTTCTTTCCTCCTAGCTTTGTTTAGCTAGTCAGAGATTTGAAAACTCTCTGTGAGTTTGAGGCCAGCCTCGTCTACAGAGTGAGTTCCAGGACAGCCTCCAAAACAATACAGAGAAACCCTGTCTCAAATAACAAAACAAAACAAAACAAACAAACAAACAAAAAATAAGTACCACTCAGAATAGCAATGGGCACTCAGGGCAGAGCTAAGAGATGGAGATATATAATGTTCATACTGAGACAGACTCAAAATTGGTAAGGTACTCATTTCCCTAAATTGACCCCAAACAATTTCACTCATGGAGACATTACTTCAATTACAGTGGGCTTTTTTTATAGGGCTAGAAATTGGCTGACTAAGTATAGGTAGAATAGGTCATTTTTGAAAAAAGAATGGACCTAAAATATTCAATTTGCCAATTTTAAGATCTGCTGATTCTAAGTTACAGTAATCTAGGTGAAGGGATGGACAGTTACTCTGAATAGTGGAGTACAGAAAGAACATTCATGTAGAGAGTCAGTATTTTGGGTTTATTATTATTATTTGACTAACGTTACAAGCAGTAGTTCGAAAGAAAATAAAACAATCTACTGAGGAAATGGCAGTAGAACTACAGAATATCCACATATGGATGAATAAGTACAATACTGCATAGAACCTTGCCAGAAATGTACTCAAAATCTGTCCTACTTGTAAACACCATAACCTGCATGGTAACTGGTAGAGGGTAATCTGTGTCAATGGGTGCTAAAGTAAATACTTTTAGGACATAGAAGAATGAATTATAGGAAAGTAATTTTATGCATGGATATCAAAATTCAAAACTCTACTAAAAGCTGCTTTACAAAGAAAAAAACTTATAAAAACATGTGTTTGATAAGGGACCTGTAGGTGGGAGACAGAGTGTATTACAAAAATACATATGGACAGACTCATCCCCAAAGAGGATATTTACGGGGCAAATAATAATACAGAATGATGCTCAAATGAAGAAAATGAATTCTAAAAAACAACACTCCCCTCCCCACCAAAAACCTGAAGCCGCACTGAGCTCACTATATTCCTAATGTCCCTGCTAAAGAAAAAGGCTTACCACTTTGGAAATCAGTATGGAGATTCCTCAGGAAAATGGGATCAGTCTACC
This sequence comes from Mesocricetus auratus, assembly GCF_017639785.1. Classification (NCBI taxonomy): domain Eukaryota; kingdom Metazoa; phylum Chordata; class Mammalia; order Rodentia; family Cricetidae; genus Mesocricetus; species Mesocricetus auratus. The sequence goes on from NW_024429189.1 coordinate 80,785,205, forward strand.
AGAAGACCCAGCAATTCCACTCTTAAGCATATACCCAAAAGATGCACATTCATACAACAAGGATCTTTTCCATTATGTTCATAGCAGCATTATTTGTAATAGCCAGAACCTAGAAGCAACTTAGATGCCCCTCAACTGAAGAGTGGATAGAAAAAATGTGGTACATTTACAAAATGGAGTACTATTCAGCAGAAAAAAAACCAATGGAATCTTGAAATTTGCAGGCAAATGGATGGCACTAGAAGAAACCATCCTGAGTGAGGTAACCCAGTCACAAAAAGAGAAACATGGAATGTACTCATTCATTTATCGGTCAGCAACTCTCCTTGGAGGTAGAAGTGCAAAGTCTTTCACAACAATTACTTTGTAATATCCCACAATGGACACAATCAAAATGTATACCAACAGGTGTAAGGAAGAGACCATTTCTAGCAGTAACCATCACAAATGGTTAAAAAAAAAAAAAAGGCTGAGAAACAACAGAATAAAAAAGTAAAAGTGCATATTGGATGCTGGCATTGGTATAAGTATTTAGAAGGCAAACAATAGTCCATGGTGACGGAAATCACAACTCTATGGGCTTAGAGAAGGATAGGAAGTCAAAGTGAAATGAGAAACAACAGCTATGTTCACTATCTAGATTAAGTGATAGTTTTACGAGTACAGAATGCATCACATTGTACATTTTGAGCAAGTGTATTGATGCCAATTTATTTCTAAAGAAAGTTATTAAAATATGACTGCTACATGAATAACAATATCTGACTGTAGACTCTTCATAACTAATTAGTTTTAAGATTCACTCCATATTTGCAGAAATGAGCAAACCTTGAGTAAACTCACCTGATGATAATGATGGGTAGTCTGTATCAAATGCATGTACATATTGTACACAAAGTTCGCCATCTGGGGCATGTTCTTTATTACCTGTACTTCATGAGGTGGTCTTTCTCCATTCTTAAGAAAGAAAAAAAAGAGAGTGAAGCATCTAGAGAGAAAAAAAAAAAAGAAACCCAGAACCTATCTGAATTTATAAGAACTACCAGGGCATGGAGGACAAGGAATTCCAAAGCCAGAGTTGAGAGAGTACTTCATGGATATTTAGAAAAATGAAAGACAGTTGAGAGTAATTGCTGGTAAGTAAAACAGAATTTCAGTATGTGAATTAATATCAAAGAATCATTAAGATAAAGCCTTACAAATAGAGAAAATAAATAAACATGGTCTAAAACAGTGATTCTCAACCTTCCTTGATGCTGCAACCTTTTAGTGCAGTTCCTCATGGTGTGGTGACCTACCCCCCAACAATAAAATTATTTTAATTGCTACTTTAATTTTGCTACTGTTATGAATTGTAATGTAAATATCTGATATGCAGGATATCTGATATGTGAGACCTCCAAAACGGTCGTGACCAAAAGGTTGATAACTACTGGTCTAAAAGCAACCATTTCCATTACTGCCTAGGATCCAAAGAGAATCTACATTCTCAGAATGAACATATTAGAACTATTTTTCCTATCTATGTTTTTCTGAAACATAAGATGTTAACATTTATTATTATTAACATGGAGCCTATCAGCCATGGAAGTGATACTCAAATGCCTGATCTTAAGCTTTGCAGCATTTTGTGAGGCTACTACCGAGACACTGTCATAGTGCAGACCCCTTATCTGCAGCACCCTGACAACTAGATTCTGCAGCTCTGCAGTAGGATGAGGGGAGTTTTATAAAGCGGTTTCTGAGAAAGATCACTCTAACAGTAAACAGTAAACTGAAGTAAACACAATTTGTCCTTCTCCTTCAGCTACCTTACAACTTTCCTGTTTGCAATCGCTGATCACATGCAAAAGTCTTAAGTTTCTTACTGTAGGGATCAATGTGGAGATGTATGAATATAGAGACAAGATTTCCAGGGAAAAAAGGATCCTATTTATAGTAGCAAACACATAATAGCGAGTCTATAAAAGAGCTAAGTGTAGAGTTGCAGGGTGGCTATCCAGGCAGCAGTCAGGGCTTTTGTGACACCACCCCACAATCCCCCCTCTCAATTCCCTTTCCTCCAATTTTCTCATAGTAGCATTTCTTAAAAAAAAACAAACAAACAAATAGAAACATCTTTAAAGAGAAGTGGTTAACATTACCATAAAACAAGCACACTGAATTTACTTTGTTTCAGGGGAGTGAGAAATAAGAAGTTTACTGCATATTTAAAAGTTTTATTTAAAATTTAATAGACCTCTGGGACATTTCATTAAGTGAAAAGCAAAAAAACCCCAAAGTCTGCAGCATGCTCTAAGAACATAAAGTAACAGTGAGAATATAATCGTGTGCAAGAATATAAGAAGGAACTGCATTATACTTTATCCTACAGAAAGAAGTGGAGGAAAGCCAGACAAAGGAGGAGCCTCCGGAGCAAGAGTAGTGACAAAGAGGAGGAAAGGGGGAGAGGAGACGTTAAGTTGCATGTGTTTTTCTGCTCCACCACCCAACAATGCAAGCTTTGCAAGAACTAACTAGATTACTCTGTTAAGTGACAACTGGTGGACAAGAGGCGGTGTGAGGTTTTTAGAACATGAATTCTTGAGTCGACTTCCTGTTTTCAAATTTTGGCTCCTTTACCTACCTGATGTATGGCTAACTATTTAACTTCTCTTACCCTTAGCTCTCTGTACATGTACAGTTAGGACAATCAGAAACTCTCCTCTGCTACTGAGATCAAATGAGACAATGAATGTGTGGTGTTAATTTCTGATACAGAGTAAATTTCAGTTAGTGTTAGGAGTATTATTTTTATATAATGCAGTTCTTTGGTGTAAGGAGCATTTCATATCAGTGACTGGGTATTCTTGCTAAAGTGGTCAGCTCTAAGAGAGGCCGCTGTCCCACTTGGGGCACACTGCTCCACACAGTGATGAAAGGCCTACCTTTCTGGAGGTTGGAAAAGGTTCTGTTGGAATAATATGCAAATGCAGTGGGCGAGCAGTGAGTTGGCTGAAAGCAGGAGTCAGTTCGAAACAATTTTGGAAGAGGGACACTCTAGCGAAGATATAAAGGCCAAGCCTGGCTCTTGACATGGCTACCACCAACCGACGGACATCCCTTTAGGAAACAAAATAATCAGCATAGTTTGAAATGAATAATATATGTATACCGCCCCTTTCTCCTTGTTTTACATAGACCACTAAATAGACTCATTGTAAGATATTGCAATAAAAACCTTAAGGACCTAACAGGCATAAGGCAAATCAATGTATGTGATTAGTAAACTAAGTAAGTGAATGCTTCATTCATTGATAACATCTTGTTAGTTAGAGCATGTGTGTGCACATATGAGACAAAAGAACCAATGTACTGGTTTAAAAGATACAAGTAGCCCTAATTGTAGCCAGAATCATAGAGGTTCAGGTGAAAGTCATCAATGACTGCATCACCATCAATCACTGTGACAATCACCTTCTTTCACTTTCTCCCTAGCAATTTCCTGGGCTCTATCAAGATAAAATTTTCCTTCCTAGAAAATTCACCAGTTTTACCTTAGAGTAGTAATTCCTTTTGCTTCTCTTCATACTCCCTAATGCAGAGTTATGAAGAGATCCTAACTCCTCAGTAGGAGTTCTTTCACAGAAATAGAAAGGAAAATGTATACAATGCTGTCTAGGGTGAAATGGAGTGTTGAAGGAAGGAAGCAGCTTGAACTGCTTTGAGGAATCCCTGTGTTACAGTGTTCAGTTTCCTTGTCACATCTAGGAGGCTTTAACCCTGGATACAGCACTGTCCAGGTCCTTCTGTGAGAATATTGACTTTAGTCTTTGGTACTGTAGCAGCTAAGAGGCTTTTATAAATATTACCTCCATCACACATGAGGAAAGCAATTGAAATTTTGGGTATATTCAAGTAAAGGAATCCTCCAAATTATTTGAATGTGTCCCACACTGGCTCCAAACTCTTCAAGGATCGAGATCATGAAAGCTAAATTTATTCCTACATATCCAGAAGCTAGCACATTGTCAAATAACAGATGGATAAAGGTGTTTTAATGAGAAAATCTGGAGATGCATGGCCATACTGAAACCACTTTCTTTTAAACCCTCCATTCATAAGCATTTTTAGTTTCCAGAAAATTAGGTAGAGATCACTATAGATTTTTATTGTACACATATGGTTGTTTTGTGTTCATGTATCTGGGTGCAGAGCTGGTACCCACAGAGGAAGAATATTGACGCTTGAAACTAAGAAGTTCTAGGTCAACAATAATGGTCATTCAGACAGTAGTTATGTCAGTTAGGAAAGGAAACTGTTTTCAGAAAAGACCTAACTCTACGCTTGAAACTTCAATAAAAGCAAAAATAAGCTAACTTTAACACTATCACTTTGTAACAATTTCTTAAAACATTATTGTTTTTGTTTACTCTTCCATAAAGATTATCAGTCTAATAGAATCTGACCTAAGGCCCAAAGAGATCTGAACTTAATGACAATTTATGAGAGCTTGGAGAAACCATCTCTTTATACTCATCGAATAAATTAAGACAATGAACTTCAGCTCTCCTGACTTTTGCTGGTAAGTCACATGAGATGAAGATTTATATAAAACCAAACAGTTGCTTTGTAATAAGAAGATATTACCCCCATAAATCCCTAATACATAAATACATCACAAAATGGTAAAGATAGGTTGTTGTTTGTTTGGACCATTCATAATCTTGGGAGAACAAATGATTACTTTATCCTCTCACGGAGCTGAAAAGATGGTGGGGAGAGAAAAACCAAAAGCCTTGTGCACTGAAAATGCTCCTGAAGAGGCTTCCATCCACCTTAGCTTCTTTGGTTCCTGATACGGTTCCTAACAGATCCAAGGGTATTAAGATTCTATGGTAAAAAAAATTCTTTCTTTGTGTAAATGGTGAAGAAGCTCCAATTACTACAGCATTATGAGGTAAACAGTCAGTAGTAACAGCACTGATAACTATATAAGGGGTCTGATGTTATTTGGACAGAAAAGTACTACAAGCTGCCATAATGATTAATTGTAGCATTAACTCAATACATTTAGAACTACTTTGTCACTGAAGCTCAAAACTGAAATAGACAGAGCCTTTAGTAAGAGTATAGAGTTTGAACCTCACGCACCTCAAATGGCCCACAGCTCGGGTCCGCACTAGAGAAAGGAGGATGTAATCATTCTGCTGACCTTGAAATCTATCAACAGTTGTCACCTAGGGAGAAAAGGTGGTATTATTTTCAAAATTCCAGCAAGACATTATCTAAACAAAATGCTAGAAACAAGCATCTCACCTTGAAAATTATCTCAGAAGAAACCTAATAATATAAATTCTTGCTTGGAATTGCAAAAACAAGACAGTGAGCGCCACTAAAACATGGTAAGTACCCTGGATCACATACTCCTGTTACTCACTCTCTGATCTGCAGCACTTGCCTACAATAGCTAACAATTAAAGAACTAGTCTTGGAGTACGCAGCCTTCAACCATTAGACTGCCAAGCTTCAGAAGGCAGGCTATGTTCAGCTTATTAAGTGGCATTCTAAATATTCAAAAAAATATAGCTAAGTATACTCATTATATTACTATTCAATGTGTGTCCCTAGTATTTTGTTCATAGCATTCTTGTCAAAGTGAAAAAAGAAATCTTCATAGTACTTTTTATTCAGTTGGAAAACATACATATGAATAGGAAGAGGGGGTTCATCAAGATTCTAGCCACCACTTTTAACTCTTAGGCCTTCATCCCTGCTCTATGAATTTAACAAAGCTTACTAATTCCCCTGCCTGAATTATCATTTATGGTTCCTCTGACTTTAGGAAGTCTATAAAACACTTCTTTGGAAGTGGACTTCAGAGGTACAAATTGACAACATATACTCCCACGCAATCACCACCACCACCACAATGCCATCACTCGGGGCCCTGCGGTAAACAAGCAGGCAACCTCCTAGCTCCAGGCAGTCCCCAATCTACTTCCCTCATTTTCTGCCAGCTCAGAACAAGCACAGTAGTGGGGCCATGAAGTCTTACACCAGCCTGTCAATAGCATAAGGCTTCTGTGGCTTTTCTGTGTTGTACTTAGAGATGCTCACTCTGTTCTGCTGCTGAGCAGCCAGGCTCCCATTAATGAGTGCGCTTGTTAACGGGCACCAGAGTTCCTTTTACTCTAGGGATATTTAGAATAAAGCTACATTGAATATTCCTTTTTTTTTTTTTTTGGTGGACACATTTTCATCGCCGAAAGTGGAACTGTAGGGCTATGTTAAGTGCGTGCTTAACTTGATAGGCTGTCAAACTACTCTCCAAAGTTTGTGAGTCAATTTTCTACACTCATCAGTGATGTCCCAGTCCCTAAGTTCCAGCTGCTCCATGTCCTGACACTATCAATTTTTACAATTTTGTTGTTGTTGTTTTTGTTTTTCGAGACAGGGTTTCTCTCTGTACCTTTGGAGCCTGTCCTGTCACTCACTCTATAGACCAGGCTGGCCTCAAACTCTCATAAATCTGCCTGCCCCTGCCTCCCAAATGCTGGGATTAAAGGTGTGCGCCACCACCACCTGACCAGCTTTTACCATTTTATCCATTTGTTGATGTACAGAAGTATCATATTGCAATTTAAAATTTTTAATTTAATTTTATTCAGAGACTCATACAGGCCAAGCTACAAATTTGATATATAACTGGGATGGCCTTGAAGTTCGGATCCCCTTGCCTCCGCCTCCACCTCACCAGGATTGGGATTACAGGCACGCACCACTGGGCTGAGTTTATGTAGTGCTGAGGGTGGAAGCCAGGACTTCATGAATGCTAAGCAAGCAGTCTACAGACTGAACTGCATTCTCTGTTCCCTTTTTGTGTTTTCATTCATATCTTCCTGACAGTTAATGATGGTAAGGACAACTAATTAAGGGCAGGGATCTTTTAGTTGCTATTTGTAGGTTTTGTATAAAATACGCCCTGCTCACTTGCTGATTTTATATTAGTCTGTCTCATTTAAAATGACTACTAGAATTGACATTCTGAAGCAAGTCTTGTCATATGTAGACACTATACATGAAAATTCTGTTGCCATTCTGACCTTCTAGAGAGCTTGTCTGTGAAACAAAGTGGAGCAATATAAACAACTCATAATAAATGCAAACCTTGCCAAAAAGATGAATATGAAAACATACTACATTCATAAAAGTACCTTGTTTGGCCTTCCGATCAATGGATTATTCCCACATCGTCTATTGATGATGTCCCGAATCAGGTGCTTTTGTCCATTGTATGTTGTTAGAATACTGATCTTGTCTGCAGGGTAACCAAGCAGGCACATGTACATGAAGAGTGCTACTACATACTCTGCTTCTCCAAGGTTCTGTAATACAAGCATAGACACATTGTACATTAATCCCTCTATGTTTCTACTTCATAAGAGCTTACCTATCCATCACTTACTTATTTTGAGCACATCTTAAATGAAAAGTTAATAACTTTGATAGATAAGTGATTATTTTGGTAAGTTGAAGGATAGCCTTATTCTAGGTTAATATTGACAAAACTCTGATGTTTATAATATATTTATAACACAGGACATAAAGGTTAATACTCCTGGGACCACAATAATCATGATATATAGTCTGTACAATATACACTAACTGCAGCTGTGAAAACAAGCATTACTATAAAGGGGTCAATTAGCTGAGGACCCCATACACTGTCCAGTGTACCTAGACGTACATGTAGCAGTACTACAACTGACTGCACTGTGCACAGCACTTTCCTAGCCTCTCCTGCTTCCTGATGTTTCCTGTGATTTGTTTCTGCTGTCTTCCTTTTGTCCCTGAACTGGACTCACCTAGGTAAGAAGAAGTGCTCTCAAACTGACAGTCTGACTCACTGTTAAGTTTGAGGCTCTGGTTAAAGATGGGTGATGTGGAGCTCAAAGGCAAGGGCTTTACTGAACTTCAAAGTGAGAAATCTGACCCGCAGCTATTTAATCCAGTTCAGTAGAGGCCAAGTTCAAGCATCAGTTGAGAAAGTGAAACAAAAACATAAGCACATCATCAAAAGCAAAACACAAAGATAAGAAGCTGGATTCCAGACGAAGGCAAGAGGAAAATTACTGGATGAACTTCAGAGACATCATTTATATCCAGGTTCTTGGTGACAGACAGTCTCAATTATCTCTTTCATTTAAATTCTCTAGTTCTTTGGAAGATAGGAGACAAAAGAAGCCACATGACTGTGTAAATCTCCATTTTCTATATTGGTAGCAAAACACATTTATCTAAGGATCAGCTCCAATATAGATAAAAGAAGAAACCAGGGACCATGGAAATGACCTTATGTAATAAATGCTAAGGCTGAATAAAATCCAGTTTTGAGGGTTCAGGTATTTTTGGTAAGATTGGGCACTGAGTTCTCAGCAAACAAAAGCCAATTCTTCATGTGGGCAATGAAGACTGCTTAATCCAGAGCTCTGCTTGAGTCAGACGTGAAGTTCAACGGGAAAATAAGTATATTTTGATGAGCATTTTAGAGGCTGGGCACATAAGTCAAGGTTGCTTCAATTTAGGGATTTTTGTTCATTTTCCATTTATTCTCTCAGAGATTAATTTTAAAAGTGTATTGTTTAAATGCACATTCATCATATTTGGGGGAGGATAAGGTTTTCAATACTTTAGAAATCATTTAACCAATAGCAATCATCATTTGAGAATATCCTTATTTCTTGATATACTTAAAACTCACCCAGAAATAGAATTAACAAGTAAGGAAACAGATGAGTAACTATGTAATGAAGCTACCAGGAGACACCAATCAATTCCTGAACTCCCTCAAAGGTGGAGGCAGGTAAAAACCAAAAAGGTGGACACCAGGAAACATGTTTCTACTTTGACCAAGGCTCTAAATGTGTTATCATTTAAAGGTCACGTTTGTTCCTAGGCTTCAAGCATATGAGAGTAACTTTAGCATTTCTTACGTATAGAAGAGTTTAATTTGATAACTGTTTGAATTATTTCCAAAATAATTGGTGGTGAAAATACTTCAGTATGCTAAGTCTTTATAAACTCATCCAACTTCTTGTTAAGAAATACTAGGAGAGAACAGTGTTTTTAATGCATAGGACAATTTATGTGCCTAATTATTTTCCTACTAGAATTGCAAGATCAAGTGCTCTCTGATGTAGTGATTTATTCCTGTTAAGTATTTACTCATTTTTTTTCTAGGTGAAGTGTTTCTCTTTATTGCATTTTTTAATGGCATATATATATATATTTTTTTTACGAGACAGGGTTTCTCTGTATTGTTTTGGAGGCTGTCGGTCCAGCCTGGCCTCGAACTCACAGGGATCTGCCTGTCTCTGCCTCCCGAGTGCTGGGATTAAAGGCGTGTGCCACCACCACCCGGCTGATGGTGTAATATTTTTAAAGGTTTATTTTTATTTTATGTATGTATTTTGCTTGCATCCATATATGTTCTCTCTCTTACACACACACACACACACACACACACACACACACACGCTACCCACAACCAAATCCTCTGGAATTAGAGCTGTGGACCACTGTTAAGCTGCCCTATGGATTCCTGGAAGTGAATCTTGGTCCTCACAAAGATCTGAAAGATCAACAAGTACTTCTAACCACTAAGCCATCTTTCCGGCTCCCAGAGTTACTTTTGTTTTAAAGCTACTGAGTTCTTTATGCAGATTTTAGAATTTTCAACAATGTTTTAATTTACATATTTATGCTTTTCACAAGTCAATTAAGATTTTTCTTTATTATTTTTGTTATCAAGGAGGTCCTTTCTTACCACATCACTACATACTTGTCAATATTTACTTTTAGTATTTTCTACTGAGTTTTTAGTTATTCTTTGTGTATCTTTGATCCATCTGAAATTGATTACTTTTGTGTAGTAAGGTGAGGCTGCAATCTTTCTTTTTCTCAATAGATGGTCATGTGGCTCAGTGTTACTGAATTTAGCCTGTTGCACCCTTCCCCCCATGGGGGTCTGCTGACCAGCTTGTGACTAGGAGCTTCTAGCAAAACACCTCTTATCTCCTCCTCCCAGTAAGGCCTGCATGCAAGTTCCTGTTTTGTGTCTGTCCTTATTGTCTAAATGCTAATTCCTGTTATTGGCCATCCCTTGGAGGGTTCTGGGAAGTAGGATTCTGACCTTGGTGGTTTTCCACCATGCCTGCTATTGGTATATAATGCTCTGCTCTTGTTAAAATAAGCGCCATTCTACTTGTAAGAGTGAGCCACTGTCTTTGTCTTCATTTACATCCTTAGCCCTTCGCTTGGATCTTTGTGAAGTGTTGTAGTCCTGTAACCGGGTTGCTACATTAGCCAGACAAATGTAAGATAAACTCCAATGCCATGCTGTATTACCTGATAGAAGTAAGGATTAGGCTCCGATTCTCCCACTCCCTGAAAGTCTTCCACATTGATGAGCTGGAAGTCATATAGCAGACCAGCATTGGCTGTGCTGAACTCTGGTAGAAGCTGCACATGTGGTAAATTGCCTAAATTCTTGTAGCGCCAGTTGTAGAGGTTACACAGGCTATCCCAAGAGAAAGCCCCCCAGAACACAAAAGATTAGCAAGGTGGGACCCTTCAGTATACAAAAGGACATTTTAAGGAACCATATTTTTCAGTTGTCAAGTTTGCTCATCTTTTTAGCAACAATACTTAGGCTACTTGTTCCAAGTAAAATGGCAGCTCTCCTGTGCTCCTTTGTTAACACTGCTACTATGTCATAATCTACAAAACCTGGGAAGACCTCTAAGTGAGGGCACTGGGAAGACCTGGGGGGGCAGTTGGCATTACTTATGAAGTTAAGAACCAGTGTTTTACTCTTGTTTACTTTGATTTAGGTTTTATAATTACATTAAGGCTACATTTTTTGGACACAGGATGGAGTGAGCCTTTTTAGTCCTTAATATCAAATTTAATGAAGAAAACAATTCCTTTGGTCAGTATATACCATATATAATAGGCAATACACAGCCGGGCGTTGGTGGCCCATGCCTTTAATCCCAGCACTCGGGAGGCAGAGGCAGGCGGATCTCTGTGAGTTCGAGACCAGCCTGGACTACCAAGTGAGTTCCAGGACAGCCTCCAAAGCCACAGAGAAACCCAGTCTCGAAAAAACCAAAAAAAACAAAACAAAACAAAAAAAAAAAAACAACAACAAAAAAAAAAGAGGCAATACACATGGATTCAGATTTATAGAGGACAGGTTCCTAGATCTCAGAGGAGGCTAAACTTTATGTAAAAGACGTTTCAGGGAACTTCTGTCCTTAACTAGAAGTGAATTCTCACCTTGCCCTGGCTCTCCCTTGAGCATCGAGATCCACAGTAGGAACGCCAACCCGGACAAAGCGAGTGAAAAGAGATTGTTCCATATTCGAATACTTCTGAAAGGCCATATTCTTAATGACTGGAGGTAACTGGTGGTGATCACCAATCATAATCCATCGTTTCAATCGGCTGAACCCATCTTGAGGATTCTAGAAATGAAAATTAAAGAAACACCACAATTCTGTAATCAATACATTACTAATCGGCTTCTAGTTTACCAAACAGAAGACTTGTTCATCAGATGACTTCGTTAATTTACAAATTCTCAAGCTTCATCGACTCTATAAAGGAGCCTAGCAAATTCATAAGATGAATTACTGGGCAAAGAAGCAAGAGTGGGTGAAGGTCTGAGGCCTTCAATGGTAATCAGAAGACATCATGAAGATTACGGTCAGCACTAAACAAAACATAAATAAGGAGAAACATGCCCAGAAACAGAAAGGGAAAAATGTCAAAGTGAACACCTGGTATCAAAAGTATGTCAGGAAGCTTTGAAGACCTCGACAGTAAAAACTATGCCATTAGTAGCTTCATATGCTACTAACTTCAATTTCTTACTCTCAATGTCCCCGCGTTCCTGGAAATATATCCTGCACTGGATATAGCAAATATTAAGTTTTATATTATGACAGCTTATAAAAGTAATTTTGATAACTAAATTTACCTGTAAATTAAGCACTCTAGTCTTATATTGGTAATTACACATTTTGTTTTAACACATCAATGATAAAGAATATCATATAACAAGAAACATTCTTAAAATAAAACTACTTGGTTTTAAATTTAGGCATACAATTAAGAAAAGCAATGTATCTAGAGAATACCAGAAACAACCATAGAAACAACTCAAACAAAAGAAAAGACAAGTAATACATCTTCCCTCCAAATTACATAATAATATAATTTTCTTGATTAAAATTCACACACACACACACACCAGGGTCTCACTACGTAGTTTTAACTGTTCTGGAACTCACTCTGTAGACCAGTTTGGCCTCTGCCTCCCAAGTGCTGGGGTATGCTACAATGCCTGGCTTAAATTACGTATTTTTAAATAGTCTCTCAGAGGGAATACAAAGTCATGAGTAGATTAAAGGGAGAGTTTACTGGAGAAAACGGAACAATCAAATACAGTGAAATCAAGGAGAGCACAGAACCACGACAATCAGCATCCTAAGTGCAGCTTTCCAATGCTCATGAATTCTTAAAGTCTTTTCTGACCTTTATTTCTTACCTGTAGAAGAAGAGGTATAAAGGTTTCTATCTCCAGAATCTGAGCAGCCTCTTCCATTAAAATGTTGTCATACTGAAAAAGAAAATCTTGTCAAATGGTAGCTGAAAATTCAGTTACCACCATAAGCCTAACAATGGTCAAAAAGCCTTAGTAATTTCATATTAAAACAGCAATGTATAAACTAACTATTCATTCAAGTTCACAGCCTGACAATTCTCCAGTCATCCTTAATCTCAGAAGATGAAGATTTACAGATCTGTGTTCAAGTGAGTTTTGATTAGTACTGCTAACAGTGACAAAGACTCTGAAAATTCAACTTTATTACTCAGTCATTAGGTTCTGCTTATAACTGAGTCATAAACATCACATCCCCCTCATATTTATCATACAGTAAATTATTTTAATATCTCATCTAAGAGTAAAAATGAAATCATCCTACTCTAGACAGACAATGGGGACCAGACACATGTTTACTATGTGAATAATGTTTGTAGATAAATGTCTCAGGTGAAAAGGATTCTGAAATACTACTTTCATAGCTTTTATATCTGCTTAAACAATCTTTTAAATAAAGTGATAATAAAACTGAAATCTTAACTATGATGAGCTGGTTAGACAATCAAATGATGGATATTAATTGGCAGACAAGGTATTCAAAAATTAAATTATATTCAGCTTCATTAATCACATGTTACATTACCACATACTTTTTAAAAAAGCTTTAAAACACTACACATGAGACCTTTATAAGAAAGAAGCCAAGCATCACAAAACGGAGAGTGAGGAAATGAAGACCCAATGAAAAGATGAGCTAAGATGGAAGTCTTTACCTTGAAACCCAACTTCACCAAGTCATGTCGTTTCAAGGCAGCATGAGTACAGGTCATAGCAATGATTTTGGCTTCTTTCACCAAAAGGTATTTAGACCTGTCCAGTCCACTGCGAAGCAGTTCTGAGGCTCTAAATTCCTACGGAGTGAGCACCAGCAAGAGAGAATTTTAGGATAAGAGTTTATGTGTACACAACCACAATCCACCTAATCCGACAGTTCTTGAGACATCAATAATACAATACATAAACACACTATAAACCAAGCCTAATACACCATAACAAAAGAATAAGTTAAGCCTAATAAGTTATAATTTATTTTGTTATTTGGATCTGTTTGAGCTCAAGTAAGAGTTGATATCCAAGCTAAAATTTGGACCTTTCTGCATATAAGCTATTTGCATTACAAAATTGAGTAAAATATCAATTACTAATGAACCTGCATTATTCAAAGTCCCTCTAAGAAAAGAGAAACTATTTCATATATTCTTACCAAATAGCAAACTACTGGTCATGCAAGTGACTAAAAACTCAGCCTGGGAGATGAATTAATCTAGAGATTGCTAACAGCAAGGAAGTCACTAGGAAGGATAAAAAGGAGAAGTGGTGTTGTCAGAGCCCAGGAACTTGGGCTACCCCATCAGCTGGAACTATAGTGTGCCTGTCTAACAGAAACTGGAGTAACAGAAGGTAGGTGACATGGAACTCAGGGTCATTGGATCTATAAGGATTGGTCTGAAGCTCAGTTGTGGCAGAGGGTGGACAGGTATAACAGTATCAGGTTTGATCACACTTGAACATTACACATGCCTACTTCAATTTTATAACATTTTGCTTCTCAAATAATTTAAGCATTTCTATTTCAGGCGAGTTGCTCTGTATAGCCTTCTCTGCACTCCTCAAGGAGGCAGCTGCTACTATGTATTGAATATATTTCTATCCTATGATGCTGTGTTTATGTAATAGCACTGTAATTTTCAGGTATAAAATTGTTATTATACTACATACCCATCTATCTACTCATAGCATCAACATTTACTAAGTATCAGCTATGTGCCAGATGCTAGGAAATGCGATGGAAACATATTTAGAGACAGAAAAGATACAAAGTCCCTCTTCTTTGTACCTGGAGAGACACCTTCTATATGTTCTTTCTAAGGAAACAAGCTGGACCATGACTCTTAAAAGACACTGCAAGGAGTGTTTGTCATGGGGCTGCGCCCCAGAAGGGGATACAACTGGCTCTCAGCCAGTCTTCCCTATCTCCTGTGTGTAAAGATGGTCCTTGCTTCACTTTCATATCAGGATAAAGCACCTTGGCTAATATAGGAACTATATTTTGTATCTACTGATCAAGAGGTATGAGGAACTGAGAAATGGCATGTGTCAAATTCCCAGTCAAAGAAGTACTGGTAAGTTTCTGATGGAGGGGGGCTGTGATATCAGTAGCTCAACTGGCAGAGTGCTTACCAACTGTGTACAAAGCCTGGGGGTTTGAGCCTTATCACTGCATGAATTAGGTGTGGCGGTGCACATCTGCAATTCCACTACTCAAGAGGTAGAGGAGAAGCAGAACCTTATAGTAATTTTCCAGCTAAAGAGTGAATCTGAGATGAAAAGGAAAACCAAACTCTTAGGAAAACATTACTTAAATACTAGTAGAATAAAAGGGGTATAACATTTTAATTCTTGCTTATTTCTTAACTAAAACTCCACCTGGCTGAGTATGCTAGTGCATGCCAGCACTTGGAAGGCAGAGGCAGGAAGATTTCTGTGAGTTTAGGCTAACCTGGGCTTATTTATGCAGAAAGTTCCATGCCAGGAAGGGCCTACATAGCTATCTCTCTCTCTCACATATACACACAGTAAATATTTGCAAAACTTTTTCTTTAACTATCTGGTTTGTATTATCTGACTATTTAATTTGCCTCATTAAAGATAAACCACAAACTTTTAAAGAAACATTATAACAAGTTGAGAAGCCTTACTTCAAGCTGAGTGAAGATTTTCTTAATATGTCTGAAGCACCCTTCAGCAATTTCCATGTCTTCTTCATAAGATCTGCCTTTAAAGATGGGCTGAGGTGCATTGGCAAAATACTCATGGAATGGGAAGAATGTGGCGACCTCTGCAGCGTCTGGCAAGGTGCTCCCTGTATTTTTCACTCTGCTGATGTATTCTTCCCAGCGTGACATCACCTATAGGAAAAACCTGAGTTGTACTTTGCTGGCTACATTATGCATTAAATAAAGTAAATGAATCTAGTGAAAATGAACTAAGGCAGACTACTTTGCAAGCCAGTGTATGTCCTGTTTCTTTCACAAAAACCATAAAATCTCATTTTGAATGCACTCAAGTGGTTTGTGCAGCCACTGGTGAGATTCAGCCCATTCTCTTTTATATATAAAAAATTTCAATGTTACACATTTCTAAAATACACAAACAGCATTATAATAATGAGAACAAGGAACATAAAATTGGCACTATTTGATTATGTCTTAATAAACTTGGAATTATCAGTAATGCCAATGACTTACCATTTATTCATTTATGTCGTTTCCTATTTCTCAATGGTTTTCAAGCTCAGAAAAATTAATCTTAACAAAATCACAACCTTAAATTGAAATCAATTAGTTCTAAGAGATACTTTATTTTTGGGTATTAGAAAGAATAACATGCTTTCCCTTGTTAGTTAATAAAAGATATAATAAGACTATGTCTTTTGTACTTCGCTATGACTGGGTAGATAGAATTAGTGAGACAAGAAGAGAATGAGAATAGCAAAAAAGGGAAATGACTTCAACTGTAGCAATATCAGTTTTAAGTCAGAGTTGCTTGTAAAGAACATTGAACCATAAAATATGAAAACACAGGGCCTGGTAAAATGGCTCAGGGTAAATGTGCTTGCTACCAAACCTACAACCTGAGCTTGATCTCTGGAGTCTACAGTGTGAAAGGAGAGAACTAACTCTATAAAGCTATCCTCCCCCCACACAAAATAAGCAAGTAAATGCAAAACAAAACAAAAAACACCAAAAACCAAAAAATTAATAAAAATGCAGAGTGTTCTTAATAGTTTTGGATGCCATAAATTTTAAGGTACTAAAACAACAACAATAACACTTCCAAAGAAATCTCTAGAACTCAGGTCACTCTCCACTTGAGACAATTACTATCAAGCCCACCTGTTAAGTCCTACCTGGTACAGGAAGAAGTAGCCTGCCGTTTCACAGGTATATGAAGCATCTCCTGGAACCCCCAGACTCTTTTGTAATCGTTTCACTTCTTCTAAAAGTTCTATTCTTCGAGCCAGGACATAATTAACTCTTCCATACCTAGAATTATCAAGACAGGTAAGAAGGCAAAACTGTAATGAAAAAGCTTTGATGAGATCTATTAACAGAATTCAAGAAACCACCATAGAAACTATAAATGATCAGAGAGAAAGGAAAAAAAAAGAAAGCCCAATTTAACTTATATTTAATTATGAATGGTGGGTAAGTTAAACTATAAATGGTATATCTTGGGCCACACCACAAGGAAGTTACTTAAAGTATAACCAAAGGTCCAGTACTTGTATGCAAACATGTTAACAGTCTGAGCGGAGAGAAAAATCAATCAAGCAAGTTATCATTTTTTTGTACCTCTACCAAAACTTCTACCTATGTTATAATAGTGCATTCCAGAGCAGACCAATAGGCTGGGAACACAGAGTGGACAGACTGGGTACTGTGAGCAGCATTGCTCTGCTGACCTATCCTAAGAGCAGAGTGTTTCAGAGGCTCTGAAAAGGAATTTGAAAATGCATCCTATGTTATCTGTATTTTCTGGCACTCAAACTTATTTGGTGAGTGAGAATAGAAGTCTGGAAGTACCTTGCTCAAAGATACATGGGAATAAACCTAGTGCAAACAGAATTAGACTAAGTCTATACACACTCCTTTTACAACACCTCAATGTCTGAAATACAAGCGGTCTAATCAGTCGCATCATGGGACAGGCTTGACAAAGGAAGAGTTCCATTTCTGAATTTCTAGGTCTTCCAGTGTGCAGAGGCTACCAGAGGCAGCAGGGAGCAGGAGGAACTGGACTATATTTATGTTTCCCTTTCCTTCCTTCTCCCCCTCCCTCAACAGTGTTTTAGCCCAGGTGGGCAGAAATCAATTCTCTTCTTTCTTTGCCTCCCCAGTCAAGGATGGGGTCACAGGCTCCCATCATCACAACAAGCCAAACAGGGTACGTGCTCTGAAGAACGAAGAGTTGAAAAAAAAAACTCACATGAATATGAGCATATGATATGTAACTTTTTCCTGTTTGCTTGTCTATACTTTAAAATTTTCCTACAATAGACACTGGTCATAGCAAAAAAATTTTTTTTAAAATTACAAATTCCACTGAACTTCAATTCTCTTAGTGTTATGCTCACTGAACTCTGACCAATTAGATTTAGAATTTAACTCATTTTTTTTCCCCAGACAGTGTTTCTTTGTATTGCTTTGGAACTTAAAGGCATGCACCACTACTGCCTGGCCTCCTTTTTCTTTTTTTTTTTTTTATCATGTGATTTGAAACCATTATAATTTTTTCCTCAATATATGTTTTTATTTAAATTAGAAACATGAATGCTTCACATGTCAATCCCAGCTCCCTCTCCCACCCCTCCTCCCTTGTCCCTCCACCCAATACCCTCATTTTCCCAGGGAGGGTGAGGCCCTCCTTGGGGGGATCTACAAAGTCTGTCATTTCATCCAGGGTAGGACCTAGGCCCTTTTGAAACCATTATTATTATTATTATTTTAATATTTTATTTGTAAATTTAAATTTAAATTAGAAACAAGGTTGCTTCACATGTCAATTCCAGGTCCTTCTCCCTTTTCCTCCCCTCCTCCCGTGCCCTCCTACCAACCCCCCCCCCCAATATCCCCTCATTTCCCCAGGGAGGGTGAGGCCCTCCATGGGGGTGTCCATAGTCTGTTATTTCATCCAAGGCAGGGCCTAGACCCTCCCCCAAGAGTTCAGGGTGAGAGTGCATCTCTCATTGTTGGATGGGAGCCCAAAGTCCATTTGTATACCCGGGATAAATACTGATCTACTGCCCAAGGCTCAATAGATTGACTAGGCCTCCTCACTGATACCCACATTCAGGGGGTCTTGACCAGTCCCATGCTGAGTTCCCAGGCATCAGTCTGGGATCCAAGAGCTAACCCTTGTCAGGTCAGCTGTTTCTGGGGGCTAAACCAGCCCAGTCTTACTTAACCCCTTTGGTCATCAGTCCTCCGTCTCTGTGCCTGGCTTCCTTCTAATTCTTCAAGTTTTTATTGTTACTACTTTTGTGTGCATGCACACAGAGGAAAGGCAAAGAACAACTCTGTGAAGTTGTTCTCCTTCTGCTATCATGTGGAACCCAGGGTGTGCATCTTCAGGAGGGAATCTCCTTACACACCATCTGAACTGCTCCCACTCTATTTTTATAAATGGCCCTGGCATGAGGAAACACCCAAGGGAAGACTTCACAATTATCACCAGCTGATCCAACTCAAGAATCTAGAGCTGTTCTCTTTGTGTAGCACACTAACTTTTTATAAGCTAAGTATTCAGTGAACTCTGAATACACATGACACAGCAATATAATATTCTGATGTCTATTACCACTTTAGGTCAATGATCATATACATTAAACAAACAATATGTTAGATATGTACACCTGCTAATTGTGCTTTTTATCTGAATTTTTATATAAATTAAATGAGTTACTATAATTTGAAGAAACAAACTGTTAATTGTAGAAAAAGTTACACTTGCACAATTTTATTCCACTTACAATAAGTAATATTAAATAACGAATATGGGGTTAGTCACGTAGAACCAAAACTAAAGTGCACCCTGCCTATACTTTCAGGTCAACATAGAGATTAAGCAGCCGACACTAGAATCTTTTGAATTAAGTTTGATTATTCACATCTCTTTTCTTGGTATAGTTTTAATAAAGGGGAAAAGGTTACAAATTCTTTTGTGCATGTTTCCACATTCACCCCCATTCTCTTACCTGCTAAAATCTTTCTCTGTCTCCAGCTCTTCTTCTCCATGACCCAGACGCAGGAGGTGCCGTTCATCTATGTCTAAAGCCATGATTTTCTCAAACAACTGGTTCAGAGCCTGGTCAATAGGGCAAATGGATAAACGTGAGTTTAAAAGACTTACTACATTCTTTAAAATAGAACAAGACTAGTTTCTACAAGGATACAGTAATGTCCAGTTATATAAGAATCAAAATTCAAATGGAAGAAATCAGGTTTACTATTAGTCCATTTATAAACTTTAACAAGATTATATTTAATACTAAATTCTCATATTTGCATTATGTACACTTGGCCAAGTGAGAAGCTGGAAATTATAAAAACCACCAACATCTAAATCTCTACGTCTAACTTATAAAAAGAGGACGGAAGGCATTGGTTCAAGGGCTAGTCCTCCAAGTGGTGATGGTTCCTAAAATAAACCATTTGAGTTTCATGTCACCCAACAGTATTCCAAATTGGAGAGAATAGAAAATAATTCAGCAATTGCTAAGAAAGGGCAGTGAGATGGCTGAGTATAGAGTTTGCGAGGGTAGCTTCACTCAGAGGGCCAGAGAAAGTGCATCATGCAACTCTGTGGCCCAAAGCCCAATTCTCTCTATACAATGAGCAGAGAGCACTTGCTGCCATCAACTGCTCTGATGAAAACCATTTAGAACTCACTTCTCCCTACCTCTGAAATGTTTATTTTAAGGTCTCTCTCAAATCCTAATAGTTATTCTCCAACCTCTATGGTTAGGGAAAAGTTCTGCATGAAGCAAAACATTTTGCAGAAAGGTAAAAGTCTGATAATTTTGGAAGATGCACTAAACAAAGGCATCATTTATAGTGTTGGCCACTGGTCAGCATCCTCCTCACTTATCACTAGTCTAATCCTGCCCCTCAAGCATGTTCAGGCTCCACAATGTTACATGCATTCTTTGCTGCCAAAATTCTAGCAGATTTAAGGATGGAAGGCATTACTTTTTTTTTTTATTTAAAATTCCCACTATCTAGCTTTTCAAAACTCAGAACCCAATCAGTAGGAGTGATTGGTATTATTTGTTATCTGTACTAAAGATTGAGACAGAAAAAAATATATACTGTAAATTCAAACAAAAAAAAATCAAGATTTCCTTTTGAGACAGAAAGATATTGGCGAAGTGCTTGGATGAGACAGTCAAGTGAAGACCTGACGAACAAAACACTACACCAAGGGTGTCTGAATTGTAAAGGACAACAGGAGCCTGAGCAACAAGGGCTTCTTTGGTATTTCTGCAACGGTCCTTCCCTAGGACTGCTATACAAGCCTATCCTTAGTAGTGTGCACTGTAACAAGTTCTAACAAGGCATGAGACAAAACTTAATCAGAAATGCTGTGAGTACTAACACACTTTAGATCTCTGCACTCAAGGGATATGCATCCATCCTATTAAGTAAAGACATACTACCAATAGGGTTAGTTAATGCTTTCATCTCGAAATGAAAAGTCCAGATTATGCACAGACAGGCAGACACACATGCACGGACAGTCAGTTACCTGATTGGAATGAGTAACAATTAAGGTCCTCTGTTCTGGAAAATTGTGGTAAATGTTGGATATGATCTGGACTGCAACATCTGTTTTTCCCGTACCAGGTGGGCCCACAACCTAAAAAAAAAATGATGAAAACATATCGAACACTAAGTTACTACGTTACTAGAAAATAGAAATAAAAAACTTAGAAAATAAAAAAATAAGAAACTGGGTGGGCTGAATGCATAATAATAATAATTAGTAATAATAATAATAATAATAGACAGGGTATACAGGATGAGGAACCCAACCTCAGAAACTCTTACACCTATGGAAGAACCCCAGAAAGCATAAATTTAATTTCACTGACCTCCAAAGAGAGAAAAATATATACAGATTAATGGCTAAAACTGAAAGTCCAAAAAAGCCTGTTCAGAAAAAAATCACCTCAAACAAAACAAAACAAGCAAAAATGAAATGATGAAAAAGAAATATCACATAAATGCATATTCTCGGACTATATCAGATTTAGACTAAAAGCTAAGGGGAAAATTTGCACATACTTGGAAATGAAACATACTCAATGCAGCCCATTCTCTGTAAAAGGCCAGAGAATATACATCACTATGGGGTTTGCTGGCCAAAAATCTGTTGCAAATACTTCTGTGGTTACAGCAAAATGAGGACAGATGATATGACAGAGACGGCTATATTCTAATATGTGTATGTATGAACAGCAGTAACATCTCATGCATGCAATGCTGCAATTACTTAAAAATATTCCAAAGTCCATCAGTTTGCTTACCATAGTCAGTCCAGGCTGCATCCCAGCCCGGATGGCCTCTATTTGTGTATGAGTGAACTGAATTGTATTACTGCAAATAGACGAGTAAATAAAAGTTGGTTAGAAATGCATTGACAGGTACTGAAGACTCAGATAACCATGAACAGAGAGGCATAAACATCTACCTATTCTTATTCCCTGACCCTCAGATAATAATTTTTATGAACAGAGCAGTTGTTTCCAACACACGTAGCTTATTCTAGGCCTCATCCGGCCAGCAGAAGCTCTGGTTCCCAAATGTACGCCCCTGCAAGTCCCAGCACATCCACAAAGGCCAGTTACACAGGAGCTCCATGCTCACACGCCAGTACTGTACAATGCTGACTTTTCAGAGTGACAAAGAACATTTCCTTTTGAAATGCAACTACAGAATTATCTAAAATTTCTCAGCTACTCAGACAATTGACAGAACTGAAGGGAAAAGGCTCTAAGGTTTGAAACCAAATTATTCCAATGGTTTAAAAGACTAAGAGAATTTAAAAACAAGCTTGTAACTAGGGTAGGCAGTGAAATTACCGTTTGGGCTGGTTGTAAGGATAAGGGCCTCTATTAGGAATGACATGAGGTTCTACAATTAAGGTCTTTGCTTCTTCGGTGTCGTCTTCTTCCCCATCTGCGTCTTTCCTTTTCTTCCCTTTTCCACTTCTTACCGGGAACGTTATTCTACAAGAGCAAAAGCACCATCCACTTTTAAATAAGAACTGCTCCAAGCTGAGAAGGGGGAGTGGACATGACCCCTACCCTAATCCAGAAGCTATCAACCACTTGAACAGGAAAAATTCGTTTTCTCCGCTGGAGTCTCATTGGGCATGCAAAATTCACTTTAGGGTAGGCCCCATGTCCATGCCCAGCAGTAGATGGGTCCCACAAAATGAACTCAATTGTATCTCTGAAGATTTTTTTCTTCATAATGCTGCATTTGGGCTTTTTCTTTTTTGTCTGGAGGGACACAGATTGTTCCTAACAGAATCTATGATATATAGTGAGAGTTATGAGACTAACCAGATTTAAAAAAAAAAGGGGGGGGGGGAGACAAGAGTAATGTCTTTGTAATTAATAAAAGTTAGGAACAAAAGATGAAGACAAGGTACGGGTATTATGAAAGATATGTTGTAAGTATGCTGAATTATCATTATATTTAGATTTAACAGGTATGTGGGAGCTGTGTGCTCTAGTTTCCAGCTAAAGAAGCAGGATCTGAACTCTAAGCATAGCGATCTTGGTGTACAGCCGCTAGTGTTTATGAACAAACTCTAGCAGTAGCCAGTGGCTCCAAGCACCTCACTCTATTGCTATTCAAAAGCTAAAGCTATCTAATATTAACATAACTGTTTTGAAACCATGAAATTGAAAATGCTCCAAATCTTAAACATTTGGAATACTCAGACAATCCTCAAAAAGTTTTGAATTTTGGAACATTTTGGCTTTTGGATTTCTAGATTAGGAATGTTCAACTGGTGATGTCTATGGAAATATCTGAAGAAGTCCCAAATCTAAAATATTTCCTGTCTCAAATGTCCCAAACATTTTAAGTAAAGGATATTCAACCTGTATTTAAAATCAGCCAAAGGCAGGCAGAGTTAAAAAGAAAACTTTAGCTCCTTAGAATCAAAGTGCAATTCAACATCACATGTCTGTACGGTAGCAATTAAAAAACACACTAGACTGTGTGTGAGATGTACTGGCATATTTCTTTAGTCAGCGACTGTATTCATATAGTTCTTTCCAAATCACAAACACTTAGTGATCTCTTTTGAGACATGGAGCTACTTTTAATGTGGTCTTAAAATAGCTTGTACTAAGAGTTAGGAATAGATTCAAATATAATAGCCTTATCCCAGTGATTATTCCAGCAAATGTAAGGACTGCCAGGATGAAATCCAGACACAATGCTCAAAACTCACATAGTCAACAGTGCTGATGCTAGCACAAATGGACTACAGAATGGCTGCCGAGAGCATAGCCATCCTGACATTACCTGAAAGGGGGTATTTGTAGAGCTGGGTCATTCACAGTCACTTTGACATTATGACCAGGAAAGCTGGCTTTTAGATGTTCAATGGAGAGAAAGGTATCATTGAAATCCAGGGTAGCAATTTGATTGGGCATTTTTGAATAATGGGCACTACTTGGGTCCCCATAACCTAAAATGATGTCATGCAGCCAATCTGGTACCACACAGTCAGTATTCATCAGATTCCGAATAGTCTCCAACACAGCCTGCCAGTAAAAGGACAGAAAAGCATTGTGTCAGTTGATATCTCAAACATTTGCACTTCACTGGAATGCAGAGCTGACGGCACCAGTCCGGAATGCCCATGTGTTTCAAGGCAAGAAGCTATTTTCTGCTGACAGGTGCTTGGCAAGAGTGAATCAACAGCTATATTTTCAGCTGATACCATACACTGAGTTAAACAAAAGACTAAGTTAGCAAGAACAGTTTATCCAGTAAGAATTCGTTTAGACAGAATGACATAAATGAGTTTGCCACTTGACTCCTATTAAGCATGATGAAAGTAAGATTTATGTCAACCCAATACAAAAGATAAGAAAAAGAAAAAAAATTACAGAACAGGGCCTTAAAAACAAATGCTTCCTTATAAACTCGAGTTTTTCCCTTTCAATTGTACATAACTATTCAGAGAAATGTAGCACAACTTATACATTGAAGAGTTAAAGAATTGGGACTAAGCTGTGGTGGTGCAAGCCTTTAATCACAGCACTTGTAAGACAGAGGCCTGTCTCTAAAAACAAAAACAAAACAAATGAACAAACAAACAAACAAACAAACAAAGAACTGGGACTATAATAAAGGGTATTATAGTATTTAGCCTATATACTGTCAAAAGGAATTAACAGAGTCAAGGACATTTTTTGAGTATCCAAAACCATTCTGATAAAGTAACACATCTCAATATGGAAATCTAGAGGCAAGGCTTAATTTCAAAGAACACAGTAACCAAATAAACTTTTATTAAACTCAGGGACCTAGCACAGTTTAAATCTGGGATAGGTGAGCAATGGACAGATAGATCAATAAGTACTTTCACACAGCCCTGATGAATAAGATGAGAGCTTTGCCATCTAAGAAAATTCTAAATCTAGTAGTGAGGAAGGCATGGATCATGACAAGCAGCAGCAGCAGAGTGTGATAATTAGTAAAGAATCACAAACACATAGGGAATGCATTGCAGAAGATGAGAGATGGATGGTGGGCAGATGGACTTGATGTTAGGAAAAGCTTCAAGGAGGAATGTGCCATTTTAATTTAGTGCAGCAAATAATTTCTATTTATTTCATCATTAATGGAAAGTTACAGAAGCATTTTAAGCAGCAGAATATAAAGTATCAGTGTTCAAGAGAATTAGGAAATATACATAAACAGAATTATGAAGAGTCTAGAGAAAGGGGCCATCCCAATGGTCCTGGCAAGATGTGGAAGACCCAGATTAGAACAGGCTGCACTAACTGGAAGGCAAATGAAGCAAAGAAACAAATGAGGGCTCCTACTCAAGTGCACAAGGAAGCAGCAAACATAGCCCACAGCCCTCTTATCAGAATCGGAATGCCTCCTTTAATTCTCTTTAAAAATAAAATCACTGTGGGTACCTGCTAACCTTTCATGGAAATTACTTACATTTCTCACTTTCCTGATCGGTAGTTAAGGCATCAACCATGTTTATTCATCTCTACAACTCCCGTGTAACAAAGGACAACATCACACACACAAGAGACACTAAATAGAATGGCACATAAAGAAGTATTTTGTAGATTTCAGTCATGTGACCGAAATTCGCTTATTGAAAAGTAAATGAGAGACTGTCCTTGGTACTGTACAACTTGAAAACAGACCTCTCTTAAGTGACACTTAAACTGAGTTGCTTGTGTGAAGTAAAGAACAAACTGTAAATATACCCAAGGAAAATCATCTAGAGTGATACCATGCAAAGTCTTGGGTTATTTCAACAACAGGGTGTGATCAGTGTGGCTACATTGAAGGGGATGGGAGACATGACAGAGGAAGCCATGGGCAAATGATTATGTAATGACACTGTTATGGATTATCAAAAACTCTTTAATGTGATGAGAAACCATTAAAGAACATAGAACAGGGGCATGATTTATAACTTACACTTTGAAGGAACCAAACAGAGGCTATGGACAGAGGAATGTATGGGAGGAGCAAAGGGGAATGGAAGCAGGGATGTGAAATGAGGACGTCTGCATCAGCAGAGATGGCGAGCCCCTCAGTGCTGAGAGACTGAGAGCGAGTTACACATGAGCACAGAACAAGTACTTTCGCATCTTCCTTTGCTAACTCTCCTTCTAAACCATGAAAGCAAAAACTAGAAGCCCTCATGTCTCCCTGTCCCTAATGAGTGAAGTGTGTCAAAACATTGTATCAGAGCATCATTCAGCAGTGATGTCCCACATTTGTACTCTACAGACATCTGGAAGTATACCTACTTTTGGCTTAAAAAAGAAGACCCAGTAAACGAATGAACAGTCTCCCACCTCATTCTGGGCATAACCTGAGCACCTAAGGTAGAAAAGCAAGAAAGGAGCTGACCTTCAGAGCAAACCTGAAATCTTTCACAAGTTTCTTCAAAGGCCAAAACAGATTTAGAAATGAGTTTCCTTAAATGCCAATTTAATCAATATGATATGAATTTAAGACTGCTGAGAAAATTAAAGAGTTAATACTGTCTTTAAACCCTGTTAGACAGCATGCATATATTTCCATTTTAGGATTACATTATTAGGATATAAGAACTTTTAGCTACAGAACAGAACTTACCTTAAAGTTATTCTCCTTTGGTTTCCTCCTCATGATGACATTGAAAGTGTCATACACATCTTCAGCTCCGTTTTGTATAGTATTGGTCATATCCTGCTGGTACTGGTTTGGGTCCAAAAAGACTCGAAATGTCCTTGACTCTCCTCGAAGATTGGGTCTGGGTTCAGGCCCTAAATAATTTTTTAACAATTTGTTGAATGAAATAGGTATTTTTAAATTAACTATCAAAGTACGTTAAAAGTATTTCTTTTATACAAATGATATACCGCCAGTATCCCTCCATGACTAAACTGCCCTCTACTTAGACAATTCAGATTCAAAGTCAAAAGTATATTCCTCTTTTTCTAAATTCTTATCATTTCTTACAACTCACGATGTGCAGAGGCCAGAGGGATTACAATTGTGTGCTACCATGTCTGGCCTACTTAAAAATATTAAAAATCTTACACTTTTCAGTATCTAACATAGAGACTTAAAAAGGACAATTCACTTGCACTTAATAGTTGTGCAATATATAAGGTATAATGGAAAATTTCATATTTTAACAGTTTTTTGTTTGCTTTTTATTTTTTAATGCTGGAGATTGAACTCAGGGCATACATAGCACATGCTAGGCTAAGTGCCCCATAACCACAAACATTACCTATTCTATGAAGTAAGTACCTCACACACAATCTGTGTTTATTACATAAACAACTAAAAGTTTACCAAGAAAGCCAGCACAGAAATGTATTATTCTAGACACAAATTCTCTCAGATGCAATAGATCACCATACCATCTTCGATGACTCGCCCTTTGTCATCCAGCATGCCCTGGATTTCACAGCCTCTGACGTATACCAAGCCAACTTGCTCAATAAAAGGTCTCCTCCTGTCAAACTTAGTACCATAAGGTTTTGTGGGACGCACAGTAATTAAAAAGCATACGTCGTGTTTGCGAAGACCTAGTAAAACATGAAGGGCATTTTTAAATATTAGAATTACATTGTTTTTGGTCTTAACCTTTTTGAAGGAAAGGAGATTAAGAAAAACATTAAAAATAAAAGGGATGACCAAGAATGTATTTTGGATTATAACATAATTATATGTTTCCTATACTTTTAATATTAATATTCCATAGCAGTAATTAAAAGGAAGATCTTTTTATATTAAAATTAGGAACTTCTGTGTCATGAATTAATTACTGAGTAAGATGTCCAAGTCATGTTACAGATCCAAAATTGGATATTCATCATTCTTATTTTTAATTCTTATTAAGTAACCAAAAATATGGCTGGCATATTATTCATCTGTATCAGTCATCAAGTTTCTACCATCACTTTCAGCTATCCATCAGAGTCTTTCCCAACAGCCTAAGTGCACTGCCTTAAAAACAGGTTAACTCAAGAATAACTCATCAAAACACAAGGGTGCTTTTATCTACAGATATCACCCAAAGAATATGGCTCAACATATAGTTTCAGTCAGCAAACAGGGAAAACTTTCTAAGCGAATGAATGCCAAGAGACAAGAAATTGGTGTCAAAGTTCAAAGATTCTCCACTGTCTTCCCAGCTCCACCAATAACACTGACACAGGAAGAAAAGGGGCACTGAAGTGTTAACACCTTACAACATGAAATGTTCACTTATCTTTATTTCTTTTCAGGACTATTATTTTTAGTCACTGTATGACAGAAATGTAAATTTACATAGTCTGTCTACTTATAATCTCAGAAAAAAACTATACAGCTAGATTAAGACTCTGATGTGAATGGATAATAGGATTGCAAACAAATCTTTAAGGGAAAAATTAGGTGCAAAGGGGTAGAAGAGGCAATGAGAAGTACGAGGAACAATGTTCTGCTAAGTTACACTGTTGTATAGCCTTGAGTCTGTATAACATCCAGGCTTTAGAGGCAAAGAGAGGCTCTGAGAAGTCCCCATCAAAGCAGGAAATCACTTTCTGACATCAAGGACAACGGCTGACTGAACATCCCTCCAAAATCACAGTACAGCAGAGACAAAAAGTCCACACTACGATGAGCTCATCTTTCTTCTCAGGCATTTGTAACCTCCCTACCTGTGTGTTTAGAAGCAAAACCCGATATCCAGTTTCCATATAGGGTTATAATGAAGATAAGGACCCAAGCTCCAAACCTTGAGGGAGGAGAGTTCTCTAAGTTTTAAAGAAAATATTTCAAAGCTATTCTGTTTGTAAGACAACATTTGATATAGTCTTCTCATTTCCTGCTGAATATGGCCCCAGCCTTATGAAAGAGCATTTCTCTTTTCATTATGTGCCAGAGTATGAATCACTTGTCCCCAAATCCTCCACAGTACCCTGTCTCGTCCACCAGAATCCAACTGTTCCATTTCTCATTCTACCAGAGGCCTATAGTAATGGAGCATGTGAGGAGAAGAGGAGGAAAAGGAAAAGGGCTGGGGATGAGAAAGCAATTAAGAAATTACACATGCACGCGCGCACACTCCCTCCCTCCCTCCCTCCCTCCCTCCCTCCCTCCCTCCCTCCCTCCCTCCCTCCCTCCCTCCCTCCCTCCCTCCCTCCTTCAGGCACTCCAGGTAGCAGTCCCCGGAGCAATGGCCCATAAGTCACTTTGTTTTACTGCCCTATGTGTGTAAAATAGTGTTAGATACCTCCTTAAGTTTCAAGGGGGTAGTAAATGCAAGACCCTCTCCAACAACCAACAAATTTTCAAGGCACAGTAATCATAACGGCGCACAATGTTCTAGACATATCATGGAACAGACTGGAACTCACAGAGAGATACAGGACTCAAAACAATCTGTCACAAATGATACCCACTAAAACTGCCATTTGTTACACATTTGGCCAACTTCATTGCTGGATTCCTTCAGAATTCCTTTATAAGTCTAACATATGCTTCCCATGGTTACTGCTATGCTGGGAGCTATAATTTCTGAAAACTGATCCATTATGACACTATCCCTTTCCTTCTGGCATTTGAAGAAGGTAGCAGGAGATAAACTTCTGGCTGCTACTTCTTACTAAGGGCAGCGAGTAGGAGTCTTTAGACAGCAGGGGGTGGGCAGGCATGTGGTGGGGGATGACACAAAAGTGTCAACTGCCTATCAATTCAGGGGCTACTTCTCACACAGGTGTTAGCAGTTTTAACTTGTTTCACCTAACATTTTTGACCATGGCTTCCCCAAAAGCTAATTATTATATACACAACTCTCACTGCTAAACCTTATGCAATATAAAAAAGGAAATAAAGGAAAATAACTGGTTTACTTCCTTGTCAATTATCACACAGCTTCAAGTAAATCTAGTTTCACTGATTCTTGATCTATCTTCCTTCTTCTGGTAAACAGTTTCCTTCTGAGCTGCTTCACCCAATGTCTCTTCCCCAGATTCTTCTTCCGATCTGCATTCTTCATGAAGTCCGTGCATCTCTCTTGTACTCTGGCTGCTTTCATCTTTTCAAAGGGACACTTCCTCTACTCACACTGCAAATGTGTGAGTTATACCCAAATCTCCTTCAGGACACACTAATGCTTTTACATTGATTCTACAGTTCCAGGAAATACTGTACTAAATTTACAATTTCCTCTCAGCTTGCTTTGTAAACTGCAATCTGTAGAACACTCTGATAGTAACGGTTTTGTTATTAAAACAGTGAGGTACTTAAAATACTCTTGTATGATCCCTAGTATTTTTACTAATTACAAAGACAACTACAATGCGTTACATCAAATTTTAAGAACAATACTGAATAAAATTTTAGGAGGACAACATTTACTAAGAGTAGTCTGCAAGGCTCTAAATCAATGGTTAACATGTGGGTCATGACCCCTCTGGAGTCACATATCAGATTATCCTGCATACTAGATATTTACATTGTAATTCATAACAGTAGCAAAATTACAGTTATAAAGTAGCAACAAAGTAATTTTATGGTTGGAGGTCACTGCAACATGAGGAACTATTAAAGGATCACAGCATTAGGAAGGTTGAGAACTACTACTCTAAATGAGAAACTATAAACCCAAGAGGTATAAAGTAGTTGTTACTTCTTGAAATGCCAAATTACCTTCCCATTCATCCTTGATGTGGTCTCTGACATTCAGATTGATGGTGACATCTGCACGAACTCGGGTTGGCCAGTTTTCACCAATGTTGGGTTTGGCAACCTCAACGACAGTAAAAGCCACAATGGGCTGAGCCATTCGTGCCCAACCACCGAATACTACACCACCATATTCGGACTGCCTGAAAAATCCAAAAGCAGTGGATGATTACACAAACAAGAACTTCACATTTTTACACAAGTAAAATTTGGAAGAATACATGTTCAGCTCATGGTTAAGTGCTAGCTAGCACTGGTTACCCATGGTAAGGGCCCATTCTTCTTAAAGATTGAATAATATTATATACTGTACATGTGGTCACACATTTTATTTACTCTTTCATCTCTACATAGATACAGGTTGTTTCCCTATCTTGACTGTTGACAACAGTGCTGCAATGAGCATGAAGATCACACATCTCTTCAAGACAGTGATTTTATTTTCTATTAACATATATCCACAAGTAGGATTTCAGGACCATATGGTTCCCTTTTTAATTTGTGGGAATGTCCATGCTGTGTTTTATAATTGGTGTACCATTATAGTCCCAACAACAAAACATCCAGCTTTTATTTTTATGGTAACCTTGAAAAAATTTATCTTATCTAGTGGCTGGAACTCTATTTCCTGATGATTAGAGGCCTAATCACTGCTTGTTTATAGCTGCTGGCTACCTTTACATCTTCATTTGCAAAAATACCCATTTAGGATGTCTGCCACTTTTTTCTTAAATTTTTTCATGTGTGTGTTGTCCTTATAGTTCTGATATTGACCTATAATTAGATATGAATTGCAGTGTTTCCTAACATGTTATAGATTTCCTTCTCATTTTTCCTTTCTTTTGTACAGATACTTGTTAGCTTGATGCACTTCTACTCACTATTGCTATATTTTTGTTTTTGCTTCCTCTGTTTTTGGTGTCATAACACAAGACAAAAAAAAAAAGAGCAAATCTGGGCGTTGGTGGCACACAACTTTAATCTCAGAATTTGGGAGGCAGAGGCAGGCAGATCTCTTTGAGTTCAAGGCCAGTCTGGTCTACATAGCGAGTTCCAGGACAGCCTCCAAAGCAATACAGAGAAACCCTGTCTCGAAAAACAAACAAACAAACAAAAAACCAAACCAGAACAAAAAAAAACAAAAGCAAAAATGTTAAGAGCAATGTTATGGAAATCCTTTCTGCTTTCTTCCAGAAATTTCATGGTCTCAAGACTTAAGTTTAATCTGTTTGAATTCATGTTTTATTAATAAGGCAGTGATCTGATTTTCTTTTCCTTTTGGCTTTTGCATGCAGATAGTTTTCCTCTACTGAAAACATCCCTCCTACTTCACTGTATATTCTCAATACAAGTGTCATATACACATAGCTTTATTCCTGGGCTTTCTACTGTTGTCTATTTAACATATC